>NC_054836.1:40979813-42270813 GCF_018345385.1 Vulpes lagopus | reverse complement strand
TTCAGGAATTTAAGGTAGATGACATATCACTAGACTTCACCACAATAACAAGAGAGAAAGAAACCACCTAATCATTTCAAAAATTAGAATACCACAGTTAATAAAATTCAACATCTATTCATAACAATAGTACTTAGCATACTAGGGATAGAGGGAACTCTTCTAAAAATAATTGATTAGAGGTATCTCTGATACACACATAATAGTCATCACATTTAAAGAGGAATCATTAGAATAATTTCCTTTAAAGTCAGCAAAAAGATAAGGCTGTCTATGAATGCTTCTCTTGAGCATTACCCTGCAAAGTTTAGCCAGCATAATAAAACAAGACAAATATATAATTGAAAGAAGGAAGAGGGCATCAAATTTGCTTATTATATATAAGTGCAATATGAAGAAATCAGTATTACTATTCATGAGCAATAACTCATTTTACTGACAATAAAATTAGACTCCATTTTTTTTTAAATTAGACTCCATTTAAACAAAATCTAAAATAATTAGAAAATCAACACAGTAAGGACAATATAAGAAGAGAAATATTCTATATTCATGTATAGCAATGCTCAATATCATAAATATGTCAATTATCCTCCAAATAAATCTATAAATCCAATACAATCTCAGCCAAAATCTCTACGGTGCTTTTCACAACACCTGACAAGATGGCCCTATTTTTCACATGGAAGAATAAAGCCAAAAGACTAGCCATGATAATTTTGAATGAGGAGGAGAATATAGGAAAACACATCTGACCATATATCGAGACTTCTATAGTTACAAAAAAGTAAAACACTGCAGGATGGACAGACCAGTGGTAAAGAGCAGAAAAGTCAGGGACTAAGTCATACATATGTGGAGAATTGGTTTATCTCAGAAGCGGCATTACAAATCAGTGGGAAATGGATGTCGGTGAGATGAATTATTTCTTATTTCATCCACCTATCTACCCACTCACTATTCACTCATTTATTCCATACCTTACCTGCTGATTGCCTACTTTGAACCTGGCACTGTACTAGTCTTTGGATATACAAAGTTAAATCAGGGGAGCACAGACCTCCCTGCACTCAAGGATCTCATCGATAAGAATCAACAGGCAACCTAAATAATTATCCTATGGCAGTCTAGTGGAGATTATAATACATTCTTTCTGAGAAGTCTGGGGAAAATGATAATTGAACTGGGTTTTTGAGGATGGATAGGAGTTCACCAGATTGGGAAAGATGGAGTTTGGTGGGGAAGTAGTGTTGACTGGGGTGGCAGATGACTTAAGGAGGACATTACAAGAAGAGAAAATGGCATGGCCAGAGGCCAGTGAGGGTGGGTTTGGTTTTTGAAAGGCATTCTTTCCTTGCTGGTCATGCAAAAAAGGAGTGACGAATTTTTTTCTGGAACATCACCAGTGGATAAGAAATTGCATGGGAAATATCTCCATACTTTGGGGTAAAAATGAAAATAACAATATTTAGAAATTTGGAGACTAGCTATAATGTTTACTTGATGTAGACAAAATAGAAATTAGGCTCTTGAATGCTTCAGGAAAAATCCAGGAAATTCCAGCCATAGATTTTCTAAAATTTCACTTTTTGTCAATAGTTTTTAAAATAATTATGCATATCAAAATTGCATTTAATGCTTATTAGCCCTGCCCATATTTCCCAACATCATTTCTCATCGAGATAGCCCTACTGCCTTCTATCTCATTTCTCCAGCCAAACGCAGATATTTTTTGAATAGCCAATAACTTCTGTGTCCCCACAAATGCACATTCCCACAGAAATAAAAAAAAATGGGGACCGAGGGGAACGTAAAGTTAGTTAAACATTATTTTAGGCCCACTGCCTAACTTCCTCTTTGTGATGGGCCACTGTTTATTTTCATGGCTGATATATTGTTCAATTTTCTTTAGAGTCCACAAGGACAATCTCTAAACAGTAGGCTCCATGTAAAGCTGAGGTCACTCTCTGAACGCATTTTATTTGGGGTTGAGTTATGATGGCGACTCTCCCGATGAAATACCCCATATCTTGAAAAATCACTGATCAGCTTTTTCCATTCTGTGAAGTTTACGGATTTTCAAGAATATCTTTTCAGAAAAAAAAAAAAAAAAAGAACATTTTGCAAACTTTACGGCAGTAACTAAAATACCCTAGACAGGAAGAAAATACCCCAGACAGGAAGAATGTCTGTCCAAGACCATTATACTGGGCATGGTCTGCCTGGAATTCCAAAACCACACCAAACAGAAAAAGATGATATTACAGGAGATAAGGTATGTTTGACAAATAGCCCAGGAATGGCCACTTAGTGAAAACAAGAGCCAGAGTTGTGAAGAAAAATCTCAGGCGTTTAGCGAGTATCCTCTGACTTGACTCTAAATGAGCAGGATGTTATTTGTCTCACATCTGCTGAATCTGGAAGGCGGTATTCCCTGATGGTTTCATAACAAGCATGTTTTGATGGGTCAGTGTAGACACCATCCAAGTGTGTAATCAGCTCAAACCAGGTTCTAGACTGTAAGTAAAAGAAAGTGCTATTTGTGATGTGCTACAGTTGAGAAATTTTGCTTTTCTTTGTCAGTGAGATTTCTGAACCTTGGCACTATGAACATTTTGGGCTGGATAAATCTTTGTCGTTGGACGATGTTTAGCAGCACCCGTGGCCTCTACCCACTAGATGCCAGGAGCACCCCTCAGCTAGAACAACCATAAATGCCTCTAGACTTTGCCAATACCCTGGGGGTGGGGGCAGGGCAAAAGTAACCCTGATAGACAGCCAGTTGCTGGTATAAACTAAAACCCTATCACCTCAGTTGGTCATTTTTCACTTTATTCTTTTACTTTGATGTAAAAATCAGGACTCTGGGTCCAAGGCAGTTTTGTCTTAGCTCCTTTACATGCACAAAAGAGGAAACCAGAGGTGGCTAAAGTCACTTCCAACTACAAGTCATTGGGTTTTGGGTGTCATTGCCCTAGTTACCCGGAGGGCTGGAGGGCCGGCAGCTTGTCTGTGGTCACCCGGAGGGTCAGCTCCAGTTGGCCTCCGGAGCTCAGCCAAGGGTCTTTCCTGTCCTTTACTGCTTTTCCCATAATCATGTGACATTGAACTCATGAGAAATTAGGTTAAACTTTGGACTTTTCCCTCTTGCAGGATCAGATGAAATACTGACCTTAAAGTGAAACTTTTCAGATGTAAGGGAAACAGCCGAGGGGAATTGCTCAGTCTGTGACAGGAGACTGGGTTGCCCTGAGAGGCCTGCTCAGCAGATGTTGCCAGAGAGCTGGGTTTCTCCACCAAGGCCCCACTCACTCCCAGATTTGTCTATTCAGCAGCTGTTCTCCTATCTTTAAAATAGGATCTAATGTCTAAAACACTACCACAAAACTTTTTGGGAATCCTCCCTACTGCCTAAAGTGATACATTCTTGCACTAACTAACTTCCTTTCAGGTTTATGAGGGTATCAGTGCCAAAATTCCTCTGACACTTCCCTGCCCACCCTCCTAAAAACTTCTAGTGCTCCTCCATTGTCTAGTGCATGTCTCCTCAACCCCAGCGTTACTGATGCTCGGGCTGGGCACAACTATTTGTGATGGGTCCTGTGCTGGGCACTGTAGGATATTTAGCAGGATCTCTTGCCTCTATATGATACCCCATTAGTACAGCCCAGTTGTAAGGATCAGAAATGTCTCTAGACGCTGCCTGATGCCCAAAGAGGAGCAAAACCATTCTGGTTAAAAACTGCCCATTAGAAGAAGAGCTCATATTCTTATGTCACCAACTGTCTGTTTTGTACCTAGTAGTGCCTGGCACATAACTGGCCCTCAGTCCATATTTGCTGAATAAAAAAATAAATGCTTGTCTAAATAGTTTCCTCTTCTTAGAACTTTGAAAAATACCCAACTAATATGTATAGTAATCTTTGGAGCTTTTATTTTTCTTCCCACAAAACACAAAAGGAGTATTTCTCTGGACTTAAAATGCTAGAATCAGCCATTTAGTCATTTAGAATAGCCCCTTTGAATTATATGTCCTTTGGCATGAAACAAAAGATAAAATTAATAACAGCTATACACTTGATCAGACTCATCAGTACATGATTGATATTTGAGGACCAGCGTCACCACGCCATTTCCCTGGTGTGTGGCCTAAGCAAGGAGTCCCTCTTGGGTTTGCTGTCAAAAATCTGTCCTCCTGCCACCAGACTCTGCTGTTGGAAAGACAGGCAAAATAGTGGAGACAAAGAAGGGCTAACACATGTTTATGAGGCCAAGGAGGATGAGACAAAGAGAGGGGTTTGCATATGGAAAGCAAAAATGTCTTGTTCCAAAGCAAATGACCACTGGATTGATAAGAATGCAAAACGCATGGGGCGCCTGGGTGGCTCAGCCGTTGAGTATCTGTCTTCGGCTTGGGGTGTGATCCTGAGGTTGGGATTGGGTCCTGCATTGGGCTTCTTGTGGGGAGCCTGCTTCTCCCTCTGCCTGTGTCTCTGCCTCTCTGTCTCTTTCTCTTTGTCTCTCATGAGTCAATGAATAAAATCTTCAAAGAAAAAAAACTAAAAAAAAAAAAAAAGGGCAATGATCATCAGAGAATTTGGAAACGGGCCACATCACCCACATCGGGTGGTGGTGGTGCTGCCACACCCTGGACAGGTGTCCTGGCTGTAGGTCCAGGACACGCTCAGCCTCCCGAACTTCTGGTCTTGGAACCCAGGATCTTATGGGGTGGGTAGGCATGCACCGAAGGAACCTGCCGCAGGAGCATGTTTGTACACATGGCGTACCTGGGATAGGGTGTACTGTGCAGCCTTGGTCCATGGAGAGTGGGAGGCATCAGAGGGTGTGTTGGGAAACCATTTCACTCATGTCCAAGACTGGGCCACCTTTGAGAGTCACCGCACAAGAAGCTGAGACAAGAAGAGTAGGCCGGGGCACGTGTCTCCTCCGCTTCCCCCGTGTGTAAGACACTGGGTAGCACTGCTCAGCCTGACCCACTGGCCAAACGGAATGAGGACTGGCCTGGTGTACCTTGATATGGTCCCCCTCCCTGGCCCAATCTGGTGACTGTGATGAGGGCCTGCACCTGGAAGTACTTGAGCACAGCAAACGAAAGTGGGACAAGCCATGACCGAGGTCAAACTGTGCGGTGGGGTGGCGAGTGGGGAGACAGTCTCAGGCAGGGCCAAGCGATGTCTGCTACACATGCTTTCCAGCAGTATTTACTGATGGCCTGCTCTGGGCCAGGCCCTGCTCTGGACATAGGGGTGTGAATCCTTGCCCCCAGCCCCAGGAGTGAGTGTTTCCAGCTGGTAAAGGGAAAGCAAGCACACAGGTAAATGTGTAGCGTGTCAGTGGTGGGTGCTATGGAGAAAAGTAAAGCTGGTAGGAGGGTGGGGAAGGGCTGGGTGGGGGATACGAAGAGGATGGATGTGGAGGGGGTAGGGAGATGGACAGGGGATGGGGAACATGGGATAAGGTGGGGGTCCAGTGGTTTGCTTTTCAACTTTTAGAACTTTCTGGACCTCTGCTTTCCATCCATATTCCATATAACGAAAGAGGGGTGTCCTGCCAGGCCTAGGTGGAGGAGAGAATTCAGTAGAAGGAGGGAGTGATGTACATGCACATGTATACTGGGCTGAGTATCCAAGCAGGCTGAGCAGAGAAAATGCCTAGGATCCTCAGTTTGCTTCGATTTGGCCTACCCCACATGTGAGGTGAGCACCTTTCCCCCGCAATGGTTTCTTCTCTGCACCCTGTTCACTTCTGGCTCATTTCTGACCACAAGTTTTCACTCATGTCATTTGCATTGCCCAGAACACTCTTGCATCTTTCTATCCCGTGTCATTAATGAGACAGAAGAAACAGATGCTGGTAAAAAGAAGGAAGGGCATGAAGAAGTTAAGGGTAGAAAATAAATACAGAAACAGAGAAAGCTAAACACAAAAGTACAAGAGAGGAGTGAGACAAAAAGATGAATAGCAAAATAATAACCAAGGCTAACACAATCAGATGCCATAGACCGTAAGTGATTCACATGAATTCGTTAAATCTTACAACACTCCTATTCTATGGATAGGGAAACTGAGGCTGCAGGAACTAAGCTCCTCACCCAAAGTCAAGTTGTGGCCAGGAGAACCAAGCTGGCCACCCCAACATCATTGCTGTGCTAAGTGGGGAAGGAAGGAAGGACGGTGTTCCAGATTGTTGGGGCTCTGGAGTTCATTAGCCTGAGATGTTGGAGCTTAGCCACAAGGTGTCATTAGGGTGGAGCATCTCAAAGAGAGCTATTCTACTTACAGGACAGTGTCTCTTTCAGTCAACTAGATAAAGAGATGCAGATGTAAAATAAGTTAAATAAAGGAGCATTTTTTCTGTCTATCAAAGAGTGTTCCTTTCAGAGAGGATCCTGTCATTTTCATAATTTCGTCAACAAACACCTCCCGATTCCGGTGTGTGCAAGTAATCCCAGAGAATTTAGGATTTAAATGAGCAACAACTGCATTTGCATGTAGTGTTGAAAGTATATAATCATTGCATGAAATGAAGCATAACTTTACTTTGCTTCCAAAAGTTCTTATTCCCAGAGCTAACTTTTGTCTTTTTCTAGACATGGAGAGTATGTAGGTATTAAGGAGCAGCACTGGGAAGAGCTGGGAGTTTCTTTCTTTCTTTTAAAGATTTTATTTACTTATTTGAGAGAGAGACATGAGCAGGGGAGGAGGGAGAGAGAGAGAGAAGCAGACTCCCCACTGAGCAGGGAGCCCAATGTGGGGCTCTGGGGCTCGGTGTGGGGCTCCATCCTAGGACCCCTGGATCATGACCTGAGCTGAAGGCAGATGCTTAACAAACTGAGCCACTGAGGGTGCCCCCAGGGTGGGAGTTTCTATTCATTCCTCTTGATGAAGTTCCTGGGGAGGGGGAGAGCCAGGAGATGGCTTTTTACCTGGGGAAGTAGTCCTTAACAGGGCAAAAAATCTTGTTGTGGGGTGAGGCATTTAGATCTGCTGGCAGATTGAAATCTCTCATAGGAGCTCCTGGGCAAGAGTGCAGATAGGGCCTAGCAAGGGTTATTTGCTGATAATCATGAAAATGTGATTATTTGTTCTTTTTATTGAATACTTACTTTATGCCTTACATAGTACTCTCAAATAACCCAAATTACAAATCAAGAGAGTTTCCGAATAAAGCCTATTAGATGTTAGCATAGAGAACAAGTTTGTGTTTTAGGTCTTAATTTTACACTAATTCCAAGCAGATGGCAGGGGGCCTTTGATAAGAGTTTTCTTTGTTCTGTTGATTTAGTAGTGTTACTAAAACCCCACTGCTCTATTTATAGCACTGACCAGCTTTTAGAGTATTCTTCTAAAGACCATGCAAAATTCCCACTTAAAATTAGTTGGGGGTGAGGAGAAGGCTGAATGATGGTGGCAGGGGCGAGGAGTGACAGCGGGAACCACCCCCTCCTGGCCCTGCCACTCATTCTTAAGGATAGTGGCACGAGCAGTACCATTGAAAGCCACAATCAAGTGACACAGAGACTCGAGGACCTGCTATGCCTCAAAGATGTCTATTTAAAACACGGAAGAGAAACGCTTTGTCTGGCTTATGTATTTTCTTCTAACAACTTGTCTGTTCTCTGCCTTTTCTTCCTCGGTAGCTATGTTCGAAGAGATCACATCAAATAGATATGGACTTTTCAAGCAAACATTGAAAACACTGTTGATGGATTCCAGTGGTAAATAATTAATACAGACCGCGTCAGAAACAGCACTATTTAAGAAAATGAGTTTCAACTTTCTTTTTGTTTCAGATGTCTTCGTTTCCCCTTCAGAGATCCGAGATGAAAGAAACTGAAGCCGGTTTTGGAATTGTCAATCAACTAAATATGCTTGTGTGTTTTGCACACAAGCTCAGACGTGATATACAGAGGAAGAAGCTATCCCCACGCAAACACATATCGTAGTAAATGCATAGGTCCAATTGCTTCTTAAAGCCAGAAGAGTTGGAATTTTCAAGAGGAAGGACAAGAGTTTGCAAGTCCAAGAAGATCCCTCTTCCCAGTCCATAGTGGTGCATCCGCAGGATGCAAAGAATCAGGATTTCTGCCCAAAGTCAGAAAAATACTTTCTTCAGGCAAAAAAATTAATATGGATAAATACAGAAATGAGAAAAGAGAGAAAAAACATAAACGGCTTCCTATGTCCCCAATCAGGCCCATCACTACTCAGCAATGGGCGAAATATCAAGAGCCTTGGCATCAATGAGGATCTATATAATGCAATTCTTCATCCTCATGCTAAATATGGAGAGCTGGATAATTCCATTCCTCAGCTCAATTATAGCATGCAAATGCCCGAGCCGCTCACTTTCTAAAAACAGCAGCAGGGCAAACAGACTGAACTGACATGAATGTATATTTAATAGACACATATTTGTCCTTATGAAGAACTGGAAAGCGACAGGGTGAAAGAATAAAAGAGGTTTCCCTGGTCACCTCTGACAAAGGGCTCTCTGGTTCCAACAGTTACTCAGGCTATTGGTCCTAAAGGAAGCAAGTTTACAAAAAAAAAAAAAAAAAAAGCAGTTCATAATTTGCTTGCCCCCGCCTCTTCTTTTCTTCCTGGATTCTCCATCTCCACACTTTCCAACTTCCAAGTTGTCAGCCCATTTGCTGATAATTGGGGTCAAACCTCAAACTCCATCCCATCCCTCCTCCACTCCACAGCATCCCCGGCCAGGCAATGTGGCATCAGAATCTCCCCCCAGCAGCCCTGCTTGGAAAACACATTAGGGCAAAGGAAATAGGCCGTGATTTCTGACGTTAGGCCCTTTCCTACAAGCGCTAGTCCGAAATGAAGACGGCAGTGTTTCCAGTTTATAAACACACGGGGGAAGATCCACTAAAGCCCCCACCAGCTTTCCGTGATCTTTTTGTTTGGTCTGCTGAGCAGGATCAGGGCTGCCCGGGGAGGGAGCCTGGCAAGGCTGCCTGGGGTGTGTGTGGGGGGGTGGCCCCCCTGGACCTGGAGCGCAAACAAAAGCTACTGGATGGTATCTCCTGTCATCATTTGCTTTCACAGCTGTCGACACATAAACCAAAGGAGTTAGCATCCCTGAAAACAAAGACGGGACACAGACTGTGAAATGGGCAACTGTTTTCTGTTGCTCAGAGACAGCAATAGTCTTTAGAGCTACCCTGAGTGGAAAAGTACTGCCCGACGTTCCAGAAGACCTCCGGATGCCCGCGGCCTGGCCCGCGCTGCTGCTCTTCGGCTGGACAGCGGTTTGCAGCGGCAACGGGCCCAGCTGCCTGCAACTCATGTCACCCCCATGAAGGTGTTTCTAGGTGTCAGCACGGAGCACACTGCTGGGTGGGGGCTCCAGTTTGATACAAAGCAACGGTGCGAGGTCATGCACGGGGCCAGATGCGGAAAGCTGAGCAATGTGCCGCCTCCGTGCTCCACAAGCCAAGACGAGCCGGGAACCTCCAAGGGCACCCCTCCGCCCGCCCCCCTGACCCCAGAAGGAAGAGCGCAGCGGCTTGCTTACCTTGAAGTTGTGGGTCTTCTCGTAGTTGAAGTGGTTGTCGTTGTGCGTGAGGGCGGCCCTTCGGACCAGGGACGAGATCTGCGAACAGGCAAATAGTTTGAGAGGGGGCCAGAGAAAGGCGCCTTTGACTCCCACCTTCACCCCCAAGGCCACGGCCAGCAGCTCCTGGCGTTTCCTGCCTTGCTTAGGCTTCCGAAGCACCGCACATTTTTTCTCATTTTCCGGCCACAGTTCCTCGGAGAACATAGTGCCTGCACCCCACATCCTTCTAGATTCCCCCGTGAAGGCTCAGCGCTGGCAGGTTTTCCGAACCGCGGCTAATGTCAGGCAGCAGATTCGAGGCAGCTGCGTCCTGTCTGCAGCGGCCCCGGGCATGTGACCTGGACGGGCTGCTTTGAGCGATGGAGGGGGCTCTGCGTCTGAATAAGGACGGGGCTGTTCGGTGCTAGTTCTTAGGGCCGACGTGTGCCTGAACAATAGCGCACATTCATGTGCACAGCAAGCCCCAGAAGCTGTATCCGGGCGCCGCCGGGCCCCGGGGGAGGCGGCAGGGGCAGGCGGCTTCAGTGCTCCCGCCACAGGACAGACCCCTCGTGTCTGTGTGCACATTTCATACACACACACACACACACACACACACACGCACACACACACACACCCCTACTCGTTCTGACGTTCAAAGCCTGGGGCTGTATCCAATTATTTTGGGGCTCTGAACCCCATCCGGGGCTGGACTCCGGCAGATTAAACCTTTAAACCCTGATGATTGTTTAATCTTATGGGG
Organism: Vulpes lagopus; assembly: GCF_018345385.1. Classification (NCBI taxonomy): domain Eukaryota; kingdom Metazoa; phylum Chordata; class Mammalia; order Carnivora; family Canidae; genus Vulpes; species Vulpes lagopus. Next base: position 42,260,477 of record NC_054836.1, on the reverse strand, counting down.
ATAAAGCCTGCCTCGCTTAAAAAAACAAAAAACAAAAAACTGCCCTAGCACTTGAAGCTTAATTTTTATTCTTATGCATGCATTAAATCAGAGCAGTCTGAACAGTGACTGGGCATGGAAAAAGAGCATGGCATTTTAGCTCAGCTCTACAGCCGGGGTTTCAACAGAAGACGTGGGATGTCTTGCTCCCAGTCTCTCTCCTCCCCACCAATGTGCGTGCGCGCGCACACACACACACACACACACACACACACACACACACTGGAGACACAGGTGTTCCTTAACTAAAACCCAAACGTCAAAGTTGCCTTTATCTTAAATATGACATCTTGCATGTTCATTCTGTTAGCGCCCAAGCCTGATGCTCCCCAAGCCTGATGCTTCTTGAAAGCATCATCTGTTTGATGGGCTCCCCTGGGACCAGAAGTTTTGGACCCAAGTCCGGTCACTGTAGCAGTGAGGAAATCATTATGTCTGGGGAGAACTCCTGGTCTGCCAACAAGGTTTAATGCAGCTAATGCCCGCAAGTAAAATCAATGCTGTGGGAACTAGAAAGTGAGGAGAATGTGGGTAGCCAGGCCGTGGGGGTAGATGCACAGGCCAGGGGTGCCATCCTGGCTTCTACTGAGACAGGGCCCCACGTTCCAGCCCCTGCAAGCAGCCTTGTGGAGAATAAAGCGAGGTTGCTGTTTTCCTGTGGAATTCTTTATTCCTGACAATTACCATCGTCCTACCTACCTAGTCCTAGTTCAGAAGTGCATTCTCTCAGGTCACCCTTGTTACCCTCAGGGGTAACAAGAGCCAATTTTTTTTTTCTGTTTTTGAGGGGACGGGAAAGGAGGGGCAGAAGGAGAGGGAGAATCTTAAGCAGACTCCTCACCCTCCCCCCAGCCCAGAGCCTGATGCAGAGCTCGATCTCATGACCCTGAGATCACGACCTGAGGTGAAGCCAAGAGTCAGACGCTTAACCAATGGAGTCACCCATGCGCCCTTAAGAGTCAATGTTTATATATTGAACTTCTGAGCACGATGACTTACGTTGTATAGGGTGATATCTGCAATGTGTTAAAGGCACTTACGTGTTTACTTTTCAGCTCATGTGTATGAGAAACAAGACTTTGACTCCTATTTTTTTTTTTGGATGAAGAGATTGAGGCACCAAGAGGTAAAGTACAGGCCATTGGCTTAAGTGGCACAGCCGAGGACTCGAACCCAAAGTATCTGTGTCCAGCGCCTGTGTTCCTGAACACCAGGTCCTGGCCCAGATAAGCTGATATGGTGCCATTTCCTGCCATTTGTGTCCTGCTTGATCTGAAATACTGGCCAAGTCTGCCCCTCTTCCCGTTCTTGCCCCACAGTATCTCCGCAGCACACGGCACGTGGCGGCACAGTATTTGTAGTCTGGATGCACCAGCTCGGAAAAGGTCAGTGATTCTCCACGGCCTAACCGTGTTGGGGCATTGTGGGTTTTTCATGACCTTGTCTCAATCTACCCGGCTCATCTATTTGCCGGCACTCCCCTCCATAAATCCTATAAAACCTCTCTTCTCTGACACACCCCTCACCTCAGTAGCTGCCTCTGTCTTGTAGCATCTTCCAGTATCATTCTACATGTTGATAGGCTCAACAACATTCACATTCTAACTCAAATGCCACCCTCTCCGAAATGTCTTCTCCAAACTCCCCACTGGAGGCCAACTATCTCCTCTGAAATCCCAAATAGCTTTTTCCACATTTTTCCGATTTCACTTGTTGCATTCTAACTTATATGACAGTGATTTATGCTTGCCCCTGCCCTATTGAGAAATCATCGTGACACGCTCTATTGTCTAATTCACCGGTTTCTTCTTCACAGGTACCTAATAAAATTCCTTGCCATGGTAGGCACTGAATTAATATAAGTTGCCAGGAACTACCTGTACCTATGGGAAGCCAGCATTGTGGAGGAAGCTGTGCAAAAGTGACTGTATGGGGTAGGGTCTCCTGTCTATCCTATGATCCCCCATCACCACGCGTTAGCTTCCAAGGACCTAAACCTCCAGTGATCTGCCTTGCTGATGGGCCCCACCAGACTGCTCATCACCTAATCCTATAGGACATCTGTCACTCAATGGGATTGAGTGGAAACATGGTATATCTTTGAAAGGCTTGTAATCTTTATCCTAAAGGCAGAAAGGCAGAGAGAAGGAATAGCGTCCCTTCCCAAACCTTCACTGCTAGCTAGTCCACAGAGGCCTTTTGGTGGCGAGCCATTCTGTTATAATGGATGTATGGTTTTAGAATCTAATAAAACAACTCCTAAATGGAAAGTGGGCAAAAAGGATCTCCTTTGCCTTTTGGTACATGGGTGGTTGAACACAAGGAGATTTAATATTTTCTCTTGTGTCTGTGCCTTTACTTATAACAAGTAATTTTTACTTCTATTTGTGACACTGGTTTCTTTTTTCAGATATTTGTTCCATAGAATTTACCCAGACACAAGATGCATTCAGACACGTGAAGGAACCACACACTGGCTACTTAAGATGCATCTTTACAAGGAACCAGAAGTGCTGGCATTTGAGTGAGCATTATTGTGAGTAGTGTGGATGACCCCAGATCACCCTCTTACTACAGGAAAAACGATTACAAACATCTCTTGGTAAAATTCCCCTCTTAACTCCGTCACACAGAGCTCTTCTTCGCCCAAGCATCTCAAGGATAGCGCCTTGGTTTCTTTTATAGCCCCCATAATGACTGAGCCATGTTCTCTATACACGGTGGACATTTAATAGTTTTGCTGACAGTCCTTTCTAGCAAAAATTTCTGTCTGACCTAGTTTTGTCTACACATTCATTAGAGGAAGCACATTTCCCTACAAGCTCTGTGTAAATCAGGGATTCTCAACCGTGGAACCACTGACATTTGGGACCAGATAATTCTTTGTTGTGGGAGGCTGCTCTGTGCACAGTAGGGTGTTTAGTGGTATCCCTCACCTCTACTTGCTGATGCCAATGGAACCCCCCAACTGTAGTAATCAAAAATCTCTCTAGATGTTGCCAATTTTCTCCTCTGGGGCAAAACTACCTACAGCAGGGAATACCTGGGTTAGGTTAATAACACAAATATTCATCAGCATGCTTCCTATGTGCCAGGTGTGGTACTAAGTACTTTACATACATTGACTCATTTGAGATTTATACGGTAGGGATTATTATAATGATCCCCACTTTACAGATGAAGAAATGGGAACTGAGAGTTTAAGTGATGTGCCCAAGGTCACACAGCAGGTAAGTGGTAGGGCTGAGATTAGAACCCAGGCACAACTAACTAGGTCTATGCTTTTTTCTTTCTTTTTTGCTATAAACAAGTTTTTTTTTAAATTTTTTAATAATAAATTTATTTTTTATTGGTGTTCAATTTGCCAACATACAGAGTAACACCCAGTGCTCATCCCGTCAAGTGCCCCCCTCAGTGCCCATCACCCATTCACCCCCACCCCCCTCCCTCCTACCCTTCCACCACCCCTAGTTTGTTTCCCAGAGTTAGGAGTCTTTATGTTCTGTCTCCCTTTCTGATATTTGCTACCCATTTCTTCTCCCTTCCCTTCTATTCCCTTTCACTATTATTTATATTCCCCAAATGAATAAGACCATATAATGTTTGTCCTTCTCCGATTGACTCATTTCACTCAGCATAATACCAAGTTTGTTTTTGATTGTGATTAAATACATGTAACATAAAATTTACCATTTGAACCATTTCAGCAATTCAGCGGCATTAAGCACATTCACTAATGCTCTGGAATCATTATAACTCTCCAGAACATTCCCATCACCCAAAATGAGACCCCCACACTCATTAAGCAGTCACTCACCATCCCCTTCTCCCGGTCCCCGGCAGCCACAAGTCTGCTTTCTATCTCTATGGATTTCCCAGTTCTGAATATTTCATATAAACGGGATCATACCATATATGGCCTTTGGGGACTGACTTCTTTCACCCAGGAAAATGTTTTCAAGGTTCATCTGTGCTGTAGCACGTACCAATATTTCATTGATTTTTATTGCTGAATAATAATCCATTGTATGGACACACTACATTTTGTTGATGTGCATTTGCACTGTTTTTACCTTTTGGCTATTGTGAATAGTACTAACAAGTTTTTGTTTGAACACTTAGTTTCACTTCTTTTGGATGTACAATAAATCTTTGCTTTAATCTACCCTGGAAATGGCCTCATTGAAATAAGGTCCACATTTAAAAATATCCAGGGGTTAAAGGCCCAAATTATCCTCTTCCCCACTGTTAACCATTAGCAGCTCCCAGGGCTGGTGTTGCCTGGTCTGTTTTTTAAAGAGGAGACTTTTGTTTTCCCTGAAGCCTCTTCCAGAGCAGGTGCTACTTAAGATGCTTTTGGAAGTAGGTGGGGCTATAAATAAATAGTGAAATAAGCTCACCACTTCCTTTTTCCTTTTTATAAATTAAAGGTTTGGATTCTATTTTTTTACGGCCTCTCACTGCCCTTCTTTCTATGAGGAGGATCCTGAAGCCAAGAATCAGGTAGCAAGAAGGCAGTGGAAGGGTGTCAGGTGAAGACAAGGAGGCAAGGGTGGGGCAGGGGGGCGGGAAGATGTGGAAAAAGGAAGCCCACTGGGGTGCTCATGTGCATGCAGAGTGCCCAGGAGAGAGGGGCGGTGGGAGAAAGAGGAATACCCTTCCCTCTGTGCTGACTTTAGTCATCTAGCATCATAAGCCCAGCGGGACCTCAGAAGTTCGTCCACCAGAGGCCCCCTCTCTCCACCTGACTCGGGCAGCCCCATCTCTAGGGGACCATACATTCTGCCTTTTTAGTACTAATTTCTAGAAAGGGTGATTTATCATCAACCTCCCATTCTTCCACAGACTTCAAGTAAATCCCATTCTGCATTTTAAAGAAGGTTCATTGAAAATGTCATCATCCGTCCCTGGAGAATCTCTCTCCACGATTCCAGCCCCAGCTCTTGTGTTCCTGGGCTTCTCTGTCCCTTGAGTCTGAGTCCCCCTTAGGGGGTGACAGCCTGAGCTCCACCCCTGCTGCAAGCTCTACCCTGCAGCTACAGGCAGCTGTTGCCTCATGGCAAGTATTGGAAATGGAAATCGATACCACTAATGCTGGGAGGGTGTCCTGAGGAGAGCTCTTTGATGTACTGCTGGTGTTTGGATGAGGTAGCTCCTGTCTGGGGAGAAAGCTGGCCATGGATCAAATGTCTCATGTGCATTGATCAAATGATTCTATTTCTAGGATTCTCTTATGGTTTTCAGACATGGGGCGCCTGGGTGGCTTAGTCAGGTAAGCGTCTGACTCTTGATTTTGGCTCAGGTCATGATCTCAGGATTATGAGATCAAGCCCTGTGTCAGGCTGTGTGCTGGGTACGGAGTCTGCTTAAGATTTTCTTTCTCCCTCACTCTCTGCCCCTCCCCTGGCCTCTCCCCCGCAAAAACAAAACAAAACAAAACAAAACAAAACAAAACAAAACACCCAACCAACCAACCAAAGATCTTCAGATGAATTAGTTAGAAAAGATACATAAAGAGATATTTATCCTAACACTACTAATGAGAAATGAGAAAAGCCTTAGATGTCCAAGAGAGGGGAGAGGTTGAATTATGGTGTAAACATGTCATGGAATATTATATACATATATTTTTTAAAGATTTTATTTACTTATTCATGAGAGACAGAGACAGAGACAGAGAGAGAGAGAGAGAGAGGCAGAGACACAGCCAGAGGGAGAAGCAGGCTCCATGCAGGGAGCCCGACGTGGGACTCGATCCTAGGTCCCCAGGATCATGCGCTGGACCAAAGGCAGCGCTAAACCGTTGAGCCACCGGGGCTGCCCGGAATATTATATACATATTAACAAAGATGATTAAAATAACTTTTAATGATGAAGGGATATGCTCCTGATATAATGAAGTTTGGTAAGAAGTAGGCTCCTGAACCATCTATACTATGATTCCCACTTTTGTTAATTTGATGACACAGGAAATATCAGAAAAAACTTCTCTAACACACCAAACTGTTGGAGATAAGCAGCAGTCATCTCTGGGTGAAGTAATTTTAATTGACATTTACTTTCTTCTTATTCATTAATTTTGGAGTTTCCTACATTGATCACATTCTATTTCCATTATATAAAAATGTGGATTTTGTAAAAGTACATTATAAAAAGTTTGTTGGCTTTAGTGTGCCTTGATAATAAATCCATTACATCATAGATGACCTTTGAGCTCATCCAATCCTGCCTGCCGTTTTTACAGGTGAGAACCTAGAGTCTGAGAAGTTCATGATTTGCACCCGCTCCATTCCCACGTGTCGCAGGGCTATTCTACAACTAGATCTAGAACCAGATCCTGGCTCTGGTTCTCTTGCATGTGAGATGTCAATAGCTGGTGCTTCTCACAGTGGGGCTAGCCTCAGAACCCCCAGAAGGCTTGTGAAAACACAGACCGTTGGGCAGCCCCGGCATTTCTGATTCAGTCAGTGGGAGAGCATGCCTAACAATCTGTAGTTCTAACAGGTTTCCAGGTGTTGCTCATGTTGATCCACACTTTGAAGACCCATTTTGTGCTTTCCATCGAATTTATGGGTCTCAACTTTGATGATATTTACGTAGGAACAAAACAAAAGCCATGTTCAAGCTCCATCTAGGGCCACTTAAATCCAAATTTCTGGGGATGGACTCCTAACTTAAAAAAAAAAAAATCCTCGAGGAGATTCAAATACACTCCTGGCATTGAAAGCTGCTGTACGAATCTCAAGGGCTTCAATCCAGGGAAATTGTTAGAGAAGATGGAGGTGTCCAAGTGCTAAATGCTGTTGAGCATCCTCCCCTCCCACAAGGAATCGATATCTTTTCAAACATGTGATCATGTTTCTATGCCACCCCACCTCCACCTGCCATTGTGCTACTTAAAACCTCCATGGATTCTTAAGCTAAAAGCAAAAATCCAAACCATGGCCTACAGGGGTCTGTGTAGGCCCCTGCCACCTTTCCAGCCCTGCTTCCCTTCCCTTTCTTCCTGTCATCTTGAGAATTTATAACAATAAACTATTGATACGCTTTTAAAATTATTGTTCATGACCCTTTTTAGACTGCTAGCTTTATGACATCAGGTGCTGTGTGTGCTCTCATCACGAATAAGACCCCAAGGCCATACCTTGCACTGGGCACAAAGTAGGCTCTCACTAAGTTTTGCTGAATGAATGAATCAATGAATGTCCATGGCCATAAAGTATCTTGAGGTCAAAGGACCACCATAGAGGCTCATCATCATCACTGCTTATCTAGTCGTACTCTTGTGAGTCTCTGATATAAAAGCCACTGGTCATGCACTTAGGGTTTTCTTTTGATGAAGTGGTCAGATCCCTTGTGTCACAGGATGAGGCCCTGGAAATGGGGAGATCCTGCAGGCCAGGCCCTGAAGGATACAACCAGGTTTGGCAGTAGAGTAATATTAAAAGTAGCATCGCATATTTGTGGGGTATGTTATAGTGTATCTTTTCTGTATCAAGAAGGTAGAGTGGGTGTCATTATCCTCACTTTACAGTTAAGGAAACCAAGGTGCTAACAGGCATGTCCAGGGGAATAGAATCCAGTGTCTTGATTCTCTTTCCATGGGAATGCCTGACACTTCGGTTGTGGCAGATCAGCAGTGGTGGCTAACAGCTCACTGACACAAGGATTCATCTCTCCTCTCTGTTCCCAGAGGCTCTTTAGAAACTTTTAACATGGGGCACTCCCCAAAGTTCTTCTATGAACATATCTCTAGCGATTAACATGAGACCAACACTAGCTTGGCACTCACAAAAGCTCTGTTGCATAAAAATAAGTACCCACCTTTTTTGCAGTATTTCTAGTTTCCTTGCCTTCTATCAAAATGACTTATAATTTTACAAAGAGTCAGCATGTTCTTATAGTTTTCTTAGACCCTTCGTTCACTTCCCACACATATGTCTGGGTGATGAGTCTGGGCTGCATGTTATTTCCCCAAAGCCACAAAACATTAAGCCTCGCCCAGAGACACTCAGTAAAATGCTGCAGGCATCTAGTCAGCTCAAAACAAAAAATATAAAAATATATACACGCATACATATATACATTATATGTATACATACACACACGTACACATATAGGACTGGTGGATATGGGGCAGGAATAACAATTTTTGCTGTGGCATCCTAGATGTGCCTCTCTATTCCTGATGACAAGTGAAAAAAATCAGAAATTTTAAGTGAAATAAGCCCAGATTCCTGAATGATAATCAAAGGGATGGTTTCCTTTTATTAATGCCACTAAGCCCAGCCTAGTTGATCCCATGTACTCTGAACACTACCGATGCCAGATAAATCTTCCTTGCTCCTCCTAAGAACTGCCCCAGCAGTGTTTGCTATATTCTCTGCTTTTGGTTTTAAGCCCTGAAATAGGAGGAAGATAATACAAGGATGTGGCTGAGCTGCAAGCTTATCCCCATGACTGCTAAAAAAAATGTGAGACAGCAGGTGGGACCCTGCCATCTCTCCTGCCCACGTGCTGGTCAGAGCTGCAGAATCCTGGTGTCATCAGAGTCCATCAAAACACCAGGGACTGAGGGCTGCCCTGGCTGACTCCTAAAACTGCCGGTGACCTCCAAAACTGCTGTGCTCTGGTCCGAGGAGAAGGAGCCTTTATCTCTGATGGCACAACATGCCCAGCTGCCACTCCAATTGTTCTCCAGGGACAGATGGCCACACTCAATACGAGAGGCACAAAAGGGCTGAAGGACCGGTCTTTTACGACTCATTTCCCCTCATCCACAGCAATCAGTGTTCACCCTAAACTGAAGGGCCTGTGTGGTCTCTAAAACGGACCAAAGCACCTTGTTTGGAAGCAGCTAAATAATCTGATACTTCCTGGGTTGACCGAGTGTGTAATGTTATCATCGCTGTTCTCCCTGCATCACTTCTCCAGCTGTTTTATTGGGGTGGAGGTCAACGATTTTGGCTAATTGCTGATGTCTCTCACAGACGCCTCAGAGGTGGACACAAAAAATCCCCTGTGTTAGAGACAGACTCTCTAGGTTGTGTTAAGCATCTCACACATTTGAACCCATAGTTGTTGCTGTTTTTGCGCCCAGTTTTTAAAAGAGGGAAGGATAGAGTGGATACATCACTGTAGTCATCCATTTACTTAAACGAGAACTTTAAGACTCTCAGATTTCTTATGTGCCAAGTTTAAGAAGGTCTGGCTGGGTTATTTTTGAGAGAATGGAGCACTTGTTGAATCAAGTGCCTTAAAATTGCTTTAGAATATTTTAGGTAACCTTTTGTAAAACTAAGACCCAGAGAAACAATACATATTTTAAGGGAGAAGCTGCTATTACAAAGTTCCCAGCTGCTGTCTTCCTCCTCTTCTCATAGTCCACATTCATTTCCTTTTCTTTGTATTCCCTTGCTGTCATGTACCTTCCCCCCATCAGGCCAAAGAAGCAGTTGCCCCGAATGATCGACCTATGTGTTTTATTACAAAAGTCAGAGATGCTCCATTTCTGGCTTATGGCACCCAACTGTATAGTAGAACCCAAGTGTACTTCCTCTTACACTTTCCTCGCCACTGTAGCTCACCCAGCTGAGCCTGAGAAATCTCTGCCAGAGGCTATAGGTTTGCTGAATTACATTCTCTCGTCATACTGCAGCCTGGCAATTTGCAGAGCAAAATGTGTCAAAGAGTCCCAAACTACTTTTCACCAGGTACTCTGGTAAACAACTGGGGTAAGGCGCACCTTTACTGGAAGAAAAAAAAAAAAATAGAATTGACCAGCTGTTTTCTTCATGCAAACTCTCCTATGTTGCAAAGGACAAAGACTCCGATTAAATGGCTTTTCAAATTTTCACACAAAAAAATCTCAAATCCCCTACTGGGCTTTTACAGTGAGCAATCACCCAAACAAAATAGTCTCTGACGCCATTCACAGCTGTGCAGCTGATATTGCCCGATATAGCTCCTGGGGCTATTTATGAACCCAGCAGTTTGAAATATGGATGCCTGCAAATTCCAAATGTGAATTGAAGTTTATTTCTGTTCTTCTGTGTGACTGGGATTTTCAAACTCTACAGTTGGTCCTCATATCTGTGTGTTGGCCAGCCTTATGCCAAGAACATGACCCTGTAGCTCCTTCCCAGTTGCAATGTCAGAATATGTGGGGTGATGCAGACACTTCTACCAGTAGGTGCCAGCTCTGGGAAGACAGACTGTCATGCTCATGTGTAAGCACCCACGCTGCAGAGGGATAGCTCAGTATGAAACGACCACATCCACTTTGACCTCAACTCCGTTTTAATGCAACATAATTATTCTTGGACATGTTTCAAACATAGTTTTTTCCTTCCTTCCTTCCTTCCTTCCTTCCTTCCTTCCTTCCTTCCTTCCCTCCTTCCTCCCTTCCTCCCTTCCTCCCTTCCTTCCTTCCTTCCTTCCCTTCCCTTCCCTTCCCTTCCACAAAAATTTATTAGACACTGATTGTATATCAGACCCTGTTTAACATCAGTGGGATAGAGTAGTGAACAACTGACAAAAATCTCCACTCTCTTGGACTGCAGACATAAACAAAACTTATAAGTATATTATAGATTATTCTAAGAAGAGAGAAGTGCCATGAAGAAAAATAAACTGAGAATATAGGCTAGGGGTGGAGGGTGCAATTTGTGGAGGTTGCAATTTAAAGCAGAATCATCAGGAGAGGCCTCACTGAAAAGGTGACAGTTGAGAAAAGACTGGCAGGAGGTAATGGGGTGAACCATGCTGATATCTGCAGGAAAAGCCTTCTGGGCAGAGGGTATGGCAAATGCAAAATCCCTGAGAGAGGAGTGAGGTTGGCATGTTCAGGAAATAGCAAAAATAGGGGCACCTGGGCGGCTCAGTGGTTGAGCATCTGCCTTTAGCTCAGGTCGTGATCCTGGGGTCCTGGGATCGAGTCCCACATCGGGCTCCCCACAGGGAGCCTGCTTCTCCCTCTGTCTATATCTCTGCCTCTCTGTGCCTCTCAGGAATAAAGAAATAAAATCTTTTAAAAAAATTAAATAGCGAAAATGAAGAGTGGCTAGCATAGCATGTGCTAGATGAGGCAAGCCCCCCAGAGCCCTGTGGAAGAGGGTAAGAATTCCCATTTTTACTCTGAGTGGCATGACCACCAACAGTAGGGCCTTGCGTGGATTTGTGGTATGATCTGAATTACTCTTAAAAAGCACTGCTCTGCCTGCTGTGTTGAGGACCACAGGAGCATGAAGGTGGAAGCAGAGAGGTCAGCTGGGAGGCAACTCAAAGGCGAAGAGAAGGCAGTGGATTGGACCAGGGTAGGGGTGGTGGAGGTGGTGTGTGGTGGTCAGATTCTCCGTATTTTCTCAAGGCAGAGTTCATAAGACTAGCTGACAGATTGGATGTGAGGTATAAGAGAGAAAGAGGACCCTGGGATAACAGTACAGTTTGGGGCCTGAGCAACTAAATAGATAAAGTTTCCATTAAATGAGAGGAAGAAGAGGACTCTTGAGTGGCTTAGTCGGTCGGGCATCTGACTGTTGGTTGCGGCTAGGGTCATGATCTAATGGGTCATGGGTTCAGTGCACTGAGTGGGAAGTCCTCTTGGGGATTCTCTCCCTCTGCTCCTCCTCCGACTCACATGCACACTCTCTCAAATAAATAAATAAATAAATCTTTAAAAAAATAAATGAGGGATCCCTGATGGTGCAGTGGTTTGGCGCCTGCCTTTGGCTCAGGGCGTGATCCTGGAGACCCGGGATTGAATCCCACATCGGGCTCCCAGTGCATGGAGCCTGCTTCTCCCTCTGCCTATGTCTCTGCCTCTCTCTCTCTTTCTCTCTCTGTGACTATCATAAATAAAAAAAATAAATAAATAAAATAAAAAAATTTAAAAAAATAAAAAAATAAATGAGAGGAAGAAGATCACAAAAGGGGCAAGAGTGAGGGAGATGGTCAGGAACTCTATTTGGTGTGTTTAATATGAAGTAGGCCTAGAAACCTGAGTTCAAACTCAGTTGGTTAAGCTCAAGTCATGATCTCAGGATCATGAAATCAAGCCCCGCATTGGGTTCTACTCTCAGAGATGAGTCTGGTTATCCTTCTCCCTTCTCCTCTGCCCCTCTGTTCCCCTTTAAAAATAAATAATTAAAATCTTAAAAAAAAAAGAACCTGGAGTTTTTGGGGGGGAGGATAGATGCTGGAGATACACCCCTGGGAGTTACCCTGGGGAGATGGATTTATAGCAAGGGAGTCAGTGGACACCGAACAGCAGAGGCCCCAGGACTGAGCCCCGGGGCACTCCAACTATTATGAAGTTAGGAAATTCAGAAGAAACTGACCAATGAAAAAGAGAAAGGCAAATTTGATATTCTGGAAGCTGATTGAAGAGATGATCAATTGTATTTAATGCTGTTGATAGGCCAGGTATGATGGAGACTAAGAAAGAACCAAAGGTTTTAGCACCATGAGAGACCAAGTGAATCACCTTAACAGGAGCAGTCTCTAAGGAGTGATAGGGGGAAACCTGATTGTAGAAGCTTTGGGAGAGAATGGGGAGAGCACAACTGGAGTAGAATATTGTAGAATCAGTACTGGAGAGCACGGAGAGCCAGGGGAGTAGCAGAAAGAGGTGGGGAGAAGTGGGATCCAGAGAGACTCTTTTTCCTTTTAAAAAGGGAAGGAAGCTATTGAGATTTCCTTCATCCATCATAAATGCACCACAGCCATGTACTAAAGAACCTGACTCCATTTTTGGTGTTTGACTGCTGACGGCTTTCAGAAGGCCCCCACACCCCGTCCCTTGAGGCCAGTGAGAAGTCAAAACCATGCAAATCTCCCCCTAGGCACCCTAAAACCCTAAGCTAGTTGTCCCTTTAAGCTCTTTCCAGCCATTTTTTTTTTAAATTTTTATTTATTTATGATAGTCACAGAGAGAGAGAGAGAGAGAGAGAGAGGCAGAGACACAGGCAGAGGGAGAAGCAGGCTCCATGCACTGGGAGCCCGATGTGGGATTCGATCCCGGGTCTCCAGGATCGCGCCCTGGGCCAAAGGCAGGCGCCAAACCGCTGCGCCACCGAGGGATCCCTCTTTCCAGCCATTTTTAAAGCTTCTGGAGAGTCTATCCTGCTGGCCCCAGGGAATCTCATTATGTGAGTAATTATACTTTTCATATCCTCTTGATGGGCATGTGGCATCATCAGTTTCAACACCAAACCGACTTTTGGGTGGGGCGTCCATGCCCCCTCTGTGAAGTGGCCTCCATAGCCTATTAGAACCAGAAAGCACCTGAGATGTGGCCAGTGGCCTCCCTCACAGGCTGGGCCTCTTCCTGCTTCCCACATTGTGTCAATGCTCAGAACCTGGGACCCAATTCTCTGAACACATGATATGCTTCTGTGAAGCCACGCCTCTGCAACATGCTCCCCACCACTCAAAACTTACCAAATATATTCGAATGACATCAGCAACAAAACAGAAAAAATGAGTCCTAACAACCGTTGAGCACATACTGTGCCGGGCCCGTTAACCACTGCCTCCTTTCGTCTGGCTCATGCCATAGGTAGTATCATCCCCATTTCGTAAACGAGGAAACCGAAGCTAAGAGGGTTTTCACTACTCTAAGCTCGTGCAACTAAGAAGTCAGGTTTGAACAACCGAGCAGCTGCTCAGTAGTTCTTCCTCCTAAAGGTCATGTGATTTGGCCTCCACATTTTGTCCTCCAGTAGGGGGCCATGTCCTGAGGAAGGATTTCCTGCATCCATATTTTCTAATCTCTTTGGCAAAAAGGACTATCAGGAGCACTCAACCACGGTTTCTAAATAAGTGAATGTGTCTGGGGCAATCTTCCCATTTCACACACAGCAGGATGGCAAGTCAGCTGCACAGATTCACGGAGCCTGTTAGTTGTAGAACCAGGACAAAAAGCCAGGTCTCTGGATGGCAGGTTCAAGTTCTTTCTACTATGCAGCAGATCTGGTCGCTGCCCATGCCCTCCCAGGCTGTACAAGCTAGGCCACACACACACACACACACACACACACACACACACACACGAGCCTATCAAACACAGGCAGGAAACTGTCAGCCAATGTATATCATTAAAATCATCTTAGTAATTTGGACGTGCGCATCAAGAGTTTCAAAATATTAATTTCTGGGATCCCTGGGTGGCTCAGAGGTTGAGAACCTGTCTTCGGCCCAGGGTGTGATCCTGGAGTCCCGGGATCGAGTCCCGCATCAGGCTTCCTGCATGGAGCTTGCTTCTCCCTCTGCCTGTGTCTCTGCCTCTCTCTCTCTCTCTCTATGCCTCTCATGAATAAATAAATAAAATCTTTAAAAAATATATTAATTTATTTAAGTTTATATAATTCAATTTCTAAGAATCTATCCTAAGGAGATGACCCTAAATACAGAACGGCATTCAGAGCAGCATTATTTTTAATATTAAAAATGGAATATATTGTTATAACCTAACTTTAGGAAATAGCTAAACAAGTATTAGACTCAAGCAACAATCAAGAATGATGTCTATGAAGAGTATATAGTAATTTGGCTATAATATGCTATGCAAAATGGTGGGATATAAAATTATAAATGTACTATGCTTGCAAATATATTTAAAAATCCAAATGGGGCAGCCCCGGTGGCGCAGCGGTTTAGCGCCACCTGCAGCCCGGGGTTTGATCCTGGGGACCCTGGATCGAGTCCCACATCAGGCTCCCTGTGTGGAGCCTGCTTCTCTCTCTGCCTGTGCCTCTGCCCCTCTCCCTCTGTGTGTGTCTTTATGAATAAATAAATAAAATCTTAAAAAAAAATCCAAATGGAAGTTGCTCCAAGGAAATAGACTGATGCCTGTATTTTCTTTATCTTTCAAAATTCCTTTAATTATATTACCTTTATGACTGGGATGAGAAAAAAGAAAACTTTTGCCATAGAGAGACAAAAATTTTTTTTCCAGTTTGCATCAGTTTCATTTTGTACCAGGAGGTATTTACCTTAGGAGAAAAAATTAGGTTGGTTTTAAACATAACTAGAAATTGGATGAATATAAAGTTTTAGAGTCTTCTGTGGATCTCATAGCTGTATTTAAGGAAAGTCTCAGATGTGCATAAGTGGCTAAGTAACATTATTGGAAATGAAAACTCTTCATCTAACAGGTATTAAGGAAGGATTCACTCTCTATGGAGCCAAACCGTGCCATTTAATGACATTTACTGATATGAATTAAAATTTTCCCCAAATACATGAGAACATTATTCTATAAAACCACAAGATTTAGGTTAAATCTCTGAAGAGACTTTGACCTTGAGCCAAGAGCAATACAAGTTTTAAAATAGAAATACTGTTTCTGTCATAGATACTGTTTGTAACAGCAGTCAAGTACCAAAAGAATAAAGACTAACTATGGTTGTATAACATATATTTTCTCTAAATACATTTTAGACTCAGAAAATGACATCTTAACATGTATAGTATAGCTATAAGAATTTAGATTTTGTAATATATCAGTAATGATCTGGGGTAGTGGAACTTCTATGTGAGATAAGTGAAATTTTTTCTAGTTTAACCTTTTTTTTACTTCAGTTTTACCATAATAAAAAATGAAACACAGCTCCATTTTTTATTTTTATCAATGACTAAAGTTTTCCCACCATCTCCTGATGAATGTTTAAGAAGCTAACACTGTCATTGGCAATGTGCTATTTCAGCTGAAAATGCTGTGTTGCTGTGTGGTTATCAAACCCCATGGTCAGAGAAATGGCAAATAAACTCTAAAAATGGTGAAAAGTTTGTTTTGCTAAGAGTTCCTTGTTATGAGTAGACTCTGGGGCTAAGTTGTCTGGATTCGATTCCTGCTCCAACCCTTCTCAGCCTGGTGACCTTAGTCACTAAACTAAACTAAACTAAACCAAACCAAGTCACTTAACTTCTTTGTACTTCATTTCCTCAAATGTAAAATGTAGATAATAATAGTAGGTACTCACAGATGATTAAGTGTGCAATTTAAGTTGTAAGCTGTAAATTGCTCAGATCTAGGCCTGGCATCGTTTTATATGTATGCCTGCATATATAATTTAATGAATAAATTAACTTTAATGATTATGCAGGTGATGCTTTCAAAGTAAGGCCTAATCTTAGGAAGGTGTTGACATGTGAGTATAACTAAGACTACCTTTATGTATATGGCAAAAAAATCATTTTCTGATCAGCCATGATTAAAAAACATAGGGTTATTTTAATTTGACCAAATCACCAGAGAGTTGAGTTTAAGGTGGAAGTGTTTTGATCACAAAGGGCAGTTCTTCTTGGCATATGGTACAGGGAGTATGAAGTTGCACTAAAGATGTGTAAATGCTGTAAAAACAGGCTTGTATCAAAATATTCTGATATCAGAAAGAAAAATGGTACAAAGGGTATATTGTAGGAGGAGAGTTTTTTTAAAGATTTATTTATTTATGGTAGACATAGAGAGAGAGAGAGAGAGGCAGAGACACAGGAGGAGGGAGAAGCAGGCTCCATGCTGGGAGCCTGACGTGGGACTCGATCCCGGGACTCCAGGATCGCGCCCTGGGCCAAAGGCAGGCGCCAAACCGGTGAGCCACCCAGGGATCCCTGTAGGAGGACAGTTTATAGAAAGCAAACAGCATGGAGGAAGAAATTAGAGCTTATATTGGTCCTGGATGGAAATATGACTGGTAGTTTGGTCCTGGGCTCCAGCATGCTACTCAGGAAAGAGCCTTCTGGACTCTTGGGGAATGTGATGAACAGCAGCAGGGCAGCCTGTGAAAATGTGAATGGGCTCAAAATCTTCACTTTCGACTTCCTTACTTTGTCCATATGACTGGGTGTTGGCAGCAGACAGAGTTCTTGCTCCTGTGACAGAGCACTTTTCTGAGTACCATAGAGCAGAGGGCACATTTCTAAAAACACACCCTCAGTGACTCTCGGGAATCACTGGGCCACCCTTGGTATGTATTATGAGTAACCATTTTCAAAGATAGTCACATCAAATCAAGCTGTGATGGTTTAGACTTATACCTACTTCCTAACTGTTCTCAGACTACTCATAGGACATGAAGCATAGTTTGTGCTGACCCCCTTCTATACCATCCACTCAGGTTTCAGACTGGTATTCTTTATAATATTAGTTACTTCCAGTTGTTCTATATTTAAAGAATGAAAAAATTTTACATATGTCCTTTTATTAGAAAATTACTATTTATATTATTGTTTAGAAGTATCAGCATTTTTCACTTAGTTGTAACCATGTAAAGCTAATGAATATCTAATAATACTAGTGTTTGGGAAACTAATACTTGACACTTAATCTTAGAACTGTTCTGTAGATTCAAACCAATAGTGCACATAATTTGCAGTGCCCCAAACACAACAAAGGCTCAGTAAAGGTTGAATATGATGATGATGATGATTACTATTATTAATAATGATTACTATTAATAATCTATGATTAGCTATGACTATTATTAATAACAGGTACTCTTTAAATAAACTTAGCTAGTGGTCCTGCTATATCCTTGAATGATGCACACCTAAGAAACCTGGGTGACATTGTAGGGAGTGCAGAGGGGCATTACATGTCCTTTCTCTTCCACAGGATGAGTCATTCAGGGCCAGTGGACAAGAAAACATGAGGAAGAGTAAGCACAGGATGTCTGGCCACAGCTGATGGCTGATGGCCTAGAGAGCACTTTGGGACGTTGGATCCAGGCAGGCAGGGAAGGAAGCACCACCACTTTTGGGCACTTATTCTTGGGTCTGTATACCAGCAGAACTTGGACACAACATGCTGGTTCCCATGGGCTCCTAAGAATTGCTGTGGTGTCCCAATGGACGGAACCCAGGGTGTCATCTGAATCCTAGCATTCCACATTGTGACCTCTCAGCTCCCTGGTGCCAGTTAGTCTGAAATTACCAGGATCTCTGGGCCATGACACAAGGTCCTGGCATCCACTCATCTTGTTTTCAAAAGCCCTCTGATGGATAAGAACAGTCTCTTAGCCCCACATGACATGTCTTAAACAATATGAATCTAGAGGAAACTGCCCTCCTGCCTGTTTTTCTGTATCCTTCCAAAACCTGTTACATTCTGGCAAAAGCCCAAAAACCAACCACCAGGACCCTAAGGAGAAGTAGTACATATGTGGGGTGAGTAGAAGCTTGGGGGGGTATCACTGCTTTGGGCTTGCTTGCCTGGTTGCAGGCACTGTTACATATGGTGCTAAGCTTTATGCATAATGCATTTGTATTTTAGTTTTTCTGTACAAATAAAATAAATGTGAAACAACTGGTATACTTTTTTCCATGATGAGAAAAAAAGTCTTCCACAAACAGTATAAAAATAGGTTAAACAAGTGGGAATTTATAGATGCACAAATGTTTTAATGAATATGAAAAACACTATTTCTATGCTATAGGATAACAGAAATATGTAATTAACAGTTTATTATGTATGTATGACACCATTTTGGACATTTCGTATCTTATGTCTCCTATCCAACCATCCACACACCCACCCACCTACCTATTTACCTATCTATCCAGATTCATCCTTTGATCCCTTTCTCCTTCCATCTTCCCATCCATTTGTCATCTATCCATCCACCCAACAAACAACAAACCACTTAACCAACAAATCAATCAAACAACTGACCAATATTAAGTGAATACCCCCTAAGTGTTAGGCTCTGTCCTAGGTGCTCTGGGCACCCAAAGTCAAAATAAGATCCCGTCCTTGTTCTCACTCAAGGCAGTTCAAAGACTAAGAAAAGGGCATATAGCCCAGGAATTTTTACATATGCAGAGAGGGCTGTGCCATTCATCACTGCTGTATTTCACATCTGAAAATTCCTCTCCCTCTAGGCCTCTTTCTTAGTCTTGAGTAATCTCCATAGTTGGCATTGTTCTAAGAATACGAACCTTTACTGCCTGAAAATAAATTCTTCTGCTAAGTACATAACTTAAAATGAGCGCTTATATAAGTATATGCATAAAATCCCGGTAAGCTGAGACCACAGTTGTAAACTTGGACCTCCTCAGGATATATTCCATCCCATCTGACATTGTCCTTCTTCTTCGTTCACCTTGCTAACTCCTATTCATCCTTCCAACCTCCCCCGGGCCATTCATCACTTTCCCCAGAAAGCTTTTCTCTGTGTCTGTCTTAGCACAGACGATTATTTATGTACTTGTTTTTCTTCTGGCACTGTTTGGTCCTAAATCCTATATGGCCATGTCCGTCTTGCTCATCGCTGCATTCCTGCCTTTAGCACACTGTCTGTCTGTAGAGTGTTCAATAAATACTTCTGAATGAATAAACAGATGAGCAAGTAAACTGAGAGCAGTTTCTTGGGAAATATATACTTGACAGGCTGCTTAGAACACAGAGTTTCCCCTGCAATTTATTACTTTGATCAAGAATCTAGAGGAAGTAGTATGGTTTTAGTTACTCTGCATGAGAACAGAATGGAATGACAATTTATTCTACAAGGTAGAGTAAATCATCATAAGATGAAACAATACAGTGAGACGAGATCAATTACTGTTTCTGGTAAGCAGTTATTAGAGCAACTTCCTCGTCTTACAGATGAGGAAATGGAGGCTCAGAGCAATGGGGGAGTCTGTTCTAGGTTCCCAAGCAAGTTGGTAGCAAAATAGCACCACGGAACGAGGTTTCTGGCATCCCAATCCACTGTTCTTTCTACTTCATCTCCCTGCCATTAGCAACCATTGCTTGCTCCCATTGTCAGAACATGATCCTATCCAAAGAAGCTATACCAGGAAAGGTTTTGGAATCTAAGATTTATCAATGCTCTAACAAGAAGTTCTGAAGCCAAGATGATTTGAAATAAATCATTCTTGACCTTAAAAAAAAAAATCAAATTGTGACATCTGGAGCTACATGTCTTAAACAAGAATATCTCTCCAGAGCTTCGGGTTATTAGCTTTAGGCTTAAAAATATGAAAAGGAGAATAATAAGAGCATCTTAACATTTTTGAGAGATTCTGGTCCAAGTCAACATTTCTGGTGCTCCTCCAGGAGGCACACAGCTCAGGTACAAACCATCAATGTACCTGAGCTGGGCCAAAGACTGAGCTGAGTCATTTCTCTTCATATTGTAAAGAAAGGTCACAATGAAGAGAATCACAGCTATTAATTAGTAAACACTTCTAAGGTGTGCAAGAGTAAGCACATATGCTGGGGCACCTGGTGGCTCGGTCAGTTAAGCATCTAACTCACGATTTGGGCTCAGGTAATGATCTCCAGAATTGAGCCCTGCATCTGGCTCTGCACTCAGCAGGAAGTCTGCTGGAGCATTTTCTCTCTTTCTCTCTCTCTCTCTCCCCCAACCCTACCCCCTCGCTTGCATTCTCTGTCTGAAATAAATAAACCGAAACAAAGAAAGAAAGAAAGAAAGAAAGAAAGAAAGAAAGAAAGAAAGAAGAAAGAAAGAAAGAAAGAAAGAAAAGGCATATATCTATCTGTTCATAAGGCTAAGAAGTTGATGACCATTTTCAACATTTACTTCCCTGAAGCTATGTTATGATACTAAGCTATGATGATACTGGTAATCAAAGATTATGCTTCTAGAGACATCATGCTCTCTACGCGACACGCCTTTACTTCATTACCCAGGAGGTAGATACCGAGAAGTAGAATCTTAGAGGCTTAGGGGATAAATAATTTGCCTTGCCCCACAGCTAATAGGGAACAGAGCTGGCTTTCGAGACCAAAATTGGTCTGGCTTGTGTCCCAATTGTGTAACCTTTACACAATTTTTTGTACTTTTCATAGAAAAATTAGCTGCTCAAAATTGGTAAACATGGTTCAGTTGAATGCAGATGGGACAAACTCCTGGAGTCTTCACTCCTTCCCACTCTCTTCCCCATTTCTGGCCTTGTAAAACCATCCTTCCTCAAGTCTGAAGTGAGCACAGAGTAAACCACTCTATCTGAGGAGCATACTGGAAGCAGGAAGCCATAGATCATGAAGATCAGACAGTTACCCTTATTTCACAGCTTTTTGCCTTTAAAATGGGCACTTGCCCCTAATCCCCCTGCAAGATACAAGACAAAGCATAAGAAGTTCCCAGAGCAGGGCATGACATAATAGATGTTCAGTAAATATCAGCTGGATCTGAATTTGCCCCCATATTTCTATTGTTACATAGGATAAGGGTGCCCTGGAGGAAGTGGGGCCTGTCCCCAAGACCTGCTCTGAGGGTATGTGAGGCGTGGGCATTAGGAATGACGTGGTTCCCAAACTATGCTTGGGGAGCTTTAAAAACTCAGAGGTCTACTTACCATCCTGGATCAACTGAATCAGGATGTCTGGGGGCAGAAGCTAGGCATCGACATTTTTAAAAGATGCTCAGGTAGTTCCAATGTGCACGTGCCAAGGGAAATTTGCTTCAAAAAACACTAAGGGCTGCAGTGAGATTGGGAGCTGCTGGTTTAGAAAGGGGGCAACTGTACCTGATTTGCCTTAGAGACAGAGAGAGGAGATTGACCTCAGAAAGGAATTCTTTGTTCCCTCTCCCAATGCATAATTAACCAGACGGTTTGTATCCTGAGGCAACGGGGCCTTCCTGGCTGATCCACGGTGGTTTTACCTAATCTTACCTAAGGAAGGACTGGAGTTGGGGTGAATTGGAAAAGTTTGATCTGTACAGGGAGAAGGGCCAGCTAGGATCACCTTGGGCTGATTTCTCTAGTGTGACATTTCCCCATTCAATGGCAAAAAAAATGAAAGCTCCAAATTACATGTGAAACCAGATGATGGGGAAGCACAGTAAGAGAAAAGGAATTAGTACCATGTGAAAAAGAAGTGAGGATAAAAAGCACACGAAAGAAGAAATATGACAATTCTTCCAAAAAGCCTACAAGTCTTTGAAAAGACATGTGAGAAAAAAAATGTCTTAAAAATTACAGTGTGTGGACCTGAGATTTTCAGGGCCCTCTGAGGTGGGGGAGAACCTGATTCCTGATCCACCATGTTCCTGGCAAGGAGCATCGCAACGGGAGAGATGTGAGATTCCTGGGCAAACCTGAAACCACATTAAAGGAAACAGGGAACTGGTCTCTCCCAGTTTTGTGTAACTTAACTCAAATGCAGGGGAGACGTTTTTGTGAAAGAATCACTGTCCAGTTCAAGGCAACAGAGTCCTTAGCTGGTTGAATTTCACCAGTGTGTCCTCTGGGCATTACATCTGTCTGTTCCTGAATTCTGATATTTTTTCACACCCCCAGATCATTACACCAAGAGCTTTGCAGATGAGATTGACGAAGCGAAAGGCCAAAGCAATAGGACTTATCTTCTTGGGTGTACTTGCCAGACTAAAGCACATCCTTTCATATCCAAGTGATTGAGGGAAACTAAGACTTCTGAGAGGGGACATTTGATAAATATTTTGATTTCATTGAGAAGTCTCCTGCTTATGACACATGCACTTGTTTTTTTTGTTTTTTTTTTTTTCATCCTGACCGCTAAGATCTCGGCCAAGAAACCTGATGTATTAAGGCCTCAGTTTCCTTACTTTCAAATTAGAAATTAGCTGAAACCATTTTCCATCTTCAAATGTTCAAAAGACATTAACTTTAACATTAGTTCCACAGATGCTCTTGAAATGTTAAAGTGAGGGATGGGGATGCGACAAGTAACCAGATAATGATATAATACTGAAGCCATGAGAGAACAGAGATGGGACAGCCAACATCAGAATCCTATGTGATGCGTGTGTGTGTGTGTGTGTGTGTGTGTGTGTGTATGTGCTACACCATCAGCTATAGTGGTATTCCCTTAGTAAACTTATTATTTAGTTGTATAATTTGCCTCATAGTTTAGAGACTCAAATAGAACCAATACATCCGGGATCCCTGGGTGGCGCAGCGGTTTGGCGCCTGCCTTTGGCCCGGGGCGCAATCCTGGAGACCCGGGATCGAATCCCACGTCGGGCTCCCGGTGCATGGAGCCTGCTTCTCCCTCTGCCTATGTCTCTGCTTCTCTCTCTCTCTCTCACTGTGTGCCTATCATAAAAATAAATAAAATTAAAAAAAAAAATAAATGTTTAAAAAAAAAAAAAAAAAAAGAACCAATACATCCCACTACTTCTAGAATCTTCACCATCTAAAAAATAAATGGGGACTTATGCTTCCATTTTATCCAACAACGATCCCTAATCATAGCCTGTGGTAACAACCATTGTATCTGTGCATCATGGGGAAGGTTTGAAGTTAAACAGAAATGAAAAAAATATACATTGTCTTTGGGACATACAGGAGGCCAGACTCTGAAAGGTTAACAGTGGATCTATGAATATAACACACTAAAATTGTTAATTAAAAAAAAAAAGA
Organism: Vulpes lagopus; assembly: GCF_018345385.1. Classification (NCBI taxonomy): domain Eukaryota; kingdom Metazoa; phylum Chordata; class Mammalia; order Carnivora; family Canidae; genus Vulpes; species Vulpes lagopus. Next base: position 42,237,068 of record NC_054836.1, on the reverse strand, counting down.
GTGGGCAATTGAAATCGCAGCATTACTATCATTTGTTTGTAGACTGTAGGTAGAGTAAAACATGTGATTTTTAAAATCCGTGCTAATTTGTGAGCAGAGGCTACCGAGCCACGGGCAGGTGTCACATTGGAATAACTCTAGCACGGAGAGGAAGGCTGGGTCCCCGTGTACAGCTGCACAATTCATCAATGTCGGGGTGTCTTGCTCCCTGGACCACCCCGCTGACTTCCCACGTACTGAACTGGAACCATGCACTGCCATGTCAGGACGTCCAAGCACTTCAAAAACTGCCCCTTTCAACACTTGGTTTCTCCTCATAATTACTTCTCGTGTTTCCCTCCTGATACTCATTTAAATGCTAACTAAAGGGAGCGAGTTCTCCAAGGTGAGAGACTCATGGCTGTAACCCGGAGCTACCTCAGAGTGAAAATTAAAATCAATTATACCCCATGTGGGTATAATTATAGTAACTTAATGAGTAGGAATGTAAAACGATCGTCTTTTGGGAAACAAATATACTTTGTGATGTGAATGAGTGTGACATGCACTGCTCAGCACTTGTCAGATCTTTCTCGAGTTCAGTTCTGAGATCTGCTCAGGTGGGTGTCCAGGAGTGTGAAGGACTTAGAGAAGCTCTCAGGTGCTGAGAATGCTGGGAACGGCCCTCTCCAAGGAAGTGACAGGCTCATCATTACTCAGCTTCAAAGACAGAGGTGGCTGCTGGCGCTGTGCATGTGGAAGCTTCAAGAGTTATGCATGATTGACAGGAGGGCACTGCGCTATTATTGCTGAGGCCAGGGCATGATGGCCAGCCTGAAGGAGGCCCACAATCAGGCCAGGAAGAGCTCCAACAGTGGCACTGGCCACAGTCACTGTTTCGAGGGAGGTCCTTGACACCAGGGCCACATCTCATGCTCCTGAGCCAGACCATCACTAGCACTAGGACCCCAGGTAGCTATTCCACAGGCCAGAATAATCAAATAACATACTAGAATTGAAAATCTTCAGGGATGCCTGGGTGGCTCAGGGGTGGAGCGTTTGCCTTCGGCCCAGGGCATGATCCTGGAGCCCATGTCGGGCTCCCTGCATGGAGCCTGCTTCTCCCTCTGCCTGTGTCTCTGCTGTGCTCTCTCCCTCTGTGTGTCTCTCATGAGTAAATAAATAAAATCTTAAAAAAAGAAAATCTTCAGATGTGCCCTTAATGAGCCTAAAGTCTGCCAAATATTCTGGACCAAGAGGTATGCCATGTTGCTTCTGTATGACTGTGGCATGAGTGAGTCAGATTGGGTTACAGATGACTCCCCGAGGGTCTTACAGTTCCCTGTGATTCTGGAGAAACAGGGAAGGTTGTGGAGCACTGCCCCAAGGACTGTATGTACACTACACTGGAGTCTGCAGCTTTCCCCGGCCCTTATCTTGTCAGCATTCTTGAAATCATCTGACCAGGGTTTCACAAAAGTGTCCTGCAGATCATCTGAAGAACATATCATATTTCTGGCCTGCTTCTCATATCTATAAACCAAAGGAGAGGTAGGGGAGGGAAGGCGGGAATGCACTTTTTATACATGTCTCATGATGTTCATGCACAGTAAGGTTGAGACTTGGCCCCCTGGAGGGTGTATGGTCATCTGCTAGCTCAGAGCATGCATGGGCATGGGGAAACTTCACTTTTCCCAGAGAGTTTGCTCTCAGTTCCAGAAGGCTCCTTCTTCTGTCCCTCTATCCTTCACTACCCCATCCTCTTTCTTTCGTGTCTACTACGGTCTAGGCCAGGCACTATGAGGCTGCAGGAAATGAAAGATGAATAAGACATGGGCCTTGCTTCAAGGGGCAAATATCTGGTTTAGTTGAGGAGATAGACCTCTGAACAAGTAATCCTAAAACACTATGAGTTAAGCTGTAGTAAAGGTAGGTGCAAAGTGTCCCAGGAATAGGGTGGAAAAAATAATAAACTTAAAGGGGAGTTGGGAGGTACTTCAGGTTCAAGATCAGAAAAGTCTTCAAAAAGGAAGTGACATGGAGATGGATCTTGAAGGAAGAGCAAGAATTTATTAGATTAAGAAAGAATAAAAAGGCATTTAAAAAGTGTACAACCTGAACCACACAAGCTTGAAATATATCACAAGTTTGGCATATGGCCCCCAAATAGTCATTATTCTGATAAGAGTTTCATTATTATGGGTTTTGATTCTACCCTGAGACCTACAGAATGGATTCATTCTTCTGAAGATTCTTCTCAAAGTCAAAGTTTAATTGAGATGGGAAAATGTTTAGTGGTCTAGCTTTGAGCATATGGCTGCCCTCTTCTGAATTCGGGGTGAAATGGGGGGTAGGCAGAGAAAGGCTAGGATGGCATGTTGTCAGGGAAAACCATGAAACTTGGCTCCCATGTGGGTTGGGGTGAACCACAGTCCTCAGACAAGGTGTCAGGTTATCCTCTATTCTCTCTGGGGTGAAATGCATTGTTTGGATCCAACAGCTATTGAATAACACTTGACACCCCTCCCTCCCCCCTGGTCTCTGCCACTTGTTCACCACAGGCATGGTTTAGCTGCATGTTTGAGCTTTTAAAAATAATACTTGTAAGATGGATATCAGAAAGTGGACTAGGAACAATGGTACCCATTCAAAAACTGAAATCCTACAGTTCCTGCAGTGAAGGGGGAAAACCATACACAGATATTAAAAAGGAAGTCAGGAACCTGCGTTTTCATTCTGGTTTTGCCACCAGCCAGCTGGGTGACTTTGGGCATGTCTTTTACCTTTCTGCATGTCCTCAAATGTGAAGTGACTGGATTATCTCTAAGACCCAAGTAGCTTTAACTTTATGCGTCTACCAGATTATTTTTCAAAACTTCAGTATCTAATTGGCATTATTATTATTATTGTTACTACTAATTCTGCATTACTAGCCAACTGAGAATTTGTACAGGCAGTCCTGGAACATCATGAAGACAGTCATTATGTTGCTGCTTATTATAATATCTTATAATGCTATAAATTATAGTATATTTTTAAATTTAATTTTTTAAAAATATTTTATTTATTTTAGAGAGAGAACAGGAGCAGGGAGAGGAGGAGCAGACACAGAGAGAGAAGCAGACTCTCCACTGAGCAAGGAGCCCGATGCAGGGCTAGATCCCAGGACCTCGAGATCATGACCCAAGCCAAAGGCAGATGCTTAACCAACTGAGCCACTCAGGCACCCCAAATTATAGTATATTTTATTATTTTTAGTAGTGTGCTTGAATTGGCTCCAAATGTGTGCATCTCCTCCTAGCTTGATTCAGTGACATCATGTTGGAAGCTGAAAATCAGCCATGGTAAGAGCATGAACACAATGCAAATATGCAAACATCAGGATTCCTTCTATTTTCCCACAGGGAGAACATTCCAGGTTGTTAAACATCATTTAGGAGCATAACACAGGTTATGGTGTTTCTAAAAGGATCCATAAAATTACTTTTTAGAAATAAAATAGTATTTTAAGTGATTGTTTGGATCATGATTTTAATACTTTTTATAGCTGGCTATTTAAAAAATACACAGAAGGTTTTTTTTTTTAAGTCAGAATTGTTAACATATAACTTAAAATAAAAATAAGTTAAAATAAAATTCGCTCATTTTAAGTATACAGTTCTGTGAGTTTTGACATATGTGCACAGTCATGTACCTGTGACCATATAGGAGGACTGCACTGCTTTGTCCTATTTGAAATTGTCATGGCCATGTGACTTCCTTTGGCCAACGAAATGGAACTGGTAATGGCATCGTTTTCAGATAGAAGCTGGAAGCAGCAATCATAGAAAAAGGATAGTACTAGGTATAGACTGTAATGGGTATGGAACATGAGTAGGAAATAAATGTTTGATCCTTTAAGCTACTGATATTTGGGGGCTGTTAGCACATCCTAACCTAGAGCATTCCCATTGGGACAGTGATGACTGTGTGAATGACAAAGCAGGTAAATAAGCTGACTTAAAAATTCTGCAAATAAAAAAAAAATCTTACTATCTTAGCATACTGTGCAGAGTCCTTCATGGAAAAAAGATCTCAAACTATCTCCTCTGGTTTCATTTCCAGATCTTTCCTTCCAATATTCCAACCATCCGGAGTATCTGAAACTCCTTGAACATATTACTATTGCCACTACCATTTACTGAGCATCTACTATATGTCACATACTGTTCTCAATACTTTGCAGTTATCTCATCTGAAGTATGATATCTTTGCTCCCTGTTTCCCCTATTTAGTGTGCCCATCTCCCCTTTCTTCATCCAAAAATATCCTACTTATCCTCTATGATATAGCTGGAATGTCATCTTTTTTTTTGAAGTGTCCCTAACCCTTCTCTAATATTGCTCCTCTGCAAAGCTCCCAGAGATTTAGTGCAAAATGTATATTGTCCTGTTGTTATTTGTCTACTTCTATGGTCCCCCCAATCTGTCACCACAACTGGACTATGCACCTACTTCAGTGCTTATATAGGGTGGGATTTCAGGCCAGGAAGGAGACAGTGAGTAAGGACAACATTCTGGGCGGGCAAAGAACGTAAGTTTAACTTAAAGGAATAAGCCGTGATTGCATTTTAGACCAAAGGCCCAAGTGAGTCTTTTAAAATTGTACAGCATCCACTTAAAATAGTTCATTAACAGGTGGATCTGGATTTAGCCTGGGTAGACCCTGATCTCTCTACTAAATCTAAACTGACCACCTCTAAACCCTGACATGACCTAGTTAGGTTTTAAGGGTTAGCATGATGGTCTCTGTTTCCCTGATGTCATAGAAGCAGGATGTTTGAAAGTACCTCTAGGTGCTCACCCTAGTTTATCTGGTTAAAGAATGTGGGAGTGGGATCCTAAATCTGTTTCACAGCTGGAGAGGCTGTACCCAAGCACTTCTTCCCATGGGATAGGTGTCCTCCCTCCAGGTAGCAACCCAAGGCCCCCAGGTGCTGAGACCTTGCGTTGCCAGATAATTCTTGTAAACTGCTGGCATCCAAAACCAGACTGCCTGGTGCCAACGTAGTTTCATTATCTCCCCACTGACAAAATTCCTCTCACACTTGCCCTACGAAAAGGGAGATAAACAGAGGTGGGGGTATGTTCCTCGCCTGGAACACAAATCCAGCCAGCGGAGGGTATAGTCTCAGTGGGCCTTTCCATCCTCTCTTATCTGGCTGACCCTGGCTTTCACAGTTCCTTCTTTTCTTGTAAAGCCTATTCCAATGCCTAACTTCTATCGTGTGATGTTGTGGAATTCACCCCTAACCCTGGTGGATGACAGCTGGCAACTCAGAATGGACCCATCTTGCAAAACGACACCCCTCCAAAAATGGAATAATAGCGCCAACAACCAGCTAGCATTTTATAATTTGCAAACCATGTTCAGGTGTATCAATTCATCATCCCCTCACGCTCATCGTGGGATCTAGAGAAAGCTTTATTCTCCCTATCTTATATTCGAAGACCTGAGGCTGAGAGGGCATGAAGCCTTGCCCCAGGCCATACAGCATATGCAGTGGACTCAGTTTGAGAAGCAAGGTTTTTTGACTTCACACCTCGCTGCTCTTGCTCTCTGGTGACACAAGTGCTATCCACTCTTACACCCTTCCTGTAAAATGTGTCGTGGTAGTGACTTCAGCTTTATATCAAATTACATTTACACAGGAGAGCGTGCACCAGCCAACCACGGCCGGTCCTGCAGAGAAAGAGGAAATACCTTTCTCCCTCAACAAAGTCTGAACACATAGAGAACACTTTCAGAAAAATCTAAAAAGTCCACCTGGTAGGCTTCCGTGTGCCATCTGACCTAGCTGATGAAAATTCAGTGACCACAGATGTGCACAGTCATTGTCAAAGACAAAGGAAGCAGGAGAGTATAGTGTGGCGCAGGTGTAGCGCACGGTGGGGCCGGGTGAGGCAAGCGAGGGGCACTCACTCCCAAGTGCTGCATCTGTAAAAACACCATGAGTGGGCACCTCTTCCGTTTTGTGCCCTAGCCCCCTCCTTTGCCTCACCCAAGTCCCAGCCTCGGTATACCAAGTCTCCCCATCCCAGTGCTAATGGTCCATCAGATCCTGAGGGGCAAAACTGAAAGCTGTATCTCCAGAATGAGATCAGAAGGAAACTAGAAATAAAACTGTCTTGTCCGACAGGACCAGCCACAGGATTTGTAGAGCCCAGTGCAAAATGAAAAAGAATTTCAAGAAGGTGACAGAAGAACATTAAACTAAGTGAGGGCCTTCCAAGCACTGGGCTCTCGGAGGCCTCATGGGCCTCACACCCATGAAACCAGCCCGGTGCCTGCATGTCCTCCTACCTGCCTGCCCTAACTACCTGGCTGTCCTCCACTGTAGGTGTGGCCCCCCGGTCAGGTATCCTCCCTTAGCCACATTCAGCTATGAGCACACACCCAGTTGCCTAGGAGGTGACTCTAAGAAACTATGGAGATATCTCATCAGTGGCCACTGAAATAGTATCCGGATGGGACACAGAAGGCCTGGGTGTGGTCCTGTCTCCAAGACACTAAGCAGGTTATAATATCTTGGGCCGATCACAGAATTGCCTTTACACGTAGGTTTCCCCCTTTGGGTTGGCTTCTAACTTTGAACCTTCAGGCTACGGACTCCTCAGGGTTCATGATTACCTATGTGCTTGGAGAATTACCTATATCTAGAAGAAGTACAGCCTCCCTCAAAGTATTGTCTCTTCCTCATATAAATGACCTTTTAAAATGAGGTAAATATGTCGTGGTTAATGAAAATACAAATTCATTTAAAAATATTGAATTAGAGATGCCTGGGAGGCTCAGTGGTTGAGCATCTGCCTGCGGCTCAGGGCATGATCCCGGGGTTCGGGATCGAGTCCCACGTCCAGCTCCCTGCATGGAGCCTGCTTCTCCCTTTGCCTGTGTCTCTGCCTCTCTCTGTGTGTCTCTCATGAATAAATAAATAAAATATTTAAAAAGATACTGAATTAACCGTAGCTCTGTATCAACTGTGTTATTTCTTTCAGTCAGTGGATTTTTAAAAAAGATTTTATTTATTTATTTGAGAGAGAGAGAGAGAGACTGGGAAGGAGAAGGACAGAGAATCTGAAGCAGACTCCACACTGAGTTCAGAGCCATACCTGGGGCTTGATACCACGACTGCTTTTCTTTTTTTTTTAAGTTTTATTTATTTATTTGACAGAGAGAGTCAATCAGTGGATTTTTTAAAAAAGCACTAAGATGAAATTCTGAAGACTTCTGTACTACTTTACCATGGATTGATAACAAATGTTTCTCAGATAGAGATCTGTCTGCCTACCACAGAATTTTTTTAAGTGATTTTATTTATTTGAGAGAGAGAATATGCACAAGCGAGGGGTGGGTAGGCAGAGGGAGAGGGAGCAAGGGAACAAGGAGCCCAATGCAGGGCTCAATCCTAGGACCCTGGGATCCTGACCTGAGCCAAAGGCAGATGCTTAACTGACTGAGCCACCCAGGTGCCCCAGGCCTGCCACACTTTAATCAGGATATTACTCTGGGGTCTCGATACAATTACAAGCTCACAATTAATTCGAAACCTTATCTGACTTGATTTCATTTATGTATTAAGTAACTATTTACTGAACACCTATCATGTTCCAGGCACTGTTCCCACAACTGGGGACACAGTGAACATAATAGACAAAAATCTCTGTCCTTATGGAAATTATGCTGTCATGTAGGGAGAGACAGACATTAAACAAGTGAATATATGTAAATATGTATAAATAAGTATATATTCATAATAAAGAATATACATTTATATATTACAGATATACATTTATATTAAATATATATTATATATTAAATATATTACATGACCTTATGTATATATTTATATATATATGTATTTACAGAATTCATATAAGTATAAAAGTATACATATATAAATATATAAAATAATAAATATAGATCTATAAAATAAATAGAACTGTATAACATAAAGCAGAGGGGTTATGGCTGAGCCATAAATCTCTGCCCAGGTATCTAAAGCCTCGGTGGATTCTTCTCCTCCCAGGCCTCCACCATCGTTTTGTTGATTCTCTCTGCTTCAGGCTCTTCCCCAGCGGCCACCCCCATCCCCAGTTCAGTAACTTGTAGGATTGATCATCTGCCTCTACTTGTGTTTGTGTGGATAAAGAAAAAGTGGGGGGCCTATTGCCTCTCTCTCTCTCTCTCTCTCTGGTTTACTGTGATGCACGACGTAATGAAATCATGCACACACTGTTCATTGGGTTAATTCATCTATATCAGTTTTCTGTGGCTGCTGTAGTAACAAATGACTACAAGATTGGTGGCTTGGGGCAGCCCCGGTGGCTCAGCGGTTTAGCGCCGCCTTCAGCCCAGGGCGTGATCCTGGAGACCCTGGATCGAGTCCCTCGTCGGGCTCCTTGCATGGAGCCTGCTTCTTCCTCTGCCTCTCTCTGTGTATCTCTCACGAATAAAAAAAAAAAAAAAAGATTGGTGGTATTAAAGCAATGCCAGTTTTTTCTCTCAGAGTTCTGGGGGCTAGAGTCTGAAATTAGTTTCTCTGGGCTGACATCTGGGGCTGTTCTCCCTTTGGAGCTTTTAGGAGACAATCTGTTCCTTGCCTTTTCCAGCTTCTGGGGGCAGCTGACATCCCTCAGCTTGTGGTTGCGTCCTTCCAGCTTCTTCAAATCTCCCCGTGCTCCATCTTCACACTGATGGCCCCTCTGTGCCCATCTGTGCATTCCCTCCTGCCTCTCTCTCAGAAAGACATTCATGCTGGTGCTTAGGATCCCTCTGGATAATCCAGAATAATCTCATTTTAAGATCCTTAATTTCATTCCGCCTACAAAGATGCTTTGCCAAATAAGATAACATCTACAGGTTGCAGGGACAAAGACCTGCTGTCTTTGGAGCCCCCTTATTCCACCTGCCACAATGTCCTTAACCACTCACTCACTCACAGCCTGCACTTTCCTGCAAGCTTTCATGGTGGGGAGGCATGATCGGCGCTCACAAGCAGACGGGTGCTCTGCAAAAAGATGAAACAAACCTTCCTATCGGCCTTAAAGACATTCGTCAAACAAAATAAAATATACACTCTAAATTTTTCTTTTTTTAAAAAAATTATTTATTTACTTCTCTGAGAGAGAGAGAGAGAGAGAGAGAGAGAGAGAGAGAGTGCACATGAGTGGGGGAGAAGCAGAGGAAAAAGGAAAGGGAAAGAATCTCAAGCAGACTCTCTGCTGAGCACATAGTCGAGTGCAGGGCTGGATTCCACGACCCATGAGATCATGTCCTGAACTGAAATCAAGAGTTGGACGCTCAACCAACAATGCCATCCAGGTGCCCCCATGCCCTAAATTTCATAAACTTCTCCCATACCCAGTGGGGAAGATTCTGGAAGCCACTTCATGAAACTCAGAGTGGAATACTGACTAACCACAAACTGAGCTTGGCCCTCGATCATTTTCTCTGGAGGAAGAGAAAAGGGAGTGATATAAACATGTCCCAAGAGTGGTTTTCTTTAGAGCGGGATAAACACTAGGTTACCACCCACCTGTAGTCCTTTTCTGGTTGCTTGGCCTTTGCCCACACTATTGCACATGTCAGGAACATCTGTGTTCCTGCCTCCTGTAGCACAGCTGGAGCTTTACCTGCACCCAGCGTTGGTGCATCAGTGTCCGCCCAACCATACTATCAATGGCAGCCAGTGTTTTTTGGGGTTGACTGCATGTCAGGTATTGTGTTCAATACATTGCAGGGCTCCATAAGAGATTCAGAATGAATGATTCTGAATCATTCATTCCAAGGCCAAGGGCCAGCCACTGCAAAGTGCCTGTGGTAAGTGTGCTACGATGGCAAACCATAAATTCTCTGTCCCGTCCAGCATATTCAGCTCTGCCATTGTGGATGAACACAGCCATTGTCTATACTGAAATCATAGTCTCTACAACAGGGTGTGGCTGTGTTCCAGAAAAACTTTATTTATAAGATGAAGTTTATTTACTCCTGCCCTAGGTCCAAAGAACGGATTCGTATTCTCACCATAAGAAGTTTAACCATTTCTATTGATTTAAGGACAACTTCAAATTTGCTTTCCGTTATTACCTCTCCAAACCAGGTTTCCTGACACTTAGATTATTTTTCAGATACTCACTGAGTTTATGAATTTTTATAAACCTTAATTTTTTAGAGACCCTGTTTTTCCTATAGTTCTCAAGTTGTCTTCTGAACTCCCTGTGTAAAATAAGGGGGTATAATTTCATTTTTCCCATCTGGGTTTATTCTGCTAGGCTTGTTACCACAAAAAAAAAAAAAAAAAAAAAATCCCACATTTTCCCAAAGTTATCAAGTGCCTCTTGTAGTACGAAGCTCCCATAGCTGGATTTTAGTGTTAACTTCCAGGGCCCAGATGGATTTGTGAATCAGGAAAGTACTGTAAAAAATGTAAAAAAACCCAGTACTTTATCCAACCTAGCATTTCTGATTTACGAATCATCAGTCCAGCCCCTGTGCCGGAAGGTAGGATCGATTCCTGTCCTCAAGAAGTTTATAGTCAGGTTGGTAAAAACAGAAGTTAATAGGCAATTATAATATAATTATATTTATATAATCTATACTTATCTATAATATATTATATATAAACATAATTTACAAGATATAATTTTGAATTATATAGCATGTTATATATATATATAAGATATATAATTGTATGTAATTTATGTAGTCATAGAAATGGCTCAGGTGGGGGAGGTGTAGTGTGCTCTGGGAGCCCAGAAACCTCTGTGACTTCCCCAAACAAATGATAGGTCACCCGAAACCTGAAGGGTGGGAAGGAGAGAGTCAGGCAGTGAGAGTGAGCCCAGGGCATGTTCTAGGGAGAGGGAACAGGTCTTGCAAAGAGTTGGAGGTAGATTAGAGAGTGATCCATCACATGAGAATGACTGGAAATGAAAAGGTCAAGGAGTGAGGCAGGCATGCATCAGGTCATGTACAATCTTACCTGATACCAAGAAAGATGGGATTGCATCTAGAAGTTTGGAGTTGGGTGGGTGCTGGTGAAGGAAGGCTTGAAGCAGGATAGTGGCATGATAGGATATATAAACGTGAAGGTACAAACTAATAAAATAATTAAGGTAAAGCTGTTGTGTGCTTCTTGAAGAGAGTTTTAAAGTCCTCGCTCTAAACATTTATGACCTGTAACACCAGCAGTATGCTTCTAAGGAATCACTTCTTAGCACTTAAGTCAAAGGGACCAATGGGAGCATGATAGTGTGAATTTCTGAGAGTATCAGAAGCTGTTGATGTTCCAAGGAGGAAAAAAAAATTCCCAGTTTAGAAAACAAGGAAAAAGCTATCAGAATCCTATCCTTTAATAAAATAAGGGAATCGGATTCCTATAAGAAAAAGTCTAGATACAGGAAACCTAGAGCTCAGAAATTAACATTGTGTATCAAATGGCCATATCCCTGAAATATAAAGCTACTTATTCAGAATAAAGGTCATTAGCCGCTGGATCAGGTTAACGGGGAAGTTTCTAAAATTCTCTGCTTGCAGTGCTTCTCAAAAAAGCTTGCCAATAAGAATTGACTGCCAAGATTTGAGAATACAGATCTTGGGCCTCATTCCAGACTAACTGAACCAGAACCTCTTGGGATAGAGTCTTACACTTTTACAAAGTTCCCAGGTGATTTTAATGTGTAGCCAGGGTTGAGTTATTGTTTGTTTATTTGCTTTTTAAAATATATCAGCTTTAATTAGGAGTAACTGACATATAATGAACGGTACATATTTAAAGTATATAATTAAAAAGTTTTTCATTTATCACTCATATCACCAATCAAGAAATATACACATCCAGGAAACTACCATTACTTTTAAGAAAATGAACATTATCTATCACCCCAAAGTTTCCATGTGTTCTCTGATAATCCCTCCCTCTTACCACTGGTTTTGAACATTTTTTAAAGGATCTTTATTAAGTAATCTCTACACCCAATGTGGGGCTCGAACCCACAATCCCAAGATCAAGAGTTGCACACGCCATTGACTGAGCCAGCCAGGAGCCCCAGTTTTGAGCAATTTGATTATTATGTATCTTGGTGTAGATTTTGGTGCTTGGCCTTTGTTGAGACTCTTGGATCCCTGGGTTTACAGTTTTCATCAAATTTGGAAAATTTCTGGCCATCATTTCCTTAAAGATTCTTTTCTGTCTTCTCTTTCTCATTTATCTCTTCAAGAACTCCAATTACAACTCTAACAGACTATGTAAAGTTGTCCCACACATAAAGCCTTTATTCATTTTCTAAAAAAAAAAAATTTCTTTTCAGACAATTTATATTTCTGTCTTTAATTTCTCTTATTTTTCTTCTGTAATTTCTAGTCTTCTGTTAATACCATGTAGTGTATTTTCCCTCTCAAGCATTGTACTGTTCACCTCTAAAAGTTTGAATTGGATTTTTTTATATGTCCTCTTCCTCTACATAACTTTTTGAATATATGGAATACAGTTTGAATACAGTTGTTATGCCCATTTTACTGTCCTTATCTGGTCACCTTAATACCTCTGATAGTTCTGGATTGATAAGTTTCTTCATTACGGGTTATGTTTTCCTGCCTCTTCCCATATTTGTCATCCTTTACTAGATGACACACATTCTGAATTGTACTTTCTGAGTGCTGGTTATTTTAGTATTCCTATAAATATTCTTCAGCTTTGTTCTTGGATGCAGTTAAGTTGCTTGGAATGAGTTTAGTCCTTTTATGTCTTGTTTTCATAATTTTCTCGGCCCATCTGGTGCAGGACTCAGTCTAGGGCTAATTATGCCCCACTCCTGAGGCAGGAAAACTTGAGTTTTCAACTCAATGGTCCATGAATTATGGGACTTTCCATTCTGGCTGGTGGAAATAGGCACTTTCCTGGCCCAGTGTGAGCATCCACACTGTTTCCTTTGATCCTCTCACCTGGTTCTTTCCTTAGCCTCGGCTAGTTTCCTCACATGCATGCCCTGATACCTTTCAGTGGGCTGCGCTGAAATCCAGGGAACCTACCAGATCTCCCGCTTCCTCTTCGTGCAGCTCTCTCATCTCCCTTACTCGGTCCCGTTAACTCAGCTCCTTGTTCTCCCTGGACTCTAGGCTCCATCTTCCCATCTCAGTGAGTCCTCTGGGTTCTCCCTGGAACTCTCTTAAGGTAGTAAGGAGCAGCAACTGTAGGTTCATCTTGTTTGTTTTTAGACGCTGTCCTTTGTTGCCTGATGTCTAGTGTCTTATAAACCACTGATATCTATCTATCTATCTATCTATCTATCTATCTATCCATCCATCTATGACTATTTTAGAAGGCAAATCTAATTCCTATTACCCATATCTTGGCCTGAAGAGTTAGTCTAGAATAGTGAGTCTTAACTCTTGGGTATACACTGAAATCACCTTGACAGCTTAAAAAATGATGCTTGTTTCTGTTCCTTACCCATAGATTTGGGTGTAATTGGTTGAGGTATGGCCTGGCATCAGGGTTCTTAGAAGCTCCCAGGTGATGCTATAGTACTGCTACAATTCCTTTATTACCCACATATTCTATTCTAAAACTATGCATAGCAGATTTTTACCAAAGATTAGGGGGAATAGGAGATGGAGGGGGGCAGGATTTCTAAAGCCACCTAGTATACCCCTCAGAACTGTATATAGACATCTGTGTTATTTGAAGGTCCTGATTCATTCTCATTGGTCTTGACAACCCCACGATGCTCTTCCTCTTGCTCCGCCCCCACCTCCAACAATCTAGGCACTCTGGGTCTTTTTCTCTATGACCCAAAACAATTATATATTCAAAAAGGCTTTAAGATAGCTTTCTACTTTGCCTTTTTTCTTTTTTGACCATTCCCTCAGAGCTTTCCCTTTCATAAATGACCTATAAAGGTATTTTCCTAAAGAAAGGTTTATCTACCCAGGACAGAAATTATGCTAAGCTCCTTAGCAGGAAGAAGCCACTGTGGTCTATTACGGTTTTAAATGTTATAAGTGCTGGGTGGATGAAAATAGTAGATGTCTGTGTAAGGCCAGGTTATGGATGCTCACAAATGTTTTTTAAAATTTGTGTTTTCCAATTTGTATGTAGTGAAAATGTAATATTTAAATTATTTTGCAAGAAAAATTTTATTTTTAAATTTAAATTAATTTTTAAAGGAAAAGGCAAATACAGTATTTTTATTACATAAACATTGGAAATAAATAGTATCCCCATGTGGTGGATTACAAAAATGTCTATTATCATCTTTTTTGCTTCTCTGTATTTCCTACTTATTACTCAGTATTACATAACAACAGGATCAAAGAGTAAGCCTTATTATTATTAATTTTAACAAAAAAAAACAACTATCTGAAATCAAAATTTAGATTAGTAGTACTTTTCACATTAAAAATAAAAGTTAGGATTGGGACATAAGCATCTGAAACCCTGGCAATTTACTCTGAGCATGTATTAAGAGTCCAACATGGGGACACCTGGGTGGCTCAGCAGCTGAGCATCTGCCTTCAGCTCAGGGTGTGATCCTGGAGTCCTGGGATCGAGTCCTGCATCGGGCTCCCTGCATGGAGCCTGCTTCTCCCTCTGCCTGTGTCTCTGCCTCTCTCTCTCTCTCTCTCTCTGTCTCTTATGAATAAATAAATAAAATCTTAAAAAAAGAGTCCAAAACATAAAAACCCTTTGCAGTGCATATCCACTTGAAATAAAGTAGCTTCTTCAAATACCTTCTCTCTATTCACTGAAGAGAGAATCATAAGCTTTAGAACCTTGTTGGTTTGTATAGATACACTTGGTTAACAACTCCCTGGGTAAATGCTACTAACTGCAGTTTCTCTCTAGAAAACTCGAATGTGTCCTCTGGTTGTATCTTACATGGTGTGTATCACATATGACCCTTCTGGGCACATAAGGCCAAGTGCCATCCAGAGGCAGAAGGGAGGGTTGCCTCTATGTATCCTAAGGTCAGGCTGCCCTTCTCAGGGCCAAGTGAGGATGGGCATTGAGTGCAATGAGGTCAAACTCTACCTTCACAAATGCTTACTGAGTCTTTAAAAATTGATAGCTTTGTTTAATCAACGTTCAAATATATTATATAAAATCCAACATTTAAACATAATATTCAAATACAAGTACAGACATATAAAAGCTAATTTACCCATTTTAAGAAGTGTGAATAAATAGTGGGGTCCTACACACATGCTGCTTAGACTTAATGTCCAAAGACCCAGTAGGGCATCCCAGGGGCATCCCTGGGCCCAGTAGCTTCAGCATTATTGGGAGCTGGTTAGAAATACAGAATCTTGCACTCAGAGCAGACCCACCAAATCAGAATCTGTCTTTCAGGAGATTCCCAGGACTGGTAGGAATAGGAAAGCTTGAGGTACACCACTCTAGTATTCTGTGGTTTCCAACTCAAACCTCACTCCGTGGCTTGGCACACGTGCTCCTCTTCCAGTATGGATGCTACATTTTTAGGACAAGTAGAACCTAGGGATAGAGGACCACTTCATTCCACATCTTAGTTAATATGTTGGTCTAATTAACTCTATCCTAGAATTAAACAATCCAATGGCTAGCCCTCACTATAATTCAAAACATGAAAATATATGGTAGACTCAGTAGGATTTAGAGAAGCGTGCATGAATTCTCTCAGTGAATGGCTTCTGTAGGTGTTACATGAAGTCTTATCCATCCAGCTTTGAGAGGGGTGAATTCTCTGAAGTTCTAGACCAGTGGTTCCTAACCTTTGCCTGCAGGAGAGTCACCTGGAGGACTGAAGATACTGATTGCTGGGCCCCACTCCCCAAGTGCTGATTTAGTAGGTTGTAGGGTGGGAGGGATGGGCAGAGAAGCTGCATTTCTAACAGGTTCATAGTCAATGCTGATGTTGTTGGTCCCTAGACCACAGATTGGAAACTTCCCTCTTCTCCTAGACCATTTAACTTTTGGTTTCTCTCATGTGGCCTTAAAAAAAAATTGATTGGATAGATGGACCAACTGATAGATATGCTTTACTGGTTTCTACTGTTCATTCTCTCATTATAGTTTGCTTAAATCTTTTCCAAGGACTGCAAATGGCAAATTTCCTGAGGGCATGGACTATGTCTTCAGGCCTGTTGTAGTTGAATAGTGTCCCCTGCAAAAGATATAGTCACCCCTCTATTTGTGATTGTGACTTTATTTGGAAATGGGGTCTTTGCAGATGTCACTGGGTTAAGATGACGGCATGCTAGATTAGGTGGGTCCTAATGCAATGAATGGTATCCTTACCAGAAGAGAGAAATTTGAACTGGGCAACACACCAGGAGAAAGGCATGTGAGGATGGAGGCACAGATTGAAGTGATGTGTCCTCAAGCCACGGAAGGTTAAGGATTGCTGGAAACTACCAGAAGCTGGCAAGAGGCAAGGAAAGATCCTCTCCTAGGTCCTTCAGAGAGATCATAACCCTGCAAACACCTTGGCTTGGACTTCTAACCTCCAGAATTGAGAAAATAAATTTCTGTTGTTCTAAGCCACTCAGTTCACGGATCCTTATTATGGCAGCTGTTATGGAAGCTGATACTGACCCTTGCATTTTCCAGGCAAAGAATATGAGTTCCACATGGTCAGTACCTCTCTGAGATGTAGACAAGTCCTAGAGTGACTGGAACCACAGAGCTGACTGGTGTGGTGTTGGAGGGCAAAGGATGTAGACATTTATTATTTTTAAAAATATTTATTAGAGAGAGAGAGAGAGAGAGAGAATGTGAGTGAGCACTGGGGGGAAGGGGCAGAGGGAGAGGGAGCGGAGCAGACTCCCCACCAAGCATGGAGCCACAGACATGCGGCTCCATCTCATGACCCCAAGATCATGATCTACATCAAAATCAATAGTCAGACACCTGTTTGGGCCACCCAGATGCTCCAAGGATGTAGACATTTAAAAAGTAAGATTAAAACCACATAGACTTTTTGGTGTGGTACAAAATTCTAACCACTTAATCTATCTTAATACATTTCTCATTTTACCAGAAAAATAAAGTGTCAGATTTAAAAAAGAGAAAAGACAGGTAGGAGGAAACAGTCTCCGTGTTGAATCAATGCCTGCTGCACACATAGGACAGGTTACCCAGTTTGTGTCTTTTAGTTGTTGGGGTTAACAGGAACTGTGAGGTTCGTTTTAAATCAAGAGACACTAAAGTTTGTCCAGGACACTTTCAGTTTACTTCTGTAAATTAGGTCTCATTTCCACTCCAAAAAGTCTGGGTATACCTTACATAGTCACACTAGTATAAATGATCATTTATGGTCAACACAAGGAAAATAACCTCGTGCTTCCCCCCATCCATGACTTTGGTTCCTGCCAATGCCCTCAGCCCCATCTTTCCTAATTCTATCCATCTTTCTAATCTCATTTCACTTGCAAGGCTTTTCTTGATACTCCAAAGGTCCTTCTTGGATTTCTGGACTTTATTATGAACTGCAGAGCATAAGTCAACTGTAGACTGTTTTACTTCTTTGTGTATACATCACTTTTTGCCAAAGTATACTTAAAAAAAAAAAAATCCACTACTACAGGATGCAGCACCATGCATTCAGCACTAGAGGTGCATGATAAATATGTGCTGACTTAAACACTAAATAGGAGAAATGCTACTAAATAAAACATGTCTGCCAGTAAGAGTTGTTTCTCTGATGGAAAAACTATATCGGTGCAAGGGCTGCAATTCTTTTTGGTAACTGTTTTCTGGAATGTCTTTTTATATACTAGGAGTTACAGAGCTGTCAGCCAACAGAGGAATGTAGGAGCTACAGCCTCCCACTTGTCAGCTCTGATTCCACACAAGCCTTTTTCTTCTGGTTGCAGCAGCCAAATTATAGCTCACGAGAAAAACATAATTATATCCAAAAGGCCAGGGATAGCAGCTGAAAATACCCTAACTATGAACAAAACAACAACAAGAGATAAATGAGGATTACCCATGATGCAAAGCTAATCCAAAATATTCCCAAGACTATTATAAAATGATTTTATATTTTTTGTCTTCCGTTCTCCAATTTTAAAATATTAGTTAAACATTGGTCCGGTTAACTGACAGGTACAGCTAAATCTATCACATTTCCATATATATTTACTAATAGTGTTGGTTCCTTCCAGTACATACACATACCCACACTCTCACACCCACATTCACACAAACAGCCCCCCCATTTCTTCTGTAGACTTCCCAAATAAAGAGAAGAATGAATTTATCGATCACATTTGCATATGCAAGGATCTTAGCAAAATTCGTGGTGACTTATTTGCATATTGGGTAAGGTATCATGTTGTAATTATGCCTTAGTTCTGTGGTGATGAGAGTTCAAACAATTTCAGGTACCCAGAACACAAAAGAAAACCAGGAGATGACAGCTCTGAGAAATGAGACACACTGTACTTCTGACTGAGACGATGAGTAAAATAGAGATTTCTGAGTCACAATCTTTTAGTTGGCTAACCTGAAAAGCTTCATTTCTTTCTGGGTTGCTCTAGCCAGTAGAGTAGACAATGAATTTATGGGAAGAGGGCAGTGGTGGTTACCTCACAGCTGACAATAGGGGCTGAACAGCAAACACTAGCCTGGGGCTGTTTGTTAAGGGAACTTGCAGCCCTACAGAACTCCAATAGCCTTTGCGATATCAGAGTATTGTAGCAAAACATATAATTAATGCTTCTGGGTGAAGATGCTATCACTGGACATTTCTCCTTAGGGATAGATATGGAATTTCCAAGTAGGCCACACTACCTGAAGGCAGAGAGTGAAAGGAACCGGGGAAAACCAGCTCACAACTCTTCCATCCCACACGCACACCAGCCAGCTAAGAAGATAGATGATTGTTGAACAGTAGGAAGGAATACATGAGGAGACACTTTGGCTAAGGCAGGTGTGAGTCCCACCCCTGAATCCCACAGGCATGGAGGGTACTTGACCAGTATCAGTCCTACCTGAATCCTCTCAACGTGAGACCCTGTGACTGTGGGCTCAACAGGGCGAGATCAGAGGAAGGTTTCTGGGAAGAAATAGCATTTCCATCTAACTCAGGGCAACCAGAGGTGGGTCACACAGCAGAGGGTTATCTAGGAGTTTTTCAAATTCAGGAAGTTCGTCATCTGGAAGTTTAAGGGAACTTAAAGAGAGAGTTGTCAGTGAAGGGGACAGCTGGAAAAGCAGAGGCTGAAGGGGAGTGGCCACTGAAGACACTAGTGCATGACAAAGGTGGACCTTGGACCATTTCATCTTATTGCCCCAGAGTTAATGGTCCTAGTTCTTGACTGTTGGCCTGGTAAAATTATGACTGCACCTCTGTCCCCACCCTGTTTACATTAACTTTACCTGTCTGGTTTGGAAGATGAGTTACATGGTCACCTGCACATTACCCCTGTGGTAATGGTTGTAGTTGGGGGGTCTAGTGACCCATAAATGTGCCTACCACGTTCTGAGTGTGAAGCCTTCTTACGATAGTACCAGTCAAGTAAGAACTTTCCCACTTCTCTGCATCCTTACCCTATTGGTAGTGATCTGGGAACAAGAGTGCAAAAGAAGGAAAGGTGATCACAATCCTTTGCCTGGTGGTGGGCATCCTCTCTGTCAGCCACGGCTTGGTGGGGAGAGAGACTTAACTTTATGTCAAATTAGGATTTTCAACTATTATTCAGGTTTTGGAATTCTAGTTACTAAAACAAGACTGTGTTTTGGGATTGAGAGTGATGGTAGGGCTTTTTATCAGTAGCAAATGGCTAGACGCCTCAGGGGGAGTGGCAGCACTAATCCCAGGAGTGGCAGAAAAATGTCGCCAACTATAAAGATGTTAAGTGGGCAGCTGCACTTCAATCATCTCTGTGAGCTGAGTTTGTTCCGCACACATGCACACTTATGCTGGCTTCTTTCTGGAGCAGATCACCTTGATTTTCTGCCTGACGGCGGCTTTCCCCACTTCTTACTTGTCAACATAACCCTGACTTGGTTTGGAGAGCAATGTGTCCAGACCCAAAGAACCGATCAAGGCTGGTCCAAGCCAGTTTTGGCATCTTGTTTCCTTTTGTTAATGACTGGTCTATGGGAGGGCCTGGGACCAGAACTGGTCAATGAGACAGGATGGAAAGAAGTGCTGGGGAGAGGTTTTCTCCAGTGAAAGGAAGAAAGGAGAAGTCTCTTTTTGCTGTCACCTCCCCTGCCCTGTGCTTTGGACATGATCATGTGATGCCTGTGACACAACAGTGATCTTGTCATGCGCTCCTTGACCAAATTGAGAAGGAAAGCATGTGCTGAGATTGACAGAAGAAGAATTAAAAGATCCTCGGTCCAAGATGAAACCATCGGCCCCAACCCATCCTAAAACCACCTATGCTGGCCTTTCTGCTGAGGAAACAATAAATGTCTTAAAGGTTTAAATCCATTGGCTGGACTCTGTTAGTTACAAAGAATTGCTATCTTCAAACACTAAGAAAATACTAAAATATATGTCTTATGCAATGCTTGCTTCTTTCCAAACACAATGGAAGTGATTTCACAAAAGGGGAAAATCCTAAAGTGGATTTACTTTCTACTAGGAACGGCATGCTTACCAAGACCTCATCAACATCTTATACCACCAATAAATTACAGCACAGACAACATATGAAAGCAAAGGTGCAGCTACAAATCATTATGCAATATGCAGATTACATAAGGACCTCTAATATATGATGAATTCACATACATCACAAAAACATATCTAATATTACATGTGAATTTCTAAATTTATAAAATATAAACATCTAAATTTCATCTAGTCACAACAAATTTAAAAATCAAATTTACACCTTATAATTTTATCTAAGCCTGTATTAGTATCAACCCAAGTCATGCTCTTAATGAGGTAGTGCTATGGAACTCAACCACACACTCCAGGCAACTGAACTCTGAGAGAGGCGTGTGCATGTGCGTAACTCCTGTTTTGCTCCAAAAGATGTGAGGTGGCTGATCCATCATGTAGGTTGTCAAAGGTCATCAATTTTTCAACTTATAAAGTAGATTTTGTGTGAGTGGTGTAAGATATCAAAGCAAAAACCAAACCCAACTAAAAACAAACAAAACAAAACCAAGCCAAAAGAACCTCGCAGTCTAGCTCCAGCTATCCCTTGCTGTTCATTTCCAAAGAGATCAGGAGTGTTTATAGAACATTTCACTGTTATTGTTTAATCACCTGATTGGGTTTGGTTCTGAAAAGACTGATATCCCTTCTTTTTACTTCTTTGGCTAAGTGCATGCATTGCTATTTCAGATAAATCTCTGCCAACTTCTACACTGCTGAGGCAAAAAATAAGCTCATGTTACAATTGTAAATTTTTTTGAAGTCGTCTCAGCATGTTTAGCCAAATATTATTGCTCTCGGAAAATGCCTAAACAAGATGCTTATGATACATTATGGAGGGTAAGATTCAATAAGCCCTTGGTAACAATCAAATGTGGTAAAAACTGTTGAGGTGGTGAACAAACCCATTTCCACCTTCTCCTGAGCAAGTCAGCTACATTCCCCAGCCTCCCTTTAGTTTGGTGTGGCCATGCGCCTGAGTTCCAGCTAATGAAATATGAGGGGAGATAATGTGCTACTTCCATGACTGGCCTGTAGACACCTCCCAGTATGATCCTCTGAGCTCCTTCTGCCACTCGAACGGAGGATTCTCTTATGATCTACATCCCGATATTTGGTCTCAGAACCCCTTTACACTATTAACATTTATTTAGGACCCCCAAATCTTTCATTTATATGAGGTACATCTATTAAGACTTACCAAGAAACTCTTCAAATCTTAATTCATTAAAAAACATAAACAACATAAATACTATACACCTTAAATATTGGCTTGAATAATGTTTTAATGAAAATTAACAATATTGGCCCCTTCCAAAAACATCTCATGAAAAAGTGGCATTTTTGCAACCCTCTTTACTGTCTAACTTAATAGAAGACAGCTGGATTCTCATATGTGCTTCTATATTCCATCTGTTACATTGTTTTGGTTGGAGAACACACACACACAAAATCCAGACCTTCACAGATAAAGAGCTGGAAAAGGGGGGACCTTGGGAAAATAGTCTGAAATGGCCTCAGGAACTGTAGGGTCCTTGGATTGTAGCTTTGAGACCCAGTGATTTAGAGAAAGACAGAGCCCTGGGACATAAGGAGTCTCAGCTCCTTACTGACCATATGAAAGTCTGCACAACCAGAAACACCCCCCACTGAACCATAATGCAAGTGAACAGTGAGCTTTGATTACATTAAGCCACTAAGATTTGGGATTTATGTGTTACAGCAGCTTGCAATTATTCTAATGAAAACATTAACTCATGTGGTGGCAACCCTGTGCAAGGCTTTGTTGAATTTACTCAATCCTCTAACAGTCCTATGAAGGGGTTGCTTTTACAGTCTCCATTTTGGAGGTGAAGATACTGAGACACCAACAAGTAAAGTGAATTATACAAAGTCTTGCAGTTAGTAAACAAGTCTGGCTCCAGAGTTCACCACTCTGCCTACCACCCTCCCCTAAGTGTTTCCCAGCACCATCTTCCACCTTATTAAGCCAAGCAACAGAGACATGCAAAATGGACATGTACTTTGCACTAATGACTTGCTTGCTTGCCATAGAATATGGATAGCAGCTAGTTTGGGATTGTGCAGAAGAGATGAGAGATGGTAGGAAATAAATAAGTGAAAAGGAGTTCCTGAATACTACAGCAGAGAGGTAGTACAGTGATCAGGGGGTGTGGTAGACAGAAGTCTAGATGACCTCATGACCTTGCCACCTGCTGTCACTTTCCCAATGATATTCCATGATGTTGAGTTGCATGATTACGTTGTAAGGCAAAAGGGATTTTGCAGATGTAATTAAGGACACTCATTAATTCACCTTAAGATAGAGAACTTATCTTGATGGATAATCGTGAGTCCTTTAAAAGCAGAATGTCTTCTCTGGCAGCAGAAGGAGAAGTCAGAAAGATATGAAGTTTGACAGAGACGATGCTTCACTGATGGGTCTGAAGATGGAGAAGCTACGTGAGAAGGACTAAAGGTGATCCCGAGAAGCAAAGACCACACCCCACTGAACAGCAAGCAAAGGAAATAGAATCTCAGACCTACAAATGCAAGGAAGTGAATTCAGCCAACAACTTGAATGAGGTGAAGAGTAAATTCTTCCCCAGGGTGTCGGCACCTCGCGTGGGCCTTGCAAAACTCTGAGTAGGGAACCAGGATAAGTCTGCTTGGGCTTCTGATCGACAGATTTTGAGTTAATAGATGAATGTTTTAAGCTGCTAATTTTTGGTAAGTTGTTACAAAGCAATACAAAACTAATAGGGAGAGCAATTCAAGAGAGATTGTATCTGTCTCAAGGTATGTGCTTAAGCAAGAATGCCTTTGCTTTTGTCTCTGTTCCTAGGGACTAGTGACAATCCTAAGTACCAGCAGGTTTTCCTACAAAAATAAAAATGAATTAAAAAAAAACCCAAACCACATATTTTCTTTTTTTTTTTTAATTTTTTATTTATTTATGATAGTCACAGAGAGAGAGAGAGAGGCAGAGACACAGGCAGAGGGAGAAGCAGGCTCCATGCACCGGGAGCCTGATGTGGGATTCGATCCCGGGTCTCCAGGATCGCGCCCTGGGCCAAAGGCAGGCGCCAAACCGCTGCGCCACCCAGGGATCCCCTTTTTTTTTTTAATTTTTCATATTTTCTTATAAATATTTTCAATCTACCACTGGCAACTTTAAAACTAGTAATCCATAGTAGTTTATTATTATAAACCCAGAGAAGCAAAGACATTTTTAAAGGCAACATTTCTGATGTAAAAATTCAAAGTCCTATAATCCATTCACCTCTCTCATAGTCCACTCTTTTTTTTTAGAAAATATTTTATTGATTTATTTTGTGGAAAGAATGAGAGAGAGGAAGATAAAGTATAAGCAGAGGGAGCAGCAGAGGCAGAGGAGAAGCAGACTCCCCAGTGAGTAGAGAGCCCAACCTGGGGCTCAATCCCAGGTCCCTAGGATCATGACCTGAGCTGAAGTCAGATGCTTAACTGACTGAGCTACCCAGACACCCCTCTTATGGTCCACTTTTATGAAGAAGTCTTGGAAAATCCCAGAATTAAACACCACATTCATGCACAGACCCTGTAAAATGTGTGCAGCAGATTCTCAGAGCTTTTATTTTTTATCTCAGTACATACTAATTTTTTTTTTCAAGGAAGACATATAGATGCATTTGAAAGTAAACTATTTGGGGGCAACTGGGTGACTCAGTCAGTTAAGTGTCTACCTTTGGCTCAGGTCATGATCCTGGGGTCCTGGAATGGAGACCCACATTGGGCTCTCTGTTCAGTGGGGAGTCTGCTTCTCCCTCTCCCTCTGCCCCTCCCCACTGCTCTGTTCTTTCTCTCTCATAAATGAATAAAATCTTTTAAAAAAAGGAAGTAAACCATTTGGAAACAATTATTTGTTTATTTTTATGTCTAGCTCTTTCTTTAAAAAAAAGATTATTTTTATGGTCTTCCCTACCATAAGATAAGAAGTAGAAAAAATAAGATTAGGTTTAGGGGAAAAGTTAGATTATACACCAAGGTCACAAAGTCACAAGGTCATAAGGTCACAAGGTCCTAGACTTCCACAGGAGATGGATCTGAGACTCTCAAAAGCTCAAAAAGTTTCTCAGCATCCATAAGATGAAGAAAATCAGTTTCTGAGAAGATGAAGAATTTTCCTAGTTCTCCAAGAGAAATCTCTTTTATGGGCTGTATCACTCAATATAGGTTAGGGTCTGCTACAGCATTAAGAAAAATCCCCAAACCTCAGTCACTTGTATCAACAAAGATCTATTTCTCATTCATGCTGCATGTCTTCTGTTACAGTTTAGCTGGGGGCTCTGCTCCACGTCTCATTTTTTGGGGGGGGACTGAAGTTGGCAGCAGCCACCATCTCAGATGTTTCTGGTTACTATAACAAGAGGAGAGAGCACTCTGGAGGGTCTAAAAACACCCGATAATGCTATGCTCTGGAAATGATATCCATCATTTCCTGTTATATGTCACTGGCCAGAAGAGCCATGTGGCCCTACCTAACCAAAAAGGGGCCAAGTTGAACATCCTATTGTTGCCTGAAAGGGGCGTGAACAGGCAATATCTCACAGGGGTACTAATGACTACCACAGGGGTCATTATAAAGTATGTGACACGGTGTAGCATATCCCAAGTTAATAGTGAGTGAGTGTCCTATGACCATTTCTTATACACTCTTTCTATAAAGGTGGGAAGTATCATGCAAAAGATAGGTACACAGCACACTAGGTGAGGCCAATCTCATACGGCCCAGGATGCAGCTTGGTCAGTCATGGTAAATGTGAAGGTAAAAATCCTCTAGAAACAGCTCTCCAGTGGCCAGGGAGGTAAAGTAGATGAGGGAAGATGGCTTGTTGACCAAACTATATCAAACTGTGAAAATGTCTGCCCCCTCTGAAGGGGAAGGGGGATTCTAGCTTTCAATAATTTTATTGCAATAGGAGGCTATTAACCTTGGACTACTAGATATTTCGATTTTTCTCTTTTTCAAGAAGAGAAGCTGGAAATCTGGGTTCATCTGTAAAATTTCCAAAATTAAGATACTTTTAAAAACAATGTGAAAACCAGTCAAAACATGTCTGTCAGCCAGATGTGGCCTGTGGATTGCCAATTTCATGGAGAAATTCGATGTTGTTGACTACATCGGTTGTGACAGTCAACTGAGCAGAAGGGAGTGTTGATGTCCCCTGGGGAGAGGGCCACCGAAAGTGACATTTCACACAACCACGACAGGGCAAGTGAAGGACAACTGCAGCCTCATTGGTGACCTCAATGTTGAAAGCATTGCTGAGGATGTCTTGGTTCTACAGGTTCCAAATGCCCACCTGAAACACTCAAGGCAGAGGAAATTCTAAACTCCACCAGGAGACTTGCCTGTATTTGTTTACCACTGTGTCTCCAGAATCTTGAAGGAGGTCCAGCAAATGGAAGGTGCTCAATAAATTATGTTAAAGGAATGTGGGAGGTTGCATGGAACTCATTTAAAACCTATTTCTGCAGAAGGAGAACACATGTGAAGCCCCTTTTTGTCCAGAGACAACAAAAAATTATTGTTGGTTTTTTTTTAGAACATTCTGCACAAATCTAAATTGCTAACTTTGAATGGAATCTTCTATGCTAAACAGTAGAACTATAACCACACGGCACATTTTTCCCCTTCAAGAATGATTTCTATAGCAGCAAATTCAGCCACCGCACACTGTCCTCAAGTAGTCCAGCTTGGTGGGAGGCAACAGATTGTCCTCTCCTGTGCAGCTGCAAGTGGCATGGATGTGGCACCGGGAGGGGTCAGCTGGGAGAGAACTAACTGACAGCTGAGCCAAGAAGTAGGTAGCTGCAAACGTGGTGTGGACCACAAACTAGTGAGCAGATGGGAGTCTCAGTGGATGCCGGCACAGAGAAATGACGAGTTTTGAGGTCCATGAAAAGAAGATGTAAACTTGCAAAGAAGAGGAGAGAGGGGACCCTTGAATTGACTGACAAAGACTAAGGCATCACTATTAGGAAGAATGGAAGCTTGAGGTGGAAATTAAATTCAATTTAAAAGGAGACCAAGTGATTCCTTTCCACCTCCAGGCTCCAGGGTGTAGCCTGAGATCCGAGGCTGTAAGATTGTTGTGGGTCAGGTTCCCGGGGAAGCAGACTCTGGGGTGAGCATAAGGTACAGAATGGTTTTGGGGGGCAGTCTCACGATCAATTCCTTTGGAGAAGGGAAAGAAGCAGGACTGGACAGACGAGCCCGTAGGTGCTAGGATACAAGCTCAAGAAGGATTCTGCTGATCCAGGGAGTTCTAAGGTGGGCCTGGTCCTTCAGTGGTGTCCTGGATTGGAGCAATGAAACTGAGGTCTGTCCTTTCATGTTGCCAGGTCAAGGTCACGGGGTATGGGCTGTCCCAAAGGGCTCGGGCAAAGCCCCTTTCTTCAGCAGAAGGCTTCTGGCAGGAACATACTCACAACTGAGGAATGAGCCCTTTGGGCTTGATGGGGCCCATGGGTGATACATTACAGCGCCCACTGGTTATTAAGTGAGATCACTTTGTACAGTGTGGCCATCCCTGGCTTGGTACGTAATCAGCAAAATAAATGCCAGACTCATTGCTTTCTTCTCTCCCCTCTGCATGGCCAAAGTTCTATGATGCTGGGAACACAGGCATTCCCTCGGTGCCCCCATTTCAAGAGCAAGGTCTTGACCATAGCATTTTGTTGAATACTTTGATAGCTGGAGCCTTGTATGGACAGGCCCGTGTGGGGACCATCGTCTGCAGCAGACTGAAGAAGCAAGTGGAATTCACAAGGGAAATGTGTAGAAAGGAACCATAACTGTGAGTTACAGAGTACGTCCTTGATCATGGGAACATTGCGTCCATCCATTTCCTTTGGTTCCACTTTTCCAAAAGCATGTTCTCAGGACATCAGTCTTGAAAGATGCTTGGCATTGAAAGGGTTCTGTGGGCAGATAAATGCGGGAACCACTCATGCTCTGATCCTTCCTGGGGATTCCTGACCTACGCAACCCTATGGAGCAGTCCCGCACAAAAGAAGCCTACTCATCTTTCTAAAATAGAAACACGTGACCACAGCTAATAGCTTTCACATCTCATGGAAACGCTTGCATGACTCCAGAGCATTAATACGTGTAAAAGCAAGCAGTTTACGAACGTGTTGTTTTTCCCTAAGTAAATGTTCGTTTTTGAAAATATCAGTAATCGTGTGAAGGATCCTGCCTCCTTTAGTGTCTTTTTTAGGAGGACAGCTTTGGCTGAGGCTATTTCTCTAACTGTAAGCTGTAAGGTTGAAGAGTCAGTTACATTTAGCCACAGCAGGAGATAGGCCATCTAGTAGATGTGAAAACGACTTTAAAATTTCAGCTTAACCATATAGGAAATATCACCCAGAGCCTTTCTTTTCTTTTTTCTTTTTTTTTTTTTTTTAACTAAGGTTCTGGAACTGCCTTCTACACTAGCGGTAGAGTGGCTGGAGTTCATAGCACACCTGGTTAGGGGGCAGCTGGGGCATCTGAATGTGTTTCCCTACGTGATGTCACCATATGGGATGCTCAGGTGGAGGGGGGGGGTCAGTGGCACACCCTGTGGCCACACAGCCAGAAGGGATAGATCTGACTGGGGCAGTGTGGCTCCTCGGCCCAGGCTCTTGGCTGCACCGCTCTGTTCCCCTGCCCTCACATCACACCATCCTTTTAAAACGGATCAGTAACCACAAGGAAGGGATAAAATCATGATTAAAATAAAGCTAGCAAACACAGCTCCGAAGGGAAAGCCACTTAAAAAAAATCCTCACTTGGGGAATGAATACAAATAGTATGTGAACCCCAACCTTTAGTACTTGTTGAGTTAAACAAAACTGACCATAGGTATTTAGGAGGAGAATGCTACACACTTTTCGGCAACAGCAGGGAATTTCATGTCCATATGGGGCATAAACATATGTCTCTACTGAGCATTCTCCACGTTAACAGTCACCAAACGTTTGACCGAAAGCTCTGCGTTCCTCTTGCCTGACAGCATTTTAGCTGGAAAAGCTGTCTGTCTACTTTCCTGAGGTCTTTCAGGTCTTCCCTCCCGAAAGCGCAGATCAGAATACTGGGTGGTTTTCAAATAGCTGTTTTCTCCTTATGTGCTTGTGGCAAGGACAGGGGTGCCCTCAGACAGACGGTGGACCTGCACCTGGTGCTCCCACTGGGATGACTTTTCCCAGCACCTGCCCAGGTGGGTCAGATGCACAGGCAATCGCCTTTGTAGGTGGTTGCATGCGTCTTATTCGTACACATTTCTCAGCACTTTTCCCTTCGCCTCCCCTCTGCTCACCCCAAACTGCTAGTTTTAATTTTTAGGTCACCTTCCTGAAGTTAGAATGTTCTTGTCAAAACAAGCCCCTTTGGAGCTGAGGAAATAAAGCTGGAGGAGGCCTAATTACTCCTGAACTTTGCTCGCCCCAGTGCTCACTTGTCTGACATGTGGTTAGGGTGACAGGAGCGCTGCTCCTTGAAACCCACTGATTTTCAACCAGTGGCCTCAGGTTCCTCTTTGCACAAAATCTTTTATAAGCTCTGCCTTGAATTTCACTTCTTTCCGGAGCCTTTCCTCTGGTGACATGTCTAAGAAGCAGTAAAACAGCCCAAAGGCAGGAAGGCAGGGGTAATTTATAACCTGGGGAGTCCCCCTTGAATAGATTGAAAAGCTCCTGAACAGCCCAGCCGTGCTGACTGTGCAGGGGGGCAGGTCTCAGGCTGCGGGTCAGCCTTCAGCGCTTATGGCAGGACAATTACTGTGTGAGAGAAATGAACCCAAGCTGATCTGCACAGAAAGCACAGGGAAGGTGTTGGACCTGTCTGCTTCTGCAGATTGAGTTTTAATATGGTCATAGACTCAGAACACCTTGATGGGGGCAGCCTGGGTGGCTCAGCAGTTTGGCGCTGCCTTCGGCCCAGGGCGTGATCCTGGGGACCCGGGGTCGAGTCCCATGTTGGACACCCTGCATGGAGCCTGCTTCTCTCTCTGCCTCCCCCACCTTTCTCATGAATAAATAAATAAAATCTTAAAAAATTTTAAAAAAAAAGAACACCTTGATGGGTCTAGAAGGCAGGTGAGTGTTTCCGACTATCTACCCAACCAATAAACAAATAAACCTTTAAGATGTCTGACCCTGAGAAGGGGTTTTGGGTTTTCTACAGATGTTTTACACCCGCACTTACACACACACACACACACACAGAATGGTGGAACAGTTACCAGTTCCTAAAAATTTTTAAAAGATGTGCCACCTAGTGCCAACTGATTTCTATTACTCTAATAAATCATCCCGTCTGGCCCTTCAGAACCCAGAATTTCAGTCCATCACTGTTCTTGTTGTAGACTTATTGATGAATATTCTGTGCTGAGTATATGCTGAGCAAGTATAACTTTTTATACTTACTACGATCAAAGCACTTCTATTAAATAGATATCAGTTTGGGGGCGCCTGAGTGCCTCAGTTGGTTGAGCATCTGACTCTCGATTTCACCTCAGGTCATGATCTCAGGGTCATAGGATCGAGCCCCACGTCGGGCTCCAGGCTCAGCACAGCCTGCTTGCCCCTTGCCCTCTGCTCCAATCCCCTGCTCGTTCTCTCTTGTTCTCAAATGAATAAATAAAATCTTTTAAAAAAAAATAGGTATTGGTTCGAGCCCCGTGAAACTGCCTTATTTGTAGGAAAAAAAAAAAGATCAAACATCAACAGTTTCATATAGTTCAACCTAAATCCTTTCTAGGCTTACTACCTAGTAGATTTTCCTCTAGTTTCAAAAGTTACAGTAAAAACATTACACGAACAGTGATCAGTGTGGGAAAATTATCTCCTCCAGCCTTCCTCCTTCCTTCCTTCCTTCTCTTCCTTCACCTCAACACTAAGTGTCCAGCAAGTACAAAAGTCTGTTGGCTGCAGTAGGTCTTACGAGGTGGCAGAAATGATTATGGTGTGGCCCTTTTAACTCTCCTGACAGAGCAGGGGAGACCTACCCAAAAAAACTAACAGCAGAATATAGCTGGGGCTCCTTAGAAGATGTGGGTAGGATGCTGACGGGCGTGCAAGGAAGGAGAGGGGGCTGGGGAGAGTGCCCCAGGGTGGGGCAGGCCCTCTGTTGGTTAAGGGTTTGCTCTGGGCCAGCACCACACAGTGTCAGAGGCGAGAAGGAAGACTGGGATGCAGATCCCAGGGATGGCAGGAGCTGCAGGTGGGGTTCAGGATGGGGAGCGTGCTGCTGGCGGAGGGGCTCATGGTAGGCAGTGCCGCAGTGGCTGGAACGTGCATGGGGTGTTCAGAGGTCACCATGAAGGGAGAAACACGAGGCTAGTGCTGTAATCCTTCTCCCCTGAGGACACAGGGAGTCGAAGTGACTTGCCAAGGGCCGTACAGCCAGCCACGATTCTGGAGCCCATGCTCTGACCATTGTGCTGCACCTCCTCTGCCGGGAGATGCCCTTCAGAGGCCACCAAAGAAGGTCTCGTAACAGAAGAAAATAAGTCACACAAAAGCAATGGAGAATACCTGCTTATTGTTCTAGAAGGGGAGGGATAAAGAATGCTGGGAACACACACACACACACACACACACACACACACTATATTATACAGATAATATTCAACAAGTATATAATATATGTAATATAAATATATTGATATATAATAATACATTATACAATATATAAAGCACTCTGGGACTAGGGCAACATGATAATTAATTATATATAATAATTATAAATGTATAATAATTATATCTGTTGTTAATCAACTATCATTGATTAATCTAGTTATTTATCTAGTTAATAACAGTCCTCTTGTACTGTTTAGACTAGTGGCTTCAAGGTGTCGTCCCTCATCTCCTGGGAAGCTTGGCCCCAGCTCAGACTTATTGTATCTGTACGAATGGAAGTGGCACCTGGAATCTGTACAAATGGAGATGGGGCCTGGAAATCTGTGCATTAACAAACTTTCCAGGGGATTCTCATGTACACTAAAATCTGAGAAGCACTGGATTAGAGAAAATGTGATTAGCAGCCTGAACACTGCTGACCTCTTTTTACCCTCATTTCTAGCTGTACACTCTCATGGAGTCGGAAGAAAACCTTTGCTCTCTTAAGTAATAACCATTTTCATTTTAATATCCTGTAAACTATTTAATTAGTTGGTAAATTTTCTGTAGGTATTAAAGGTCAGGATTTGTGAAGTCCAGGTTAATGAGTATTTTTATTTTATTATCAAATTCAATATTGGTTATTTTTAAAGTCCACAGTATTTAAAGAAAGGCACACGTTTTATTTCTTTCTTTGCTCCTGGACAGTGGGATGAGGGATGAATACAAACACATTCTTTCGTTTAACAAACACTTATTTGGAGTGTATGTTGAAGAGCCATGGGCAGAGGGCTTTGAGAATAGAGGGTCACATCTTCAACAGATAAGCTCTTTGGGCCAATGCAGCTTTGTGGGGCCCAATCTATGTGCAAAAGTGTGGTAATGGGTTTCTAGTTCTCTCGTAGCATCCCAAACCTAGAGAAACTTGTGAGAAACCATTTACCACACCTGGGCTTTCTGAAATCAGAAGAGTAGGATGATCATGAGCTTTGGTCAAAGTGCCACCATTTAAAAATAGAAAAGGTTGGCTTTTAAAAACTTGCTGACAGCTACTGCCAAAAGCCGCTGGCTGTTGAACCTGAAGCTGTCGATGTGCCAGTGTTCCCACATCTGCCTCCTATGCTGCCCTGATCTCTCTCCCCTCCAAACCATCTGCCATGTTGACCAACATCAAGTCATTTTTCCACAACTTAATCTCTGGCAGCTCCTCAAGCTTTCAGGCATAAAGTCCCCACTTCTCAGCCTGCCTTCGTGTCCCTTCTCAAGCTCATCCAACTCATCAGCCTCCTCTCCCCTACCTGACCCTCTTGTCTGCCAAACCACACTCCTCCCTGTTCTAGAAGGTCCTTCTCTCCCAGACACGGGCCTGCCTTCTTTTGGGACTCCATTAGAGCTATTTTGGCTGCAGGAAACAGGAAGTCTACCCAAACTAGCACTAAAACAAAAAGGAAGGGAAATATTGGCTCATAGACCCAGGCTTGAACTGCTCAAATGACCCTCTTCAGAAGGAGAACACGCCTCTTCCCTAATTGTGCTAGCAGAGACCCAGGGCCTCACTTTCTGTGCCTGTGACATGGGTCCATCCTGAGCTAGTCCTTGTAAGTATGACTGGCCAGCTATGAGAAGAACAGTGCTTGGCACAGATTAAGTGCCCAATGAATACTTAGTTGTCATTAGTATTTATTAATAGTTTAAGAAAAAGTGACTGAACGACCCCTCTAGTGTAGTGCAATCAGTCATATCTAAGCCACAGCGAGGCAGCCAAAGGAAGGCATGTCCAGGAAGGCTTGGGTGGAGCTGAGGAAGACTTTGCAGGTCCGGAAATGCCTGAGCTTGGTCTGGAAAGATAGGTAGCATTCCCTAAGTCAAGGCAGGGAGCTGGGTGAGAGGAGAGGATGCACACAGGAGAAGGGGGAGGGTGTTGGG
This sequence comes from Vulpes lagopus, assembly GCF_018345385.1. NCBI lineage: Eukaryota > Metazoa > Chordata > Mammalia > Carnivora > Canidae > Vulpes > Vulpes lagopus. The sequence goes on along the minus strand of NC_054836.1, from coordinate 42,203,874 downwards.
TGAAGGCTGAAGGGTATGAAAGGGCTCATTTGCTCAGAAAGCGAACATGGATCAGCAGTGCTGGGCTCTTGGACACAGCTTGGGGGAGGAAGTAGATGAGGGCAAGATGTGTACATGTGCATGCAGGGTGCTAGGGCGAGGGGACATGGTCATAAAAGGCCACCCCGAGAAATTCACTCTCAGGAAGCCAGGAGCTCTCGAAGAGGCTTTCAACTGAGGACTCCCCCAGGGTTTGGGTCCTGGCTCACCAACTGAGTAGTCACGAATAAGTTACTCCTGCCACCCCACTTCTTCCCTCTCAGAGCTGTTGTGAGGACTGAACAGAACCAACGGAAAGCACCCCTATAGCCCTGGTGCTTAGCAGACACTCTGAATTCTCCGGTTTCTTCCTCTCCTTGTGACCCAGTTGATTTCTACATTTAACTCACCGGGGGAAGACAAACCCAGTTCATTACAAACTCCATGTATATCCTCCTACAACCCCAGGGTTCGGCTGGTGTTTCAAAGCTACCATGAGTGGAACCTGGGTCTCACATTACTTCTTGACAATCATGAGGATAACCGTGATTTCAGTTTTCTCACCTTGATTTCTCCCATCACAATTAGAAGTGAGATGCTTGTAAATGAAAACATACATATCATAGTTGTCACTTTGGGATTTAGTGAAGGTATATAGAGCTTTTCAATATTGCCAAATCCTTTTAAACTCACATAAGCTCTAGGCTAAAGATGCACACAGGCAATTTCTTTCAGAAACCACACAGATAGGCATGCTTCTCTGTAATGAGCACTTGTCTTCTTAAGGAACTCCCTCAGCTACACATATTTCTTCATATGAACAAGTTAGTCAAGAGCAGAAGACGATTAGGATCATCCACAGAGGGGCACCTGGGTGACTCAGAGGTTGAGCATCTGCCTTTGGCTCAGGGTGTGATCCTGGGGTCCTGGGGTCAAGTCCCGCATTGGGCTCCCTGCAGGGAGCCTCCTTCTCCCTCTGCCTATGTCTCTGCCTCTCTCATGAATAAATACATAAAATCTTAAAAAAAAAAAAAAGAATCATCCACAGAGAGAATGGAGAACTTATATTTGAGGAGGGAAATAATTCCCAGTATAATTCTCTGTTTAGAAGCTTTAAAATTAGGCATAAAGCATATCAGTTTCCTTTTCAGTGTGGTAGAGGAGAAAGGACAGAAGTTTTGCAGCCAAACAAGCCATGTTGTAGTGACTAGTTACTAGTTATATGACTTGCAAGTTACTACTTTTCTGACCCTGGCCCAATCGCTGGCTCTCTCCAACCCTCAGTTTTTTTTTTTGCTTCTTGCTGAAAAGAGTAGGAGCCCAAGACTAAAAGATTTTTAAGAAGCTGAGTGAAACAATATTGGTTTATAATGGATTAAAAACTAAGCCATGCTTGATAAATGTAGAGCTGGCATTGTTGTTGTTGTTGTTATTTTTCTAATGTTCTAATGCTGTTTCTCTAATGTTGTTTTTCCAACTTTCCTAAAATCATTCAGGGTTAAAAATAATAGAAATCCCTTATATCCTGATTTGTGTTACACATCATTTATATACACTGCAATACGATGTAACTACCCTGACTCTGTTAAAGGCACATTGGGACACGCATAGCTCATAATTATGTGTCATATTTCTGACTCTCAATTTGAGTGTTAACAAAGGATTTGTTGCAAGTGACAGTGAAGTGGCTTCTTAATCGTTTTTTTTTTAAAGCCACCAAGTCACATGAGGACTGTAAAAGCTGCATTCGTAAACTTTAACTTACTCTTCTGATGGTTGGGCTTCATTAGCTTCATAAATAGAGACTAGGTACAAAGTGAAATATTAACTTTCTGGAAACTTCAAAGTGATTATGTATAAGGACAGACAAAACCAATTGGGACATTTATAAATTATCATCATAAAACCCAGCCAGACATTTCATTATTGAGAAATGAGTAATGCCAGTCCTGCAACCTGCTCCAGAGACAATGAAAACAAATAACCCAAGATGTAGCCTTGACCATTTCATTTCCATTAATGTCAATGGAAATTATTCAGGAAACAAAAATCCTTCTTCTTCCCCACAGCTGGGGAAAAAACCCACAGATTGTTATAGATGAAGCTTTTAATTCATAAATACTACTGATAACTTTTTGCTGCAGGTTTCCAGTTTATACCATTTGTTTTGCTGATAACCTGGGCGGGGGCGGGAGTGGGGCGCAAGGGTATCTCATGTTCAACAGAGGCTCTCTTTGACCAGATCCAACACTCCAGCTTGAGTTGTTTCTTTCCATTTTGTTAAAAAAAAAAAAAATCCTGGAAAAATCATGAATAGATAAAAATCTGGTTTATCAGAGTTCACTAGGACTCTAACATTTTGCCTTAATCTTATTTAAGTGCATATAATTATTAAGAAGTCTACAGATATGCTTATGGCAGAGCCAGGGGGCAAGAAGATTGGAGAAATGCACTCCAGAAATGGTTTTTGGGTTATTTCCTGTGTCCATCTGGTAACCCAGGTCCTACATTCCTACCCATTTCAGTAAACACTAGATGTCCCCCTTTCCGATTTAACATCATCATGTTAAAGAAGAATAGTGTGGATCATTTGATCAAAATTAAAATAAGCCTGAATTTGAAGACTTGAGTTTTTGCTTTCTCAATAATGGTGACAAGTAAGATGGGCAGTAAGTGCAGGATAAAAGAGGGTGGGGGGGGGCACTAACAGGGTGGTATGAGTTTGAGTTCTTCTGGCTATAAAAATAGTAGACATCTAAACTCAACCCAAACATTCCCACTCCCATAGCTAAAATGCTATACAGGATTTAATTGACTCACATAACTGACAGACTGGAAATATCCAGCAGAGGGTGGCAGGCTCTAGTGGCAGCCACAGATCAAGTTCTGAGGATTCAGTTTCTCTCCCTTTCCAGCTCCACCTTCTTGGGTTCAGAGGGAAGGCTTTGGCCACACAGACTCTACCACCTGCTGAAACCAACTTGGCAGAAAAAAAGGGCAATAGGCCTTCATTCTGAAATTCACGGTGATAGTCTACTGATTCCAGTAGCTCTGACTTGACCACATACCCACCCGTGAACTAACCACAGTGGCCAGAAAAATGTGACCCCTTGGCTCAGTCTTGAGTGGGACTGGGGTTGACTCTACCAGAAGCACATAAATTGAAAGTAGGAGAGGAGACAGCTCTGGGTGCAGTTTCCCAAAGAGGGCGCATATGTTCTAGATGGCAAAGATGAGAGCTACTCACCAAGGAGAGGCAGGGGGGAGACTGCTTATCTTGATTAGAGAGATGCAAAGATGATGGAAGAGGAAGCACTAGAGGAGTAAGAAAGGGGGGGGGGGACAGAGAAAGAAAATAGTGGGATTCCCTAAAGTTGTGTCTCTTCCCACCAGTGTTCATCATCACCACATCACCTCGAGCTTTGGGCCTATTTCTCACATCTGTAAGGAAGAATGTAAGCCGGATCCAGGGTTCTTTTTTGGGACAATATATCAGGATTACCTGGAAAGTGGTTTCAAACTGGCCCAGGGTCATTTCTGCTGCCCATCCTCAGTGAAAGCCAACAGGAAGAGCTCAGAGGTCATAATCAGGGCAAGCATCGCAGTACCCACTGCAGGTGGACAGCAGTCCTAGATGACAGCACCATTTAGCACCCACAGTCAAAGGTGATGAAAATGGAATACTGATTCCCCTCAAACACCTGCCTGCAGACATACAAATATAAGCTTCTCTAAAAGGTATGCTTTTTATCCATCAGAGTTCTGCTGACAGCACTTCTCAAAATGTGAGGGACTTCAAGAAACTGTCAGAATCCGTGTGGTCAAAGCTATTTTTATGAATTGTCTTGTTCACTGATAGACATCGCAACAATCCTTTAAGAAACTATCATTTAAAAAAAAAAAGAAAAAAGAAAACTATCATTTGTTAAGTTTTGGTCTGTTTTTTTTTTTTTAAATCACATTTACTTGAAAAGGCTACCAAAAACCCTCCACATTCTTCCTTTTCTCAATGACACAGCTCTGTGTGAGGCCAGAGTTTTTCCCTATACTTCAAATAAAATAATATTTCATCACAGGTTGAATACAAAAGCGAATGTGAGCATCCATAGGTTGTTAAACCTGGTCACCAAAGAGATTTACAAAAATGTAACAATGCCAATATTCCTACCAGTTTTTGTTTTGGGAAATAGGGTTATTTTTCACAAAAAAATATGCTATTTACATAAATACACAATGAACCTATTACTGTTATGTTTAAAAGAATATTTAACATTTTTCTGAGTTTTACTTTTAAATAGAGTAAATATAAAGAGACACAAGTCATATAAAGAAAGGCCTTTTGGGGGGTCTTAGAAATTTTAAAGAGTATATAAAAAAGCCAAAAAGTTTGGACACCTCTGGACCAGAATCCCAGTGAGTCAGATCACTGGGACCATTTCTACATCTAAGTGTCCCAAGCTGGTGGACCTGCCTACCTGCTTGCACAGAGAATGAGCACGAACCAGAAAAAGGACACCCTCTAGCCATTGCATAACCTGATTTGTGCTATAAAATCTGAGGAAATGGGAATGATTCATTGCATTCATTGCTGAAAATTTGTTCTTGCTCATTACTCCCACATCTGGTAAGTGTAGTCCTTCCAGATTGTCACCAGCATGTAACTCTCCTCTATGTCACTAGATGGCACTGCTTACACAAAATTGCTTGAGCCAGGCCTGCCTCTAAATTAGCTGTTTTCTAGATTTTGGACGGGGATGAATAAAGAGGGTTTGGCGCATCTTATTCTGACAAATCCTGAATGTACTAGGATAACTTTCCTTTTTGTTTCTGTAAATTTCTAACCCTGAGGTCATTGATAATGAGGGACTGGCAAAAAGGGAATCTTTCTGATAAAAGATAAATCCAGTGGACTTATTCTTCTAAAGCAAGGGCTCTCAGCTTTAGCTGCATATCAGAATCACCTAGAGCATCTAAATTCCAGGTGCCAGGCCCAATGCCAGTAGTTAAATCTGACTTTCTGGGGGTGTGACTCAGGAATTGGTATTTTTGAAAACTCTCCAGTAAATTCCAGTGGGCAGCCAAGGTTGAGAATCATAATCCTATAAACTGTATCATTAAGAAACTACCAGCTGGCCTACAGGGAAGAAGTGTTGATTTTCCCTTGTCCCTTCGTTAAATTCTTTTAATCTTTTTCCAGTTGATTTTCATTTAAATCTTAGCCAATGATTTGGGAAAAGGAGCCAGGAAAAAAGGAGCAAAGCAAACCTCTGAACCACCAGAGTTTTTACTACCTTACAACATGTTTTCACAGAGGACTTTTTACGGGTAGGTGAAGGTAGAGGATGAATCCTATCGTCTAAATTAGGACATAGAAGAGGCATTAGAACAGATAGCACAGATATCACCAAGAGAAAGTGCTCCCCCAAGTATCTGATAACCCTTACTTCCTGTCTCACCTTTCATCTAACCAAGGGATGAGAACTTTAGGATCACCGTCGGGGCCTTAAAAATAGAGATGCCTGAACTTTACTGGTGGGAGGCCTCTGATTCAAGAAGTCAGGAGAGGCCAAACATGGGTATTTTTTTAAAGCTCCCAGGGTGAATCTAAGATGCAGCCAGTTTGAGGACCACTGACCTAGCCAAATCAACTGTTTTTCAGACTGCATGATAAATCCCACAGCATTAAGGGACTCATGTAAACTAAGACTCTGTAAAACCTGGTTTCATGAGCAAATGTAATCTAAGTTCAAATCCATTCTTACAGCATCACATCCCATTCCATTTTATGACCCTGTGTGTGCGAGGTAGGAAGAGTCATTACTGTACCTGTCACTTTTACTAGCTAAGTCATGCTCATCTCCATTTATCCTTGACTCCCAAGAAAAGACTGGTTATATCAGTTACGTATTATTTCCAAGGGACCTCCTGTGGGGCAGATCTACAGGTTTTCCAGACCCTGTAAATATGAGCGGGTCGTTATCAGTTCCTTGACGCTTTCTACATGAACAATTCAGGGTCTTTGGCAAATGAAAGCAGCAGCTCTGCTTGGTGAAGGGCTTTGAGCACTACTATGTTTGAATCAACTGTCCTTAATAAAGTCACAAAGTCTGTCTGCCCTCCAGAAGCAAGATCCTTTCTATAATGGCCCAGGAGCCTCTCCAGGAAAAGGGCTACCTCATTATCTTGCATTAATGCCAATTATGGTTCTGGACCTGAACTTGATACAGTAATGAGAACAGTGCTAACATAGTGAGCAGTGGAACTGGTCCGTGTTCACTCTTTGCATTGATTATTCTCTGCCATATTCTACTCCCCTCCCTCCTGAATTCATTCACAAGACTGACTCGTGTGGACTGTATCCCCAGGCTTTTGCTCTCTGGCTTCTGGTTGAGTTTGTCCAATGGGGGGTATAGGCAGGAGATTAAAGGGTAGAAGAGAGAGAAGTTGGGTTATTTCTTCCCCACCCCCTTCCTTTTGGGTAATATGGCAGTTCAGGGGCTGCATAGCTATACCCTTGATTGATGGTATGTAGCCCCCTACTGTATGAATCTCCCTACTGTATGCAAGTCCCCCTCCTGTGGGAACTCTCCTATTATGTAAGCCCTGCCTTCTGTGGGAGCCCCCCACCCTCTTGTTGGAGCCCCTTCCTCATGCAAGCCCCCCTCCTACAGAAAACCCCATTCCAGCTCTCATCAGACACTAGTGACCCCAGTGCCTTTCTCAGGTCCCTGCAGCATTGGGGAGGTAACTGCTTCCCACTATTACCAGTCCCTGGAAAAAAAAAATCCCCTGTTAATTAAATTCTCTTCAAAATCCCAGTGATAATGTCTTCCATTCCCTGCTGCGTTCTGATTACTGGGGTACCTTCTAGACTAACTATAATCTGAATTCATTTTTCACTTTTCAGTCATTCACATAGAAGTCTTAGAGGTGTAACTTGTATTCCTTAAAGATCTTAATTTTAAGAGAACTCCTAAGTTGCAGGTTACTTTAAAGCTTTTTTTTTTTTTTTTTTAATCCAAGCCTTTGTGACCTGTGGATGTCTTTGAAATACTCCAAGACTAATGAGTTGGGTTCCTCAGTTTCCTGTTGTATAAAACAAAGGAGCTGCACAAAATGGTCTCCAAGACCCTTCTCTTCCAGGCTCTGGCTTCTCCTGACACCCAGTGAGTCAAATTAGCCCAGGGAGGAAGGAGCCCACCAGAGGGAAGGGCACAGGGTGTGAGATACCCACATGTGTTGGTGCATTTGAGATACATGTTCCTTAGAGTGAATATGATATAGTGTGTTCCATTTTAAAGTTAGCTATCTGCTGTTCATTGGGCAGTGTGTCCTCGGCTGAGCCCTTCATGGGCTGGGCTCTAGAGCTAGGGAGTAAGACTTGGGGTGACCTGGGCCTCAGGCAAGTCAACTGCTTGGGGAGGAGAGGCATCCAAACAGTGGGTGTGTGGCACAGGGTGTGCACTGGAGCCATCTGGGGGCTGGCTCACACAGAGGTGCCACCCCCAGGGTTCCAAATCTAGCAGTGTGGGGGCGGGGGTCCCTGAGCAGAGGTGCTTCTCATCCATCTCCTGGGTGTTGCTGATACTGCTGGTTCCTGAAGGTCATACTTTGAGAACCACTGGTCTAATTAACTACTTAGGATGCAACACATTAAATTATCATAAAGAGTATATAAAGCTCTGGGATTGTTTTGTGCCCCTCTCAAGGGAGAAATTCCTTGAGAGTCTCTGAAGCAGGGTGGGCCCCAACAGGTTTTACCAGAGAGGCTGTGCTGGATGGACAGGAACCCAGGAACCGACCTCTCACAGGAAGGGAAAGCCTTTTGGACACAGTTGTGGGGGAGGGGAAGTGCGAGGACAGGAATATCTGTGGATCACTGGCCAGTGAGGGAGGCCAGCAGTAGGAGATAGGCTGGGAGAGGTGGAGCTGTGCTGTAGTGGGCACTTCCATTCATTCTGAGTGTCCCTCACCACCAGGGATTGCTGTGGCACTTGCCTTCTGGCAGGGCAGCCTGTTAGCCCCAGTCCTCACCGTGTACCTATTGCTTTCTGTCTGGGAGATCCCTGACATGACTGTCTGGGATGCCCATGGGCACCCACTTGGCTCTCCACATGCATAGCCTGGTATGCGAGGTACTTAACAGCTCACAGGCACTCATCAGCCAATAGAGGACAGGAGGTGGTAGATAAACAACACCCCTCCCCAATTTCTCTAAGAAGCAATTCTACATGGCTTCTCAGAAGATCCCCAACTCAATAACATCCATTCCTATTAGCTTCTTTTCTCATCTGTTTCATTTTCCTGGCCTCTCCTTCCTGCTCATTAGGATGCCTTCCCAAATTGCCAATGTACCAAACCCTTGTCTCAGGCTCTGCTTCTAGGGGAGCTCAGGCTCAGACGAACGGCAAATGTTCTGTTGAGGAATTTGGACTTTGTCCTGCAGACAAAGCAAATCATGTTTCCAAGATGAAAACAGCAAAAGCAAGAGCAACACTCTGATGAACAAAAGTCACCAAAGGTCACTAACACTTAGGTACCACTGTGGGACTGGGGCAGAGAACCATTCAGTCTCAGCCTAACTGACTTGAGGGGTTTCTGTTGGCTAGTGGGGCCTGGAGATCCATTTCCTGGTGTGGCTACTCCCTCTTGCTCCCAGGCAGTGGAGGGAAATGTAGTATCATTGCTGGGGAAAGATCTCTGGCAGGCTAGCTGGTTCTTATGGTGGAAATAGCAAAACAAACAATGAGAGGATCCCCCTGGATATGAAGAAGAGAATTATTTCAGAAAGAACAAAAATAGTGGATTGGGGTTGGAGAGAGATCATTCCTGTCTGAAACAGCTCATCTGTAGAGAAGGACATCCTAACCAGGCCCAGAGTCCTTCAATGGAGAGAAAAGTTCATGCCCCTGGTTTCACAGGAAGACAAGCAGAAACCAAAGAGGGCTTTCATGCTGCTGTGGGAAAGCGAGAGGAATGTGGGAGGTGGTCTTCACAGCTTCAGAAAGCAGAGGTGGGGGGGGTGGGGGCACGGAAAATTGGGGGAGTCCTGGGTAGGATCCCAGGGCAGCAATGCTAGTGAGGAAGCAAGCAAGAGTCAACCCATTTCCAGGGACAGTTACATCAAAGTCTTTATGAGGTGATTTTGGTCCTTTACCGTCTTCAGGCCCCAACCCTATAGGCTGCTACACACTGACTCTGTTAAGCATCTAAGGGAGAGATGAAGGGGAAAGGGAGCTGTCAGGATGGAGAAGGGAACCTGTGCCAAGGGGTGGGAGAAACAGCCTGGATGCAGAGGCTCCCCTCTCTCCGTATGTGTGTGTGACACCTTCAGTGCAGAAGACGTTTCACTCAGGGTTTGCTCTAACATATGTGAATTTAAAATCTAATGTGTTCTTTTTTCTTATTCTTTAGTTTTTGGAATAGAATGCTGCATTTATCATGGTTCAAAATTGAAAGAGTATGAAATAGTAGCAGGGAATAATCTCTTTCCCACTCTTACCTCCCGGATACCCACTTCCCCTCCCCACAGGCGACCAGTGATACCAGCTCTTGTATCCTTCAAGGGATAGCTTATGATTTTGTGGGAAAAAAACCTACGTAAAACCATTTTTCTTCTGGTTCACACAGATGAAATTGGATTATGCATGCTACATTGCAAGTTGTTGTTGGCATTTAATAATTCTGGATAATCTTTCCCTGTCAGCACGTACGAGTATTCTTAGTCTTTTCTGTGGCTGCATGGTATTCCTTCATATGGGTGTGCCCTAATTCATCTAAACAGCCCCCAACTGATGGACAGACAGGCTATTTTCTAACTTTCGCTATTAGAAAAAATAGTGAAATGAATAAACTGGTAAGATATAATATATTCTAAACTATGCTTTTACGATATCAAGGATACAGATGGTTTTTCTCCAGTAAAATGTAAATGCAGTTTAATACAGGCAAGCCACATTTATTGAATAAACATGTGCCAGGGAAAACATCGTTGTCACATATATTTGACTCAGCAAAGTGTCCTTCATAAGAAAGCTTAGTTATTACGGCTAGTGATAGTAGTGGGTTTTTCAAAACAGATGACGTAAATATTGAGTGATTCTTAGCATCACTTGACTGGGTGTGGGGAGAACCAAGGGTGTTTGCTTAAAGCAATAAGGGCAATAAGAACAGAATGGGGCCTTGTTGCTCTGTAGGTATAAGAAGCTCTGAACTTGGGGCTCAGAAATCTGGGTTTGATTCCTTACTCTGCCATTGGGACTTTTTCAGTAAAGTAGGGACGATGATTCCTGCTCTGTGTACCTGGCAAAGTAGCTCTGAGGATAAAATGGGAAATTACTTCACATGTGTGAAATCTGTAAACTATAAATGTCTGAACCAATGTAAATCCTGTTGTCATTCTATTGCTTACAGTGCTGGTTTTGGAGGTCAGTAGATAATTCATCTATGGAATCAATTCTGAAATAAATTTCATAAAAGAAATTACACCGGGCATGACCATTTTAATTAAATGTACCAAATGGTGGCCCTTATATATCATAATGTTTTAAAAATCAATTAAATGAATCAGTAAGGAAAGAGACTGCTATTGGCTAACCACCACAACTTTGTTTTCTCTCTTGCACCCTCCCACCTCCTTGTCTCATCTGTAGTTATTAAAATCAAGTTCACTGCTAACCACCTTGACATGAGATAAATCTGGAAGCCCCTCGGATCTGATGGGGTAGGTAATATCTCTAGGCCAATTAACATTGATAATATTCTCGGATTTTCAGGTGACACAGTCGCTCTGGGTTCATTTGGAGATGGTCAATAAAATAAATGGGTGAACAGAGTTTAAGTACTCTGGAAAATGAAATGCCAGGCTGTCTGGATTTGAGAATTATTAGGAAACCCTACCCATTTCACTCATTAAAACCTTCAAGATGCGCCATTATCGAAGCAGACAGGTGCCCCGGGCACTTCTCAGCAAATCCATTCAAGTTTCTGCTACCTCTTTTCTAGTCACTGCCTCCATAGCAACCGTCCACTGACCTGCCCTTAGGGGAAATAGAATTTCTGGCAAGAATGAGACTTTTAATAATTCCACTTGTCAATACAGGTCAGAGAGAAAGAGATGGATTTGTACCCAGTTACTTAACAAACTTACTAACAAAATGAGCAACCTCTAGCAAATGACCAGAGCCAGCGTTCCGAATGTTTGCCCCAGGAAATTCAAACGTTGCATCATTAGTGTCCAAGAAAATCCACACCACCAACACCTGTCCATCAAACCCTTCCCTGAGGTTGGATGACTTCTTTCAATATTTTCTTTATTTACCTAAGAAGAGTATACTGGGAAGCTCATTTAAAGTTATTATTAATCTGATTATTAATTTCCCCCCAAATTTAATTTTAATAAATACATAAAAATGATCTACAACGAAGGACATATTTTGTCCCACAGGTTTCCTTGTGGGAATATCACCTAGAAATATCAATTTTTCATGACCCAACTTCCCTCTTGGCGAAGGACAAGGCTCTAGAAGTATCAGTTCAGTACCCAAAATGTAAACTTTCATCACAAACATGCAAGAGACACTCTGTCCTCACTTCTTTTCCTGGAAATGTTCTAGTGTGTAGCCTGCAGTGTGTTGCCTTTTTGGTGGCATTACTCTCTGACTCGGAAATATAAACACTGCTTCAGGGATTTATTTTACAATTCATCTTCTGATTTGTCATGGCTGGGAAGGTCAGCTTCCAGATTTTCTGTTCTAAATTACTTTTGAACAGATTTTACAAATAGACTAAGGAATGGCTTTTGCCTGGACCAGAACAGATTCTGAAAGTTGGGGCTCATATCCCCTCCCTCCCTCTTGGTAAAATGCAAACAATCAGAAAACCCACCATTTCCCAAATCAATTATTTGTAAAAGAATAACAGGTGCCTTGGAGACACCAGAGTTATAAAAGAGAAAATGGCAAATAATTTTTTCATAGGCCAGCTGCTCAGCTGATGTGATTTTGGGGAAGGTTCTCCTAGGCTCTAAAATTCAATCAGCAAATCAATTAAGATCATGCCCGTCTCTGCCAACAGGACCATGCTGCCTGCCTCTGCCCTCCTCCCTATTCCAGTGATTTCTGGTGTGTAGGAAAGGCAGCCAAAGCCAAGGCAGCCAATCAACCTGAGGTTCCTTTGCTTTATGCTCACACTGGATAACAGGGGAGTGTGGGGGTGCTGTTCCGGTTTAATTAAGGATTAGCAATCATCAGAAGGAGCATTACCCACCATTCTGCTCCCCTTACTTATATCTGTCCCAGTCCAAGCTTGCCTTAGACACTAGACTCAGTACAGACTCAGGGGGGTTGACCAGTGTGACTGGCTGTCACTTTCTTTCAGTGGAAAATAGATAGGACCAGGCAAAGCAGATGGTTCCTAAAGGGGCACATCCAAAAAATCAGCTAGCAAACTGCGGTGGTGTCTTTCAAATAAACAGCAACTTACTGGAGAGGAAAATCAGATCTCCCTCCCCACATCCTGCCACCACCCATGCAGCTTGAACATTGCCCACTTGGGAGTTCTAATCTTCGTCGAGGCATGATAACTCTTCCTTTGGGGCAAAGGACAGCCCATCTTTTAAGCCTCCCAGAGATAGCCATCATCACGGATAATGCTCCCATCTCTGTCAGTAAAAGCTGTTATCTAGGTAAGACCACATTCAGGAGAGGGCTGACCTGTGCATCACACATGGTGACTCGGTCCTAAGAGAAGCAGACACAAGTACCACATATTTGCATATTGTGCATAGCTAGGTGGACCTGGAGACAGCCAGTAGAGCCTCAAATGGAATGAAAACCAAGGACTACTTATATCATAAAACATTAATAAACTTTTGTTTTTCAAACTCCAAGTAAACCCACAAATAATTATTTGTGAAGCCCTGGCTCTGATGTATGCGTTTGGGCAAACAAATCAATGCACATTTCTGGGCCTAGTTGAACCAGAAGATTTCTAAGGTCCCCCCTAGCAGAAAATTCTAGATTTCTCTGGGTGAGGGTGGGTCTCTACCAACATTCTGGCCAATCACACACATACTAATCAAGCAGTTATTCAGCATAAATTAAAAACAGAGACTGTTTCTGTCACACATGTAGCTTACCTTTTCAACTGTTGTGTGTTCTTCATTTGTAACGCTTGTTTTTCTTGATTCATTTTTAGACCTGCTCAGCCTCCTGGATACTTTCTCTCGGAGTAGAGTGGCATATCCAATGTGTTCATAAATGGGGTTTGTTGTCATTTTGGAAATGTATTCAGAAGCCTTTGTTTCTATGTACAATGTTATCAAGCCATCTGTGACCAGATCGTGAATCGATTCAAACCTCTTCTCGCCCACAAAGTGTTTTCCATCGTAGAAGAGCCTGTAGTTTAAAGTCTGGTTTCCAAATCTGGTCCCCAAAAGAAGGAGAAATCACAACAGTGTTAGAAGTAAGAACATGGAAGAACAGTAGCGGGTAACATTTTTTTGAGTGCGTACTGTATGTCAGACACTGAACTAGGCACTTGGCATGAATTCCTCCCCCCTCCCATTTAATTATCATAGAGAAGCTTTGAGAAAGGTAGAATTATTATACCCATTTTATGGCTAAGGAAACTGAGATTTGAAGAGATTGGGTATGTGCTTGAAGTTACACCCCTGGAAAGAGGCAGGGGTGGGATTTAATACCAGGTAGTCATAGGATGTCTTTGGATCCTAGAAATCACTAATGCTGTTGAATCCTTATCACTTTCATTTGTAAATGTGAGTGGATAGAGTCTTGTTTCCACATATTTTACTTTTAAATATCCTTGATGAAAAACAGCCACTTGGGACATCTGGGTGGCTCAGCAGTTGAGCATCTGCCTTTGGCTCAGGGCATCATGATCCTGGAGTCCCAGGATCGAGTCCCACATCGGGCACCTTCACGGAGCCTGCTTCTCCCTCTGCCTGTGTCTCTGTCTTTCTCTGTGTCTCTTATGAATAAATAAACAAAATGTTAAAAAAAAAAAAAAAGAAAAAAGAAAGCCAGCCACAGCTCTCTACCTGTCCCTTATATTTGGCAATCACCTCTGCAAGGGGAACTACCACCACTGGCCCTGAGTCCCCTTATTATTACATCTTTGACCACTACCAGTAGAGCACCTCATGCCTCCCACCCTAGCTAATGCCACAGCAGGGAGATGAAGGAAGCTGATGGAAGCTCCCTGCTGGTGCTGCTATTGCCAGCATCCCAGGGATCTAACCTCTAAGGTCCTCCTGCTTTAGCACTGGCTGCCCCCTCTTGACCTTGGTCCTATATCTCACAGCCCCTGCTTGGTTCCCCATTGGGACTGCCTGTGACTGCTGCTGGAGGGCTGGGGGGACAGGAAAATACTTTGCATACCTAGAGCGCTTACTAATGTTTGAAGTGCTTCCTTATAATGACATCATCTAAGATGTGTCCAAGCCATCCCTAGGTGCAACTTGGGAAGTATCCTTTTACAGATACAGAATTGAGATGTAGATCATTGTGGGCTGGCCTGGAAAGTGTTTCCATTGATATCATTCCTTCTATGGAGAAAAGCCTTCCCAATTCCAAAGAATTCATAAATGAACTTTAGAAGACAATTTGATTCTGGATTTGGATACTTTCCTCTAGCCTTATGGGATTGCCATAAGGATCAAATGGCATCAAATATTTGATCCAGTTTAGGAAAGTGCACAAAATGCAGTGCTTTTCTGGCACTGTGATTTCCAGTTCTTGTGATTTTGTGATAAAAGGCTCATGAGAACTCTGCTCTTATGGCTTGCTGGCATGGAGCGTCATGACCGCCATTGGGAGTCAATGTGACCCTTGGGTCAATGTTATAAACCCCAAGAGAGAACCCATGGAAAAACTTCACGTCAGTCCAGGCACACATACACACCGTGAGGTGAAGACTTTTGACCAGGGCTCCTGGGAACTAACTGAGGCAGAGGGATTGCTGCCACAGCTGGCTCAGTTTTAGGCAGAATGGGGTACAGGAGCACTAACTTTCCAGATAATTCTCCAGTTTACCATATGTGCCTAAACAGAGCCTCTGTGTCCAACCTACTGATAACATCTGTGGCCTGGGAAGTGTATAAGCCTCTAATAGGCTACCGGTACTCTGTAAGCAAAGCGACAATAAAAAATAAGTGGGGGGAGGGGGCGGGGAATGGGCAGTGACTCGTTAATGGGTACAGAGTTTCTGGTTGGGATAATGAAGAAGTCCTGCCTACGCATAATGGAGACGGTTGCACAGCACTGAGAATGTACTTAATGCCACTGAATTGCACACTTAAAAATGGTTAAGATGGTAAATTTTATGTTACGTGTATTTAACAGCAATAAAAAAGGGGGGGGTGGAGAAATAAGTAAGGTCCCCTGTAAAGCAGCCGCAACAGTGGATGAGATCAAGCTCACCTGAGAGCTAATGTGTAGCATCCTGGCTGGCGCTGGCTTTCTCTAAGAATGTAGGCGCCCTCCACGCCTCCGAGAAGCTCGTCTGCCTGTTCCCGGGAGATGATCCCGTGAAACCTGAGGAGAGACCGGCCATCTTTGTTCTCAGCAGACCAATACAAAGTATGTACCCCAAAGAGTTAGGCTAAAAAAGGGGGCCACCCAGAACTGACTGTGTCCCCCACTTGGATGAAGAGGGGAGGGAAATACCATATATCATAAAGATGCAGCTAGAACCCTTCTCTGCATGCACCCAAACACGTAAGAAGTATTCAGGTAGGTTAGGCCAAACCAAATGAAGAGCGCCCAGTCCACCTGGCTTTCTGCTCCTGTCTTTGCTCTCAAGCTGAAAGCTAAAGTCAAAACAAAAAGCCAAGATGAGGAGTAACAAAAGAGCGGTTATCAATTTAGCTCTCAGCTCAAACACAGAAACTGCATTGTCCGGATTGCTAATGAACACTATTGATTAGCAACGTGCTTACCTCAGGTGCAGAGTGTTGTTAATTTTAGGGGCTCATTCTCTGGAAACAATAGCCAGCTATCATCAACATTCTCCCATTCCTTATAATGTTGAGAGCAATTGCTTAGGGATATGTTTTTTTTTTTTAATGTAACTATTGTTCTTTTTTAAAGATAAAGTTTATTTTTTTTTCTGCAATTTAAAAAATAATACACGTGCATCTAGAAAACACAGCGTATCTGGGAAGAATGCAGGTTTGGCCAATGACTGCTTTGCTCTAGAGGCACACGCCTGAGCCCTACAGAGTGGACAGTGACTCCCGGAAACTTTCTCTGTTGCCTTGAAGCAAAGACAGCTTCCTCCCAGTCACCACCACTTACCGGATATTTGATTAACCCATGTTTCATAAGAAGGTGGGGGAGCTGTGTTGAGGGCTGAGGCCAGTGCTGAGGGACCCCAGGCTCCTGGGATAGGGAATAATACTCGATTCCCAGGATTACCCAAACTTGAAGATCTTTGGGGGTATAAACTAGAGAAGAAATTTTTCTGGACAGAGATTCCCCATTTCACCTTCCTAGAACCAGAAAAGAGGGCAGAGGAAGTTGGCTTAGACAAGTTTTAGCCTTTTCCCCCCAGGAATGTGAAGATTTAAGTGAGGATAAATGTAGCATGAAAATAGTTTGTGGGAGGATGACTATTGCCATATTTATTTCCTAATTCCCTTCTGTCCTTCTTAACAAGTAGACCTTATAAACTGAAGCTTATGTCTTAGGGGAGAGAGGCCAGAAAAAGCTTGTGGCTTCAAGTCCCAAAATCAACTCTCAGAAGTCTAATGAGGTGATAGGGTGGGAGGAGGTTTTCTGCTTTCCAAATTTTAGTTTTAAATCTCAAGAGCCAACATGTGGAGATCATGGAACAAGCACTTTTCTGAAGTGAGGATGTATGAGGCATACAAGCAACCTGTCTGCCCCAAAACAGACCAGTGTCTCCAGTTCTTGCAGGAGGGAGACCTAGAGGAATTTAGACAGAGCTCAGACTCAGGATTGGAACTGATGGATCCCAGGTGGACTTATGGGATCCTAGATGGATTTATAGGATCCCAGAGCTGAAGCAGAGGTGTTTGGGGCTTTGACTGAGCATGTGGCCATTGATTCCTGTGAACCCGCTGGGGACATCTCCTATGCATTAGAAGGTGGGTTGATTTGCTTCAGCGTGGATGGAACTGGAGGGTATTATGCTGAGTGAAGTAAGTCAATCGGAGAAGGACAAACATTGTATGTTCTCATTCATTTGGGGAATATAAATAATAGTGAAAGGGAATATAAGGGAAGGGAGAAGAAATGTGTGGGAAATATCAGAAAGGGAGACAGAACATAAAGACTCCTAACTCTGGGAAACGAACTAGGGGTGGTGGAAGGGGAGGAGGGCGGGGGTGGGGGTGAATGGGTGACGGGCACTGAGGGGGGCACTTGACGGGATGAGCACTGGGTGTTATTCTGTATGTTGGTAAATTGAACACCAATAAAAAATAAATTTATTATAAAAGAAAAAAAAAGGAGCTGGGTTGGACAACAGCAGACACTGGGCCAGGGGAAGTGTGTGTGGAGAGCATGTATGTGAGTGTGTTTATAAGAGAAAGAGAGCAAGTGTGTGTTTGAGAATGTGCATGAGAGAAAGAGAGGGAGTGCTCATGTGTGTACATGTGATGACAGGGACATGGTAGAGGGTTGGAGGGCCACTGAGTGTCAAAAAGTTTCCCACATTGGAGTCAGAAAGGACAAAAGCTGATGCCATGAGAAGTTTGTGGCTAGGATATCCAGGACACGACCTGACTGTGGGCCAGGGCGGGGGGTGGGGCGGTGGTGACCACAGCAGGACGAGGCACATTCAGCAAAACAGCACAGGCCACTCTCGAGGAGGGATATCCCAAACAGGCAGTTAACCTGAAAGCAGCTCAGCCTTAACTCCCTTGATACAGTTTAGCTGATAATCAGCAGCAGACATAACATGTCAAGAACCAAGTTGAACTCGATTGTTCAAAAGAAGAAAACTTTGGTTCTGTGAATCTAGCCTGTGGCTCAACACCTCCTTTATGTGTGAGTTTAAAAACATCCATGATCGATCTATCTATCTATCTATCTATCATCTGTCTTATGATCCCCTCTTTGTAGAAAGAAAGCATGCACAGAAAAACATCAGAAGGGATGAGATGAAGGGGAAAAGTTAGCAATGATTTTTTTTTATGGTGAGCTGAGGATGTTCTCCACCTTCTGTATCTATATATTTTCTAATTTTCTCAAATCAGCAATATTAATTTATTCATGTTTTAAGAATAAAAGTAATCTTTGCACAGTGGGAAAATTCAAAAGCTAAAAGGCACAGAAGAGGTAAAAATGTAAAAAGTACAAGCTAGAAAAACTCTTCCCCTCAAGGTATCCATTGTCAACATTTCTTGTGATTCCCAGTAGGGGGAAAAAAGTACGTTTCCTGAAGAGAAACATGTTATTACTTTTCAAATGGAACCAAAAACCTTTTATTTTTTAAAAAAGGAAACACAGAATCTGAAATTTCTAAGCTAATTTCCCTCTAATACAAAACAGTCCCTTTTTGTGGTTAAGAAAATGTTTCTTTACTGTCTTCTCACTATGTAGTTTGTGTGGACTGGGGGTTGAAAAATGAGAACTTAAAGGTTACTCAACAAAACTTTTATGCAACAAAGAAAATGCACAATAGAGCTCCTTTGGGAATTCACGTGCAAAAGCGTCCCATTTGGTAGGTCTTTCTTTCTTTCTTTCTTTCTTTCTTTCTTTCTTTCTTTCTTTTTCTTTCTTTCTTTTCTTTCTCATTAATTGTGCTCTCTGTGAGCAAAAATCCAAGTCAGTATACTAAAGAAAAAAAGAGCATCCCATGACTAACTGAGATGCTAGGGCTGTGGGGATGGCTGAAAGCAAAGGCCAACATTCCTCAGCAGGTATTCCAGGGGTTGCTGGCTGAATTCCCAAGGCTGGAAAGGAAAGTTCAGAAATGCAGTCGTGGCCACTAGGAAGTCACTGCCGGGTTGGGACACATCAGAGGGTCATTCATAATGAAGGTGAGGCTCTGATGGGGAGGGAATAGAGGAAGACGGTTTGGATTGACCAGGAGAGCTGGAGACGTGGACTTCAAAGAGACTGTGGCTCCTAAGTCTTCCAGGTTGGACGTAAGAAAAAAGGGATTTGTGCACCTGACTCCAGTGCAGGTTGTTCTGCTTTTGTGTTGTAAGCTGCTCCCCGCACCACAGAGACGGAGGACTCTTTCTATGGGATGCATATTTGCTTTATGGTAGGCTTCTGGGGAACGTAAGACAAACCAAGAGTTGAAATTAAGAGGAAAATGGGAGGAAATAATCATTATGATATTGAGGCAATTTGGCTAATATATCCAAGTCCAGAGAAATCATCATTTTGGTTTTATGAGACCGCAGGGAAATGGAGTGATTTCCCCATATTGTATTTACTGAGGTATGTGAAAGTAAGGAATTTAGCCAGGCAATTCACAGCCTGACACTCTAAATCTTTATATAGTATCAAGGTAGAAAGTGAAATCAAATACTAACAGAGCCTCAGTCATGGACAATACTGCCTTAAGTTTCAAATACTTGCCAGGCGCTCAGCGACAAGGCTCCTATAAAAGATACTTTCCCTCCCACATTCATGGAAGCCAAGCACCTGAGTCTTATAAAGGAAATTCAATACAAAAAGGGTCTGATTGCATTTGTCCTTATTATTAAACACTTGCACAATGGACATTTGATGAAGACTATATATCAGAAGAGATTTAATATTTAAACGACATACAAAATGACTACTTATTACATTATTAAACAAAGAACAGCATGATACATACTCTCTTCCATAATATTTTGGTCTGTTCTCCACCTATATTAAGAGAAAGAAAAATATTAATAATGCATTTGAATCCAAATCGGATAGATAAAAATGCTATTCAAATGAACATAGCTAATCCTGGTAGTAACTTTATTATGGTTTTTATTCCCCAAGTCACAGATCCATGAAATCACAGAGTTGGCCAATGCATTCCTCTATCTTGGATAGAATGATGTGGAGTCATCATATTTCTCTAATCATCAGGATCATTCCCCACCTAAACCCAATCACCCAATAAAAGGATTTTCAAAGGAAGTAAGGGAAAATATTGAGAAATTTAAAAAGACATTACAAGACAACATCCTAAAAAATGAGTAAAATGTAAGCATTTGTTTCAATGTTCATCCAACTGTTTCATTATGTATTTACAATAAAAATAAGAAGTGTACCTGGATTTAAAGTTTCATTTGGTCTGTTTCCAGATAAAATCGATATTCGTATTTTTAAACAAATGGCTAATGGTCCGAAATTCACTTGACATCAGAAGTACAAGATACAGGGGACAAGATTTATGACTTGACTAAAAATCATAAGCATCCCAGAAAATATTTTTCAATCACAGTTTGAGCTTGGAGATTATTACATTGGATTTTTATCACATATATATGATAATCTAATTTGATAAGAACACTTTTTTTTGTGTTCATGGTGTTAGAGTTGGTAAGAAATTAACATGAATTCTCAGGCTCAGCTTTTGTTTTTCTAACCTGACTCCAGGGACACTGAAAATACAGTAGAGCCATATTAAATTAAGGATTCTCATTGAGGGTTATGACAGCAAGTTTATGTTTATTTACTAGAGCTGAATGGGAGTCTGGCAGCCATTTCATTTGTAGTCATTTCTGTCCACAATCAAATGGGCAGTTTTCTCAGCAGGGCTCATAGGCACAGTGGTGGGATTTCAAGGTACTGGGCAGTTAGTTTCCTGGCTTCCCTCCACCCTCCAAAGGATGCAGGGGATCTGAGAGCATAGTCAGGAGCCACGGAGCAAAGGAAAAGGTTCAAAAAGGGAGAGTCAAGGACCATATTCACAAGTTAGCCTTGGACAAGCGTCGCTGGCATAAAACTCATCATCTAGACACGTCTGAATATATGTTCATTCTTCTGTGCATTTTACACTTGAAAAGCACTGAACCAAGAAGGGGTATTCATAGCTCTTAATCTTCAAGGTTTGAAATCTGCTCAGTGTCATTTACAAAGGAAGATCTAAATAATTTCATTAATAGAAGCACAAAGTGTGTAAAAGACACCTTGTTATCTGATGTGTATCATTACTCTACATGCTGGTAGGCTTTTTAATGAGTTGAATATTTTGCCATTTATATCATTCTGTTAGCTTTCAAAGTTCTTTCTTACTTTTATGATACTGTAGATATGTGTCTGCAACACCAACATGCCATAGAAGAAATTTAAACTAGAGAAGTCAGTGGAAGTAAATAACATGCAATGGGTAAGATAGCTCTCCAATCTTTGAGAGTCAATATTCCACTCCTTTGAAATGATTCCCTATATGTAAGGACAACTCTATTTCCCTCTTTTTGGCTGAACCATAACACGTTTGCAAATCTGGGTGTAGCTCCCTAGTCCATTCCCCACTTGTTTCCTCTTATCTCCCCAAAAGGAAAGAGTAATTTCATCCAACTTCCCAGATGGACAGCATAGAAGATTGAGCCTACTACTAACTCCTGGCATGCAGGGAAGTGATTCATGAATGTTGAATTTGACACCTAAGAAGAAAACAAATTGCTTTGGGTTCATTAATCAATCATAAAAATATACGGCACTCTTACTGTGTTCGGGGCTCTGGGCTCAGCCCTGTCACAGTTCATGAAATAACTTCACAGATGTAGGGGAAGAAAGGTAAGAGGAGCTCAGGGGTGTTCTGCACTTGCAGCAGGAGGAAACTAACTTGGGAAATCTAACATAGGCCCCAAATAGAAAAGTCACTATTTATGGTGCCTTGAAGGAGACCAAATAATCATGCCTAGAGGACAGTTTGATGTAATTGAGGGACAAATCTGCTTATGAAAACCACAAGAACATACAAAAGCACTGAATTGTGTGGGATGGACTACCCATGAAATAGAGCCATGGAATAGGTCCCAAATATTGCATGAATGTATACTGAATTTTTTTTGCCTGAAATTAAAATTGAATTAGGCATCCAGTTTTTATTTTTTCCTAAATCTGGCAACTCTACCTAGGAAGAGA
This sequence comes from Vulpes lagopus, assembly GCF_018345385.1. Taxonomy (NCBI): domain Eukaryota; kingdom Metazoa; phylum Chordata; class Mammalia; order Carnivora; family Canidae; genus Vulpes; species Vulpes lagopus. The sequence continues at coordinate 42,181,783 of NC_054836.1, read as the reverse complement.
GGAAAGGTGGAAGTCAGAGTCAATGAAGAGAGAGGATGTGGTCATTCATCAGGTCACTGCTTCCCTTGATTGGGGCTGTTTTGATAGCAATCTGATTCCATCTTGGATCCCTTTGTTGTCTCTGCCTTTCTTAAAGATAATATAGCTGTCCTTGTTAAAGGTAGAGAGATAGTGGCTGGGATTTAAAAAAACAACAACAAACAAAAACCTATTCTTTTCCTAAACTTTTTGCTCAAAGGGGTCTAAACATAGCCTTTCTCTCCACACTTCACTAAGCTTTTAACTTGTCAAGAGTTTCAATTAAGTTAAATGGCCTTAGAAAAATCATAGAACATCCACATATTGAATCCTCATATCCAGACAAAACTCAGTCAGCTGAGTGTCAGGGCTTGTGGGAACAAAGGACCTGACTAGACAGTCTAGCAATCTCGACACTGTGACCAAGTAATGCCCAGAGGAAGCCTGACTCAGTCCCCAGGTGAGGCCCTGGGTAGAAGCCATGGGTAGAAGCTGGTCCAACCTGTGAAATGCGGATTGATTAAGGAAGATGTGGCATGAAATTTCAGTTTCCAATTGTACGAGATTCTCTTCAGTGATCAAGACAGGAGACAGTAGATATATAAAAAGTAAGGCAGCTCAGAAGCTCTTCACATTCTCATTGAAGATTATATTTGTTAAAATCAAGAACTTGATAAAAAAAATATATAGGGCTAATTTAGGTAGTCACAGGGATTCAGCAAGGGACAAAAATGTGACATATACCAACATTTTCATGTTGGTTGGTTCTGGAGCATTCCTGTTACTGCTTATCTCAGGATAACAGCTGGAGTTGAACAGCCCATAACCTTGGTGAACCTGGTTACCGTGGATATAACTAACAGAAACTGGATCTGCAATGCCTGCTCTTGGGATTTACTGCTCCAACTCCAAGAAGTGAAAGAAGCCCACCATTTTAAGAAAACAAAAAAAAATTGAATAATTTGTAGATATAGTGCTGAACCCTAAAATACTGGATCCTTAGGTGATCTACCTGGTTCAGAAAGGAACGTTTCTCTCTAAGGAAGAACACAGAGCAGACCATCAGTGAACAAACAAACACATGAAATGGCTCTTCCAGAAGCACAGGTGAATTCGGTATACGTGGTGTACCCATGCAGATTATTTTTAAAAGCATAATTGAAGAGTTTATCCTAGGTAAGCATCATCTATGGGAGAATAGTTTTCCAAGGTGGGCAATACTTGCCATCAATGTCAGTGTTGATCATAATATTTTGGGATTTCTCTTTTGGAACTTTTTGAAGACCTATCATGCTTTCTTTTGGATATCCTTAGAGCTGCCTTTCTCAAAGTGTGGTCTGGTCATTGAAAACAGAAACTTCAGAATGCTTATTAAAGATTATCGATTAGGAATCTACTATGGCCCCTACTTCAGACCAACTGAACTAGAATCCTGAAGTGGGCGCCACAATATATTATTTGATTAAGCCCATAGATAATGTTTAAGTGTACACTAAAGTCAGAGTCACCACTATATGGAAACTATATATTTGTTTCTTGAATTGGGAGTGGGTATTATTTCAGCAGACAAGCAGAAGTTATTCAAAGCCAAATTCAATAAAAAAGGGAAGTGATCCAACTAGGAAATAGATTTGAGACAAAAACGAGGCATGACCCTAAGATAGTAAAATCTGCACTGTGTCTTGTTCTGAAGATATTTTAGAAGAGACATTCCCAACATGCTCTGAGCAATGGGAACTCAGCAGAAAATAAAACACGGCTTCCCAAGATGATGGGTTGGAAAGGGACCACACTCACATAATACATGTGTTAACACAAAATCTATTTTATGACTTTATAGTCACACCTCAAATATAATAATTGCCAGTACTGTGACTACTGTTGGTGGCTTTAATCCTGTCTAGTCCTGTTTATACCCTCCACACACCATGTTCTTACTTATCTACACCCAATGCAAATGTTATGGCTTCCCACCAAATGGTCTCCTCACGCCACATTCATCCTATGCTCCAATGAAACAGAGTTACTTGCAGTTTTATAATTTGCTTTCTCCAATATGTCCATGTTTGTCACATGTTCTTAAAGTCTTGGATTTTCTTTTAATAAAATAGGGGCAGATCACATGATGGTTGAGAGGGCAGGCTCTAGACTCAGACTGTCTGGCTTTGATGCCAAATCCATAAGCGAATTACTAATCTCTCTGTTCCTCTGTTTCCCCATATTTGAAGTGGACATGATAATAAAAGTACACCTGCCTCACTGAATTGTTGTAATAATTAAATGAGTAAATACGTGCAGCATACTTGTAGCAGTGGTTGAGACAAAGAGCAATCTAATGATTATTAGCTAAAATGGCATATCAGATAAAGGGCTAAGCTATTAGTGGTATCCAGAAAGGGCCTCCCTGCACAGGAAGAAAAGTTAGGCCATTCTTTTTTAAAAAAAATTATTTATTTTTAATTTTTTAATTCAAGTATAATTGACATATAATGTTATATTAGGCCTATTCTTCTCTGTGCTCTCATAACTCTTTTTATATTTTAAATATATACCTGCCCATTTCTTCTGTAACTACTTTATGAGTTTTTTGAAGCAGCAGTTTTGGTCTTCATCATTACATTCCTAGGATTTTGCTTCTGGTCTGGCACAGAATGAGTGTAGGCCTGCATTCTCTGAATCTAACTTACTCCTAAAAATGTGTCAGGCACCAAAATGTCAAACAGCAAGAGCCTATATTCCATTATTTTAAATAGAAAAACATAATGTATTCAAAAATATAGATTTCTCAAATATTACTAACATGCCTTTAAATAACTATATAATAATCTGATAAAGGTTGCTCCTAATATAAAACATTTAAAGCCCAATTACATAACCGTTTAACACTTAATCGAATAATTAGCAGATAGAGTTGTGTGCAGTCCACTGCTGGAGAGGATAGGAACCTCATTTTCCTATACTAAGCAGGTACCATAAAAAAATACCATCTGGATTAGACCTGCATTGGTAATGCCCCCTGGTATCTGCCCTAAACAAATACCAAGGGACTAAACCCTCAGGGAAAAAGTAGAATTATGGATATCATGTGCAGTGTGTGCTTAAGCACGAAACCAGGTCGATCAGGAAAACGGTAAGATATGCAAGAAGCCCCCTTCCATCTCCTAGCGCCCTGCTATTCAAAGTGTGATCCTGGGACCTGCAGCACTGGCCACACCTTGGAGCTTGTTAGAAATAGTGCATTTGCATTTCGAAGGGAAGTCATGTACACATTACGGTATGAGAAGCTGCGATGAACGTGAGAACTTATCGTAGCAGGTGAGAACTTGTTACAGCAGGGTTGTAGCTGGGAGAATGATTTTGATGAAAATCTTTTGTTTAGTTGGTATAGCATATATTCTGATAGTGACTGTTTGGAGAGCAAAGGATGCCTGTGCTCATTACATGTTTGCAGAATGAGGCAAAGATTAAGAAGGCAGAGGCCTGATGTCAATTCAATTGCTGTGTGACCCTGAGTAGGTTATTAAACTTCTTTGCATCTCATTTTCCTCAATTTTCAATAAAACTGGAGTTATAAAAATATACTATTTTAATAAAGCTCAGATGAGATAATGCATGTAAAAAACTGTGGGGCTGGGAACATTGCCGTAATAGGTTAATATTTATCCAGTGCCTACTCTCTGCCAGGAACTGTCTTTAGAGTTTCACATGTTTATCTCATTTAAGTCCCCAAACAAGCCTATGAGGTAAGTGAATGCTATTATTTTGCAGATGGCCGCTAAGTAACTTGCCCGAGGTCATGGGGCTAGTAAGGAGCTTCAGATCCAACACAGACACCTTGAACCACTGTGATTCCCAGCTTCTTCCTAGCAGATACCAGCCAATGCTGGTGCCTTTGTTTGCAAGCACACAAGTCTCCACTTTGGTTAAATCTTAGATTATCTGAATTGCTCTTAACTTTTCTTTGCCAGGATTGAACCCTCTAAAATCTCTTTGGAATGAGCTGATTTCTGTCAATGAGATAACAAATGGAGGAATTTGTCATAAATTTGCTTACAGGTAGTGATATGGTGGGTCTCTCGACTACTTCCTTGTAATTTAAAATTTTCTGTGTTCCCAGCTACCTGGTTTATTTTCCAATTTATTCTTCTAATTTTAAGGAATAATTCTCAGCGTTTTGCAAAGCTTGAGAGAACAGTAGGGTGACAGCTGCATAGTGAGAGACAGGAAGCATAATCCTTAAATGAGTTTGCTTTATAGTCAGATTATCATTGCCTAGATAAACACAAGTTCCTTTATATTCAACACAAAGACATTTAAAGAATATTGTGAGTCCTCTGTAAACAAGGTTTCCAATTATTGAAAAAACAAAGCTTTTATAATCCCTTAGCAGCTGGTATATGTTAAGTTCTTACTTAATAGAAATAATTTTAAAACCTAATTTAGCAACCTCCTACACAGGGCAGTTAGACTGCTGAATTGTCTGAGATACAGATCAAGGTCAGAAGAAAAGGCTTTGATGGCGGGATTTATATTGGTGATATTGGGCAATTCTATCCGAAAAAAAATAAATATGGATAATTCCTTTCTAATTAAAAATCAAAGTTCTCTATTGAAAAGGACAGAAAGAAAATGCAAGTACTGAAATTATATTCTTGTAGTCAAAGTGCATAGATAGAATTAAAACTGAGCAAACTTTAAAATCTCCTATTTCTTTTCATCTAGAACCAAAGGCCTTCTTTTTCCTTACGACATTACTTTAAGGCTTCTAGAATTCTGATGGGGCACTGATGAGGTAAATTCCTTCCTGTCTTGATTGCAACGTATTATAAAAATATCTACTGGCCAGTCTTTCCATAATAAACCTCCTTAAAAGGTCACCAATGGCTTTCCAAAGTTCTGTTAAGTAGATACAAGTTTATTTAGTAACCTAGCATGAATAAATTCTGCTAATTTATAGACATACACAATATATCAGATTAGGGGTGCTCGGGACCAAAGCAGTTCCCATTCATTTGGTTTGTTTTCTGTCTCCTTTTTTTTTTTCTTCAGATTTTTCCAGGAATTGTGATTTAAAAATCAGTGATAATATTAGAACAAATAAGAAGTAAAAGAATTTTCTTAGACCAGTGGTTCTCAACTGGCAGGGTGGGTGATGTTTTTGTTCTCCAGCGGATATTTGGCAACGTCTGGAGATAGTTTTGATTGTCACAAGGGAAGGGTGCTACTAGCATGTAGTGGATAGAGTCCAGGGATGCTGGTAAAATCCTGCAATGCAGAAGACAGCCTTCCTACGACAAAGAAATATTCCACCCAAATATCTATGGCGCTGAGCCTGAGAAACCTTGTTTTAGATGAAAAAGAACTCTAGACTCTTGAGCATTCCCAAGAAATGTTATTCAAAAAAAACTTTTTGGACCAAAATATAAATAAGCAATAAGTGCCTTAAATACATAAAGCAACATAGAGTAAAAGGAAGGTAAGAGGGAATATGTATTTATGAGAACACTGATAATTTATAAAAGTAGCTTTTAAGAAAAGACAGACACTTCCAACTACTCAAGGAAATAGCTTACGTAAATACCAAACTTAACAGACCGACATCCCAATAACATTAATAAGGAAACTCTCCTTTTTCCCCTTGAAAAACTTGTAAAGAACCCGAAATATAGAAAACACTAAAGAAAAAATTTAAGCTATTACTTGGGAGTAACCATCCATGCTATGCATACATGTGAACTAATGTTTAAATCCCTTACTGCTATGGGATTTCATCCCTCACAGCATGTTCCTTTGAAACTCTGCCCTGATCACTGGGTTGGAAACAAAACTTCCACCACACATGGCTCCCCCCAGTCACAGAGGAACCTCTCTGCCCTGGGGAGCTGAAGCATTGTCTGAAACGGCTGGCTGTGCAGTACCTCAGTGATGTCCCGATTTCCTAGGTTTCATTTTATGGGCAACCATACGAAATACTCATCATAAAAGAGGAAGGTGAATTGGCCAAATTAGTTGTATTTGGATTTGAAAAATAATGGCAGGGCAACTACACCCAGATACACACATTCAAATACCCCACTTTGCACATCAGTCTTTTGTTCCCCACTCTGATTTTCTCCAGGTTCAGACCTGCTGACGCTGACACAGAACCAAGGTAAGGGCAGAGCTTGGAAGGAGCAGAGAAGGATCCAGCACTTAACAGGCACCTTCAGTGTGTGTGCTATAGTCCTCCCAAGAGGCAAGTCACACTGCAATTGATGTTCCCTTTTTGCAGATGAGGAGAGAAAACTCCATATGGTTAGATTACTTGAAGATCATACAGTGGCATGGAGATGAGATCCAAACCAACATCTTATGGATGCTAGAGTCCGTAGTCTTGTTTTTACACTGAAAGGAAGGGAAATTGTCCAGGAGACAACAGAGGAAACGTACCCATGAAAAACACTGATTCTGCTATAATAAATAGATGGGTTGACCCCAAAATTGTTAAACTCATAAAACTGCCCATTCTGGAGACCTGCATGAGCTGACTGTTACCAGCAGATCTTCTATCACAGGTGATGGCCAACCTCCATTACTCTTCATCCCTCTGAATGGTACCACCAAAGCATCATCTACCCAGTGTCCAAGCTAGAAACTGACATCTCAGATTCCTCCTCTCTCCCAATCCTACCTGTACTCTGCTACTAAATCCTGTCCATGTAATTCCTTACTCTTGAAATGATGTCTTTATTTCCATGTCCACTGGGCTATTTATTCACCCAAACCATTGAAACAGACATTTTACAGGTTCTCCTGTCTATACTTTTATCGCCCTCCAATCTGTCTTTCATACTGAAGTCAGAAAATGTGGATCTCATCAAGTTCTCTGCTCATAATTCTTCACTGGCTTCCAATGCCAAGTAGTCAAACCTATACAACTCAGTGAATCCCAGACCACCCCACTTAAAAGTGGTACCTCTTCACCTTGGCATACCCCATCTCTCTTTTCTGGCTTATTTTTTCCCATCACACTTGTCATCATCTGAGATACTATGCATTTTACTTGTGTGTTTATTGCCAATCTTTTTTCCTTCAAATGGAAACTACACAATGATAGAAACTTTTATGTTTTGTTTATTGCCATTATCCTTAGAGTTTGGAACAGAGCTGGCACATGGTAGGTACTCAATAAATACTTGGGGAGTGAATAAAAGAATGACATGCAGGATTTTCCTAGCATGGTCTTGCTTGTGTATCCAGAATATGTCCCTACCAGCACACACACTCTTGCCCTCCACATCCTTGTTCCCCAATTCTTTACATTCCTGCCACAGAGATCTTTGTAGTTTCTGAAACACATCCTGTTTAGTCTTACATTCCGATCATTCTTTGGACAGGATATTTCCTCTGCCTGGAATTCTAATACTTGCTCTCCAACCCATTTCTGCCTTAACCTGACAAAATCTCACTGATCTTAAAAATAAGAGGTAAATTGTCTATTTATTTATTTATTTATTTATTTATTTATTTATTTTTCAAGTATAATTAACATGCAGTACTATATTAATTTCAGGTGTACAATATAATGATTCAACAAATCTGCACATTACTCAGTGCTCATCACAATAAGTGTGCTCTTGATCCTCTTTACCCATTTTACCCATGTCCTCATCCACCTCCCCTCTGACAGCCACCAGTTCTCTATATTTAAAAGTCTGTTTTTTGTTTGTTTTGTTTCTTAAATTCCACATATGAGTGAGATCATGGTATCTGTCTTTATCTGACTGATTTATTTCACTTAGCATTATACCCTCTAGATCCATCCAGGTTGTTGCAAATGGCAAAATTTCATTCTTTTTATGGCTGAGTAATATTCCATTGTGTATGTACACCACATCTTCTTTATCTATCATCTATTGATGGGCACTTGGGCTCCTTCCATCTTGGCTATTATAAATAATGCTGCAATAAACATAGGGGTGCATGTATCTTTCAAATCAGTGTTCTTGTATTCTTTGGGTAAATACCCAGTAATGGAATTTCTGCATGATACGGTAATTCTAATTTTAATTTTTTGAGGAACCTCTATTCTGTTTTTTACAGTGGCTGCACCAGCTTGCATTCCCACCAATAGTGGATGAGGGTTTTTTTTTTCTCCACATCCTTGCCAATGCTTGTTATTTCATTTGTTACATATGTTATGTATATATTATATATACACAATGGAATATTAATCACAAAAAAAGAATGGGATCTTGCCATTTGTGACAATATGGACAAACCTAGAGGTATTTTGCTAGGTGAAATAAGTCAGGTAGAGAAAGACAAATACTATATGATTTCACTTACATGTGGAATCTAAAAAACAAAACAAATGAATAAACAAACAAAAAGTAGAAACTGATCCATAAATACAGAGGACAAACTGATGGTGCCAGAAAGGAGGGGAGTGGGGGGATGGACAAAATGGGTGAGGCTTCTAGTTGTTAAATGAATAAGTCACGGGGATGAAAGGTACAGCACAGGGGAAATATAGTCAATACTATATGGTGAGAGATGGTAGTTACACTTGTGGTGAGCATAGCATAATGAAAAACGGGTTGAATCACTATGTTATATGTCTGAGACTAACGTAAGAGTATGTTAACTATAATTCAGTAAAAATAAATAAATGAGGGATGCCTGGGTGGCTCAGAGGTTGAGCACCTGCCCTTGGCTCAGGGCGTGATCCGCGGTTTTGGGATTGAATCCCACATCAGGCTCCCTGCCTGGAGCCTGCTTCTCCCTCTGCCTATGTCTCTGCCTTTCTCTTTCTGTGTCTTTCATGAATAAATAAATAAAATATTTAAAACAAACAAACAAATAAATAAATAAATGTAAAAAAATAAATATGAGGTAAAATGCTGCCATCTTGGGAAAATCTTTCCTGGCTGCCTTGAACCAGTTTAGGTATTATTTCTTATCCTCCCTCTGAACTAAAGGCCTGAGTTAAGGCCATAATCTTAGTGGGATTAGGATTGTTGGCCTTTGTGACCTCTAGAAATGAGCTCCCTGAGGGAAAAGCTCCTGTCTTTCTCTCGTCCTGGTACCCAACAGAGTTTCTTGCACAGAGCTCTGCTTCAGTGGAAGTAACTGATTGTCTGAAAGACAGCTCTGTTGAAGTTGATCTGCATGCATGGCAACAATACAACAACGGTAATAATTGCTAATAGTTATTAAGAACTTTTAATGTGCCAAGCATTGTCATAAGCACTCTCTTTACATGTATTAATCCATTCAATCCTCATGAGTATCCAGTAGGTAAGATCTATTACACCCATTTCCAAAGGATGAATTGAGGCACAGAGAAGCGGAGTAGAAAAGTAAGCCTTAGCATTCTGGAGCTCGGGCCCCTAGCCATCACACTATTGTCTGGAAGTGCATCATTCCTGCTTCCTGGATCCCTGGAGATGTCCTGCTTCACATATCCTTCCCAAAGCTCTTTGTTCAGCTTTTCTTTCTATAAAGGTAATTTATTCATATCCTTCCAACTACCCTCCCTCCTCCATCTTTTTTTTCACTCTCTGAATTTAGCCAGAATTGACTTCTATTGCTCACAACAGAATCCTAAATGATATTTTAGGATATTCCCATTAAATCCCAATCTCCAAGGCTGGAGGCAGAGTGGCTACAAAGTTTATCAAGCTCCACAAGAGATTCTGACACACATATCAGTACTGGGAAGCACAAATTTGGGCAGCAGTTCCAAAACACAGAGGGAATGAATATCTTCCTGGAAGCTTGGAATCTCTTCCTAAGACTTTGTGTGTGTGTGTGTGTGTGTGTGTATATATTTTATATATATATATCATATATATATATAAAATATTCTATATATTTGCATGCTGAGGCATTTGAGGGAAAGAGTTTATATGTACATACATATAAAGTCTATTTTTTAAAGGTTTTATCAATTTATTTGAGAGAGAGACAGATAGCAATAGAGAACATGAGCCGAGCTGGAGAGGAGAGAGAGAAGTAGACTCCTCACCGAGCAGGGAGCCAGACATAGGGCTTGATCCCAGGACCCTGGGATCATGACCTGAGCCGAAGGCAAATGCTTAACTGAGCCATCCAGGCACCCTCTTAACACATTTATATTGATTTTGACCCAGTCTATGTGGATTTTGACCCATTCTATGTGGATTTTGATCCTACTCCCACTGTAGGCTTCCAAGAATACTCAAAAGCCTCGCCATGGGTCATACTCATCCCTCTGGATGGCCCAGAGCATCTTTCTAGCAGCTCATTTTGACCCAGTTTTCCTTGCTACATCTTCCCTGGTACTCATTTCTTGGCTTCCTGTGTTGGCCCCCACCATCTACCTTGAGCTCTCCTTGTGTGGACAACCCATTTAGGTGTACTGCACTCTGCCCTGGCACTGTTGGCTAGAGCTTTGTATTCATCCTCTGGCATCCTGAAGCCACAGCTCCACATAAAATGGCTCTTTACTCCCATCAAGCCAAATCCCATGGAGGTCAGTGATACTGGCCAGACTGGCTGATCGGCCTCCCACCAGGGCAGGAGAATCAAACATGATGGGTCCATCTGTCCATCCTCCTGATATTTTCTACAGATCGACACCATATTTTATCTCATAGAGGAGAATAAAAATGCAAGACTTAATCATAAATAGAAATTTTAGGTTAACATCTAATCTCATATTCTTCTTGCTTCAAAATACATTTTCCCCCTTCCTTTGGTCTTTGGTGCAGATGAGACTATTCTCTATAGGATAAAGTTTCCACTATTAAAAGCCATCTCTGTGTTACTTAATTGCTTGTTCTCCCTCCCACTAAATAATTCTTGTTCTTTTAACTTTTTCTAATAGATCTTATTTCCAATCCTTAATTCATCTTCATTATTCTCCTTGGAACTCTTTTTAAATTCTCCAAATACCTCTTAGGTTCAAAAAGCTTGAAGTACCCAACAGAATTGAATCAAATCAAGGAAAACTTAATGCTTCTATTAAATTTCTAGGGGGAAAAAAGATTGGGTGAGTATATTCATTTACTTCCTCATTCTTGTTAGTAAATTCCTTCCTTCGGAGCTTAATAGTGTTTGGGTTAAGTGGTCCTGTATGTACTTTGGAAAAGGCAAAGAAAGCCCATCATTCTCTTTCTTTTCCTCAGTTTTTTTCCTCCCTCCTCCGTCTAGAATAGGAATATTTAAATGTAAGTATTCAGTGTAAGTATTCAAACGTATGTGTTCCAACTGATGAATAAAATTAATCTACCCCAAGAAAGAGAAACAACCTGGGAGGTGATAGAAATGAAAGACTTTCTAATGAAATGTCCTCAATATTTTTTGCATTATAATCTTTCTTTGGAGCCATTTCACACATTTTTTTTCTTCCTAATCATCTCCCCCAAATGGAATTGTAATACTACAGATAGAATATATATCTATCTTTATGTTCTATATGTGTATCTCTGCTTTACACATATCTTTATGTTCTATGTGCTTTACGCATTAGAAGAGTGTGCCCCCTTAAGAACTGATGTGCCCCCCTGGCCCTTAGCATGAATATCACCCCAATTGAGAACTCATTGTCTGGTGAAATCATTGTGGCCTTCAGAATGCTTTTAACATTTGTTCTCCCTACAGGAATGTGGAATATGTATCTTTGCCTCCTTCTAATAGACAAGAAAGCTGCAGTTCAGAGTGGTAAATTAGCTTGCTCACAGTCCTACCCAGGGCTAACAGCAGATTTAGGAAACACAGTCCCTGATTTCTGGTCCAGTACTCATTCCTCTATATGGTGACGATGCCATAAAATCTGGAAGCTTGTTCTCCATTATTTTTAAAAATTACCTAATTTAGCATTTCTGAAAGAGGCACTCCCCCTAAAATAATTCCCAATACGGTAATAAATAAGAGTGAAAGTGCCTTATTAATAAGTGTCCTTGCTTTTGAATTCTTTTTCTGATGAATAGTCCATGTTAAAAATTCTTGAGCTAGCTTTATGGTGCTTCCAGCAGCCCTGACATGAGACACTCTCCTGCTGTTCAGGGCTGTACACCCAAGAGATTGTCTTTGTTTCCTGGGCAAGAGCACATCCTGCCATTACTCCTCTTGCACAAACAACCCTTGTTTTTTCTTCTTGACTTTTTACTATGAAAATGTTCATACATACACAAAAACTGAAAGACTTTTACAGCAAGCACTCATATACACCACTTAGATTCTATAATATTCACTATAATTGCTTTATGATATGCCTATTTATCCATTCCTCTATCCATCCATTAATTCAACTTTTTTAGGGGATGTATTTCATAGTAAGTTGCAGACATAGCACTCTTTCCCTCAAATGCTTCAGCGTGCAAATCATTAGTCAGAATTCAATAACATATAGACTTTTCATAGGAGAGTAATACCAGCTTTGTTCTTGAAATCAAAGAAAGCAAATTTGTTTACATGTTCAGGTGTCATTCTTGAGTCAACAGATTCTACATACCTTTTTAATTTCCTGCTTGTGGAAACCATTTCTAACAGGCTACCATTTCTTGATGAGAAAAAAGTGGCCATGAGAAAGCTGGTGAAAGAGTACCTGCTTATTGTCACTGCCTTGGCCATGTCCATCAATTTACATGTGTTAAACATGAAAGCCAAAATATTTCTGAAAATGGCTGGGGATCAAATTCATCCATTCATTCATCAAATAACAGGTCTAAAATTCCCTCTCTTTTGCTAACATTGTTATAGTGCTTGGGAGATGGTAGAAATTAAAGACCAGTAATTCCCATATGTAAATGCCAGGCACTGTCAGAAACTTTACATATATTAACTCACTCTTCATAGTTACTTGTAGTGCAAAACTAAGGGCTGCCAGACTATTTCTGGCAAGGTCTAGATGGCAAATACTTTAGCCTTTGAGGACCATTGTGGTTGAAACAGTCTCTGTTTCAAGCACTCCACTTGCCATGGGAGCATGAAAGTGGCCATAGACAGTTTGTCAAGTAATGAGCATTGCTGTATTCCATCAAAACTTGATTTACCAAAAGAGCTGACAGGCTATAGTTTGCCAATGCTTCTGCTAGACTAACAAATGTTGGAGTCCATTCTTTATAATCCGTGTCAGGACATCTTATTGTTAGCTCAACACTCAGAGCCTGCCAATGCCTCCAGGGCCTTTTTGTTTAATGGTGGGTCAAATCATTTCTTTGTATTCATGCCCTTCCATCCCTTACCGTAGTGGGAAGAGAGAATCATTAATTTTTAATCCATGAGATACTGGTGCCAACTTGAAAATCAAGCTGAACTAAGGCAGAACATGGTTGAAGAATACCGTTAAACAGACTGAGAAGCCCAAAGCACTAAGGGACCTGACCTGCATCCCTGAATTGAAAGATATTGTGGAAATATCATTAAGCATGGTCTTTGAGAAATCATGGAACCCTGAGGACCACAACAACAGCAAAAAGACAAACTAGAAAAGTGTAGTTACAGACTTGGTAGAAATAGCTGGGGAAATTTGAGAACAATTCCTCAAACAATGGATGCGTAATTACCTAGAAGAACACAAGGTGCTGGATGGCAACTAATATGCCTTTGTCCAACTATGCCAAGGCTATTCAATTTCCTTCCACAGTGAATGAGGTGATAACACTGGCTATGTAAATAAGGAGGAAGAAAGAGAGAGATACCATCGCTGAAGTAAAGCTTGCTGTTCTGTCCGACAAGACGGAGATGCAGTGTACTTAGAGCTAATGTCAAGTGACACTGTGATTTGTTAAAGGACACAGCCAAAGGTGATTGATTACCAATGGCTCAATGTTGACCTGGAGATGAGAAGGGGAGTGGTAGGTTGAGGCAAGGAGGTGAGGCCAGGAGAATACCAGTGCGGACTGACTTTTATTAGTAAATTAGCCAACTACAGTCCTGAATTGGGAAATGCTCATGAAGCACACAGATGACCTCTGAGTAAAGGGACTACCACCTTGGGATATAGAAATATAATTCAAAGTATTCCTGACATAATGATAATGGATTTGGTGATTTTCATTAATGCAAATGTCCATTAAAAGCAAGGGTGAATAATCAAGAGTTTGTCTTTAGTCACAAAAAGAGAAAAACAACTAAAAACAGCTGGAGTTCAAAACAGTATATACTGAATATGAACAAACATGAGTATAAATCATATTAGAATGGAATTTAAATATTTTCGTTGTAAACATAACACTAAGAAGTGTAACAAACTAGGGGGTGGGGTGGGTATAGGAAACTAGGCTCAATTAAGTACTGACTTAAGCACTCGTAAAAGGATCCATTATTTGGCTTCTGCAAGATTCTTGGGTATGGGAAAGCTAGACATAGCAAAGAAAGGCAAAAGCAAAATATTTTTAAAGGATGGAAAATAACATCCAGGAGGAAGTATGTGTAGACAACAAAAGAAGGCTATGGGGTGACTTGGCATCTACTTTGAAGTCCATGAAGAGTCTTGCACAGTGCTAGGCAAACAGGAAGCATCATTAGGGGACAGAGCATCTTGATTCTTCTATCCTAGAGCACAGGGAAAGCAGCAGGACATAAAAAACAGACAGAATGAGAACAATGATTCTCACACTTGAGTGAGCTTCAGGATGACCTGCAGGACTGTTAAAACTGTTAAATCTGGTTAAAACCCAGATTTCTGGGCCCCATATTCAGGTTTGTGATTCAGAAGGTCTGGGGTGGGCCAGGGAATCTGCATTTCCGACAAGTTCCCAGATGGATGCTGTTGCTGCTGGTCCTGGGACCACAGCTGAGAACCACTGGCTAGAGGTTTGGTCTGGGTTTAACTCAGACTCTGCTGCTCCTGCGCTGCTTGTCTTATCTCCTCTTGGAATTCCCATGAGGAATGACCTGTGTAAAACTAACCCAGTACTCAGGGCACAGCAAACACTCCAAGTGTGTTAATTCTCATTACTATGAAAAGACTGATGGGTAAATAATTCGGCAATATCATTTAGGGTAGTCCCTTTGGACTGGGATGCTCTGAGATTATACTACCCACATTTTTGTGATGGAAAGTAGAGTCAGTGTTACAAATCTGTTTAACCTCTCACTGCTTGGTTAGCCAGGCCATACTACTCTAGAGACAAGCCTTGCCCAAGGCAAAGTGTGGCTTAACCTTTATCAGCATTATTTCTCAGTTAATGTTTAACCAGGTGAGCAACCAAGAAGCCTATCTTTAAAACCCCACCAATG
Source organism: Vulpes lagopus (assembly GCF_018345385.1). Classification (NCBI taxonomy): domain Eukaryota; kingdom Metazoa; phylum Chordata; class Mammalia; order Carnivora; family Canidae; genus Vulpes; species Vulpes lagopus. The sequence goes on along the minus strand of NC_054836.1, from coordinate 42,166,555 downwards.
CACCCAGTGCTTTGTACCTGGCTCTCCTTCCTGGATAAACCTGGCCACACCTGAGATTTTGCTGGACTTGACCTCTGAGTCACAGAGCAGACATACTGTGTGCTGTGCTAGATAGCAACTGCTGTGGAGGTGAGTTATGTGCTTCCTGTTTGGATATATAAGGTTGGCCCTATGAAAGTCAGCACCTCCTCATATCTACTGTGCTGCAGCCTGGACCACCCCACTCCTGCCCCTTATCAGGGAGTCATGTATTTTGGGTTATAGCTGTCATGGGTTAACTAAGGGTAAGAGAGCATGTGCTGTAATGCCAGATGCTATTGCTCTTTTTTTCCTAAAACAACTAACTACACGATGTAGTATTTCACCTCAAGTAATTATATAAAGGAATATACATTTTCAAGTTTGATTTTCAGAGATAAAAATCACCTAAAGAGATCAAGGAAGATTCCCAAGAAATTTTACTTATTATCAATCACTGTTTAATCTCCCCCTTCATTGTCCTTACTCTTTAAAGAAGAAACCTTCCACTTTTGCCTCAATTTATGCTTCAGCATATATACTATTCTTTGGTAGCTCTCTCCAGTTCAGCCCACCTGTCCCCTTGGCTCAGAGCTCCTGAGTCTCTGAATTCTGTAACAGCTTGTCCTCAAGAGCCCCTTATCCTCTGCTTATGATACCACTTGGAAATGACTAAATATTTATAGCTGCAAACATGCCAGGTCTGCATTACATTAGAAGAAGTTCAAAGTATTCTAAAGAGAGTGACTTCTTTTTTGGAGGGCCATATATTTTGGTAGTACTTGTCAATAAGAGAGTTTTTGTTTAAAAAAATCGCAAAATTTTTGGTTCTGTATTTGGAAAAAAATAAAATTCATCTGTCTAAAATTTTTTTTTCTGACATTTGTTTTATTGGAAGGTTTTCCCCCTTGACTATGGTAATGGTAGGTCTACAACCAAAGCAAGTCAAGCTCAGGATGAAATCACATTAAGTAAAAACCTGAGTACATTACAGAATGAGCTGAAAGCTGAGGAGAAATATGATGGAAAAAGCCCTTTATTCTAGTGTGTGTCAATATGAAGGGGGAAAAGAAGGAGATCGGTGGGGAAAGTCTAGGATAAAAAGAACAGAAATATTTCTTACCAGAGAAGAAATAGCCTTCTGATTACTACACATAAAGCCAATTAAAAGGTAATGGGATTGATTTTTGTTTGTGGCTTGCAAAATCAATCTCATTACTTTAGAGACATACCTTGTCCAAATGTCTTGAATCAGTAGAATTATCATGTTCCCCCAATGCATATATGTTTAAAAACATTTATTTTCAATGAATAAAATAAGAAAAGGGGGAGGATTGTAGAATAGTAAAATTTACTTTAAATCTAATTTGAAATGTACTGAGTTAGTTGAAATGACATAGTCAATCAATGTGGCTTGTTAAGATCTTCCAGATATGCCTAAGACAAGATAAATGCCTCAAGCTACAAGACTATAAGACTGCAGGATACCCAGGTATGGCGAATCAAAAATTTAAAAGCATAATGATAAAGTGAAATGCTTTTGTAAGCTTAAAAGAACAGTTTTTACAAATAAAGGTAAAAGAAAGTGGAATGGGAAGATACTTAAGGACACCAACAACTAGAGAAAATGGGACATTTAAAGTGATATTTAAAAAGTGAATACAATTCACTAGAAAGCAAAATAAGGTGTTACTGCAATTTAAGATAGGCCACTGTCCTAGGTGAAAGCTGGAAACCTCAGTTCTACAAATCACTTTTGCATTTAAAAAAAAAAAAAAATCTTCCAAAATACAGTACTCTATAGCGAAGATGGAGAGGAAATGAAGGTTCTTAAAGGGAGAACAATTTGAAATAATGGTATGTAGTTTTATTTCCCTTTTTTTGAAATTACTTTTTTGAGTTGAAATTCACTCCAGCAATTTCAAAAAAGACAAATGACAGCAAATCATTTAGTCACAAAAGAATTTCTACTTATTGTATACTCTTTAGGTAGTTCCAGTGGAACTTGACTTTAAATTAGTCATGCAAGTAAATCTTGACATTTTGGCCTTTTAGAAAGGCCAAAAGAAATTTAGAATATTTCCAGGAAAAAAATATTAGCCTGTGTTTAAGTAAGAACCCTAACTGCCAAAAGTCCAAGTCACTACCCTAATAACAGCATTTGGTAAATCTGATATGCTATTAGTAATCGTTTGAGAATTCTAAATTCCTTATGTTAGCATTCTCTATTTTTTTTCATCATTTTACCATATATTTACTGATTGCCCACTGCTGCTTGGCACTGGGTTCAATTCTAGAGGAGTCCATGCAATTATGATCGATGAAGTTTCTGGAGCTTGAATTCTCCTGGAGGGAGATGTATAAGCGACAGGCAAACAAATACAATAGAAATTATATTAGATAGTATATTACGTATTACAAACAAAATAAATGGGATGATGGACAAAGAAGATCTGACGGTTGGGAGGTGCTTTTTTTTTTTTTTTAACCACTCAGACTGGGTCCTCCTCCCTCTTACTCTCGTACCCAAAGGAGAACAACCATCAATGGCAATGGGTAGTTGCAGAAGCAACACCTAGTGCCAGCTTTGTGTTCAGAAGAGAGCACGGTGCCATGAGGTGCTAATTTTTATGGGGTTCAGGGAAGGCTTCTGTTATTAGGTGAACTTTGATCTGAGGCCGGGACATGCAGAGAATATTGGAGAATTCCAAGTAAAGGGCAGATCTGAAGATAGTAGCTGTGATTTTTTAAATGGGAGCAGAGGCTGGTCGGGTTACAGGGCAGTGCACTCTGAGAAGAATGGTAGAGGGATGCCTGGGTGGCTCAGTGGTTGAGCATATGCTTTTGGCTCAGTGTGATCCCGGGGTCCTCGGATGGAGTCCCATATTGGGCTCCCTGCAGGGAGCCTGCTTCTCCCTCTGCCTATATCTCTCCCTTTCTCTTTGTTTCTCATGAATAAATAAATAAAATCTTAAAAAAAAAAAAAAAAAAGAAGAAGAAGAATGGTACAGGCAGGGAAATGACCAGTGCAGGAGACCCATAATGGCTCAAAGGCACAGCAAGAAGTTCTATTTTTAAGAGCAATGGGAAGCTGTTAAAGCCATTAGATTTATATTCAATAATGATGATTTGGGCTCCTGTTTGGTGAATGGTGTGTGTGTTGGGGCGAGGGGGGGCGGGTGAGCTGCAGAGAGAGTGCCAGCAGTGGAAGCAGTGAGATCAGCCAGCAGGCTGCTGACAGTGATAATCCAGGCAAGAAATGACCGTGACCCAAACCACGTGGCATTCATGGAGAAGGAGAAAGTAGACAAGTGCAAGATACAGTTGGAGGTAAATTTGACAATCGCTAGAGAAAAGGGTGAGGGTGGGAAGAGAGGAATCCGGTTCTCCGAAGTTAGATGCCATTTAGTGGAGTAGGGGGTTTGGTTCTATTTTGAATGTTAGGCTACAGGTGGGGTGGGACATCTATTTGAGGAGGTCAAGGAGATGGATGGAGCGAGGTATTTGGGGCCCAGGGGAGAAGGCATAGCTAGAGGTACACATTTGAGAGTCAACAACCATAGTTCCTGCGAGATCCCCCAGGTACACATTCCATAATGAACAAATTGCTTAAGAAATGACTGACTGATAACTGCTGGAAAGGGCAAGAGAGAATTTTGCATACTGGAAGATGTTTTGAATCTCTTGGCAAGGAGTGCTCAGGTAATGCTAGTAGAGTGCCAGGTGCTGAGGCTGCTCGATAAATATTAATTTACAGTAATGAATCTCAAGAAAGCAATGAACTATTATTTCACTAACTGACCATACCTGGCTTAATTGGTGCCAGAGCTGTTGTTCAGATGCTTGTACCCTCTGTTCCTCATCCTCAACATCTTTTTTCCTGGTAGTTTAATTCCTGATCCATGTATCATGCTGTTCTTGATCATTGTCTTTTTGGCTCGCACATTCAGAGAACACTGTCATTGCTCTGACTCTGTCCCTAATGAGCATCTCAGAGCCTCCCCTTTGTAGGTTTCTGAATCTGTCTTGAATCATGGACCTTGAGTTACCTATTATGTAGCACTATTCTACACACTTGACACATATATCCCATTTATAGCACCCCATCAAGTAGATATTGGCCCTTGGAGTAGAGGAGACCTTCATCTCCCTGAGAAATAAGTGCTTGGCTCTAAGTGAAGTAGTTAGAAAGTGGTAGAGCATGAATTCAAAACAAGTCCAACTGACTCTAGCTGGGCTCCCCTGCCTGGGTTCACAAAGCTCATTGGTTTTTGCCTGCTGAATCAGGCTGTCTCCTCCACTCACCCAGCTCCCCAGCAAAGTCTGTTAGGTGGTTGGTATCTGTTGATAACTAGCAAGCCTTTCTTTAAGTCGTGTTGGCCTATGTATGGCCTACCTTTGAGCAGCAGTGTTCTATATCTCTGTGACTACAAACTCACTTGGTGCCCTCTTGCGAGTCCTTATCATATTCCATGGGAGGATCCTAACCCAAGAGGCGCCCCTAGCCTGGGACATTATTTGCCATCAGAGAAGCAAAAGAGATGGAGTATGTTGGAATACACTGCTGTGCAGGCTTGCCAGGGACATGGTGGCTGACAACAGAGAGGCTAAAGACTAAGAAGGAGGGCAGCAGGACTGTGTATAGAAAGAAAACGTGGACTCTAGGGGTGAGATAGCAAAGACAAAAAGGTCATTATCTCATTGTTCAAAAGAAATAGCTTATGGCGTTATGTAAATGTGTTAAGAAAGCTTCAATCTCTGGCCACATACTCAAACCGAAGGCTTTCTGACTTCATTAGGCATGCCCGCTGAGTACGTAGGCGCAGCACAAGGCAAAGAGACATTTGCTCAAATACTGCCTGTAGCAGAAGCAGTGGTTTCAGTGTCCAAGAGTAGGCCATGCCTTCACTTGAGGGAGGGCAAGTCCTGGGAGGTCAAGCAACTTGGGCAGGAGTGATTTGCAGTTAATGTTGCACTGGAGACGAAGGCAGCTGAAGCTGCTCCTGCTGGCACTCATCTAAGCAGCACCTGTTCCCCCAGCACATGTGACTCTTTATTGCCTGACACCTGCCTGGCTGGATGGGCCCCATGCTGCCTGCTGAGGAAATGGAGCTGATGAATATCCATTGCACGTAAGGTTTCATAGTAGAAATGGGATGTGGAATTTCTAGAGGCAAGCAACCTATGAGTCTAGCATCAGCCAGATAACTTATTAATGAATCAAACTACTACAGGTCAAAAAGTGACAAGTTGGAGCACCTGGATGGTTCAGTGGCTGCCTTCAGCTCAAGTCTTGATCCCAGAGTCCTGGGATCCCTGCATTGGGCTCCCTGCTCATGGAGGAGTCTGCTTCTCTCTCTTCCTCCTCCTGCTCATTCTTTCTCTCTCTCTCAGATAAAAAAATAAAATCCTTCAAAAATTTTTTTAAAAAGGTGAAAAGCTGGTTAGAGACAGACAAGAGGGGGAAGAAAAGCTATATGTGCCCTATGTTTTTTAGTTATAGCAGATGGTGATGGCTTGTGGCACACAGCTCTACTTTGCTAAGATGTCTGTGGCATTGCCTTCCAATGCAAGTGCAACAGCAAAGAGATCTGTGGTCCCTTCAGATCCCATTAGATCTCTGAAGAGTCTCAGCTAACCCCTAGGAAGAGCTTCTGTAGAGCTAATCTGAATCTACCCATCTCCACTGCTAACATTCCACCTGGCTTAGAGGACAACTGATATGGTTCCAAAGATTTTGAGAAAGAGAAAAGTGCATACACTCACACACATACAGACGCATATGCACACTTGTACACACATGCAGAGATAAAATATTAGATCTATCTTTAATTACATACATCATGATTTTGTTTTCTTTTGATATGACACTCAAAGTATTAATAGCCCAGTTCTTTGCTATATTCCCAACACCTCGATGAAAGTCAGAACACAGCAGCCTCTTTATATACATTTGTTGAATAAATGAGCAAATGACTATTTACTGTCCTCTTGGGTTTCAGTTCTGGTACCCAACTTTGCCTGGAGACTTTTTATTAATAACCCTAGGAAAAGCCCTTAGTGGTGTTCTAATTTTATAAAACATTCTTTTCATGGAGACATTTGAATTCTTTTAGCTCCCTGCACAAGCTCTATTTTTTCTCCTGGAGGAATACTAAATGTAAAATAGGATCAAAGGAATTTTTTAAAAAAGATTTATTTAAGAGAGAGAGAGAGAGAGAGAGAGAGAGAGAGAGCATGTACACAGGTAGGGGAGGAGCAGAAGGAAAAGAATCTCAAGCAGACTGCATGATACAAGGCTTGATCTCACGACTCTGAGATCATGACCTGAACTGAAACCTTGAGTCAGATGCTTAACTGACTGAGCCACCCAGGCACCCCAGGATGAAAGGAATTTGTTTCTTACTCATCCCCCCAAACACTCTAGTCCAAGCACCTCGTTAAATATTTTCTATTTATCCTATTCTCTTTTTTTAGATATTGTTGAATAAAAAAGGACAAAAGTCATCAGGATTGGTGGCAGGACAAGATCAGAGTATCAGATAAAGAGTGGACCTCAGGGATGCCTGGGTGGCTCAGCGGTTGAGTATCTGCCTTTGGCTCAAGGGCGTGATCCTGGGGTCCTGGGATCGAGTCCCACATCGGGCTCCCTGCATGGAGCCTGCTTCTCCCTCTGCCTATGTCTCTGCCTCTCTCTCTGTGTCTATCATGAGTAAATAAATAAAATCTTCAATAAAAAAAAAAAGAGTGGACCTCATACTGGATTTTTCCTTAAGGATCAGATAGTTTCTTTTCTCAAGCCATATTCCTGGGATGGGAATGCTTACTCTGTGTTAATATTCAGATTACTTGATGAATTTTCAGTGTCCCTCAACGGAAGTAAAATTTTCTGTATAAATATTTATTACCCAGTGAGAAGTCACCTCTGAGTGTGGATAGGTATGTACCTAAGTCTTTGAGACAGGTTCAAAACCAGATCCAGTCAAGTCTGGTAGCTAGAAAGTACTGATGTTCAAGGATGAATCTCAAGAGTGTTGGAGTTGGAGCCTTCTTCCTCCAGATAAGGTAGATGTGACACTTTAAAAGGCATCTGCTACTCTATATTTAATCTAAGTCATAAAATCAAAAATAAGGAAGGACCCATGGATCTTTGTGTGAATGATATTAATTTGACTATTGCAGCAACTGATCAGTATAAAAGTAGAAAATAGAGCCCTAGTACTGCTTTTCAGTCTCGCTGGCATCCCAGATGAGAAAAGGACTGATTAGTGAGGGATGACTGGGGGAAGTTCTCTGGGCTGCTAAGCATTTTTATGAGTCAATATATTTTTAAGCTTATTTCCAAGAATAAAAACATAGCCACCTCCTTGTAGATTGTTTTTATTCATTTATATTTTTTAAAGATTTATTTATTTATTTATGATAGACATAGAGAGAGAGAGAGAGAGAGAGAGAGAAAGAGAGAGAGAGAGAGAGGCAGAGACACAGGAGGAGGGAGAAGCAGGATCCATGCAAGGAGCCCAATGTGGGACTCGATCCCGGGATGCCAGGATCGTGCCTTGGGCCAAAGGCAGGCACTAAACCGCTGAGCCACCCAGGGATCCCCAAGATTTTTTTTTAATGTCAAGTAAATGTGACAGAGCATAAAGGTTTGTTAAATATGAGTGTTGAGAGTACCCAGATATTTATTATTCTCTGTGTTTATTCTGTTAGATGCATTCTGTACCAAAAAAAAAATGATAAAAGAATCAAAACAGTAGAAACAAGGAAAACAACCAAAATGTGCAGTTTAGAGGGTTTACACAGGGAGGCTTAATATGCCTCTGCAATTGTTAAAAACACGAGACCTCTGATTTCAAGTTAGTTTGTGAATATTTTCAAAATAACACTTGATTTCAGAATATGGATTATTCAGGTATTAGATTTGGGGACACTCTAACAAACGTTAACACAAGTCAACTTCCAGGAAACCTGAAAGCCCTCCAATATCAACATAGCACTGACAATTCATCACATTTAACAAGGTGTGTTGGAAATAGCTGAGTACTGACCTCCCCAGGACAGATGATCCTCTTGGGACGAGGGGCCTCTTGCTGTAATTGATACACTGCCAAAGGAAAAAAAGAAAAAGATAATTATAATTAGGAAAGTACAACACACACCAAAATGTCTTCAAATAGTCCCACCTAAGTGCATCTGAAGAACTGCAAATATTTCAAACTAAAAAACAAAGAGGATACAGGCACATTTTTAGACTGAATAAAGTCAGCTCATTTATATGGAAATTAGTTACCATGGATGTAAACTGGCAAAATTGATTTTTTTATTCTCTTACAAGGCCAATTTAGTTTCATAATTGTTACTGGCATTGTTCATTTTATGGCTTTCTTGGAAGGTAGGAGTAAAATTCTCCTATTTTAAGAACAGAATTCTACCTGTGAGTACCTAAGCAGTAAGATCATATAATAGGATTTCTGAATTTAAATGTTGATGTCTCCTGACATATCAGCAAAAGACTGGCATTAGCAGAAGAATGTTATTCTCTGAAATGTTACAGTTCTGTACCAAGACACCACTGATTTTGTGAGTGAAACTCTGAGTCCTTTCTCCCTCTCTTTTTTTATTAAGATTTTATTTATTTATTCATGAGAGAGAGAGAGAGAGAGAGGGAGAGAGAGAGAGACTGGCAGAGACACAGGCAGAGGGAGAAGCAGGCTCCATGCAGGGAGCCCAATGCGGGACTCGATCCCGGGGCCTCCAGAATCACATCCTGGGCCGAAGGCAGCACTAAACCGCTGAGCCATGCGGGCTGCCCTCCTCTCTCTTTTCATGAGTTCCATTTTTGGCCTATCACCATGCATTCTTATCTACATGACTAGTCTCCACCCATTGGCATTCCTCTTTCTTGGGCCCCTTAATATCTTAAGAAATAATAACTCTCTTATATCCTGCTTTATTTTTATTTTATTTATTTATTTTTTATCCTGCTTTAAAGACAGACTTTCAGGCCTGGAAATTGAGGTAATTTATATAAAAATAAAATTTTTCAGCCTCTTATCTGTGATTTTTTGGACTCTAACGCGTGATTTTCTGCTGCTCAGCTAGTCTGGTTATTTTTCTTAGAAGGAAGCCACCCTATGCAAGAACCTGTGGGCTCCACCTCTTTGAAAAGCATGATCATGTTATCCTCAATATTCAAAAGAAGGAAGAATTCATTTTAGATGGAATAAATCTATGAAAAGTTAAAATTCAATCATATAAAGTATTTCTAGAAAATGCAATAAGTAAGATAAGCAACATTTTCTGATTTATTCTTAGGTCTAAAAATAAAGAAGAAATTTTAACTGAAATGCAGATGGTCATGTGGAAACAGTGCTGGAAAGGATGGGATGTATTTTGTAATTATGGCTTTTCAATGCCTGTAGCTCAACATGGTTATTTTCTTACCTAATTAAGGGTGGACTGCCCAGCTTTTGTACAGAGAAGAAACTACCTAACCCTCTGGTACATGTTTTAATGTGGCCACATTTCTAATGAGTTGCCCACACTAATGATAATGCCTGTGTCATGTAAGGACAACTGTACCCACATATGGCAGGTAGAGACAGAGCAGGCCTCTTGTCAAAGAAGAAACATGAAGAATTGGCCAAAGATAGAGAAATACTTGTCGACATTCCACTAACTATCCCAGTAGTGCCCATGCTCTCCTTAAATCATGAGAGAGGCTGCATGGAATCCTTTCTACCTCTCAAATCAGCCCCAGACACCTACTCATTGATTTTCAATTGTGTTCCTATTAATGATTATAATGGGACCCAAATAGGCCAACTCCTAAAATCAGAGTTTCCAGCCAAGGGCAAGTGTAGAACCCACATTCAGAGAATCCTGCCCCTTCTTCTCTTCCCATTGCTAATGCCTCTTGAAGCCAACAGATAAATGTGGGGATAGGCTGGACACCATTTTAATGCCTTCCTTGGAGGTGGTGACAAAGGAAGTATATGTGTTGTAAGATAGAAGCATTTTTTGCTAAGTGTGCCTTTGTAGTTCATATCAGCAAATATCTGAACATCTGCTATAGGCCAGATACCACAGTCAGCATTACGTGGAGGCTTTTATGATGAATGGAGAGAAGGGGAGAAGAGAAGGGAACCAGCATATCGAGTGCCTGTTATATGCCAGGAACAATATTTTATTGAATCTTCAGGAGAACTCAGAAAAAAGAATGTTGTATTATTATCATTTTTATTTTTTAGATGAGCAAACAAGTGCAAGAAAGTTAAACATTTGTCCTGGGGCATCCAGCTATCCTTTCGAGTCTAGAGCCCTCTTTATTTTTCCATGCCTCCTGGGCCTTTGCACTTGCTTTCCCCTCCACCTGGATTGCTCTTTCCCAAGATATCTCTGTGGCTCCTTCTCTCCCTTCATTCAGGTCTTCCCTGATTTGGCTGACTTGGTATAAAATTACCTCCCTTTATCCTGCTCCCTTATACTGTTTTATGTTTCTTCACAACACTCATTACTGTTAACACATTTTATTCGTTTATTTTGTGTACCATCTCCCTTGAGCAAAGTGTAAGCTCTTTGAGGATAGGGATTTGGTCTGTCCACTGGTACCCCCAGCACCTAGAGCAGTGCTTGGCACACGGTAGATGCTTGATGCCATATCTGGTGAACAAATGGACCGTAACCAATGACTCATGGGTCACAATTCATGTCTCCAAGAGACTCTGATCCAATGAAAGAAACTTGTATAGAGAAACAAAATCAGAGTAGGCCAAAGGCTTTAATGAGGGGGCGAGGAGGAAGTAGTTCTTTTTACTCAGGTGGCCAGGGTGGCTTCCCAAGGGGGGAAGCACGGAGCTTTTCTTGAAAGATTAGAGGAGTTCTGAACATAGAGAAGAGAAAAGCACTTATAGGTGAAGAAAGAGCCCCAGCAGGAAATAAATAGCATGTTTATTGATCAGTAAGAGTCCAGTGTGGCTGTTCCACCACGATGGAAAAATGCAGGAGGAGGTCACATAAAGCTAACTCTTAAAGGTCATACCAAGGAGCATGGATGTTCTTCTGTCTGCAGCAGAAAGGCAGTGACATTTTTTGAGGGAGATGACATGATCTGGCCTGTTTCAGAATAATAATAATAATAATAATAATAATAATAATAATAAAAAGACTATTCAGAATGATAGAAACTGCCATTTTGTGGACACCTACTATGTGCCAGATACCTTATCTATATCGTCTCTTTTAATCTTTCCAACAAGCTTGCAAGGTAACTATTATTCTGCCCTTACTAAAGTAGTGGAGATGCTAAGCTTTGAAGAAGCTCAAGCTCACACAGATAATATGATGAAATTGATATTTAAAGCCTGATTTCCAGATTCCAAGGTCTGTAATTTTCAGCCTTGCCAGTGGTTCCCCATTGCAGGTGGTAGAGAGGTCCTATGTGGGACTGGGGCTGCTCACTGGCAACACTCACTCTGACAGTCTGGCAAAAAGTCCCCAAATTTGCTTTTTTTATTTTTTATTTACTTATTTTTTTAATTTTTTTTTTTTTAAAAAAAAGCTCATTGGAGATTCTGATGCTCAGTCAGGAGTGGGGTCACTGCTCTTTGCCTCACTGAAGGAAGGATCAGAGGAGGAGTTGTGGAGGCAGGGAATCAAGAGAGAACAGTATTTTAGTTGTACTTCAAGGAGATCATGAAAATGTGTGTTAAGACAACACTGGTGGAAAGGCAGATAAGAAGGTGAGTTGAATGCAGAGGAGAATGGACAGGGTTGAATGACAGATTGACTGGAGGGAAGGACCTTGAAACAATGAGAGACTGTGATGTCATTAACAGTCACAGAGGATACAGGTTCTGGACAGGCTAAAGTCCATCGCTGCATCCTCTGAGATTTAATAAAAAGAAATGTTGTAGTTTGCCAGTCTCAAAACCAGGAACAGTCTAAGGCAGGGGCAAATTTGAGGGGGTCCCTGCAAACCTCTCAAAGCAGAGACATCAGGTTTCCTTCCTGGTCCCTGGGCAGCACACATCATCAATTGATTACCACTTCTCAGAGAGCAGGTCTCAGGAACCGATCTGTTCGGTGCCGCTCCAAGCAACAGAAGTTGGCAAATAGGCACAGAAGCCTGTTAACCATCTGGATTATGTGTCTCTATAAAGATAATGAGATGGCAACCGACTGCAATGGTAGCCATATAAAAAATGGGCCCTATATCCTATCCTAGCTTTGAGTGAGGGTCTCTGTCCCTCAATTTCAAGGTTAGCTATAACAAAACCACCATCCATGAAAAAAAAAACCTCTGAGGCACATTGAATACAAACTGGAACATGTCACATAATCTGAAAGTGTCCCTTCTTGAATTTTGGTTGTTGTTGTTGTTCAACAAACACATATCACAAGCAAAATGCAATGACATATGTCACTTCTTGGGTGGTTCTGTGGGCTAAGAGGTGATATGATAGAATCTGCTGCTGTAGCAATGTTCCAAACATGTTCCAGGCAACTCCTCAGCCCTGGGCACTCTACTGCACATGATTAATTCTTAGTGCTGAAATAAGCTGTTTGGCAGGGGGGTGTGGTCACTGGAGAACATGGAGGTGGGGAAGAGGAGTCCTTGCTCCCCCAGCATCTGGAAGCACATTGAGAAACCCAGAGCTCACTGAAAGAAAGTTTTACTTTTTCTTCAATAAGAAAACAACTCACTCTCCTCTAACAATAACTACCCCACTTCCTGTGGATGCCAAGTGAAAGCCTGTGGCCTGGGTGAGGCTAAAGTCCAGGTCACACCTATCAGCTCCTTAAAGACCCTTCAAGAATGGCTTCTAACAGCCACTTCTTTCTAAAGAAGGCATGCAGATCCAGGAGTCCAACCTAGCCTTTTGGTTGTGACACTGAGCCAGTTCCACCCTGATCATTGCCCATGTCTACCCAGTCTTCATGGGAAAAACCCATGGGTATGAGTGAGAAATAGTAGGTGTTTGTCTTCTTGTCTTAACCCCGCCTCCAATCTCCTTGCTAACAGAATGCCCAGTCTTAATGGGACCAAGTTCTCCTCTCATCTAATGGCACTGTGAAAAACCTGATGATGAGGCTATGTAGCCTCATAATGAGGGGTCTCAGGTGTAAGTGTGCAGCAGAAAAACCTATGGGGTGTGATAAATTGCAGATTCCCCCCCCCCACTCTTCTGATTCAGAAATTGGGGGGCGTAGGGCCGATGATTTGTTATTATAAATATTCCCCCCAGGAGATTCTGATTCAGAGGCTTAGTGGAGCAGAGTTTTGAGGTTCTAAACTCCTCTTTAGGAAAATAGGCACAAGCTGTGACTGCTTGACCTACTGGCCAGGAGGGTCTCCTGGGAAAGCTGTTGGCACCAGCATCTGCTGTCTAATTGGCACTCAGCCTCCTAGAAAATAAAACTTTTCAGAGTCTACTCAGGGTGGTTGACTTGTGAACGTCTCTGCTTAGGATGTACAGTTCATGCATTTCTGGCTTAAAGTTTAGAATGTGGCTTTATTTACTTATTTATTTATTTATTTTTAATTTTTTAATTTTTATTTTTTTACTTTTTTAATTAGAGTTCAATTTGCCAACATATCGCATAACACCCAGTGCTCATCCCACCAGGTGCCCCCCTCAGTGCCCATCACCCAGTCACCCCAACCCCCGCCCACCTCCCCTTCCACTACCCCTTGCTCATTTCCCAGAGTTAGGAGTCTCTCATCTTTTGTCACCCTCACTGATATTTTCACTCATTTTCTCTCATTTCCCTTTATTCCCTTTCACTAATTTTTATATTCCCTAAATGAATGGGAGACCATATAATGTTTGTCCTTTTCCGATTGACTTATTTCACTCAGCATAATACCCTCCAGGTCCATCCACGTCAAAGCAAATGGTGGGTATTCATCGTTTCTAATGGCTGAGGAATATTCCATTGTATACATAGACCACAGCTTCTTTATCCATTCATCTTTTGATGGACACCGAGGCTCCTTCCACAGTTTGGCTATTGTGGACATTGCTGCTGTAAACACTGGGGTGCAGGTGTCCTGCCATTTCACTGCATCTGTATTTTGGGGTAAATCTCCATCAGTGCAATGCTGGTTGTAGGGCAGAACTATTTTTAACTCTTTGAGGAACCTCCACACAGTTTTCCAGAGTGGCTGCACCAGTTCACATTCCCACCAACAGTGCAAGAGGGTTCCCCTCTCTCCACATCCTCTCCCACATTTGCTGTTTCCTGTCTTGTTAATTTTCCCCATTCTCACTGGTGTGAGGTGGTATTCATTGTGGTTTCTATTTGTAGTTCCCTGGTTTCTATTTGTATTTCCCAAACTTGCAAGTGAAGCAGAGCATTTTCTCATGTGCTTGTTTATGTTTTTAAAGTGAACTTGAAGATAGCTTTTCTTGTAAAAAACTGAAACCAAAACTTTCTTAGGGCCGTCATCAATGTTTTGAGGTTTGGTCTTGAATATTAAGGACTAGCTGCAGATATATGATACTTTGGGACAAAATTATTCTTATGGAGACAGCCCAGGAAGTGATAGCATTAGGTTTTAAGAAAGGGAAGGGAGCAGAGAATGCAGGGAGTTAAAGGACTCCATCTTATGACATCGTGGTTTTCTGAGTCAGGACCGGGATTTATCCATCCCTTTGGTCTCACAACTCTAAGCACAGTGTTTGGCTTAAGGCAAAGACTTAATATGTATTTGCTGAATGCGTGATGAATGAACAATCTACTTTAAATAAAATAGTGAGAGAGATGATTTTTAAGGTTCCTATTCCTCTAAATTTCTAAGCCAGACATTTGTGGTTGCCTTCCCAACATCCATTTCCATCTTTCCCATTGCAACAGTACTCATAATTCTCCAGTTATGTGGATTACATATGGCTCATCCCTGATTAGTTCAGGGCAGCAGCATATTCCAATTCTTTGACCACAGTGTTGGAGTTAGGAATGGGTAATGCAGGTCAGTCGAGACTGAGACTCAATTCTAAGACTTTGCTTAAAGTATCAGGAAAGTAAACTGTAGATACTTGCAACCAAGAGCATTGCAATTAGCATTAAAACTTAGAAACCACTTTTTAAAGTGGATTGTCATCAAGTAGACTAATTTTCTTTAGGAATAATGTCATAATTAGGACTAGCATCTCATGTTAAGAATCTGATATCAAATAAGTGAAAGTTATGTCTAATAATAGGCAATAAAATCTAAGACATACCTAAACACTTCTATAACAATTAAAAATCATAATTTTTAGAATGAAGTCCTATAATATGGTAAAAATGTACTGCCTCTAGTAAATATATGAGAGATTTCATAGGACCAAATAATCACTAGAGTTAAAAAAAAGTGTGTGTGATGGAAAAACGTGTATTCCATAAATGATACGCTAATGAGTTTGACATCAATATCTAAAATTAACTTTCAAAGGATGGTTTGTGAACATTTCAAAGAGAAAGGCTTGGTGATTCCTGAAGTTCAAAATGGGTTTAACAGCAGGTTATTTAAAATAAAGCAAATTTCACAGTCTGAAATTTTTTGGCTTTTCAGATCAGGAAAATGCTACGGTTTTAGTATATTTGAATTTGAAAAGTATCTCATGAAGCTCTGCAAGGCCCTAAGATTCCTCCTTTTGTTCATTCTTCAAGACCCATATACAGGGGTGTCTGTGGCTCAGTAGATAGGGTATGTGACTCTTGATCTCAGGGTCATGAGTTTAAGCCCCATGTTAGGCGTGGAGCCTATTTGCAATAAAAAAAAAAAAAAAAGACGCACATGCAAATTTAACCTGTTTTATAGCCTTCTCTAATTCCAGGAAGTGGAGGAGTAATATATTGTTACTAAAGCCATTTGCATTATAAGTTAATTGGTTTATATTTGCCTCCCCTACAAGACTGTAAACTGGAGAAAAGTATGGATCACAAGTTAGTCATTTTTGATTCCTAATACTTATGCTCTAACATGCAAGAGGTACTCCTGTTGTTTGCTGAAAGACCAAATGAATGGTCTTGGGAATAAGATAGAGTAGCATGAGCTTGGGAATAATATGGTCAGGTGAATTTATAAGTGGCCCAGCACTCAAATTCAATTTATGCATCCAGGACAGCCAAAAGAGAGTTCTTTCTCAGTGATGCTCTGTATATACCTTTAGGCAAAGTGGTTTTGATGCCATGAATGGTACATATGGCCACATACTCCTTTCAGTTTTGATGTTCTGCATCACTAGAGGCCCTTAACTAGAGCCAGAATGACTATTAGTTGGATGTAATAAAAAGCAGTTTCATATATGCCATTAAGTTTGTATTAAATGGTCCCAATTATCCCTTCTGTCTAAAGTTTTGTGATTTCAGAGCAAATAATTTTTTTAAAAAGCATAACTCGGTTAGACCCCCAGATCAAACTTAAAACCAATATACTAGGGTGAAATTGATATTGTAAACATGTAATTAGCAATGTGTTTTCTACCTTCCTTAGGACACAGCAGCACTTTTAAGAGATGTATTGGGTGGCCAAAGCTTCTTAGCAAAAGGCGAAATGAATTTGAGCCAATGCCATCTTTTCGCTTCAGCAGAACTCTCTGCGGTGGCATTCACTCAACAAATATTTATTGGCTAGTTGATGTATGCAAGGCTGTGTGCAAAGCAGTGTGCAAAGCACAGTAAGTCATGGAACACCCAGTGCCTCTCACTACAGATATTTTGTTGATTTACTGTCAGAGCTCTTCACACTCCATTAGGAAACAAACAAACAAAAACATCCAATTACTAAGTCATTAGCACTGCCTTTTAAAATAGAAGATCAGAATGCAGAACATTAGATTGGAAGAGCCCTTAGAGACCCAGCACAACCCCTTTATTTCACAGATGGAAGAACAGACTCATGTAATAAGAATGAGGTGCCTCTATATATGCTGACATGGAAAGATAAAAGCAAGGTATTTGTGAAGTGAAACAAGCAAGTTGAAGGACACCAAGTACAGCATAACCCATTTTTTTTTTCAAAAGGGAACAACAGCAAAAAGCCTTAATATTAGGCATATATATTTTGAACACTTGGAAGGATATGCCTTCCAAAATTGACGGGGAAGTAGGAAGGAGACATGGAATATGGGATAGAGGCTGGTTTGTCAATTATGACACATTTCACTCTCAGTTTTATGTATTCTGTAATGTCTTGTCTATTTTGCTTTTTTTTGTTTTGCTTTTGTAACAGATTTATACATGAGCATATGTATATATGTGTCTCTGTGTGTATGTATATATTGATGTGTAAAAGTTTAAGTGGAGGGGCACCTGGGTGGATCAGTGGGTTACAGGTATGATTCTTGGTTTTGGCTCAGGTTGTGATCTCAGGGTCATGAGATCAAGCCCCATGGAGGGCTCTAAACTCAGTGAGGAGCTGGCTTGGGAATTCTCTCTTTCTGCCCCTTGCCCTCCTCACATTGGCACCCTGTCTCTCTTTCTTAAATAAATAAATCTTGGAAGGAAAAAAAAGTCCTGAAAACTTGTAGGCTGTGGGTCAGGCTTGCTTCTGGGTTCACTCTGCATGCCAGTCCCATGCACTCAGAGATGCAGACCATATGCCAAGTTACTGAACCTCCCTGAGCTGTGGTTTCCTTGTATGCGGAACAGGGGTAATCATGGCAGCCGTCGCTTAGGGCTGTGGTGAGAATTTGAGAGTTCAGGCACACAGCTGGCACAGCGGCTGGCACAGGGCAGGTCTCATGGGTGGTAGAAACAATGGTAACATCAATAATGATCGTAATAATTATTCTTATTATTGCTGTCCAGAATCAGAGCCTGAACAAGAACATGTGTCTCCTGGTTGTCAGCACAGTGGGTTTCCCATCTACCACACTCCTTCTCTCTCTTGTTGGAGAATGACTTAGGCAGATTATACAAAGGAAAGAGAAAATGAGCTTGATGTGATGACAACTGCCTGCCTTCCTGAAGGGAGCTGAATTGCTGACTGATGACCAGATACGATCTGTTTCTAAGGTGTCACCCTGAGTGACCAAATATTATTCTTTACTATCTGTTGCTATTTTCTGTGGTAAATGTCTATGATATTACAGCTATAGGGTGATCAGCTAAGAATGTAATTCATGGAAGTCAGCACATTTGCCCTTGTTGACCAACTCTGGGGAAAAAAATAAAAGGAAAGCCCCAAATCAAAAGGTAGGGAATTAGAATGCATATTTCTTTTTCCTAAGTATTCCTGAAGGGGGTCACAGGCAGCCTGCCCTTTGGGGTCCTGGCCAGGGGAGAGTGCTGTACAGCTCACTCTGACTAAAATCTCTCCTTAGTGGAAAAAGAAAGATTTGGGTTTTCAGTGCCGTGATGTGGGATTCCTTGTGTGCATTAAATCAACAGCAAGAATTGTTCAAAAGGCAGACCTACTGAAGACTTCTGGGGAGATTCTCATCTCAAATACTCACAGTATGATTTCCATATTGGAGGCTGGTATTCTTCAGCATCTAGAATAAAAAAGAAAAAAAAATCAATCTGTCATCCTGAACGTCAAACTGTCAACATGTGTCTTCTTTGGAGGAACAACAGTCTGTCAGCAGTACTTGCATTCTGGTCCCAGGGGGCCCTCTCTGCTCATTTATGGGACAATTCCAGCCATGAGGAAGGAAATGCGCATGGCAACCCTGGTGGACTCAACACCACTCTCTTCAGATCACTTACCACGACAGAAATCAATTGCTTAACCATTTTCATAGAGCCCAGTAAATCAGAAAAGATTTTTAAAGCAATTAACTTGATTGTACCCTCCAGTAATCCTTTCAAACAGTATTTACTTAACTTGGCATAATAAACATATAATTTATCTCACAGTTTCCCATCAGACCTTTAGCCCATTTATTAAGACTTGAGGGCAAGACGTAAAGTGGCAAGTATGTAATATTAAATCTGGGAAGTTGTGCAACTCAACCAACTGAACTCCTAAAATGACTGGGTCTGACAGCAGAGACACTGATGATTCAATTGGAATTGCATTATCTCCTTGAATTTACTCCAATATGTGACTTAGGAAATTTCTAGAACACCTCTCAGCAATCAGAAGTGTCAGAGTGAAAGAGTTACAACAAAACGGAGAGGATAAAATTGTTATTCATCAATCTAGAAAACAGACAATGGGAGAAAATCTGCTTGTTCAGTCAATTCAACAATCCCAGTGCTGACAGCTGAATTTATAATTCTGACGGAATTATTCGAGCCGTCCTGAACATGTAGCTAAGGCCTTGGTAAAACATACTTAGCCTAAACAGCCAGAGGGGAGAATCCTTTCCCTCAAATCATAGAACACTGAGCTGAGGGGAGCCTTAAGAGTTCTCTAATTCAGCGCCTTTATATGAGGGAATGTTTTTGTCACTCTGTATCCCCAAGGCATCAGACAGCCATCCTCCTACCACCTTTGTCCCTATGCTACTGTCACGTACTACTTTCATGCCAAGGACTAGATCTTCTCTGACTTCATGCACCAAGATAGTTCGAGAATTTTTCCCCTCCTGAGAAACAAATATGCTATTTATAGAAAAACTAATGCAAGAGTGGTGAACTTCCCCAAATCCTACTTAATTACAGTTGTGTAGCTTAAATTAAATTCTTTCACAATTAATGTCTTGCTCTCTGGGGCCCACCCAATCACAGAGGCAACGAAATGCCTCCAAATGCAGTTTCATTCAAATAAATCCATATTGTTAGGTCTGTATAGAACTTACCTATGGATAATCAGCCACATAAGTGCACACTCAAATACAGTGCATTAATAATGGTTTATGCTGTTATTCAAACTTAATTTGCCCATAAAAGTGAAATGCTTCATAGTTTCATCAAAGTAGAACAATATCTTGTAATAGTGAGTTTTTACCCCAAACCGGCCACTAATTTCACCCTATATATGACAGAAATCAACTTTAATGAAGTAACCTGAGCATTTGTTTATAAAAACCATTCAAATGAAATAAATCAAGTTGCCAAGTTTACAAATAAAATAGAAACATCTATACATGCTCACCTCGCCAGAAAAGTCAGGTCTTGTATGTTAAAATATTGATGGCACTTTCAAAAATATTTTTTTAGGTGAGTTTATTTTTGTTTATTTAAATTCATTTTAATTAACAATTACTGTACTATTGGTTTCAGAGGTATAATTCAGTGATTCATCAGTTGCTCATTACTTGAAGTGCCCTCCTAATGCCCATCACCCAGTTATCCCATCCCCCCACACTTCCCCTCCAACATTTTCAAAGATAAAGATCAATACACACACACACACACACACACACACACACACACACACACACACCCCAGATTGTATAGAGATGTAAATCCCTGAGATGCCATCTACAAAAAGCTATAATGTCTTATGATTTGGGATGAGATTTGTTCTGTGAGGAAGCATAATCCCCAGACCAAGATGTGGTCAAGAATGTTTAGTACCTAGAGTGCAATTCTCTGCATGTTGAGGGAAGGTCCCCAAAGAGAAGCAGCAGTCTTCCTAATGTAGGTTTTAAATATAGCTCACATGCTCCACATAGATCTCCTAAGGTCTTATCTTTTTAAAAAGCTTTATTTATTTACTTGAGAGAGAGAGGGAGGGAGGGGCAGTGGGAGAGGGAGAGAGAACCTTAAGCAGACTCCCCACTGAGCATGGAGCCTGATGACGCAGAGCCTGACATCATGACCTGAGTAGAAATCAAGAGTTGGATGCTTAACTGACTGAGCCACCGACGTGCCCCAAAGGTCTTCTTAACTAAAGTCAGAAGTTTAGATTAAAGGATCCCTCCCTGTCCATTAGAGTCTTGCTGTTTTGTGAAAAACCTAGCATTTTGTTTCATCTGAAACACTGGCTCTGAACTTTATAACTTTCATTTAGGCTGCCCTGCATGCTACAGAACAATTTATTCCTTTCTAATTGGTCCTTGTTAGCAATATTACATAGAGGTGAAGAAGGCCACCTATAGAGACTAGAGATCATAGGGCTTCCCTGCTTAAAATTCTGCAATGTCTTCCTTCCGCATTTGGCATAAGATATACAAACCTTACTGTGCTCTACAAGATCCTGGGTCATCTGGTCCCTGGCTGGCTCTTTGCCTCTTTTGCAGACATTTTGCCCTTTTACACTTACCCAGAAATGCTAACTTTCTCTATTTCTAGAGCAAGTCAAGCTCTTCCAAGTCCCCAGCCATTGCTCTTGTGGACCTTCCACATAAAATGCTCTCTAATACATCTTTGCATGGCTGACTTATTCCATTATGTAGGGCTCAGCTCACATGTCACTTCCCAAGGGCCTTCCCCGACAATCTTGTGTAAAGTTGCCTTCCCCCAACTCTGGTCACTCTCCTTCATAGCATTTATTGCTGTCTGAAATTATTTATTGATTTGTTGGCTTGTTATTACTGGGCTCATCCCACTATTAGCCAAACTCCATGTAAACAGGAATTTTGCCTCATTCACTCTTGGCATCTGCAGCCCCAAGACAGGTGCCTGGCATATAACAGACATTCAAATAGCATGTGTTAAGTAAGAAAACTCTCAAGGTTGAAATTTTACCTCTGCAACGACTGGCTGAATAACTTGAAGCAGGTTACTTAACTTCTTTAAGAGCCTCCCAATACGCATCTTTGTAAAACAGAAGAAATAAAAGTGCCTACCTCCTAACCTATCTCTTAGAGTCACTGTGGGAATTAAATGAGATACGGGATTTCAAGTTCTTGGGACAGCACCCAGCAAATAGTAAGTTCTTCATGTAGCCCCACTGATGTCATCATTGTGTTGTCAGTCTTACATCACCCCTCTCCTGGTTCTTCCCAGTTGTCTTCTGTCCCTAAGCCATAGCCACGACTATCTCTATTCTTACCCCTGGATCTGGAGCCTGTAATTAAGTTCCAGTGCTGTTGTCATGGAAGGTTTTTCTTTCCCATTAAAGAATTCAAAGTGAGAGGCCATTTGTCATGCTTCGGTGGAACATCTATAATTACCTTGGTCTTAGAGACATGTTTCGCAAACCACTAAAGCACACTGTTACGAGACCTGGGTCAAGAGACAAGGCGCAAAATATTTTTAATATGTTGAAATACATCTTAAACTGCCTCCAACACTGCCCTACCAGCATGCACATTTGCCCTGAGTTCATGGAATACTTTTCAAAGCTCTACTTTACACTGGGATAGCCTAACACTTTTTTTTTCCTTTTTTCAAACCGGGAATAGGTTTTCTAGGTCATTTAGTTCACCTTCCTCATTTGGCAAATGAGGAAAATGAAACACAGAATGACCAAGTGGGCCTTCTCAAGGTCATAAACAAGGAAGAGGCCAAAGAGGGATAAAAGCCGGAAGCTTTCTGTCTTCCAGGCTTCTGACCCATCAGACAACTTTGCCAGGCATCCCACCCCCATTTATATGTATTGAATCAAGAAAAATACACATTGTATAGCAGGTTTGTTACATTGATTCTTGTGAAGCTTGAAAGACAAAAAAGAAAAATATTAACAAAGAGGGTCAGGTTATAAAATTATTTAGTAAGTATAATCCCATTTTTTTTAGAAAAGATAGGTATATATATATAAATTATCTATAAGGCTATATTATTAACAGTTGCTATAACTGATAGTGAAAATATAGGTGATTTCTATTTTTCTCTTCATTTTTTTCAGCTGCATTTTCTAATTTTCTGATTATATTGCTTGTATAAAAATGTAAATAAATAAGAAATAAATTCACTGGAGTGCCAGGTGATTTTTCTCTTTTTTTAAAGATTTTATTTTTAGGGGCACCTGGGTGGCTCAGCTGGTTAAGTGTGGCACTCTTGGTTTTGGCTCACATCATGATCTCATGGGTCATGATATCAAGCCCCGTGTCGGGCCCCTCCCTGGGCCAGGAATCTGCTTGAGATTCTTGCCCTCTGTCCCTCCCCACACACGTGTGCAAGTATGCACACTCTCTATCTCTCTCAGATCAATCAATCAATCAATCACCACTCTGAAAATAAAGGAGAAGTAAAAAAGACCCAACAAAAATAATTCTTACAATAACACAGGCAGCATGTACAGTTTTAGTTCAGGAAGAGCTAAGAGTGAAAGCAAAAGAAACAAGACAAGGGCTTCTGTAGCAGAAGGCCATGCCAAATCCCCTTGGCCCTCTTTTAAAGAATTTGTGAAATAAATATTAATGAGCAATTCTAAACAAGTTGGGAAGCAGATATTTCCTCTCATGAAAGGGAGTGGAAGGAGAGAAAAAAGATATAGATCTTTAGAAAAGTACCAAAATCTTACAAAAACAGGTCATAAAACCACTCACATGAAATAATAAATAAATAATCCAAACATACTAAACAACAAGCAAAGCAGAGCTGGTTAAAGAGACCTGGAGGTGCACCTTAAAACTTGGAAGTAATCAAGAAAACCTTATGTGCTGAGCTAATTAACTAAAGTAACTAAATCCTGTTAAGTAAGTAACATAAGTAACTAAACTCTGAAGAGAAGCACTGCCATTTTGAGCTTTGGGGGAAGGACAAAGAATTTTGGTGTCAGGGCATGGAAAGCTCCTCCACAGCTGAGACCCAAGGACAGGGCAACAGGGGCCATACAGAGCACTTGTCATAAAAAGTCATCTTTCTAGATTGAAAGCATCACAAAAATAATTTAAGATCTCCACTGTTTTTACTGAACTTAAAAGGAATACACATTGGTGAAAAACAGAAAAATTCCAACAACTGAAAAATGTATATCTTAGAAAGCCATCAACCTCACAAAAAGTACCATTAATCAATTTATGTGGCTCTGCCTGGATTTTGTCCTATAAATGGCTGGAATAAAAATTTATAAAAATGGTCTCCTATCACATACACTGTTTTGCAATTTGCTTTTAAACTTGATGATATTCCCTAGGCATCTTTTCCATGTCAGCACACAGAGATCTGTATTGGCATTTTTTTTTAAACCTGTGACTCGGTCTTCCACTCTATGAGTATACTCAAATGTATTTAATTCATTTATGCTTGTTTCCAGCTGATGAACATTTAGGCTACTTTGAAGTATCCATTACTAAAAACAAAGCTGCAATGATATGTTAAACGCTGAGTGAAGGGTCTCTGTATTTTTTGTTTCAAAAGCTGTTAAAATAACCTTCCGTTGATGGCTCAGTTGGTTAAGTGACAGATTCTTGGTTTCCGTCCGTTTGGGTCATGATCTCAAGGGTCCTGAGATGGAGCCCTGAGTCGGAATCTGTGCTTAGCTCAGAGTCTATTTGAGATTCTCTCTCTCCTTCTGCCACTGCCCTTTCTCTCTCTCTCTCTCTCTCTCTCTCTCTCTCAAATAAATAAATAAAGGCCTTCTGAAGTTGTATCAGTTGGAACTCTCAACAACGTGTGAACAAATGCCTGTATTCCCACACCTTCACCAACACTGGCTATCATCAGTATACATTTCAATTTTTATGCACTTAAGACTCAATTAGAAAATACACAGATAAGCTTAAGTGTGCATTTGCAGGGAAGCAAATGGAAGCAGAGAATGCTCCTGGGAGTGAACCTGTGGAAACATACGGCCATGGAGTGAGGTGGAAACACATTAATCCCATTCATTTTCGTAGCTGCAGCTGGAAGGCTCTAATCTTCCAGGCATTTTCAGCTCCAGAAATATGTTGACTTGGTAGAATCACCGGAGGAGCAAGTGTAAAGGAATTTGGGGACTGATTAATGAAGAAAATTTAGAGAACGCCATGTGCTACACTTGAGTAAGTGACAACTAAGGAGGAAACACCTGTAAACATCAAGGAGAGCCAGATTCCTTTGGTTGGCTCAGTGGTGTATGACTAGACCAACAGAAAAACACATGTGGCGCCTCTGGAAAATGTGAGCAGTGAAAGATTCACCAATTTAGAGAGAAAATGATCTACCAGGAAAGCTGGAAATGACCCATCCTTAAGGATACTTCAAATAAATCTGCATCAGTTACTGCATGGGGCAGTGGGGGGATTATTTGGAAACAGAGGGTGAAAAAAATTGGCCCCCTCCTTCTGCCATCCCCTCTCTCAGAAGAGCCAGGTCTCTGCTGTCACTTTTGATTAATTGATGCACACATTTGCAAATAGGCTGCAGTCAGTGAGCTCCTTCCAGGGAAGTTGGGTGGAAAACAGGTTTTTCAATCATACATGGGACAGCCTTGCAATGAGACCACAGTTCAAAATTTGTTGGGTGATTAGCTTAATGGGCCCAGAGTGGGTTGGGATCCAAATGAAATTGAACGACGACAGGATGAGTAGTATGTCACATTTGTGCACACGCTGCAATATGCCCTCAACATGCACGCTATGCCCAAGCTTGGGTCTTCAGAAGTCATGTGAAAGCTAGTGTGTAGCCTGTGGCTGTGGTCTTGTCAGGCCATTCTAGCCAATCACTGCCACACCTGAGCCGCATGATGCCCTGGAGATCATCCTAACTGCCACAACACATTGAGATATGGAGGCTGCTACAGAGCTTTCTGGTTGTCACACTGGCTAGGGAATACAGAAATGTGTTCTAATGCTTGCCACCTGTACACGTTCCCTGCATTCCCCTGAGAAATTAGACAACTACGTATTCTCTCTGAAAACTGCTGCTTGGGTAAAGAATGAAGGTCTGGTGTCAATCTTACTGTGGATTGTATGTCAGAGATTTTGTAACCGATTTAGTCCTACTTACAGAGAATAATTAATAAGACAAATTCCAGAAACTAACAGAAAGTAGTAAGTTAATAAGACAAATTCCAGAAACTTGGCTGGGCCCCAAGGACAACGCTAAACTGAGAATTTTCTGAAGACGATGAAGCTACTGAGGGCCTTGGGCTGGAGTTTGTGGTCACTAGAGGGCACTGGGGCCACACAGAGCTTCAGTTCTGGGCCACTAGTTTGATATACAGAGCAAGAGGAGATTCCCATTCAACAGGTATTGACTGAACTCAATGAAGACCCGGACCCTGGGGACACCTCAGTGAATAAGGCAAGTAGGCTTATGGAGCTCTGCGTCATGTGGCCCCTGGCCCTCTCCCTGGTCATCTCATTTCTCTCTTTGTTTGCTCACTATACCTCAGCCACTCTGGCCTTTCATTCCATTCTTGAATCCATCAAGATCAATGCAGTCTTACAGCTCTCATACAATTTCTTTCCTCTGATTTCCACATGGCTGGCCTCATTAATATCTGGATCTCAGCTTAAATGTTCTGGCTCCTCGGAGATGTCTTCCTAGGACCATCTTATCTAAAGGTGTCTTTCATATAGCCTCTAATTCTTTGCAGAGTCATTTTACCATGTGAATTAATTTTACTATGTGTTTATTTCTTTGTTCAGACAGCACTATGAGAGCAAGAGCTTGTGCTTTATCTTGTTCTCTGATGCCTGGGTCACCATTAGCCTATAAAGTGCCTTTTGTGATTAGAAAAAGGCATCTTTTTCAAGCAGGTTTGGCAATGCCTTGGCAATTGGACAGCACCTTTGGGTGAGAAAGATGCTTCCTCTGGGAGGCAGAGCCCTGAGACAGAGCACATGGCCTGGTGAGGAGAGTCCAGGCTGGGTTTAGCCCCAACTCATCCCTTGTCTGGGCATAGACAGCACAACACAAATGACCCTAAATGTTGTATCCCAGGATATAGAGATGCTCAATAATGAGTGGATAAGTGAAAGACAGATATTGTTCCCTGACTCAAAACTTGAATTCTAAAAAAAAAAAAAAAAAAAAAAAAAAACAACCAACTTGAATTCTGCTAAGGGATAAATAAAGAGACAATCATACAGCAAGAAGATGTATAGGAGGGTGTCTGTGGCAAAACTTGCCAATTTTTAGAAGGCTGAGTGGGGCTAGGGCAATTAGGCCCTTCCCATGCCTTGGTCAGTTACATCTGGCCTTCAGCAGCTCTGTCCAGATCTCCTTAAAGAATAGTCCAAGGGGAGTAGAGTTTAATGTGAAGGCTTATAGGATCCAAAGACTGAGAGAAACATAACTAACTGCTGGTACCATAGCACATTAAGCCTAGTCAGAGAGTTGCTCTATCACCCGGACATCTACTACAGTAGCCAATGGCAAAAAGTGCCTTTGTGGACAAACGGGCTCATGGAGTATGACTCACAGACCAAGGTATGGCCTGGAAGGACCAGAGGCTAAACAGAACATGGCATTCACAGCTAGAAGTGGTTTAGCCCGCTGGCTGAAACATAGGCTATGGGGGGGTGGTGTGTAGGTTTCAGAGTACCTAAGAATTAGAGAGATAAGTAGGGGTCAGATAATTAAGGGCTTTTAAAACCATGCTAAGGGCTTACCTTTGTTCTAAAGGGAAAGGAAAATATAAACAGGGAGGACACAGGATCTAGATTGTACTTTAAGAAGACCATTCCAGGTGCAGTGTGAAATAGGACTAGAAGGAAAGAAGATGAGAAGAGGGAAGAAAAGAGGTGGTGGGTGGGTGACGAGGGAGCTAGGCAGCAACCCAGATGGGTGACACTAGTGGTCTCAACTCAATGGTGACAATGGAGATGGAGAAAATGGGCGTGGATTCAAAAGGCACTGAGAAGATAGAATCCACAAGACATGGTGATGAACTGGATGTGAACAGAGGAGGAAAGGAGAGAAAATCACACTGAGCTTGGACAGAAGAAGACAAATGTTTTTGGCATAAACAACTGGATGGAGAGTGATGCCATTCACAGAAACAAGGCAGACCAGAGAAGAAGTAGGCCTGGCAGATGGTGATGCATTTGGCTTTTTCCCTGTTGGAAAGAGACGCCCATGGGACAGCCAAGTGAACATATCTGGGAGGTGTGGAGTTCAGAAGAGAAAACTGGGCTGGGGATCTAGAAATGGAAGCCCCAACATGCAGATGGCTGCTGTAGCCTGAAAGTAGACGACATGACCTGAGATGAGCATTCAGAGTGAGGACAGAAGGCCTTGAACAGAACCTCCAAGGAGCACCAATAGTTAAAAGATAAGAGGAAGAGGGGAATGACCAGGGACCAGAGAGATAGGGGAGAAACCACGAGATAGACTAACATGAAAGGCGAGGCCAGAGACATTTAGAGACGGAGACGAGGCCAATAGTGTCAGAAGCTGTTTGAGTGAGATAAGGACGAGGTCCTTATTGCTTGGTCTTGTTGCTCTTGTTGCTTCAGCAACAAGGAGGTTTTTGATGACCCTGCAAAGCAGTGTGGGTGGGTGAAATGGGGTAAGTGAATGAAAGTTGTTGAATAGAATCTGTGAGTATGAGTAGCTCTTCAGGCAGGTATGGCAGGGATATGGAAGCAAATAGCTCTCTCCAGTAAGGGGCCAAGCCAAGGGCCGGGGGAAAGAAAAAGATGTAGGAGCTGTAATTTGGATATCATTGGATATCATTAGCCTTTACCTCTTGCCAAACCACTTGCATGTCCGGGTCGCCCTCTCCCTTAGGGCCCTCTCCCTACTTCCTTGCCCTAAGTTTCTACAAAATGCAGCTTCCTCCCGGCATGGCATGATGGAGCTGTTTCCTACTGGATAATTTCCTCCTTTATCATTCCCTTTCTGCCATTTCTTTAGAGACCACCCCACACCCACTACCTCCATTCAGCCTAGAGGCCTGTCTTTCCTCCTCCAGCCCCCACCCCCACATTCTCCCTTCCAGCATCTGCCTGCCTCTTTACAAATTCTTTTCATCAGAGGAATGTCTTCTTGGCTTTCCTCCAGAAGCCCTTTTGGGCATTCATTTATTCATCCAACAAATATTTACCTAGAGCTTACAGCCTACTTGGCACAAAATACTGCACTAGATACTGGTGTAGATATGAAGGCAAGATGCAGAATCTAACCACAAGGAATCAGTTAGGGAGATGAAATAAAGACATCAACGCATTCATTCATTCAACAAATGTGAACTGCCTGCCTACTGGGCATCCGGCTCCTGGCCACAGGTGCGTGTAACTGGGGCACAAGGTAGAAAAGTGGCACATTACATAGCAAAGTTAGATCAAAAAGTGCTGTTGAAATGGACAGGGAAAAGGGATTATTGCACTCGGTTATTTCTTGACAGTTATTCTTATATTCATCTCCTTCCTGAGGAAGGCATGTCTTCTTCCTTAGAGAAGACAAGTTAGCTATACCTCCAGCCAGATCCACTGCTATCATTTAGAAGAGCCACTTTCTTCTGTTATTACAACAGGGCATTTGTGTCTCTTCGGAAAAATAGTGGTTGGAGCAGTGATAGACTAAATTCTCATGAAAGTAGCTCATAAATCATGGTCCTGGCAATGTTACTACTGGCTGGGAAAGAAAGATCTCTTGGCTGTATTATATTGAGAGTCAAATAGAGAAAGTCCTAGTGCAGAGATAGAGGAGGAAGAGAGGTTTTCTACCAAACCTGAAAAGGGATCTTTAAGTGCCTGGTACATTCCAGATTCTGAGGTGGATCCCTTATATGCATTATCTCTAATCTTTACAATTTTCCTGAATCATCTCTCCGCACATTCCCCATCGAACCACCCACCCACCCACCCGTCTATCCATCCATCCATCCTTTCAGCAAATACTTAAGTGCCAGGCACTGTGTTGCATGATAAAGATGACACCGCGAGCAAGGCAAGCCCAGTCTCTGCTTTCAAGGCACCTTCAGTCCAGCAATGAAGGCAAACATTAAACAAGTAATTAAAATAAACTCTGGAAAGTGTTATATTTGAGAAAAGTCCCCAAACTCTCAGTCTCCTGGGTGATGTGCAGCCGCTGCAAGATCTCTTAAATTCTCAGTCATGAAGCAGCTGCAATCTCGCTGCCCTGGATTCTCTGATCAGAGCTGTTCATTTGACCTGGAGGTCAAAAGCAGGATGCTGATGCCAACAATTCTGGTGAAGACATGCTTCCTGCCCTGAGGGAATGAGAGGACCCTTCACACGCCATAGAACAACCTACGTGCCCTGTGGAAGTGGTGAGGATTAGTCTAAAGGAATAGATGCCCCAATATACCATGTCAGTGGGGGAAGCCCCCTCTCTACTCCCGGCCTAGTCCTGCAGTAAGTGAATTCTTGGGCTCTCTCTGGGCCTGTATTGTGTCCTGGGGAGATGGAAGTGATCTGCCTCTTGGCTTTGTGCCAGCCCTTGGGAGCACTACCGTAGAGGAGGAGGGCTGCCTTACTGGTGGTCTGGCTCTGTAGTACCTGGGGACAGGGAAGCCTGCTTGCTGCTGGGGTTCAGTGGTTAGCTAACAACCCACCTGTCTGTCCCTGGTAATAAAGGTGACATTTTAGCCCGTGCCTATTTTTATTTCTGCTTATTTAGAATAGGACTGCTAAATATTGGGCCTCAAGCAACCTGTAGCAGAAGGCAGCCTCCATTTTCCTAAGGAGAAGATTCCGCCCCCCGCCCCAGCCCCGCAAACTTTCTGAATATTTAAACTTATAAAGATATCAATGAAATTGTCAGGTATCTACCTGTAATATTTAATTCATTCATTTAATTATACATGCATATTTGAAATCAGGTATAACATAATCCACTGATTTGAGATACTGCTTTCATCAATTTGCATTTTTTGGGACAACAATTTAAATTTTCCATGTGGGGACACCTGGGTGGCTCAGGGCATAATCCTAGAGTCCCAGGATTGAGTCCCACATCGGGCTCCCTGCATGGAGCCTGTTTCTCCCCTGCCTGGGTCTCTGTCTGTCTCTGTGTCTCTCATGAATAAATAAATAAAATCTTTTAAAAAAATAAATTTTTCATATGTATCTCTGGCACATTTTGAGTCACCTAAGATATTTTTTTCCCAAAGTATATCATACTGTTTTCACATTAGCCTTTTCAGAGTAAAAACTGCAAAAGCCCATATATGATGATGCCACTGGACGTCTTCTCAGCCCATCCAAGTGTTCACATGACATGCAAGTAGCTACCTGGCTTTTTTTTCATCCTGCAGGTGGTCTCCGCAACACACCCACTGGCCATACTGCTTCTTAAAGTTATCTTTAAAAAGTTTGGGACACCAAACTCAGGTGGCTCAGCAGTTGGGTGCTGGCCTTCGGCTTGGGTCGTGACCCCAGGATCCAGGATCGAATCCCGCATCAGGCTCCCCGAGAGGAGCCTGCTTCTCCCTCTGCCTGTGTCTCTGCCTCTCTCTCTCTCTCAGTCTGTGTCTCTCATGAATAAATAAATCTTAAAAAAAATAAAAATAAAAAGTCTCAGTAGGGGCACCTGGGTGACTCAGGTGGTTAAGTATCTGCCTTGGGCTCAGGTCATGATCCCAGGGTCCTGGGCTCAGGTCCCAAGGTCGGCTCCCTGCTCAACGGAGAGCCTGCTTCTCCCTCTGCCCCTCCTCCTGCTCGTTCTCTCTCTCTCTCAAATAAATAAAATCTTTTTAAAAAACAAAAAAAATAAGTCTGTGTATGGAAAAGTATGAAGGTGCTAAAAGGAATGAGATGGCGGATATGGAAACATTTGAAAGCAAGGTACAGCCAGTGTAGAAGGTGCACAGCAGAAGACGGCTCTGGAAGAAACAGGTTGAGATTGGTGTGTCCCAGGAAGAAAGTGGGGAACTAAGGGTCAGGAGAGGCAAGGAGATCTGGTTCTCACTGTGAACCCTTTTATATCATTGGGATTACAAAGAAAAAGAAAAAATCTTTTAAAAGGTTTATGTACAATTACATTTAACATTTAATTGGGACTCTCTCAAGGACAAAATTTCTCAGCCTCTTTTTTAAAAAAAAGGATTGCATTAAGGGACCTTTACAAGTGGGTAAAACTATCATTGATTATGGTGATTTCAGGTCTAGGGTCTCTTTTTCAGAAAGTAGTTGGGTGTTCAAAATAAAGGAGTTGAGAGAGAAACCCTACAATAAGAGAGATTGGTATAAAATAAAATTTCAAATGACACCCTCTTTTCTGAGAGATAATTTTGGGGCTATATCAGAAACGGAGAGATATCTTAACCGCTACTGACAAGGCTTTCTTTACACGATGTTCTTGGGTGTTTCACGTGTGGTCTTATTTAATATTCACAAGCTTATAAAACATGGATTATTAGTCCTGCCTCATTGGTGAGTAAACTGAGGAGCAGTGAGGATGCCCAGGGTCACAGGGTTAATAAATAGTAGAGCTGAGTTTTCCCACCTAGGTCTGTTCAACTCAGAAAACCATGCTTTTTCCATGATAGAATCCTGTTTCTCCTACTGATCCCTGCTACATTCTGGGCCTTTCAGAAATATTATAACACAGGATTTCCCACTGAAAGGTGGGTGTTATTATTCCATTTTACAGATATGGAATCTGAGGACCAACAGGACTGTACCTTGCCCAAAACTGGCCAACTTATTTGTACCTCATAAAGACAATACTATGTATATATACCCAACGGTCGTGTTGGGAAGGTGGACCATCATGTTCTACCACAAGAATTAAATACATTTGCTTCACAATATTAAACCTGTTTGCAGTAGGTCTAAGGTTATATTAATTCCGTCTTCATGTATAACTAACCTAAACTCAGCCTTTTCCTGTCAGCCAAGTAAACATGGATGAGGCCCAGTCAGGTTGTCTAGTGGGGCTGATACTTGAGTCCTCCTGAGAACAAGAACCTCAAGTTTTGCTTTTCTCCTGGGTTTCAGCGCTCTGTGGTTTCTTATCACTTGCTTTAAAAGTAACATCTTACAGAGAAAATATTTCTAAAGATCACAAACACACACATACACACACGCAACACCTCAGACCTCTCATCAGCCATACCACACAGCGACAAAAACAGCGCAGGAAGTGCAACTGCAGTGTACAGGAAAGAGAGACGAGAGCGAACCCTTGAGAGTCCAACCGATCCCTCCCAACCTGCAAGATGCTAATTTAAAGCCCAACATGAAACTCTGCATGAGCATGCACTTATCCCTTGTATGGAGAGCGTGAACAGATACGTGCAGGGAGGAGGGCCTTCCTGTCACTGCTGAGGCACGGTGGGTGACAGCACCAACCTGTCTACGATGAAAGGGTTAAGAATTAGACAAACAAAAAGTGGTCCCAATGATTTCTGAAGGAGAAAGTGTTTACATTACGTAACAGAGCAAGAAGAATAGATCCCCCCTTTCCGTCCCCCGCTGTTATCTCAGTGGTGCTTGTCTTCACAGCCCTTGGGACAGCTGTACCACGTGCTGGCGGGAGGGTCATATCCTCTTGCTGTTTGCACAGTGGCACGTTTGTCTTCCTAATCACAGTATGTGAAAGTTCCTGCTTCTACTACCAGAACCAGAAACCAAATATTAAAACAAATCTTTCCTTAATATTATCCTCCTGCCTGAGGCTGTCCGTACTTGCAAACTCTGCTTATCTATTTTCAGCAGCATTGTCGTAGGAGGAATAGTATATTTACACACCTGTGCCTTTATCAAAGATCATCTGTCAATTCCTTAATGTGTCCCCACAACAAACATTTACCCCGTCACTCTGCTCCTGAGCCCAGGGTAGGTGCTGGGTGCACACAGATGAGTAAGACAAACTTCTTTCCCTCAAGCAGCTCCCATTTGTAGAGGGAATAGAATTGAATGGTGTCTGTGGGATGGATGTGTACAAGTGCCAAGGGTGGCTAAAGGAAGGAGCCAGGCCCTTGGCAGCAGGGAACGAAGGTGATGAGGAGGACTTCACATTGGAGCTGGGCGGTGAAGGATGAGTAGGAGTTTGCTAGACTGTGTTACGGGGAAGGGGGGAAGGCGAGGAAGATAAGGTTAAAAGGGAACAATTGGGACATTGGTTTTGCTTCAGACATCCTGAGAAGGAAGGAGACTTCTTGGCTTTTATGGTGAGCATTTCTGACAAAGGAATGTTTTCTCACAAAAGCTAGTTAACCATTTCCACTTGGAGTTTGTGCCTTAACAAAAGTCATCTCTCCCTGCCTGTAATGCATGGGCAAATACAAGAGGGACCAGCAGACCTGAATGGAAAGGCTACTTGCAATCTCTTAAGGGGCAAGGAAAGGGTCACAGGAAAATTCTTCAAAGACAACCCGTCTCCCCATTTCACTCTTGCGGCTCGCAGCAGAACCTCCACCATCGTCACTCCAAGTGAGTGTCTTCTGGCTTTCAGTGGAGTGAGATCGAGGCGAGACATGAGCCCCAGGGGAAAGTCACCCTGGTGTCCCCCAAACCCTATGCTCCCCTGCAGCTTTACTCTCTTTAGCGCCTCCCAAAGTGGAGCTTTGTACACACCAGGTGCTCGGTTCATGCTTGTTTGACTGACCGAGTGGCCACTATCCAAGCAGAGAAAAAAAAAAAATCAGAAGCTCCTCAAGGACGCCTATTCCAGCCATCAGTACTGCATTTGCAGGGCAAGGTTCAAGCGAGGCAAATCATCTCCACTGTTCACAGTGCCCATGTGACCTGTCACAGGCTGGCTGACGGGACTCGAAAGGAAAACAATTGAGCATGTTGGAAGTCTCCTTCCTAGCTAGGATTTGTAGAGTGTCTTACCTGCCTCTAATAAAGACCACTAACTAGTGCAGCTAGGATTTGGCTGTCAGAACTCAAAAACTGGAAAAGGAAGAAGCAAAGAGATCAGCCAGAAATGACTGGATCTGGAGCCCCTAATTAACACAGTGAAAGATCCTTTATCTCCAGCGTCTGGGTCCAAGCAGTTGGTGGGAGCTCCCCATGTCCAGAGATGTGTATCCTCCGGCAGGAAGTGGGTGTTCCTCTGTGTGCTAACCGACCGCTTGTGCCAAGCTAGTCCTAATTTGCTGGGTCAAGAGGCTCAGCCTTCAGCAGGAGCTGTTTGTGGGTTTTTCATATGCAACCTTTGGCTTCTGAGGAATTGGTTCTATTTTCAGGATTCATCTGTTACCTTGTAATAGGCTTTCCTTATGTGCCACCATAGTGACAGAGGACTCCATTGTTCCACTCCTGTGAGCACCACTGCCCTGAATAAATAATTGCGGAAAGAAGGTATCCTCTGATCTTGACCACCACTGAGCTTTTTACTATGGAATTTTAAATACCTTTCTAAATGCATTTAATATCACCAATATTTTCAAAGCTATTACACTCACAGTATGCTTAAAAGGTATCCACTGATGAAGATAACTTATCTCTCATACTTGGTAAATGACGCAAGGTGTCAATACTGCCTTTTAAACAAAATACAGGGATCCCTGGGTGGCGCAGCGGTTTGGCGCCTGCCTTTGGCCCAGGGCGCGATCCTGGAGACCCAGGATCGAATCCCACATCGGGCTCCCGGTGCATGGAGCCTGCTTCTCCCTCTGCCTATGTCTCTGCCTCTCTCTCTCTCTGATGACTATCATAAATAAATAAAAATTAAAAAAAATAAATAAACAAAATACAAACAGTATGTAGACAGCTCCCCTCCACCCCGTGCATGGGCTTCCTGGATCCACACAGAGGCATATTTCTGCATCTGACTCTCTCACTCTGCTTCAGTCCTTTGACCTTAATCTTTACCCGTAGGAGACAGATATGTGACAAGCATGAAATCCGATGGACATTTTCTAAAACCATTTCTTTCCCAATAGAGTTACAAGAAGAATGTTCCTAATTCCTCAGCCATTGTAGCTTTGTGATGTCAAACTGACACAACTTGGTCAGAATTTTCTACACTCATCTTGTATGGTGAAATAGTCATTACGAGATTGAGTGTATTTACCATACGGCTTTTTAAGACATGTTTGAGTCTTAGAGCGGGGTGCTCAAATCTACTGATTGTCAAAGGCCAGGTAATCTTCAAAATGTCAAGGATTGCCAGCCCCAGAGCACATCATCATTGGGTCCTTTCTGACTAGTTCACACGCGCTCATCTCATTCTCGACTCTCATCCATTACTGCTGAAAATTCAGAGATTTCTGCTACAAAGGCGCTGCCTCTGTTGCTGCTGGCTTGCAGGTAGGTTGGGGAGGGTGAGGGAGGAGGCATAAATTGTAAAACCAGAAAGAAGTCTAGGGCTGGAGAAGAAATCAGCCAGGGAAATGCTAGTGGTGGGAATAGAACATGTTCAGTATGAAACTGTGCCATGGTTTCATAAATTTAGAGCAAAATTCTGCTCCTAATTCCCAAATCTGCTAGTGCCGTTATGTTCATCCAACTTGCTTCCAGTTTTTATTTTAAAAACTGCAAATATAATGGAAAGCCAGCTAACTTAGAGGACCCAATTCCATCTTTAGAGTTTTCTATTACGTTCTTTTTTTCTCAAGAGGCTCCAATTTCTTCTTGACCTGCTGTTAGCTGCTTGTATCTCTCCCACTGACACCCTG
The DNA here is from genome assembly GCF_018345385.1 of Vulpes lagopus. Taxonomy (NCBI): domain Eukaryota; kingdom Metazoa; phylum Chordata; class Mammalia; order Carnivora; family Canidae; genus Vulpes; species Vulpes lagopus. Next base: position 42,130,299 of record NC_054836.1, on the reverse strand, counting down.
TCATCTCTTCTCCCAAGAGTGGTTGTTTTCTCAAAATAAGATTCTGAGCAGGGTCCTGGGACTCCTTTCAACAGCAGCGCCAACATGAGGCTATGGAGGCCATGAGCTCAGAAAGAGTGGGTTAGGACCCAGTGGGAGAAGGCAGTGAAGAAAGTGGACACACAGTCGGGGTGGACTTGCCCAGTTCTGGTGTTGCTCTGCACACCCCGGGTCCAGCCCTGGCCAGGTAGGAACCTTAGCACACATCCTTCCATAGTTACTCTCTCTGCTCCCTACCTCCCAACCACCATTGGAGAGATAAGCAAGCCCCTCGCTCAGTGCTAAGGATGGAGGAGCAAGTGGGTGTTTCTCAGCTGATGGCAGCCCATGCTTCCTTTTAATAAACACAAATACCTCATGCTCTTCCTCACCCACATTCTGACTCCTGGTGCAGAAGAAAGGACACCTTCCGGGCCAGAATTACAAGCCAAGATTCAGCTTTCCTCTCTGTAATTTGGATTAGCAGCTAGCAAGCTGTATTTCCTGAGTGCTGACTATGTCCAGGCCAAGAACTTTACAATTACCTTTTCACTCAGCCTTCCAAGAACAATATGGGGTAGGCATGATCATTATTACTACCTTAAAAAATATGCAACTAGACCCTCAGAGAAAAATTTGCCCCAGATAGCCCAGCTGGCAAGAAGCCAAGCTGGGGGTCATACCTAGAGAGTGTCAGTCCCTTGCAAGCATTCCTGACTATTACTCCATGCAGCTCTTGGTTCGTTTTCTCCTTTTTATGGATATAAATCATATTGTACCATTCATAATTTTTTTTTCAAATCACCGTAATCCTGGTTTCTTAAAGAGACATTTTGCTTATTGTCTTTCTGTCATCCCTTGCAATCAATCCTTATTCCTCAGCCAATTCAGTAAAAAAAAAAACAAAAACAAAAAAAAAAACACTGTGTTGGCAACCCCGATTTCGAAGAGAAGGACTGATTCCCTGACAGGAGTGGCTCTTGTGTCTCCCAGGGGTTTTCTCAGTGTACGTGTGGGGAGAGGTTAAGTTCTAAGAAATGCATTACTTAGACTCTCTTGCTTCTGACTTCTAAATGGGTTTAGCTAATGGGAGTCCTGGATAGAAAGTGGGGGGAAAGGGAGAAGAGAGATGCTATTCCATTTCTCTCCCTGTTCTGGTACTGCACTGTAGCCAGCAGACATGGCCCTCCCCAATGACCAGAGACCACTGTTCTGCTCCTTGCTCCCCTTCTCAGGCTCCAGTAACACATTTTTCTCCAGTTAACCTTTCAGGCCCAGGAGTGTTCACAGCTTCCCACTGCTGGCAATCCCTGGGGGCCTCAGAATCTCTTGGTTCTCTTGGCCTGCCTACTCCTCTGGAACAAGTCCCTTCATTAGCATCTCTTCAACATGCAGAGCTGAGAATGCTTTCTATCCCTTGCCAGGATCCTGACATACCTTTTAGCATCCCCTAGACTTTAGGAAGAGTTAAAATACTCTGAAACAAGACCTGAGCAGGATTAATGTCTGTATGCCTTTTGACTCACTTTTTATAGAATTAAATATGTTGTCCAAAGGTGGGGAGGGAGCTTTGATATCCTTCCATGCCTCTGTTGGACACATGCCTCAGTGTCCATGCCTCTGTTCCACATGGCAATGTAGGGAGAATTTCAAATTCATAAGCCAAAACAGTAAATTTACCTCCAATTGCAGCATTTAAATGTTGGTGGGTTAAATTTAGAAAATGAATAAACATTTACCCTTGATATGAACTGCATAATTTCACATCTGTAATGAACTTCCCATGCTATACCATATACCACTTCTAAAGTAACTCAATGTAAGGAAGCTCTCATCTGAGCTCTTGGGTTTTCTAAAAATAAAATGTAACAACATCACCAACTCCCCGCCTTTACTCTTTTGTGATATATTCTGAGCATAAGCAAGTCCTCAAAGTTTAGGTGGCTATTTTTCTTTATATAATATGCATGCCACAACTTGCAATTATGGGATTTCTAAGAACTTAAATGATATGTCCTAGATATTAAATTGACTCCTTTGTTTTTCACAGACACATACACAACACCCAAGAACATGAGTTTGTCTCCTGAAGGTCAACGAGGGGCCAAAATTAAATTCCAGAAACAAGTTTCAGAAAGGCCAACTTCGTTAATCCTTTATTAATTATAATAAATAAATGAACATCCACCTAAGAGGGGCATTCTCTCTTTCCTATGTTCTCCACTCATGGCAGATTCTCAGAGTAGGAACAACAATTTCCAATTATTTTCACACAGAAATTACCTAGTCTGACCCTGTGCACTGGGATAAAGCTCATTCACTTATGTAACACTGGTTCAAATCAGGCTTTTTAGGTATAATACTCAGACTACATTATATCTCCAGAGCCCATAACTGAAGAATTTTACTATAGACCGCAATGCTGAACAAGGCCAGGGTCATTTTAGAAAAGAGATTGGCAAACATACTACATTTCAAGATGACTTTATGATACTCAAATAGAATGAGGTGGCACTCACTATTTTAATGAGAAATGGATCAGATCATTAAATGTGATTAAATACATAAAATCTGGTTCTAGCCTGACAAGCTACCGATGTAGACACTTGGAAAAATAAAGAAATATGAAACATGATGCTTACCTTCAAGAAGTTTATAATCTGGTCAGGTTAGGACACAAAAAGAGAACCCCCCACCCTTGGAAATAGGCACTGAAGGGGAAGAAGTGAAAAGTCTGGACAGAGAGGGCTCTGGGAATTCAAAAAGAGAGGAACCACAGAAAACTGCCAACCGATTCCTTGAGAAAAAACATTCATTTCCTGAAAAGCAACAGTTCCTGTTTTAAAAAATTACAAGAGGAACTTTTAAATAACCCAATTCCATCAAACAATATGTTTTCTTTATTGCAGAGGTTTGGTGACTCAACACCGTAATATCAAAATGCTTTAGGATCATCCAAACAGTGATTAAATACACTGATTTCTGGATAAGTTTCTACAGACTATATACACACGCTGCATTACTTATTACCGAGGTGGCAGGAAATCCACACAATGTGAGAATAGGGCAGCCTTTAGTGAAGTGAGGAAAGTAAAATTATATTCTCTTCCCTTACCACATTTCTATTGATCTTCTTAGAGCCATTTCAGAAATGTAGCAAACAAATAATTTACACCTGATAAGAAAAGACAAGCCCTGAGAAGATAGGTGATCAGAGAAATGAGAAAATATTGCTGGCCGGCTCATCTTCTATTATGAGGGGCAGACCTTTCCTATGGCTGACCATTTTTCTTGCCTTATCTGAAGGCTTAATGCCAGCCTGGAAGATGAGGAGGAGTGAAACTCTTCCTTTCTGTTTGCTGTCAACCCTCAAAATCTGCCAGCCCTGCTACTATTTCACTGTAGTGCTTAGCAAATTTCCATTAAACTTGGTGGAAAACAGAAGCCATTCTTGGGTTTAGCCGGTGCTTTTCAAGAAAAGCACAGTCTCTTTGTCCCTTACAGGGAATCAGTTGTCCAATTCATTGTGACTTATTTGAACTTGAAAAGGAGACACTTTGGTCTACAGTGAACGACCCCAGGCAGTTGTGAAGTTAGACTGACTTCTAAAAGGATTCCATGTGGCCCTTCTAAGTGCAAGCATGGTTTCCCAGGTAATTCATAATTAGTTAATGGCACCCTGAATGATTTTGAGCTGTCCTAAGCACCATTACTGTCTTCTGAAGAATCTAGAGATGTTTCTTGAGAAATGACAGCAGCTGTTAGCTTTATTGCAAAACTTTTCTTTCCATTAGCAGATGGCTGAATTTCTTATTTCCAATTATGAAAACATGTCTCAACTTGTTATTTTAGGCTATTGTAAGCATTTGACCTCCAGCATAAGGCATGAGGAGAAACAAGCCTGTTTACTCGAGACTTGGTTTATAAATTAGTGAATTGATTCAGGGTCCGGATGATCTCTATTCTGTTGCTCTTTTTTTTTTTTTTTAACTCAATAATACTGTACAATTTAAAAATGTCAGGAAATGGTAATAGAAGGGTGGAGGTTTTCCCTTGCCCAGTAATTATGTTCCAATATTAAAGTTTTAATGCACAAAATTAAAACTATGGTTAGTTAAATTTTTAAACTTTTTCTTCGTACCACACTGTTGGTAGAAAAACCTCTTTTATCCACGTATCTCTGCTTATCTATCCACATTTGTATCCTCCATATGAATTCAGCCCTAGTCAAACTCTCAAAAAACATGCTTTTGCTGTGTCTCCATCTGGGTCTTTTTTGGCCAGTTATCTGCTTAAGATTAAAGTAAAAAAAGACTTTACACTAGAGTGAAAGAGACTAGCCTGCACTCTTGTAAATCTAATCTAAAACGAGTGTATACATAGGACAAGCAGTCTTGCCTAAAAAAGGAAGTATTTGCCTAAGTTGAATAAAGAATGACCATGTAGAAAATAAAATTCAGACTTCTTGGATTCTGCTAAGAAGATGAGCAGAAATGAAACCATTGCACAAGAACTGTCTTTATATAGCTGCAGCATGGAATCTCAAAGAACCAGAGCTACCATAGGTACCAGCTACCTCTGTGCCTAAGGAATCGCTTTCAGCTTTGTAGAATCGATGTTTGATAATCAATCAAACACCATGCTTTGGAGTGGTTATTTTCTCAGAAGGTCCTGATTTTTTAAACCTTTTTTTAAAAATCCACTTTTTCTGGATGGTTGAAGGAAGCACACGCACAAACACAAACACAAAATTTCAGCCTAAGGAATGAATAAAAAATAAGCCCAAATATCAAACTGTTAAATTCACTTTAAACTTTATAATTCAGGAAAGAAATGTTAAATGTGTCAAGTTGTAGGCGGCACTTAGGCCATAAACTGGTTATTATCTTCCAGTATTTATATGGCACTCCAGGTGCCTCACAACCACTAATTACACAATCCGCTGGCTATCCCAATAAGAGAGTGAGGCATCATTAAGCACATTTTACAGGCAGAGAATCAGAAGTTAAGGGAGGGGCTTCGGCTTACAATCTGTAAGAACAGAAGGTAGAAAAGGAAGCTTCGACTTAGAATCCCTCAGTCCAAGCAAATGTCTTGTACAGTCTCCTCTAAAAATACCAAAGAGGCAACTATTGGTGTAAATTTAGAACTTTTACTACAACCGCGAAAAAACCCAGAAGTTTCACCACTCTTCAGAGTCAAAACCAAAGTCAACACAAGTTGGTCCAAAGCAGTGGTTCTCAAATGTTCTCAAATGTTAGCATGCATCAGAGTCCCCAGAGGGCTTATTAACACACGAAATTCTGAGGCCCACCTCCAGCGTTTTGTATTCAGGGCTAGGGCCTGAGGATTTGCATTTTTGAAAGGTTCTTGAGTGCTGCTGATGCTGGCCATCTGGGGGACTCTCTTCCAGAGAACTGACCATCCCCCTTGGGTCTAAGCACTTTCCCATACACCTGTCTCATCCCCCTTCCCAGGTATTATGTTCAGATTCACCACTCCCTGCTACCTTTGGCCTTACTTTTCAGCCTCCCTATTCCTAGGCTTACTCAGTATGTCCCATAGACATAAACAAGGTCATGTAACAAGGTGATGAAGAGTCTCGGTTCTAGTACTGCCTCTATTCAGCCCAAGTCTTAGTACTTCCTTTGCTGCATCCATAAAATGGAGACAAAAATTATATGTGCCCCGTTCGTTTAATCTAAGGGTTAATTATCCACTAAAGCACTGAATGCCTGGCATGGAATGAGAACTCATTATTGAGAATGATCATTATTATCATCATATATTTATCCGACAATCATTTGTTGAACACCTACTATAGGCTCTACGAAGGGTAATGGTGATGTAATGACAACAAGTCCTCAATCCCCGTCTCAAGGAGTGTAATATCTAATTTTTGAGGTAGATTGAGGCTCCAGGGTCATCTATGTTATACCGTATGGATATGGCCCATTAGTAGGCAAGAAGAGCAAACAAACAAAACAAAGCAGCAACAATGCTCTGATGAAAGCCTATGCAGAAGACCACTAGGCAAACAGAGTTGTTCTGCTTGAACAGGGAAGGTGTGGGCAGACAGTCCCTCTTCCCCATCTCTATCCCACTTCTTCCGAGGCTTCTGTGAGTCTTGCTCATTCAGAAAACCACAGAACTAGCCATTCCTCTCTTCTTTTTTTTTTTTTTTTAAGATTTTATTTATTTATTCATGATAGACACAGAGAGAGAGAGAGACTGAGGCAGAGACACAGGCAGAGGGAGGAGCAGACTCCATGCAGGGAGTCTGACATGGGACATGATCCTGGGACTCCAGGATCACACCCTGGGCCGAAGGCAGGCGCTTAAACTTCTGAGTCACCCAGGCTGCCCTATTCCTCTCTTCTTAAAACTGACCCAGAGAGATGACACAACTTGCATAGAGAAAACCGAGTCAACTATAGTGGAAAGGATAGGATTGGATTATCATAGAATCATGCTCAGAATGACCCTACAGATGAACTTCAGCTGATCCAACTTTCTCATTTTATAGATGAGGATACAGAGTTCTCTGAGCCTATTTCAGAGCAGGTCATGGGACTATGGCCCAAGTCTCCTAACTCCTAATCTACATATCTTTCTGCAACACTTCTTCTTCCTTTAGGTCCTGCAAATAATACTCTAGGAATGGAACATGTCCCCCAGATGAAGCAGGATCGGGTTCTTCTCCATTCAGTGGAACCAGGTTAGGAGTCTCAGAAAGGGTGAATGTTTCAGCCCAGCCATGAAGGAGCAGTTAAGGGTGGCTTCCCTTGAAACCTACCCTCCCTCTAGAAACTGCGAGGGGGGTGGGGGGGTAAGAAACTGCATGGGCTGAGTTAGCTTGGTGACCCTTCTCAAAGATATTTGCATTTTAATGAGGGTCACTTAAAGACTCAAAGTAGCATTTAAAAGAAATTGGTGTCTCATGACAGAACATGAGAGACTCCTAACTCTGGGAAATGAACTAGGGGTGGTGGAAGGGGAGGTGGGGGGGTGGGGGTGACTGGGTGACGGGCACTGAGGGGGGCACTTGATGGGATGAGCACTGGGTGTTATTCTATATGTTGGCGAATTGAACACCAATAAAAAATAAATTTATAAAATTTTTTTTAAAAATATAAATAAATAAAAGAAATTGGTGAGGCTTAGAATCAGAAGAACATCAAAGAAGACCTGGGTCATCTGCCTGGCATCCCTGGTGTGATGCTGATGGATGTCAAAAAGACACATAATTCCTTTGTCAGTTGCCATTGTCTTCCCTACCAGGGAGAATAGTCTTTGCACTGCAAAGAATAGAAATATTGCAAAAAGGAAACAGAACCCCAGTGTGACATACTAAAGAGAACAACTAATTGCTCCTAATGAATTCAAATCTCATACTTGAATTCAAATCTCATACCTGCACTGTTGGCTCCGGGGAAATCTGCAAATGGGATGGACAACTTGTTGGCAGAGACCTTTGAGAAAGACATGATCCAGGAGCGTGGGGCCAGAAGCAAGGAATTAAGCAAATGTCTCGATTTTTTTAAGAGATAAAAGGAACATTTTCCAAGATTTGGAGGTTGACTTGGAAATTGAGCCCAGAAATTATAAATGGGATGGATTGTAAAAGGAATTGATCATGGAGGTGCCACAGAAGGCAATCCAGTTTCACTAAGAACAACCCAAGTCACAGTAATGCCAGGAATTTCTTTCCAGAATAAAGTCACAAGTTTGGGATACGAAATAAAATGAAGTAGCTAAGAGGGGCTTTTGCAAAGCATTTTGGACAAGGTTACAAAACACAGGCTAGAGATCAGTGCAATCAGGCAGATTAATAACTTGATTATTGACAATTTACAAAGGGCACAAAACGGTTGATGAAAAAAATATTTCTTGGACTTATCCCAGGCAATATTTTTTATTAATGGTTTAAGTAAAAGCGAGAGCTTATCAAAACTGCCTGTGTACAGAACTAATTAAATGTCACTATATTTGTAAGAAGTATGCCCTTTCTCCCTTCTGGAATAAAGATCCAGAAATTTGAATTATGGCAAAATATGGGTTTAAAAAAATGCGAATAGTCCAGCACCAAATTCAATAAAATTTAATTTAAGAGGATAAATGTAACTTTTTGCCAAGAATTAAAAAAAAAAAAATCATTGCTAATGTTGGGGAGACTTGACCTAGCACATACGATACAGATGCAGAGGTTATAACTGGAGCGACTTCAGTAGCCATTACAGTATCACAAAGCTACCAGAAAACTCTGATCTTAGACTGTGCTAATGTGAGGTGACCAGACGACGTGGAACGTTGCATGTGGTTCTGGGGCCTGCACTGTACGATACTGGGGAAGAACTGGAATATGTCTGGAGGACAATGAGGAGAATGAAAGGAATCAACCCCTCACAGTGTAAGACACAGTTAGAGGGAGCTGGGTTAGCCCTGTCTCTGAGTACGCATGGTGCATGTTTTCAAATAGCTTAAGGGCCAGATACGGACATGTTCTGTGCAGTTCAGAACTGCAGAGACATGGAATTAATGCAAATCCAAGGCAGCACTTTCTAACGGTCTCCAGTGGCTGTGTGATGAGGGAGTGTGTTCCCCGCCACAGGAGATTTTCAGGCATGGTGGACAGTGCTTCCCAAAAGGGGGACACCCATCCTCTAACCAGGCTGGCTCTGACTCGGTTAGTGTTACCGACAGTATTTGCAGTAAATACTCTCTTTCTGGAATAAAGCCTCGAGACTTCATACTACCAGCTGAAAGACCTACTTCTCTGAGCCACAGAACTGTATCAAAATCCCAATAAAGCCCGTTTAATGATATGTTGGGATTATACAGAGCTTTCATCTATGGAGCTGAGGGCATTTTCACACCAATTATTGCCTTTTATCTTCACAATACTCCCACCAGGTGAGGAGGAGGAGGAAGCAAGTTTTATTTTGCTCATTTTGTAGCCAGGAAAGCTTGAGGAGATTTGGCAAGGGCTGTTCCATCGTGATGGGAATCTGAAATTTGGAATTTGTAATCTTGTTCTTTCCCAATCTCTTATTTTAATGAGTAAAGGCTACATTCTACCTTTCTGCAGGACATTTGAAAGCAGCAGTGAACAGGGACTGGCTTAGAACTTTCGGTTCCAGGAAAGCAGGGACCCACTGGCAGAGACAAGCAGAGCTGTTAAAAACAGCGTGAGGAAAGCCATTTGACCGTTATTAGTGGTGAATTACAAGAAAAACAGGCTTGGATAGGACCCTTCTCCTTATTTTACCTCATTTTCTTCAATTATCTGAGGGGTTGATAATTCTCTGGGACAGAGGACAGTTCCAAAAATGGCTTTTAACATCACATGAAAATATCCAGGGCTTAAGACCACCCTATGTTATGCTTCTACCGTGGTATTTAACACAGTATGCCTTAAATTAGATTGGCAAATGCTTCTCTGACTAATCCCTAAAATCTGTAAAGGAAGTGTTAAATCTTCCTTGTCCTTGCTTCAGGAGGCACAGAAGAGGGGGTAGGGGCAGAGTCTCTGAAACTAGACTGCCCAGATTCAAATTCCGTCTCTACTACCTAGGAGCTGTGTGACTTTGTGCAAGTCGGTCAACTGTTCTGTGCCCGGTTTCCCCATCTACAAAATGGGGCTCATCAGAGGACGCCCTCCCTCACAGGAGAGCTGTGGAGAATAGATGAGCTCATCTATGAGTGCCTGGCCCTGGGTGTGTGCTTCACCTGTTGGCCTCTGTTATCACTACGCTGTCCGTATACGACAGAGCACAGCAAGGCCTCATCTTGGTGGTCAAAACCAATATATTCTCCATTTGCAGGCCATAAGATCCTGGGCTGTCTGCACCAGAGAGCAATATTAGGAAGGCATTCATAAATGTAGTGCACTGATAACCCAGAAGTCTAATTTCTGCCAAAAAATCCCCACTATTTTCCACCAATGAAGATTTGCACCAGGATTGCTAGTAATCTGTAAGGATCTACTCTAGGCTGTTTTGTAGAAGAGATAATGGTGTTTGAGGGAATGTCATTTCTTTGAAAGATTTTATGTATTTATTCATGAGAGACAGAGAGAGAAAGGAGGCAGAGGGAGAGGGAGAAGCAGGCTTCCCACAGAGCAGGGAGCCCAAAACTGGATTTGATCCCAGGGTCCTGGGATCTTGACCTGAGCCAAAGGCAGATGCTTAACCGACTGAGCCGCTCAGGTGCCCAAGAAACGTCATTCTACAGCAAGTTTTAGAAAAAGCCACTTTTGAGGTGCCTGGGTGGCTCAGGCAGTTAAGTGTCTGGCTACTGGTTTTGGCCCAGGTCATGATCTCAGGGTGGTGAGATCTAGCCCCACATTGGGCTCTACCCTCAACGAGGAGTCTCCTTCTCCCTCTCCCTCTGCCCGTGGCTTGCACTCTATTTCTCTCTCTCTCTACAAATAAATAAATTTTTTTATTTTTTTTTTATTTTATTTTTTTTATTTATTTTATTTTTTTTATTTTTTAATTTTTTTTAATAAATTTTTTTAAAAAGCCACTTTCTGCCACAAGGGAGAAATTTACCTAATTGCTCCCAGCATTGGGTCTAATTTTAAGTGATTTAGATTCTGAAGTTTGAAAACAAGTAAAGATGGGACCAATGTGGTCTCCATGGTTGCAAGAGACACAGCCTTGAAAACAGGATGTGAGGCAAAAGGAAGAAGATATACATTGGAAGGCCAGAGGGAGAAGACCACATGATGACCACCTGAGAGAACTCTGTCTTCCTCAGCCTGCAAGAAGCAATTCACAGAGCATTGGAAGAAAGAGAAAGAGAGACACAGAGAAGGACAGACCCCAGGGAAATGTGCATCTAGGTGTGTGGCAAGACAGTTTTGATAACAAATCCTACTACTCCAACTAAGGTCTGCTGTCCAACTGTTGTTAGATGTTAGTGAGGACAGTTGCTAAAAGTTGCTCTGTTGGTTTTGACATTTCTTTAATATTTACTTGGCTTCTGCTCAATAAAAGAATATTTTATCATAAAATTGCAGAAAATATTCAGTCACAAATCTGACGATGCCAGCCAAAAGCCACCTTGGCAAACTCCCGTGTTACCCTTGTTCAGAACTGCAGGGTCTATCACCCCTGGTTAGCAGTGTATCTAAACCCCAGCGGAGGAGAGTGACAAATGGATATCTTCCCTGCAAGCAGAAAGTGCAAAACTCAGAAGCTACGGTTTGGTGGCTCTGGGACTTCAGTCTCCAGCCTGTAAAGTCATGTTGTCCATCGGCATGGTGATAAAGAGCCACACTTTTGGTCTGACAGATGAGCTGTGGTTCTAATGCAACTCTATCACTTCCTGTCTGTATCACTTCAGGCAAATTGTTTAAGTTCTCTACACTTCCATTACTTCCTCTTTAATAGAGAAATCTATAGGACCTACCCCAGAGGGACCGGGAGGGCTCAGTGGTGTAAAAGGCTGAGCCCAGTTCCTCACTAAATATTGATGATCATCATTCTACCCATCAATCCTCCTCTTTACCTTCTCATGGAGAGTCACAAAAATGGAGAAATAACCAAAAGATAGGGGCTGGTGAGGGCAGGGGAGAGGAAGTTGCACAAAGGAGCTGGGCATTGCAACACTGGCTCATTCACCCTGAAAAAGCAAGATGTGACAGAGGGTTTGGTGCCACTCGGTTCCAGAGTAAACAAATGCCCAGATGAGCCATCGCCCTGTACAAAACTCCCAACACTGCAATATTGTGAGCAGACAGCTTTAGGCACTCATGGGAACTGGAGAGAAATGCTGAAAATGAGTAGTTGTGTGGAAATGCAGACAAACTCAGTGTCTCTACCTAGCGCTGCACTCCCATGCCAACCTACTGCTGTCTCCTAGGTTTATCGAAAGAACCCCTGGAATTGATCAGAAATATCTCACATCAAATTAAAGTCAGCAATTTTGGCAGCTCTGTTATGTCTGAATCATGTCAGCAAGGATGTTAAACCACAGAGTGTCTGTGAAGGCACCATCCACCATGCCTAGCACCAGAGAATATGGAGAACTCCTTCGTGCTAGTATGAAAATTAGGGCAAAATTGGATTTCTGCATGGATAGCTAAGGTGCTGAGCCGATTTCCACCTCCACACTCTCTCTCCTCCTCACCTCAACATGTAGAGACCACTCGACCTCACCTTGGAGCCCAGTATTTAACACTGTCTATGCTATTTAGCCAAGGAAGGTAGGTTAAGAATTGAGACCTGAATCCCTTTCTTCTTGTGGTGATTCCATTAAAAATGTTTTATGCACAAAGACCTATGCAGAACTCCTAAGGAATATCTAAGAGATTATGATACTGAGTGAATTTTAAATTTGCAGATTTTACACACACAGTTCCCTGTTTCTGCCCTAAACAATTTCTTGCCCCTGGGGCATCTGCTTCCCCTCTCAGCTCCCCTCTGTCTAACTCTCTTCTGTGTATCTAAGGGGGACAGCAGCCTCACGACTGACTAAAGCCCTGAGAACCTGTCAGTTTGTGGTCAGCTCAGCTCTGGGACCATATTAAGGGGGCAGGCTTTGCAGCAGCGGTAGGCACCTCTGAAAGCCTTGCCACCCACAAGAGTCAGACCAAACAAATTGATGAGAGACGAAATTTTTCCTTTCTATTTCATGAGATGATGACATTCTTCTGTTATTAGGCCCAAACTATTATGTTACTTGCAGCTTTCATGGAAGGGTAATAGTTATTTATTACCATAGAGAATCTGCTAAATTATTAGGATTATAAATTACATACAGGATGCTTCACTGAACCATTGCAAGTTTCTGGGCTTAATAAATTTGCAAGTGCCAAGGGGAAAAATAGAATTTGAATAGCCTGGGGAGCTACCCCAAGCACGAAAGGCAGGTGAAAGAATGTCTCTTTCGGGGTTCTGAGGGTTTTGACTTCGCCCTTTTCTCACTGAATGTCCTCCCAGGATGGTCTCATCTACTCCCCTTGACTGCTATGGCTACTTGGCTGTCTCTAACTCAGATCTCTGGACCGTGCCCTAGGACAGAAGTCAGCAAACATTTCCTGTAAAAGGCTGAAGAGAAAATATTTTAGGTTTTGTGGGCCACATGGTCTCTGGCCTCTGATGCACCTACTCAACTCTGTCGTTATAATATGGAAGCAGCCATAGACAATATGTAAACCGATACGCATGGCAGTATTCCAATAAAACTTTATTTGCAAAAACAAAGAGAGGGCAGGCTTTGGTCTGTGCAGCCACAGCTTGTTAAGCCCTGCTCTCAGTTCCAAATGCCTATTAGATATTTCCATCTGCAAATTCCCATAGCTACCTCAAAACCCAACTTTTAAAGGAGAAACACATTCTCTTTTACCCCTAGTCAGCTGTAAACACACCATCGACACTCGTGTGCTAACACTAGGACATCATCCACATTCCCCACCCTGGCATCTCCCAGTCAAGCACAAATTCTATGAACTCTAACTTTCACTATGTCTCATATTTCCTTTCCAATTATATGTCCCTTGAGTGCAGGGACCATGTCTTACTCATGTTTGTTCCTATCTCTCCCTTCTATTGTTTAATGTCGCGCATGTGGAAAAGGCTGCCAAGAACACTCACTGAATGAATGGACTGTTGTAACAACTCTAGAGCAATGTTGCTTCAACTCTGATTTATCACCTAGAGACTTTGTTCTGCAGATGCTGATTCAGTAGGTACCAAATGAGGTCTAGGGGGTCTACATTTCTATCACACTCCCAGGATGCTGAATACTGCTGGTCCCCAGACCACGTTTTGAGTAGCAAGAATCTGGGAAACACCCTTTGATCCTAATGAGGCATGTACAAAGAGATTTCTTCCTCAATTTTGATGCATTTGTTGATTTATTTCCACGGTCATTTCATTAAATCATTACTTGTACCTATGCAAAACTCTAGAGAAATTAATAAAATAGCTTATGCCACCAAATGACTTTAAAATTTGCAGTTTATCCACATTTCCATTTCTATGCATCAGACTATTTGCTGCTTCAATTACTTCCTCCTTCCCTACTTATTCCTATCCCTCAGTGCCCACTTAATTTAAACATAACTGTGCTCATTATCTGTGTAGTGTGGTCCTTCTACAGCTGCTCTGCCAATGCAAGTCTTTCTTATCAAGATGTGTTACTTATCGTGATCGTGCAAATGTCTAAAACAAATTATTATTGTTTAGAAATTCAAAAGAACAGTCTGTTTTCCCAGAACTCCAGTACAATGACCAAATTGAAACCTCTCTTCAGGCTACCTACACTCCTTTTTATAGCAACAAAACACTTTTTTATCAGCAGAGCAAATAATTGTTTACAAAGCCCCAGGGACCACATGATTGCCCCCCCCCCCAATTTCCCCTAAGGTCCCTCCCCACCAAATAGGAAAAAGAAGAAGTAAAATATACGAAGGTGATGGGGAAGGATCCATATTCCGTGAAAGCTGAGCTATTTGCTTTGGCAAGTTAAAAGTATGATCCTGACATTGTGGCAAAAATCATATTTCTCTGTATGAATTCAGTTAAGTTAGATATCACACTGGGACAGCAGCCCTGGCTACATTCAACTTTGCCTGGAAACTGGCTTTTAGTATAAAGATGCCATGGGTCCATAGCATGTGGGCTAGTCTAACCAAGTAATCTCAGTATTTTGGATAATTATATCTCCTCTGACAATGTCTAAGGATATTGAATTGTGTCAGAAAATAGGTGTCATAGTGAGTATGTGGTTCTAACTAGACTTCTTCACTCTCACTACTAAATTGTAGTAAAATGCACTATAATCAAGTCATACTGCATAAATTGCACTCTCTCTATATTTATTTCCAATGAAGAGAATCAAATTGCCGTACCTGAAATTATAGAAGAAAATGATCACAAAAGAATGGCAGTTTTATAACTGTTAAACAATGTACAGTATCTCTGTCTTAGTCTGTTCAGGCAGCTTTAACAAAATGCTACAGATTGGGTAGCTTATAAACAACAGAAATTAATTTTTTGTAGTTCTGGAGGCTTGAAGTCCTAGATTAGGGAGTGAGGGTCCCAGATTTCTTGCTATGTCCTCACAGAGTGAAAGGGAATGAGGGAGCTCTTTGGAATCTCTTTGTCAAGGATTTAATCCCATTCATGAAGTTTCCACCCTCATGACCTAATCATCTCCCAAAGGCCCCACCTTCTAACCATCACATTGGTGTTAAGATTCCAATGTGTGAATTTTGGGGGGAGACACAGACATTCAGACCATAGTGACTCAATTTCATCATGCATTACATATATGGCAAAAATTCCTATTTTCCAAAATCCGAATGACCAGAAAGTGCAAATAAAATGTGTTCGGTAATAATCGGTTTTCATGTTGATAATTCTGGGGAGCTGAAAGATCCTGAAGGATATTCTTAGTCATCAGAGAAACATTAAGACTTAGGGAATTCCAGAGCTCAAAGAGACTGGGGGCTCACATGGTCCAATCTGCACATGTGACAACTATGTCCTGAATCCAGAATTCACTTGCCCAGTGAATGGGTAACAAGACAACCCAGTTGTCCAGTTTTACACCCATGAATGGCCTTTGCAGTCTGATTGAATGGTGCTATGCATCATAATCTTTTATATGCTCAAATTTGTAGAAATTTTGTAATTCATATGTGGACTGCCCTATCTAAAATTTCAACATCCATCTTGATGTTCCAGAAATCCCTTCCTGCTTTATCTCTTTATTTCTGGCATTCTGACAAATTTTTTTGAATCATCTGTCTTGACCATTAGAAGGTAAGATTCCTAAGGACGAAGACTTATATCTTTTATTCACTGCTATATCACCTAGAGTAGCATCCAGAGGTCAATAAATACTAGTTGAATGAAAAAAATGAATCATATATGATAATCCTCAAACCTACCACTGCATTATCCATTTTTTTTTGTCATCTATGTGACATTTTCCCAGAACCTCTGATGTGCTAGGCACTTTACAAGGCTGAAGTGAACCTCAGAGTAATAGGTTTATTTTATTCATTCAGGGATCTTAATTTAAAGTGATCCTATTATTGTAACCTCCTAATGCAATGTCATTGCTTATCAGCTTAATTCTGTAGACTGTACATATACATTACTCCCAGAAGGAATCATTTTCACCTTCAGCCGGCAGTTAGGACTCTTATGATTCAGCAATCTGTTTCATATGAGAGGGAAACTGCAATTTGGGGCCTGGCCTGCCAAAGCTGAGAAAGATGGAGCAGATCAAAATAAGCATGTTTTGCCAGGCAATTTTGACATATTCTCTCTCAGACATACCCGTTACAAAGTAAAGCATCAGAACTATGAGAGGATCCTTGAATTAGAAGCATACTTGATACCAGGTATCTCATCTACTATATTTGCTTGTGAGGTAATCAGGAAAGTAGAAATTAACATATGGCTTTGTCTTCTAGGAATATGATAAAGTCATAATTCCATAAGAATTTAGGAAATTTTTCACAATTGAATGCTAAGTTACTATAAAATTTATTCTTCAATATTGAGAATGCTGATATTTAAAACTGGAATTCGGGGGCGCCTGGTTGGCTCAGTTGGTTAAGCGTCTGCCTTCCGCTCAGGTCATGATCCCCAAGTCCCGGGATTGATGAAGCCCCGGGCTAGGCTCTCTGCTTAGTGGGGAATCTGCTTCTCCCTTTCCCTCTGCTTCTCCTCCTGCTTGTACTCTCTCTCTCTCTCAAATAAATAAATAAAATCTTAAAAAAAACAAACAAACTTGAATTCACTTTGAGGGATTTGGTGGCACTTAGAACTATCTACTATCTAACTATGCCCACGTAATCCCACAATGTTGATTTAATCAAGTGACACTTTATGGTGAGGATGCCTGGAATTATACCATCTCAGAATAGTTTATAAGAATGCAGAAAAATAAAAGGCAATAAATCTTAATTATTCATCCTTCAATGCAAGGGAGGATATTTTTAAAAATTGTTTCCTTCTTTAGATTCCTACCTACCTCTCCTGGTTCACCTTAAATGGTCATCTCAAATGCTCCAACTGTCACCTAACAAGAATTTCCACTTCTTAGAATTTTCAGTCAATTAATATTCTGTGCATATCTCATTCCCAGATATATCAACATCTCCGTGGGGACAAGAACCACACTGTATTCATCTTCATCATCCTGCTTGGCTCTCAGCTCAGGCTTATTGTATATAGTTAACCACTGAGAAATATTTGTTGAAAGTGAATGATTAGAATTTTGTTGTTGGTGATGTAACTTTCCAATTACTCTCCCCAGGTTAATATTTTTTAAGTTGTATTTTATTTTATTTTTTATTTTTTGTATTTTCTTTTTAATTGTGCTAAAGCCCACATAGGATGAATGTTATCATCTTTTTTTTTTTTTAAAAGACTTTATTTATTTATTCATTAGAGACAAAGAGAGGCAGAGACATAGACAGAGGGAGAAGCAAACTCCTCACAGGGAGCCCAATGAGGAACTCTATCCCAGGACCCTGGGATCATGCCCTGAGCAGAAGGCAGACGATCAACCGCTGAGCCACCAAGACATCCCTGAATTTTACCATCTTAACCATTTTTAAGTATACAGTTCACGTTATTATGCAACTAATTTCTGGAATTCTTTCCATCTTGAAAAACTAAAACTATATACTTATTTTGTTTTTTTAAAATTTTTATTTATTTATGATAGTCACACACACAGAGAGAGAGAGAGAGAGAGAGAGGCAGTGACCTAGGCAGAGGGAGAAGCAGGCTCCATGCACCGGGAGCCCGATGTGGGATTCGATCCCCTGTTTCCAGGATCACGCCCTGGGCCAAAGGCAGGCGCTAAACCGCTGCACCACCCAGGGATCCCAAACTATATACTTATTAAACAACAATTCCCCATTTCCCCGTTCTCCAGCCCCTAGCAACCACCATTCTATTTTATGTATCTGTGAATGTGACTACCTAGGTACCTCATATAGGTGGAATAATACAGTGTTTGTCTTTTGGTGACTGGCCTATGTCATTTAGCTTAATGTCTTGAATTCATCCATGTTGTAGCATGTGTTAGAATGTCCTTTCTTTTAAAGGTTGCACAATATTATCACATTTATATAACACCTTTGTTTATCAGTTCTTCTGTCCTTGGACCCTGGGTTGCTTCCACCTTTTGGCTACTGTGAATAACGTTGCTATGAACATGGCTTGTACAAATCTCTCTTTGAGATCCTGCTTTTGATTCTTTTGGATATATACCCAGAAATGCAACTCCTGGATCATATTGCCCGTGGATATTATTAACATTGTTTATATATTATTTAGTTTATAATATTAACATTAGTTTACATGTTAGTTTATATATAGTTCATATTTATACATCGGTTTATATATTAATGAGTACTAGGGATAAGAGATGAAAAAGAAGGATTCCCAGAAGACACTAGACAGGATGACTATAACAAATAGGGAAGGCACCCCTTGGACAGAATGTTGAGACCCTGTGACTCTGAGGGGCTCTTGCATTGGGTACAATTTCCAAAAATGAAAACATGCATAGTGAGTTATGTCCCATAAACTACCTTAAGACCCCATTATGCCCTAGTGGAAATAAGGTAGAGATATGAAGAGCCAGAGGGGACAGGAGGGAGAGATCAAGAAGCAGGTATTAACAAAACTTTCTGGGAGAAATGTTCCCAAGTGGAACATTATAGTAATGAATGACTTTGTGTTCAGTAGGCTTAATCTTTGCTTCTGGCTTGGCTAAGTACCATGGTCCAAAAGACCACACTTTTCTACATGCATGCTTTCCCAGACTATAGCCTCCCCTAAATAATGGGCCATCCCTGCTTAGCAGTCTGCAGAGTGCTTGACAGAGGACGGTGGGGCTACAGGGGACAGTAAGGCCTCAGGTGGGGCATGTTTCTGAGAGTGAACAGACACCTTTGGGAGCTCAGCCAGCAAACCATTTGCCCCACCTGCTTTGTGAACGTTTTGCCACTATTTCATGGTCCCTCTGTTTCATGGGAATCCTAGGACCATGGGTGTTTCTCCTCCAACTCTTCTTAAGATGGGACTGTTTGTTCTTGGGGCAAAACCTGAATGTAGGCATTAACCCAGCAACTGAATATATGTCAAGAAGGCTGAGGAGCACAAAAGGCTTGGTAGTGAGCAGGTCATCAGTGACTTGTGAGCTGATTTTGTGAGTCTCAAGTCTAGTTGCAAATGGTTAAAATGCTGATCATGTTTTTGGAATGGAGTTTGATAAAAAGAATACTGCAAATGATAAGGTTCTGGATATCTGAACTGTCCAATCATTCAAGATACAGGGAATCTATTGATAAATGCAAAAGCTTTCTGTGGCCGCACTATGGCCATTAGAATTTAATGCAGGATCTAAGGAATGAGTAATTTCCATTTGTAGAGATTGGAGCCTGGGGAAGAAAAAATGAAGAAATAGCATATTCTGATGGTACATTTTTAAGCTAGTGTTTTGCAAGTATAATAGGTTATTTCTATTCCTGTAAGACTCCATTTGTTTTAAAATAATGCCATTATTTGGGAAGAGTCGAGTTCCTTAATACCCCAATTACATTTTAATAAATGGAACCCCAGAAAAATGCATTCTTCAAGCAGAAGAAAATTTTTTTTCAGAATTCTCTCTACATAAGGTGGTAAGCATCACATTGTAGAACATGCTCTTCTACATGTTCTTTATAGACAATTAATCCCTTTGAAGCTCTGCTTTGTTATTAATAAAATGGAAATAATCTCTCGACTGTGAGGTTCCTCGGACTGCTAAAGCTAGCCTCTCT
Source organism: Vulpes lagopus (assembly GCF_018345385.1). Lineage (NCBI taxonomy): Eukaryota > Metazoa > Chordata > Mammalia > Carnivora > Canidae > Vulpes > Vulpes lagopus. The sequence continues at coordinate 42,110,477 of NC_054836.1, read as the reverse complement.
TCTTCTTTCTGCCCTGAAAATGAAATCTACAGCCCTTGGTGACACAAATTTTGGTCATATTAATTCCTCGCCATGTTTACCCTTCAAGCTGAAAAAGAAAATCACATGTTCTGTATGAGATTTGATCCGCTGTTCAAGAATACAAATCTGGCATGATGGAGGGAAAAGGAAGGTAAGAAGGGATGGCAGGGAGGAAGGGAGGAATGGCAAGAGGCAATGAGACAGTTTCACAAGAGAATAAGGGGAGAAAGCAGAAAAAGTAAGAATGATGAGTGAGAAAGAACATAAGGAAGTGAAAGAAAGGTGATATTTTCAGATACGCATTAAAGTTTCAAAAAATATATTTCAAAACATCAGGTTGTCAGGATTTGACCACTGATGGATCAATTACATTTGGGTGCAGAGCTCTGATATGACAAAGGAAGGGCTTGTATTAATGTCTAGTACTGTAGTTGTCACAAATCATACCCCCCAATTTAAAACGTAATCTAGTGAAATATAGTCACATAAGAATTAAAAATGTCATGTAAATAATTCCTGAAACACCCAACTTGACCTTGACATTTTCACTATTGACTAAGTCACCCTCCATCCCCGACTAAGGGCAGGAATCTTGATCCATTTTGTTATCTATTTATTTTAGATGCTTAAAGCAATGTTTGACATGTGGTAGAAGCTCATAACATACTTGTTGCATAAACGGTCATTCAATCAATATTTATTATGAGATCATGATAGGCCAGCTCTGAGTTTAGCACCAAAGAAATAAAGATATATTTAAAACATGATAAAAAGCTTTCACACAGGGAAGGAAACCATGGACAAAATAGAAAGGTAACCTATTAAATGGGAGAAGATATTTGCAAATGATATACCCAATAAGGGGTTAATATACAAAAACATTTAAAAACTTAAACAACTCAGCACCAAAACACCACAAATAATCTGATTTAAAATGGGCAGAGGAACTGAATAGACATTTTTCCAAAGCAGATATGCAGATGGCCAACAGACACATGAAAAGATGCTCAGCATCACTTATCAGGGAAATGGAAATCAAAAACCACAATGAGATACCATCTTACACGTCAGAATGCCTGAAACAAAAACCTCAAGAAATAATGTGTTTGTGAGGGTGTGGGAAAAAAGGAATTCTCATGTACTGTTGGTGGGAATGCAAACTGGTGCAACCACTATGGAAAACAGTTTGGAGGTTCCTCAGAAAGTTAAAAAATAGAACTACCCTATGACCCAGCAATTGCAGTACTAGATATTTACCCAAAGAAAATGAAAACACTAATTTGAAAAGATACATGCACCCCTGTGTTTATTGCAGCATTATTTACAATGGTCAAGATATGGAAGCAACTCAAGTATCCACTGAATGGATAAAGAAGATGTGGTACATACACTCACACACACACACACACACACACAATGTAAGATTACTCAGCCATAAAAATGAGATCTTGCCATTTTCAACAACATGGATGGACCTAGAGGGAATTACATTACGTAAATTAAGTCGTTCAGAGAAAGACAAATATCATATGATTTTACTTGTATATGTAATTAAGAAACAAAACAAATGAATAGACAAGAAAGAACAACCAAAAAAAGAGACCAAAAAATACCTTCTTAAATATAGAGAACAAACTGTTGGCTACCAGAGGGAGGTCAGTTGGGAGGTGGGTGAAATAGATAAGGGGTATTAAGAGTACCCTGATCTTGATAAACACTGAGTAATTTTAAAAAATAAAATTTAAAAAAAAATTAAAAAAAATTAAAAAAAATTAAAAAAATTAAAAAATTAAAATAAAAATAATAAAAAAGATTTAAAAAAATAAAAAAATAAAAAATAAATAAAATAAAAAATAAAATTAAATTAAAATTGGGGTGCCTGGCTAGCTCAGCTGGTAGATCATGTGGCTCTTGATCTCGCGGCTGTGAGTTCAAGCCTCATGTAGGACATAGGGTTTACTTCAAAAAAAGTTAAAAAAAATAAAATAAGATAAGCCTAATAAAACCTGGTTCCCACTTCCACAATGTGGTAGGGGCAGAGAGACATGTGAAAGACATAAGTAAGAGAAGCAGCAGCACATAAATATGTTAAACATGGAGATGCTGAAGCTGCATTTCCTGGGCTTCACCCCATTCTTGCCAGTTTCTACGTGTTATGCCTTGGTCAAGTTTCTTAATCTCTCTGTGGCTCAGTGTTCTCATTTGTAAAGTGGGGTTATCACTCTCATGGGGATTGCAGAAATTACTATGGGGGATGTGTGAAGTACCTGATAGAAAATAAATGCCAAGAAGTGCAACTGAAAACACAGTAACAATGATAAAGGGGCGGGAGGAAGTTTTGGAATATGACTGTGGCCTTGAGGGTCGTGATGGTTTTATCCTGACTCTTCAAGTTGTATACATTGAACATGTACAACTTTTTGCATGTTCATCACACCTCAATAAACTGGTTTGTAAAAAAGAAAGATGTGCAATAGGCATTTAAAACGTCAGAACAAAGAATGGGGCGTAAAGAAGGATCGATTCTGGGACCAGAGGTGGCCACTGTCAGGAAAGACTCCCAGAGAACACCTGGCCTCTTGGGGGGGGTCTCCTAATGTGACTCCCCATTTGCCAGGTTGTCAGAGGACAGGCTGGCATAATCCAGAACAATGGGAGCCCAGGCCTGCCTGGTGGAAAGTCCCATCAGAAGATGACCTGGGACACAACTAAAGCAATGGTGGTGGGAAAGTGATGCAGACAGTGGAGACCAAAGATGCCGAGGAACCTAAGCAATGCCAGTCCCCGGGGAGCTACAGTCCCTTGTTCTGTGTGGGCAGGAGGGAAAGGGGGAGAAAGGGTGAAGGATGAGGTTGGGGAATAAAGACAGAAATGGGGCTATTGGGCGGCTTTTTATTGCTCCTCAATGACTTGTTTTGTTCTTTAGTCTTTCGTCAGTAGTCACTTTTATATAAAAGTGTTTATTGGAGGAGTTAGTCATTTAAATTGTGAACAACATTATAGATTTTTATGACCTTTTTCAAAAGAAATACGTGTTCATTACAGGAGATTTTTAAAAATACCATTGGGCACTAAGAGTAAAAGAAAACTTCACCTCTTATCCCATTGACTACAATGACTATTCCATTTTGATCTTTATCCTTCTCATCATTTATATATTACACATTTAAAAAGTTTTTTAATTGCAAAAATGAAATCGTACGGTGTCCACTGCTTTACAGCCTGATTTTTCAAAATTAAATGTGAACATGATTACATGTCGTTTAATATTCTTCTACACGATCAATTTTAACGATTTTCAAGTATTTCATTATATAGATGTATCATAATTTATTTTTATCTACTCCCCTATGTGAACATTTAAGTTGCTTCCATTTTTTTCTATTACTGAGCATTCTTGTGGATGCATCTTTGCACACATCCTTGATTTTAGTGTTCATCATGTATTTCATCTGCACAGTAAGTCAGGATGAGGGAAGGAAAGTGAAGTAAATACATAAAGTAGTTGATTGTAATCTTCACAGGAATTACTCCAACCACAAGCCCCTCCACCCTGGAAAGGCCATGTGCCTGCCCTAGAGGGGCTGGAATGGGGTGGGAGAAATTCATTTGGAGTAGGGAGCATCTTGCTTGACCACTGATTCCAGGAACCAGCACTCAAGCCCCCCACTCTGCTATGTTGACAGAGCCTGGCCAGTTGGGAACCATACTGGGGCAGTGTTGCTGAGCCAGGCAAGATGGGCTTCCCCTTTGTCCCCCTCCGGGAGACAGGCAACAGCCTAGCCTTCACAGCAAAGGAGCTAAGCATGACATAGCATCTTTCCTTAGAGCCCTGTACAGAGTGCAGGAGGGGTAGCCTTGGATTGGGCATTCCGCATCTCTGCTGCATATTGGCACATGCTATGCCAAGAAAGGACAGTGGCAGTGGGAAGGAAAAGGAGGAGCAAGATAAGAAAACTCATTCATCTGAGATGGCATGATCCCATCCCCTGGGCCGCTCTAAATATATCGATAGAGGAGGGGCAGGGAGAAATGAGCACGTGGTTTGGCTTCTGTGAGTGGAGAAGGGCCAGACAAATTAGGAGGGTGTCTGAGGGGTTTGCACCCCTCTCAGAAATATAATAGTAGAATAAGCCAACAGAAAAAAAAAAAAGAAAAAAGAAAAAGAGCACTGCTTCTCTCCAGTGCTCATCTGGAGAACTGAACTAAGCTAAATTGGGCTAAAACCAAAAGAGCAGTGCCATTCCAAACTCTTTTGAATCCCAGTACAAAGTCTATTATTTTTAACTCAAAGAGAGATTTGGTTTGCTTTTTAAAATGTATTATTGTAAAAAGTCTATGGCCTATTCGTTCTGTATTGCTATAATAGTGGCTACCCTCCAGGTAAGGTCTCTCCCTCTCTTTTTTTTAAGGTCTCTTTTATTATTTTTTTATAAATTTATTTTTTATTGGTGTTCAGTTTGCCAACATATAGAATAACACCCAGTGCTCATCCTGTCAAGTGCCCACCTCAGTGCCTGTCACCCAGTCACCCCCACCTCCCGCCCACCTCCCCTTCCACCACCCCTAGTTCGTTTCCCAGAGTTAGGAGTCTTTCATGTTCTGTCTCCCTTTCTGATATTTCCCACTTATTTTTCTCCTTTCCCCTTTATTCCCTTTCACTATTTTTTATATTTTTTAATCTTTCATTTGTGCAATCATTGGCTTGTCCATTCTTTTTTTTTTTAAGATTTTATTTCTTTATTCATGAGAGAGAGAGAGAGAGAGAGAGAGGCAGAGACACAGGCAGAGGGAGAAGGAGGCTCTGTGCAGGAAGCCCGACGTGGGACTCAATCCCGGGTCCCCAGGATCATGCCCTAGACTGAAGGCAGAGCTAAACCACTGAGCCACCCGGGCTGCCCCTGGCTTGTCCATTCATCACACATTGATTAACTGTTACCGATTGGTAAGCCACTCTGTGCAGGACATGGCATTGCCAGGTATTGTGCGGATGGTCATAGGCAGAACAGATCCCTGTGCTCATGCAGCTCCGGGCTTGTGGAGAGAACACAATTAACAAACAGGCAAATAAATTATTAAGGATAAAGTGCTATGGAGGAAATAAATAAAGTACCATCATGAGACTAACGAGGCAGACCTGCTTAGGTAGCTTCAGAAGGCATCTCTGAGAAGAGGCACAATAAGACTATTAGTTACCCAATTGGTGAGTTTTCCTTTTGGGCACACAGGAAGACGACATGCCCAGCCTCTTGCATCCGGGCAGGTGGGGAATGTGGAATGTGGGTGCAAGTAATGCTTTCCTCTTCTAGGTCTGGCCTAAACAATCCTCCACGTGTTCCTATTTCTCACCAGGTGAATGTAGGTGGTCCTGCAGAGGATTCCCTGAAGGCCAAGGGGCTGGCAGGGTCACGTGCTGGAATGACTAAGTGGCCATGTGGCACACAGGGAAGTCCCCATTCTTATTTCTGATTCACACACACACCAACCACATTGGGTGATGACCTAAAGGCAAATAAATTTTATTTTTTATTTTTTATTTTTTATTTTTTATTTTTATTTTTTTTTAAATTTATGACAGTCACACAGAGAGAGAGAGAGAGGGGTAGAGACACAGGCAGAGGGAGAAGCAGGCTCCATGCACCGGGAGCCCGATGTGGGATTCGATCCCGGGTCTTCAGGATCGCGCCCTGGGCCAGAGGCAGGCGCCAAACCGCTGCGCCACCCAGGGATCCCAAATTTTATTTTTTAAATCACTAAGATTTGGAGTTGTAAACGATTGATCATTCTAAGTAACAGAGGAGGCAAGGTTAGGCTAAGACCTGAAGGATGTGTAGAAGTCAACTGCTGGGAGACCTGGAACAATTACATTCAAGGCAGAAGAAGCAGCATGAATCAAGGGTCAAGGCAGGAAGCCCATGGAACTGACAGAAAGATGGAAGAGCTGGAGGCAGGTGAGTGAAAAAGCAAGATAAAATAAGGCTGCAGTGACAGGAGGGGCAGGTGCTACAGACTTGCAGACAGTGGTAAGAAGTTTGGCTTCATTCTACTTTCCCCGTATTTTACAACTCCACCAATCCAGTTATTTGTATGCCAGGGTACCCAGTAGACACTATGCACTGATTGTTTAAAATTACCAAAATCCAGAAAGATACAACACTAAGTGTATTAGTTTCCTCTTGCTGCTGTAACAAATTACCACAAACTTCATGGGCTTGAAACAACCCAGATTTATTCCTGTATGGTTCTGGAGGCCAGAAGTTCAAAATGGGTCTCGCTGGGCTAAAATCAAGGTGTCAGCCGGGCTGGCTTGTTTCTGGAGCTCTAGGGAGGAATCTGTTTTCTTGCCTTTTCCAGCTTCTAGAAGCCCTCTGCATTCCTTGGCTCCCAGTCCCTTCCTCTATATTCGAAAGCCAACTGCATAGCATCCTCAAATCTCTTTGTGACCCTGTCTCTCCTGCTTCCCTCTTTCACTGAAAAGGACTCTCGTGATCACACCCAGATAATCCAGGATAATCTCCTCATCTCAAAGTTAGTGGATTAGCCAGTTTCATTCCATCTGTTTACTTCTCTTTTGCCATGAAACAATGTAGTCCCAGGTTGCAGGGATGAGAATGGGGACATCTTTGGGGGGCTATTATTCTGCCCATCACACTAGAAATGCCATGATAGTTGTCAACTGAAGTCAACTGAACCATAGTCACCAACTGTGTAACTCACAGACTCCTTTTATTATTTCCCCCCAAACTGAAGATTTTACCAAATTTGATTTCCAAAACAAAGTGAAGTTATTATGTAATTATTTATGCATAATGATTTATTTTCATTTAGATTTTTTCAAAATGTATAAAAAGAGGCTGCAGGGGCACCTGGGTGGCTCAGTCAGTTAAGCGTCCGACTCTTGATTTCAGCTCAGGTCATGATCTCAGGGCCTGAGATGGAGCTCCATATCTGGCTGGGAGTGGAGCCTCTTTAGGATTCTCTCCCCCTTGGTAGCCCCCCACCCTAGCTTGTGTGTGCTCTTTCTCTTTCTCTCTCTCAAAAAAAGAGGTTGCAGGCCTCTAAAAAATATTTGAAGTGATCCTGAATCGGGGGCCATTAGACTTACAGAAAATTGGGCTTCTCAAATCTCAATTTCCTAGGTCTGGGCAAAGGATTTAACAGAAGAGGAAACAATGAACAGTGATAAAATGTATCTGAGTACATTCCCCTTTTGTTTTCCCTAAAATAGGGTTTGGGGGCTGCTCCCTTAAAAATGTCATCACAATAAAATTATATTCTTAATACTAAAGAGGCTTGGACATAACCAATCACATCTAAATCACAGAGGATTAATTATTATACACACTTCACACCTCTGGGGGGGCAGGCTTATTATTGTGTTAGAGGACAGGAATCTGGCAACTCTGCAGAATGCAAATCACCCAGAGCAATTCCACGTAGCTCGCCTGATTACATTCCCATGTCGTCCCTCAAGGATGCTAACAAAGCTGCTGGGACAGGAGGGACTTTGTAACAGTTCTTACATATTGATTATACTGGATTAAGTGATTTCCCACCACATTTAAATAATAAACAAAACACTTGAAAAATCACCTTGTATATCAGCAGATTCCTTGGACCTTTGCTTTTGGAGGGTGAATTTATCACAGGATGAGGATACAGCAGTCCATGTAGCACCTGCTCTACTCCTTTCTTCTTTCTTTCAGCACCCAGGATCGCCTTTCCCTACAAGGTCCCTGAGGTCACACCCACCTTCCTGGCAATCAGCACAGTCTGTAGTGATACATCATAGATGGATTTTTGTCTTCCCATCACTACCCTCTTTCTATAATTTTGCTTTGTGGATCCTCTTTATTGTTTATTAAACAAGTGACTTAATCAGAACATTCTTTCTTTTACATGATGCCAGGACTTCCATTTTCAGGAGATACTATAATTAACTTCTCAGGAAATGTTTATATTGACTATAGTTTTTAAGCTTGAAACACCCTCCCAGGAAACCAATATAACAATATGATGCTTTCAAATCTGCTTCTTAAGACACAGCCAGTTTAGGGACTAAAGATTTGCTGGCTCACGTTGTGTGCCACCAGCTACAGCAGTGAATACTCACACTCTAGCTTCCATACTGCATCCCAAGGGGGGCTAACTCACACTGGGACCAAAGTCCCATCATAGTACTCAGAACATCCTGAGATATTTGCTCAACACTAATTCTGCATTTTGCCCACTAAACGTGAGCACTCTAGATATGAAACACAGAAATCTGAAACACAAATAAGATTCAAGTAAGCACTAAAAAGGTTTAGTGGAGGGTAGGGGAGCAGTGGAAGAGAGAAAGGAGACAAAGAGAGATGAGGGAGAGGAGGGCATAAGAATCGGGGGAAAAAGAAAGAAGGAAGGGGAAATGAAGGCAAGTCAAGGGAGATCACCATTACATAGATGTGCTTTCTTATTCAGAAGAATAAAATTTGGGCCTGAAGGGTTACTTTCTGGCAGTCCATATGGCTTTCTATACAAGTAAACTTTATCAGACTTTTCATTCTTTGCAAGACAAACCAGACAGCCAACTGTACAATTGCTTTGATTACTTGGTCTCTAAAAATTATCCAGCTATTGACTCAACTTTCCATTTTATCATGCCTCCAAGATTTAACAAATGCAATTTTTTTTTAACAAATCACAAGCTTTGTGATAAATCAGGATAAGTGCCAGAACTATTGTGAACCTATTTTGTTTTTAGATTAAAACAAAATTCATCTTTGTCATAGAGGAGACTGTCCATATTGATATGCTGGATACAGAATAGTTGTTTTATGATCTTAAGCAAGGAAAATATGAACAGCAGATGAAGGGATGCTCTTTCAAAGCCATTTCTACCCCTAGCACCTGAAACAGGATTGCCTGATATAGTAAAGGTTCAAAAATATGTGTTGGATCAAGTTGTTTTATATCTTTTTTGAAACCTTGATATATGTAGCCACCTTTTGAACAAGCCATTCATGGCTATCAACAATTTTATTTTTGTCTCACTCTGTACCTTAAATGTAATTCTATTAGGTGAACTCTTTCCCTGCCTTGAAAGATATTTAGGGCAAATCTCATGTCTTTGGATTAGTTTTAAATAATAAGTTTGTCAGCAACTCAACTCAATAAAAACAAAGTAGAATACTTAACATGTTCAGTCCAGTGAAATATTTTGAACTTGATTCAGAGTCAGAGCTTCCCCACGTCTGGACTCAGTTCGTTTCTGGCTACTTGCCCTAGGTGGAAGAAATCTATTCTCTCACCTGCCCTTCCCTCCATCTCACAAGGTGCCCTGTCAGACAGGGATGGAGGGGAGAGAAAAGGAGTGGGAAAAGTCTTGCTTGATTCGTACCTAAAAGAGGCTTAGGTGCTCTCCCAGCAACTATGTAAAATGTACTCTTCTCCTGGGGTAATTTCACATGTACCCTTGAAATCATTGGGGATCTGTCACCTGTAATAAATGCTGGTTGCTTAGGGCTCCTTTGGCCACTGGAAATCTGGACGCCCACCTTCTTTTGGTGTCACTTTACCTTCTATGTGACTCTCCTGGACAGCTCTCCCTGGACCTGCCTTACATCTGCTTCATGGGAAACAGTCACTCCTTTGTCCTGACAAATTCCTGACACCCAGTGGGCCCTCGAGGCGACAATCTGAGAGCAACCTGACTTTTAGATTGCCTAGGGGTGAGTCAGACCCCGGTCCACTGCGTCCCCCAAAGTGCAGAGGACACTTATTAAACCCTCTGAAAAGGCCAAGTGAAGCTATTCTCCCTGCCCTTGAGAAAAAAGGGCAGACACCCTCCACATCTTCTCTGGAGAGGGTCAGATTTAGAGCATGGTGCATAGTTTGCTTCAAAATTCTAACTCTTCGCCTTGTTACACCCCCCCCCAAATGTGGGTGAGGGGTCAAGAGTCATAAAGCCACCTTGTGTTCATTTCTTTTCTGTGTCCATCTGGTGGTCTTTCCAAATTTTGAAATGGCACATTTACTATATTGGGTGCTCAGCCAACACTGAGATTAAAATAGTTCCCTTTTCATATAGTAGTATACAAGAGCAGTCCATTTTGTACTAAAACCTGAAGATCTAGATTTCCAAAGCAGGTTAATCAAGACAATGATCATTCACTTGATCACATTTTACCATTTTTCTTACCTATTGGTAAGGAGGTATCCTCTCTCTCTACAAATCACAGTTTGGCTAAGTCTCTCTGGATATGTTTTTTACTTGCTTCCTCTGCCATTTTTGGTTTCTTAACTCTCAGCTATGGCTCGTATCATATAAACCTCCCAGGGATATCACAGGATCCGGTTTAGTCATCTGCAAATTTGCTTTGGTTCACTATCTATGTTCTCTACTTTCTCCATGAACTTCTATTAAACTGTGAAGTTGAAATATTTGAATTAGGAGAGTATTTTTAGGAACTAACTCCAGTGACTTTTTGTGTGTTTGTTCTGTATTTTGTCCCAAGTGACCCTTGCCCATCAGTCAGCTAGGACTACTGCTTTTATTACTTTAGAGAGAAGGGATGACACAGCATAATGGCAGAAAATAAAGAAATAGATTCTTTTCGATTTCAAAATCTTGGGCCTGGCATGGGATGAAGATTTGGAGGGGTGAGTATTAAATAAGAAAAACTCTGTTCAAGTTGCACAGGCCAGAGGAAGGAAGTTAGTAGACCAGCGCGGGGTAGTAGAAAGGTGCCAGAGGTTGGGGTCCTTAAGAAGCAGCCACAAACCCACTTATCTCCAGGAAGAGCCCTGAGAGGAGTGGATAAAGGAAATCCTCTGGTAGAACTAGGGAAAATGAGTCCAGGAGCATTGTACCTACCTGTCCTTGTTTGAAGGAAGAGAAGATGCCAGGGTGGAGATGTGTGTGGTGTGCCTGGGCAAGTGACTGAGGCAGCCCCAGATGGACCTTAATGCCAGAACACATAATAAGAACAGGTAAATGATTCCTAAAGGTAGCACATGAGTGGAGATAAGCCTCATACAGCCTGCAGAATTTCATCTCTGGAAAAGAACAATTTCTATGAACTAAGTATATCATGAAAGTAGTTCAGAAGAGAGATAGACCTTAAGGTGTCTTGCTGTGGAGAATGTGGGTCAACATAGCAATGACTCTCAGGAATAGATGACTGGGGACCAGGAAACAGATGCCAGCATCAACACATGACAGCAATGGGAAGTCAGCCCACTGCCCTGATGAGGGGTACTGAGTGAGGCCCTCAGAACCTGGACAGACCTGGAAGAGGAACAGGACAGAGATCTAAGCACACTGGCCCCATAGCCTGTATTTGGCCACTGTAGTGGGGGGAATAGTGCCCCCCACCCAAATTCATGTCCACATGGAATGTGGACATTACCTAGAAACAAGTGTCTGCAGATATAATTAATTAAGATGAAGTCATGCTGGATCCAATGGCTGATGTCCTTGTAAGAAGAGGAATCGGAGATACAGAGACACAGGGAAGCATGCCCTCTGAATATGGAGGCAGAGACTGGAGTGAAGCCAGCTATAAGCCAGGGAACGCCATGGATTGCTTGCTGGGCACTGTTAGAAACCAGAAGAGAGGCGGTGTGTTTTCTTCTCAATGGCCCTTGGAAGGAGCATAGCCCCACCAATACCTTCTGGCTTCTAGCCTCCAGAACTGTGAGGGAATATACTTTGTTGTTTTAAGCTGCCCTGTTATGGTTTGTTACAGCGGCCCTAGGGAACTAGCATGACTCCTAAGCACGCTGCCTTTGGGGACATCACACTGAGCAGCAGCACTGGGACAGATTGGAGAGATGGGCCCCAAAGAGTCTGATCCAGATAGGAGGAAGCCAAGGACTCCTGGAAACCCAGAACTTTGGTCTGAGTGAAGGCCTCGTCAGTTCTGAGTTTGATATGGAGCTCTGCTCTCAAATCCATTTTTTGGATTTAGTTGAGATCAAGTGCAGCACCAGTAGAAGGTTCACCACTATCCATCTCTAGAACATTTGCATCACCCCAAACTGAAGTTCATTAAACCCGTTAAACAAGAACTCCCCATTCCCTCCAGGCTCTGGCAACCGCTCTTATACTTTCTGTCTCTATGAATTTGGCCACTCTATGTAATTATATAAGTGGAATCATACGGTATTTGTCTTTCTGTGTTTGCCTTCTATCACTTAGCCTAATGTCTTTAAGGTTCATCCATGATTGTGCACAAATCAGAATTTCATTCCTTTGAAAGGCTGCATAATATTCCTGTGTGTGTGTGTGTGTGTGTGTGTGTGTGTGTGTGTGTGTGTAATAGTTTGCTCATCCATTCATCCATTGATAATGGGTTATTTCCACCTTTGGGCTACTGTGAATAATGCTGCTATGAATGCAGGTATGTGAAATCTGTTCAAGTCCTTCCTTTCAATTCTTTTGGGTAGCAGAGTAATTTTAAAAAGTATTCTGTAGAAGAAAACTAGCAACTGCTAGAAAAACCTAAACTAATTAAATTTACCTTCTTAAGGATTAAAAAAGGAAGCCATCATTAAGGTTTTCAGAGCTGATGTTACAAAACTTTTCTTATTGCAAACTTTTTAAGAAAAATGACAAAGAACTTTCTAGACTCTATTAGAGGACTATACAAATGAAAGATTAATTATTTTGATTATTACCAAATTTTACACCTGTCATTTATATATTTAATGTTAAGATTATAGCTTTAATTATAAAAATTGGCTAACATAACATGAAAATATATTCATTCAATTTCCTAGAATATTTTGGTTATATCTAACTTTATACATATATAAGTAATCATTTTAAAAATACTGTGTGTGGTAACATGTAGCTCTAAGGAATATCATGTTTCATATGATAAGCTTATTCTTGTGTCTTATCAAATGCCTACAAATAAATCAAATTTAAATGGATGAAGACAAGGCGCTTACTATTTAAAGAATCCTTAAAGAAAAGCTTTTGGAAAATATACTTTTTGTTATTCAAATGATCACCTGTTAATTTATCTACTTCAGATTTTCATGGTCTGGCATTTTTTGAAAAAGAGAAACTCTTAGAGTATGAAAAATGAATCATCACTTTCTTTTTGTAAAACTTTACCAACTGGACTCATCATATTATTTTGTTGGCTCACAGTATTATGCTGTATTTTTGGCTGGTTTGAGCACATGCAAAAGTAGAAAAGAGCATCACTCAAAATTGAGAAAGAATGTAAAAGGGCAATATTTTCTTTCCAAGACTGTCCATACAAAAGCCAGTTGTCAAAGGCCCAGGGAGAGACCTCATGCTTTAATGAACTGTCTCATCTTCTCCTGACCTCCTCTCACCAACTCGCTTTTGTTTCTCCTATTTCATTAACGGCTAATTCCTGTCTCTTCTCTTTTCAGGCTATTTCTGGTCTCATTCTCTTCTCTCTGAAATGCCCTAGTTCAAGACATCACCGACTTTTGTTTAGTGTGTTGTCTCCAGTCTCATCATCATTTGCATTGCCTCTTCTCTGAAGTCCACACTCCTCAGCTTGACATGGAAAACCTTCCATAATCTAACCCCCTAATCTTGTTTTCCTAATCTAACTTGCACTCTTCTTTCTTATGCACCCTGAACTGTCATAAAATCTATTCCCTCTGGGCTCCTGCCTCCAAATCTTCACTCCATGCTATTTTCTCCTTCTTGGAAACTCAGGCTCTCATCTATACTCTCATAGAGAGAGTTATTGATTTGTCTCTTAAAATGCTTGTCACTTTCTACTCCATGTGTCAGTTATCTGTGTTTGTATCTCAGTCCCTCATGCCTCCTACCTAATAAAAGTTCAGGAACCAAGTGGTATCAGTAACCTTGTTTTATAATTGTATTACTCTTATGAAAAGTCAGAGTTTTGAGTTATGTGCAATAATAATAAAATAATACACAGAGGACATGCTGTGCTTTCCAAATCTATTACCTATTATCGCAAGACTTCTGAAAAAGGTGACGTCTCCAATCCTCATTTGACATATGAGTAATATGAAGCGAAGATCTGGGAAAAACCAGTGTTGCTGTATCAGATAAACAGGAATTTCTGAAAGTGTTAGAAAAACATAAAGGATTCACAAAAATGAAGCTCAGCCTGACTGTGCACCCTTCGCTAGTCTCCAGGCAGCACTACCCATGAACTCAGGAATGTCTTGATTTATGAGGGTCAAGATTAACAAAACTTCAGATGAAACACGAGTGAATATGTTCTCCCATGACAACAGAAATTGCTGAGGATCACTACTAATAACGTTCTTCAGGACAGACTCTCCTTTTTAATCCAGAAGAGCCATTAACAGGTTATCTGCCTGGATTTGCCTTTCTCCCAAGTGCAAACCTCACCTCCAGCCAAGCTCCTGTCATTGAGGCAACTTTGTACACAGTACCAGGCTAGTGGCAAAGTATCCCAAGGAGTGTTTACCTGTTATAAGTCACTCTTCATCCCTGCAAGGCAATTCATAAGAAGTTCATTGAATATATGGCTTCCATTATGCCTCTTAGTACTGCTAAAAAGATTTAGAGCACTTTACCTCTTTTGTCCATCACTTTTTCAATGGAGTACACAAAGCCATTAGAAAGGAGCATTTTTAAAAAGTATACAATGGGAAGGAACCCAGCCCTGTAGCATGCAAATACCCTGTCCAAAGCCAGCACAGCACAGTCTGTTAGGCAAATCCTCTCTTGGAGGATTTGCCTCTCTCTTTTATTCCTTTTGGAGTGTCCAAAAGCTCTCTGTTGCTCTACCCCATAGCACTCAGCAATATACAAGCTATTTACCCAACACACTGGGGATCCTTACATATAGAACATTTTAGCATATATCTAATAAAATACATTTGATATATCTAGATTTTTAAAAGATGATTAAACATAAACCTTCCTTTTTTGAAGTAATACTGGCCCTGAGCTTCTCAGCCCTTGTGCTTATTTCTTCAACACAGACAATTTATAGCATGTGGTGCCCATGGACAGCTCAGCCAAGATCACGCCACTTTTCCCTCCTCTGGGACCCAACGCCCAACATCTCAGACATCAGTGAGGCCTCCCACAAGACCCTGTTGGCTCAAGGCCCTTTGTTAATTTGCCTAATCCTTTCTGCTGGCAAAGGCAGTAATGCCACTGAGGCCAGATCTGCATTAGTCAATAATCTGCTTCTCAGGTGTTCACTTTTCCTGATCTTAGTAACAAATATGAAGAGATGTGTAAATTTAGGCTCAACAGCCAAGTATCATGACCTTCATCTATGCTACCAGATGAAAGTATTGGTAGAAAAGCCTCAATAACCATGAATGGATGGTCTTGTGGTTTTACAGACCTTTTTAGACTCCTGAGATTTACAGTTGTGTGGTTTCTGAAAAAGAACTGCCATGGTAAAAATGCAGTATTATTCTTAGACCCTCAGACTAGCATTTCAGAAAAGCAGAAGTTGAAATCCAGCTCCGTGTTGTAAAACAATCTTATGTAAGTTACTTAACCTGTTTCTTCCTTTGCCAAATAAGAATGAGATGCTCCCATTGGCCTCTGTCTGTAGATGCAACTGAGGGTACCTGGACAAGAGCACAGTGCTGGGCAAGAAGTACAGTTATGTCCTGGATTAAGTAGGAGCCTTTGTTGTGGTGCACAAGTGCTTTCTCTTTGTAATGTCTAAATAGACACAAAACAAGAGGAAAAGGAAAATAACCAGCAGGAGGGGAACTTATGTCCACTTTATTACAGTTCTAATTATGTTGAGTGTCTTCATTGTCCAAGGCACTTTTTAGGTGTTAAAAACACTAGAAAAATAAAATATAATTCCTGACCTCAGTGTGCTTACATTTGGTGTATATGTTTTGGGTGTGTCTGTGTGTTGTGACTATATGTGTGTATATGTGTGTGTCTATGCCCATGTGTCTATGGTCACAGCTAAACTAAGGTACACTGGAGCTTTCTATTCTAAGGAGCAGGGTCTACACGGGGAGTAGCTGACTGGCAAGGATCTAGAAAAGTTTTACGGGCAAATCTGTGTTTGTGTTAGGCTTTGACAGGAATAGAACTTCAGCAAGCAGAAATAGAAGAGAAGGGATTTTGGAAGAAAAAAAAATACCTGAGAAAAATCAGGGAATGGAGATAGTGCAAGGCATGTCCCATGTATACTGATGTATATAGGTAATGTAACTGGCAACCTATAAGATCTTTACCTGGCTAGGAGGCACCGAAGACAGGCAGGAGGGATCCTTTACATTTCCAGCAGTCTCAACCTGCACTTGCAATGCCTCTGAATCAAAATGAACCACATTAAGGCAAACTCTCAGCTGTCTCTCTGATTCTGCCCTTGTCATTCAGTTTGGCACAAATGGCACTTTCAAGACAGACTCTAAGGATTATACTTGGAATTTAGAGTTCCGAGGAAGTGTTTCTGTGTACACAGGAAGGTTGGCAAAACAAGAAAGGCACTCCACGTCCCAAAACACTCATTTTTCCTAACTCATATAACTATAAGAAAACTAGGAATCTTTTAAGTTCCTATAAGGTATAAAATTCAAGTGGTTCTACTGTAGTATTTCTCCAAGTGCATTGCTAACAATAAAGAGAACATTCACCATTCATTCATTCTTTCCTTCATTCAACAACTATTTACTGAACACCTATCATGCACCAGGCACCTGTTCTAGGCATAGATATCCTATCTCCAATGCTTAGATAGTAGATAGCCTCCCACCCTGACCCGCTGTGGAGCTCACAGGCTAATGGGCAGAGACTGACAATAAATGAAACAAGTAAGTAAAAGAGTAAGCCAGATGATGAGATGTGCTATGAAGATAAGAGGAAGGCAAAGAACTTAGGTAGTGCTGATGACATGTGAGCCAATACTTGAAGGAAGAGAAAAGTAGAGATTTGTGCAGATATCTAAGAGAAGAGCAATGGTGGCAGGAGGAACAGCAATGCAGAAGCCCTGAAATGCATCTGAGGCAGTGAGGATCCCAGGATGCCTAAAGCTGAATGAGAGAAGGAGACAGTAGTGAGATGTAAGGACAGAGACTCAGCAGGAATCAGGAGGCTGGAGCAGGAGGATAATTAATACAATGCAGATTATGGAAGCAACTAGAAGATAGTAATTCATGATGGAGGAAGTGGGTGATCAATATTAACAAATATGGCTGAGGGGTTAAGTAAGGTGAGGGCTGAGAATGTACTCTTGAAGTCAACGCCATGAAGGTGTTTGGTGACCCTGACTAGAAGGTATCAGCTGGAGGGATGAGAGCAGAAGCCTGACTGTGGAGAATTGAATGGATAAAGGGAGGGAAAGAATGGACCACAAAGCATTTTTCTAAAAAGGGAGCAGAGAAATGAGTGGTCATGAGGAAATACTGCCAAGAAAGGTTGTTTAATATAAGGAACACATACAACCCAATAGCAAAAAGGCAAATAATATGATTTAAGAATAAGCAAAGGACCTGAACAGACATTTTTCCAAAGAAGATATGCAAATGGCCAATAAGTAAATGAAAAGGTGCTCCACATCACTCATCATCAGGGAAATGCAAATCAAAACTACAGTGAGATACCACCCTACAGCTGTCAGAATGAAAATTATCAAAAAGACAAGAGAACAAGTGTTGGCAAAAATGTGGAAAAAACGGAGCCCTTGTGTACAGTTGGTAGGGATGCAAATTGGTGCAGCCACTATGGAAAACAGGATGGAGGTTACTAAAAAATTTAAAAATAGAACTACTGTATGATCCAGCAATCCCACTTCTGGGTATCTATCCAAAAGAAATGAAATCACTATCTCAAGGAGATATCTGTACCTCACATTCATTACAGCATTATTTAAAGTAGCCAAGATATGGAAATAACTGAAGTGTCCCTCAATGGATGAATGGATAAAGAAGTTGTGGTATTCAGCCATAAAGAAGGAAACTCTGCTATTTTCAGTAACATGGATGAATCTTGAAGGCATTATGCTAATTGAGATAAGTTAGAGAAATAAAAGCATTTCTTGATCTTATTTATACATATGAGATCTAAAAAAGTTGAACTCATAGAAACATATACAGCATGGCAACTATAGGTATAATACTGTATTATATACTTGAAATTTGTTAAGAGAATAGACCTTAAATGTTCTCATGGCAAAATACCCCACAAAAGTAACTATGTTGGGTGATGGGCATGTTAATTAATCTAATTGTGGTAAATATATATATATATTTATATATATTATATATTTTTATATATATCATATATTATATATATTACATATATATAATCTCCAATCATCATGTTGTATACCTTAAACTTACACACAATGTTATCTGTCAACATATCTAGATAAAGCTGGGTGGGCGGGATAAAAAAAAAGAAAGAAAGAAAAGCTGGTTTTGTTTGATTGATCCTTTCTGTTTTGTCCTGTTTTTTAAGTGAGAGAAGTAATACCCTGTTAGTGGGCTGATAGGAATGGATCCAGTAGACTGGAAAATTGATGATGCTGGAGAGACAAGGGGAAGAGTTGGAAGAGTCAGGATCTAGTGGATAAGTGAATGGGATTATCTTAGGCAGCAACAGGGACAGTTCATGGCCTGGGGGGGAAAAAAAAAGAGGGAGCAAAGCATCCAAGCACCAAGGTTGGGATGTAGATGAGTGCCTGGAGCTCATGGAGATCCTCTTCCAACAGCTCTGTCCTCTTAAATATGGGACAGCACAAGGGGCACATGGTAGAAGAGTAAGACAAGGGTGGGTCAAGCAGGGTCTGGGGCGCTGAGTGAGAAGGAGATGCGACATGATCTGACCTGCATTTTGGAAGCTCCCTCTGGCATGTGAGCTCTGAAGGGAGGCAAAGGTGGAAGCAGAGCAGCAGCCAGTTAGGAGGTTATGGCAATAATCCAGGATGAAGATGAGAAGTCCATGGGCTTTTTTCACAGACTGCAGTGGTAGCAGCTGAAGTGGAAAAATGATCAGATTCTGAATATATTTTGAATGCAGCTAAGTCAATTCAGAAGAGTCAATGAAGTACAGGGTATTCTATTGTTTTCCACCCAAAGGAATACAACAAAATCAAGAAATGTTGTTGCATTTAAGCCAAAAAGCAGTAACATTTCAACTGCTTTTACTGACAATAATCCGGTTTTTAACTAGCGAAGACTATTCCAGAACTGTGGCAATGTCAATAAGTGAGGCCAATGAACACATAAAAATCTGTTGGTACTATAAAGCATTGTAGAAATTGAAGCTGTAGTTAAAAGCAAGGCATCTGTATCTGTTCCAATAAGCCAATTGTCAGGAATGAGTCAATAAATCACAAAATTAGTGTGGAAAATATTTCAAGCTTTCCAAGATCAAAGAATGGATAGTGAAATATTAACTTGATGTCCTTTTAACTTTCTTTTCTCAATATTTATTAGTGTTTGACCTCCCCTGAAATGAGAGTTCCATTATAAGCTCTTTTGATAAATGGATTGAAAGGTTGCTCAAAGCACTCCATCGTCACTAAGTATTTTCTACTCTCCAGTGAAACACTATTAGTCTGCATTTTACAGTAACTGTCTTCAGCATACCAAAAACGTGCATCTCTACACAACAGAGAGAAGAACTAAGGGGATTTCCCTTTCTCTCCCTCTTCTGCCACTGGTAACTACAATTACAGATACTCTTAGAGATAAAGTAGAGACATGCACAGTAAAAATGTCATTACATAAAGTGTCCAGGCCTGGTCATTCATACTTTAAACACATTTGAATTAATATTTAGGGTTGGAACAACCAAAATAAATGAGGGCCCAGTCCTTCTTTTCAAATTTATAGCAAACTTCCTAGAGAGTAGAGGCCACAGATCCCTCTCTCTTCTTTCCATATGTCAGGTTTAGCTTGAGAAGCATTAATCATCCATTTTTGTCACCCAGATGTTCTCTGCATCCTAAAGGGCATATATGACAGATTTCTCTAAGAATTGTGGCAATTTTTGACCAAATAATAAACTTATAGAATTTAATATTAAAAAATCAAAGATGCATCAAGATGTAGTTGTGAAATCCTGAAATTTGTACAGAACCACAGAAGACCTTGAATAGTCAAAGCAATATTGAAAAAGAAAAACGAAACTGGAGATATCCCAATTCCAGATTTCAAGTTGTATTATGAAGCAGTAGTAATTAAAACAGTATGGTACTGGCATAAAAATAGACACACAGATCAATGGAATAGAGCTGAAAACCCAGAAATAAACCCACAATTACATAGTCAATTAATCTTCCACAAAGGAAGAATGACTATACAATGGGAAAAAAGACAGTCTTTTCAACAAATGGTGTTGGGAAAACTGGATAGTCACATGCAAAAGAATGAAACTGAGCCACTTTCTTCCACTACACACAAAAATAATCTCAAAATGGAGTAAAGACCTGAATATGAGGCCTGAAACCATAAACATCCTAGAAAAGAGCACAGGTAGTAATCTCTCTGACATTGGCCATACCAACAGTCCCTTGCCTCAGGGAAATAAAAGCAAAAATAAATTATTGGGAGTACATCAAAATAAAAAGTTTCAGCAGAGTGGAGGAAACAATCGACCAAAAGGCAACCTATGGAATAGAAGGTATTTGCAAATGACGAAATATACCAATAACTTATACAACTCAATACCCCAAAACAATAATCCAATTAAAAATAGGCAGAAGTCATGAACAGACATGTCTTCAAAGAAGACATATAGATGGCCAACAGACACATGAAAAGATGGTCAGCATCACTTATCATCAGGGAAATGGAAATGAAAACTACAATGAGACATCACCTCACACCTGTCAGATGGCTAAAATCAAAATCACAAGAGACAACAAATACTGGTGAGAATGTGGGGGACAAGGAACCCTCCTCATACTGTTGGTGGGAATGCAAACTGGTATAGCCACATAATGCAAAACAGTATGGCAGTTCCTCAAAAAATTAAAATTAGAACCACCCTACAATCCAGGAATGGCACTCCTGGGTATTTATCCAAAAAACATGAAAACAATAATTCAAAGGGATACACACACCCCTATGTTTATTGGAGCGATATTTATAAGCAGCCCAAGCATCCATCAATAGATGGATAATAGATGGATGGTATATCTATCAATCTATCAATCTATCCATCTAATGGATTGTTATTCAGCCATAAAAAAGAAAGAAATCATTATAGAATTATTTCTCAGAAAGAAAAATTGAAATCAACCTACATATCTAACAACAGGTGGCTGTTTAAAAAAAAAGTTCTATCCATGCAAATGAACTATGTATGACCATTAAAAATTATGTCAAATACTTAAGCTCTAGAATACATTCACAGTGTGTTTTGAAATAAAAATAATATAAATGGTCTGACCACATTTTTGTAAGAATAAAATACATATTTACATATATATAGAAGGAAATTAGAAGCATAAACATCAAAAGATTTATGTGACTGTTTCTAAACACAGGATTTTCAAGGAGGCTGTCCTTTTGGCTCATCAGTACTTTGTTCTATTTTTTCCATAAGCAACCTTTTATTAACCTCATAGTTGGAAATGTATCATTAAAAGTTACTAAACATTATTCATGGTGGCACTCAAATCTCATAGGCTTGGCAAAATGCACCCCTATGGCTCCTAACCTTGCTTGCTTTCTAGACATGTGGTTATGTTAGTGTCAAAGCCCTAATGTGGCCCAGAGATCACCTTCTTCCATAGATCTCTGACAATCCGCTCACAGTCAGGTCGACTATATTCTTCAGGCATCAAGGGCAAGGAAATGGAGCACAGCAGCAGATTCTAATACCCACAGAACCACAAAGAATGAGGCTTTAACTACAAGCTTCAAGTGGGATATGTCAACGTTGGCTTGCTTTCCATGAAAGCAATAGGAATTATCCGGCAACAAAATGCAGCCAGCACATCTATGGGGGTTAAAGGGTGGGGCACATTGGAGAAATGAGAAAAACCCCAGAAAGTGAACATGAATTCAGTGCATATTTGGTGGAGTGGGCTTTGTGCTATAAAACAGCACAGCACAGTTAGGGAAATTCCAGATAATTTCAAGAATAAGACCCAGTATAAAGGCCTAAGCAATTTCCAAAGATTCTTTTAAATTAAGAATGAAGTCCCCAAAGAACTAAATTCTAATACCTTGAACTTCAAACAAACTGCTTTAAAAGCAACACTAAAAACATCAAACAGAAAGTAGATTAAGTGCATGCTCCATCTGTAAGAGCTTGCTTACCACAAACTCAATTACTTGTTCCAAAATGAGATCCCAGTTTGTTTGGATTTACTGATAGGCTTCTCTTGATAAATGAGAATGACAGATCTGAGAAAAGAAAGCTTCAATTCTGTTTCTTGGTCACACTCAAAACCACAGCTCCAAGTAAATGCATAAACAGGTAGCAATGCTTTGCAAAACAAAACAACCCTTTGCAAAAACAAAACAAAACAAAAAAAAACACAGCGGTGTGTATCTCTAGGCAGTCAACCCCAGTATAGACTTTTATCTTTCATGCCATCTATTTGAATATAGAAATCATTTGTGTTTGGAAATAGGTCCTAATCCCCACCTCGCCCCTGCCAGAGGATAATGTTTATTTGAAATAAGTCTTTGCTCTCTGTTCAGTTCTACAGTTTGCTTGCATCCAATTTTGGCCTCTTTTCCAGCTCTGAGCAGAGGGCAGAAGCATGTGTGCCTTTGCTCTCCTGTTAGTGCACTCATGCCTACCCTCCGTCATGCTGGCCTTTGTGAGGCTGCCAGCAACCCCCTCTCGGAGACATCTGTTGCCTTGCTTAAAGCAAGGCGCTTCCTAAGCACGTGACTGGGCCGTGCGGAATCAGAGAGTGCCACCTCCAACAAGAGGCGTCTGTCCACCTCGCCTCTCCTCTGTCATTTCCTCCTCCAGCCTCGGCCTCAACAAGTGGCCGAGCCTCACACAAGCTGTCAGGGACAGATGCTATGTGAAAAGAGGAAATTGGACTCCAAGATGCTACAGCTTTTTTAATTAAGTCCAACCTAAAAGCCAAATAGTGAGGCATGAAATGAAGACTTACTTGCAAACAAGCACTGCATTTCAAAGAGCAATGATGCACTGGTTCGGGTTAGCCCACAACGTCTTTGCTTTCTCAAATGTCACATTGTTCCTCATTCAGCCCATTGGATATCTTCATGTCTGCGGTGGACGATTTGTCTTGCGTTGGTACATGAGTATCCTCAGTTTTCTTTTGTCATTTCCTTCCTCTGCCGTCCCCAGGCTAGTTGGGTTGGCAGGATCCAGTGTGTCCACGCACAGCCAAATGCTCACTCACATCTATTCATCACTCACCTCCTTGCTCCCTCGCTCCCTCGCTTCGCAAACACCCACTGATGCCCACTACACGGCAGGCCTGGCTTCACATTCTAAGAAAAAGGAAGAACAGCGTTATGGCTTTCCTCTTCCCAGCTCCCCGAGCTAATTCCAGTCAATTGCTTTGTCTCCATTTTCTCTCGTTTACTATTTGTTTTCTATTCTGGTTCCTTATTGTTTCTCTCTGAAAACTGACTGCTAATTAAAGTGGACTAGAGGCCCAGGGCCTCTGCTGCAATTCTCAGCTTACTTAGCCAAGATCTTCATTGATTATTAAGGATGCTGAGGACTCAGGGAGTTTTAGAGAGAAGAAAGTAGGAAAAAGAAAAAAAAAACCTTTCAGACACAGAAGGAAAATAGAGAAGACGTACCTTGTGACATACCCTAGAAATTCTAAAGTAATCACAAAATACAGGTGAGCCTTATTAAGATTTATTATTTTTCTAATTTCCTTTCCATCATTTTAACCACAGAGAATGAAATATACTATTGAAGGTGCTTGAGAAAGTTTTCATATATTGCAAAATCAGTAAGGCAGGGAGATACCTGAGGCATCATCTTGCCCGCTTTACAGGCCAGGAAACCAGGGAGAAGGGCTGGTCCAAGACCACACAGAGAGGAACTGGCTGAGGCCAAGTTAGAGTCCCAGGTTTTCTGGTCTTCTCCCCTTTCTATTCGTATCCCCAGCCAACTACCCTGTTCCCCAATTCAGTGTTTTCTATTATATCAACGTTTTAGAACATTGCAAGGGATGCAGGGGAAAGTAGATAAAGCATATGCTTGCTAGGGAAATCTAATGATAATGTTTGGAGTTTTCCTAGAAAACCCACCTGAAGTATTTTTTAAAGAACTTCTGAAAAGTAGGGGCTCCTGAATGGCTCAATCAGTTAAGCATTTGCCTTCAGCCCAGCAGAGTCCTGGGATCAAGGCCCACTTCAGGCTCTCTGCTCAGCAGGGAACCCTGCTTCTCCCTCTCCACTCTGCTTACTTATGCTCTCTCTCTCTCTCTCTCTCTGTGTCAAATAAATAAAATCTTAAAAAAAAAAAAAAACACTTCTGAAAAGGAAATTTCAAACAAACACAACTGAGAAAATGGGGAGAAGGAATTGACTTGTTCCAAGATCATATTTACCATTAGGTAACAGTCAGAAAACGAATATCTGACTTTGGATTATTTTTCTTAGTTTTATTAAGGAAGACAGAACACAAAAGTGAATAAGAATTTGATTTCACTGGATCTACTAGTTAGAACCCTTTGGGTTAAGTGACAGAAAAGACAGCCTAAGTTGGCAAATGCAAAACAAAGAATATGATGTTCTAAGAACTGAAAGATCCAGAGGTAGGTCTCATTTCAGGCATGGCTTGACACAGAATTCAGATGGTGACTAACACTTATGTGATCCATGCTGGGGACTACTCTAGGTGTTTTACACGACCGGCCTAATTTCACAACTGTCTGAGTAGCTATTAATGATTCCCACCTTACAGATGAAAAAACTGAGGCACAGAAACTAACTTGTCCTGAGTGACCCCATTAGTAGATGGTAGAGCAATTCAAACTCAAGTAGCCTTGTTCCAGAGTCTAGATTTTCATCACTGCCTCCTATCACCAAAGTCTAGATTTTCATCACGGCCTTTCCATATTGCCAGAGTCCAATTTTCCTCTATCATTCATCTCTGCTGCCTGTGTGGTTCAATTCTCTTTGAGATTCTCCCCTTCTGGAAGCAAGATAGCTGAAAACAACTTGAGCCTCAAAACCTGACAGCTCCAAGGTCCAGCCAAAAAGATCAAGAGTTTCTTTTTCCTAAGTCCCAGCAAAAGTCTCCCTGCATCTCAGTGGCTTGAGTCAAATATAAGAGAATGCTAACATTCTGACTGGCCAAACCTGGGTCCCCTACCCCCATGGAGCAGGAAAGGTGGAGGCAACCCCACCAAAAACACATGGACAGAAAGTGGACATTTCCCCCAAACACCCCCAGAGAAACTGGAATAGTTAACAGAGATGGTTAATGGATACTGGCTGGTAGACACAACTGGTGAACACTACAATGTAAAATTTCACCACAAGAATTAAAACACTTCTTTTTCAATTACGCAGTAGGAGCTCTTGGTCTTCAGGAATCATTCCTGAAGTACTCCATAAGACGCATGGCAACTTTCATTTGTACAAAGAAGAAAAGTATATGAAAAAAAATCAAGATAGGACAGTCATGGTATATTTATGATCATGGACTACCTTTACCAGGCCCATTCACATCAGTTTTAGGATTCCTCAATGAACCCATGGAGTCAGAGTCTTCTCTTTAGGGGGGATATTGGGAGCTCATCCACCCCAAGATCTCACATAGAGTACAGGCTGTCCCCAGGGCTGCCAAGGACCATAGCCTCTATTTTATAAGGTCTGTTTCTCACCTTTCATATAAGGTAGGGCTGGTGGAGAAAGGGCAAAAGGACAGGAGAAAGAAAGGTGATACTACAAGACACCTGCCTTTTTCTCTGCCCCATGGAAACTGCAGGACCATACTCAGCCCTGTCTCATTTCCCTCACCACCCCATCCCCAGGTGCCAGTCTTGCCTATAACTGTGCACCTCTCTGTGTGTCCTGATTGTCACACCAGAACCCCTCATCTACTTCTCATCATAAAACACTTAGGATCTGGTCCTTCTCTGAAGCCTCAATTGTTTAGGCACCCCAAGGTCAACTATCCTCCTCTAAATCATCTTTATCTTTTCCCTTGGGAGTCTGAATGGAAACAAAGAAAGGTGACAGAGATTGGGGCTATAGGAGGAAATGTTTATCCAAGGAGGACCAGGCCACCATCGGTGCATGTGATGCCCAACCTGGAACCGATGCTGCAAAGTGTTTGTGAGCATTCTCTAGGAACTATCATGACCTCCTGGCTGGGAGATCGGGGAACAAGACTCAATACTCTGTATCTGGACTCCAGGAGATATTTCATTACATTTCTGAGGGTACCTTTATGAGTTGGATGACTGCCAGCAGATGATACAATTAGTTGGATTTGAGACTATTTGAAGGACCCAAGCACTGGAAGTGGGCCATCAAAATGGTGCCAGAGGACTCTGACCTCAGCGCTGTCCAGTTCCAGAATTCTGTCAATATCTCCATGAGGATATTTATGGCACACTGGTCAAATAATTAAGAGTTGAGGGGATGCTGGGAAGAAGAGCAATAGTGTTGGATGACATAGTCAGGATCAAGCAAGATACGTACCAGATTCCTGATGAGACAGATTAGTGATGAATGTTAAGCTTGTATTCAGGTTAAAATAAACATGTACAAGTTCATGATTGTGGAGACACAGCTCAGCAGGTCTGTGTGTGAAAAAAGGAGTTTTGGTTGACTCTACTCATGGTATGAGTCAACACTGCACTGTGGTTACCAAAAAAATCTAATGTGGTCTTATGCTGTCCTGAAGGCAACGGAACAACTGGACTGTGGCTTGTGTCGGGTATGCTGTATTTTACGTGAAGCAGACCACACCAGGAGTTTTGTGCTTTAGTCCTTGACCGTATTCCAAGGGAAAAACAGGGGCAACCTGAAATTCAGTAGGAAAGGAGTGACTGTTACGGTGAAGGGACTAAGAAACTCCTGGGAGAGCATGAGGATGTTTTGCTTGGAAAAGAGAAAAGTTTATGTGAAACATGAGAACTGTCTTTAAGGACGTGATCAGCTGTCTTGGGAAAGAAGCATTCCATTTGATCTCTGTATCGCTTATGGCCGGACCTGGGCCGTCAGTGGCAGTGACAGGTGCCCGAGAGGACCTGTGGCAGCTGGACTGGCTGATCTCAAAGATCCCTGTTCAACCCTGAAGTTCTAGGTAGTAATGATTCTGACACATGACTTCTAAAAGGCACGCTGGAGTACAGGGGACCTAGGTGCACTCTGCAGCTGGAATCCTGAGTTCAAATCCTAGTGCAATAGTTTTCTATTGCTGTGCAAAACACAGCAACACAGACTTAGTGGTTTAAAACAACAGGTACCTACTAACTCACAGTTTCTATAGGACAGAAGCACAGGCAGGGCCTAACTGGGTCTTCTACTCAGAGTCTCATATGGCTGACATCAAGATGTCAGCTGGAGTGTATTTCTTTCTCAAGCTCAGGGTCCTCCTCCAAACTGGCAGGATTCATTTCCCTGAGGCTGATGACCATGCTCCTCATTTCCTTGGGAGCTATTGACCAGGAACCACTCTCAGCTCCTAAAGGTATTTGGATTAATTCTTGCCACGTGATCCCCTCCGTAGACTTCCAGAACACGGCTGTTGTTTTCTTCAAGATCAGCAGAAGAATCACTTGCTTTGATTCTTTCCCTCCAGGGAATGCCTGGACCCTCTTATCATGGGCTCACCTGATTAGGTCAGGCCCATCCTGGGACTCACTCTCTTGATTTAATTCAGAATCAATGAATGAAGGCCCACACTTACATCTTCAAAATCACTTTCTCCTTGCCATACCATCAAGAGAGTGAAAGCCTGCCATCTTTACCAGACCTGTCCACACTAAGAGGAGAAATTTGGGGGGGAGGGCACCCTAGAAGTCTCCCAATCACACATTGCTTTTCCACTCACAGATTCAGATCTCAGGATAGCTGCTCGGCCTCTCTGTGTCTTAGTTACTTCGACCATCAATTCCTCAAGAGGTTGCTAGGAGGCTTAAAGGAGTTAATCCACAATGGGGTCCTTGGGAATGACAACCCATGGGTCGTCAGATGTCCTGTGGTCAACGTGCTTGCAGGCAGGGGCTGTTCCATAGAGAGCCGGCTTCTGCGCTCTGTCCTATCAGCTAGCCTTTCTCTTTGCTGCCACTCTCACCATTTGGCTATAATCTCCTCTGCCCCTTTGGGTGTCTCTACCACCTACTGTTATTCTTCTTTTCTCTGTGCTTTTTCCCCCTGTCAGTTTTCTCCATTGCTTCTCTCATCATTCCTATCTTTATTACGCTGGCAACATTTGCTGCCATTAGTCTCACAAATAAGACCATGTCTTCAGATCAGCTGACATTCTAAGATGTGGTCTACATGACATTGGTTCCTTTTTTTGACATTCACTATGCCTCGGCCCTAAAAATTGTTTTTTTGTGTGTTTTGTTTTGGTTTGGTTTGATATTGTTTCAGATTCCTGAAGTTATTAAATTTTGACTTATTTTCCCTGTAGGTTAAAATTTCTCCTTTACCAAGCAGATAAATCAGAAAATAATGTTTCACCTTTCAAAACAATTCAGCATCTGAACTTCCTTCTCATAGAAAAATCCCCTAGTACAGTTAAAACATTATTCATTTGGTAACAATTCATTTTCAAAAACAATTTTCAGGAACCCTTCTATTGCGCAAAGTGAATCGCTCCTGGTTTGCAATCCAGTTTGCTGATGGAAACTATGAGAGGCCAGCGAAGGGAAAAAGCAAAGCAATTTCACTCTACAGAAGTCAACGTAAACAGCCAACAGTGCTGTGGATGTCTGCAGTCTTGCAAAATATAATTTCAGCCCTGAGCCCTGCGCACAGTAGGTACTCAGCAGAACTTTTCTGAGTTGAATGGAGGAGATGTCTCAATAAGTGATAACCATGAATCCATTTAATTAGTTTTTTCTTCTACCAGATTCTGAACCCCAACATGAAAAGAGTTTACAAAACAAACAGAAGAACCAGTAGTAATGAATACGGTTCAACGCAGGCAGCTTGTATGGACAAATGAGCTGACACGCAGTATCAGCCAGATCTTCCGTGCTCGGCGAAAATCAGGTGAGGTCATAGCTCCCATTCTGACTGGTTCTATCATGCCACTGAGAGTCAACATGACTGTCTCTACGCTGCTTAGGTAGGAGGCGGGGAGGGAGTCCAGAGTGGCACCACCGCTGCAGGCATCCTCAGGCCCCAGGCAGCAGAAACTGGTGGCGCTTCTTGGATTGTCAGCAAACCCAGGCAGAGTGCAGGTCGTATGCCAGGAAGCTGACACCAGGAAGAGGCACTGGCCCCAGGGCCATCTGCAAAACTCAGGGGAGGTTAGGACACAGAGGCATCCCCCCAACCCATGTAAAAACAGCCCATCTCTTAGAGGCTATGGGTGGATAGGGCTCCAAGGGATTGATCTGTAGCGATAACTATTACTGCTTTCCATGAAAATATCTGCTTTCAAATTTGTTGCTGAATGTCTGTCTTCTTTGCTAAACTATAAGAAATAAAGCATAGAAACCAGGTCTACACCCAATGCCCAGCTTCTATAATCAGCAGAATATTTGCTCAATTAACTAACGAAAGAACAAATGAATGGAGTCTTACATCCTAAATGTAGGAGTCATGGCAAGGTGCCCAGGGTATTCAAAATACACTGTAGCTCATCGAGTGGTACATCTTACTTCAGTTCCAGGTGTAAATAGGTCCCTGTACCCTAATCGACGCTGCCCCATTCATAACTGATTCACCCAGAAAGCCTGTCTGCTCTCTCGGCTCTTCCTCCGTGTAGTTCCTTAAATCCTGGTGTTCTCTGGGTTTCTGCTTTAGACCCGTCCTCTTCCCTTTCCTTCTCTCTCACACTGTCTTTGGGTTAATTCATTCACTTCTGTAGATGTAGTTACCACCTATGTTTCATTGTCACCTCCAACCCTCATCACCCAAAGGCAATGGGAAACCCCGACTGTATGTTCCTCAATCTCAACAGGCCCCAGCCCTAGCAATGGAAAACCCCAACTGTATGTTCCTCAATCTCAACAGGCCCCAGCCCTAGCTTATGACCTCCCCCACCCCTTGAAAGCACTACTTCTTCTTCTGTATTTCTAATCACAAAAAACTCATCCTCACTCACCTGCATTATCCAATTAATTCAATCTCTCAAGAGGAATCAGACTTCTGGATCCTTTCCATCCTAGCCTCCACGTTCTTAGCTGAAGACCTCTTTATTTTTACAATACCCTCCTAAAAGGGCCTCTGCTTCCCTCCCTGCCCTGCACTCTGATTCAGGATCCCACTGCTGCTACCAGAAGATTCTTCTAAAAGAGAAACTGGATTGCATTAATCCCCTACTTAAAAGCCTTCTATTAAAATACTAGGAGTCTTAATGATCCCCCCAGACAGTGAGGGGTTCTTTTCTACCAACATTAAACAACCCCAGAGAAAAGTTCTTCAAATATGGACAAGGGAGCCACTCAATGAAATGGATGGCTCACCCTGGAATTCCGGAATTCCAGAAAAAAAAAACAAAACAAAACAAAAAAAAACCTAGAAAGGCAGCACTACCCATGGATACAAGATTCCTAGTGCTTAGATCAGAAAACCTTGGACACGGGATCCCTGGGTGGCGCAGCGGTTTGGCGCTTGTCTTTGGCCCAGGGCGCGATCCTGGAGACCCGGGATCGAATCCCACATCGGGCTCCCGGTGCATGGAGCCTGCTTCTCCCTCTGCCTGTGTCTCTGCCTCTCTCTCTCTCTCTCTGTGTGACTATCATAAATAAATAAAAATTTAAAAAAAAAAAAAAAAAAAAAAAAAAGAAAACCTTGGACAGCCCAGAATCATCGATGATGAGATGTGATGAGAACCCTGCAATGTGAGTGAGAGAGCAAGAAAAATACACAAAAGATACAGAAATAATGGGTGAAATGAGGAATTTGGGGAATGATTTCACTAATTCACTCAACAAACATTTTGAAGACTGTTACTATAGTTTTACATCATGCTGGACTTTATATTGTTAGTTAAATTAGATGGAATTAAATTAAATTAGTGGAAAACAACTGAAGTAGGTCACACACACACACACACACACACACACACACACACAGCCTTTTTGGCTCTTGTCACCCAGTAAAGCTTGAACTCTCAGACTGGCTTACACATTCCTTTGCTGCTTTCCAGACTCAACTCCTACACTATTCTAAGAACCACATACTCCCATCACACAACCACACCCTATTCCTGCCTGAGACCTGTAGGTCCCCCCTGCCCACAATGCCTTTCCTCCTGTTTTCCAGGTGGGAACCTCTTCTAACCAACCCACCTCTCACACCCAGGGAGAAGCTTTCCTTGAAACCTCAAACTTCCATCCTCTCATGCCCACAGAGCTATGTCATGCTCCTATTACAGGATTTCTGCTGTAGTTTGTAGTTTTTCCTTTCTCTGATGGTCTCTCTCTAGTTAGCACCTGAGCCTTACCCTGTATCCCTGACACACAGAACAAATTAGGGTTTCAGTGAAGGTTTGTCGAACAAATGCATTTCGATGTCTAAACAATTAACTTATGGATACTTCGTGTACATGAACTGGTAATATTTTAGGTGCTACCTCTACTAATCGTTTTCTTTCAGTCTGGCATGTTTGTGGTATCTGTGCACCCCATTACCAAGGACAGCTGACATATGAGGGAAGATAAAAGAAGGCATGCTTTGGTTTTTATATTTTTATGAGGCTGGGGCATAATTTCAATCACCACAAGCAATTCACCAGCTTTATTTTCCCGCTGTCCTTTTGACTTTGTAAATAATTACAACCCACAATTTCAGAAATACTACATTAATACTCCATTAAAAAAACTTAATTGATAGACTGAA
Organism: Vulpes lagopus; assembly: GCF_018345385.1. Classification (NCBI taxonomy): domain Eukaryota; kingdom Metazoa; phylum Chordata; class Mammalia; order Carnivora; family Canidae; genus Vulpes; species Vulpes lagopus. The sequence goes on along the minus strand of NC_054836.1, from coordinate 42,078,554 downwards.
TTCTTCAGGCGAAAATGATGCTATTACTCAAGCTACAAGCACAAGGCAGACAAGGAAGGTCAGTTGGAAAGGGAAAGAAGGGGCCTCTGGATGAGGAGAGGAGGGGGCTAGACCTCCCTGGGGACTGCTCTGGATGGAGACAAGCCAGGGGGACAGCAAGCAAGGGGAGGTATGCTCATACAGGGGCAGTCCTCCTATCAAACAGGTGGCAGCCTCACAGATCCGGCTAATCTTCCTAATTACGGAGAATCTGGCCTCCAGCCAAGATCAAGGGGGGCAATTTGACTCCTCATGGGGAAAAGCGTAGCAAGCCAGAAAAGACCCCCGCCAAACAGGTGATGGTTCATGGCAAGATTTCAGACCCTGGGGGGAGGAGTGGTGCAGAGGGGAGTTAAGGTCCTCCACAAAAAAAGAGGCCACTGTAGAAGCTCAGTGAGAGACAGTGAGCCAACACCACCGAGCCTGAAGGAAGGCAGTGGATGAGAGGGTATAGGGGTGTTTGGGGCGCTCTCCCGAGACACTACAGACACCAGATCCTTCGAAGTAAGATGAATTCTAATCTTACTGGTGATGGGTAGTGTCTACTAACAAGCTGCCTGATTTGATCAGTCATTGGCAAACTGGGGCTCACAGGCCCATTTTGGCCAGCCACCTGTTTTTGTAAATAAAGTTTTACTGGAACACAGCCATGCTCATGGCTGCTATTACGCTATGAAGGCAGAGATGAGTAGTTGTGACAGAGACCATATGGCCCTGCAAGGCCTAAAATATGTACTATCTGGCCCCTGATAGAAAAAGTTTGCCAACCTTTGGTCTAGAAAATGCCCAGGCTGCCTCTCAGACCAACAGAAATCAGAATCTCTGGTAGCAAGGTTGAGGCATGAGTACTTTTTAAAGCTTCCCAGACTATCTCAATGTGGAGCCAAGGTTGCAAACCCCTAGTCCAGCCTGTTGCCGCAACTCTGAGAGGCATCTGAAGAAGTCGCAGAATCGGATTCCATCTCAGATGAATAAGTCAGAGGGAAGGGTGGTTCAGTGCTTAAACTTTGGGGAAAGAAATCCCTCAGCTGCATCCTCACTCTGCCACTCACCAGCTATCTGACCTACATAACTCAAATCCCAACAGCTCAGTTTCTCCATCTATAAAATGGGCACAGTAACAAAACCTACCTCATAGATTGCTGGGAGGGTCAGAGGGATGAGTGCTGGTAGAGCTCTCAGTGGTGTGGCATATGACTGCACTTGATAAAAGGTAGCCAGAACAGGGGATGGGGGAGACCTGGGCTGAGAAGCTAACTCCATCCTGGCTTACAGCAGCCGGAGGAACTCTCAGGGCTGTCACATGTGGTGCCCAAGGAGACATGTTCATGTCAGAAGCTGAGCAGCATCTTCAAGACATTGCTGGGAAAAGCCACGTGCAAGCGCAAGGACTAAACTGCCAGCCTGCATGAGCAGGTGTGCGGTCCAGGGGAGCTCGAGACACATCCCATGGCTAAATTCTGTGCGCATCTGCTCCTGTTTCTGGGGCTCCTTGTCTTGGAGCCCTGGCTCACATTATGGACAGAAGCAGTTTGTCTTCTTGCAAGGCTCTGGTAGTGTCCAGTGAATGCCTGTGAGAGACCAAACCCCAAGTCCTGCTGCTTGGACTACATGCTGGGGCTGGGCACATTTGTAGGTACCTGCCCTGCAGATATCTGCCTTCTGCCCACCTTTGCATGACCTCCATGCCAGTTTGGGTTTGATATCAGTTTGCCAAACTCTTACCCAGGTGATACAAGGAGGGCTATGGTCTCCTCCACACAGAGGACTTCTTTGGGCACACAGTCTGGCCCCTAGAGGTGCTCCAACAATATCTGTGCCTCAACCATTCAACTAACATGTGAAGGGCATGCATGCTACAGAATTCTCAGGGCTACTTGCTCAGCTAATGACCTGCATTGGGCAGATAGGGTGGTCCCTTCATTTCACAAAAAGGCCTAGGTCTTGTAGGGTTAGTAACCTCTCCCAACTGCTGTAAAGATGGGTGGGCCCTCAAATGTATAACTAGAGTTCTTGGGAACCCTGGCAGGATTTGGTGACTCTCCAAATCAGGAAATGGTAAACCATGACTTTATCCCTGAGCCCAGCCACAGCATGACTCTGTTTGCAGTAGGACATCTTTTCCTGCATATTGGTTTCAGCCTTGAGCTAGAACAGGATCAAGCTGAGTGGCCAGTTCCAGAAAAGCCTGGTCAATACCATCCCAAATTTAATACATGTACGTGTAAGGAAAGGAGGCTTAGAACCATACCAGTCCCCTACCCACGGAGCCCTGAACCTAAAATTGGCATCACATATGATGACCTACAACAGGTGGGGGTCGAGCCATGGTTAAGGTTACAGTCTCTTGATACTATTGGAAAATCCAGGAACAAGCCAGTAGGAAGTTCTCATCATATTGGTAACACCGATGCTAATGGCTTTCATTTACTGGGTGCGTATAAAGTGCAAAGAGATTTACTCACACGCAATTTTTATTTAATCTTTATAGCCATTCTATGAAGACTTGGAGAATGAAATAGTTGCACAGCACATAGCTTTTATTTATCTTATTTTTAAAAAAGATTTTGTGTATTTATTCATGAGAGACACACAGAGAGAGAGAGGCAGAGACACAGGCAGAGGGAGAAGCAGGCTCCCTGCGGGGAGCTCAATGCGGGACTGGATCCCAGGACCCCAAGATCATGCCCTAAGCTGAAGACACACACTCAACCATTGTACCACCCAGGACTCCTGCCACCTAGCTTTTAAATGGCAGAACTGAGATTTAAATCCAGGCCTCTCTAACTCTAAAGCTCCCATTCTATTTTCTTAAGTTGTACAGCCTCCCCAGAAGGAGCTAGCCATGCCTCTGCTGTGGCATAATCTTGTTCCACCAAACAATGTTGGACTGAGACAGGGAAATGATATCCATGCCCCCTAGGAGAGTCCCTAGTCAACTCAAGAAAAACTGCACCTCTTTTGCCTGTGAAAGTTCTACCTCATGCTAGGGGCTTGGCCCTGAATTAGACTCTGTGTCTTATTTTATAGGATCTCAGGGTCTCCTCGGAGCTCTTAGAGTCTTGCATCTGATCTCCTCCATCTCACGAATCTATCCTTGGCTCAATCCCTGGGTTATGTCTCAGTAACAATTCACTCCGCTAAGCAGCAGACACCTTCTCTTCATAAATACTGATGATAGATAAAACATCCTATCTTTCACCTTATCTAAAGAGGATGAATGATCTAATTCTTTCACTTGCAGAGCACAACGTTGTGGCCAGCTGAGACCAAACTAGGATGCAATCCCTGTTCACCTCCTTCTGAACCTCCCGGCTCTGCTACTATACTGGTTAAGGAGAACTACCCTGACTGGGGAACCAGCCTGCCTGGGTTCAATCCTGGCCCAGCTGGTGAACCATCAACTTCACTTTACTCGTTTGCAAACTGGGAATAATAACAGCACCTTTTTCAAGAAGCTACAGTGAGAAGTAAGACGATCTATTACAGGTAAAATACTTAGCTCAGTGCTGGCAAAGGATAAACACTCTGCAAATATTAACCGTTATTACTAGTTGAGATTATATTGCTGCTTCTACTCCGGTTGGTATTATATATTCACTTGATCAAAATTAACTGTGCTATTTTCAAAACAGTGCGGAAAATCATGTGTTAGTGCTCAAGGACTGGAATCTTACACATGGGAAAACACTCAGGTACAAAAATTGACTTCTTCTGTCAACTTCCCCCAAAATACAGTGTATTACTTTTAATGGCACTTGACATTTTTTCTAAGACTTGGCCATATATTCTCTAACTTATCCCTACACTAACCTGGAAAATCTACTTTGCAGATGGAAAACTGCAGTTTCAGAGATGTCAAGTAATAATAATAATAATAATAATAATAATAATAATAATAAATGGTAACTAACATTTATTTTGTGCTTCCTGTATATTACACAGTGCTTTAAGGAATTTCTATATTTACTGCCTTTCAATTTTCAAAACAACCCTATGAGAGAGATGTTGTTGTTACATCCGTCCTATAGATAGGGAAACAGAGACCCAGGTTAAGAAACTACCTAAGAGGCAGGCTCACAGAGAAAATGGGAAATGGATAATGACACTTCCTTAGTGTGGTGCTTGAGTTGCAGAACTAGGTTTGGTGGTCAGCAAAGAAAGACAATATCCATAGGCCTTTGCTGTGGTGGCACTGTTCTTACATTGTCCCCCCTGCGTGTGCATACACACACACACACACACACACACACCCTTTTCTTCACACGGGAAAATCTCTAACTCTCCTTCTCACTAAAAAATTCTGTGATTGTAGCTGAATCTACAGAAACCATCCCTCTGCCAGTTTTGGAGAGGGCTGAGCACTGAAATATGTACAGTGGTCCCTCCTTACCCACCAGGTGAGTCCCAAGACCCTCCCTCCTATGATGCCTGAAATCACAGAAGGTACAGAACCATATGCTATGTTTTTTTCCATACATACCTATGACAATGTTTGATTTATGAAAACAATAACTAATAATAAAAGTGAGCAACTATAACAATGTACTATAATAAAAGTTATGTGAATATGGTCTCTCTCTCAGAATATCATATTGTGCTATATTCAACCTTCTTGTGATGATATGAGATGCTAAAATGCCTATGTGATGAAATGAAGTGAAGGGAATGACACAGGCTGTGACATGGAGGTAGGCTATGGCTGACCTTCAGATGATATATCAGAGGAGGAGCATCTGCTTCTGACCCGTGGTTGACCATAGGTCATCAAAACCTCTGAAAGCAAAATCATGGATAAAGGGAGTACCAGTGTGGTCTTCTCAAAGGACAGACAGTGACCCTGAATCTTTTCCTAGACACATTTAAAATATCTTCCAACTTTAGAACAACATAAAAACATGATTTGTTTTGTCTTTTAGCAGCCTTTCTTTGATCTGCACATTGGCTGCAGACTGGCTGGACCCACTGTCCTTCCCTAGCAGGGGAGTCTTGGCCTGAGCAAAGCTAGATCACGATCCCTATAAATCATCACTTTCCATTCATGCTCATCTTGCTGGTGTCACAGCGCTGTCACTATCTTGATTAGCGCATGAAAAAGGGCGTTAAGATGAAGTGAGATGAATCTGTGCTGCTCAGGAAGTACCAGATGAATCGGTAAACTGCCCAGTTATTGGTCACTTGGAAAGCAGATTTAAGCTGCTCTGGGGTCCTGGAAACACACAGCTCAGAGAGGCCGTGGAGCAGCTGTTCCTTTCTTATAAAGCTTTCCATGATCGTAGAGAGGAAAAACATATGTGCTGGCCAGGCCAAGTGGAGCTCACACAATTTGAGATTCACATTCTGAAAAGCACAGAGAAGAGACTGTCTCATGCTCCGGATTATCTTGTTTGCCAGTTAATGAGCAAGAACTTGTCCAGACTGCCCAACAGGACATTCAATGTCAATCTTATTCTAGTTGGCCTCTGTGATGCTTTGTGGAATGTTCACATGCACTGTTCAAAGGGTAAAAGATTTAAAAAGAATTATCCGCTTGGCTCACCATTACCCACTTTCTGCTAAAGCAGAAATGTCATTATAAAAGATGGCCACATGTTAAGCATGGAGAGAGGTAAATTTCTGGAAGTTTACACCTAGAGAAGCAGTCCTCAAAGGATGGTCTGGGGAACCCTGGAAATCCCTAAGACCACTTTGGGGTCTGAGAGGTCAAAACTATTTTCCTGAAAACACAATGACATTATCTGGCTTGTTCAATCTCATTCTTTCTCGAGTGTACAGTAGACTTTCCCAGAAGATACATGACACAGGATATAGCAACAGACAAGAGAATCCAAGTGTCCCTCACTAAGCCAGATGCTAAAGAGATTTTCAGCAAAGTATAACAATGACGCTATTCTCACTAAGTACTTTTTGAAAACATAACTTTTTAATAACAATAATTTATGTTAACATACAATTGGCATGTTGTTCAAAAAGATCTGAAATTTATTTTTTCAATTTCAAAGTTTTAATTTCTAATATGGTAAATATTAATTGATGTAACCCATAGAAAGTATTTGGGGGCCATCCATCATTTGTAAAAGAATGGCAAGGTCCTGAACCTTAAAAGTGTGAGAACCATGGATTCAGAAGAATCTGATGTTTTTCTCTTGGCGGAAGCATGCTTTCCTTCCCTAGCTTCCCAGCCAAGCATCCATCTGCTTCAGACTCACCACCTTCTTAGTTTGGGTGCAGGTCCTCTCCTCTGTAGTCTTATTACCTGCCTTACCCCCAAATCCATACTATTGAATTGCCTTTGTTCTGCCTATGACATGGATCCGGGAAACTCACAGTTGTTCATTCTCCCTGGCAAGGCAGAGAGAGGAGCTTTCCTCAACCACTCTACTCTCCATCAGGCAGTGCCCAGATGCGTGTGAGAGCTGCCACTTTTGCCTGGACCATCAATCAACAAATGCTATGACAGGGGCTGGAGAGAAAATAATGATTCAAAAGGATTGTGACAGGTGCACATCGATAGGTTGACAATGGGAGAAAGGCGCACACAGACCCAGGGGCTCAGAGATGAGCCGGCGCCTAGGCCACACAGAGGGAGCCCCGTGTCTGTGATGGTGGACACAAAATGCCAGCCTGTCACTGTGTAGGCAGACAGAACCACACAGATCAGGCGTCCCCTTCCAAGTGTGAAAAGACTGTAGCCACTTTCTCTGTAGATTCCAGGACCTCAGAACTCCCCTTACAAATGAGGCTGGACGTGGCTGTCCAGTTTTCCCAGCACCATTTATTGAAGAGACTGTCCTTTTTCCAGGGGATAGTCTTTCCTGCTTTGTTGAATATTAGTTGACCATACAGTTGAGGGCCCATTTCTGGGTTCTCTATTCTGTTCCATTGATCTATGTGTCTGTTTTTGTGCCAGTACCACACTGTCTTGATGATCACAGCTTGTAGTACAACTTGAAATCCAGCATTGTGATGCCCCCGGCTCTGGTTTTCTTTTTCAATATTCCTCTGGCTATTCAGGGTCTTTTCTGATTCCACATAAATCTTAAAATGATTTGTTCCAGCTCTCTGAAGAAAGTCCATGGTATTTTTATGGGATTGCATTGAATGTGTAAATTGCCCTGGGTAGCATTGACATTTTCACAATATTAACTCTTCCAATCCATGAGCATGGAATATTTTTCCATCTCTTTGTGTCTTCCTCAATTTCTTTCAGAAGTGTTCTGTAGTTTTTAGGGTATAGATCTTTTACCTCTTTGGTTAGGTTTATTCCTAGGTATCTTATGCTTTTGGGTGCAATTGTAAATGGGATTGACTCCTTAATTTCTCTTTCTTCAGTCTCATTGTTAGTGTATAGAAATGCCACTGACTTCTGGGCACTGATTCTGAATCCTGCCACACTGCGGAATTGCTGTATGAGTTGAAGCAATCTTGGGGTGGAGTCTTTTGGGTTTTCTATGTACAGTATCATGTCATCTGCAAAGAGAGAGTTTGACTTCTTTGCCAATTTGAAACTAGACCATTCTCCTACACCATACACAAAGATAAACTCAAAATGTATGAAAGATCTAAATGTGAGACAAGAATCCATCAAAATCCTAGAGGAGAACACAGGCAACACCCTTTTTGAACTTGGCCACAGCAATTTCTTGCAAGATAAATCTATGAAGGCAAGGGAAACAAAAGCCAAAAAGAACTATTGGGACTTAATCAAGATAAAAAGCTTCTGCACAGCAAAAGAAACAGTCAACAAAAAACTAAAGACAACCTACAGAATGGGAGAAGATATTTGCAAATGACCTATCAGATAAAGGGCTAGTATCCAAGATCTATAAAGAACTTCTTAAACTCAACACCCAAGAAACAAACAATCCAATCATGAAATGGGCAAAACACATGAACAGAAATTTCACCAAAGAAGACACAGACATGGCCAACAAGCCCATGAGAAAATGTTCTGCATCACTTGCCATAAGGGGAATACAAATCAAAACCACAATGAGATACCACCTCACACCAGTGAGAATGGGGAAAATTAACAAGAGAGGAAACAACAAATGTGGGAGAGGATGTGGAGAAAGGGGAACCCTCTTGCACTGTTGGTGGGAATGTGAACTGGTGCAGCCACTCTGGAGAACTGTGTGGAGGTTCCTCAGAGTTAAGAATAGAGCTACCCTATGACCCAGCAATTGCACTGCTGGGGATTTACTCCAAAGATACAGATGCAGTGAAATGGCAGGACACCTGCACCCCAATGTTTACAGCAGCAATGTCCACAATAGCCAAACTATGGAAGGAGCCTCGGTGTCCATCGAAAAATGAATGGATAAAGAAGATGTGGTCTCTATATACAGTGGAATATTACTCAGCCATTAGAAACGATGAATACCCATCATTTGCTTCAAAGTGGATGGAACTGGAGGGTATTATGCTGAGTGAAGTCAACTGGAGAAGGACAAACATTAAATGGTTTCATTAATTTGGGGAATATAAATAATAGTGAATGAGATTATAGGGGAAAGGAGAGAAAATGAGTGGGAAATATCAGTGAGGGTGATAGAACATGAGAGACTCCTAACTCTGGGAAACGAACAAGGTGTAGTGGAAGGGAGGTGGGCAGGGGGATGGGGGGAGTGGGTGACAGGCACTGAGGGGGGCATTGGACAGGGTGAGCACTGGGTGTTATACTATATGTTGGCAAATAGAACTCCAATAAAAAAATATACCAAAAAAAAAAAAATGAGGCTGGAGCACTGTCTCCATCTCTGTCCTGCAGATCAGAATAAAATATTCACTTCAATCTAACACACCTGTAAACAATCACTGAGCTCCTCCTAGACACCTGGGTAAAATGCTGGCTGGAAGAAGTACAAAGATTAATCAGAAATGCCCCTTCCCTACACTCCAGGAGCAAGAAAAAAATCGTTAATGGAGCTGCTTATTAGCAGCAAAATGATCAGATTTGAGTCTTAGCTCATGTCTCTTACCTGGCCTGTTTTCTAGAGAGAATGGAAGAATGCAATGTGAGAAGGCAAAGCAGCCAAAGAAAGCGCAGAAACAGAAGCCCTAAATAATGCACAAGACTGGATCATCAACGTTTGAAACAAAAGAAATGATTCTGCAAGAAAAGCCACTCTTTGTTTTTTTTTCTTTTTTCTTTACAAATGCTATTTCTTAACCTCAAATTCAATTGTTGGCCTGGACAGAAAGAACCTGGTTTCCTACCCAACTCGAAACTCCCACATCTGGCCTGGTTATGCTCAGGTTCCCAAGCAGGCTTCACCCAAGAGGCCCTTCAGAGGCATCCAGCCAGTGGGACACCCAGCCCAGAGGGCATCTGCGAGATGGAAAGGGAAAGAGTTCCTAAATTCTAACATTGACCAACGGCAGAATGCTTCATCTTTGAAGTAGCCTCTGGAATCGTCAGGTTCCGTGTTAAAATGGGCTGCCTAAAGACTACCTGTCCATGTACAGGCTGGAAGCACACGACCGGTGCCTGGAACTTGTGTCCTTGCTGTCAGAGGCAGGCGGGGACCTGCCGCAGCTGAATTTAAGGCAGGCAATACTTGGGGACGAGGAAGGAGATACAAGGAGCCTTGCTGGTGAAGCATCTCTGAAACCATTTTACCCATCTCCCTCCCTTCTCGCTCCCCTACCTCTCACCTCCTCCACCCCATCTCCACTGACATTATTTCTGTTCGGCAAGGTTTTGAGATGCTGGGAACTGTCTTTCTTAAGCATCTTCTAATCTTTTATGAAGATTATCAAGATCATGTACTTCCAAATCTTCTGCACTATGAACATCAAAAACCCGTTAACTAATTAATTCTATGCTTTTAAGGATTATCTGCATATTAGAAAAGTACTATACTTATCACACACAAAATTATACCTTTTTCTTTTTTTTAAGATTTTATTTTTTTATTCATGAGAGACACAGAGAGAAAGAGGCAGAGACATAGGCAGAGGAAGAAGCAGGCTCCCCCCGGGGAGCCTGATGCGGGACTCAATCTCAGGACCCCGGGATCATGACCTGAGCCAAAGGCAGACGCTCAACCACTGAGCTACCCAGGTGCCCCAAAATTACATCTTTTTTCTGTCAGTCACACATTCTCTCTCTTCCTTCCTTTCTCCCCTACTCTCTTTTTCTCTTTTCAGAGTCTCTCCCTCTCTCCCTCTCCCTTTGTCTCTCTCTCTCTTTCTCTCTCTCTCTGTCTCTGCTCTGTCGCCACAAATACACTCCATGCTTATTGGCCTATGGTGCACTCAAACATTAAAAAAATGATTCAGCAATTGATAACATGTTAAGCCATTTGAAAACTGTCAAAATTGGAAATGAAGAATGTAGCTCCTTCATTTCACAAGCAGCTTAAAGGCAAGTGTGATGGGCTTCTATAGAAGGCCGTGATGGATTCGGAACGCAGTGCTTATGTGAACTGAAGCAATGGGTGCCAACCAGCAAAGCGATTGTGAGGATTAAATAAAAATAATGCCTGTAAAGCGTGTACCTCAATGCCTCGCACATGAATAGCGCTTCACAAATGATAGCTATCATTATTATCAGGAAGTATTGATGACAGAGGCCATAAAATTCAAAAGAGAAAGAGAGTTAGAAAGACAGAGACCATATATACCAGAGATTGTTTGTTGATCCATCTGTGCATTGTTTAAATTGGCTTCACAGTGGACAAAGCACTTATATTAACTTTTCTGATCCCAGAACAAGCCTGTGAAGTAGGTAGGACAGATGGTATCATCCTACTTGACAAACCAGGATGGGACAGAGGGCCAGAAAGCTCTTAAGATGGTTTTGGTGTAAGGTTTAACAGTCATTAAGTGGAGGGGACCAGAACAGGAGCCACATGGCTCCCTGAAAGGGAACAGTGTTCTCCATTTGGCTGATACCCTCAGTCTTTCTAATCCATGGCCCTGCCTCATCTTAAGAACTGGTCTCTGAAGAATTTAAGATTAAAATGCCAAAGTAAATCCAATAAAAGGTAACTCTCGATTAGCCAACTATGGCTCAGGTGAGTGAATCAAAGCGCCCCCCACCCCTCAGCTTACCAGGCAATAGTTACAGGGTCCCCTCCTTTCCTGAGCAGTGCACCCTGTGTTAGGGGCCAGGACCCTGCCCATGGTGATAGGCGGAAAGTCATGCAAGTGCAGGGACTTGACTCCCAGCAGCCCAGCTGCCGTGTTGCCTTCTGTGGCCGCAGCTCCAATTTAGCACAGAGGATTACAGGCTGGCAGCTGTCAATTATGCAAACCAGATTGACTCCCCATGGCATTCCACATCTGGAGAAGCCTTCCTTGGAAATCGGTACAGAGGCATCCGTGCATTCTCAGTGCTATTATTATCTTCAAAACTACCTAGAGAATATTCTCTTCCAAATGCAAAGATTAAGAGAAGTTAAAATACATGGCATAAAAAAAAATGCATGGCATAGTTAGTAATTTTTCCTGAAAAAAAAAAAAGAAAAACATACTCCATAGCCAATGCTGGTACCCAGGAAGACACTATTTTTTAAATGGCATGAAACACAAAACACACTGAAAATGCTGCTATGCTATCAAATAATTTATACTTCCTCCCATGTTATCTAAAATAAATGACACTTTTGAGCCAATCACATATATTAAATATGGACAGTTTGTTTCCCAAACCTTAATTCTGGGGTTTTAACTAAGCAAATAAAATAAAGAAGATAATTAAAATGACTTCTGTCCCATATCATGCATAGGAAAAATATGCAGGGTATGGGGAAGAAAAAGGATTTAGCACAAAATATTCAGCCATCTCAATGGAAAAAACCTTCCCCAACACAAATCGATAGCTCAGGCTGCCTCTCTGTTTGCCCTGCCTAACTGGGGACTTTGCTATGAAATCTGATTACTGTTATCAGCAGGAAGCTGATTTGGCCGTCCTGCTTCAAGGAGAGTCATCCAAATTACAGAGCCGCCAAAACATGGGCTGGGTGATCCTGGCACATGTAGATGGAATGCTCTGGAGCCTCTCCTTATTCTATGGTATGGGGAAGATTCTGTGGCCTGACTCAACATAGACTGTTCACACAGGCAACAAATACAAGATTCCCAGAACAGGGACACATTGGCCTCCCAAGTCATGGAAAAACGAGAGAAATTTTAAGAGTACCAGTGCCTGGTTCTGGGTGCTAGGACTCACATCCCTCCAGTTCCTCCCTGGAGAGAAGTAGTTTGCTTTTTGCCTCCTTTAATAAACTGTTGAGAAATGCATATTTAGTGCCTCATGGGCAGAAGGTCCTGGGTTGTCCCACAGAGGTACAGAGAAGTGGATCCCAACAACATGCCTGCCATGAAGAAGTACAGGAGAGGTCAGAGGCACTTGTGAGAATGTCAAATGGGTACAAAGTTCTAAGTGCTCCTGGAGCCAAGGGGTAGCTGGGCTTGAGCCAGGGAGGAAAGCATCAAGGGGATGGAGAGGGTTGACCCATACTGGGTCCTTCCCTTAAGAGATAGGGAGAACTTCAAAAAATGACGTTAGCTTCCCACCTTAAACAGAGAGAAAAGCCAATATAGTCAATTTGTTATTTTGCAAAAGATGATCATTGGGGCCAGGGCTGGATGTGAGGGATATCACTGCTCGAATTGGTAGAGGCTTCTGGAGGGGGCTCTGGTTCTTGTTGTTGGCTGTGTGGTCAGTAGTTAGGATGGGAAGGGATGGGAAGAAGAGGACAGGAGGGCAGCACTCAGAACCAGCCTGTCACTCACATGGAGGTTGGGCCACAGTGGGACCTCTTGGGGAGTGAACCTGGGCTCAAAATCCTGCTCCACTCTTTCTGGCTAGGTGACCCTCAGTTCCCAACCTCACTTCCCCGGACTGTGAAATAGGGTAATGCCTGTCACGGTAGGGAGCTCATTAAGTAATGGGTCTACACCTCGGAACACAATATCTTGCATACAAATAGTCAATATATGCTAGATCTCACTTGACTCTTCTCACATCATCTTGCCACCTGCTGGGACCACCAGTGATAGATTTTTCTGGAAAATGCATAATTCCACAACTCTTATCTTGTTGGTCCATCTGATAGGCAATATGGCCAAATTGAAATTTAGGAAATACATTCTTTCCATTCATAGGTAATAATACTACTTATTTAGTATCTTATTAGATCATCCATTCTTTTTTTGACATGAGGGATGGTAAAATAGAGAGAGAGGAGGTGGGAATGGAAAACTTAAGGAAAAAAAGGAACTATTTATTGAGTCTCCCCCTCTGGTGAATGTTCAGTGAGAAAGCTCTGCTGATGGCCCAGTTTCCTAGGAAACTCTGCTTAGCGACCTCATGCTGTAAGTGTATCAGCAGTTTGCTTTGTAGAAGACACACACATCTGGCAGTCATTTGGGCAATATGTCACCCAGCCAATGGCATGCAGAATATCTGAATTAGGTAATTTTGAGGTGAATTTTCACTCAAGTGGCAGTCAAGTTTTTATCATTTAAATCAGACTTTATGAGTTGACTCAAAATTTTAAGGCTTTTCCTTCTTGTTATACTTGTCTACCATGGAAAGGGGTGTCCTTTGTACTTAGTCTAGTTGGCATCAACATTCTGTATTCCTCAGCTCTTGCTCACTGCCCAGGCTACAGGACTCTCCTCCCTACATGCTAGAGAGAGGCGCTGGGCTCCTGGACCCAGAAAGACTCCCTTCATTCCATTTCTCTTGAGAAGACTCCTTCCATTTTCAGTAAAATCCTTTGGATTCAGGGAGTGACAAGCAGGTAGATCTCTCCTAATCAGAGAAGATTTTTATTTAATCATCTTGTCTTTGCTCCAGGAGTCCCTATTGCCCACTCACATCTCTTAAGCAGTTTACAAAGCTCTGTTAGTTAATTAGCAGCCTGCCTAGCTCCACAGTCAGGATCCTTAAGGAGGCAAAAGAAATACTCAGAACAGACCAAGGTTTCAAGAGGTTTTATGCGTTTGGTCAGGGACTTTGGTCAGGTTCATCTAGAAGAGCAAACAGAACTTGTGCTGTCTTTTTTGGCATCAGATTATAAATGTGCTTGCTGCCTCCTCTTCCCCAGATGAAAATGGGTGATTTCTTAAGCACTGTGTTCACTCTTATCTTGTGTCCCAGTACTTGCGGTTTCTTTTATTTTTGCTCTCTCTCGTCAATATGGAATCTCAATTAGGTTCTGAGACACATTTTTGTCAGAGCAATATTATTCTGCAAGTCCTTTCATGTTATTTTGATGAAGAGGACATCTTTTATAAACTTTGTCTGAAAACATCAATGGATGAAAAGAGGAACAACCGACTTCAGTCAGAAACCCTAAGACTCAAAAACTCATTGAAGAAGATGAACACTAACACGTTCTATGATGTTTGGCGGAAAGGAAATCGAGGGCCCAAAGAATCTGCAGCTTCCCAAGGGAGGAGGAAGAGTGGCCAGAGGAAGGAGGAGGAATATTCAGTCAGGAGGCAACTCAGAGCCTTCAGAAAACTTGAAGCTTGATAAACGGGTGAATGTTCAGTGGTGTCTAGGCAAGTGGAAGGAATAAGGGTTGCATCATGGACTGTGCTGGCAAAATAGCCATGACACCTCATGGGTGGGGGTGGGGAGGATGTTCAGGTTCTCAAAGGAGAGTCTATTTCATGGTATGTTCTGTGATTCTTTAGCAATGCATAGTCAACAGTCAGGAGATGTTTGCTGAATCAGAACCCCCTAAAACTCAATGTGATGAGGACATAGTAAGAACTCTGGGTTCTGTCCTAAGTGCTTCACAGGTACTAGCTCATTTCATTCTGTGAGGTTGGTACCAATATGGCAGGTGAGGAAATGGAGGCATAAGCAGGTAAACCAACTTGCTGAGGATCAAGCTGATGATTGATAGTGTAGTCTGGAATAAAACCCAGGCATTCTGGCTGCAGATTCTGTGAGCTCAACCACTATACCACATAAACCATAAGGACTACAGTCCTCTGGGTAACTTCTCGATCACTTTTTAAAATATACCCATCCCAACTGAAAGTATATTTAGGAATTATGCTGGTTCTTAAATTACAGTGAGTTTTCATTTTCTTTTTGTCTAGGAAATACACATGGTGGTGGGGGCAATTATGGTCTGGTTACCATGAACTGAATTAGGTAGAGACAGGGTTTTTTTCTTTTTGCCTGTTTGTGGAATTCTCTAGGTACTTTCCACCCACATGATTTCACTGTGACTAATAGAAATAGATTTGATATCGTTTCTCAATGGATTGGATTTTTCCTGAGAAATAACAAACCTTCTTTTTTTTAATTTTTTTTTTTTTTTAATTTTTATTTATTTATGATAGTCACAGAGAGATAGAGAGAGGCAGAGACACAGGCAGAGGGAGAAGCAGGCTCCATGCACCGGGAGCCCGACGTGGGATTCGATCCCGGGTCTCCAGGATCGCGCCCCGGGCCAAAGGCAGGCGCCAAACCGCTGCGCCACCCAGGGATCCCACAAACCTTCTTTTAAAAGGCCAATGACTTATTCCATTTAAATCTAGTTGCTTTTTTTTTTTTTTGCAATTAACAGTCAACTCTTTCATCCATTTTCAAAATTTTTAAATTATTTTTTAAATTGTGGTTTATACAGGATGAGTCATACCATTTTAACCATTTTAAGTGTACAGTTCATTGGCATTAAGCACATTCACACTTTTGTGCAAACATCGCCACCATTCATCTCCAAAACTCTTTGCATTTTGCAAAACTAAAAACTGTACCCAATAAAATCTACTTTATTTTTAGTAAGGAAGTTTCATTTTCATAGACAAAAATAAAAGAAACAATTAGGCAAAGAAGAAACGAGTTAGTTTGCAGAATGAAGTCAACCCAAAGAAAACAATTATATTCTATCTAATCTCTATAGTACTGATTTTTTTTAGAAAGTCCAGATCTTTGTCACCTAAACTGACAGCCTAATCTTGATATAATGCAATTCTCTTTAAGGTGGTGTAACTTATTTTAGCCTGGTAAAGAGAAAATAGTTTAAAGTATTAACCATGAGGGTTATCTTTCTGACTGACACAAAACAGGATTAACATTCTCTTTGAAATGTATTACCCCACTGAACCTCATACCCAGGATTCTGATTCAATTGATTACCAGCATTTCTTTAAGCTTCCCCGAAGAGCCTTGAATGTAACCAAGGAGGAATCCTAAAGTTTAAGGGAGTGACATGAGCTGAATATCAATTTGAGGCCATGGAGTAAATATGCAGAAAGCAGTGGGTCTCAGCCTTCTGGTTTTTCTTAATTCAGAAACGACTTGGAGAATGTGATGAAGCTATGGATCATACCCTAGAGATATATGTCTACTCCCATATGCTTGCAAAATTCTTATCCTATTGCAGGAGCCCATGATCCACCAGAAGCTGACCTTCACATGCTGAGTGCAGAATAAGCAGGGACAATAGCCAAAGAAAACACCCTGAGGAACACCAAAAAATAATGAGCCATCTGAAAAAAAGGAGCCAACCCAGGAGACTGAGTTGGTGCAGCTAGACAGTTGGAAGGAGAGCCAAATGAAGCCAAGAAATGGGAGGATTTTAAGAGAAAAGGGTAGTACAGAGTCAGACGCTATGTATGCACCAAACAATGGCATTGGATATGGTTAAGAGCAGACAGCAGGACCTGTGAAACAGTCAAGCATGCTCTGCTGGAAGACAGGCTGCAGAGGGATACTGTAGACGTACAGAGGTGAGGAGAGCAGAAAGGACAATGGAAGCAGCCGTTAGGAGGAAACTACAAAGAGGTATGTATGTGGGAGGGGTCTCAGGAATGATGGGTGCAGAATGATGAGGGTGGAAATGAGGAGATAGATGGAGTTTCAACATGGTAAGTGCTAGTGTGAACAGCTGCCGGACCTCCTCCTTCCCACATCTACTTGTCTGCCTCTGTGTCCCCATTTTGCCTGAGGTACATCCTTCTCCCTGACCCCCAGACTCCAAAATATCTAGCCATCTATTCCCTAACCCTACGTCTTCATCCGGTTGCCTGGTTCTCTTAATTCTACATCTGACTGTTGTCACTACTTTCCCAGGTGTCCACATCCCCCTTTTTCTCCCTGCCCAAGCCTCATCCATACAACTCTGCTTTAACGCCACACCACTTCTGCTATGTTTTCTATCTTCTTTGTTACATATGGGCCTGCCAAAATTCTTTGGGTCAGATTGTATTTTCCAAAAATGGCCTGCAACAGTATTTCCCATCCCACATGATCTCCTACAATGTGGTACTGATGCTTCCCTCCTCCCATAAAAGGTGGGGTCTAGGCCTCCTCCCCTGAATCTGGACAGACCTTTGACTTGAACGTAATCAGAAGACTGGCAGGAATAACAATGAATAGGCATTATCAGAAAAAGACCAGGTCAGGGGCGCCTGGTGGCTCAGTCGGTTAAGTGTCCACCTGCAGTTCAGGCCATGATCCCAAGGGTCTTGAGATTGAGCCCCACATCAGGCTCCCTGCTCAGTGGGGTGTCTGTTTCTACCTTTCCCTCTGCCCCTCTGCCTCCCCCTGCTTGTACTCTCCTGTGCACTCATATTCTCTTTCTCTCAGATAAATAAAATCTTAAAAAAGAAAGAAAGAAAGAGAGAGAGAGAGAGAAAGACCAGGGCAGAAAAAGGCAATGGAGCTTCTACCTTGTTTGATGGAACTTTTGTGCTTGCAGCCCTGAGCTACCTTGTAAGAAGTCTGAGTACTTTAAGACTGCCATGCTGTGAGGAAGCCCAGTGCCAGTGAGTAAAGACACCCTTGAATGATGGCAGCTAAGCCTTCAAGTCTTCCCAGCTGAGGCCCCAAACATCATGGAGTAACACAGATTTGTCCTTTCTGTGCCTTTCTGGAATTCCTGATCCACAGAGTCCATGAACCTAATAAAATGGTTATTGTTTTATGTCACTAAATTTGAGGAGGTTTATGGCAATAGTAACTGCTATACTTATCTCCTGGATTGTTAGTATCCTGAGAGCAAGATCTGTATCTGGTTTTCTATGAGTACAGTACTGATCTGTGAAAATGAGGTGACCCTGAAAATAAGGCAACTCCCTGCTTTCTCAATGAGAAAATAAGGAAAAGAGCTTTCTGTTTAGCTTGAACATATAAACTTTCAAGGCTAAGGATGAAATAGTTAATTTTCCATTTATAATATTTAATTTATATGTGCATATTCACAACCACACATTGTAGAAGATAACATATTTAGAAATATGGCTCTTTTTTTCCCACATTTTATGACACAATTTTGTTAAACTCTTGATACACATTTTTGTCAATTCTTGGTCATTGTTAAGAGTTACTTTCTGATCATCTAACAGATTTTTGGAGCCCTCCATCTCCACATCCATTCACCTGGTTTGAGATAAGGCACTTTGGAATCTGTGTATGATGCTGTCACTGGAAATTTTATACAGCTTCAATTGTGCATTTATATAACATAAGGCTAGTTTTTATTTTATTGCCCATTGGTATGTATTCGTGAGCACTACAAAATAAGTGATCACCACTTTACTGCTTTTCAAAAATGATCTGAAAAGGCTTGTGTACAATCCTATCTAATGTGCAGTTCTTTGAGGGCAGAGCCCATGAAATTTACACTAAAACTATGTAAATTTGCTTCCTTTAAAAGTCATTCCATTAGGTGACCCCTATGGGCATCCAATGCTGGTACTTATTTTAAGTAATTTCAAGCTATTGTGTCCTGCCCTAACAATGTTTGTGATTCTAAATAAGTGAGCTCTAATTCTAGTTAAAGCAAGAGTTCACAAGAACTCGAATTTAAAACAAAGTCCTATGTTCTTAGGAATAGTGTTTTGAGGAAAAAAGTCCACCATATATTGGGTAGATACTCTGGAAATATATATGAAGTGGAGGAATGATTCTTGTGGTCCTTTAGGGAGATGGAACTCAGGGTGGTAAGGAGGATCTTCAGGTTATAAGAAAAAAAATCTGAAGGAGCCTTACTGAGAGGAAATCACATTACTTCAGGGGAGAGATAATGATGATGCTCATAACTGTTCTCAGCAGGGTTGAAAAATGATGTGAAAGGTACTAGCAGACAGGTAGGAGTGATAGAGTTTGGCGCAGTTAGGGAGGCAGTGTATACAGTGCAAACACCAGCTCTATAGTGTGAAGATCTGAGTTCAAACCCAGGCCTGTCATTAAATAGGCTGGTGACCTTGGCCAAGTTACTAAGCGTCTCTGAGCTTCAGTTTCCTTCATAAAAGAGTTGTTGGAAGAATAATATAAGATCATATGATGAAACATAAGAAAAGTAAAAAGCCAGCTGACTAGAGCGTTCCTGAAGGCACTTCATCAAGAACATCTATTATTATGGTTGATAACTGATTGGACCTGAGGGTTGGGAGTGAGGAATCATTATTTCCTATATCATCATCATCGTCATCATCATCATCATCATGTCCTCTTGCAACAGGTCATTCTAGATATCTGCCTTTAAAAAAAAATCATGTCCTAACCTTTTTTTCCCCACAAGTGTCAAAGTTGTTAGGAAAAAATAGAATAAATCACAAAGTGGCTTATTAATTGGGGATTATTTCCAAATGACATTCTTAAAAATCTGTAAATTACATCTCATGGAATGAAACGCAATGAGAGGAACAAAGGATCTGTTTCTTCCCTGCTTCCACTGTTGGGGGAAACCACATCAGTCACCAAATAAAACAAGTCTGGTGTCCAAAATTACCCGGTTGGAAAATCACACTGCTGAATGAAATGTTCATCTGAAAACAAAAGTCTAAACTCTTGAAGGCCAGGGGCAATAAGAGGGGAGCACTGAGATATGGAGCCAACAAATGGATAAGCTTCTTATAAGGAAATGTGGTCAACAGAGCAAAATCCAGGGCTGCAGGATGGGAGCCTGGGCACTGATCCCCCCCTGTGGCCCTGCCTTCCCCAGACTTCCCCTTCCTCACTCCAAAGTGTGCTCACTCATGGCAGAAAGAATTTTCTAAAGCATAGCTCTGATATCCCTTCCAGGATGGCTCCTCAGTTCCTCAAATTCAAGCATGAAACCAGTGCTAGTGAAGGAAAGCAAAATTAATCACACTTTACACTTTATAAAAGAAAGAAATTCACAAAACACGGTATTTATTAAATTAAAGGTATTTAGGTGGTAGCACACAATTCCTTGTTCTTCCCCACTTGTTTTGTCTTACAGATTTCTCCATTTTCAGGGGGGGCCTGGGCGGCTCAGTCAGTTAAGCATCTGACTTTAGCTCAGGGCATGATCTCAGGGTCCTGAGATCGAGCCCTGCATGGAGCCCTGCAAAGAGCTCCTTCCTCAGTGGGGGGGAGTCTCCTTGTCCCTCTGCCCCTCGCCCTGCTCATGCTTTCTCTATCTCTCTCAAATAAATAAATAAAATATTTTTTAAAAATCTCTCCATACTCCTACATTGGCATCTTCCTTCTCACTCTCTTTTATATCCACACGATGCTCCTTTGTGTGCTGTATCACAGTCTATTCAACTAGTTCCCCATTGCTGGACACTTGGTTGTTTCCAAGCTTCTGGGGTTACAGTAATGCCCGGACAATGATCCTACGCCTATTTTGTCTCAACAGCATGTAGACAGAAGTGCAGTTGCACTTGTACTTCTGCTTGATAATGCTGGAGTCCCCTCAGCAAAGGTTGAGCAGTCTCCAACACTCACGAGTAAAATAAAACTCTGATTTCCATTTTGAATGTTTTATTCATTTTCATGTTTTCCTTTTGTGTTATTTTGTGGGTCTCTTTCTTTGGAAGTAGACATTAAATTTATAAAGGATCTGATGAGAGACTATCCTCACCACGAAGGCAAAAAATCAAAACACCTCGTTTCACCACTTGTAAGGATCAAATTAGTAGTAGAGACAGCAAGTGCGAGACTGTGGAGGAGCTAGACATTCTCGGGAGACGCAACTGACTGAGAAGAAGATTTTATGGAAGAAAAGGGCCTTGAGGAGGCCCTTGAAGACAGCAGAGGAAAACCTTCAGATTCCCAAGCAGAAATACACATAAAGTGTGCGGAGAAGGATGAGCAAGCTCGCTGCAGCAAGACACTGTGTAGATTACTGAGGACAGAGCTTAGACGTGTAACTGGGACCCAAATGTGGAAAACCTTCAATTCCAAAGGGCAAAGTTTGGTCTTTCTGATTTAGAATCTCTGATCTAGGCTATATGAAGTGTGACTGCGAGTCCTGGTTTGCCCAGGACCGTTCTGGTAGGTGTCTGTTGTCCTAGCATCTCTATTACTCTCAAGTATCCCGGTTTGGATGATAAAGCATATCCTGAGTTGTCCTGGCAGTAGGGACCTCCAAAAATCTGCAGATGAGAGAGAGATGATGAAAGAAATATTTCAGCCAAGCAAATGTGAGCACCGGGTACATAGAACGACAGAAGGAGGGGAGGCTGGAGGCAGGTGACCAGGACATCAGCTGGCAGAGTGGAAGGAACACAAGACCCAGGGGAAAGACAGTAGACCTGATGAGTTCGAAACAAAGCTACTCATGTAACCTCTCTGGAGCTGCCATTTCCTCATTTGAAAACTGAAGATGTTGGATTAGCTGCAAAAGGGCCCTTCCAATTCTAGCACTTCAGGGTGGAGGAGATTATTGTTACAATCTAGGTGCAGGGACATGTGGATGAAGGGAAAGGAAAACAAGATGAAGGGATGGTGACAGACAGGGAACCGTCAGAACAGATGAGCATGAGTGACAAGGAGAGCAGAGCTGCTGTTGCTGCTGCTGGTGTAGGAAAGGTGTGTAGACTATTGAGCTGAATTGTGACACATCCTGTGAGGTCAGCTTTATACACACTGTTTTTGAGATGACAGCAGGCCACAGAAGTGGTGATTTAAAGATACCTGTAGAGACGCCTGGGTTACTCAGTAATAGTTGAGCATCTGCCTTTGGCTCGGGGTGTGATCCTGGGATGCTGGGATCAAATCCCACATGGGACTCCCAGGAGGGAGCCTGCTTCTCCCTCTGCCCATGTCTCTGCCTCTCTCTCTTTGTGTTTCTCATAAATAAGTAAACAGAATCTTAAAAAAAAAAAAAAAGATACTTGTAAAATGACACCATGATGTTACCAAGCCAAATGGAAACAAGGCCTGGGCTGGACTACACAAGAGATTTGTGGCAAATGGCCTTAGTGAGGTTAGATGGTCATTCACTCACAGTGCTCAGGTCTGATGCAAAGACTGCAGGTGAATAAGTGAAGACTGGGAGCCTGAGCTTTAGGGCAGACAGTCTGGGAAAGCAGTATAGGTTTTATTTTCTTTCTTTCTTTTTTTTTTTGGATTTATTTATTCATTTTTTGGAGTGAAAGGATCAGAGGGAGAACATCACTAAGCAGACTCCCAGCTGAGTGCAGAGCCCGACATGGGGCTCTGTCTCACAACCCATGAGATCATGATCTGAGCCAAAACCAAGAGTCGGATGCTTAATCAACCCAGCCACCTAGGTGCCCCCAGCATAGGTTTTTAATGGCAAGGCCACTTGACAGTCCTAGCCATTGCCAAAAATTCTGAAGGAAATCTGCTTCTATTCAGAATGTATTTAAGGTAAACCCATGCCTATACCGGCACGGCTTTGAGTCTTAGCAAGTACCACGTCTACTCCTTTATGTTTGTTTCCTCAATGACAAAAAGGATGTGCAGCCAGAACTCCTTACCATTAAAAGGTCTTGGTTAATGGAGAGTCCTACAGGTAGATTTGGGTCCAGGGGCTGTCAGCTTCTCTTCATACACTCTAAGGATTGGCTCCTAGACTGTTCGAGTTCCCTTGCCCTAGAGTTCATATATCTAGGTCTCAAAAGATCATCAAAGAGCATCCTTACTAGACCAGCCTGATGCAGTTATAATTTATGCTGAACAGTAAATGGGCCTTAAAATAATTCCTTGAACAAATCATCCTCGAGCACCAGCTTCCTAGCAGAAGATATTGGGGAATGAAAAGTTTTTCCCCCAGGCTTCCACTACGTCTTCGTGATGAGATCAGAAGCAGATAATTAAATCACCTAGGGGCATGTTGCTCTACATAAATTTAAACCACGAGGTGAGAGTTAAAATATTGTAATTGTGTTTAAGCAGAAAGTATGGGAAATGGCTTTTTCCCTCTTTGCAAATGTTTGTGTGCAAACATTTCTTTCTTAAAAAAGAACATTTTCAACTGAAAAACACTAAAATCATGTGCAGATGAGTAATGAAACTCCAGGTTTATTAAAGTGTTCTCACATGATCACAAGATTCTGTGATTCTAAAAAAGATGAGAAGTCATTTAGGGCTTGAGGACAGGACTGTGTCTCATTCACTCACCCAGCAAACATCTGACACACCCATGACACTGCAGTCAAGTGAACATTTCTGATATGACAGCATGTGTCTAGAACTTACTGTGACCCAATGGTTAATGCTCCCTGTAACAGCACACTGAGATATTAACAGGAAATGAACAAAGAAGAGGAAAGAAAGATAAAACAGGGCACCTGTTACAAGCCAAACTGCTCTGAGAAATGTCCGCTTCAACTGTCAGGGACTTAAATACCAAAGGAAAGGTAAATTAGATTAGGTACATTTGGAAGAGAGTTCCAGTAAGATGCTTAGTAACTTCTGATTGCATTTAATGGCATTACACGGAATCTGCTTCTAGAAAATGATGTTTGCATACCGCAAGTTGCATTTATAGATCCCATCCTTACAGAAGGTATACCAAGTGAAGGACCAAGAAAGAAATGATATCAAGAAATCAGTCAAATCCTCCACAAACCCTATAAAAAAAAGAGTATGTAAAAAGGAGTGGGGCTGCAGGGGGTATAAATCATGACTGGATTTTTTGTTTTGGTTTGGGTTTTTTTTTTTTTTCCTCTAAAAGATCCTTTCTGAACCAGAATCATCCAGCTTGTCACATTGGCTGTCTACAAGATCTATTTCAACTAATTGCTCAGCTGTCCCACTTCCTGTATCATACAAGTCTATAAAACACAACTGAAATTGAAAAAAAAAAAAGACAAAAGGAGAAAAAGAAGGAAAAGCACATCTCCATCAAGTTTCTAGGGTATTTGTTTGTGTGTGTGTGTGTGTGTGTGTGTGTGAAAAATCATTGAGCTTATCCCTTCCAGCCTCATGACCTAGAGTTACTAACAAAAAGTTCTCCTCCTTGCCTCCTGACCATTCCTTCCCACAGCCCACGTTTTAGGACTAGCTGGAAGGTCAAACAGGCCAGGGCTGAGGGAGCCACACTGTACAGCTGCCACATGAGCCGCTCCCTTGCCATCCTTGCTTTGTTGGGATGGATGAGGTTGGTTGGGCAGCAAGATGAGCTTGTTGAACCTGCCTGGGCCCAATGCTCTGTGTGCTAGTGGGCAGCTGGGTCAGTGCCCAGGCAGAGGAGAATGCAGAAGCACATCTCCCTCTGCACACAATCTACCCATGCACGCCCAGGGACAACTACTTCCACTGCTCCTCACCCCCTGACTCTCCATGTCCCCTAATAGCAACCGATTGTCCAGTCATGGGTGTCTGTTATGCAAGCTCATGGGATAAGTGGGCCTGAATGTTTCCCTGTGTTCCTCTGGTCTTCCAATGCCTCCTGCACATGGCCTCACCCTCCTATGACCTACAAGTTGTCTTGTTGGGACAACCACGCACAGCTGCTTAGAACAAGTTCTGTGCCTGATATTGTGCATTAGCTAGCTAAGTACCCTGCCCAATCCCCTTTTAGCAAACCTGCCTGGACTCCAGAGGATGGGAGGCTAAAAACTACATTTCCCAGTGTCTCTTGCAGCTACAGGTCTGCATGTGACATGGACTCTAGACTCTGACAAGCAGACACATTTACATGAGATTTGGAAGGAGTAGATGGAGAGCAGTGGCTGTACAGGGAGACTGGCTCTTCTTATAGACCTGGGGTGTGTGTGTGTGTGTGTGTGTGTGTGTGTGTGTGTGTGTGAGTGATTGTCTGGGGCAGCTATGGTGGATTCTCATGTCCAACTACAAGTGACACCAAAGCCGAGTATAAGCAGTATTAGCAAGGGAGTAACTGCCAGAGGAGTCGTGGTTCTTTTAGGTTCATAATATCTTGTAATAAACCATTCTCTGCTTAAATGTGGTAGCGTAGCTTCTGTTATCTATAGCTAGTAACATTGATCAAAACAACTTCTTATCCTCATTCTTTCATTCTTTTCCCTTAATGTAGATTGTTCCCACCCCATCCTTACAGAAGATGCTTCAGATACGTGCACCAAAACCTCACCTGAGAAATGACAAATCTCGTTTATCTTGAGTGTGCGTTATATTCACATTAGCACTGGTGGCCTTAACCATTCGCTCACTTAACAAAGATCGGTTAAAGGATGACTTGTGTTAAGCACTGAGCTATCATGGTGAACACGTCAGACACAATCCCTGCCTTCACGGAACTTACCATCTAGTGGGGAAAAGAGTAGCTACATTTATTTAGCATCTACTAGGGCCAGACACTATAATCAACACTCTAAATATTAAACTCCTATAATCTGCAAAAAAAAAAAAAAGAGTGAAGTGGATATTATTATTTCTATTTTACAGATGAAGGAACTAGGGCTTTGAGAGGACAGAATTATACATCTGGTAAGGGTTAGGGCAGTGATTCAAACCCATATAGTGGACTGTAGAACCTGTCTCCAATATACACTATAAATGCCTTCAGGGTAGGGAATGTTTTACTAACTGCATCTTTGAATCCTTATAGTTAGAAGAGCTCATCTCCTCCAATCTTCTACCTATTCCAGAATCTCTTTTATGGCTAACTCTGCTAAGAAGCTACCCTAAATCCATGATACCTTCCTTACAAATAGAAGACCTATTTTGTTCAAAGTAGCACTGAACCCAGCTAAAAATTGAATTTTCTGGATACCTTCACATTTAGATGTCACGTAACTCAATTCTGGCCAGTAAGAATTAATTTGAAGGTACTGAGGATTTCTGGAAAATTTTTGCTTTCTTAATGTGGGCCATGGACACAACCTTCTTCATCCTGTTGGGATGAGAGCATGTGGGGCTAAAGGTACGGCAGCCAACTTCAAGCAGCAAGGATGAAGGACATGTAAGGATGGCAGGGGCAGAAAGAGAGGAGGAACCTAGGTCCTTGATGGCACCCTGGTGCTTTGATCCTAACTAAGGATGTTAACTCAGGATATTTTATTATGTGAGAATTTTGTTAGTTAATCCCTACTTTGTAAGCCACTGTGGTTGGGTTTCTGTTACTTGGACTAAAATGCATTCTCTAACTAATACACTGTCCTCAACACCCTGGATGCCTATGACTCTGCTTAAATCTTTTCTATGATGGGAAGCTGATTGCACAAAGATGTCACTTACATTTTTGGATGGCCCTGTGGAAAATAGGGTTTTCTCCCCCTAAAGTGAAATTCCATCCCATACAAGAGATAGCACTTCAGTGTATAGGAACAGAATTTAAAACAAAGAGCCACATATTGAATACTTGTACACAGACGGTCTCATGTAATATTCCTGTAATCCTGTGTGGTTGGTTTTATTGTGCCCATTTTAGGATAGAAAATAGTGTGCATTTCAGTGCACCCCTGATAAGTGGCTATATTAGTCTCCTTGGACTGGCATAAGAGAGCCATACAAATTGGCTGGCTTAGCACAACAGAACTTCATTCTTTCACAGTTCTGGAGGCTAGAAGTCTGAAATTAAGGGGTCAGGAGGTACATGTTCCCTCTGATGACTCTAGGGAGAAATCTTGCCTTGCCTCTTCCAGCTTCAGGTAGTTGAAGACAATTCTTGGTGCTCCTTGGCTTGTGGCAGTGCTGCTCCAATCTCTGCCTCTGTCTTCACACAACCTTCTTGATTATGTGTCTGTGTCTTCTACCCTCTTATAAGAACATCAGTAACACTGAATTTAGGAATCACACTAATCCAGTATGACCCCACCTTGCTAATTACATCTAATAAAGACCCTATTTCTAAATAAGGTCACAGTCTGAGATTCCAAATGGATATGAACTTTGTGGGGGGAGGGGTGCTTTTAATCCCCTACAGTGGCAGAGCCTTTACCCAGGGCTTTTCTTCAGCTGTTTGGAGGTTAAAGACAATGAGTTTATGTATAAACCTGTACATACAGCATGTAGGATTCTTGAGATATCAAATTCAAAACACCTTCAAAAAGCTAACACAACAAACCACTGTCACCTGATTTAATTTCTTAGCTCTTTAAGATAAGTGTCATGTACCAAGTCTTATATTGTCTTGAATTATATATAACTAAGTTCTACTTCTTTTTTTAAAAGATTTTATTTATTTATTCATGAAAGAGAGAGAAGCAGAGATAGAAACAGGCTCCAGAGCAGGGAGCCCAAATGTGGGACTTGATCCCAGGAACCCGGGATCACAACCTGTGCTGAAGGCAGACAACCAACCAAGCCACCCAGGCCCCCTAAGTTCTACTTCTATGACACAAACCTTACTAGTTCTAGATTTGGTTTCACTTTCATAGTTGAAAATAAACTTTCACAGTTTACACATACTGATATATTTCCTTATGTTTGAATCTTAAAACAGTATATGAAGAAAAAGTGAAATGTCTGTTTATTCAAACATTACTAATATGTGTGGATTGTCTTAACTTATTCTCTTATATTCTGCACTTATGTTACACAAAGTTATCTTAAAAATACTACCGAGTGGGAAGGAGGGGAAATAAAATAAGACGAAATCAGAGAGGGAAACAAACCATAAGAGACTCTAACTACAGGGAACAAACTGAGGGTTGCTGGAGGGGAGAGGGCTGGGGGCTGGGGTAACTGGGGGATGGGCACAGGAGGGCACTTGATGGAACAAACACTGGGTGTTAATGCAACTGATGAATCACTAAACTCTACCACTAAAATTAATATACTAAATGTTGATTAATTGGATTTAAATTTTAAAAAGTACAACCTAGCATTTAGTTAGCATTCAACATGCTAGGTATTTTACTACATCTTATTTCTATAACAACCCTAAAAAGTGGTCTTATAAAAGGCAAATATTTTAAATCACAATCCCTTGCAACATACCCTGCACAGTAAGTACATAAATCAGAAGTGGTTTTTTTTTGTTATTTTTTTATTTTATTTTATTTTTTTTAATTTTTATTCATTTATGATAGTCACACAGAGAGCGAGAGAGAGGCAGAGACACAGGCAGAGGGAGAAGCAGGCTCCATGCACCGGGAGCCTGACGTGGGATTCGATCCTGGGTCTCCAGGATCGCGCCCTGGGCCAAAGGCAGGCGCCAAACCGCTGCGCCACCCAGGGATCCCATTTTTTTGTTATTTTTATTGTCATTCAATTTTACCATCCGTGCACATAATTAATATACAATGGAAATATTACTAAACTGTAAAGAAGTTTCAGGCATGCAAAAAAGGGAAGAACCTTCATAGTAGGAAATGTCAAGGTTTAACGGGAATTCAGTCCCTGATCTAAAATATTTAATTATTTGTAAAGTACTTTTATACTATTTAATGAGTCATACTATAATTCATGCAAGTCCCATATCTTCTGTACATTCCTGAAGCAGAAACCTCTGTTGGCTTTGCCTGGTTCCTGGAGACATGCACTCCTTCTATCAGGGAAGCTAACTAGGTTAATCTCCTATCTGTAACATTTTAAAATAAAAAGGAATTTTAACTCTCTTATAGAATTATCAAAGAAGTACCTTTTGCTCATTTAAGGATTAGGAAAAAAGCACCTCTAATCCAATAAATCTCCTATCTAATTTTAGTAATGGATATATAATTTCATTTTTGAAATGCAGATAAAAGGATATTAAAAATGGGAATGTATCAATAAAGATGTTGCTATAAAAGCTATAAACAGCTGACTCCTGATATCTTCCTTTCATCTCAGAGAATGCCATAAAACATGCCTGTTAACAGAAACCTGAGCTAATTGGTGTTTCTGCCGGTGAACAAATGCAGATATAACAGAAAAAATGATTGCAGACGAACAGTAAGATCATAAACCCATGTTATATAAGGTTACATCAGTAAGGTCTTGACAATAGAGATATATTGAGAAGCTTTATACTCTCTCTTGAGTAGGAAAAACGGCGGAAGAAAAGAATTCTTATACATGGTTTAACAACTACAAGTGCTACTTGTTTAAATTCACATTTCTAAATTTAGGGAAAAAACAGAGTTGATTCAAGATACTCATGCCACTACCATTCCTGAGATATTCTCCTTTTTTTTTTCTTGTAGATATAAAATACTACATGCGTGAATGTAGTTATTAGTATGGTTTTACTTGATTGTGCAATTGCATGACACCTTTTACATTAGAGCAGCTATTAAATATAAGTTGTTTTGCTAAAAGCTTCAAGATATACATGGATGAATAAAATATACTCCCCACACTTGAGGAACTTATAATCAACCAAAAAAAAGACAAAAGGCTCAGAGCAGAAAGGTCACAGGACCAACCTACAGGGTGGAAGAAGAATTCATATTTGGCTGCTCAGATCATGAAGCTCTTCAAGGAGAAAGTCACATCTGATCTGAACACTGAAGAACTGATAAAGTCCCAGCAACAGAAGAAGCACCCCAGGACTCCAGGACACAGGAAGATATGATAAAGGCTCTGGTTGCTGAACCTGGCTCATTCAGTCATGGGGCCAGAGTTTCAACCATGAAGTACCCAGATGCCAGTCCCAGTTTACCGGTGTGTGTCCCTCAAGGTGGAGAACTTGTATGTTTAACAAGCTCCTCATAGATTCCTGGGACAAAAAAGATGAGAGTAGGAACCTATAGGAAATATTCAGAGCACAAGAGGCAGTCATATTTCAAGCAGAGGATGAGACAGGGAGTGAAGTAAGAAGCAACACAGACCACCATGGCCTTGAAATGCCCAGCTTAAGAATATGGGAACCACACCAGATCGATGGGTGGGAGAATGATGTGACCAGAGCTGTGTTTCAGGTAAAGACATCTGGTAGGGGTCCAAAGGCAGATGTGATGGGCAAAGTCTCTAGTCAGGGAATTTTTTTCTCTAGGCCAATAATGATAACTTGGGTGGGGGGGAATGTAGGGCCTGTACCAAGGTCACAGCAGCAGAGTGGAAAGGAAGAAAAGGACGCTAGAGAGAATTGAGGAAGCTCTGGGTAATGAGCTGGAGGCAGAATAGAGATACCAATTGGCAGGTGAGCAGTCTGAAGGCAAGTCTGATTGAGGGCCCAGTGTCCAGGTGGTCAGTCTGGAGCTCAGTCTCTGGGTAGATATCAGATGTTGCTTCTTGCTGACATTACTGCCTGCTCTAGTACTGCCTTGGCCCTCCGGACCTCACCCTCCAGATGCCCGGCCAGACTTCTTCCCATCATCTGCAGGAAAGTCAGATCCAATGAGTGCACTTCCCTGCAATGGACAGGATCTGCTTTCCAAGCTCCAGGCACCCCCAACCCCCTGTGAAACCCCCTGGTAGCTGGCTGGTCTCTGAGCTTTCCTTTCCCCAGGCATGGTGTGCTAGTTCACGTCAAGCATCGGTGCCTGAACAAGGTAGAGCAAGCACACAGCTCCACACGCAATAATGCTCTTTCTTCAAAATAATGTCTTCGCTAAAAATGACAGCAAGAACAAAACAAAAATAAAATGTGTAACACTGACCACCTGAGAATTAAAAGTTGGGAAAGATTTGGGGTTTGATTCTTGTTTTGCCTTGTCTTGTCTTTAATTAGAAAGCAAAGCCACAGAAGGGAAAGCTGGCAGAGGAAACAATAGAACAGTGTCAACGCTCTTGTCTCAATGGATCAGGCAGTGATACGATGTAGGTCAAAACTGGCTAATAAAAGGTCAGGACTTGTAATGTACCATCAGGGCCAGTAAGGCTTTTGTTTGTTCTGTTTTGTTTTCTGTTACTCGGGGGCTGGCAGTCGTTGTAAGGAAGGGAAACAAGTTCTGGCCTCTTCTAGGCCACGGTACAGGCACAGCACAATGCTGGGGTGCCAGGGTGGTCTGTGTGCGTGATGCCCCTGCAGCTGCACGGCGCAGCAGCCTGCATCCTTCTGGCAGGCTAAGAGCAGGAAGCGGGGCAGGCTGGCCAGGGGCAGAAGGCTGGAGAAGCATGTGGGCACAAGACAAATGGGCACTTGTTCTCTGGAGGGTGTTGGGCAATGACTTTCATAAATGGTGAAGGGGGGAGGAGGGAGGTACTAACAGCATGCCTGTGTGCCTGATATAGCAGGGAGGAGATGCCTATTCTGGCATCTTTGGGTGACTCTGTTATTTGCATAAACATCAGCAATATTTGAAACAGAAAATCCACAATTTGTGGTTCTCACGGGACCGACCACACACCTGCAGTCTCCTAGCTCCAGATATGCCATCCTGTTTTCTCTACTCTCTGTACTTGCTGTTCCCTCTTCCCAGAATGCCCTCCACCATTTGTACCCCACCCATTCTTAGCCTGGTGAAAATTCCATTCAAGTCCAGGCAAAGGTGTCACCACTTCTGTGGAATCTTCTCCAACTCTCCTAGGCACAACAGATTGCCTCTTCCTCTTGCCTCCAAGAGTATTAAGGCACACCCCCATCATGACCCAAGCGATGTGTGTGATACTGTATTTAAGCTACATGAGCTGCTGTTTGGCCACAGTTGTGCTTTATTTACCTCTGAATCCACAGCACTTAGAAGCAGTGGCTCAATGGTCCCTGTGGAAGATGTAGAAACCATACACCAATCTCACTATTTACTCATAGGAAGATCAATGAATATAAACTCTGCCAATAGTGGCCTCACTTTGACCCTTCACTCCTGAAGGAGGGAAGAAGCTCTAACACTCTTCCAGAAACTTATTCTGGTTTTGCAACTTCCAGCAAGTAAATCCTTCTAAGATTCTGTCCACTGCACCCCACTGCCTATCTCTCACTGCTCTGGGCTGTATGGATCAGGACCAGGAAGAGGACAAGAGAACTCTGGGAACCTCTCTGCTTCTGCCCAAGGCAAGAAGTAATTCTCTCCATACAACATAAATCCCAGACGATGATATCATCATGGGTGTCAACACAGCCTCTTCCATAAAGCAGAGAACAGTTGTTCTAATACTGGGAGAGTCTTCCTCTGTATGCTACCAAGGTTTTTGCCAAGTGTTCAACAGATGTTCGTTGAATGGAACAGCCTTCTCTGGTCACTTTTCATTATATGTTCTTACCTCAGCCTTAGAACCCTTGTAATGAAAAAAGAGACGAAGTTGGCATTAATCCATTCATTTTACTTAAATGTAGACAGTCCCACATTATCAGGGGCCCTGCTAGAAGAGTAAGACAGGAAAGGTTCCAAGAAGGAGATATCTGAGACTGATGTACTTGAAAGTGTGGGAAGCATTTGCACAAGCTGAGAAGTGTGGAAAGAGAGGGCATTCCAAGTGGCCCGGGAGCATGAGCAAAGGCTTAAAGATGAGAAAGTAGAAAGCATGCTTAGCAAGCTGCCCGTCCTGGTCATATGCTCCCTTCTAGGGTGACAATGGCATATACTAGAATCAGCACAAATTATGGAGCCAGGCATCCTCATACCAGCTGTGCAGCCTTGGGAAAGTCCCTTAAACTCTCTGGGTAAACTTTCTCATCACTAAAATAGAGGTGATGATGCCCGGTATGGCTGTTCTAAGAATTTAGGATGTATGCAAGAGATCTGGTAATGAATATGTACTAAATAAATGGAAGATATTAATAAATGGAATGATGAATGATGGTGATGACAATGTTGAGGTTGATAAGCCACAAGCTCGCTGAAGACAGAGACTCTAACTCTTCCTTGTTCCCATTGAAGTACCTGCCATCCTGTGTTGCCAAATTCAGCAGGTGCTAGTGTATTGACTTAAGTGATTCTCCTTGCCATTTTATTTCTATCGCTGTGCTTTGGCTTTTGTTCTGCTCTTTAAAGAAATGTTTACTACTTTTTGTTAGCCTAACTAGAGACTGAAGAGAGCCACAGTGAGTGCATGAGACACAAATTCTGCCCACCATGAACTTGGGACAAGATCCATATGCAACCTAGCAGACACATAGCCGGTTGGAATAGGTTGTCAAGCATTAAAGGTTCCACAAGGGAAAAATTTCTATGAGACTGAGTCTTTAAAAAGTGAGTACGGGGATGCCTGGGTGGTTCAGCGGTTGAGCATCTGACTTTGGCTCAGGGCGTGATCCCAGGGTCTGGGGATCGAGTCCCACATCGGGCTCCCTGCATGGAGCCTGCTTCTCTCTGCCTGTGTCTCTGCCTCTCTTCTCTCTCTCTTTCTGTGTCTCTCATGAATAAATAAATAAAATACTTTTAAAAAATAAACAGAATTTTGTCAATCAAGAGAAGAGGGAAGGCACAGACATTATATTGAAATAGATTAGTGAAGAAAAGAGATCATAAGAGAAAAGTATGAGGCATGTTTGAGAAATCATGGGTATCTGGCTTGGCCAGTATGGATAGGAAATTGAAAACATGGCCTGTAGGGTAGGGTGAGACTGAGGGAAACCTAAAAGGGCAAGACGAAGACTGAGAACTTATTTCATGAACAATGGACAGTCACAAGCAGCCTGGCCCAGGATCACAGAATTTGATAACTGGAAGGCTCATAGAGTCTACTCCCCGCTGAGAAACCAGGAGAGGAAGGCCAAGGGAAGTGAATTTGCTCAAAGCTGCATGGCTAACTTAGGGGCAGAACTGAGATAAAATCACTGGTTTCCCAATTACCAGTCAGGAACTGGAACGCCCACAGCAGGGAGACTACAATATTTAGTGTACACACCACCACTTCCTTATCCCTCCCCCAAGGCAGACCATTTCTAATCAATCAGGGCACTCTTTCCTACTGAGTCCAGACCAGAGCCTCCCCATCCTCAACACACCCCTCCATGTGTTGCCACTAGGTTACGTTGCTCCCGAAGACCCACCAGCCATCACGCTGGAGTCAGCCTGTCTTAATATATGAACACTTACTTAAAAACTCTTACAGAGAATAATGGAAATGTCAGGGGAGGCTTCAGTGACCTACAAGAGTCACTTGGTTAATGCATCCCTCTGCGTGGGAGGTGAACTGTGTCTTCACAGTTGCAGATGTTTTGTTCTCCAGCCAAGGAGAGTGGTTAACCATGGTCACCTCTGCTCTCTATGCCACCTTCTCTCTCCCAGCAGTCTCTCTTCTACATGAAAATTACAACCAAGAAGGAGAAGGGGAAATCCCAGACTCGGAAATGAGAGCGCAAGAGCATAAATAAGTAAACTCACCACTTATGATATGCAGGGCAAAGGGAAAGTGGGTGTGGGGGAAGAAAATAATATATTAACCCATAGACTTGAAATTAAGCACCATTCAATGTTTCCTTTTTGGTTCAGAATCCACCAAATAAAAATGAGGGGAAAAAAATCAGGAAGTCCCCTCCTTAATGTTAACAATAGAACAATCCAGTGTGCTGTTACTCAGGGCAACTTCTTTTTCAAGAAGGAGGCACTAAATGTTCAGCTCCTGCAGGACCCTGCTTGGTAGCTTGACTTGGGTGCACTTCTGGTTTCTAAAAATAGATTTATGAGAGCAAAGAACCACAGTTAACTTCAGACTCACTTAAGTTATATAATTTTAGATTGAAAGGATATACTGGCAAGCACACTAACAAAAAATGTGGGAATTTTGGATTCTCTTCCCTCCATAGCCTTGAGGCTTGCTGCAATTCTTCTTGTCTCACTGTTGTGATTTGTTCACAAGTGATAACAACTCCAAGTGATAACACCTACCTGCACATATTTTGCAAGCAAGTTTCTGGAGTATTTTAAGATTCTTCTAATTCAGAATCAGTATAGCATACCCAGAGCAAAATTATGTCGCTTATAAATACAAACATGACTGCTTTATGACAAACTGAAATATTGAAATCTGGATTTTAAAAATAGGGAAATTGAGATATTTTCATTTAAATGTTTCTTACACCTTTTCCAAAAGATGCTCCATAGAATACCTTTCAAATGCAGAATTCTTTTTGTGTGAGTGCATTTTAAATGATTCAACTTAGGAAACTGATGTGTGTGTAACTTTTCAAGATTATGCCTGTGACCCAAAGGGAAGTGCACCTACATTAGGTGGGCTATAGTGATCTCAAGTTGGTGAAAAATGTCAAAAATTAGATGTGTTCTATGGAAAATGAGACAGAAGGACAGAAGATGAAGTAATAAAAGGTCACTTTTTTTGTTCTTTGCATTTATCCACAGCATAAAAAAAAAAAAAAAAAACAGGTAGTTCTGTTTTCTGAAAAGTAATTTCCTCCCCTTACCATATTTCTAAAATATACTAACAACTGATTATCTTCCAATGGAATTCCAAAATAACTAAGCTACCCCACAGAAAACACAAAATATGTCTATTTTTCAATTTTTACAAATAGCTCCCACAGTGATATTTATTTCCATGTTTGTTTGTTTGTTGATTATATAAGCAGTAAAGGCATTAATGAAAATGAATTTGTTTCCCTACATATGGGAATATCTTTAATGTGGTGTGTGGAAGGTTTGAAGTTGGTTTCAAAAAAAAAAAAAGTTGTCATGCTAGAAAAAGACAAGCATTCACTCTGAGAACCGCATTTACTGCTTTCCTCATAGAAATACCATCTGACTCTTTCACTTTTCTTTCCTTTTCCTTTCTTTTTTTTTTTTTTTTTAGAAGAGTCAGTGCTGCAGGCTTTTTCAGACAACGGTCAAAGAATCTTACTTTTGGGATTTCAGCATGTAAGCTTGTGCCTTTCTTTATCCAAGATGGCTTTTAACTAATGCACAATAAGAATCAAAAGAGAAATTGCAATGCTTTCTGAACATAAGGGATTCAATTTAAAGAGTCTACCCACATGAACCCAGCCCTCCGAAGTTTTTGAAGAAAATTATCTGAAGTATGGAGGGATTCTGTTTCCACCAAGACAGATCACTGACTGCCTTAGAATATGTGGCTGTGGGCTGCACTGTTTTATATAAACATGGACGTGACACCAAAGCCAGCAGTAGACAGAGGGCAGCCACAGCTGCCTTTGAATTAAGGCAGGATGTCTGATCATTTGACCATGTCACTCTCAACAGTGCCAAAGAGGTGGTTTTACATAAACCCAACAGCCCTATCTCTGGTTGCTGGACATTTACTGTTCACCTTCCAAAGCCTCTGGTGAGAAAGACCATCATGGTGGACACAAGCATTATAGAAAAATGGCTAAGAGCAAGAACTTTAGAGGCCCCTGCATAGGTTCCATGCCTGCTCTGTCACAACTGTACCGTCTTGGACAAGTCACTTAACTACATTGAGACCCACTACATCACAGGGTGGTTTGAGAATTCACTGAATTACATAAATGCATCAGTATATAGAGCCCTAGGGACGATGTCTTGCAGAGTAAATGCCATATAAGCACTTGATATTATTATGTTCCATGTCTTATATGAATGGCATGAAGTCTCATGGGAATTAATCAAAGTTACATCAAAATTTTTATTAGATGGCTTCAGATGGATAGTGGCTCTCCTCTTGGCATAAATTTTGGAAGACTATATGGGATTTTTGTTTGTTTGCCTCTCAACCAAGATTATGCTCAACACAGAAGCCTCTAGTGAAGAAGGGAAAAGAGTGTTCCCTCTCTGACAAAGCCCTCAGGACCCAGGACCTCGTATTCTTTCTTACCCTGTCCTATCACACCTGGCTTTACCTATTTCTTCACATTTTAAGCTCTTGAGGTGACTAGAGTTCCTAAACTCCTCCATGTTGTTCCATACCTCTCAAGCCTTACACATACTATTCATTTTTCTAGGATGCTTCCCCCCAGTGGTCAACATGACAGACTTCGTTCTTCAAAATTTGGCCCAGCTATCACTGCCTCCACAAAAACCTTTAAAAAAAATCCTCCCTCTACTCCTGGTCCTTGCTCTGTGGCATCTTTGTCCTGCTGCTCTTTTCATACTGCTACGATGTGTTTCTTGTCATATTTGTCTCTTCTACTAGGCTGTAACTCTCCTACGAGCAGATTGCATTCTATCCTTTTTCTGTACACACAGCACATAGTAAAAGAACTGGCATCTAGTGGGTTTTCAATATATAATTGTTGAAAAAATATATAGTTTCTTCTACCTTTCCTGAGACTAACTTTCTCCCTCAGATTGTCATTCAACTACTATTTTGCAATCTTTTCTACCATCAATGATTTAAGACAGAGGTGCTGATTCAATAGTCTCTACCTGTCTCACCTACAAGATGGGATCAATACTCATTCTGTTTTTGAAGTGAGGTACAATATTACAAGGGAAAGGGATGAAGGAGAACAGGCCACAGAATGTTCTTTAGATAGGTCCTGGGGAAGGTGTCTTGTCATCTTTCCCACAAAAGCAGGACCCTTAGGAGCCAGGCACAAGGAAGAGTATCCCTTGGAAACTCCCTAAGGTGGGTAGTTCATGCCCTCTGCCTGCACTGCGGGAAACCAAGGTGGACAATCCAAGAGGTTTTGTCTGGGGCCAAACCCCAAACCCAGCCAATTGGCCTGTCTAAGAGGCTCCTCAGTGGTGAAAGGCTGACTGCCCTGTGGATTGGCTTTGGTCCCCAAATATATTTTATTTGGCCCACAGTCTTGAAAAATGTGTGAGTTAACTGCCAATGTTTAAATATTAGAAGACTGCACATTGAAAAAAAAAACTAGATTTCTGGCTTAACTTTTAGAAGAACTGGCAACAATGGGTCCTTCTCCCTGATTGGAACACCCAGTGGGAGCAGAACAGTGTTGCCCTCTGTAAATGGGGCCCATGTTCTACAATCTACCATGCCTTCCACTTCACTCAAGAACTTTAACTCTCTGGACACTACACAGCCTCCTGTGTCTAGGCTCAACAAGAAAATCCAAGCATTGGTGGAAGCAGATGAAAGTTAGAAAAACCAGACCAGAATATGGACAGAAGCCTGGAACCAAGGGGACAACAGAGTTAAGACCTTTGTTACTTAGGCCAAATGTAAAGGTGCTGTGAAAAGCAGTGAAAGTGAAAGCCAGAATTAATGGTTTTTAGGATGTGCAATAGTGAAGACAAGAACCAGTGGCTCTATGGTATCTCCAGACAGGATCTCTCCTTTGAATTTCAGACCCATACATATATTGGCATGCTGACCTGGTATGTCTAATGAGTACACCAAACTGAATATATCCAAATTGAACCACTGATGGTTTCTACCTATGAGAGAAATCTGCTCTTCCTACCATCTTGTCCATTGCAATAAATGTACCTCCTTTTCTTCTTCTAGTTTCTCAGGCTAACAACTTTGATGTCACCCCCAACTTCACATTCTTTCATCCTCATGTCTAGTCCATCAGCAAATCCTCCTCTAGCTCTTCTTTCAAAATATCCCCAGAATTCAACCCCACATCACCAGCCCCACTGACATCACTCTGGTTCAAGCCATTCTCTCTCCTAGATTATGGGAATAGTCCCCCAAATGCTATCCCTAATTCTCTTTATGCACCCCACAATCCATTCTCAACACAGATGCCAAAACCATCCTACGAATATGAAAGTCAGGTCACACCATTGCTCTACCCAGCACCTTCCAATGATTTTCCATTCACTTGGAGTGACACAGCCCCTGCTGTAATCTCTAAGACCTCCCATGACCTGTGAATCTCACTCCATTCATACAGGCCACCTTCATCCCTTACTTTCCCTCCCTCTCACTCACTCCACTTGAGCCACACTGACCTGTTCTTCAAACATAGGCATGGTGCTCCATCAGGGTGTTTGTACTTGCCATTCTCTGTCTAGGAGGTTCTTCCCCACTAGATATCCACAACCAGCTTCATTTCCTTTGGGCTTTACTAAAAGGTCTCCAACTCAGAAAGCCTCTCTCTGATCATCCATCTCAAACTCAACCCTCCTCAATACCCGACATCCCCATCCTTGCCCTATTTTTCCTTCTCTAAATTTCCTTGTTTTATTTGTTGTCTATTATTCCAAATTAGAATAGAAACTCCTCAAAAACAGGACCTCAATGTGTGTTGCTAAATATTGTGTCTTCAGTGCCTAGAGGAATCCCTAACACATAGTATAATAACTATTGGATAACCAGTAAATATTTGTTGGATAAATGAATATATATGTCTTTTAATATAAAAATATATATAAATATAATATATATCCTTTTATTTTTCTATTTTTAAGACTTATTTATTTATTTATTTATTTATCTATGAGAGACAGAGAGAAAGAAAGAGGCAGAGACACAGGCAGAGAGAGAAGCAGGCTCCATGCAGGCAGCCCGATGTGGGACTCAATCCTGGGACTCTAGGATCATGCCCTGGGCTGAAGGCAGGTGCTAAACCACTGAGCCACCCAGGGATCCCCTATATATATCTTTTTAAGAGCATGCTTACATATCATTCCCAGTGAACAAAAATTTAGTAGTCTGCCTGACAACATTAAATTTGGGGATAATGTACATATTAGGCCTTAAGTTTTCACCTTAAAAAGGGTGGGTGTCAAAGTGTGAGTCAGTAACACAGATTCAAATGATTGAGTGACAGCAACTTACAACACCATATATACAACACTGTGTGCAGTATAAAGTGCAGTATAAAGTATAAAGACCAAGCCTGCTCCTTTTAGACCTTGCCGTGGCCCTTTGGAATCGCATATAAAAGACTGTGGCCAGAATTTTTCATGCACAAGATGTGTCCATTCTACAGTACACTTTATTCAGGCCTTCCTTTGTCTCATTTTTCTTCTTTTCTTCTCTGGTTTTGAAACATCTATTTGTCTGGTCCTGAGGCTTCCAGCTCCATTGCCTAATCTCCTGGCTCACAGCTGATCTCCTACCTCCAGGCTTGGCCTTGAGACTTGCTTTACTCTCTGCTTAAGCCTGGAGGGTAGATGTTAAGACAGAAAGGAACCCATGAAAGTTTCTGGCAAGTCTTTGCTCCACTGAAATGCTACCCTCCCCCTTTCTCTTTTCCACCAGACTTTTGAAGATATCTGGAAAAATAAATACAAAGCTTCATGATGACACCTAACTATGAGAACATTAAGTTGAAATCTTCATAACAGCTTTAGAAAAACATATATTGAAAAGGTATGTCATATCTGTCCAAAAATGCAGTGTGAAGCATACTCTAAAAGGCAATGGGATGAGGAGTTACTGAAACAGTCAGGAATCTAATGAGGAATTTACAGACCTGCAAAGGCAAGGCACAGAGCCTAGAAATCTGCTGTTTTCCCATTTTCCCCACTGAGCCAAATGTGAGATA
The DNA here is from genome assembly GCF_018345385.1 of Vulpes lagopus. Lineage (NCBI taxonomy): Eukaryota > Metazoa > Chordata > Mammalia > Carnivora > Canidae > Vulpes > Vulpes lagopus. The sequence goes on along the minus strand of NC_054836.1, from coordinate 42,038,238 downwards.
AATGTGAGCTATGTCAGCTAATTCTAATCACATTAAAACATTTCGTATCACATAGATTATAATGGAAAATGGGCCATCTTGGGGTTATAAAGGTTTTCTGGCTCTAAAACTGGATGGGGCTGAAGCATTAGTTTGAAGGCCTTTAGCAAAGCACTCTGGCTATTTTGATGCTGTCATCCTTGTGGTACGCAGAATAATGGCCGCAAAGACATCCACATCCTAGTCCCTAAAAACTGTGAATACGTTACCTTAGATGGCAAAAGGGACTTTGCAGATGTGATTACGTTAAGGATTCTGAGATGGGAAGATTATCCAAGATGACCAGGGTAGGTAGGCCCAATATAATCCCACAAGCCCTTATAAGAGGAAGGCAGGAGGGTGAGAGAGAAGATGTAAGAAAAGAAGCAAAGGCAGAGGCAGAGTGATGTAGGGCTATGAGTCAAGGAATGTGAGCAACCTCTAGAAGGTGGAAAAAGTAGGAAAATAGATTCTCCCCTAGAGCCTCCAGAAGGAATGCAGCTCTTTCAACCCACTTTAGAATTATGACCCTTTAAACTGTAAGAGAGTACACTTGTGTTGTAAACCATGAGGTTTGGGGTAATTTGTTAGAGCAGCAATCGGAAAGGAGTATAAGGTTTTGCTTTTACTCCCACATTCGTCCTTTGGCAAATCCTGGTTGAGAATGTCCTAGGTGTTCATGCAACCAACCTAAGGTCAAAGATGTTGACATTGTTTCTGAAATCATAGCTCACTTTCTGGCTGGCTTATTCACCTGCAGAAGAACAACCTCACGAACAGCCAAGGCTAGTTCCAGCACAGGCTTGTGAGAAATGCCGGACACACTAGTGTGGCCCATGTATTCACTGAATCACCAGGATGGGCTTCAAACCAGGTCTGGGCTCACCCTGATGGCCTGTGACCATCCCTTAGCCTCTCTGTCACTTAAACATTCTTTACAGAGACTTTTAAAGAATAGGAACTATTGGAAGAGCAATCCAAGATGAGAGAAGGTATTATTTACTGGCTCTTGATGCTCTTATCATCCTTTCTTATCTTCTAACAGAAATCCCACTCTTCTTCCTCAGGCTTGTGGTGTACATCTAACTTCTTATCCTACTCCAGTGAAAGCTTTCTTTCAAGATGAGATCTGATAGACTCATTCAATAAAGTGTACAATGACTGTGACCTTTAAGCCATACTTCCAAGAGGGTATTTACTTTTTAACAAAGAGCAGGAGAGGATTGTAAGCTCCAGAACAAGGTCTACATCCAGCTTCTTTATCATTGGTATCCTTCCTTCCTCATACCATACCAAGTATTTAATCAGTCTTGGATCAAACCTTACTAAATGAATGAATGAAATTATGCTAGTGGACACAATACCTGTGCTATCTTCTATTTAAATGTTAGCACTTGCTAGGATATGGAGACGAAACTTGTTTCCATGACTGCTCTAAAACAAACAAGACCTTCAAAATAAGGCATACTGAAGGTAACCATCACTCTCGTGTTATCTTCGTTTTCAAATTACATTTTAAAACATCAGTTTAATTACTCTAGTGAGGGATCCCTGGGTGGCGCAGCGGTTTGGCGCCTGCCTTTGGCCCAGGGCGCGATCCTGGAGACCTGGGATCGAATCCCACGTCAGGCTCCCAGTGCATGGAGCCTGCTTCTTCCTCCGCCTGTGTCTCTGCCTCTCTCTCTCTGTCTGTGACTATCATAAATAAATAAAAAATTTTAAAAAAAATAATTACTCTAGTGATGATAAGTCTTTCCTAAGAAAGGGAGAATATGAGTACAGAAGGGCTCATCACTAAAGCCTTGTCATTCGCTAAGTCTTAACAAATACCGTGCAAACTCAGGTTCATAATCTGGGGTCAATGGAGGGCTTCAGTGTGGTTTGTGGGCCTCATAAAATTTTAAACAAAATTTTATGTTTATGTGTATGTGAATTAATATTTTTTTGTGGGTGAACTAATATTTTTGTGTGTGTGAATTAATATTTTAAAGGAGTGAGTGTGATCAATGAAGGTCTAGAATCCACTGCTTTAAGAAATGGCTCCAGCCATTATATCTTGTTAATGTACAAGTTTTTTCACTGGTGTCTTTCTTTGGTGTCATTGTCTTAAATAATTCATCTTTTTACCCAGTCAGTTGGTTACTGTATTAGTTTCCTATTGCTGCTCTAACAAATTACCATAGACTTGATTGCTTAAAATAATACAAATTTTAAAAAAATAATAATAATAATACAAATTTATTATATAACAGTTTTGGTACTCAGAAGACTGAAATCGGTTTTAGTGAGCTAACATCAAGGTGTTGGAAGAGAAGTGTTAATTCTGGAGGCCTTAGGGAAAAGATAATCCATTTCCTTGCCTCTTCCAGCTTCTAGAGGCTGCCAACAGTCCTTGGCTGGTGACCCTCTTCCATCTTCAAGGCCTGCAATAGCCCTTTGAGACTGTTTCACTTCAAATCCATCTGACACTGATTCCTTTGCTTCCCTCTTCCACATTTAAAGTATCCTTATGGATACACTGGGCCCACCCAGAAGATCCACGATGATTTCTCCACTCCAAAGTCAGCGGACAGCAGCCTTAATTCCACCTGCAGTCGTAAGTCTTCCTTGCCATGTAATGTAACATATTCACAGGCTCCAGAGGTTAAGATATGGGCATCTTGCCAGTATTGTGCCTACCACTGTTACTTACCACATTCCTTGAGCACATACTTCTATTAACAGGTTTTATAAGGGGAGCACCTAGGTGACTCAATCAGTTATCCACCTTCAGCTTGAGTCATGTTCTCAGGGGTACTGAGATGGAGCCCTGCGTCGGGCTCCCTGCTCAGTGGAGAGTCTGCTTCTCCCTCTGCCCTCTGCACTGCTTATGCTCTCTCTCTTGTGCATGCTCTCTCTCAAATAAATAAATAAATCTTCAAAAAAAAAAAAAAAGAGAGAGATTCTGTAAGGGATTTTGAAGATACAATGTGTTTGACTTGATGCTTACTCTTTGGGAGGCAATAATAAGTATGATGATAATCACTGCCATTTGTTAAGCATTTATTATATGCCAGGCTCCTTTCTGAACACATTATATGGCTTACTTAATCCTGTAACCACTGACAGAGTTTGGTAATTTATTCCCATCGTTTTAGAGAAAAGGAAGTTAAGGCACAAAGAGATGATGTTTCTTGCCCAGGTCATACAAGTGTGGTGACAGGAGGGGGGTCTGGAACTTAAGCTCTGAATCTCCGTGATTCATTTGTTCTTCTTAAATGTAATATTGAGAAAAATTAAAGAAAAAAGGGCATTAACTGGGGGTAAATAAAAACAATATAAATTGTAGAAATAATGAAAACCTTCAAGCAAAAAAGGACAACGAAACTCAAGACTGTATTACTGACATAAAGACAATTCATTGAAAATAATCAATGAATAGTCATTGTCATCACTGTTCCTTTAAAATAATGTCTGTCATAAAAATACCTGAAGTTTTCATAGGATGCATAAATAACAGTTTAGAAAGAAGCCTGCAAAATTTAATGGCATCCACATTCAACAGACATTCGACAAGTCTAAAATATGTGAGTGCACACCAAGGGGACACGCAGTCAGCTCCGACAGAAAGGAATGGCCTCAGTCAAACCCCAACACTTTGAAAAAGATGTGCTCTGTTCTCAGATGGAAATAAATATCAGGTCACTTATGTCGTTTGTAGGTTTGAAACTACCAGAATGAAATTAAGCCTGCAAAATTTAAGGATGACTGCTTCTTAGACATGGAAATTGTATCTGTTGAATGTAACTCTACAGGGAAAAAAAGAAGAAGAAGAAGAAGAAGAGCTAGGGTATATTGTTTCTCAAAGGGAGAAGGCAGCTGTGAGTCTGGGAGAATGATTTAGGAAGGCTTCCTGGCCATACACATAAAAGGATGAGAAGAAATCTGACCAGATGAAAATAAGAGCTGGCCACTCAACTAGAGAGAAGGTTAAGGAAATACAAAGGAATGATGTTCTTTTTAAAAGTAGCTTTTAAAGAGAGACTGGAAGAAAGGTAAGAAAAGAGAAATTCCTATTTTAAAGTCCCATCTCACTCTAATTCTATAAAAATGACAAGGTCCTGAATCTATTCTCTCCCAATGACATCCTCATAAAATGTCCTAGGTTTACAAATCTGCTTTAAAAACCCAAAGATAAACCTCCTCACTGGCCTCTCTCAGCCGCAGTTGGGGGGCGGAGGGGGTTCAGTAGTCCAAGTGTGCCTTTTCTGCTCCAAGCAATCACCAGTATTATATGATTCAGCAACAAAGACATTGGCGGGGGTGGGGGGGTGGAATTTTGCCACTGTTTGTGTAAGGAAAAATGGTTTATGCTTCAAATGATTGACTAATATTATTAGTAATAAAAATAAATACTTAAACTATAATAACCTGAAGACATACAATGAGGAATTCAATTACTAAGATGATCTCTGCATATAGGAATCATGATCACACACCATGATAAAAGGTGAACAATAAGCAACATACAACCAAAAAAGGAAATGCTGTTAAATTTAACTGAAAATGCATAATGTTCAAGAAGCAGCTTACATCTCCCTTATACCCTGTAACCAATAATCTAAAGTGCTAATGATAGTATCAGGGCTATAATTTGGTCCCCAAAGAAACATCGAAAAGGCTAAAGTAAGTAAGTCAGAAAACATCCACCCCCAAAAGTGCAGCAACGATTGTTTTTGGGGTTTTTTCCCCCATATTTCCATAGCAGTGTCCCTATGCTGTCTTTGTACTTGGCTGAGAACAATATATTTTTACTAAGGAGATATCTCTTTGTTTTTGTTGCTTAACATCCTCATTAATGACTCTGAGAGAATTTCATGTTAACACCAAATGGTAATGAGAAAAGAGAGCTGCAGAGAATATCTTCAAAGCTAGACTCCAAAATCAAAATAATTTTGGCAGACTGACTAAATTCAGTACATCAGAGGAGGAAAACAAATGGCACAGCTAGAGCATGGGGATGGGCTGGCTCTGAGGAATGCTGAAAAGATACCTAAATAATATTGCCCTTTTCAGAGAAAGATTGCACCACTGAACACCCTCCTCCCTGCAAAGCACACACCTTTTCTCCTACTGGTGATGCATTTTTGCCAATTTAACCCTATTCTCCTCCAGTTCTTCCCAGTAACACATAGCTTGTTTGTCGTAGCCTCAGAACATGGTAACGATACTTAAATAGCAGACCAAGGGCTCACTTCACACGGGCTCCATGTACAAACAACGGTGAGCTGAAGCTGAGCCAGTAGATCCACACTGAAGGACAAAATAACGCCCCCCAAAGCAAGCAGCATTGTGTCAGACACATGCAATATAGCTTGGAACAGTTACAGGTCCTCCTGCCAGGCTCACTGCAAAGCAAATGGTTTATCAATTCCTGGCTGTGTGATCCCAGGCCAGATATCTAACCTGCTGAGCCTCACTGCCCCTCATCTGCACAATGGGCATAGTAAAATTACTAGCTGGCCTCACAAGGCGTTCCAAGATGCAAACTGATTATACACCTTAATGTACTTTGTAACGGGTAAATATTATCAGAGTACAATGTCCAGTTCTAGGTAAAAGAAATATCATTACAAGGAACTGAAAAGCTTTCATAGATAAGTCACACACATACACACACACACACACACACACACACAAAGAAATTCCAAGGTTTGGGAATGTAAAAAGGTATAGATTTCATCCTGGTGGGGAGTGAGGGAGGAGAGACAAAAACTGGGCCATTTGATAATCTTTAAATACACAAACAGCTTTCATTGAGTGGCTGAAGCAAAACAACCCAACTAAAGTTTTTTTTTTTTAGATTTTTTTAAAGAGGAACCAGGTTTACATTGTATCATGAAAGATTTAAGCAAGTTGCCTTTACAAAAAATTTTTGTTGCTAAGAATCAGAATACAAGGAGGCAATATAATCTTCATCCCCAGAAAACTTTACCTACTCAAAAAATACTATTCTGAGGCAACAAAAAATTATCCCATAAAATAAATGAATTCAGATCACTGTCTAAAGCAAAGGCAGCACGTTTTCTCTGTAAAGGACCAGAGAATAAATATTTTAGGCTTTGTTGGCCTTATCGTCACTGTCACAAATACTCAGCCCTGCTGGTATATGTGAAAGCAGCCTTAGACAATACTTAAGCTCATGGATGTGGCTGGGTTCCAGTAAAACTGTATTTACAACAACAGGTGGCAGGCTGGATTGGGCCAGGAGGCTTTCATTTTCCAATCCCTCAGCTAAAGGTTCCTTCCAGTACTAGGAGTCTATAATCTATAAAACACAGCTGTAGCAAATGGTGACAATCAAGCCAAATTAAAAAAATACCATCATACTTACTCTTGTAGCTATGTGCTAAAGTGGCTGTCATTCCTCCTATCTAGATCTTGGGAATATGATTAATTGATCTTCATCATCAGCTAAGATAATATATCATCAGTGATTTTTTTCCTTCTTAGCAAAACATAAAATGTTTACATATGTTTATGGCTGTAATATCCAGACTTTGTCATCCAAGTGTATAATATTTCAGTCTGGTACACTAGGAAGCATATGCCACATGCTTGGCTTCTTCATCTTGCCTGCCCTATTGGAAGTATTTTTAGATAAGGTAAAGACATGTGTGGGAAGATACTACCTTTGTCCTTTCTCTATGTGTTACTCTTTCATCTCAATCTTCTTCCTTATTGCACCGGATGCTTGCAAAGAAGACAGAAATAGCACTCTCAGCCCAGGGAAGAGGTCAAGAGTGGACAGGAGTTGATTCAACAGGCTAGGGAGCCTAGGAGCTCTAAGGGTTACAGCCGGATATTAATTCCATCCTTGAGTTCATGGGCCAGAAAGCAAAGCACGTCACTCTGCTTGCAAATCAGGCCAAACTGGAACAGAGTGGGAGCAAACGGAAGAGAGGGCGTGAAATGAGAGTGCAGGAAGGAGAATGGGGCTCCAGTGCCAGAGGCTCAATCACCTGGCACCTTGCCCTGGCATGCGTAGGTGGACTGGCCTCCTAGAAACCTGGGGTCACAGGAGACAAACAACCCCCTTTCCTACTGTGCCTGCAGCCAACTCATCTTGGACTTTGATCACATCAAATCCTCTAGCTTGATGTATTTATTTCCTAGTATTGCCCAATGGGAAGATTGGGTTTTTTAATCTAACAGGTGAAATGAATCAAATATTGTTGGCCTTGTTTCTAGAGGTATAACACACACATATACATATGTACATCTATATATGTACTTTTGTGTGTATATATATGTTTTTTAAGGCAGCTTCTCTGTGAATTAGAAGCAATGACTTGTAGGGGCACATAGGGCACATAGGTGGCTCAGTCATTTAAGTGTCCAACTCTTGATTTTAGACCAGGTCATGATCTCAGGGTCGTGAGATCAAGCCCTGCATTGGGCTCACACTTGGGGCAGAATCTGTTTGTCCCTCTCTACTCGCACATCCCCATGTGTGCATGCTATCTCTCTCTCTCTCTCTCTCTCTCTCTCTCTCAAATAAATAAATAATAAATACATAAATACATAAATAAATATCTTTTTTAAAAAAAGGAAAAAAGAAACAAGGACTGGTAGGTACTCTGATCTTAAAGAACTTGATACTATGTTTGGCACTTAGAAGATATTCAGGGCTGAGAATTTAATCTGTTGTTCAACCCAAGGCCTCAAACCCAACAGTCAGTTTGGTGAGCGCCAGCATCCACAGGCAAAGAAAGGTTTTGCAGCCTTGATGTATTAGTGGGAATACACAGTATAAAACAAAGAAGTTTTTTTGAAAAACTTTTGAACTCTGAAATTCTTTTGAACTTGGACTATAGATTCTAGGCTTGTATCACTTAGCATTATTTCTTTTGCAAATGACAGATGACAGAAACCCCAGTTCCAGTGGATTTAAACTAAAGGGAAAAAAGCTGTAGTAGCTCAAAGGTCAGGGGTCAGGCTTCAGCTGCTACTGGATTCAAGTTCAGAAACCATGAATCGGGACACAGTGTCCCATTTCTCAGCTCTGCCCCAACAGAGGTGCAGTCCATCCCAGGTCCCAGGTGGATGACAGCTAAATGACCACAGTTTCAATCCAGCAAGTGAAAGCCAGAGTAAATAGCTACTAGTTCTGGTTGGGTCCTGTGCCCCTTCTAGCCCAGGCCTGGAAGTTCTTCTCAGTAAAGCTGGACTCAGGTAACCCTCAGAAGCTCCGGACTTATATGGACTGAAGTGGTTAGGAAAAAGTGGACACCCATAAGAAAGCTGGGGGGCTTTTGCCATGAGGAGGTGTAATGCTGGACAGGAGATAACCCTTACCAAAAAGCTCAATGCTTCTATTCCTTGAAACAAAGAACAACTTAATGGAGTTCGGGTAGCTAATGACAGAAAGAAGATCACAGAGTTGGGAAAGTGACTGCAAGTCCAAAAGAATGAAAATGGAAAAGTTTATGGTTTTATGTGGGCTACAGTGCTCAGTAGGGCACGGAGACATTTCTTCAAGAAGCTTCCTGCTGCCAGTGGGATGCTGTTATAGAGGGAGCTGGTAGGGAAACAAGACCCACTAACTCTGCCAAAACAGCTGTAGTCTGTGGTAAAGCTGAGGTGGCATAGTTCCAGAATATTCTAACAAAATGACATCATCGGGTCACATCTTACCATAGATCTAATGACCTGAGATAGGGGAACTCCTATCATTCCCTTCAAAAGCACAAAATGATAGAAAATGCCCATATGTACACATTACAACTTGCTTCTGAAAACACGAATGCCCTCTATGTATTTCACAGCTTTGGACAGGCTTACTCCTCCATTTTGCAGATGGGAAAATTAAAGACCAGCTTAAATTCATTTTAGGGGGAAAAAAGAGAAAAAGTAGATCATCCAAATCCATTTTCTAACCTTACAATAAAACTATCTTCTTCATGTTAATTATCTGGACATATCTTGAGAAAGTTAAAAGTAATAAAAAAGTTAAAAGTAATATTAAGATCCCCAGGATAATTCCAGAAAAAACCTGAAAATTCATACCATAGGTAAACCGGTATGAATTTGATTCTGACTTGCATATGTTGATATTTTTACTTTAATGGTATAAACTGGGCTATTGTTTAACTCACTACTTTGCTTTGCTTAAGAACATATAAAACATTTTAGCCAAGATCTTAAAAATCACAGACCCAAGCTGATGCTCTGCGTCACTGTGCACGGTAAATAAACAGGATAAAGCTCTGTAAAGTTTCCAAGGAGAAACTAAGATAGTAACTGTGTTCATGTCAGGAAATAGTGTCTATTTTTCTTTTTTTTTTAATTACATGAAAAGTGCTTCTTTTCTAGCTGACTATAAAAATCAGTGACTCATGTCTGTGTTTTCATGTCACCACACTCTGTGGGCTGGTCTATCCTAGACTTACCTAGCTTACATCATGGAAGTTTCCAGAAAGTCTAAATACTTTAAGACTTTAATTCATTTTTCCCTACTCATAATAATAGATTTCTGAAAGATCATTTTGAAATGTTAAATTTCCCTTCATTTTTCAAAGCATTTGTAACACTACAGGCAATCAACTGAAAAAAGACAGCTCATTGTTCTATGTTTTTTCCCCACAGAGAATTTATGTCTCAAAAGATATTTTTTAAAAAGGAAGGTTATTTAATATGTCTCTTCAGCCAACCCAGAAACTGCTATAAATTCAAAATTCATTCTTGTACAATGTTCTTAATTATAAGATAAGTAATCTTTCTGTGTTAGTTTAATTCCGCCCTATTTATCTTCTCAAGTGGAATGACACATTGCAAATACCATTTGGGGAGTTTTATTAATAAAGGCCTAATCCCATGGCTTGTAGGACATGTCTCAGAATAATGTTTTAACTACAGTAAAGCTCAGTGACTGTAACACCCACTCAATAATTATAACTGTCCCCATGTGAGGTAAGTTGCCTTTTCCTGTGTGATTAGTGGTGATGCCTCAAAATGGGTCTCAAAGAGCTCATAACAGATGATGAGCTTCAGTCTCCTTCTACCTTAGAGAAGTAGTGAGATTACCAGCTTTGCTGTACTTCTAGATTTTCTACATCATGGAAAATCAAGATAGAAACCAAAAGGAATGCTAATCTTATAGACTCTAATTCAGTTTTACAAAGAGAATCTTTGGAAGTATTGCTCTAAACATATGTGTACATAGCTCCATACAGATGGACAATCAGAAGGTACACACACACACACACACACACACACACACACACACAATTTCTCATATATTGGTTTTATTGACTTACCTGCAACTTAATCATAATATACAATATTGTCTTTTTTAGATCTCATATGTACATAAAAAGTCCAGCAACTACTTTACAATAAAGTTTCCATATTTGATAGCTAACATATCTTTCCAGCTAACCCACTATGTCCAGATATAACAGGACAATATTATAATTAGGCTGTGTTTTCCCCCTCTTGATTTAGACAAATCTTGGATTAATTTAAATAATTCATGAAGCATTTGATGGCAATCAGGAAAGAAGATCGAGTTCTTATTCCTTCTGCTTGAAATCTATAAGGAGTTTGAAAGGGTCCAGTTTCTGAGTTTCAGAGCTTTGGCTTTAGCAATTCCCTGCAACTAAAAGCAATCTTGCTGTGATTGAAAATGGAGGTGTCAACTCAGGCAGGCTACAAATTGCCAACAGAGGGAATAGCCATTTTAAATTACTTCCAAAGCCCAAATAAATTCTCCTGAATGGAAATCTGCCTTTATCCTTATTTTCTATCTCCAGGAGATGATATGTGTTTTACTCATTATGAATCATACTCTCCATCCCTTTCTACTGAGGCAAAGGAGAATGAACAAAATGTACTTATAAACTAAACTGCATTGGGTTCTGCTTATGACAGAAGACGTATAACAATATGATTATCATATGAAAAATATGACTTATCATATAAAAAACATACATTTGAATAGCATTTTACCAACCATACGATTATGTTAAACATAAAAATGAAAATATGTGGAAAATGCTTTGTTGACTTTAAATCTCCACATGGATTAGCTCTTACAGACATGCCAATTGTCCCTCACAATAATCTTTTTGGTAAACAGAGAGGATATAATATTCCATTGTTTCTCAGATACTTAAAAACTGGTACAGAGATGTTAAGTGATTAGGGTCACACCTTACCAACAGAAATGGCTTCTGACTTTGTCTCCTGGGATCTCTCCTTAAGCAACACAGGGTTTTTGAAAACAAACCATTTGTGCATTCAACAAACATAGAAAAAGTGTTTGCATTGTGAGGTCTGTTCTCATCCTAACTTAGTTATGTTTATCAGTTGTGTAAGTAACTTACTTAAAATTTAGTAGTATCTGATGATGGCCTAAAAATCTATCCCTTTCAGTTACATTTACTGTGTTCACATGTAATATCACTTTATCAAAAATTGTTTCATAATTTTTCATAATTGGAACATTTCTGGGGGGGAAAATTAAGTTAATGATTAAGAAGGAAGGGCTTCTTAATTGGGAGAGCAGTTCCACCTAATTGTTCCTCTTTCAGAAAGTGGCCTTAGGATGATCTAACTTCAGAATATCCTTTGGGACCGTCTCTCCTGTCATGTTTGTTTGCTACTTCTGCTACTGCCATGGTTTTAACATTGGTCAAATGTAATTACTTTTCACTTGATGAAAAGCTTCCTGTTCTTGAAATAGAAAAGCACTGGATATTACTGCTTGTAGAGTTTTAGAGAACCAAGTCAACAAGAAATGGGACATGGGAGTGGTGTAGACATATCACAACTAAAATTTTCATATACTGGGATCCCTGGGTGGCGCAGCGGTTTGGCGCCTGCCTTTGGCCCAGGGCGCGATCCTGGAGACCTGGGATCGAATCCCACGTCAGGCTCCCGGTGCATGGAGCCTGCTTCTCCCTTTGCCTGTGTCTCTGCCTCTCTCTCTCTCTCTGTGACTATCATAAATAAATAAAAATTTAAAAAAAAAGTTTAAAAAAAATTTTCATATACTGTTGGGTAGAAGTATTAACTGGTAAAACTACTCTTGAGAACTGTTTGGCAGTATCTTGTAGAGCTCAATATATATGCACTCCCATGACCCACTAACTCCACTTACAGGCATATACATAATAGATAATGTATGTATATGCATACCAAAATATTCATAGCATTATTTTTTCATAGTAAGCCCAAATTGGGAATGACCCAAGTCTATCATTAGCAGAAAATGTAAGTAATAGGAGCACCTGGGTGGCTCAGCAGGTTAAGTGTCTGTCTTCAGCTCAGGTCATGATCCCAGGGTCCTGGTATCCAGCCCCGAGTTGGGCTCCCTGCTCAGTGGGGAGTCTGCTTCTCCCTCTGTCCCTCTCCCCCCACTCATGCTCTCTCTGTCTGAAATAAATAAAACCTTTTTTTAAAAAAACAAAAGAAAAGAAAATGTAAGTATATAGAGATTGCAATATTCCAGAATAGTGAAAAAGAATGAACCATGGGTAGGTACAGTATATAGATGAATCTCAAGATATAATGTTGAGTGAAAGAATCTCAATACAAAAGAGTGTATAAGTGATTACTGTATGATGCTATGCATATAAAATTCAAAAATAGATGCAAATTAATCTATGACAAGAAAGAATAGCAGTTAATTTGGGGACTAGTAGTAATGACAACTCAGTGTTTCTTTGGAAGCCTAAGTAGATTGTCTATATCTATCTGGATAATGAGAATGCTGTGGGCCTTGGATTTGTCTATTTCTTCTTTGAGTTCTGCCAATGTTTGCTTTATATAGTTTGAAAATATATCAGTATGTGCCTATAGATTTAGGATTGTTATAATCTCCTATTGTCATTTTAAAAATGTCCCTCCTATCTCTCATAACAATTCTTGCCTTATAATCTACTTTGAGGAGTGCCTGGCTGGCTCGGTCAGAAGAGCAAGTGACTTTTGATCTCAGGGCCATGAGTTTGAGCCCCATGTTGGGTGTAGAGATTACTAAAAAAAGCTACTTAAAAAAAAATAATTAAATTTACTTTGATATTAACATGTTGATATAAGCTTTCTTTTGGTTAGTTTTTGCCTAGTATATGGATCTCTAACCTTTTTTTTTTCAACCCTTCTGTGTCCCTACAAAATGCCTTAAAATTTAAACCTACTACAGTTGGTTTTCTTTATCCCTTCTGACATTCTTTATCTTTTCATTGGAATGTTGAAAACATTTATATTTAATGTGATTATTAATATGGTTGCTTTTGAATCTACTATCTTGCAATTTGTTTTCCATCTATTCTTTGCTCTTGCATTCTTTATCAGTTCCTTTCAAATTAATCAAATGGTTTCAAAATTTTTTTTCTTCCTTATAAGCATTTTAGTTCTACCCTTTTTAAATTATCATTTTAATTGTTACTGTAAACATTACAAATTGCATCCTTGGTTTATTTTGGTCTTCTTTAAATTTGTAATTTTACCTTTTCCTAAGCAATGCAAGAACTTTATAACAGTTTAACTTCAATTTACCCTTGCCATCTTTTGTGTTATTATTTTACTTTTACAGATGTTATAAATAACACAAAAATTGTAAAAAAAAAATTTATTGTTGTTGTTGCTATAAACCATATTTATTCATACTCATCCATCTATTTGCCATTTCTGGAGGTCTTTTTCCTTCCTGCAATTATGTTTTCCTATTTGAGACAATTTCCTTTTACCTGAAGACATTTTCTTTCTTTCTTTTCTTTCATTTTCATTTATCTTTATCATAACAATCATAAGTATTTTGAGACTTCAACATCTGGTTCATCTCCAGGTCTATTTTTATGCCTGCTTTATTATTTGGTCACCTTTATGTTTCTTCACTGTTGAAATAACCTTATGATGTACGACATAGATGTAATATTATGTAAACTGCATTATGTCATTTTTCTCTATGGAAGGCTGAGTTTTGTATGTTCAGATGTCAAATAATCTGTGGGTCACCGTGATCCTATCAAGGCATGAGTAAAATCCTTATTCACAAGGACTCCCCACCCCAACACACACACACACACACACACACACACACACACACACACACACCAGCCTTCTAGAGCCTCAGATGAATGCTGAGAGTACTCATCCAGGTCTGGCCACTCTCCCTGAGCCCAAACTCCTACATCTCTCTAGTGCCAACAGCCTTTGAAATCTTTAGCCTTTTCACCAGCCTTCTCTCTGTCAAACTTTCCCGATTTCACTCTGCAACATGCAGTTTATGGGGTGGCCAAAGAGCCTAAAGAGATGTTTATATAGATTTAGGGCTTCTCTTCTATAGCTCCTTCCTCTCTGGGACTTTGACCCTCAAATCCTTAATGCCTGACCTTTGTTTCCTCTGCCTAGAGATAGGAGTTCTATTTGGGTTCTATTTTCCTGGACCTTGGTTTGAAAAATGCTCTCAAAGGAAAGCCAGTGCATGTGGGATCTCCTAGGGAACTCTCCTACCTCGCACTCAATTAATTGTATTTCTGTATTGGTTGTCATCCAATGCTTGAAAGAGTTGTTTATATTCAGCTTTTACAGTTTTTTTATAACAGGAGGATAAGTCCAATGCCAGTTACACCACTGTTTCCAGGACTTCCAAAGTGGAAATTCTTTAAATGTTTGTGTATAGATTATATAATACTATTGATACAATTCTCTATTTTTCAGTTAAGTTTCTAGTATAAGCATTTCCTAAGTCATCAAAAACGCTTCCCAAACTTCATTGAAGTTAGCAAAATTTCATTGTATGGATATATTTTTCCTCACTTAATCATGGTCCTAATTACTCCTTATCTTATTTCCCTCTCATTTATTTAATGGCTTTTAGTAAATGCTTCTTAAAGTACATAAACAATATTTGGAGATCTTGTTAAAACTCAGACTTGGATTCAGTAGGTACGGGGTGGGCTTGAGATTCTGCAATTCTAACAAACTTCCAGGTGGTACAGGCATCAGGGACCACCCTTTGATTGTCCCAGGCTCTACATGACTCTACGTGACTCACCATTCATTATGCTAGGGAAATAGTGAATAGTTTTATTATCTTGACTGATTTATTATCACTCAGCCTTACCTTAGGAAACTCTAATGTTTTAGGTCTTGAATATGGTCTAGGTCACTGTTTTTCCAAAAACTATCTCTGGTGAATCAGGATTAAGAACCACTGGATCAGTCTTTGATCCTTTAAAGGTTTTTAGAACATCACCTTTTAACTCAGACATTATGTGATTCTACCAATCCTCATGCCCACCTTCACTAAGCATAATTTACACTACCTAGCATTTATGATTGTAGCACAAACCTAAAGAAGAAAAAGGAGCCAACCCAGAAGCTGAGAACAGAGGTACTGCTGTGTGGTGGGGATAAAGGTTGGCAGGGTGGGTGGAAGATGTCACAATCCCAAATATGACTAAAATGACTCAGGGCCCTTTTACAGCTTTGCAATTACTTCCAATTCATTGTTTCACTTGAACTTTTTTTCAAATGTAAGATTAAGAGGGTTAAAGCTATAGGCTCAGCTTTGTTTTATGAATATTTGAACTCCACTAGTCACTGTCATGTTTTAAGCAAAAGGTAAATGTCTTCTAATTGCAATGCTAGCTAATCAGGAATGATAAGCCATCCAGGGTATACTGATGAAACTGCTTTACTGTCAGTTCCTTCAAATCCAGGAAGAGACACATACCTTCTTTGCACATGTGCATTAATTCACATTCAGAATAAGTTATTGCATTTCAGCCTGCTGCTCAAGAGTTGAAGCTGAGATGGTAAATTACCAGAAATGTGTCTTTTATTCAGATATCCTTAGAAACATGCATACAACCTAAAGGAAATCATTGTTATTTGCTCCAAGCTAGTAGAAGAAGAACCAGAATTAAAAACAGTAAACCCAAAGGACTATAGGGCCCTACAGACATCCTGTTACCTATATCCCACCCAAATATTTATATTCAAATGAAAAGCATTGTTAGGACTCTTTCATGTTGAAGATTAATTTTCTATTTTAATTAAAAATATCTCATTCATCACAACTTTTGAGACATTTCAGCTAATAGTGCCAAATACTTTTATTTTCCCAGTGGTCCTCCTTGTCTATAAATGTTACCATTGGTCCTGATTTAAGGTTTCTTTTCCATTCAGACTGACAGATTGATACAGAGCACTTGAGTAACCTCCAGATAGAGGGCTGCTGGAGTTAAGGAATGTCCCGTATACATATACTTAGTGAAAAACATGCTGAGTCTTACATAATTACTGTGTTGGAGAAAAGGCAAGGGTAGAGCAATAGGTCAGATAACTACTGTGGTTTGCTCTTTGCAAGGCACAGCCTGATATAATATAAAAATAATTATACGTACAAACCAGATTTTCCAAACTGCTTATTTAGTTTTCTAGGTCAGTATAGCTGGTCAAATCCCTCTGAAAGTTGAGTTTTCCAGCTGACCACAAATGGTTAGTTTACTCCCATTATTTCTGTAAAGTGCTGCATATGTTTAGAAGTTCAAGGGACTGTGATATATATGTCTCATTCTCTGAAGGGTTTTTCCCCTAATGAGGACTGTTAGTAGACTGGAGAGAAAGAGCAGATCAAAAGCCATGCTACTGTAAAAACTTAACATCATCTTTATTACATGTAATTAAACCTTCAGGTACATACAAATAGGTTCCAAAGGATTCAAAACTGAATTCACTCAATAATTTGAACTTAGCATTTGCACGTTAAAAATCAGTAGTTTTTATAAGTAGAGCCAGTTCTCTGAGAACATGCTAATTATCCCTTTGTTCCAATCTATCCTGTCCTCAATAATTTGCACAAAAAAAATTGCAATTTTCCATTTATAGAGGAAAAAGTTGGTGCATCAACTGGTCCATGTGATTTCCAAGCTATGTCGGTGGTCTCAGAAATTTAAAACACCCACTATCTTAAACCAACACAGACTTGAACCAGCTTGTGAAATGCTGATTGTAAGGAAGAGCAGAGCCCCAAGTATGCCCTTGAGCATGAACAAGGGTGGAGAACAAAACCTCAGCCAAATGATAAGCTAAAAGGTGACAAAGAAAGTACTCTAATTTGGTACCAGATCTTATTTGAGTACTTCCAAAAAGACAATAGACAGTTTTAGGAAATATGGTCAATGGGTTTCAAAATGGGCACATTTGTCCCATTAAGAGCCAACACAAGATACAGTTTTGGCAGGCTTCCAACCTTGTCAATTATCTCAATGCTAGTGCAATCTTCAGTCCTGATGGGACTTCCACCTACCCGTGTGTCCTCTATCAATTTCCCAAATCCTAATTGTCTTTTCCTTTCTCTCAGATATACTGCAGAGTTTCCATGTCTCTGGAAATTAATCACTATTTGAGAGATTAATTGGAATTTTAAGACTATTAATTGTAATTTCCTCTTCCTCTTGCTTTTTTAATTTTGCAGGAAATCTACAAGGACTCTTTCAAGCAACTAAAACGCCTATTTAAAATAAAAAGATGTTCCAGCCCCCCAAAATAGCTGCTTCTCTGAAATTTTGATTCTATGACTTGTCATTCATCATATCTGGAGAATTACATGTAGGCTTAGTTACAAACTTCACCTGGGGATTAAGAATAATTGGTTTACATAATAAGATTAATTATATATAACCATTAAAATGATAAATGATATCATTTCCAATCTCTAAAAGAACTCGCATATTCAGAATCAGTTGCTTATGGAAGAAGAGTAAATAACTTAAAGCCAAAAGAAAATATAGTAGTTAAAAAGTTGTCCCATAGGGTTGTGGTCCTCGGAATGTGTTTGTTCCCCTGGAAATTGAATCTGCCTTATGACACAAATGCACACATACGTCCCACATCCCACAAAGAGGCATACATACACTGACACACACACAAACCTAGACACAGGCAGACACACACATGTGCACGCACAGAACAACTCACCAACACACCCTGGCACGTGCATAAACACAGATATTCACACACATACACACACACACACACACACACACAGACACACACACACTGAAGACATTACTTTAACCACAGCAAATCCTTGGAATGACATAGCAACAAGTATTTTTAATTCCTGCTTAACCAGTAGTAAATGTCTCCTGGCACAGCATAAACATAAAATTGAATTACAGAAGAAAAAGCCTGGGGAAACCGACTTAGACTTGTGTGATGGTTTTAAAAATGCTTTCCTTGTGGTAAGAAGTCACAACTATAGGCCTGCCTCTGAGCTAAACAAAACCCTTAATCAGGACATCCGAGAGGCCTCCTAAGACTGTGACACTTACAGAACCAGAGAGAAAGAAGCTGGAAGGGCTTCATCTAGCAGAACTGCATATGCAGGAGAGGGAGACAGTGAGTGCGATGGACAGCCTCCCACTTGTCTTGTTTTCAGTCTAGAGACCGGACTTGTGCCCCTGTTTGTAAGGATCCCCATGCAGAACTTCTGGCATCTGGAAGAGGGTACAAAACACTCAGAAGACAACGGCCAAGAGCGGCAGCAACTTAAGGGAAGTGTTCTGAGCTATAAATATTCGTAACTGAGAATGACTTCACCAGTTCTACAAAGTTCCACATTCACTACCACACCTTGGACTTTGTAGATACCTTTGGATGAGGTCTATGTCTCCGTTCATACAATTTTTCATCCAAAAAAATGTTTTGAAGAAGCTGCGAAGTGGCAGGCCCTCTGCTAGTGATCTGAGGGTCCCTGCCTTTATGGAGTGACAATGCGCTGGGGACACACTCTGAACAAGAAGTTACAAGGAGGCTGCTTCCTATCCCTTTATGTCACCAGAGCCACACATGGTGGCTGACACCAAATATGCACTTAATTTTTACAGCGGAGAGAATGGAAAAAGGAAGGAGAAAGCAAGGATAAGAAGATCTCAGAATGCTGCCACCTACCTTACCAATTTTATAGATAAAATACTTGGGTAATTAATTAGGTAAATAAGGGAGACTCAACACAGGATTTGTATATACCATATACTTAAACATAAAACATATTTACTTACCTCCATTTGAAGTTATGACTATTATGTATATTCAGAAATGACAATGTTTTTAGTAATGGAGCTCATATCAAATTGGTCTCTGGTCAATAAATTGGTGGAGATTAGGGCAGATACCACAGGAAGACAAACACCACACCCTGCTGAGTGAGGATAATAAACTCAAGGAATAGAAAGGACAAAAACTGCTCTGTAAGAACTGATATTAACCTGAAGGCTCCTGTCAACAAGTCAATACTGATCCAGAAAGCTTTCCATCCTGGTAGAGGTGAGGCTTCCTAGAAAAGTCGGGTTTGAAAAGTCAGGTTTTGCAACCTATGGCCAAAGGAGTCATGGGCCAGAGGGCTAAGGAGAGGTTACTCCAGCCCCACATTTAGAAAGGAAGTAAAACATTAACACAAGTGTGAGGGGTGCTGTGTGCCAGGAACCATGTTAAGCCACTAGGCAGTACAAAGACGGTAAGACCCAGGACCTTCTCTCAAGCAGCTTACCATTGATTAGGCAGGAGCCACAGGAAAGGAGGCCATATTTAAGTAGAAATGAAAGTACAATCGGGAAATAGGATCAAACTGACTCATTTTTGAAAGCAAGAAAGTATTTCTTAAACAGAGGTGTTGGCAGTGTCTAGAAACACCATCTACAGAAATGGGACTGAGAAAGTATGACCACAGCTTCCTTTCATTAAAGTCACTTGTATTTCCCTCCTCAGAATAGTGAACACAGGCACTGCTGATCAAACTAAGAGGGAGAGTTATGACTTGTGTGTGTATGTGTGTGAGTGCGCATGCAAGATAATAGTAATGTGGTACATTTTTTTAAAAAGGAGTCCCTATCTTTCAAGATAGCAACTGAAATATTTACAGATGAAGTGATAGTAGACCTGAGATTTGCTTCAAAATAATCCAAATGATGCAGGTGAAGTTTGGAGGACACCAGAGCTGATATAAACTGATCATTGTTAAAGTCGGTTAAAGCGGTGTTCATTATACTTTTCTCTTTAAATACATTTGAAATGTTCTATATAAAAAGTTATTTAAGATATGAATTGTAGGAAAACATGAAACTTTTAAATGATCATTCAATAAAATAGTGTTATTCAGTGTAAGATAAAAAATGAACAAAAGCTCCTTGAAAACCATTATTAAATATGAAGATGAGGCCTCGATTGGGTGCCATGTACACTATAACTATGCCTTGACCAAGAAAGCTCGATCTACTACATCTTTGGGATTCTAAGCCAATTTATAATCTGCTTTTCAAATTGCCAGTTGCCATCCTATAGTGGATTCTGAAATCGACTTGTGGGCCCTGACCAGTTTTTAGATGAATGAATTCAAATATGACAGAAAAAAAAATATATCAGAGCACCTCACATGGACAGGGGGAAGCCCTGTTTGCAGAGCTGGCGTCTCTGTATGTGTGTGAGTGCCTATGCACACTCAGTGTTTGCATTTAATCTATTCTCACTATGGTAGCCAGAGTGGTTCCATTAAAACCCAAGTCAGATCATGTCACTCTTCTGGAACCCTACAGGGACAGCCAACCTCACTCGGTACCAAATCCTAACAATGGCCTACAAGGCCCACCATGATCTGCCCCCCATTCCTGCCCAGTTCTATTTACCTCCTATTCACCCCTGCTCCATTGACCTTATTTCTGTTCCTGGAACACACCAGGCACACTCTTGCAGCCGGACATCTGTAATTACCCTCTGTCTGGAATGCTCTTCCTCCAGATATCTGCATGCTGGCTGCCTCACCATCAAATGTCAGCTTTTCAATAAGAGCTTCCCTGATCACACAATGTAACATTCAGACCCACCCCCACTCCAGTATTTCCTATTTCCCTTCCTTCTTTATTTTTCTCCATAGAACTTATCATCTTCTAACATTCTATATGAACTATGAATTATCTGTATCATAATTATATAAAATTATGATGCACATACTTGATAGGTTACATATATTTTCTTTTGTTTATCATCTCTCTGTATTTAGAAACTTCACAAGGAGCAGCATTTTTTGTCTTTTTTTCCTTCACTGCAGTAATATCTCTAACACTTAGAACTTGGTAATACTTAATAAATAAATATATGCTGAATTATGTGTGTGTGGATGGTATGTGTGTGTATATATGCTGGCTTGTGATATGAAGTGTATTTCTTAGTGTGGGTCGCATTCCGAAAGGCTTGTATAATACTGCCCTGGAGCACACTTGGAATATCTCTGGGCTTTACTCAGAGTGAGGCCTGAAATGTGAGTGCAGCACAGATACCCAAGAGTAGTGATGCTTTATACCCTGAGTGCCTGAAATAAATGGTGCCAATGGTAATCACTATGTGAAGTATGCGTGTGGGGTGGGAGGCTTGTTCCCTTGGCGATACCACCAATGTACCATAAATTGGCAAGAAGAAATAGGCAAGAGTCAGAAAATCATAAAATTTTCAAGACTCTCAAGATGATCTGGTCCAACCTAACAATTCTACAGACAAGCATCAAAAAGTTACAAAATGATAATGTAATCTGCCCCAGGCCATATGAAAAGCAAACACTGGGCTAGAGCTGGCACAGACCTGGCCACATGATTCCTTGTCCAATGATCTTTACACACTCTGGCCTGCCATAAAAATGAAAAACGGGAATCTGTGCTCCAAAAGCCTGCCTGTTCTTCTTTCTTTGGAAATAACCTGAGATTCTTTCTCCAATTAGGTGTCAATCATCTATTTGTTGCACTCAAGGCTCGACAATTTGCAGGGCTCTCTATTTTAAAAACAAAGAGCTCCTAATGATCACTATTTCTCATAAATCAAAGCTTTAAAAAATTCCTTGCCATAGCAACCAGGAGTGGTTGAATTATCTACTATTATTCTCTGAATTTCTAATAAAACAATTCCAACTTACACCAGGCCCAGGGATGTTAAAGTCAGTCAAGAATGGGGCATCTGGGTGGCTCAGTAGGTTAAGCATTTGCCTTCTGCTCAGGTCATGATCCTGGGGTCCTAGAATCGAGTCCCATATTGGGCTCTCTGCTCCACAGGGAGCCCGCTTCTCCCTCTGTCTCTGCCTCCCCCACCCCTCTCTGTCTCTCATGAATAAATAAAAAAAAATTTTTTTTTTAAAGTCAAGAATCAAAACCTTCAGTCCTTCCTGTCTAACTTTTCATCAGAGCTAAGGAATCTATCCAGAATCACACTCAATATTTTTCCATAACCATAAAACAAAGTGCTTCAATTCACAAAGCACTAACATGTGAAAGCAAGGCATCAGTAAAAGCTGTGAGTCACTTTAATTTGGAAGGGAAGCAGAAACATTCTGGTCGCAGAGTGAGTATTACTACAGGCTAAATACATTCACCAATTTTCTGCTTCTCAACTAGACTATAATAAGTCCCTTGAGTGGGAGGGGCCAGGTTTCTTAGAACTCTCAGTATTTCTGTGGTGGCCTTAGAGATTTCAAAGACTGAGGATCTTCATGACATTACTGTGCCGGACACTCTTGGTTCCTCTGTCCTCCTTCACAGAACCCTGTACTCTTCAGATGTCCTCACCCCTTTGGGAGACACTAGCCCCATCCCCATTCCAGGAAGGAGGTCATTGACTAGAGAGAAAGCATCATGGAAATCCTATCTCCTTGCCCGTGATTGCCTTGCATATGAGCATGTGACAAAACTGTGAGCAATGAGGCAAGGGAAAGTCTGCTGGGAGAAGAGGAGCTTCTGAGAAAGGCTTTCTCACTTTTCACACAGCAATGAGAAAGAGATTACAGGTATCCCCTGTTGTTCAAAAGTTTGCATTAAAAAAAAAAGTTTGCATTACACAACTTCTCTTTTACAAAAGACCTACACTAACCCACATTTTCACTAACCAAATGAAACCCCCAAAAGATTTTTGCTTTTGCAAAAAAAAGGGGGTGAAAAGCAAAGATAGTATTCAGCATTAGTTTTGCAGTGAGCAGTTATAAAGGCAGTGGAGACCCCCAGCAGTTATAAAGGCAGTGGAGACCCCCAGCATGGTCCCATCATGTTCCATTCCCAAAATTAGACTCAGCATCTTAGCATCTAGCCACGTAGCTTTGAATGGTATCTATGAGCATCTGTGTTTTGTCTTGATTTATTTTGTACATCTATTAGCAATCTTGCAACCTAAGGTATCAGAAAAGCCAGAGAGGTTACTTTTTGGTCCTGGGAATGCTCACAGATTTTTCTATATAAATTCATAAAAAATGCCTCTTCACTTTGTATCATTTTGGCTTACAAAAGATTTCATAGGCAATCTACTTTCAGACAGTGGGGGAAACCTGTACTTCTTTACTCTTTCTATGGTGATGCCAGGTAGTGTTGTTGTCATCTTGACGCCAAAAGAAAAGAGAAGCTCAGGGCAAACTTCTCTACCAAGAGGACAGAGCCAAGAGAACTGTAGAGAAGCCAACAGTCAGATGCCAGAGTGTTTGGTTACCCTATCTTCCACTTCTTTTCATTGTTTTCTGTATTTGCAGCAGAAACCTCCTAACCCATATAATAACTGCACCTTTAAATGTTCTATGGAGGTAGCGAGGAGGCGTGAATGTGTCCTGCATGCTGGTGTTAGCAAGAGAAAGTTGCATGAAGAGCACCTTTTGTTAGGGAAAGCTTGGCCTGTGACGTTAGAAAGTATAGCGGTCCCCCCTTTACCCAATGGGGGAGGGGAGACACCTTCCAAGGCCCTCAGTGGGTTCCTAAGTCCACAGAGAGAACCTCATATTTATTGTTTTTTTCCTATATATACAAACCTAGGGTAAAGTTCAATTTATAAATTAGGCCCAGCAAGAAATTAAAAACAGTAACTGAGAATGAAATAGAAACTTACAATATACTGTAGTAAAAGTTACAGAAATGCAATCTCTCTCTCTCAATATTATTGCACTGTACTCACCCTCCTTCTTCCTGGGATGATTTGAGATGATGACCTGTACCAGGCTGAGATGAGGCAGATGATGTAAGCACTGCGAGGTAGAGTTAGGCTACTATTGACCTTCCGCTGATTCATCAGAAACAGGACAGTTTGCTTCCCCAGCATGGTTGATGATGAGTAAGTGAAAACACGAAAAGCAAAACCACAGATCAAGGTGGACCGCTATAGGAGGACCGGGGAATAAAATCCACCCCTGGAGTGAAATGTCAGAGCAGGTACAGAGGCCAATACCAGGCACAATGCCCCTGGCCTCCATGTGCTGTTGGGTAGGGAACCCAAGGCAGCCAGATTTCCCCCAGGGAGAGGACACCAAAGAACAAATTCACCGTCTTACATACTCACTTCTTCCCCTGGGTGCCAGGAAAATACTCCAAATGAGAACCTAAGGAAGAGGATGTTTCAGTACTTGCTTTGCCTCCACACTCCCATCAATAGGTATCTGTTTGTATTGGGGGTGCGGGGTGCCCACCTTTTTTGTGCCACGACGAGTAAGGACAAGCCATGAATAGTTTGAAGGGGAGTCAACCTTGCTATAAACTCCTATAGGCCACTGAAGATTGAAGCCTGCCCATGAAAGTGGCCATGCAGGGACTCTGTCCCCCCAAGATGCCAATCTTTATCTCCACAAGCTCCCCACCAGAGTCAGATTTTCCTCTAAGAGGCAGAAAGTCGATCTTATTCTAGCAGTCACTAAACTCTCAGGGAGGGGGGAGGGACTTCTACAACCTTGCACTCCAAAGCAGCAGGTATTTTTCAAATACTGATTGGTTGGATTCATTATCATGAACTATATGTGATTCGGGAAGACTTCATATTTGAAATATTCATATTTTATAACATATCTGAGCAAATTCATGTTTCTTTACTTGTTCTGAGTTACAGTAAACATTATTGGAACATCCAAGACAACTGTACCTGTGTAATATTTCTGACGAAGTATTTACAGTACAATGCTGTGATCTGACAGGATCAAAGTGTGCCCACTCTTTGATTAGAAACAACAAAAGAGCCAGCAGATGATACCCCGGGAAACGCCTGCACATGCATCCATCTAGTGAGGGTACCTGGAGGCAGCAACAGAAGCATCATTGTACTAGTAAACTCAGCAGTACCCAGGTTACACAGTAGGAAACTGGGTTCCCAGATGACTCACATTCCGCTTTGAGGGCATCAAGAGTTTGTGCCCAGGGCTTGAAAATCTGCACAGAAATCTGATTAACCAGTCATGAGAAATGCACTGATTGCTTTGCCCAGCATCAGCAGAGAAGACCTGCTATTGGCCCTCATTCCTCAGCCAGAGAGAGGATATCGCAGCCTTTGAGGGCACTGGGGAAAGAGGCATCATTGAGCTGACCCCTGGAACCAAGCACAGAGAACGCATCTCTATGGAACCTTCTGAGGAGGTGGGGAGCTGTCAGTAGAAACAGACAACTAGAGGAATAAAAATGGGAAGAGGAGGGCTACCCCCATGTGTTGCTATCAGTGAATATGGAAAAAAGGTTTCCTATCTGTTTGAGTATCCATCAAGGAAAGACTTGATCTATGGGGGTTTTCCCTGTCTGCTCACTTTAAACCTTTTCCCATTCTCAGCCCTGCTCTATCAATTTTTTTTTTTTGCCTCTCTTAACAACAGCTCTATTGAAATCGAATTCACAGACTCTACAATTCACCTGTTTAAAAGTGTACAGTTCAATGACTTTTAGGATATTACAGAGATGGGCAACCATTACCACAATCAATTTCAGACAGTTTCATCACCCCCCAAAAGAAACCCCATATTCATTGGCAGTTAGTTGTTCCAGTTTCCCTCCAGCCTTCCCTGCTTTAGGAATCACTTATCCACTTTCTGTCTCTATGATTTGTCTATTCTGGATATTTCATATAGGTAGACTCATACAATATGTGGTCTCTTACCACTGGCTTCCTTCACATAACATTTTCAAGGTTCACACCTGCTGTAGCACGTGCACTGTATCACTTTCTAAAATCTTTTCTGTGGCTCTCCCTGTTCAGCTCTAGCTTTATTACTTATATTCCTTGAGTGGTTCACTATTCACTCCTGAAAAGTACTTACGAACTACAAATCAACTCTAAGAAGCAGTCCTCGTTCGGAGAAGTCCATGTGATTTTGTTGGGAGTCTCCTATTGCATTTAAGTGCAAATAATCCATATTATGAGTTTTAAAAGACCCCCAATTTTCTAAAAATCATTAAAGGCATGTAGCTAATGTGAACCAGAAACAGGAACCTTACAGAACTGATTTACATATGAGAGATAAAAGAGGGGCTAAAGTGGCATTCCTCGACAATTATTAAGTGCCTCTTGCATGCGGCACACTGTTCTAGGTACTAGAGATTGGCAGCGAGCAAAATAGACAAAAACATCTGCCTTTGTGAAGCATAGATTTTGGATTATTTCTTTCAATTACTTAAAGAAAGAAGGAAAATGAAGGTAATAGTAAACAAGAAATTCATAGTGGTTACCTTTACAGGAAGAGAGTGAAAGAAGACAGGGATGGAAGGGAGAAAGTAGGTGATGTTCCTAGACTGAGCGACTCCGTATGAGAGTTCTGTTGCTGTACTTTATAACTTCCATGTCTGTTGCAGAGATTTACTTGCATAGATTGGATATTACATCAAATTTAATTTTAAAAAGAGCCACTCCACTGGATCAGAAAGTATAAATGAGAGATTTGTCTGAGCTAATTTAAAATGTTTATGGGAAAGTGGGATGCACAATGGAATCATACACTGAATGGAGAAATTCTAACCCAATGGGCTTAACACTTCAAGGTTTTGAAAAGTTGGTGAAGAGCAAGGTAATATATATTTACATGAGATTTTTCAAGTTATATTAGAGAATCATGAACTCCGAGTGATTGTTTATCACCCAAGAGGGGAATCAATAGAGCATCTATATATGACTGAAACTTCATGAGATCAGAGATTTTTATGTTTTGTTCACAAGTTTTCCAAGTTCAAATTTCTTTCACAGACACTATTCCATTTGATTTTCATAAGAATTATTAGCCCATTTTATGGACAAGAAATTGCAGATGGACCCAAATTAAGATAGCCAGTTGGTGCTGGTATTTGGACCAGCAACTCGGCTTCCCAATACTTGCCACACAATACCACTCTTGAAGTCTGGGGTTCAAATGAACCCACACTTATTTACAAAGCCCAAGAGTGGATGTTAGAAATAAGTTTCAGAGACTAAAATTTAAAGCAATGAAAAGAAATACCAGTCCACTCTAGGGGTGGAAAATGGATGGAACTCATTACTATAAGGAGGATCACAAGCTGAAACTACATATGCTCTCAGAAACGTGTCTACATGAATTCCTGAATGACAGATTTACACTCAGCTATTTATGAAAAGTTAGATGTCTGCAGGGCATCTCTTCCTTGAAAGTCGGCTGAGCATTTTTATAAAATACCTCTTAGTGCTATTACTGGGGTTAGAATGCTGAACCAAATAAGTACTATGGCAATTATTATATTCTTATGACAAATTACATTGTCTAATTCCAAATCATGTCTTCCGCTGGTAATTGCCTAGGATTTGCTGTGGTTATGTTCCTAATCTTAATCCAATATTATTTCAAGAGAGTTGAAAGCCCCTGTCAATTGCTTTTTTACTCTGAGGAAGAATTCATATTTAGAAAAAAAGGAAAAAGGCATGTGGGTTAGTTTGGCTGCTTAAAGCAAGCATGGGGCTCTCATGTGGCTAAAGTTCAGGTCTCGGATGTTCACGTCACGTAGGAGAAAAAACTTCTGTGCCCTGACCACTGACAGTACATTCAACCTTGAACATTGATCCTAAGGGAGATAACAGAGAGGACACCTGGCTTGAACTAAGCAGGTCCCCAGCCAGAAAACAGTAACTCACAGGGCACTTCCTGTGGGAGACATGATAATGCTCTCTTTGCATATGAAAGTCAGCAAAATAGTGTTATTTACCCAATAAACATGACTTAACAGTTCCACTGTCTGCAGGGACAAACACTATAAAACAAAATGGCTAATTTTTCTATAATAAAGTGAATTTGAATGAGCAACTTAAATCAATATTAGGCAGCCGAATTATGTGTATTAATATCTACACATCATTAGCATAATCCCAAGTGTATTTTTTTCATTACTAAAAGTAATGCTAGGCTTGACTTTGCCTTTCCCTTGATATTAACTTTTATATATTATATATTTGGTTTGGAAATAACTTTTGCTTGAAACCTCATCTCCTTCTGCTTTCTGGATGTTACGTACACACACAAACATGCACATACAGACATATATACATGTATACAGACATAGATCACACATATACATGTTTTATACACATATACATATTCATGGCAAGAAGCCTCGGTTCAAACATTATCAGAGAAGAATTTCCTACACAGGTCAGGAGAAAAATGTGTCTTGTTCACCCGACTTCTTAGCATTACAGGCTTTCTTTGGAGGAGGAGTACACATAAATCTAACAAGTAAATACGTAAAGTCTAGAATTATAGTAGTAAAGCCTAAAACAAAGCACAAAACCTGTATCAACAAGAATCTGATGGAGCTCAATTCCATCTCTCTCTCTATTACCTCATTTCAAAATCTCTGTACAGGCCCAGAAAAATGAAGGACATCTCTCAATGTCTGGCACTAAAACAAAACAGGGACCTGAGAATGGGGGCTGAACTGGGCCACAGAGAAGAGAGGGTATCTTTCTAGCTTGGAGAGTGTGCAGTGCAGCAACTATGGGAGCCATGGAGCAGTGAATCGGCAGGTTTCGTGTGGTACATTCTCTGATAAAGGCTAGAACATTCTCACTCAAGTTGTCCAGACCATTGGCTCAGTGGCTGTCCAATACAAATATGATGTGAGCTATGTATCTAATCTTAAAAAATCTGGCAGCCACATTAAATTTTTTAAAGAATTTATTTATTTATTTATTTATTTATTTATTTATTTATTTATTTATTTATTTATGAGAGAGAGCACCCAAGTATGAGCAGGAGAAAGGGCAGACAGAGAGAGAGAATCTTTAGTAAACTCCATGCTCAGTGCAGAGCCCAACTTGATCTCAAGACCCTGAAATCATGACCCGAGCCAAAACCAAGAGTCAGATGCTTAACCAACTGAGCCACCCAGGTGCCTCACCACATTTTTTTTTTAATTAACCAGGTGAAATTGGTTTTTACAATATCTTTTTTTAACCTAATATCCAAAAAATATAATCATCTCAATGTATAACCCACATAACAAGGTTATTCGTGAGATATTTTATATTTTTTGTTTTGTACTAAGTCTTCAAACTCTTGGTAAGTATTTTACACTTGCAGTGCATGTCCAGTCACACTAGCCACATTTCAAGAGCTAAACAGCCCATGTGGGCAGTGCAAGCCTCAGTCTTGAGATACTTATAGGTCAGCCTATTATAGGCCAGTGTTGCAGCCACACACTCTAGTATTTGTTGCAGAAGATTCACCCTTCAACCCATAGTCCCTATTTTCTGTTTTCTTGTCCCAAACATTGATCTCTTGGGTGTATTCCTTAGAAGCAAAACTATTCAAGAAAAAGCACTTTAGGGGCAGCCGGATGGCTCCATTGGTTGAGTGGCTGGCTCTTGATTCTGGCTCGGGTCATGATCTCAGGGTGGTGAAATCAAGCCCCAGGATGGACTCCAAGTTCAGTAAGGAATGTGCTTGAGGTGTACTCTCTCAAATAAATACACACATCGTTAAAAAAAGAAAAAAGAAAAAGCACTTTATATTGTTAGTGTGCAATTATGTGAAATAAATAAGGAATGCTAGGTTTTATCTCCTTGAAGAACACAGTGCTCAGCCAGTCCTGAGAGTACAGAGGGCAAGATGAAATCCAGGTACTGGGCATCTGATCAGAGAAAATAATTGCAAATGGTCATCACCCACCCAGGTGATACTGTGATTCACACCACCCTAAATTTATGGTCTGAGTTATGTCAATAAGGACTAAGCCATACAGGCCACGGGCCTCTGGCTATTATGTCTGAATCCAATGGCCTCAACATTGACCTCTTTCTCCTTCTTGATGGTTGTTTGACTCTTTAAAGATACCATCTACCTTTCCATTTTTTGGTTGCACTTGAAGATGGTAACAGAAGTTCAAGGAGGGCAGCTTCCTTTTCTTAGGAACGGTCATGTTTCTGAATCTTATCTGCATTCATTTTCTCCCAATTAAATGTGCTAATTCTCAAAGCTAACTTTATTTTCTAAAAACCAGTGCATTTGCTTTGCCCCATATGTGGGCCTTTTGCAGCAGTAAAATACTTCTAGGCGAATGGTTTGCTGATGGCCAAGTTGGTAGAAAACCTCCTTTAAATAGCATGGCTTGGATATGCCACTAGCAACCTCAGTCCACACGTTCACAACTTTCTTATTTTCTTTATGATGTTTTGGAAGAGATACAATTATAAGATCCAAACTACTTCTGGACATGGGCATTTTTTTTTCCTCTTTGAGGGCAAAATTATAGCTCACTGTGGGATTTTTTTTAAAAAGAGATGGATTTGTCATTAGGGAAATTAGAGACAATTTTTTAAAAGGCTTGAATCCAATTTCAAGACTAGAAGAGTTTATAAACATTTTAATTACTCCCTAACATCATCCTCTAGCTGTCATTCCACAGTTCCCCTCAAAGTTATGAAAAAATTACTTTTTTAAAAAAACCAATTTGCAAAATTAGTGAAATATAACCAAAGCAGCACTACGAGCAAATACAGGAATGAGAGAACATTCTATCAAGGTTCCTATCTGTAGCTTATTATTTTACGTTAGTAAGGTCCCTGTCCTAGAACCACCTTCCCTGTTTACCAGAGCTGACCAACAGAATCTTCACAGGATGATGGAAATGTTCTATTTCTTCATGGTCTAATATGGTAGTCATGGACCACATGTGTCACTGAGTACTTGAAATGTGCCTAATGCAACCGAGGAACTGAATTTATTTAAGTTTAAATTTAAATTTAAACCACAGCTACATGTGGCTCGTGGTTACCATATTAGACAGCACAGCTATATATAGTTAGGGCAGACGCTAGATCACTTAAGTCCTTGTGTCTCTATTGGCACAACAACAGCCTTGAGATCTAAGGCTCATTTAAAATACAAAGCACTTTATGACTTCTTTTTTTGAAAATATTAAATAATTAAACAGAACAGCCTTTATGAAGCCAGACAGAAAAAAGCAGCTGTAAGAAATTCTCTAAGGATAATGCTACTCCTTAGGATGCGCCAGGAAAGGGGATGGAGAATGAATGTTCTGGGAACATGGGTCCTAGTTGTCAGTTCCAGCTCTCGCTCCACCACCAACTAGCTGAATGGCTCTGATTCTCTTATGTATGTAATTCTGGAATCTGCTAAAACAACCTGCAAGCCCCCCTCCTCACTTGAAACCTATAATGATATGTAAAGTCAAGGGAGCTTGGGAGGGAAAAGACATTTTCTCAGGTAGGAGTGTTGCATAGGTCTACCTGAATGCCTTCCATAATTTCAGTTCCTTTACTTTTCGCTTAAGATATAAGTTAAGAAATATATATTCTTCCCCCTGAGGATTCAGAATCTGGGAGTTTCATGAGGTGATCACAAGACTAGATAAGCTCACATGAGCTGGAATGCTTTTAAGACTTCAGTGAAGACAATCAATTGGAGGCAAACTGTACT
This sequence comes from Vulpes lagopus, assembly GCF_018345385.1. Lineage (NCBI taxonomy): Eukaryota > Metazoa > Chordata > Mammalia > Carnivora > Canidae > Vulpes > Vulpes lagopus. Next base: position 42,006,527 of record NC_054836.1, on the reverse strand, counting down.
ATTCTACCCCTCGGTCTTCTTTCATTTGGAAAATTTTCAAACCTTAGAAAAGTTGCAAGAATAGTACCATGAACACCTATAGACCCTTCACCTTGTGAGATTATTCTTAAGAGCAGATATCCATAAATCCAATTCCCCAGGCGATCTCTCTACAGAGTATTCACTCCGTAATATCTCCCAGGTCCCAATGGTAGTGAGATTAAGCTTTGGTCAGGTTCATTGTGGTTCTGGATAACTACCAAGGGCATCAAAATAAAGCACAGATGTATTGCTGTATTTTCTCTGTTAACAATGAGCATGCATTTCAGCCTTAAATTTTAATGTCAGACACTTTCAAAACATAGATAGAAACACAAACCAACCCTTTACGTTTCAAGAGGAAAGAACCTGATCTTTGAAATTAAGGAGTCGTTCCTCCAACCCTACCACCTCGAATGCAAGCCCCATGTCCTCTCTGAACCTATGTATTTGTTTGCAAAAGGGGATACCTGGTCTGCCTTAAAGAAATACTCCAAGGACTACATGTAAACAGAGAGACATAGTAACCATTCAGTATTGCTAGTTGCCTTTTCAGTTTACTAGGCATTTTCCCAAGTAGTGCTTCAGAAATGACAACCCTGTGGGGTAAATTCATCAGATACCACTATTTCTGGTTTAAAGACAAGAGGACTGAGGCTCACTGATGTTCAGGGCAGGAGGGAAGGAAGGGGGAAGAATCTGCATCTGCGGAGCAGATAGGATAGCCAGGTCTATGGGAGACAATACTTCTATCACCCCGTTAATGCTCACATCAGTTCTGGGAAACAGGCTGTCATATCTGCAGTTTGCAGTGAGGTACTTAAAGCTCAGAGGCTATTTTTACCAAAGGTCACACATCCTTAGCTAGTTGTACAGCTTGGTTAAGTATGTGGTTTAAGGGCCTATGGTTAAGAGTTTGGGAATTTTCCTTAAGGGTTCAAGAGTCCTGGTTAATGGTTTAAGGGTCACAGTCAGGGCTTGAAGCCTCTCGAAGAGCCTTAGTTAAGGGTTTAAGTACCCTGGTCAATGCGCTAGTTAAAGGTTTCAGCATCCAGATCTTCTGACTCTGAGTTTAGAGCTCTGCCTGCAATATCTAATGAAGACACATGTCAGAATGGGAGATTTCTTGCCAGCCTAAGGAAGCTGACTGATTCTCCAAATCTAGTGGATTCCAGCAGGAAAGTGGCATCCACACTTTCTTGTTGCAAAAGTGTCCCCCCAAGCAGGCTCACCAAGGCAAGGGGTGATTGGCAGCCTACATAACGTGTAGACGATGTCTCAACTCCAAGAATTTTATCAGTATAACCTCTGACCTGAGATGATTACATTTTAAATAAGGCTATTCACTGAACACCTTTATTAGAGAATGTCTATGGGAACTAAGGCATTGGATGATTTAAAATAACTCCTAATATGGCTGAGGTTGGGTGACTTGGACAGGCCAAGCTACTGAAGCAAGGCAAGGCTGTAATTAGGCCACGCTGTAAAGACTATTCAAAGATTGGTCCCCACAAAGGTGTTCGATTAATAATAAATGAGGGGAAAAGAGGGCTATTTGCACAACTCTTGGTGGGTACAGAGCTGCAAAGTTTTATTGCCCCGTGGCAATGCACACATGCCGGGTCCTTAGTCTCAGATCCCAGGGAACAGATCCATGGGTCCCATTGCAGAGCAGACTGCCTGGGGGACCAGCACTTTCCTAACTGGATTTTCCTCTGGCCATGGAGGCTTTAAAAACACCTTTGCTTTTGTTAGTAACTTTGAGACACATGAGTGTGTTTGGTCACACCAACCAGCCTGCATCAGAGATAGAGGCATCCATCTGATCCCCTGACCAGAATCCATGTGAGAAACAGAATACCAGCTTCCATTTCCAATGAGCAAATGTAAAGAGAAGCAGGAAGGTGCTTAGAGGATTTGGAAACTCATAGTCAAGTAAGACCAAGCACAGGGTTGATGAAATAGAAAATTCTAAATAGAAGTCTGACCAACATAATAACGGGTGGGAAAACAAAAAGAAGAGAGGGAGGAAGGAAGGAAGGAAGGAAAAGGAAAGGAAGAAAGAAAGCCATTCATTTTGAAAATTAAATGACACACTTCAGGAGTCATGAAATGTGAATACATTCATAAAAGATAAATGATGGGTGGGTGATAGATGGATGCTGTTAATCATAATGGGTCTATCACTAGGTCCCTTTCTCTTTCTTTGATTCTAACCATCTTGGCAAGAATCTTGATCTTCTGGCAGAAAAATTCCTTTTCAAAACATATGTGACACTGCTCATGTCTAGGTGTTCCAAACCCCATGTCCGGTTATTTTCACCATTGTGCAGAAACAGGAGATCCTGCAGAGCAGCAGCCGGCACTCAGCAGTGCTAACACCCGGGCCAAGCCCCAGGTTGCAGCTCAAAGAACACACTGTCCAGTTAAATCCCACATGGAGCGGCCTCAGAAAATACCTGGTGTTTGTGTCCCCCGAAAGCTGAACAAATGGCAGGGTCTTTTAAAACACTTCATTGGGTTTGTGGGAATGGCGGGGGGTGGGGGGGATATGGCATTTTGGCAAATGTACACATATCAGTGGGCCCTTGTCAAACACAGCAAATATGCAGTCATGCTTAAGAAAAGTCTTTGCTCTCAGATTCTCTATCACTGGGTTCATCTGGGTTACTTCAAAGGGCCAGTGAAAAATCTAATAAGTTAAAAGGAGGTGTGGGAAGGTCACCAGAAAAATAGCAAAAGAAAATAGCAAATACTCCCTCCATCCGAGTGAATGATTTCTTTCAGAGCATTAGTTTTGGCTTTGTGATTTTTTTAATTTGCAATTTTTTTGAAATCGTAATTTTTGGGGGTGAGTTAAAACGACAAAAATCATCATCCTGACCCTCTAGGTGATTATGAAATTAAATTACCAGCCGTTATCACTGAGACAAAGGTAAAGACATTTCTTTCACACAAAATTGGGTATTGAGTATTTCTGAATAATTCAGGGGTCCAAGAGAAGACTTCTAAGTGTGAGTGTCTGTTTTAACAAAGATATCGTTTTGTAGTATTGGATCCATGGAGTTTCTAATTTTATATATATATGTCTTGGCAGCATTATTATAGTTCAGTTTTACCTTCTGTATCTAGGGATATGAAAGATTTGTATATGTCACTGGTTCTGACCCTCCAATAATGAGTAATGAAAATTCCTGTTTATCATTTCTAGGATCAAGCCAGTGTGACAGCAGAAAATAGCATTATTTATTTGGTTCACATTACTACTGTATAGAATCTGGAGAAATAAATGCCTCAATTCATTTAGGAATGTTCTTTTCCCAATTAAGGTTTCAATGACTCTACACATAAATACTGATTTTTATCTTTTTTCATCTGCATGTTAATTTAAAAAGTCTATGTTGATTTAATTTTTATAATACGGTGTATTTGTGTTCTTAAAATCTTAACAACTTCTTATCCTGGAGGTCCCTTTAATATTTAATTTTTACCTTGTTCAGTTACTGGAAAACATCTCATAGCTTTTTTATTTATTACTTTACCTGAGTTTATTTCTTTTCTTTCTTTCTTTCTTTTTTTTTTCTGTGAAATTACCCATTTGGCAATCACATCACTAAAATGCAAAAAGTTCTTATTTCAATTACAAAAGCCAATACAACCCATGATTATTAAGAAAACTATTTTGCAAATCAACCATTGTTTATTTCAGAGTACAATCAAGTACCACAGGCTAGAGTAAAATCTTAAGGATAGTGATTTCTTTCCCACTTAAAATAATAAAGGTAATCAAACCTTCCTGCCAATCTGGGTGATTGTGAAATTTAATTACTAGTAGTTATCATTAAAACAAAGGCAAAGCAATTTCTTCTACACATAATTGAATATTCCAGAAGAAAATTTCTGAACAGTTCTTAGAAAATGTACTTAAAAATTAATTTTAACCTGATTATTTCATTTGTTATGTCTCAGTTGCAAAGTAGAATAAATGACACACTTGCGTGTTGTTGTTCAACAACAGCAAGTGAGAACATATTCTCAGGAAAATCAGGTAACTTTGAGCTTAATATTGAGTGAATTATTAGATCTTGACTCTCTGTGAAAACACAACCAAACCTAAATCTTCCAGATCTATTCCTCCAAGAGAGGTTTAACCCATATTATTCGAGTTCACCTCTCCATATGCTTATTCGCTACAGAATCCACTGTTCCTTTTATACTGCTCAGTTGCCCCAGTATGTCCTAAAGCTTCCAGAGCTGTTCCATCAAACTCACAGCTACCTGAATGGAAAGAAAACCCCCTACCTACATCAGCAGTAACACTAAGGGATCTAACACCTCTCTGCATGATGCTAATGAATCTATAAGCTTAACTGTTCAGAGAAGAGATACCCCCTACAAAATGGATCAATAGCCCTAAGAAAGGAAGTTGAAAATGAGGCTCTGGACTTCTCATCTCCAGGCCTTTGCCTAAGCTCTTCCCTCTTCCTGAAATATCTTTCCCCCCTATGTTCTCTGGAAAAATAACTCACTCATCCTTTCAGTCCCAACTCACAGGTCACCTCCACTGACCCCTGCAAACTGAGGGAATCACTCTTCCCTGTACTCTCCTCCACATAATTCATTTTATCCAACAGGAATATACATTACTATTTTTAATAGTTTATTTATTTATTCATGAGAGAGAGAGAGGCAGGGACACAGGCAGAGGGAGAAGCAGGCTCCCTGCAGGGAGGCTTACGTGGGACTCCTCCCCGGTCTCCAGGATCAGGCCCTGGGCTGAAGGAGGCGCTAAACCACTGAGCCACCCGGGCTGCCCCTACAATACTATTTTGTTGTCCATCTCTGCTTCTGGGTGATGAGGCAAAGGATCTTAATTCGTCTTTCTATTCCAAACACTTGGGACAATGCCCGAAACCTAAAATACGCTTAATAACTGCTTATTTAATAGACTTCAAACCTCAAGATCAAATTTAACATGCAATGTAAGAGGCAAATTTTATGTGTGTTGGATTTCTTTCTGCACCTGAAATCTGAGCCATGAGGGCCTTCTATTTCATTCCTCAAAGGAGCAAAATGTATTCACACCAAGCACTTCCTGAGTGCCATACCCTGTGCTAAATGCTCCACACACATTATCTCATTGAATCCACACGGCATTCCTATGAGTAGGTCCCATTATTAACATGAGCCTTATCTACAGATGAGGAAATTGAAGCTGGGAAAAGTGGAGTGACTCTCTCCAATTGACCCTATTGGTGAATGATGCAGCCAAAATGCAAGAACAATAATCCTAGAACTTCAAAACTAGACAGAATCCTAAAATTACCTTCCTCACTCAGCCTCCTTGAAGCTGAGGGTTATAACTTACTTCCTGGCACATAGTAGGCCCTATGTGAAAACGGTGATGAATTGATGGATGGAGTGCCCTATTTTCTGACTCTGGCCTTTGCCTCGGAGAACGCAGCTGTCACCACAAACAGGCTCTATTCTTTAGTGCCCAACACCTCTCACAGGTGTGAATTGCTTGTGTCATCTGAATTATTCATGATCCGCACCACGGGCAAATGTGCTTAAAAAGAGAACTACAGCTTCTTGTATTTTTCAAGACGAAGGGTCTCATTAATTGGTATATTGAAAAATATAAGCTCATGGGCCAGTCTGATGCACGCCAAAACCATATATCCCTGCCCACTTTTTTTTTTTTTTTTTTTATGATAGTCACACACACACAGAGAGGAGAGAGAGGCAGAGACACAGGCAGAGGGAGAAGCAGGCTCCATGCACCGGGAGCCCGATGTGGGATTCGATCCCGGGTCTCCAGGATCGCGCCCTGGGCCAAAGGCAGGCGCCAAACCACTGCGCCACCCAGGGATCCCTCCCTGCCCACTTTTTGAATTTCGGTGCCCATGTCATTTCCCAGTTGCCACTAGGATTTAAAATCGTGGTAACTCCCGCAGGAAGAAGAGCCATCTAAGCTCCCCGTATCCTATCTGCAAAGCAATTGCCATCATCTAAAGCGAGTTCTGTGTGACTTCAAACCCACGTATTTTTCTGAAGCCTGAATTCAATTTTTCAATCAGGTCTCTTAAGCTACACCAAGATCCGAACACTCAGATGCCACAGCATCTGTAATTTCTGTCATCAGTAAATCATGTGATAACACTGACTTCTTGTCTCTCCTTCGTTCTTCTTTCCCGTTGCCACCTCTCCCCTACCAGTCCCTTTTCTAGTGGGCAGTCTTCTGAGAGGAATAACCATATGCTAATCGTAAGCCAACATCACTGTACTTTAAATTCAACGTTAGTCAACAAAAATGAATTGAAAAGCAGCAGCAGTGGTTTGGGGGCACTAAAAATACGCTGTAGCATTTGCTGAGTTCTCAGAATTAAAACCACAGGCAGTCAACTTGTTGCTGCTCTTAATAAGATATGACTGTTCTGCCCCATTGGCTGCTACTACCAGAAACTTGAACTATATCATATGCCTAACAACACTGTGCTTTTGATTAGTTGGCAGTGATCAAGAAAGGAAGTGCTATTTCCCTGGAACTGAACCTGCCAAAAAAGATAACAGATGGCTTTCAAGGGATCACCTTGTGTCCCATCACAATCGCACCTTAGTCAAACTCCCCTCGTATTTATGGTTACGTGAGTTACACATCTATAGATTGGGCTGAGAGTTACACATCTATAGATTGGGCTGATTTACGACAGGCTTGCCCCATCCCATGGTCCCAACCAGGTGATTCTTCGCCTGAGTTTAATGACTGAGTAACTGTAACAACAACAACGACAAGCACACACACACACACACACACACTAGGATTTAATGCCATGTTAACATACTGAGGATTTTCCTTAGGATTTCAAGACCATCTAGACCCCTGAACGCTGTTCGCCACACTCCAATGTCTTCTCAGCTGTGCCTTTAGGGTCTGTCATTAAAGTTTGCAGCGACCAGAGTGGTAGAAGAATCCTACCTAATGCATCATTCTGATTAGAAACCTGTCATACTCACAAACCAGAGGGTCCCTTCCTATTGATTCCTAGTCCTTCAGACTCATTAGCAGTTCTTTCCCCTTCAAGGAGACCTGCTGACCAACCCTATAAAAGCTGAAAGAAGCCCTCCCTCTGCTCAGCCCCACTTGACAACCCAATGTATGCCTGGAAAGTGAAATTACAGAGAGTATCATAAGAAAATGTCCAAGAGGCCACATAGGAAAATCACACACACACACACACGCACTTGCAAAGCGGCGAATTGTCAGAGGTTGGGCTCGACCTTCCTTCCTCTAAGTCGCCCGAATGCAATCAGGACCAGGGCGACGGTACCTATCCCTTCCTTCCCCGGGTCTCAAACCGTGCCCCCGCGCTCCTGTCTCCACGGAGCTAATTTCTGAAACAAACAAAGAAAATCAAGTGTGCGAGGAGCCTCGGGTTCGGCCCCCCCCCCCTGGCCTGGCGGGCGCCGCGAGCGGGTCCGTGCGCCCCGCGCCCCCGAGCCGTGCGCGCCCCTCGGGCCGGGCTCCAGGGGCGCCGGGGTGCGCGGGGCTCCGGCTCCCTCCGCCTGTCGCGGCCGCCGCGCCCCCAGGACCCCCGGGGGCCGCCGCTCGCCCACCTCCGCCTGCCGGAGGCCGGGCTCCGAGGGGCTGCAGCGGGCAGACGGGACAAGTGTCCCAGCGGGCGCCCGCCCGCCCGCCCCGGGAGAGACGCGGTGGCCCGGGATGCGGTGGCCCGGGATGCGGGGGCGGGGGGCGGGGGCGGCCACAGGTAGGCGCTCCCCATCCCGGGGCGCGGGGCGCGGGGCGCGGGGCGGGCAGGGGGCGCGGGGCGGGCAGGGGGCGCGGGCAGAGCCCCGCGGCAGCCGCGTCCCACGGGCTGAAACTCACCGGAGGACACGGAGGAGCCGGACAGGCTGGAGTTGCTGGACGCTGCCATCTCGCGCCCCGCGCGTCGCTGCTGCTCAGCCCCGGTGCGGGTGCGGACGCCGCCGCCGCTGCCCTGGCCCGGCCGCTCGCAGCCTCCGCGGCCCCCAGCCCATGGCAAAGTCCTGGGGCCGCGCGCGGAGCCCCAGCCTCCGGACTCCGCGTGCACTTCCTGCTCCGCCAGATGACGCGCTCCTGCCGCCGCTATTTATTTGTGGTTTCCGTCCCTCTCCGCGCCCGTGCACGCTCCCCTCCGGGGCCCGGGGGTAGGTGCGAGCGCCCGGAGGCCGGGGCTGGGGGCGGCCGGGGCGCGCGACCCGTGCGCCTGCAGCCGAGCCCCCGGCGGTGCCCCCGCCCCCCCGCGCGCGCCCGGGCGGCCCGGAGGCGCCCCGCCAGCTCCCGCACCCTCCCCGGCGGCGCCCCGAGCGGCCCGGGCCCGGCGGCGGGAGCCAGGCGCTCCGCGACCTCCCCCCTCTCCCTCCGCCCCGGCTCCGCTCGCGCGCACACAAAGGAAGGAGCCGAGACGCGGGAGCTCGGGGGCTGCTTCTGCGCCGCGCGGGCTTGACAGCTCCGGAGACCCGGGGCCGCGGGAGGAGGCCGGGGGCTGCGGGGCGGGGGGGGGGGAGGCGGGACCCCGAGGTGCCCGGGGGGCGCGCGGCGCTGCTCTGCGGTTTGGGGGCACCCGGGAGTGGGGAGACGCGGAGGGGCTCGCCGCCCGCGCGGGCCAAGACAGCCGGGGTGGGGGGCCCGGAGGTCACGGGGGACACGGTGCCGGGCAAAGGGGGCCCTGGGGCGCCCGAGCGGCCCTGGAGCGCTTCTCGCACCCCCCTCCAAATTGTCCTTTGTTACTCTGCAGCTGCGGTCCCTGCCCTGCAAGAAGGTGTGTTTCCTAAAACACCCTGCAAACACCCTAGCAAGCCCAATCCAGAGGCGCTTAAGTACACCTCTCCGGGGCCCCCCTCCTCCTCCCGCCCCCCGCCCCAGCCACTGGACACTCCACTGGGCTTTTGAGGTTGCCCTTCAAAGAAATAGAGATGTTCCAAATATGTCATCAGGCCCACACAAAGCCCGGGTGTCCAAAGAAAGAGGTTCTCTGACTCCGTCTGGTAAAGGATCCTCACAAAAGACTTGGCAGCAGGTCCACCCGAGCCCTTCCTTTCAGGATAAGGACTTGCTGAGGTTGTGCGAGAGAGAAAGAGACTTGAGCGCAAGGTGTGTACCTTTCCCCTGTATTTAAACGTAAATTAATTTCACTGGGAGGAAATATCATACGGATTTAAAAAAAAAAAATCTATTTCACGCTCCCAGCAGGGTAATCGGTGCTTTCAATCCTGAAGCAACAGAAAACTGTGAAATCTGAACAGAAATTGTTAGATCAAAGGAAAACGCAAACATTAAAGGAATGAAAGTACTCTCATTATGTAGCAAAGTGGAAAGTGTTCACATTGGGGTAGTTCAATTTTTTAAAACGTGGTTAAAAGGACAGAGTCAATTTAAAAATTATCAGGAGTGACACAGGAACAGCAGACAGTCCTAGGGGGCTCACATCAACCACGCATCCAACGTACAGTGAATGATAAATGTTGAATAATCATAATATGCACTCATGTCACATTTTCTAGTTGATTTAAACTTTTTAAAAAACAAATTCCCTTCAGGATGCCATCCCAGCGCACCTTCCCAATAAAGCGCGCTCTCTCTCTCTCTTTCTCTCTTTTTTTAAATGCAGGTTTCTCAACAGTTGAGGGCTCATGAGCCCACCTTAGCCACACTGAATCTTCCTGACCCTCATCTACATGGAATTTGGAACATCCCTGCCTGGTATAAGGAGACCCAGGCACCCACACTCATCCTTTTTTTTTTCTCTTGTTGCACGATGCACCCCCAAAGCAGGCTAACCTGGAATCCTTCAGGGATATATGGCCCATCACACTAACCTCTCCATCACAACTGACCTCCTGCCTTCCCAAAGTTCTTCTGATCAAAAACACATCTACTATTTGACTAGCAATCCATGTATCCCTCCAGATATTTAGAGGGTAGACTGACTTGGCTATGTCACCCAATAGAGTTGACACCTATCGGGCTTTGAAGAAGAAGAAAAACAACACAGGAATTCATACTCTGGTTCCACCATTTATTAGTTATGTGACCTTAAACAAATTACCTACACTCACTGAGTCTCAGTTTCTCCACCTGCAACCCAAATCCTGATAATGTAGGGTGTTATAAAGACTTAATGAAGTGTAAAAAGCCACAGTGTACCTGGCAGACAGTTTGTGTTCCATAGGTGGTTATAAATTGTGTACCGGAAAGGCCAAATCTTTGCTTCAAATAACTTCTGCTTTGTCCATTGCATTGGAGATAACGAATCAGCAGTGACTTCTTCTACCAGAGGAAATGTCTAATCTTTGGCCCGAGGTTTATATCTTTCTTGTTCCAAATTGGGCAATACCCAACAGGTTTCATTATTCATCCCTGAGGTCTCACGAAAAGATGTCAAGCTCTATTTCTGTAGTCTGATGATGCTATTTACCTTCGCAGAGCTTTGCAGTCTTTAGTTAGGGAAAGTAAAGCATGGCCTTGTGAAGTAGATTGCTTTTATTACCTCAAACTGACTGGAGATAATATGAAGGAAAGGGACAAAGGAGCACTTGTTGTGAAGGTACTACCCCACGGCCATCCTGTGCTGTACAAAAGTAGAATGAAACAGAGACTCGCTTTTTTCCCACTGGGTTCGGAGACCAGAAGAAGGATACAAGGCCAACAAATATGCTCACTGAATAAAGACAGGATGACTGGGGAAGTTCAGCTTGTTGGTACCAGATGAACCATAACTCTGAGGCCTATTATTTTGAAGAACAAATGGAAAGCTCCAGGTTCGGAACTAAAATCTGAAAGCTGATCAATAATTTAGATTATTAAAGCCCCAACAAATGGAGAAAAGTCAGCAGGCATGATCCCTCACTATCATTTTTCTTAGCTTCAGAGACCTAAAGGCTGGCTGGCTGTTCCTTGCAAAAATGTTTATAATATCAGTAAATTAGGGATCCCTGGGTGGCGCAGCGGTTTGGCGCCTGCCTTTGGCCCAGGGCGCGATCCTGGAGACCCGGGATCGAATCCCACGTCGGGCTCCCGGTGCAAGGAGCCTGTTTCTCCCTCTGCTTGTGTCTCTGCCTCTCTCTCTCTCTCTCTCTCTGTGACGATCATAAATAAATAAAAAAAATTAAAAAAAAATATCAGTAAATTAGGAAAAGGTTGCTGAAATAAGATGCTAACCCCTCTTCAGTAGGCTCACACACCTGTTTGTAGGCCTTCCAAAGCATTTCTCCAAATGAGACAATAAGGATATCAATTCATATATTTTATTCATTCATACATTCACTCATGGGTATTAATTCTAGCTTATGCCTATTTGTCAGTGGAAAAGGGAATACTGGTGCTGCAAAAATCTTAGGCCTGTTTGAAAAGTAGGATTTTTAAAAGATATGTCTACTCTTTCTTCAAATATTAAAAGGCTTATGGCGGGGAAAGAATTTTTGTTAATACTTTGGTCTGTTGAGGATTATTAGCAATTACCATTTTGTTAGCATGAAAGCTAATTTAGCATCTAAAGCCTTCCCACCTTCCCTCTCCATATGTATTTCCTATTCTCCCCTTCACACATGCGACCCCTTCTCAGGGTTCCCAGTACCACCAAGGGTTGTCAACACTGGCCTTTTCCCATGTCCTCCCTGCTGAGCATCTTATGCTGTGAGGAGGTAAGTAGAATGCACCTTCCTGGAGAATCTGTCCTGATCCCCAAGCCAGAAACCAGCTTTCCTTTTATTGAATCCCTCTAGTCTTTCCCCGATACCTCTCAATTGGCAGATGCCCTGGTTTGTTTTGATGGTAATTTTGGAACATGTAGTTTATCTCCCTTCTCTATTAGAAGCTTCCCAGGAGCAGGATCCCTGTCTCGCCAGCCTTTGTATTCTCTACCAGGCTCTACCCACAGTAGGTAGTCAGGAGATATTTGTGGAGTGAGTAAACCAAGGAACTAATAAATCCATAAATGGGTCTCATGCTCTCCAGGGACTTTTCACATCAGTAGCTCTGACCACCAAGCAACAACATGTCTGGAGCGCAAAAAGAAGTTAAGGGGCGTGTAATGACACTATTTTGCTATGAACAAGAAAAACTGAAATGGTGAAAATATAGGCATACAATTTTGATGGAGCAAGTGTTTGTAATCCCCACCCCCAACCACCGGCTGTTACAACTGATATAATTTCTTGTTTACAGAGTCGCTCTTATGTTGCTGTAATTTGTTTATTTTTGCTCTACTGTTCCTTTGAAGTTTGAAAGCAGACAAGAAAACACCACAGGGTGAAGTGACTGTTGTGGTTGGAGCTGGGCTCCCAGGTTTCAGGCACTCTGGGGTGTTTCTTTGTGAAGGTCATTCCTCCCCTCTGTGCCAAGCACAGAATGAAATATTCCTTACTTTCAAGATTAATCCAGTGGCCGGCATTCAAGGAAGAATAGTGGGGCTATTTGTCAACTAGCTTTAAATATTTTATGGCAAACACTTCTACTGTACCCTAGAAATTGGTCTTTTTGCCATCAATTTCTCAACATCTCAATATCGATAGACTCCTTGTTGTAGTGAGAAACATTCCCCTTTGTAGTTTAAGCTGTGTTTCTAATACAAAGATTCCTAGTTCTGTTAAAGAGAAAACATTGGCTCTTCGGGAGTAACATGAGGCATAACTAGAGGCAGAAGCTGAGAAAGCCTTCATTTCCTCAGAAGATTTGTGCAGGCAGCCCAGGGGGGGCTTCCCCAGCAGCCAGCTCGGCGCTGCAGGTAGCAGCCTAGCCTCTGAACAAAAGGAGTCCACACCTGGGGTGCAGACAAAGGGAGACTGCCTCAGCTACCCAATTCCCAATTCACATCGCTTGCTGCTTGGGGACCCCTAGTGGCGACAGATATGCCACAGGCACAGGTGTTCTGACTGTCCTCACTGAAGTGCAGAGGGGCTCCCGGGTAATCACCCTGAGTTTCCTATTTAACCACTTAACTTGGGGAGGAGGGAGGATCAGACACAAACACATGCACACACGTGTAAACACACAGACTTACATTTGTGTCACACCATCAGCTACAACCTCTTGGACTTGAAAGATGGAGAAAGAGAAAGAAGTGAGAGCTTTTCTTTCTCTCCGAAGGAAAAAAATCAGTTTGGAAACTCACGAGAGAATGCAGAAACTCATGAAGTATGTTTTCTTCTGCATGCTGCATCTTCTGGCTTGTTCTCTGACATTTTAGATCACAAAAATATTTTCTGCCTTCAATGTCCTAAGAGAAATCTAGGATAAAAAGTGAAGAGTGCTCTAAGTCTCCTGTGGGCAGAAGTGTGCAGTGAGTTTGTTTCTCATTATCATCTAGGGGATACCTATGGATTGACGCTCTTGTCCTATCAACAACTGCTTTCATAAAAGTATTCGATGCATTTATTCTCTGCTAACTATTCTTGAATTTATGCATTCAATAATTCATTCAGTAATGTTTATTGAGCACTCACTATGGGTCAGAGAGTATAGTGGGTTCTAGGAAGAGAGATACAGGAGTGTTACATCCTTGCCCTGGGGTATTCTATAGTACGATCCCCTCCACCTCTGGACATTTACATTTTTGCTGGGACAAGGTTTCAAGTTATGGAAATGAACTCTAATTGGGACATACAGGTATTATCCATTCTGGTATCAGCTTTCTTTTCAGCATATTTTAAAAAATAAAAACTCCAAGTCTCAAAGTCTATTTCTAGATAACTGGTATTTTTTTTTCATCCGCGATTTTAGCTTGTCAGCTCAGGAAACCAAGCAGATACTCTGAACGTTCTGTGCCTTCACCCTCCAGAAAAAGTTCTGAATCAATATTTTCATTTCTTTCCCTGTGGCAGTTATAGATTTAATAACAAAACAGAAAAATCTTTTTAATTTTTTTTTAAGGAGGGAAGGTAAGTGGGCATTGGAGGAAAGCTAAGAGACAAAATGTCTGGGTCAGTCTTCTGGCATAGGAAACATATTTTAGCATTTTGCAAATATTCCGGATTGGTTTGTAAAACTATGCATGAAGAAATGATTTCGGAAAAGTTTAATGTGTATCTATGGAGTCAGACGGATCCCATTCCATCCCAGTTCCTTATTTATTAGCTCTGTGTCCTTGAGCAAGTTACTTTATCTTCGTTTTCTGATCATTAAAATGGGGTAATAACACCTAGTTCACAGAATTTGTGAAAAAATAGATGTAGTATCGTGTCTGCCACATAGAAGCCCGGTTAGGAGTTCTGGGTGTCTGGGCCTAAGAGCAAAGCATGGTGTGCTTACACCGCCTTTCCCAGAGCCGGCTGGGAGAATAATGGTCTGATGCAAAAGTCATCTTCATCTCCACCTACCCCTGCTTGTTAGATCACTCGTATGAGAGGACAAAATGACATAGGAGAGAGGCCTGGGCTTTGGAGATAAATCCAGTTCAAATCCTGAGTCTGCTGCATACCACCCAGTAACCTTGGATAAGGAGCTTCATTTTTGCTCTTTCTTAGTGTACTTATCTGTTCAAATGTTGATAAAAATGCCTCATCTTTATCTAAAAGACAATGTATGAGTGTCCTAAATAATATTAAATATACAAGTACTTTATAACTGTTCCTGGGGAATGAGTGCGTGTTGCTAGGGCAGAGTGTTTCAGAATCTCCAGGGAGTAGTATGTGGAATATAAGAAAAGAAAGTACACTCAGGTTCTCTCTCTCTCTCTCTCTCTCTCTCTCTCTCTCTCTCACACACACACACACACACACACACACACACGCACCACATGCACACACCCCACACAAGATGATAATGCCTCACATGGGGACATTTCCTCACCAACTTCCCTGGATAAGAATCCTCGTTGAATGTTAAAGTATGGTACAGTGACAGTGGGTAGACAGGTTACTTAATCTCTCTGCCAAATCTGGCATCTATAAGCTAAAGGGAAGAAAACCAACATCTGATGACTTGCTATTACCACCATTACTTTTTTTTAAAAAAGATTTTATTTATTCATTTGAGAGAGAGAGAGCGAGCATAAGTGGGGAAAGGTGCAGAGGGAGAGGGAAAAGCAGACTCCTAGCTGAGCTCAGAGCCTGACGTGGGGCTCAATCTCAGGACCTCAAGGTCATGACCTGAGCTGAAGTCAGATGCTTAACCTACTGAGGCATCCAGGCGTCCCTTGCCATTAGTATTATATCCCCTCTAAGTACTGCTACCTGGTGATACAGAAAAGTCACCTGCCACATAATAACCATTTGCAGTGTGCCAGGACCACGCTCAGCACTCTGTATACCTTCTCATATATTCAAAACCAGCCTGAAGGGAAAATCATGATCTTCATGTTCCTTTTGGGGAAACTGAGGCCAAAAGCCATCCTTTACATCTTAATCAACTTGCACGACAACCTTGGTAGTAGGTACTATCATCTCCACTTTACCAAAATGAGAGAGGGTAACTAATTGATCAAGGTTAGAGGCATTAATTCAAACCCAGCTTTGGCTGACTTTTTTCAGAGCATGCTCAAAAAAACATTACCTTTAGTAGAAGTTTCTTTTCGCTTTTTTGGTGAGTGTTTTCCTGTGTGAGCCTTTACTTAGGAGAGAAATGAAATCTTTAAAATACATCTTCCTTGCTTTAAACACTCATGTTTTTCAAGGAAGGATACTGTTATTCCTTGCCTAAAGCACAAATAGTTGGGCAGGCCAGACTCTGGAGACTTTGCAAGACTTATGTTCTGACACATAAGTCCTAACATATAACATAACAGCATAGTGTTAGGGAGAATAAGAAGGTGTTTGCCCAAGTGAGGGGATTTCAGGGAACCAAGAATGCTCCCTGATCAAAAACTCCATCATATTCAGCTTCCAGATACTGGAAGTTCCAAAATTAGAACTTTCACTGCTTTGACTTAAACAGCGCTGTGAACAAATGCTATAATCAATCATTTTGGGGGGAACTAAGACATTAAACCAAATAACTATTTTCACCTGAGTAAGTTTTCTTATCCCAAAAGCTGATTTTATTTTTTTTAATTTTTCTTTGATTTTTCTTTTTTTTCCAAAAGCTGATTTTAATACTAAGGGGAAAACCAACACATAAGACAGGGGTATGCAAGCTTGAATACTTTTATAGATTGCCCGGGGGGCTCTTGTTAAAATAAAGATTCAGATCAGCAGATGTGGGCAGACCCGAAATCTGAATTTCTAACAAGTTCCCAGGTGATGCCAAATGGTTCATCAGCACACTTTGAGTAACGAGGGTCCTAGAACAATGGTTCACAACTCTGGCTGCACATCAGAACCACCCAGAAGGCCTTTAGAAATCCCAATGCCCAGATTGCACCCCAAAACAAACAAATCAAAATCCCAGTGGTTGGGAACCAAGCATCAGTATTTAAACAAACAAACAAACAAACAAACAAACAAACAAACCTCCAAGTGATTCTAACATACTGCTAAAGTTTGGAACCACTGACAGGAAAGATGGAATGTAGAGAAAAGATTATAATATCAAAGAGGTCAACAGGGAATGGCAGGAGCTAACATTGCTCTGTGATTTTGCCAGGACTGTCTCTGCTCATAAAAGGAGAGATCAAGAATCAAGTTCTTGTCAAGATTTTTTTTTAAAACGATTTTATTTATTTACTCATGGGAGACACAGAGAGAGGCAGAGACATGGGCAGAAGAGAAGCAGGCTCCCTGCAAGGAGCCCAGTGTGGGACTTGATCCCAGATCCAGGATCATTCCCTGAGCCTAAGGCAGATGCTCAACCGTTGGGCCACCTAGACGTCCCTCACACAAAAATTTCTTAATCAGGATCCAGGATCCCTGGGTGGCTCAGCGGTTTAGCGCCTGCCTTCAGCCCAGGGTGTGATCCTGGAGTCCCGGGATCGAGTCCCACATCAGGTGCCCTGCATGGAGCCTGCTTCTCCCTCTGCCTGTGTCTGTGCCTCTCTCCCTTTCTCTCTCTGTGTGTCTCATGAGTAAATAAATAAAGTCTTTAAAAAAGAATTTCTTAATCAACATGGGACAATTCATCTTCAAATTTTGTCCACATTATGATTTTTAAAATATATTTCTCAATGAAAAAGCATTCACTTACTTCAGAGCCACTCCCACTAGGAGCAGCTAGCTGTCAGTGAGGCAGATGTTTGCCGGCAAATCCACTCTATCATTTCTCAATCAGAAAGAAGATTAGAAATGGGATTTTCAGCTCAGATGGGGTTGAAGGGTGATATTTATGCCAGAGAAATACTTCACACCACAGCTAAAAAAAAATTGCTTTAGGGAAAAAAAGACCCTCAACTTCTTATGTGTTATGAATATATGAAAATGAAGCTCTCAGCTTGGACAGGAGGCGGTGGTATCAAAGGTGAATTCACCTGCCTTCTACTTCCAGTGGTGTTTGCTGCAGAGAGACAAAGTATTTTAGCGGACTCTTTATAGCCAAAAAAATGTATCCCCATCCACATATACTCCCATTCCTCAGGGTTGAAACTAAAAAGGTGGCAAGTTAAATAAACCAAAATGTTTAGAGCAGTTAATTCAGGTATAATGATTAATTTTTATGCGTCAACTTGACTGGGTTTTAGGGTGCCCAGGTATTTGATCAAAAATTATTCTGGGTGTTTCTGTGAGGGAGTTTTTGGATGAGGTTAACATTTAAATCAGTAGACTGAGTAAAGCAGATTGCCTTCCCTAATGGGGGTCGGCCCCATCCAGTCAGTTGAAGATGACTAGAACTAAAAGGCTGACCTTACCTTGAGTAAGAAAGAATTTTTTTTAACAGCCTTCAGACTACACATCTGCTCTTCTGTTGATTTTGAACTTGAACTGAAACACTGGCTTTCTTGGGACTCAAATCTATTGGGCTTTGGACTGTAAATAAAGCATCAGCTCTCTAGGTCTCTATCTTGCTGACTTACATGGTAGATCTGGCACTTACCAGACTCTATATGCATGTGCTTTCATATACAGAGGAATGGCATGAGCCAATATATATTTCCATGAGCATTCATGTATATATAGACATATATGCATATATCTATATCTATATCTATCTATCTATCCTATTGGTTCTATTTCTCTGAAGAATCCTAATAATTCATAAGGGTAATTTTTTTCACCTTTTGCATCCCTCCAGATTTTCCAGTTTTTCTACAGTGAGCCTATATAATCATTGATTTTTTTAAATTATGCATTATTAAACAAGCAACAGGAAAGCTCATGTCTTCTTACATCACAAGTGTCTCTACTTCCGATCAATGTTGCTTTTCAAACTTCAGAACCTATAAACATTACCTGGAGATCTGTTAAGTCTGGGTGCCACCCTCAGAGATTCTGATTCATGAGGTCCGAGGGTGGGAGCTAAGTGTCTACCTCTCTCTCAAGCTCTTGGGTGATGCTACTCTGAGAATCCTTTGAGTGGTAAGGTCCATGATCATTGTAAGAGAGATTGCGGCCCCTTTCTACGGGACTGTCTTTTCATCTCTTCCTGTGTTTATACCTCCAATTCAGCCCTTTAAAAAATTCTGCTGCGTTTTGCAGTTGTCTTCCACCTGGCTTTCTCATGAGATGAGAAGATTCTGGAGGGCATCAAGGTTGTTTTGCCATTTTTACATTTCCCTTCCCTAACCCAACAATCTTTCCTGTAAACGAATTTCAAAAAAGTTTGTAGAATTCAATTGAGTGTTTATCTTTGTTCTGGTTTCCCAAGCCATCTGATGGTGGCAGGCTGTCCTGATTTTCTGCACAAAAGGGCAGAAGCAGAGTTAACACGATAGGATGCTTTCTGATACTGTCTTCTGCCCTGTCCAAGGAATTTAATTTTCTATAAGCCTAGCTCCAATTCTCTTTGGGACAGTTATATCGAGAAGCGTAATGCTTCCTACCCTCCTGTGACATTAAGGCCTTTCCTACTGGAAGTTAATGATCTTGGGGGAAACCGAGTTTACTCAATTTGTGTTTCCTGACATGTGAGAACATGCAGTTGTGTAGCAAAATGTTTCAATGTTAAAATGATTTTTTCAGTTTTGATCCAAATGTGTGATATTGGATAAAAATATCCTAGAGTTATACGTGGGTAATATTGACGGAACTTGACAAGTAGTTGAATATGATGATCTGGCAAGACTTTGGGAAAAGACTGAGCAATATTACAACTTTCTACATTTTCATTCTGATTTGAGTCTTCATGTCCCCATTCCGTTACAACTATATGTGTGATACCCTAATGACTAGCTTTCGTCTCTTAATGCTGTTTGCGATCTTATTTTATTATTGTTAGAACACTATCAGGTTTATACAGTTCTTTTAAGGCATTCAGAGTAGAAATCTTTTTCCGCTGCTAACCTTCTTCTGCCCTCCTACTTTTCAAACTGTATCATTACCTTCTCTTTTTCAGAGCTCCCTGTCATAGTCTCATAATAGAAGTTCAGCTTGTTTGCATATGCATTTGCATGTCTTCATTAAGAGGAAGACGGCAAAATGATTAATGAGTGCTATTTCTCATTTCACAGAAGGAATATGTCTATATTTTATATTCAGAGTACTGAAAAAAATAGTCCTAAGGTAGCTTAATATCAAATCACTTACTGCATATATGTTATTTAAAATGTTTTTCTTATAAAATACATACTCATGCTAACTGTGGGCATGTTAGAGGTAAAAGAGAGATAAGTAAAAATAAAAACGTCCATATTCCCACCAGCATGCATAAATACATTAATGCTGTTGTCATATTTTTCTCCCTGGTGATTAGCAGTTTTTTAGTTTGTTTTCTGCATTTTATGTTATGTAGGAATATGAACATACATGTAGAAAAAAAACCCTGTTAGAACCTATATCAAAAGTGCCTATCTTTGTGTGTTGAAAAAATTATAACTACTTTAGTTTTTCTATATTGTGTAAATTTTTAAATGATTATATTTTACTTTTATAATTGGAGACCATAAGAAATCTACCTTCATTTTGGAATGAAGTCATTAAAATTTCTCCATGTCGTTATATATATATATATTTTTTTTTAAAAAGATTTTATTTATTTATTCATGAGAGACACACAGAGAGAAAGAGGCAGAGACACAGGCAGAGGGAGAAGCAGGCTCCATGCAGGGAGCCCAATGTGGGACTTGATCCTGGGTCTCCAGGATCACACCCTGGGCTAAAGGCAGTGCTAAACCGCTGAGCCACCCAGGCTGCCCATCATTACGTATTCTTAATGTGATGTTGAATGGCTATCTGAAGTCCCATTGTATATAATTTAATTTATTATTCCTCTATTGATTGAAATTTAAACTGTTGCACAGATTTTGCTTTTTGTGATTCATACTGGGATAAAAATTCTTGCACATAAATCCGTGGGTGACTTTACGCTTATTTTCTTAGGCTTGATTGCTATAACTTGAACATGTCAATGGTAGGGCCACCAGCTGAATACAGCTAGAGAGCAACAGACACAGCGTATCCTATATAAATGGTGCAAATTCAAAACACAATGTTAGCGGTATCCGCTGCAGTAGAGTAATGACTGGATTTGGTCAAAGACTATGAAAATGTTTAAAGGCCTTGATAAAAATTGCCAAATTGCCTTCTGAAAAAATTGTCCCAACTTATACTCATTCCCAGGACTCACCCCATCCATATCAAAATTGAGAATTAGAAATATTTTTAAATTCAAATTTGTGAGGAAAAAATGGTATCATATTGCTGTTTTCATTTGTATCTATTTGATTAATAGTGATATTTAAATTTTTGCTTATGCCTATTAATCATTTATATTTCTTCTTTTGCAAGTTGCCTATTCACATCTTTTGCCAGAATAATCATAAGTACTGAGTCCCAATGACAGCACCAAGAGTTGTAGGTGTGTGATCTTATTTATTCTTCCCAATTATACTGCAGAGGTCACTTTTAGTACCTCTGTAATATAAATTAGAACTCTAAGAGGTGAATGGCAGTTGTGGATCTTGCCAAGATCTCACAGCAATTGATAGGACTTGGATTTGAACTACCTCTAGAGCCTGAGTTCTTTATCACTGGATTATAGTGCTCCTTCATTAGTATGTCAGTGTTCTCTATGACTGGTTTGTCATAACTCTTTGTATAGTAATTATAATGAACTTTGGTCAAATTTGTGGCAAAGGTATTTTTCTTGGCTCATTATTTGCCTTAACGTGATGTACTATAGATTTAAGTCTCCATATTAACTTACTGACTTGTATATTAGACTTCTGTCATATTTTTTAAATGTTTAAAATTTGAATCATGGTATTATTAAAATGCTTGGTGTGAAATGATATTTTCCTTTCTAATAAAAAAGAAACTATTGGAGTAAAGACTGACTTTGGAATATTAAGAATGAAACATATGTAACCATGATATGTAATTATGTGGAAATTAAACAAACTACTTAATGAAGGGACATTTTAGTCCTCAATGGTGTTTCCACTGTCTTCAGGGAAAAACAATAAACTGAAAATGTAAGACAAATAACAGAAGATTGTTCAAATGTTTAACAATGTAAAATTATTTTAATATTTTCAAAATAAGATGGTGATTAGATAAAGTTTGTAATTTTTGTAATTCCTAAATTAATTGGCTGGAAATAGTAAATAAATCTTCATGTGCACTAACTCTACTTAAAGATCTTATAAAGTAGAAAAAAATAATATAAAAAAATAATATAAACTCAATGAGGAGCCTGCTTCCCCCCCTCCCTCTGCCCCTCCTCTGGCTTGTGTGCTTTCTCTCTCTCAAGTAAATAAATAAAATATGTATTTTTTAAAAGCCGCTTAACCAACAGAGCCACCCAGTCACCCCAATGGTATGAATAACTTTAAACAACCTGAAGATTAGAAAGGAATAAGTTTCCCAGTGAGTGCATTTCTTACTGTCTCTGTTCTTGAAGACAATGTTTGCTAGCTAAAAAAAATTTACCTCGAGGAGATAATTTTTTATATTTATCTCTTCTTTCTATGAATTTTTATTTCTTGGTGGTTTCTTCTGCACTAATTGAATTTTTCTCATTCCATTTTTCTTTCTATTCATTTGGAAGTTATAAACTATTGCTGTTTAAGAATTGCCATAGACATTTTTAGATACACATTTGAGTTAACAAAGCCTAATATTAATCTACATCCTTACCATACAGACCATCAATAGTAGGGCACGAATCTGCTTTAACTCTAGTTACCTGGCTCCCTAGGTTTTGCTCTTCTAGTATTTTAGCTCAATCTTGTTTTTTCAACACAGGAAGTTAGACATTGCTATTGCTGTTTTGCATTGACGCTGTTTAGATTTAAACAGAAGTTTCTGATTTTCTTTGCTCACAATTCTTTGTTGTCCTTTGGACTTTCTTTCTGTATTCCTTCTTCCTAAAGCATATGCTGTGGGTGGCTCAGCGGTTTAGCGCCTGCCTTTGGCCCAGGGTGCAATCCTGGAGTCCTGGAATCGAGTCCCATGTCGGGCTCCTGGCATGGAGCCTGCTTCTCCTTCCTCCTCTGTCTCTGCCTCTCTCTCTCTCTCTCTCTCTCTCTCTCTGTCCATCATAAATAAATAAATAAATAAATAAATAAATAAATCTTTAAAAAAATAATTTTAGTGTAATTCCTTTCAATTTTTGTCTGTAAATGTCTTCATTTGGTCTTTTCTTTCAAATAAAAACGTAGGTTTGTATAGAATACAAGCTGAAGGTTAATTTCTTTCAGCACTTTGAAAATAGTTCATTGTGTTCTGACAAACACAATGTTTTCTGGCCAAAAAAGAAGTCTACTATTAATCTAATTATTATTTCTTTTTGGCTATATTCTCTTTTTTGTTGTTTTTAAAAGTTTTTTTCCCCTCTCTGTTTGGTGGTTGTGATGTTTTCCTACAGTATGTCTAGGTGTGACATTATTCCATTAAGGATTCACTGACCTCATGAATCTGAGGAGCCATGTCTTTTTTCATTTCTGGAAAATAGCTGTTAACTTCTTGAATATTACCTATTCAAAACCTTCAGTGATTTAGACATATGTTAAACCTTCCCATTCAATGCTTCTTAACCTGCCTTTCATATTTTTCATTTATTTGTTTCCCTGTGCTCTATTGTAGGTGATTTATCTTCCCTTTCATTAATTTTCTCTTCTGCTGGTTATCCGTCAACTAAATATCAATTTATCTAATCTGCTGTTTATCAACTGGGTTGAATATATAATTTCAATTCTTTAATATTTCATTTTATAGGATTTCATCTCATGATTTTTCAAGTTTCTTGGGCTGTTTTTCATAGTGTCTTGGTCCTTTAACCTTTGATTCTCTCCCACATTCTTTTAATCATCTTGCTGAGCATTTCTCTTTCTGCCCCTTCTAAATCCCCCCTTCCCCATAATCCACCCTGCTCTGTGCCCTGAGAACTTGAGAGCTGGACTACGCAGATGGGGTCCCTTGTCCAGAGAGGTTCCTGCTTCTCCCCCAAGGCCTGGCAGATCTCTGATTGCTACTGTGCAGCACTCAGACCCAAAAGAATTTCATTGTGTCTCCCAGGGGGCAGATGGCTTCTGCTTCTGTCCCTTCCCCAGGAATAGTAAGTCTTTGAATGCTGATATGGGGGAAAGGGTGTGTCCTTCCAGAGGCATGTGGTTTTGCTTGTTTCCTCCTCAGCAACACTGAAGACCAGAGGTTTGCTGTTGCTTCCCCAACAGCCTAGCACTTCCACCTCCTAGGAGAGGAGCAGGAAGGCACATCAGTAGCAACTTCTTCCTGCATTCTGTGCCACCCAGAGGGGGTCTTCTCCAGCCTCAGGGCCAATCCCAATCTTTCTCAAAAACTTGGAACTTGGGAGGGGGTACAACTTCCCTTGTGTCTGGGCCCCCGATTATTCTAAACTGATACTCAGCCTTTAGCAATTCATTTTTTAAAAAATATCTCCTCCCTACTCCATGGTAGCTCTCTCTCCCTCCCATGCACTGTCAAAGGCAAAACAATTCACGCACCCTGACTCTCCTCTAAGTGGCGGTAGGGTTGTTTTTTGTTTTTGTTTTTGTTTTTTATCTATTAAAATTCAGTTTCCTGACTGCCTTATGGCCTCAGCCTTCTGATGAGTTCAGGAAAGTTAGGATTTTGTACACTGTTCTATATTTTCTTATGAAGATGGGAGTTTCATTCTCCTGCAGCTTTCTGTATCCTAAGCAAGAACGTTATTATGAGCAGCACCACCTTTCACTTTGCAGACACTGGTTTGTGGGATAAGTTACATGGCCATGGAAGATAAGGCCAGAGCTCAAAGCCACAAGCACCTGGCAGATGCCTTCAGGGGAATGCCAGCTGCAAGGCTCAGTGCCTCTCTGGGTTCCTGTTGTCTTATTTTGCTGGCCTGGGAGGATTTCCCTTATTTTCCTATAAGCGCAAAGATGCATTTAAAAAGGTGTTTTTTGTTGTTGTTGTTGTTGTTTTGTTTTTTGTTTTTTTTGTTTTTTGTTAAAGAAGCTATGATTAAAAAAAGAAAAAGAAAAAAAGAAGCTATGTTATCCTGCATTTTTTAGGTGATTTGTAACAGAATGGCTCTTCCAGACAGCTAGTGAGTCATTAGCCAGAAACAAAAGTCGAAAAAAAAAAAAGTTTTATAATGCTAAAATTTTAATAATTTACTTTTTTACTTACTAACATTAATGGTTCTTGAAATTGTTGATGAGACGGCTGCAGAAGTAAAAAAGCAATGGTTAATGTGAAATTAATATTTTAAAAATGGAATCCATTAATGTAAAAGACTGACTTTACTAACCTTTTCTTAAATACGCTTAAATACTCTAGAAGTTCAATTTATCTGGAGGGTGTTAACATGAATAATTTAAAATTCATTTTCTGACTGCAAGAGAAATAAAATTGATTTTGAGAGTTTTGCTGAATCCAAAAGCTTAGTTATTTCTAACAAAATTCTTTTGACAAATGATGAATGGATGGTTACATGATGATAGATATACAGATTAATAAATAGATGGTTGTTATAGGATACTAATGCAAACTTTAGACACTAATCTTATCATAACCAAAGGTGAGTCTGAGTTTAGAGGTCAGAGCATTGCTAGGCCAGAAAGTTGGTCAATTAGATGTAACCAATCAAATAACAGAAATCAGCCAAGTGCCTACACACCTATGCTACTAAGACTGCAGTGAGACTGCATCCTGGAGAAAAGCTGATGCTAAGTTTTAATGGTTTAAACTAAGATGTTTCATTAAAGGACAGAATCATTGCAGGAAATCCTCCCTTCCCCTCCCCCCCCCCCCAAAAATGTCCTATGTACTTCTGAGTTCCAATTAGGCGGCAATGTTATCCAAGTATGTTAACATGATTTGGCTGACTGGTTGACTAGATGGTTGTCTCCTTCCTCATTCATCATCCATGGGTTTTCTCTCGTGCACACCAAGTACTCAGTTGAGGAGGACAACCTTTCAAATAGAACTGATTGTTCTTTACAGTCAAGGATACAGGAATTGGGGGCTTCCCACTAAATCAGCTAAGTTCCTATTGTAGGAACTATATTCGAGGGCATACTTGAAAAGCTTCAGTTACAATACTTCCTTCCTTAAAAATAAGGATTTGATAATTTATTTTTGGCATTTTCCTACCCTCTCTGACAGGCTAAATAATGGCCTCCCAAAAATGTCCTCATCCTAATTCCTAAAACACTTGAATATGTTAGTCTACATGGCATAAGAGACTTTATGGTTGTGATTAAAGTTATAGATCTTTTTTTTTAATTTTCATTTATTTATGATAGTCATCACAGAGAGAGAGAGAGAGAGAGAGGCAGAGACACAGGCAGAGGGAGAAGCAGGCTCCATGCACCGGGAGCCTGACGTGGGATTCAATCCCGGGTCTCCAGGATCGCACCCTGGGCCAAAGGCAGGCGCTAAACCGCTGTGCCACCCAGGGATCCCTAAAGTTATAGATCTTGAGATGGGAAGATAATCCTAGAATATCTGAGTGTGTCCAACCTAATCAAAAGAATACTTAAAAACAAAGAACCTTCCCCAGCCGTAGTGAAAGAAATCCAGTGGAAGAAGAAGCAGGAGAGATTCAAAACAGGAAAGGGATTTGACCCACTGTTGCAGACTCTGAAGATGAAAGAGGCCATGAGAAAGCAAATGCAGAGGCTGAGAGTGACCATGACCAATAGCCAACAGGGAAATGAGGACTTTGATCTATCACCACGTGGAACTGAATCTTGCCAACATCTTCATGAGGAAGGAAACAGAGTCTTCCCTGGATCCTTGAGAAAGAATGCATCCCTGTAGACAACATTGATTTCAGGCTGGTAAGACCCAGATCAGACTTATTTGTAGAATTATGAACTAATAGATTTGTGTTGCTTGAAGACATCAGATTTATGGTATGTTGTTATAGTGGTACAAACTAACATAGCTTTCTGTTTTCATGTCTCTGCCCACTCTAATTGCCCAGTACTGACTCCACCCAGGTCTCCTGGTGGAACATGGGTTCTTGTGCTGGTCTAGAAAGCCCTACCACAGAGGTGAACACAAATCTAAGCAGGGCCCATTCAAGTCCCTTAAAAGTTCTATTTGGGATTAATAGAAGTTAAGAAAAAGAGTATGTTTCTCCACTTGAGAAGATAAACCAAAAGACAGGACATGAAAACCTGGAGATCCTCTGTGTAGGAGAAAACCTGCTTGAGAATAACAAAATCTCACAAGAAAAAGGAAAAAAAAGGGGATCCCTGGGTGGCGCAGCGGTTTGGCGCCTGCCTTTGGCCCAGGGCGCGATCCTGGAGACCCGGGATCGAGTCCCACGTCGGGCTCCCGGTGCATGGAGCCTGCTTCTCCCTCTGCCTGTGTCTCTGCCTCTCTCTCTCTCTGTGACTATCATAAAAAAAATTAAAAAAAAATAAATGCTGGTTATGGAGATAGTTTATAGAGGAAAATGACCCAGAAAGCAGAACATCTGGGATCTTTAAAAACAAAACAAAACCAGGATGCGAGTCCTGAGTTAAAAAAAAAAAAAAAAAGAAAAGAAAAAGGAAAAAAAGTAGAGATTCTAAAGGCATAGCTCAAGCACCCAGAACCAGATGTATCTGAAACAAATAACTTCTAGACTTTTTAATTATCTAACTTAAAAAACTAAAACAAAGACAACCCTTTAAGTTCCGTTTCATTCTCTGCCACTACAAGAGGCTTGGCTGAGAAAATATCAGTGTCCAGGATCATAAGGGACATGTGCTGATCGTGATGGCAATACCTGGAACATAATAGACCTCAAATACCAGTTTTATTTATCTGTGGTCCTTCCCAAGGAAAACTTCATGCTCTAGGTGAATCGTCCTCTCTCCTCTCTCCAATCTCAAACTCTGAGGATCCAAAAAGGAAACATATCTCCGTGGAAAATCTTACACAGTAGGATGATAATGTTGATTAATGTGCTCATGAATTATCTTTTTCATTAAAACTATTAGGGATTGAAACTTGAGAGATATGCCAGTTCCTAAGAGTATGTAGTGAATTTCAGGTACGGTGATACAAATATGGACAAAACATTTTGGACTGTCCATTTATAAGTATCCCTTAAATTTTATTTAAGATAATTATCATTCCATTCATTCAAAAGATAGGGTGCTGCTCATATATTTGTACTTTAAAAAAACCCCAAATCTTATAACTCTGACTGGAAAAGGAGTAACACCAGTTTGTTATTCTGCACTGTTGGTAGATACTATTTGTTTTCCTATCACACTATTTGTCATACTACATACACTGGAGACAATAGGCATGTGAGAGATGGGACCATATTTACATTTTCCAAATCAAAGAATGGTTATCTTTAAAATATCAGTGTTGGCATTTGAACCTGCTATTGGCCTAGTCCTTTTTGGTGTGTGTTTATATGGAAAAATGAAATAGAGTTATTTGGAGACACACTGGCCATTTTCTTAATTATAACTCACGCCTGGATTTGGCTGCAACAAATTCTATGTTCTGAAGTGTCTCTTGGCAAATATTTAGTTTGTGGAATTTTATTAAATGGCATCCCATAAGGTCTTAGAGCTTGTCTCCCCTGCCCACAAGTGAAAGAAATATTAAAAGTCTCTAACCTTACGTTCTGTACACAGAAGACCCTTGATAAAAACCTCAGGGCTAAATTGAGGAGGATTCTGGGCAAATTCCATTCCCTCTGGGATTCCCCACCCTCTTTGCTTATTCATGACATGGTGCTCTTTCTTCTGGCAAGCTCAGCCTGAGGGCTCAGAGCTGG
Organism: Vulpes lagopus; assembly: GCF_018345385.1. Lineage (NCBI taxonomy): Eukaryota > Metazoa > Chordata > Mammalia > Carnivora > Canidae > Vulpes > Vulpes lagopus. The sequence continues at coordinate 41,978,269 of NC_054836.1, read as the reverse complement.
CTAATGCTGTATGTTATTCCATTATGCATGTATTATGTTGGATGATCTCCCCATAGAATAACCAAGCTCAATTAACAGGTTGTTCTTCTTACAGATCTGTGAGATCCCCTGGGTACTCCTAAGGGCTTTTTAGTTTCTAGGAGTGTGGCAGAAAGAATGTAGCGGGGAGCTTGTAAGGTGGTGTCATCCGTTATTTCACGTGAAGGAGCAGTGCATATATAAGTAGTAGCAGGACTATGCAATCAGGAGTCAGAATTGGGAGCCAAACCGACAGTTCATTATGTTCAGCACCCTTCATCTTGATTGACAAACCTCATAAACAGTCATTTTCAAAAAGAGAAATGTGGGTTTGTATCCATTAGAGAAATGGACCAGCTGAGTCACAGAGCAGTGTAAGTTGCTTTTGCCTGAGGTTAGATATTACAGAAAGTCACTCAGAAGCATTCCACAGAGCTTGTGAACAAAGGTGCTAGAAGACACATATTTGTCATGAATGATGGTCTTTCTTCCAAATATTCATTAAATATGCAAAAGCCACTATAAAGTGGGGATAGGTACAAGTTGCTTAAATGAGCCATTGGATGAATAATTGGAGAAAATATGAACAATGCATGGTGGAGGTGGTGCCTAATATTTACAATACCCAAAATTAATTAAAGGAAAGGCAAATCTCTTGGATCAAAGAGAACAAATGTTTTATCAAGGATATAGATAAAAGGAACATTGGTATGAAGAGAAGTGTGCTGATTAATTCATTGTGTCAATGTGAGGGGGCTCTGACGTGCCCAGATTGAACACTGTTCCTGAGTGTTACTGTGAGGGTGCTTCTGGATCAGATTAGCGCTTGAACTGGTGCCCATTCTGTAAAGAAGACTGCTCTCCCCACCATGGTTGGGCATCATACAAACCACGGAGAGCCTGGACAGAATGAAAGAGGGCGGAAGAAGAAATCTATCCCTTTTTACCTGCCTTACTGCTGAACTGGTGAATCCCATCTTATCTTCTTCTGTCCTTGGGCCAGGATTTACACCATCAGTTCCCCTGGTTTACAGGCCTTGGGACTCATACTGATTACACCACTGGCTTTCCTGGATCTCCAACGTGCAGACAGCAGATCATGGGACTTCTCGGGCTTCAAATTGTGTAAGCCAATTCCTCATAACAAATCTATATACATACCCTATTGGTTTTGTTTCTCTGAGGAACCCTGACTTAAACAGAGGCATATAAAATCCTGTCTGAAGATTCCCTCTTGAGAAATATGTCAGATATTAAAACAAAAGAAGAGTTTAATTAGATCAGCAGTGGTCGATTGCTAAACAAAAGGTGACCAAGAGAGCACCTGATGGCCAAGGTGCAAGAGCTCTGAGGATTCTTATGGAGTATGTACAACTCCAGAGAATGGGCGTCAGCTGGAAGTCTGGGAGTGCCAGATTAATCAAGAAGGTCAAATACAAGGATTGAAAGGACATCATATTTATCCCTGTCAGACAACCACGGAATGAGGGCAAGAAGAGCTTACAGGCACAGCAACTGTAGCAAGCAGCATCAGAGAGAAGGGAGGACCTTTGTGGGATCAAATGTGTCAAGCAGGCCCTCAGGAAAAGAGACAGAGCTGCAAACAATCCCAGCCTTCCAAGGATATGAAACCAGAGGAGAAAAGGCAGAAAAAGCCAGTGATCCTGTGTTGCTCTCTTCAGTTGCTCTTCAATATACAGCCAGCAATTTAATCTTCTTTTCCTTCCTTTTAAGTGGAAGATAATATAACAATAAAACAGTTGCTTTTATTTTTTAACAGAAAATCATTGTATTTAGACATTTTTATAAAAACAGACATCACTAATGAAGTGTTGCTTAAAAATAACAATTAAAAACATCATTTTAGAGAGGTATGCAAATGAGATTGTTAAACTCTGAGAGAGTACATTGTCCATGAATAATTTACAAGATGTAATTTGATGATGCATTTGAAGGGATTGAATGATGGAATGCTCTTTCCAGATTCTTCTATAATTGTAACAATGTAATGCCTTTATCCATAGCACAAAACCATATATTTTGAGTTAAGTACCTTTAAAAAACAACAGTGCTGAACATACGATGCATAGATTACCTAGAATAGGTATGTAAAATAACTGAAATGAGTAAAACAGAGAAAAGCCCACATTTTATTCCCTGTGAGATAAATTTCTTTACTTACTGATGAAAATCAAGCCATAATTTGAGTTAATTTTCCTCATGATGTTCTAACAATCACCAAAACTTTGATTTTTATCGAATGGATTAGAATACAAAGCTGAGTCTCCAAATAACAAAGAGTTCTTATCTTCAGAGACCTATAGATGAAATTACATGCTGTCTGGCATTTTTTTTCAAAGTCGTCTACAGGGAAGGGGAATGAATGAGGATTACAGGTGAAACAAGACTGGCTATAAGTCAATAATTGTGGGAACTGGGTTATTATGGCTGCATGAGGGTTCATTATACTACTCTCTCTATTTTTGTATATGTTTGAAATTTTCTAAAATAGAAAGGTTTTTTAAGAGCCCTAGGATTACAAGAAAAACCATAAATTGGGGGAAAAAACTGAAATGAAACAGACAAAAGATGAGAATCCAAAGTGTTTAAAAGAACTCCTACAAATTGATTAATGAAAGACAAAGAAACCAATTGAAAAATGGATAAAGGCTATAATGGGCAATTTATGAAAGACTAAATAGTGGGGAACAAAATTTAATAAAAAATGGTTAGTCTCATTAGGTAAGCAGGAAAAGTCAAAATAAAACAACAATGAGATATTCCATACACCATGAAAAGGATCAGATGTCCCCCTGAAGCTTCTTCTAGCTGTAGTGTTTAGTTTGCTTAAATAGTTATAGTGCAACCAAAACGCACTCACACCTCTAGCTCAAGCAGCTTTGGGGTTTTCCTTGACAGCAGGAAATTCCAAAGACTACTAGAAATTCTCGATCACTCACCTCTGATTTGACTTGCCTAGAGAATCTTGAATGTCTACTTGTGTTCCGCCCTGCTCTAGGGTTACAACTCTACAAAAGCCCAACAACCACTCAAACACATCTGCAAAATGTTATGTTTTAAAATTTTTGGTGTTAAGTCTGTCTTACAACCAAAAGGTTTAAGTATCACTTCACCAGGGATACCTGAGTCATGTTGCCTATAAAAATGCATTCTTTTTTCCAGTGTACATCATGAAGACCATGTCACTGGATGTGTATCACAGTTTCTCACTGACCTTCTTCTAATGAACATTTTATTGACAGTTAGTCTATAAAGAGAAAAATCTTGGGTCACCTGAGTGGCTCAGTTGGTTAAGCATCTGAGTCTTGATTTTGGCTCAAGTCATGATCAGGGTCATGAGATCAAGCCCCACATTAGGCTCTGCGCTCAGCAGGAGTCTGCTTGTCCCTCTCCCTCTGCTCTTCTCTCTGAGCTCTCTCTCACTCCCAAATAAATAAATACAATCCTTGAAAAAGAAAAGAGAGGGGCGCCTGGGTGGCTCAGCAGTTGAGTATCTGCCTTGGGCTCTGGTTGTGATCCCAGGGTCCAGGGATCCAGTCCTGCATCAGGCTCCTTGCATAAATAAAGCCTGCTTCTCCCTCTGCCTGTGTCTCTGCCTCTCTCTCTTGTCTCTCATGAATAGATAAATAAAATCTTTAAAAAATAATATTTAAAAAAAGAAAAAGAAAAAAGAGAGAAAAAAATCTTTCTTAAGCCCTCCATTGGAATTCTCATTACATTTCACTGACCAGGACTGGGTTATATACCGACTTGCAGAACAATCTCTGGCAAAAAGGAAGTGGATGCCATGACTAACTGAGGCCAGCATGACTCAGCTCTGGGCACATTGTTGCCCAAACTAAACTGAGATAGAAAACAGGAAGAATGAATGATAGATAAGCAAGTAATAATCTTGTCTGCCACAGAGAATACAAAAGCATAGACAAGGGGAATATCAGGAAATTAGGGAAGCTTTAGGCAACACCAGTCTAAGTCTCACAATGTTCCCCTCATGTCTGCTTGTCACCCCTGAATGTCTGGCACCAACTCTGCACGTTGTGAGTGCTTAGTACACATTTTAGAATAGCTGAATATAGAAGGTAGCAAACCGAGTAGGATTTAAGCATGTAGAAATATTTACAAGGGCTGAAATATCACACTGATATTAAGGAAGCCAGAGAGAAACAATGTTTATCTTTCACTAAATTAGATAAAATAAAGCCTGCTTGTCTACCCTTACTATGCTGACAGACAGTGCATACCCAGGAAGAAACGAACCACCAATCAGAAGAAAAAGTCTTCAAAATCCAAAGAAGGCCATTTGGGGACAATTCATTAACTCCTTCTACAAATATTTTTTGAGAACCTGTTATATGTCAGGCACTGTTCTAGACACTTCTAGTACATTAGTAAACAAAAACAACAATTTCCTGTGGTCATGAGCTTATGTACTAGCATAATAATGAGTGAGTTACATGTAAATGAGCAGGAGATAAGTACTAGGGAAAATACATAGAGCAGGGTAAAAGGGATCAGTAGTCCTAGTTTGGGATTGGTTAAATAGGGGGATAGGTTAAATAGGGTTGTCAGGGCTATCTCACTGAGAAGGTAGCAATTGGGCAAAATCCTGAAGGGGGTGAAGGAGAGCCTTGAGAACACTTGTGGGAAGAGTTTACCTAATATTAGACACCCCATTTTTCCATTCTACAGAGGGACCTTCCCTGCCTCCAGACTTCTAGAAACATGGGTCTCCCAACCTTTGCTTGAGATAATCCCTATATTGAAGGGAAGTGAGCCATTGCTTCTCTTTGAAACAAAGTTGGGGGCCTCCATATGCCTATTTCCAATGTTCCCTTTGATATCAATTTTACATTTCACTGTCATCTCACACTTAACACCAAAATATAGCACTAGCATTTAAGTAATTAAGGATGAATCTCCTTAATTTTATTGTTGCTGGTTATTATCACATTAATATGTCTTTTCTAGTTAATGTTTATTTGTGAGAACTGTAATCAGGACAATGCCACGGGAATGATCAGTCCCTGACAAGTAAGCTGAATCAACGCACTGTTTTTAAGATTTAAGTTATAAATTTTATACAAATTTAGAAAATATTTATGAAGTCATGATTCTACCCTGCTCTAAGTGAGACTTTTCAGTTAAACAGGAAAGGAGCACAGTCAATACATCCCAATTATGCCACTTACTGGTTTGTGTGACTTTGGTAAACTCAGTGGGGCTGAGTTTTCTTTTCTGTAAAACAAAAGGCTGCATTGGCTGATAAATTGGCTCTATTGATTGAGAGATTGATAGATTAGCTCTAAGATCCTTTGACTCCAAAGAGTTTCAAGCTAACGCAGATTCTACTTTCTGCTTCTTTGAAGGAGACATTTATTGTGAGCTAGAGTGCATTTTCAAAAGAATTGAATTAATAATTTTGAATTACCTTGCTTTCCAAACTGTTAGTCTTAAGGGGGTGATCGCTGGAAGTTTTTAAATATAAAACACAGATTAAATGCACATCACAACACTGTGGGACCCAGGATCAATGGCGGTACATTATATGTTACAAAGTAAAACATATTTTAAATATTTTACTTTAAAAAATAGGTTTTTATTCCATCTGAAGCAACCATCAACAGGGTTAGTTTTCTAATCCCATCAACCACAGCACATTGGCCTAGAATAGTTCCTCTCATCTTCAAGACCAGGTGGGCTCTGCAGTTTCAAAATGCTGCAGGGATTCTGGGGGTAACTCTGACTCTTTCTTTAACCAACTATGGATCTTAGAAAAACCACGTAAGCTCTTTTCTGCTCAGTTTCTTCTTCTGCGGATTGAGGAAACTGAAGAGAATGATGCCCAAGGTCCACTGCAGATCTCAACACTGTGATTCCTGGATAAAGAGATCTGCTTGTGGGAGGCTGCAGGAGCTCCTTCTCAACCAGCTCTGGGAAGGCTGCACCCCAGCAGGGGAACGCGGCTCACAAATACTGAAGAGCCACCAAATGACTTAGGGGGCTTTAATATAGACAGCTAGGTTTTAATTTTCACTTATAGCACATACCCTAGGGTAAAGTGTACTTTCCAGCAGGGTAATAAACACATAGGATATTTCGATTGCTAGACGAGATTTCATTTGGAAATCAGATTAAAGTCACATTCTTTGGAAGTTTTTACTATCAGAGTAAAATAAAAGTCCCCAAAGGAATGTTTTATATGTAGAGTTTAAATCTGTTAGAGTGTCAAAGAATCTCAGCAAGAGTTAAGCATCTGTAAATATTTAAAATGGTGAATCACAAATACTACTACTAATACTCTTTTTTAAGTTTGAGTAGAAACCAGAAGGAACCAGCAAAATCCCAGACAACACTATGATGTTAAATTGTTAACTCTATGGTCATATCTAATACCAAATTATAGCAGAGTTGGGAGAAATGCCTAAATTGTCCATACAAGCACACAGTCAACTCTACAAATGAGAAAATGGATCATGTAGAGGATGCCAAGGAGTCCCTTTATTCTAGGGTCGGCAAACTCTGATTGTAATGCTCTCACATAAAGACCGGGCTACACAATAAAAGAAAGTCAGCCCCTCTGCCTGAATTTTCAGGATTTAACTACTACCCCCACCCCACACATGCATCACAGCCTGGCACATTACTCTAGTTTTCTATGATTATGGACGAGACATCACTTTAGATGCTTTCTTCACATTATCTTATTTAGTTGTTTCAATGCCCAGAAAAGTAGCAGTTATATGCTCTACTATATAATGGTAGGATCTGAGGTCCCAGATATTATGTGTGTGCTGTAAACTGCCTTTCCTTCAAATGCCAGAGTATCTGAAGGAAGACAATCCTCCATCATAGCCTTCCAGTCGTCCATTCATTTATAAATCCATTCATTCAGGAACTCATCCTGTTTTTAATACACTTCTTCCCCAGGAAAGCTCCCTAGAAATCCAGCCCAAGGCCCCCTTCCTTATTCAGTTCTAGGTAGAGATGGGAACTCTAGAGAAATAGCGCAATTGTGTCTTTGCCTCCATTATCTGATTACCCCTCCATCTTGTGCTTTTCCAGCTTAAATTATAAAATTTCCTTTCTCGTTCTCTTTGCAATCATTTTCAAACGACATTTTCTCTTTCAGGAGCAGAATTACAAGCGAGAAACAGTATTTTCACAGGGAAGAGTGAAACGGAAAGATTACCACCACGTTTTTACATTAGCACCATGACATTTCTAATAATCTACATAGAGGAATATTTTTTTTTAGCATCCTCCTAAGTGCCTCTTGAAAATCTCTGTGACATACTCAATACCTACTGACTAATTTGTTCTGGCAGAAAAATGACTTCAGTATCACTGAAAATATTTTTTCTATCACCAGATCTTATTCAGGTCATTGAGCAGCCTTTCACTGGTGGAAGGGGATAGTATTTACCTTCCATGAAACATTATTGAGAAGAGAAGAGAAAGAACGTTCTGACCTGCTCCAACATTAGCAAAATGCAAATCATTGTCAATTTTCTACGAGGTGATATTTCAATAGTTTGGGCTTCTGTAGTTGGGCATCGATGTGAATATTTTTGTAAGCAAGGTGAATGAAGGGTGCAGGAAGCCGACTGTGGATAAATAATTGTGGAAAACTAACTTTAAGTAGCTTTCAGCTTCGTGACTGAGATAATGCCATTTCTCTAGAGAAGTTCTAAATATAGAGGAATAATGGATAGCAGTTTACCACAAGCTGTGTAGCTCCCTACACCAGCAGGGGCTGGGCATTGGATGGGGAAGGACTGTACAGTCCCACAGCAATTTGGGGGATTGATTAAGGATGCACGACAGGTTTCAATGGGTGTGGCAAGGGAGGGGAGGGGCTGCATCTCCTTTTTTTTTTTTTTTTCCTTCCCCTGCAGAAGCCTGGGTAGTAGTAGTGTAAACTGAAGACATGGGCGATTAGGATGTTAAGTGAGAGCAAAGAAAGCTCTTCGTTAGTCTTCTTCTTCTTTTTTTTAATAATAAATTTATTTTTTATTGGTGTTCAATTTGCCAACATACAGAATAACACCCAGTGCTCATCCTGTCAAGTGCCCACCTCAGTGCCCATCACCCAGTCGCCCCCACCCCCGCCCTCCTCCCCTTCCACCACCCCTAGTTCGTTTCCCAGAGTTAGGAGTCTTCATGTTCTGTCTCCCTTTCTGATATTTCCCACTTATTTTTTCTCCTTTCCCCTTTATTCCCTTTCACTATTTTTTATATTCCCCAAATGAATGAGAACATACACTGTTTGTCCTTCTCCGATTGACTTATTTCACTCAGCATAATACCCTCCAGTTCCATCCATGTCTTGTTAGTCTTCTTTTGGAAATAAAAAGGGATAACATTCAGCAGTCATTAAGCCTTTCTCTTCCCTACAATTTGTCAGCACAGTTAGGGTGCTGGCTTCCTTTCCATAGGTGAGATGACTTCCTGCTGATACCAAAGGGGTGTGGTGGCCAAATGCATGAAAAAGAAAATTAAGCTTGAAGGGCAGCTTTTGTTTTGATGTTTGCTAGACGTCCTTTCTTGTGTTAAAATTAAATGTATGGGGCTTGTGGCAGCTAGTGGCAAGATTTTGATGTTGAAAACGTAGGGCAGGGTTCTCTGGACAAATCCCCAGATGCATAAAACGCTTCTCAGTTTTGATAAAGAATTATGACTTCTTGGACTTTGTCTTTAGCTACACAGAATAAAAGGTCTGAAAATTTAGTGTAATGCTCTGTGTAAGCTATGTTGGAGAGTAACAGTCACTTCCATACTAATGAAAAGCTCCCTGGTCAAAAATCACACTGACAAATGCCGATTTAATTAGAGTTTATAGACATCTAAAGAGAAAACATTCAAAGGTTTACTCATAGATGACCTTTATAAGAGATATCTTACCCTCACATAGCTCAGGGTAAAATTTCAACCCAAATGAAATAAGATGAGATGCAGCTGGTTATTTAACAAGATCGTTGTCTTTAGACAGGATTTAACTGGTTTTGTTGTTGTTGTTGTTGTTGTTGTTGTTGTTTTTCAGGGTTAGAACTTCATACTGATTTTGCAGTTGGCTTGGTGGTACTGCGGCTTAGATTTATAATTTTCTAATTAAAATGTATCCTTCATATCAATTTTAGAGAAGTAAGTAACAAGCTTAATTCATGGCATTTAATCATTGAGATTTGTTTTGACATTTTTAGAACATGGAACCTAGCACTGAGATGTGATTACTTTGTCACAGATCTGCAAGGAAGGTGACATGCCACATGAGGATTTACAAACGGAGAAAAACAGACTAGTCCGGGGGGGAGGAAGGGAAGATAGAAAAGATCTCGAAGTCAGAAAAACTCAAGTTAAACATACTATTTTCAAATTGCCTCCCTCTGAGGTCTAGGAATAACCTTATACACATTATCTAAACTTTTCTCCATCTCATCATGTTTTGCTGTTCCATCCCTCGGGCCTCTTCAGATTTAAGGAGAGAAAAACATGGTTGAATGTAAAAATAACTTTTCTAACCAACAGCCATAGGGTAAATGCTTGGTGTGCTCTGTAGGAGCCATGTAGCCTCCTCTGGACCCTTTAGTTCAGGACTCATCACCCAGCGCCCAGACCTTGACAGGAAACCCTAATACTGTCTGGACATAGAGGATATTTAGGGACTGTCTTCTTCAGTTGCCCTGCACCTATGAGAAAGCCACCACAGAGACGACATTTGTCAACTGCTCCCCTCCAGCCAGCCCAACTTCCTGGTCCCAAATGAGGGAGAACTGCCTTTTGCTGACCTTGCTAAAGGGACAGGGCTTGGAAACAGAAGCAGAGTGGTGATGTCAACAGCCCAAATTTTATTTAAAGCTTTTGAAAAGAATGAGAGCTTTGGGATCAAATGTGTTTGAATCTAGATTCTAACATTTAGTAGCTCTCTGACCGTGGACAAACTTTGAATCTCTGTGTTTTAGTTACTTCTGTTCTCAAATGGAGAATGTAATGACAACTATGTAGAGATACGGTGAGGTCTAAGTGAGATCACATGTATAATATACCTAGCATGGCTTCTGGCCAATAGTAAAAGCTCAATATCTTTCTTATTCCTTTCTCTTCTCTTTTTTTTAAATATATATATTTTTAAGACTTTATTTATTTATTTATTCATAGAGATGCAGAGAGAGAGAGAGACAGGCAGAGGCACAGGCAGAGGGAGAAGCAGGCTCCATGCAGAGAGCCTGACGTGGGACTCGATTCCCGGACTCCAGGATCATGCCCTGGGCTGCAGGCGGCGCTAAACCGCTGTGCCACTGGGGCTGCCCTCCTTTCTCTTCTCTTGCCATGGTCTTTCCTTCTAGCTTTGGAAAGAGATTTACTTTTTTTGAGAATTGTTTTTTCTCTTAGGCCATGAAAATGTATTTGTTTTCTCTGAAATGGTGTAAACCAAGTTAAGGTAACAACAATAGCATTTTATAGATTGGTCAAGTGTGTACTATTTTGTGATATTTGGAGTATAAGAAATGTCATATCTTTTTATATTTTTGAAAAAGAATCCAATTTGAGTTCACAGTTGTGGAGTTTGGCAAGAAGTCCAAAATCAATCAGTTCAGAGGGTAGGGAGGAGAGAGAGAGAATATCGCTTTCTCATTTAGATCTGACACCCATGCTGGCTTATGCCCTCATATAAATGGGAAGGGGCCTGATCCCCAAGATTTACAATTTCCCTTGCCCATATTTTCCTTCACTTACTCAGTGCAGCTGACTGATGCTCATTCATCCGTTGGCATCCCGCCCCAGGCAAATTACACAGACACCCCTCCCTCAGTCTGTACCACAGACCACAGGAATGCTCTCAGAGTCTCCCAGGACTGCTCACTGGAGTCCCTCCTTGCATCCATGTCAACATTCCAGAACATATGGCTTTAAAGCTTCTCTAACTGAAAAACCTGCCACCACCTCTTCAGTTGCAAATGTCAGAATAAGCTAGGTTATGATGCGGTAACAAAGAGGCCCCAAATATTAGCAGCTTAAATCAACAACAATTTTATTTTTTTCCAAGTCTGCTTTTTTTCTTGGGAGACCTGGGATAAGAGTATAAATGGAGGTCCACATGCCAAGTGTCCAAATATTTAAAAGTTACAAACTAAGGTAACAAACTATTAAATGAAATATGTCCTACCCTCTTATCTTGAAAAACATGCCATTATAACAACCTGGGGAACCAGATTTGAATTTAGAATTTTGAGACTCCTTGAGGTTCTATGCTGGAACACGGTGATACAGAGCTGGACAGTCTTTTAGCCTGTCCTGCTCCAGCACAGCCCAGCCTGAATATCCAACCCCCATAGCAGGGGCCTCCCCAACCAGGTGAAGAATGAATCTCCACAGGCTCTGGAAGCAGGTTCTTGTAGACAGGTGGGTGAGGAATTCTGAGGGCCCTGTTATCTAAAACATGGAAGCAAATTTGTCAATTCAGAATCCACAAACAATGAGGATAGACTGTATTTTTGTTTAGTTTGCTCATTTTTGTCAAAAATTTCCTGAGAGAGGGGTGCCTGGGTGGATCAGATAGTTAAGCATCTGCTTTCGGCTCAGGACATGATCCCAGGGTCCTGGGATTGAGCCCCATATCTGGGGGATATATATATATATATATATATATCAAATGAACAAATAAACTTTTTTTGATTTATATATAAATGTAAATATGTGTATATATACATATATATATATATATGTATGTCTCAAATGAACAAATAAAAATTTTTTTTTAATTTCCTGAGAGAAATGAACAACTGGGTGCACAAAAAGAGGAAAGGCGAGGTTAATAATTCTTCCAACCATCTTGGTGCAAAGAAGTCTAGAATTTAAGACCTAGGTCTTGAGTCTGTTTAAGAAAAGGAAGGCATCATTCCTTTTCTACTCTTTTTCCTGATAGATCTCTGGGTAGGCTGGAGGGGATACAAATTAAGCATAGGCAATTTCCATCACATTGGTGACCACTGTGCCACACACGACATACACTAGGCGGTCCGCCTAGTGCCCTAATAGCCCTCATCTCGCCTATGCTTCACCAGCCTCTGAGGCCAAGGGGCTGGTTGGTGGATGGTTGTGGATGGTGGATGGAATAGGAGATGTGTTATAGCCTCCATTTTCAGATAAGGAAGCCAAGGTTGAGAGAAAGACTGTAGCTAGGGACAAAGACTAGAAAAGGAAGAGAGCTGGGAACTGGTCTTCCTCTCCACCCAGCTGCTAAGCTACTATGGCATAGCCATTTCAAAGTCAGGGAATGGTCCTTTAAATCCATAGAAGTGGGGCTCCCTGGGTGGCGCAGCGGTTTGGCGCCTACCTTTGGCCCAGGGCGGGATCCTGGAGACCTGGGATCGAATCCCACGTCGGGCTCCCGGTGCATGGAGCCTGCTTCTCCCTCTGCCTATGTCTCTGCCTCTCTCTCTCTGTGTGACTATCATAAATAAATTTTAAAAAATTTTTAAAAAAATAAATCCATAGAAGTTAGCCAAGCAGGAGGGTCTGAGCGGTTTAGCTTGAACCACCATACATAAAATACAACATACGGTTTTAGGTAATTGCTTAGGTATTCCTAGCAAGGACTATCCTTCACCTATTTTATCTGCATTCCTTTATCTGGTGATACCACTTAGTTCTTGAGGTTCTTGACAGACTCAAGAGACAACAGAACCAGCAAAGTCACTTTTCTAGGTCAACTCTGCTTTGAATCATCCAATTAATCATAGGCTTAATATTTTATTAGTAGGTAGAGCACCTGGACTAACCACTCTTTGCATTAGAGGAAAAGAAAATAAAATTTGAATGAAAGGAAAAAGCAGAGATGTCACATGCCATTTCCCCTTAGTTTCTTTGATCTCTGTCTATCATCTACAAATTTTTTTACCTTCAACCAATGAATGGCCTGCTTGCTATGGGCCAGGCATTGTGCTAACAGCTCTATACATAATTTCATTAAATCTTCAGATCAGCCCTGTAGGGCTGTCCTCTTTCCAAATATGAGAAGGCTAAGGCTTAGAGGGGTTAATTAACATGGTGAAGGTCACACATCTAATGAGTGGTTGAGCTAGAATTCAAATCCCTACCAGTCTACTCCTAAAGCCTCGCTGTGCCCTTAATCAGATATTATACTGCGCACACGGGCAGGTTCATCATAATATCAATATATACTTTGCAGGACTGCTGTGCAAATTAAAGATATGATATATAGGAAGAGTGCTAGGTAAACCATGAAGCCCTGCAAAGGTTCACTGTGATGATTTCTCACGGCTTTACACAGGGCTAGCACTACGGTCCTTGGTGGCCAAGTCTATATTAATCCCATAATTCATCCTTAATCCTCCAAAGTCTTGTTTGCCCGGCTTTCAGCACAGCCAAAGGGAAACCAAAAATATGTCTTTTGTTAGAAAGGCTTAACACCTGCTGCCAAAGGGTGCTGGATCATCAGAACATAAACTGATTCACTCACAAAAGACTTAGATTAATTTGGGCATTGTTCCCCCACATGAACCAGACACAAGGAGGCAAGCAACCCAGGGAAGAATAATCATGCTGGGAGCAGAAGCACTTATTATACGTAATTACCATGTAATTAGCCACAACTTCCCTGGGTCTGTAGCCTGCGGCTAGTCTTAGGAGGTGGCCCTTCCTTACCAAAGTGTAAGGAGACTGAAGCACTTTCCCTAAGGTTCCAGGGCATGCAGCTGCGTCTTACAGTGGGGTCAGGGCCATCTGGGTCTCAAGGCTATGGGTGAGGTGCAGAAACACCATGGGGTCGTATCAGCTGCATCTCTGCTCCCCTCCTTTTCAACAGCATGATGATGTTTTTGCAACTTTGTGAATGTGACATATCTAGCTTCTTTTCGGAAGCAGTGTAGTTGATGGTTTATTGAATAGTTAATACCGTGTGCAGGCTGTGATATTCCTCTTTCCCATGAGCTGTTTTCAGAGCCGTGGGTTGCCCGTCGAAGATGTGTAACAACACTGAAAAGGAACAATGGCAGAAGCCTTGACAAGTGCAGGGAGAGACACAGACACTTGTAAGAGGGGCATGGTTGTCTACAAGATTAATCAATTCCCCTTGTTTTCATTACAGGTCCACATTTATCTTGGGTGGCAGCAGCTACAAATGTGAAATCTAAGCTCCGAAGCTAGACAACTGGAATTGTATTTACCTGATGGAGGCGTGTAAATGGGCTCCTCTCTGTGTCTTCTTAATTGGAATATAAGGGACACTGCAAAGCTCTGGCCATAGGTCAGGGAGGGGCACGCTTTTCTGTGGTGTCCAGATACACTGAAATACAGTGAGAAAGAGGATGCAATTCAGGATCTTGGGTGAGACAGCTGGAAAGAATGACAGTCATAAGCCTGTGTGATCATCGTTATTATTGTTATAGCTACCATTTATTGAGCCCATTCTGTATGACAAGTATTTATGTACTCTATCTCATTTCACCCTCTTAATAACACTGCAAGGGAGTTAATACTATTTTTTGCCACGTATGGATGAGAAAACTGAGATGAAGTCACTTACTTGAGGTCACCAGATGGCAGGTTGTAGTTGAACCTGGGTCCAACTCATGTTCTAAACCATTAGGGCTTAACAAACCGGAGTCTACCCAGAATATGTGAGTGCAGAGAATACAAGGGCTTGGGGGAACCCTGAAGTCACCTGGATTGATGAACCCAATCTTTTCTTTATTTTTTTTTAAATTATTTTAAGTTCAAGTGAAGACACTATTTTTTTTAAAGATTTTATTTTTGGGATCCCTGGGTGGCGCAGCGGTTTAGCGCCTGCCTTTGGCCCAGGGCGCGATCCTGGAGACCCAGGATCGAATCCCACGTCGGGCTCCCGGTGCATGGAGCCTGCTTTTCCCTCTGCCTGTGTCTCTGCCTCTCTCTCTCTCTCTGTGTGTGACTATCATAAAAAAAAAAAAAAAAAAAAAAAAAAGATTTTATTTTTAAGTAATTTCTACACCCAACGTGGGGCTTCCTTTCACAACTCCAAGATTAAAAGTCACATGCTCTACCACCTGAGCCAGCCAGGCACTCCAATCTGACAACTCTTTGCTTCTTTGTTTGTTTGTTTGGGTTTTTGTGGTTTTTTAAATATATATTTTTAAATATATTAATTTAAATTCAATTAATTTGATTTTATTATTATTATGAATATTAATTATTCATTATATTATTATTCAATAATAATTAATTATTATGGATATTAATAAATTCAATTGATTAATATATAGTTTCAGAGGTAGAGATCAGTGATTCATCAGTCTTATACAACACCCAGTGCTCATCACATCCTGTGCCCTTTTTAATGCCTGTCACCTAGTCACTCCATCCCCCTAACCCTTTCCCCTCTGGCAACCCTCAGTTTGTTTCTTATGATTAAGAGTCTCTTATGGTTTGTCTCCCTCTCTAATTTTGTCTTGTTTTATGTCTTTCCTCCATCCCTCTATGTTCATCTGTTTTGCTTCTTAAATTCTACATGAGTAAAATCATATAATTGTCTTTCTCTGATTGACTTATTTCACTTAGCCTAATACCCTCTAGTTCCAACCATGTTGTTGCAAATGGTAAGATTTCATTTTTTGATGGCTGAGTAATAGCTCATTATATATATGTGTGTGTGTGTGTGTATATATATATATATATATATATATATATATATCTCCAGCTTTATCCATTCATCTGCCCAACCTGACAACTTTAAAACTTTGTTTTCAGAGAAGCCAGTCAAAGAAGAAGGTTTAACCAATTTCTTTGCAAGGCCATTCTTTTGTCCACCATTGAGTACTCAGTACAAGAAAGAAGCTAAAAATATTATTTTCAGTAGTTTGAGTCTTCTCTACAAGTTCCATTTTTTGATTCTTCAATGGTTAAGTTGATTACAATTATGGTAATTTGGGTAGAAATGTAAAATTATGCATTAGAAACGTTCAGCCAACTACACTAAGATATGCTAGTGATCAGTGAAGAGAAGGGAGACATTTTTCTCTATGAAAAGACACATATTAAAATATCTCTCTCATGCTACTGACAATTGTATCTGCACAGTCTGGCTGTAAGCACACATGATCTCTGTTGCAGGGTGGCTTCAGAACAGAATCGTGCATGGGTTCACCAGATGCGCGCCTTTAGATGCTTGAGTCCACTGAAGAATGGATGTTAAGAAAGACAGGCTAAGTGTTAACTAATGAAAATATACAGACTCATCCTTTTTGCCCACCCCATGCTTAGCCATTCCCATATCCTCTCAGTGTATCTAAATATCTCCCACAGTTGTACCTTCCTTTCCACAGAGATTCTGGTGGGTTGAATGGTATTTCCTTCAATACTCATGCCCACCCAGAAGCTCAGCCTGTGACCTTATTTGAAAAAGAGAGTCTTTGCTACTAACTACTAGTAGCAAACTTGAGCTAACTACTCAAGATGATGTTAAGCATTGGGCCCTTGGTTTCAGCTCAGGTCATCATCTCAGGGTTTTAAGATCAAGCCTAAGACTCTCTCTTTCCCTCTTCCCCTCCTCCTACTATCTCTTTTTCCCCAAATAAGTAAATAAATATTAAAAAAAAAAAACAAGAAAAGAAAAGGAGAGGACGTGGAGAAACACAGAGAAACAAGCTATGTAAAAAAGGAGACAGACATGGGAGACATGCAGCTACAACACAAGGAACATTGAGGATTCCCAGGGCCTGGAAGAGGCAAAAAATCCTCCCCCAGAGTCCCTGGAAGGAGAGCAGCCCTGCCAACAGCTTGATTTCAGACTTTTCCAGAACTGTGAGAGAATAAATGTGTGTTGTCTTAAGCCACCCAGTTTGTGATAATTTGCTACAGCAGTTCTAGGAAACTCATACAGGGACTACCACACACAGTTTGGCCCAAGAGTTCATCTCTTGCAGGGATTATCTGTACTTTGTACTAGACTCTTCCAACTTGGCTCTTCCCTTGGCTGTCACCTTCATCCACACCTTTGCTCCATGTACTTTATTTTGCCCACAGAGTTCTCTTCTTTGAACTTGGATAACCTTCCAAAGACCCTCCGACTCAGTAATTCTGCTTTCCAGATTTTTCTCCTAAGGAAATAATCAGATGCACATAATTATTTATATGAGAATATTTCTTAGTGAATTAATAATATGAAAAAATTGGAAGCAATTCAAATGACCAAATGTTGGAAATGGTTGAATAAATTATAATAGACTCATATGATTCAACATTATACAGTCACTAATATTATGTTTTTGAATTAACAATGTGTGAAATAATTGGGATATAATGCTAACTGCTAAAAGCAGGATAAATAACTCCATGTGATATGATTCCATTTTTGTTTATAACATATATTTGTATAGATAAAAGATTAAATAAAAATACATCATTTGGTTATCTCTGAGAAGTCACAACAAAAATTTTATCTAACCTTTTTGCATATCTTCATATTTCTCTAATGATCATGTATTATGCTCATAAGAAGAAAATAAGCAATACATCTTAATAAAAAAAAATTCAGGCTTCCAGTGCTATGGCTTTCAAGCTATTTTGACCATATCTCATAGTAACAAATACAGTTTGCATTATGACTGTGATAGGTTGACTAATGCCTCCCTCCAAAGATGTCCATGTCCTAACCCTTAGAACCTATGAATATATTACCTTGCATGGCAAAAGGGACTTCACAGATGTGACTAAGTTAAGAACTTTGAGATGACAAGAGTATCCTGGATTAACTGGTGGGACAAATGTGGTTACGATGATCCTTCTAAGAGAGAGCAAGGAGGATTAGTTTATAGGAGATATGAGGACAGAAACAAGAGGTTGGAGTGATAGAAGCATCCAGGAGACAAAGAATGTGGGCACCTTCTAGAAGATGAAAATGACAAGGAATCAGATTTTTCCCTAAAGCCTCAAGAAGGAATGCAGTCCTCCTGACACATTAATTTTAGACTTCTGATTCCGGAACCCCAGAGAATAAATGTGTTCCTTTCAGCCACTAATTCTGTGGTAATTTTGGTATGCTACCAATAGTAAGCTAATACAATGACCTAGGACACACACACACACACACACACACACACACTCTGAAACAAAGTGTCACAAAGCATGATTTACTCTGATATTTTCTCTCCTTTTTGCATGGATTAATTGTGTCCTTTAAAAAGGATGCATTGAAGTCCTAACTCTTACTTCTGGTAACTCAGAATGTGGCCTTCTTTGGAAAGAGGTCTTCATAGAGGTAATGAAGTTAAAATGAGGTCATTAGGGTGGGTCCTAATACAATATGACCGGTGTCCTCATCAAAAGGGGAAATTGGGACAGAGAGACAGACACATATAGAAGGAAGATAATGTGAAGAGACATGAGGAGATCCTTGAACGCAGAGGCAGAGATGGGAATTATGTTGCCATAAACCACAGAGCGCCTGGGGCTTCTAGAAGCTAGAAGAGGGGAGAAGAATCCTTCTCTTACAGGTTTCAGAGGGAGCATGGCTCTGCAGACACCTTAATTCAGACTTCCAGCCTCCAGAACTGTTAAACAATACATTTCTATTGTTTATAACCACCCAGTTATTAGTATTTTGTTATAGCAGTCCTAGGAAATTAATATACCTCCTCTATTCTATTTTATCTTACTTCATTAAGAAAGTTGATTTCCTCAGTTGCATTTATATACACTCACAATGAGACTGAAGAAAGAGAAATTAAGGAATTGATCCCATTTGCAATTGCACCAATACCCATAAGATACCTAGGAATAAACCTAACCAAAGAGGTAAAGGATCTGTACTCTAAAAACTAAAAAACATTTATGAAAGAAATTGAGGAAGACACAAAGAGATGGGAAAACATGCTTATGCTCATGCTCATGGATTAGAAGAATAAATACTGTGAAAATGTCTATGCTACCCAGAGTACTTTACACATTCAATGCAATCTCTATCAAAATGCCATGGACTTTCCTCACAAAGTTGGAACAAATAAACCTCAGATTTGTATGGAACCAGAAAATAGCCCGAACAGCCAGAGGAATGTTGAAAAAGAAAACCAAACCTAGGGGCATCACAATACCTGACTTCAAACTCTATTATAAAGGTGTGATCATGAAGGCAGCATGGTACTGGCACAAAAACAGACACATAGATCAATGGAACAGAATAGAGAACCCAGAAATGGGCCCTCAACTCTGTAGTCAACTTCTCTTTGACAAAGTAGGAAAGAATATCCAATGGAAGAAAGACAGTCTCTTCAATAAATGGTGTTGGGAACATTGGGCAGCCACGTGCAGAACAAAACTGGACCATTCTCTCACACAATACACAAAAATAGACTCAAAATGGATGAAAGACCTAAATGTGAGACAGAAATCCATCAAAATCCTAGAAGAGAACAAAGACAGCAACCTTTTCTTAACTCGGCCCCAGCAACTTCTTGCAAGATACATCTATAAAGGCAAGAGAAACAAAAGCAATAATGAACTTTTGGGATTTCATCAAGATAAAAAGCTTCTGCACAGCAAAGGAAACAGTCAACAAAAACAAAAGACAACCTACAGAATGGGAGAAGATATTTGTAAATGACATATCAGATAAAGGGCTAGTATTCAAGATTTATAAAGAACTTATCAAACTCAACACCTAAAACACAAACAATCCAGTCAAGAAATGGGCAGAAGACACTAACAGACATTTCTCTGAAGAAAAGCTACACGTGGCCAACAGATACACGAAAAAAATGTTCAACATCACTCAGCATCAGGGAAACACAAATTAAAACCACAATGAGATACCACTTCACACTGGTGAGAATGGCTAAAATTAACAAGACAGAAAACAACAAATGTTGGCAAGGATGTAGAGAAAGGGGAATACTCTTACACAATACTCTTACACTGTTAGTGGGAATGCAAGCTAGTGTAGCCACTCTGGAAAACAGTGTGGAGGTTCCTGAAGAGGTTAAAAATAGAGCTGCCCTACGACTTAGCAATTGCATTACTGGGTATTTACCCCGAAGATGCAAATGTAGTAATCTGAAGGGGCACCTGCACCCCAATGTTCATAGCAGCAATGTCCACAATAGCCAAACTGTGGAAGGAGCCACGATGTCCTTCAACAGATGAATAAAGAAGATGTGATATATATATATATATATATATAAATAAAATAATATATCAGCCATCAGAAAGGATGAATACTTACCATTTCCATCAATGTGGATGGAACTGGAGGGTATTATGCTGAGTGAAATAAGTCAATTGGAGAAAGACAATTATCATATGGTTTCACTCATATGTGGAATATAAGAAATAGTGAAAGAATAGTGAAATAGGGAAGGAAGGAAAACTGAGTAGGGAAAAATTAGAGAGGAAGATAAACGATTAGAGACTTGTGATTCTGGAAAAAAAAAAGTTGCAGAAGGGGAGAACGGTGGGAAGGAGTGGGGTAACTCGGTGACAGGCATTAAGGAGGGGACATGATATGATGAGCACTGGAAGTTATACTATATATTGGCACATTGAACTTAAAAGAAAAAAACCTTGAATTCCCAGTCTACTAACTGAAGGACATCAGTGTTTGTAGCTGGACATTCAAGCTTTTCCCATTCTGATTTCTGTATATCTGTTTTAGCCAACTGCTAACCCATCCTGAGTGCATCCAGTAGCCCCGAATAGTCAATCACTCCCAGAATACAACAGCAATTCACAAGTGGTTATGTTCTTTGCCTATGTTATACCCTTTCCCCGTAACGTCTATTCATTTTTAATGCCCAGCTTCATGTCATCTCATGTCACCTGGCTCCTTAGCCAGTCACTTGGTACCTGTTCTCTGTACCAGCAGTACTTTTTATTTTTTTTTTTATTTTTTATTTTTTTTTTATTTATTTTTTTTTTCAGCAGTACTTTTTATAGGCCTCCCTTAAAGCTCTTATCATATTGTATTATGGGATCAATTTAAGTGGTTCCTCTCTCCAACTGAACTTCAGGTTTCTTTTTTTTTTTTAATTTTTTTTTTTTTAAATTTATGATAGTCACACACACACACAGAGAGAGAGAGGCAGAGACACAGGCAGAGGGAGAAGCAGGCAGAGGGAGAAGCAGGCTCCATGCACCGGGAGCCCGACGCGGGATTCGATCCTGCGTCTCCAGGATCGCGCCCTGGGCCAAAGGCAGGCGCTAAACCGCTGTGCCACCCAGGGATCCCCTGAACTTCAGGTTTCTTAAAGAAGACTGCTTCTTTCTTATTTATTCCTTTTTTTTTTTTTTTTTTTTTTTTTTTTTAAGATTTTGTTTATTTGAGAGAGAGAGAGAAAGCGAGAGAGAGAACAAGCAGGAGGAGGGGCAGATGGAGAGGGAGAGGGTGAAGCCGACTCTCTGCTGGAGCTGATAGCTCCACCTCAGGACCTCAGGATCAAGACCTGAGCAGAACTCAGATGTTTAACTAACTGAGCCACCCAGGCGCACTGTTTTTTTAAAAATCTAAGCTAATCTCTCGTACAAAACCCCACATACCACAAACTCAAGTACAGAGCGCCTCAAGTACGTTAGTGCAATTTTAGGCTTTGATAACTTCAGAAGTATAAATGCCACACACTTACAAAACTGTCATTTGAAAGTTTACTTCTTTTGGCTCTAAGTTTTCATTATTTTAATAGATGTAATTTTTTTCCTTTTAATTGATGTATGCCATTTTTCACTTGGGAAATGAAACAAAAATTAAAACTGAAAATGTGTTACTCAAAATTCACAAAACTGAATAAGTATAAAATATGTTTAATTAAACTTTCAAGTAATATTTTTGTAAGTTGCAGCATTTATGCCTCTGAAGTTATTAAGATTGCAGTAAAATGACACCCTGTTTTTGAATACATGTGCATAAGTATGATGCATTTTCTATTTACTGTAAAATTCAGTTTGATTTTCATTTAACTGGCTCCATGACCAGTATTCCTTGACCAGTAGCTTTCTTTGAGCTAAGGTCCACAATTTAGAAGGCCCCCCCCTCTGGCCCTCCACTGGCTGTACTCCTCTACATAGAGTGAGGCATCCATGGGACTGAGTCCATTGTGTGCTACCTGCCACAAATCCATTTCCCCAAACCTTGTTTCGGAGTGTCCATGATCCCCAGATTGCTTCTCCAAAAAACTGACACTCAGTGACATTAAGTAATTTGTCCCAGGTTACAAAATTAGTGCTGTAGTTAGCCTTAGTTTCATAAGAAACCACCCAAAATGTAAATGGTGTAAAATAACAATGAACTCGTTTTTTTTTTTCCCTGCTCAGTGGGTCGGCTGGGCCATTCGGCTGCTGGTTTTGCCAGGGCTCACTCATGGGCTCGGCTAGGCTGGTGGGTAAATGGTGCTGGAACCCTATGGCTTCTCTTACCTGCATAGGACCTCTCACTCCCCACGAGCAACACTGGCTTCTGGCATGGTGGTCACAAGGCCGCAGCCTCAAAGCAGAAGCTGCAAGGTATTTTGATTTTCTGGAAGCAATCTGCATTTGCCCACATTCTAATGGCCAAAACAAGTCACAGAGCCAGCCCTTGATTCAATGAGAGGACGGAAAACAGACTCTACCTCTTGATGGGAAGAGTGGTGACGACACCTCACAAGGCTGCATGGTGGTCTTGTTTGATCATCTTTAAAGATAATAGATCAGAGCTAGTAGCTAAGTAACCTCACAAGGCTGCATGGTGGTCTTGTTTGATCATCTTTAAAGATAATAGATCAGAGCTAGTAGCTAAGTAACCGAGCCAGAATTTTTTTTAAAGACTTTATTTATTTATTCATGAGAGACACACACACACACAGAGGCAGAGACACAGGCAGAGGGAGAAGCAGGCTCCATGCAGGGAGCCGGACGTGGGACTCGATCCCAGGTCTCCAGGATCACACCCTGGGCTGCAGAAGGCGCTAAACCTCTGAGCCACCCGGGCTGCCTGCCGAGCCAGAATTTAAAGCCAGATGGCCTGGCCCCGGGTGCTCTCAATAGCCATGTCTGGGCCACAGGGTATTTGGGGACACTTCAATGTGGGAATGATGACATTCCCCTATTTTGTCTTAACTTGCTCTTGTAATCTCCTACCTTTTTAGATTTTGTCTTCCTCCAGGGTCTGGCTCAGTGCCCCAGTACCTGAAGGAGGTTAAAAATACCCCCTGAGGTCACTTACAAGAGATGTGACCTTGAATGGGACACTTAACCCAAGTCTCAGTTTCCTGCCTGCAAAACGGAGATCATCTTAGTACAGAATATATCTTAGGATATAAGATTCCCACGTGATACTGTGGGAAAAGCACCTGACTTGGCACCCTGTGAGCTCTGGGGATCAGCATGACTGGAAGTGTGGACTTTGGGTGACTGCAAGGGGCCTTTCTCAACAGTGGCAGTAAAACACCACTAGGGTTTCCAGATGCAAGTACCCGGCTTGCAAGCACCAGGACTAGCAAGCACCAGTGTGAGGAATAACTTTTAAATACAATGTTCATGGACAGCCCGGGTAGCTCAGCGGTTTAAGCACCTGGCTTCAGCCCAGGGCCTGATCCTGGAGACCTGGGATCTAGTCCCGCATCGGAGCCTGCTTCTCCCTCTGCTTGTGTCTCTGCCTCTCTCTGTGTCTCTCATGAATAAATAAATAAAAATCTTTAAAAATAAATAAATAAATACAATGTTCAAAGTCAGAGCAGCTGGGGCACCTGGGTGGCTCAGTGGTTGAGCATCTGCCTTTGGCTCCGTCCATTCCAAGGTCCCGGGATCGAGCCCCACATCAGGCTGGGGGCGGGGGAGGGGAGCCTGCTTCTTCCTCTGCCTGTGTCTCTGCCTCTGTGTTTCTCAGGAATAAATAAATAAAATCTTAAAAGGAGATTCTGATAGCAGCTTTAAAAAAGTGGGAGGGGAAAATCCAAACATAGGAAGGAACCAACCAAGCAGAGCTGCACCGCCGCCCGCCTGTCTCGTTACCTTTCAGGATCCCCCTCTGGGGTGCCCGCTGCTGCTTCTCCGGGGGGCGCGGCCGGGTCACGGGAGGGGAGGTGGGGACCGGCCTTTGGCGCCGCAGGTCTGGGTCACGTGGGCCGCGGGAGGAGCGCAGAGCCGCGCCCCGCAGGGTAGAGGTGACCGGCGGGGGCGAGGAGGCCTGGGGTGAGCGAGGGCGCGCGGGGTCGGCGGCCGCCGGGGCGGCGGGGAACGCAGGGCGGGGGTCGCGGGGGCCGCGTGCACCGGGAGGTCACGGCCGGCTCCGAGTTTTCCAGCTTGGGGAACTGCGGGATGCTTGGCACTAGGCTCTGGGTGCACCGGGCCGGGGAACATTCCCCAAGGCTCCTGCACAGTCTGAGGCCCTCGCGCGCGCGGGTGGTGGGGTGGGTGGGGGGTGATTAGTCCAGGTCCAGGCCGGGAAACCTCCCTGCTCAGGAGTCGGCCCGGGGTGCGCGAAGCTCTGGGGTCCCCCGTGACTCTCGGTGCAAGGCGGGGACCCTCCCCTGCCTCCCTCAGCCTCAGCGCGTCTCTCTGGGATGCTTTGATTCCGTGGGTGCTGCGGGGAGAATGGAAGCGGGAGATGCCTTTGATGTGAGCGCCCCACAAAAGGGGATTTGGGCTGATGTAAGCAAAGCACAGGAGAGAGACCTGGAATACAGGATTAGGAGGAAACTCATGGGGGAGGGGGGGTTGTTGAGGTGCACAGGACAGCTCCCAGCCAAGTGGGTTCAGCCCTTGCTGGGAAGTTCCTAGGAGCCAGTGGGACCCCGTAAAGACAAATAGAAGCAAAATAGAAGCATCCAGTACCTTTTAGGTCAGCTTTGGCCTCATGGCAAAAAAAAAAAAAAAAAAATAGGCTTTGGTATATTTATGGATTCAAATCTCAGCCATACATTTTGTTAGTTGGTGACTTTGAGCAAACGTTTTAGGTTTGCTAAGCCGCGGTCTCCCCGTTTTAAAGACACTTGTCTTTTTTCCTCCCCTTATATGTACCATTAGCTTTTTTTTTTTTTTTTTACCTTTTTTGGTGTGAGATGAGAAAAAAACGGAGATGTAAGGAAGAAAAAAAGAAACCCATCCAGCTAGAATGTAGTTTGCTAACTTGAAAAGTAACTTTCAAGAAAGTTGTAAGAAAGTTGAAAATTAAAAAAAAAAAAAAAAAAAAAAAAAGAAAGTTGAAAATTCAGAAACCTTTACACTTTTGGCAACAGTAGGTCACATTGGCTTTGTTGGCATGTGGAAGTCTGTACAGTTGTCAAGACCCTTTGGCTGTTTGGGCTTTCTAGATTTGTACTCCAGGCCACTTTTAAGTCCAGTGGAAACTCTTCATAATGTAATGCTAGTGTTCTTAGCGAGAAGCTGTTACATTCTCTCTTTCTCTTTCTCTCTCTTTTTTAGTAGGAGTTGGGGTTTTGGGAAGGGCATGACTGGTCTCACAAAATATATGAGTCTAACTTATAAACCAGTTTATGGTGGGATTCTCCTAGACTGACTTTATAGCCTGAGGAATAAGTGGGTTTTGACTGACAGGTAGTTCAAATAACTTAGAAGAGTATTTTTTTTTATTTAATTTTATTTATTTATGATAGTCATACAGAGAGAAAGAGAGAGAGGCAGAGACACAGGCAGAGGGAGAAGCAGGCTCCATGCGCCGGGAGCCTGATGTGGGATTCGATCCCGGGTCTCCAGGATCGCGCCCTGGGCCAAAGGCAGGCGCCAAACCGCTGCGCCACCCAGGGATCCCTAGAAGAGTATTTAGGAAGTTCACAGGGCTCACCGGTTCACTCCCCTTGAGAAAATAAAAACAAGAAGCAAAGAGCATGACAGTGTTTTGTTAATGATTTTGCTTTTGTTTTGGAAAGCATATGATTTGTCAGAGGAAAGATTGCGTGTTGAATGCAATACTGGTATGTACTGAAGGAAGATAGAGAAGAGCTTATTACTGCCCCAGATAACATCAGATGCCCATTTATTAACACTGAAATTCCCAAGGTAAACAGGTAATGACCCATTCTTAATAAGAAGTATAGTTCATTTTAAAGAGCAAATGTGACTATTTCAGTTTAGCATTCCCAAGGGTTTAATAATATGGGTTTTTCATGGGCTGAACTAAGAATGTTTAAAAGAATGAAAGTAGGTAAGTTTCTCATAGGTTGAAAGGTACCTTTGGAAGAATGACTCATTAACATCTACGTAGATTTGGGAGAGAGTAAGCTGGACAGAGTGCTAAGAACTGTACCTTGGCCAAAACTAGGAACGAAGTTTAAACTTTTATGCTATATATTTGCAAGTCCAAAGATTTAAGCAATAATGGACTCAGTTCACAGTGATCAGGTGCTTTCACCATAAAATCCAACTACTAAGCATAACTGAACTGAAACCAGACCATTGAGATTTGTCTCCCTTGGAGATATTGTAGGGATAGCCTTGTACTTGAAACCATATACTTTTCTTTTATTGCTTTAAACCAGAACTTGGGAAGTGAGGTGAGAACGGGAGGGGATAATTCTTTACGTCCTTTGATCTATTGACCTAAAAGAGCAAATTCTTAGCATCTTATCTTCCCAATATCCTTGGGACTTATCTCTTAAATCTCTTAACTTTTTCTCCATATTCTGATTCTAATTGGTGGCTGTTTTTAAATTGTTAGCATTATTTACAGGTCAAAATATTTATGTAGGCATCCTGGGTTAGCCTTTCCTCCCTTCTCTTTTGGGACTCCATATATTCCATTTTTTATCTTTCAAAAAGACCACTGGACATATCTTATTTGGCTCTCTGGGGGAGTTGGTAAACCCAGCTTCCAAAAGATCGATTCTCATTTTCCTCTCTCTCCAATCTATTCTGTTAGCTGTTCAACCTTTACTTGTCCCAGGACTTCTGCAAAAATCTCCTAATTTAGCTCTCAGATGTCAAGTTCTCTTCATTCCAGCCTAGCACCAATGCTGGAATGAGCTTTCTAAAACACAACACACTCCCCTCCTTAAATGTCTTCAGTGGCTCCTGACTGCAACTAGGGTGAAGTATAAACTTCCTACCGTGAAATTCAATGTCCTCCATGCAACTCCAACATGACTGCATAGACCAAGGTCATATGACCCCTTTACAAACTCTGTGCTCCACCCAAATCAAACTCTTCCTTGTTTCCTAATTTCACTCTGCTTTTTATGTCTTTACAGGTAAGCCTAGCTCCAGGCAAATAGTAGGCACTAAATCAATACCAGTTGAATGATAATAGAGTTTAGGTAGGGGTATACATTGTACAATTGTTTCATCTTTTCTGAGAACCTGAAAATTTTTATAATCAAATGTTGTACATTCCAGGATGGTGACAGAGGCTTGCTTTCTTGTCACAGAATAACATATAGAGCCATCAGCAGCCCTCTAGGTTCTACATTTATTGTCTCTTCCCCCTTGATTGTATGGTCTTTCTGACTTGTCTTCACTTGTAATGATGCAAAATTAGTTTTATTTGCTTACCTGCAGCAAAGGAAGGCATATACCCAAGGGACTGGGCACATAGGACGAGGCCTGTGAAAGGTCTGGCCTTGTGCTAAGTGAGACAAAGGAGGGCTCAGGGAAGTAGGGGTGGTGGTCGCTTTCAAAGCAGTTCAGCAACTATCACAGCAGTCTTGGTTCAGGAGGTGGGAGGAACAAAGTGGGGCTGGGGACACGTTGCTAAGAAAGCAGCAACTCCCCAGAAAGGATTGTCAGTCATTTTGCACCTGCAGTGTGGCCTTGGCCATGTAGAAACATTGTCACTGTTCTGTTGGGAACACTGCGAGAATCAGAAGGGCTGATTTTCACTTTCTCAGATTCTTCAGTCCTCCCTTTATATACATGCTATTAGAGCACTAATGCTAGTTAAATTCATGGCAAAATCGAGTAGTGGGAGATCTTAGTTAACTATACCACCATCTGCCCAGCCATCTAAGTCAGATCTGGGGCTCAGCCTACATTCTGTTTTATTCCGACATATAATATCTCATCACTCACAAGATTCTGCTAGTTTTACCTTCTAAGTATTTTTAAATCTGCCCTGTCCACACCCTTTACTATTGCCTTTACCTGGTTTAGGATCCATCTTCTTAATTCTGCATTACTGTAAAGCCTATTAACTGGTATCTATGCCTTCTCTCTTTTCAATAAATCCATCCCTATTACGGCCATCGTAATACTCTATTCAAAATACAGAGCACTCAGTAGTTTCCAGTCACTAGAGGATAAAGTTTCTGAAGAGCTTCCAGGCTGTCTGCGATCTGCCCTCTATTGACTTTCCCTGCCCTATTATGCTGATACCTTGTTTAAGTATTGGTTATCCATTGCCAAGTAACAGAGTTTGAAGAGGTGTAAAACCCCTGGCCCAAGAAAATAGGAAAGACAACAGCAAATGAAGAGTGTGGGGAAATTCATCTAACTGGGAGTTAAGGTCAGGGTCATGAATCAGCTGTGAGATTTGCAGTGGTGCAGGCAAATCATGATAAGGACCTGGATTAGGACACAGGAGGAGGGCTAAGGAGAAGGAGAGGGCAAATTTGAAAGACAGCTGAAATTCAGTTGATGATTGATTGGCTGTGGGAAGGCAGCAAGGAGAGAGATAAATCAAGAATCTGGAGTTTCTAGCTTCAGTGCTTTGAAAGTATTTCTTTTTTTCTTTTCTTTCTGTCCTTTCCTTTTTTTTCTTTTTTCTTTTTTAGGATCTAATTGGCTTTATTAAGTGATTTCTGAATTTCAGCATTCCAGCTAGCAAATAGAGAGGATCTCTGAGGACCTGTAAAAAATGGAAGGTTTTTATAGGAGAGTGGGGAAGATCTTCCCTTGGGGGAAGACTCACTAGTACCCATCAGAAAATCCCTGACTGACTAGTTAGGACTACGTTTATGGGGAAAGTTGAAACTGTAATTAGATTATGGGTTAAGCTCTCGTTTGCGGACTTGGCCTAAGTGATGTCATTTTGTGCTTGTGGTTTTGTTGTGTGTGTGTGTGTGTGTGTGTGTGTGTGTGTGTGTGTGTGTGTGTGTGTTTTAACTTCCCACCCTTGGATCAGACTGTCAGGTTAACTGGGAGATATAGTTGAAACATAAGGTATTAGCACTTGGACGGTATTTCTAAGGAAGACAGAAAACAGAAGTAGGTACATGTTTAGGGAAGAAGATACTGTTTGGTGTTTGAGTTCTTATTAATTGCTTTTGATTTCTATCAACATAATACACAAATGTAGGTGAAAAATTGAAGTCCTATTACACTTCTTATCAAAAAAAAATTTAGTCCTTTTCTCTATCACTCCTCACCCTTCCATTATCTGTAAGATTTCCTCCAACTATTTTTTTTTATTTAAGATTTTTAAAATTTATTTGATAGAGAAAGCATGAGCAAGAGGAGCAGCAGAGGGAGAGGGAGAAGCAGACTCCCCGCTGAGCAGCAGTCCAACATGGGGCCCCATCCCAGGACCCGGGGATCATGATTGGAGCCAAAGGCAGACATTTAACCAACTGAACCACTCAGGTCCTCTGACTCTTTTATCTGTTTCTTCTAGTATTTAACTCCAAATTTCTAACTAATCTACTCAGTCTATTTCTTGACTTATTGGTTTAAGAGTTACATTTTTTTTTCTCAATTTGAGATGTTTTCTATAAACTTATTAATCAAAGTGGGAATTTAGCACTCTTAGCTTATATCTCAACTTCCCTGCCCCCCACCCTGTTCATTGGCTATAGACTGTCTCATTGTTGCTAAATCCATATCTGATGTTTACTTTATGATGCAGATATTACTTCTTGCTGAACCAGGTAATATGCTCTAATTGCATTGCCTTTCTCTTGCAGTTTTATATACTCTTCATCAAGTGAATAACTGCCTCTTTTTGGATTGCTTAGTTTTCTGTGACACTATCAGGACTTCTGTCCAAAGCTGCTGACAGAATGGTAGTATCCTATGGATATGATTTTTATACTTTGATAAAGAAGATGTGGTCTATACATACAATGGAATATTACTCAGCCATCAGAAAGGATGAATACCCACCATTTGCTTCAACGTGGATGGAACTGGAGGGTATTATGCTGAGTGAAGTAAGTCACATGGAGAAAGACAGTCATCATATGGTTTCGCTCATATGTGGAATATAATAAGTAGTGAAAGGGATTATAAGGGAAAGGAGGGGAACTGAGTGGGAAAAATTAGAGAAGGTGACAAACCATGAAAGACTCCTAACTCTGAGAAACAAACAAAGGGTTGTGGATGGGGAGGTGGGTGGGGGGTTGGGGTAGCTGGGTGACAGGCACTGAGGAGGGCACTTGATGGAATGAGCACTGGGTGTTATACTATATGTTGGCAAATCGTACTTAAAAACAAAACAAAACAAAAAGATATGATTTTTTACAAAAACTCATGTGATAGTCGTATCTTTTTCCTTTTTTTTTCCCTTGGGGATCTTGCTGGTGGATTGCTCTGTCTTGCTGCTCTGACCTGCACTGGTAGCTCAGCTGTCATCTTGGGTTTTCTCTTCTGCATTAGTTCCCCTATTAGTGAAATTTCCAACTTCCTATTTCTTGGTTTTCTTCCTTGTTTTGGTGGAACACATCTACTAGTAGCTTGCTGAGTAGTGTTGTGTAAGAAATGATTTCTTGAAACTTTATATCTACCTGAAGATTTCTGTAATTTATCCTCACACTTGTTTGATAGTTTGACTGAGCATGTAATTCTAACTTGAAAATTATTTTCCTCTTAGTATTTTGGAGGCATATCTTCCCAGCTGCTAGTTGTTGCTGCTATTGAAAAGCTTAATAACATCTTGGTCCTTGATTCTCTTTTGTGATATCTCTATGTCTCTCTCTTTATCTCTCTCTAGAAAGTTGGTGACGGTCTCTTTATTTCTAGAATCTGTTCTGTGTCATTTCCTTCCTTAATCTAGGAACTTCGCGGTCCCTTTAAACCTGAGTCATATCTCTGCTATGTGTCTGTGTATTATCTCTTTGATAATTTCCTCCCCTGAATTGTATCTGCCTTCTTCTTCTAGAACTCTCATTAGTTGGATGCTGATCTTCCAGAACCAATCCCCAAATTATCTTATCTTTTCTCTTCCTATTTTTTAAAGCCCTTTTCTTTTGAGTTATATTTTCTAGGAGATTTATGTGTATTTACTATCCCACTCTTTTATCAAAACCTTAAAATTGCTACCATCTTATGTTTCAGGAGCATGTTCTTGTCCTTCATTCCTTTATAAGGCAGTATTCTATTGTTTAATGAATCCAATACCTTCTTATCTCATTGAAGATATATATATTTTGTTTTTGAAGAGTTATTCCACTCATGTTTTTGTTTCTTCGGATCTTATTCCCTTCAAATAATTTATTTTGCTTTTTCCTTCAAATTAAAGGCTTTCTTCCAATGTCCAGCATTTCTTTGATTCTAGTTTTATATTAAGTGTGAGAAAGTTGCTGATTGGAAGCTCCATTGTGTTGAAGGGATTTGCCAGCAGTTCACTGGCTCCCTGGTAAGTTGATTGGTGGGGTCCAAGATATTTCATTGGAGTACAAGTAAGTGTGTATAGGACTTTTCTCCCAGTAGATTTAGATATTTGAGAGAAGAATCCTTCATTCTCTTGCATAGGGTGACAGATAGAGGCATATAGTCCTGGCTGCCAGCTTTCTTAGAGCTGAATGTTGGAGAGGCCAGAGGCAATTAGTATGTAGACTTTCTTAGTTTTAAATTGGATGCCTCTAACTTTTCCAGTATTTCATATTCTCAAGTCTAGAGTTTCTATGACTTAATGTTTCAGAGAGTAAGTTTTCTGTAGAAGGAGTTTCTTCCTCTGCCAGGGTCAGGTGGGGCCTGAGGCTTTACCCTCTGTGACAGACTTCAACCTGTCCCTCTGTTTTTGGTGCCATGCTGCCCCTTGCCTTCTGCAGTGTCTGGTACTTACCATTTGCTTTTCTGTGGTTTTGTGATGTGAATTAGCTTGTTTCCCATTGATACTCTGCTTTCATTCTCTGCAAACTTTGTTCACTTTCTATCTAACAGTAACAACAAAACATCTGCCATGTTTGCTGTTTTCTTTGGCCATGAAATTTATACCTTTAAAAAAAATGTCTCTGATTTCACAATAGAGCGGTTTCATGAGGGAACAGAAATAAACAAATGTGTTCAATTCACTGTGCTTTAGCAGAATGATCAGGTTCCATTTTGACCAGTTGAATTTAATATACCCATTGGGCATCGAGTGAAAATGTCAGCAGGCGGCTGGTAGATGAGCCTGCCGCTTCAGAGAAGAGCGGTTATTTGAATACTGTCAGTAGAAGTTCTACCTAGAGTAATGGGACCACCCTGGAGAGAATGTATGGAGGGAGATCAGCTGTGGACCAAGGATAGAATCCTAGGAAACCCAATATTTAAGGGGAAGGCAGAGGAAGAGGGAACCATGAAAGAAAACATTCTAGAAGACCCATGAAAGCACACATTACACAGATTTGGCAAATTTACTAAAACAGTAATGTCAATGTGTCAGAGAAGGCAATTAAGATAAAGATCTCTGAATTTGGGAATCTGGGAATCATTAATGATTGGGGAAAGATGGTACAACAGAAGTGAGAATGCAGCAAGGAAGAGAGTGAAAATAGTTTTTTTTTTTTTTTGGTTTGTTTTCTTTTGTTTTGTTTTACTTTTCAGAAGCTATAGAGATAATTGTAGAGGGTGGTTCTAAGGCAGGAGAACCAGATCAACAAGACTGTGGGTTTTTTCTATGGTCTCCACTTTGGATACTATGCATACTTGATTTTAAAATACTTAATGAAGCAGTTCAGTTCTGTATTTCTTTGTTCTTGCTAAGTAGTCCATGACTTTGTTGTTCTTTGATTAGCTGTGTGTAGGTATTTGGGATGGTTTGATTTTTTTAAATAATATTTTACTTATTTATTTGAATGAGAGAGTGAGAGAGCACAGGAGTGAAGGCAGAGAGAGAAACAGGCTTCCTGCCGAGCGGGAGAACCTGACATGGGGCTTGATCCCAGGATACTGGGATCATGATTTGAACTGAAAGCAGACGCTTAACCGACTGAGCCACCCAGGTGCCCCTTAATAATATTTTATTTTCTCTAGCTTCCTTTAATGTAAGAATGTAGTGTATAATATAACATATAAAATATGTGTTACCTGACTGTTGATGTTATCGGTAAGACTCCCAGTCAACAGTAGGCTATTAGTAGTTAAATTTGAGGGGGAGTCAAAAGTTATACATGGATTTTCAGCTGTCCAGGAGGTCATACTCCTGACCTTCATGTTGATAAAGGGTCAACTATATGTGTTTATTGAGTGGATGGTCCAGTGAACTTGGAGTCCACCTCAGCTCTACTCCATCAACATGGGTCTCTGTTAGAGAGCCACTAACTACTTTGAAGACCAGATGAAACAATGTGTGGAAAAGGAGATGAGGAAATATTAGACTTAACTAAGGGAGTATTACGTAGCAGTTACTCTCTGCAATAATATGTCTGTTTTGGAATCAGGGAACAGTTTCTTGTCATCTCAGGGAGCGGTGGTTAAGGTGAAGACATTGCAGAATTTCCCAAGACCATCCTCATTTAAAATATTCTCGCCCATTGTGCCTGGTCTTCTACTTGTATTTGCCACACTATGTATCTTAATTTTTTATTTGAGAAATTTAGTCACAGTAGATAGCAAAAAGAAGGCTAATTCTAAGAAGGATAGGGCTAATTTACATCAGAACGAGTATTTCTCATTGAAAGATAGTGCTTTTGCCCCAAGTCCTAAAGGACGAGGGCTTCAGCTACCCCTAAAAAATTGTTTTCAAAACTGAAAGATGTACGCTAGAAAAAGCATTCTCTGGGCATGTGATTTTCACTTCTTTGCAGATAAACATGCCCTTAAATCACTTGCAATTTTAGCACCTATAAGTTTTGCAAATGCTGAGATAATCCAGTTTACCCAGAATTCTGCTTTCATATAACGTCAAAAGTTATGTGGAGGCAGATTTTCTTATATCATTTTTACAGTGATACATGTAAAATACATGGACTTTGGAATCACCTAGATCTGGCTTCGAATTCCAGCTTTATTGTCTAATAATAGCTAAGTGGGAGCTTAAGAAAATTAGCCCAGGACTTAAAATTGTTCTACCTAGGAATTAGTGTCCTCATCTGAATAGGTCTTGTATAAACCACTGGAGTCAGGACCTCTCTAAGAATAGTATCACAGTCAAATAAACACATTTGCCCAGCAACAAATTAAAGGCTCGGAGATGTTCTGAAACCAGGAAGCCTATTTAAGTTTGTTTAACCCAAATTTTCTCAAACTTTTGCCCTTTTAAAATCTATTAATATCTTACTGAACTAATATTTCATGAAGGATCCCGTGGGAAATCCTGACTTATAATAATACCAGACATGTCTTAATAAGAAATCAATTTAGCTTCTCTTTTCCATTTTATTGTGGATGACTCAAATTTTACCTCCTCCATCCTGCCTCCTTCCACATTTTTCTTAGCCTCCAGTTGTTTATTAGTTCCACTTTCCATGTATTAGTTTTCTTGGGCTACTATAAAAAGTACCACAAACCGATAGGCTTAAAAACATCAGAATTTATTGTTTCATATAGAAGTCCAAAATCAAGATGTTGGCAAGGCCATATTCCCTCTGCAATCTCTAGAAGGAGGTGGAGGGAGGACCCTTCCTTGACTCTTCTTGTTTCTGATGTTTGCCAGCAATCCTTGGTAATTCTTGGCTCATTAGATGCACCACTCCAGTCTCTGCACTCACTGTCACTTGGCTGTCTTCTCTGGCTTTACATGGCACTCTCCTCTGTGTGTTTCTTTGCTAAATACCAGTTACATAGCATTAAAGTCCCATCCTAATTTGGTATGACCTCATTCTAATATAATTGATTACATCTGCAAAGACACTAATTCCAAATAAGGTCACATTCTGAGGTCCTGGGATTAGCATATCTTTTTGGGGATATTTTTTTCAGCATATCTTTTTGGGGACACAATGCCACCCATAACAATCCATGAAGTTGCTCTGGGCAAAAAATGTTAGGAGTCATCCTTACTTCTTTTCTTCCCCTCAGCCATTGCATCTAGTCTATTAGTAAATATTAGTAGGTTTGCCTACAAAATGTAGCTCACACTTCTCATCACTCCCACCGTTACTTCCTAGCTTGAGCCTCTGCCATCTATCCTGGAATATTATATCAGTCTCCTAATTGATATCCTGGCCTTATTCTCCTGTAGTCTACTTGCTAGATGCCAGCCAGAGCCATCATTTCACATATCACAATTCTGATTAGACCTAATATTCCCTAATGCTAATGAATATGAATACAGCTAAAACTCTATGTATTTTGGCCCTGAGGACCCTCTGAACTCATCATGTGCCTGTACTCCCATCAACCAACAACAAACCAAACTTAGTCGTACCTCAGAGCTTTTGCATTGTATCCTTAAAGCTAGCTCTACTCAGAGACGTTTTCAGACCATAACTGAAGTGTTAGCCCAGCAGGAAGGGCCAAGGGTGTAGATGTTTCACCACCATGTTTTGTTGAATAAATAAAGGTCACAGAGTGCATTACGTAAAATGTTTAGTTATTACGAAAAAATATGAACTCTTTCCTGATCAAAAATAATTGGTTTGGGAAATACTGGGCTAAAGTTTTAACAGATTTATTTACAACAGAACTTCTTAGCAACATAATCGTTTAACTCTGCAGGGATATAATATATAATACTTCCAGATTTACCTGAATAAGGAGGAGGGGCCCTGGCCCACATAGCACATTTTGGGAGATGCCAGTATTGCGACTGTAGAATATTCTTTGTAGACTGATTAGGATTGGCCTTAACTCCTTGCTCTACCACTTCTTAGTGGTGTGAACTTAGGCCAATAACTTAAATTCTCTGAGGATTATTTTCTCATCTCTGAAGTGGGAGGATAATAGTACCTGCCCTATGAAGGCTAGAGATAAAAATATAAAGCAATTAGCACATTTCCTTGTATATAGAGAATGTTCAATGATTGGTAGCTGTTACTGGTATTACTATGACGAGGCCTCATGAGGATCACGAGGATGTCTTTCTGTTTTAAAACTGTTATTAACATTTTGAGACATGTCTACTTTTTACTCTCCCCACCACCCCCCATTCAAATTTTCCTTCTGGTTGGAGTGAGACTCCAAGGTAAAGCTTCCTCCTGCTGTGTCAGATAATATTATTCCCCCTCTTCCTAATTCTTTTCATCCTCTACCTGCTGCATAACTCAAGTTTACCTCCCTTTCCCTTGAGTCCAAAAATAAGATGGCGGGAATGGGAACAACTAAGTCATTAGCAAGATTAGACACCCCTGTCTGATGCCAGAGGGGTGGCCTGTGAAAAGGAGATAAGCATGGTCTCACTGCCCTCTCAGCAGAAGATTGCCTATCACCTCTCACCTTATGTGTCTAGTACTATGTCCTTCCTGGGAAAAGAGCACTTCAAATATCAATTTGAGAAATTCAAATGAGTCTTGAGGAAAATGAGTAGTGGATCCCTCAAAATAAAAGTCTGTTTATACAGAAGTTTGTTTATTTAGATAAAAGTTTGTTTGTATAAATAAAAAGACCACTTGTTTGCATCTAAATCTTTTAGCAAAAGAGCTAGATTTGGTATTTAGGTGAGGGTTGCACAATAGCTCTTCATTATAGGATTCGGGTGCTTTGGATGTGCTTGAATAATCTTGAGATGTGCTTAAATCTTTTTAAAGTAGAGGAACCACTTTTTTGTACCTTTCTTTTATTACAAATTTCATGGAAATGTCTTTTACTAGCTGGCCTGTTTTGTTTTTTGGGGGGAATGTTTTTACTATGTTGGGAGCTACTAAAGACAGTTAAAATGGAGCCGGAATCCAAATAGCTATTTTACTGCACATACAGCATTTATTACATGAACGATTCCTATCCTTTGATTGGAATAATCCATAATATAAAAGAAGGAAGGAGAGAACAGGGACGACTTGATAATTTGCTTTTTTGTTTCTTTGTCCTCATTCTGGAGTTTTAGTTCCTGATTCTTTTTTCACTTGTTAAACCACAGTTTCCAGTGGCTTTTTCAGGTTTCTTTTCTAGAAGCCTTGTATCTGATCATGTTCATGCTTGTTTTCAAACACAGAGGACAACTTGGCAGGATTTTCCTCTCTTTTCTCTAATGGTGATCACTTCAATTGGAATTGGAGTGTGAGTTGATGGAAAGTAGTTTCCAGCTCATTTTTCAAATTAGGAGCATGACATCACCATGTGTAGGTAAATGTTTAAAAAACAGCTCTCTGGGAGTGGGGGTGTTTGCTGATTTCTGAGGTGTAACTACTCCCACCATGGCAGATTTCAGGATACCAACAAGACTTCACAGAGTTGGAAAGAAATGCACTGTAGCAAACCATTATGTCATCTGCCCACCCCTACAAACACCGTAACCCTGGAGTTCTGGTAAAATGTAGTAAATAGTTATGAAGTGATGAGTTTTAGGTATTTATTACTTATGTTTTTGAAGAAAACTTATTACATGGTAAGCTTTTATAGTTTAATTTCTAACAATGGCTTTGTTGAACAACTAGCTCTCAGAGATCCTGGAAAGTAGCCATTGGTTTTAAAAGCATCGACTGGGATTCAGAGAAGTCCACTGTCTTGCTGAAGTGTCAGTGTATTAGTTGACAAAACCTGGATTAAGGTCAACTGTTTCTAAAAAACAAATTTCTCTAGGAAGATTTACTTATTAATATTTCTGTTTATCCATTTGTTATTTTTTACTGCATGCTCTAATGATCTGTGAAAGGGATTTAGGAGTGTTACAGGCTGTAATTATCTATTGAGACAATAACAGAATTATCTGAATATAATTGTGACCAAAGATGGAAGTGTGGAAAGCAGATTCGATTTAGAGCCATAAATAAATTCTTGCTTTGAGTCTTGGCCCTACTACTTGCCAATGGTATAATCTTAAGTCACTTACCTACTTCTCTGACTCCAGTTTTCTAGTCTCCAAGATGAAAGAATTGGGCCACATGAATATCTAATATCTCATATCTGTCAAAAATATGATTCACTATTTAGACACATAAATTCAACAAATATATGCCAATACCAATTATGTACACATTTGTTATGGACTCTATTCCAGGCAGAATTAAATACAATATAATAATAGTAATTATTATTATAAAGCAGCTCACATTTATGCAGAGCCCTATAATTTACCAAAGAGAAAGTTTACTTTGAGTCTTGAGGTTCCATGGCTCTAGGAGATCAAGACACATCTTCATAGAATGTTAGAGAAAGAAGAATGTTAATAAAGAACAAACAGAACCCTTATTCCTAGGAAACGCAAGAGGTCATAACCAGGTATAACAAGGAATAAGGAACAAGCATTTTTTGCCATGTCTCTCAGTTGCTTCACTTTATCTTAACAAAAGCAAAACCAAAAACTAATTTTTTCTAATTATAAGAGTAATTCTTGTAGAAAATTTAGAAATTTCAAAGAAGTATTAATTAAGGAGAAACTACCATATATCCAGTATAATTGGTCTTCTTTTCCTAATGTTTTAATATATTTTCCAAAATATTCTCATCATTTGAATTGCTGTGTATAATTCCATCTTTTGGGTGTACAACAACTTACTTATTTTAAATTGCTTGCAATGTTGACAGTTTTTATTATTCTAAAGAACACTATGATAAATAGCTGTGTTTATAGAAAAACATGGTACTTTGGACATATGGTTGCCAACTGTAATATTTAAAGTTTAGTAAGACAATTTTAGCAAATCATATACTTTTGACCTTTAGATTATTTAATTCTGCCAATATTGCTTTGTATTTACTTAGATTTTTATGTTTCTAAACATTAGGAGGAACAGTGTGCCTGAATCCTTCAATATGATGTATTTGAACTGGAAATAGCACCAATGTTTTCATATTATTTCAAATAGACATGATAAATTGTATGTTTTTTTTTTTTTTTCACTTTCTGTGGGCAATAGCTTCTAGTACCAGGTTTTTTGTTTAGAAAATACTCAATAAATGTTCAATACATGATAAGATTCAGGCTAATTTAGGATAAGCAAAAACATTTGAGAAGGATTTAAGAAAAAAAAACAACACTTCTCCATTTGTGATTATAGCTTTCATTTTGTGAGGAGAGGTGACAGCCAAGCACAATTCAGGATTTCTGATGGTTAAATGGGAACTATGAAATGAAGTATGTTGTTGCTTTAATTCACCAACACGAGAAACCATGAGTCTAATAGTTATTTGATTAAATGTTAATGAGATCTGCTAAATTGACCCAACTCTTACTTTTACGTATTAGATTTATGTCAATTAAAACAAGATGAGTTTTACCTCTTTCCTTCTTTAACATCTTTGAGTCAACATCTGCTTACAAGGGGAAGTGTTGTTACTACCCTGGTTATTTAAATATTAATGACTTCCATTAAAGGGAGCTGGAGGTTTGCAACAGGAAGATTGAGAAATTAGATGGTGTGATTAGGTTCTTGTTTCTGCCGCCAGGAAAAAAAAAAAAACAACACAACAAAAAACAAAAAACCTCTTACTGGAAGAGCTTCTTGCAGTATTTTTTTAATTCCACAGATTTTTTTTCCTGAACCAGCTAGTAAGATTGTTGATTTTAAGTATTCCTTGAAAGTAATTATGTTATTAAAACATCAGTGTAACAAGTGCACATAATAAAAAACAAAAAGTTTTATCAGTGCAATAGTGGTCGTTACCCTTGGGCTTCTTGGGACTAATTTCAGTTTTTAAATTCATTTTGTTCCTTGTTATAGTCAATAATAGGCAAAACCATTTTTTAGCTACATATTATATTTGGTTGGGCTTGTTTACATGAAGTATGGGGAATTCTATTAAGCTAACCATGAAAGATTTGACAAGCATTGTATATTCGATCAAATTATAATTATAAATGTTTATCTTATTGGAGAATTGTGTCTAAAATTTGTTACAACCAGTATTTTCATGTTGTGCCAACTTGGGTTGTGATAAGCATGTGGTAATAGATTTTTACACATTTCGTGTTTTTAGATGTTTTAATGGCATGGTATTTTTAAAGCACTATTTTAAGCAGTCCAAAGCAGACATTATATTTGCATAATTATATATTTCTTTCTATATCCAGAAACCTGAATGAGTAAAGTATTTATTCATTTCATGTACTTTACTTAGACTTTAGAGCTAAGAATTTGGATCATGCTTAATTAGTAGTGAAGAGTAATAATAGCACTGATACAGGATCATAATACTTAGCATTAAGGATTAAGGTAAATCAACTGAGGCCCCTGCCCAAGGTAAAATTCAAGAGAGTACCGAAAAACTCAATAATCATGATACATAGTATTTTAATGCAATATTTGGAAAACATCAAAATTAATACAAAAAAAATCCATGATGAACAAAACATCAAAATTTCAGAAAAAAATGAGATCCAGCCCTGCCTCTACCCCTGATTTACCTTAATCTGGTCTTTGCCTTGATGGGATTCAGCATGTCCTTGGATAAGATAGTCTTTTGAATCAAGTTTTCCTTATCTAAAATTGGTGATGATAATGTTTGATTTCTCGGTCAGGCTATTAAGATATTCAAATCAACTGAAAACACATGGGAAAGTCCATTGTAAATACAAGTTACATGTTTATGTAGAAGTTTAGGGAAATCATCATACAATTTTAAACCATTATTGTTATCAGCTGAGATAAATAGGCAAACGCCAGATTTGAAGACCCTTGAAGAGCTGTGTTCATAAAGTTTGAGGTGTAG
Source organism: Vulpes lagopus (assembly GCF_018345385.1). Lineage (NCBI taxonomy): Eukaryota > Metazoa > Chordata > Mammalia > Carnivora > Canidae > Vulpes > Vulpes lagopus. The sequence continues at coordinate 41,937,436 of NC_054836.1, read as the reverse complement.
GTCTTGAGCTTAATAGCTAGCTATAGGGGATAGTTTTAGGACCTTCCCTTTCTTCCTTCTTTCTTTTTTGTTCTCGGAATCAAAGTTTATGTTTTGTAAGAGAAGGGGTAAGCGGAAATCCATTTTATTTTAAATTTCTCTACAAAGTACCCATGGACAACTGAAGTCTCGCTTTTGCTCAAGCTGTTTTACCCATCAGTGATGCCTTCCCTATTTCTCCTGCCCATCTGGGTTCCACCCACCTTTTACTCACATCCGATTGGTAAGGCCTTCCTGGGTTCTCCTAGTCTGAGGTGTGTTCTCAGTCCTCTCCCTTCCTGTGGTCCATAACTGTCTCTGCCAACTCATTCGGTGATGAGTTAGAGTCCTTGTTGTCTTGAGGCTTTATCTAATCCTGTACTGAATTTACTTTTTAGACCACAGTTTTAGAAATATAAGTTGTTTCTAGTGATAATGATAAATCCATGAACAGCTCCTCCTTGTCCCTTAGACAATTCACTTCAGGGTAAGCAGGGGTTGGGTCTGTTTTATTCAGGTGGTATCCAAGATGCTTTGCAAGGGGCTTTGACACACAATATACTTTGACACACAAAACCACTGCGTTGGTTTTGTTTTTTGTTTTTTTGTTTTTTTTTTTTTTACAATATACATTTTTTTTTCTTTTTTTTTTTTTTTTTTTTAATTTATTTATGATAGTCACAGAGAGAGAGAGAGGCAGAGACACAGGCAGAGGGAGAAGCAGGCTCCATGCACCGGGAGCCTGACGTGGGATTCGATCCCGGGTCTCCAGGATCGCGCCCTGGGCCAAAGGCAGGCGCTAAACCACTGCGCCACCCAGGGATCCCAATATACATATTTTTTGAATGAAAATAAATGAATATCTTGTATGTCAAAAGACTGGTATATATTTACTCTTTGGAATCATTTGTTGTTTTCATCCTAGGACTAGGAGAATGGTTGGTGCCATGTGGAAGGCGATTGTTTTGGTGGCCCTGTTCATGTTCTGCCCTGGTGGCGATGGCATCTTTCACTCATTATACAAAAGAGCTCAGGTTTCGGTACCACATAAAGGAGACGTAGGAGAGCCATTATTTCTTACTCCCTACATTGAAGCTGGGAAACTCAAAGAAGGTAAGTTTAATAAAATCAGAAAACCATTGGCATATTTTCAACATTTTTAAAAAAATATTTTATTTATTTATTCATGAGAGATACAGAGAGAGAGAGAGAGAAAGAGAGAGAGAGAGAGAGAGAGGCAGAGACACAGGCAGAGGGAGAAGCAGGCTCCATACAGGGAGCCCGACATGGGACTTGATCCCTGGTCTCCAGGATCACACTCTGGGCCAAAGGCGGCACTAAACTGCTGAGCCACCCAGGCTGCCCAACGGTTTGTTTGTTTTTTTTTTTTTTTAAGCAATTATCTTACAGGATTCAAAATATATTCTGGTATTTTTACACTTCTATTTATAAAACTAGCATAGTGCCTGGCCACAATTGGGCACTTAATAAAGTTAATACTCTCCTTAGAACTTCATACACGTCAGCTACTGGTTCCCAACCCAAGGAGTTATATCCATTTGACTGACACACAAGAACACTAAAGCAGACAGAGATTAAGTTACTTGCCAGAGTCACATGGACACCAACTGGTAGCTGCAGGATTTACACCCTATCTCATCCCTCAGCCTCTGACCACAGGCACAGCGTTGGGCCGCGCTGCCCAGCAAGTTACCCAAACCTCCTAGGCCTCAGTTTCCTCATTAACAAGATGGGATATAACCTCTTAGTCAAGTTGCAGGAATGTTAAGAATCAGATGACAAAAGGCACATAAAGACTCTTTGTAACCTGTACATTGCTCCATAAATACTAGTGTTTGTGAATGGCTTTTTATTTAGAAATTGTGGGGTTTTCTATAATATTACTAATAGGGAATAGGGTGTCATTTGCTATCATAAGATATTAAAATTTATGATATGCCCCTGGTCTTAATGTTTTTTGTTTTGTTTTGTTTTTATTTAGGAAAATCACTGCATAGATAAATTGCTTTGTCTTTCTGGACCTTAGTAGGCTCCTGAACTGTAAAATAGCACAGAGGCAGCTACTCTGAGATGCTGTCTGTAAAAGGAATCAGAGAAATGGAGTGGTGGCTGGAGGGGGCTGTGGGGGCAGGAAGGGTTTTTAAGAAGGTAAGAGACATGTATTTGCTGATAGGAATGATCCAACAGAGGGGGAAGTTGATCAGGGTGGGGGTAACGATTTCAGGAGTACTTGCCTTTTTCTTTCTTTTTTTTAAAGATTTTATTTATTTATTTGAGAGAGACCTCATGTGAGCCAGTGGAGGATGTAGAGGGAGAAGCAGAGGGAGAGGAACAAGCAGACTCTGTGCTGATTGCAGAGCCCGACATGGGGCTCGACCCCACAACCCTGAGATCATGCATGCCTGAGCTGAAATCAAGAGTCAAAAAAAAAAAAAAAAAAAGAGTCAGACACTTAACTGACTGAGCCACCCGGTGCCCCAGGAGTACTTTCTTTAAGTAGATGAGAGACATGGTGCTGGCACATAGATGGGGGCATTTGCTTTGAAGGACTGAAGTTTATCTCTAATCACAGGTGGGAAAACCTAGTTAATGACTGGGAGGCTGCTAGGTTGGTAGATAGCATGAGAATGTGGAAGTGATACTGGATATTTTAGGGAAATATTTATTTTAAAGATCAAAAATAAGTCTATCAAAAAAGATCAAAAATAAAGTCAAAAATAAGTCCTCTATAGAAAAGTTCTAAAATAAAGCAACTTTTCTTCACTTGAAATATAATCATAGCCAATAGGATATCATCAATTTTTTTTAATTTATTTTATTTATTTATTTTTTTTTAAATTTTTATCCATTCATGACAGTCACAGAGAGAGAGAGAGAGAGGGAGGCAGAGGGAGAAGCAGGCTCCATGCACCGGGAGCCCGACGTGGGATTCGATCCCGGGTCTCCAGGACCGCACCCTGGGCCAAAGGCAGGCGCCAAACCGCTGCGCCACCCAGGGATCCCCTTTTTTTTATTTTTTATTTTTGTTTCGTTTGCTTTAAAACCAACACATTCTTGTATCTTAAAAGTGCTTTTGAGTCCTGGTCATATGTCTTCTGGCATACACATGATTCCACATCTCCTATCTCTTTTCTAAGAGAAGGTGAAAAACTTTAGTAGTGTAGTCAGTGTACATCAGGGTACAGTTGATGATGTAGTCAGTCCTTTAAAAAAAAAGATTCATTTTTACTTGATGTGGAAAAGTCATGAAAAGATGGTATCCCAGTGGCACAGGCTCACATTGCTAGACATATATGAAGAAGCAAAATATCCAAATCCACCAAAATGGATCACCATTTTTCGGTTTCTTTAATAAATGGGCACTGACGACTTAGATTATGTTCATTAACAATAAATCAAAGCATGTTTTCAGTTTAGGGCCGAAAAGGAGTTGAATACTCATAACCAGTCCTACCAATCCATAGGTGAGAGGAATTCAAGACTCCAGTACCTTACATGACTTGCCCAAGGAGGTGTAGATAAGAGTACCAGAGATGCGTTTAGGACACAGGTTTTTTGACTTCTTTTCTGTTATATGCCTGCTATAATTTATTTCCTTTTGTTTAAGACTCTTGTGTTCTTTTTTTTTCTTAAGATTTTATCTGTTTGAGAGAGAGAGAGAAAGAATGAGGTCGGGGAGGGGCAGAAGGGGAAGGAGAAGCAGACTCCCTGCTGCGGAAGGAGCCCTTCGAGGAGCTCGATCCCAGGACCCTGAGATCATGACCTGAGCCAAAGGCAGAAACTTAACTGACTGAGACACCCATGCACCCCAAGACTCTTGTGCTATTCTGAAGTGACCAGATGCACACACATGAAACAAGGAATAAGACAGTGAGCTAAAACACTAAAGTATTACATTTGAAGTAGGCATGCTGGAAATTTTGAGAAGGAAGCTATCCTATTGGTTGGTAGAGTCCAGAAAATGGTACTAGTGTAGTAGTCAAAATAGCAAATGGCTAATATTTAATAATTATATTCCCAGGACTTAGCACAATTTCTGTATGTAATAGGCACTACATAAATTTTTGTGGAATTTAAGTTTTAGACCTGATCACGTGCCAGAGATGGGTGTAACCCACACCTTAGCTTATTTAATACTCAGGGCAACCCTAATGAAGAAGGCATAATTATTGTTCCCATTTTACAGATGAGAAAACGGAGGCCCAGAGAAATTATGTATCTTGCTCAGGGCCATTTAACGATAGTAAGTGGCAAAGGTGGAATTAAAACCTATCTTTGCTGACTCCAGAACCCCACCTATGAGCCACTGCACTGTGTGACTAGATCCAGAGCTGAAAGGCACTAGGTAAGATTTGGGCAGATGGAGAAGGGATGTGTATAGTTTTAATAGAGGCATTTGGTGAAGACGACTGTGATGGTGTGTCACATCATATAGCTGGAAGAAGCAAGTGAAAAGAATATAGGGAAGCCCATCTGAGAGATCTTCTGCGTCCCTCCCATTCTTGTATTTGTTGCCTACAAGCGATTCACCATTATGGTCATCAGCAGCAGTGAAGAAACTCTTGAGGGAGGTAGTTTTCATCCTCTGTCCTTCTGTGCCAACTCTGATGGATCACCATCTGATAAGGGACAACATTTAAAATAGTAAATCTGATGTAATGTCACTTTCTACAGTTGTGTTACACTGTCAAAATCTTTGAATGGAATTCTAAGTGGCTGATCTGAAATCTGGTACATCTGGGTATTCAAATGCAGTCCTGATAACATAATTAAGGATAATTTTATTCATCCGCTTTACTGAAAGTTCAGGAAACCCTGGACAGATGGTCAGCACATTCCCCTAAATCCCTTTTGTTTATTGAGTCTGTCAAAACCTTAGGAACGTGAGTCTTAGGATCGCAATGGAACATTCTTGAGATAAATAGTAATTCACAAAAAGACAAAGGGATTTTTAACTTTTTAATCTCCCAATTAGCTGATTTAGTTTTGCGTAATTGTAATTGCATGTTTGCTTTCTCTGCAGCTAGAATAAACCCTTGAAACAAAATGAATAAAGGAGGCAAATTTAAAAATTCTAACAGACACTGCCTTTTCACAAACTTTAAAGAATATTTTGTTATAAGGTGTAAATTTATTATGACTTATGGTCTGGCAGCGTCTTCTCCATCCTGGAGGCTTTGTGAATATGATGTGCACCCTGACTAGCTGGTTCACGTCCTTCTTTGGTCACATTCCAACCTTTTTCAAAGTGTTAATATCACAAACATTGGTAACCGCAGTAAATAATAAGGAGGAAGTGAAATCACTTCAAAGAAAACCTTTTCCTTTTTTTAACTGTTTTGAACATTTGTGTTGTGAGTCATAGTTCCAGGAAGTAAGAAACTCCTACATCTTGGGAATTTGTTTTCCACATTCCATTAATAGGCTCTGGAAGGATGAACCCAACATTTGAAAGTATGAAATATCATTTTAGTTGAAAGAACTTTTAATTATTTTACCATGATTTTGTTAAGGGAAATTTAAAAGTTGAAATGGAGTGAAACACTTTTTTTGTGAGGCAGGGAAAAGTTCTTCTAAATTCTTAAGATCTTCATAAGGCCTGCCTTCCTTAGGAGGATTTTGTAGAAATATGCTAATTTTAGTGCATTGTCAGTGCGACAGGTTTTAGTTTATTAATTCATGCATCCATTCACTAACATTCATTAAAAAATGTGCATCGAATGTCTTTGAGTTCTTAAATCAACATCTCTGTGGGTACAAAAATAAACAAGACAATTTCCCTGCTTTCCAGTAGCCTCTGGTCTAGAAGGGAAGGCAGCAAATGTACCTGAGTAAAAGATAGCAGGCAAGCAACTTTGGAATCCTCAGAAAAGGAGGGGCCGGGGGAGCATCTGAGTCATTTTCAGAGCAGGCCAGCGGACCTTGTGCTGTGCTGGCCTCAGAGAGATAGATTGATTCAATCATCTCTCTCCCATATTCCATTCCCGCCAGCTCCTTTCTATTATATATTTCCTTTTTTTCTCATTCTACTTTGACCTTTCTCATTTTTCTCAGTCTTCTTTTTCGAATCCTCTCCTGCTCACTTACCTCTCTGTGATTCACATCTCACTTATTCCCAACCCCTCCATCTTCGGTTCTCTATCCTCCTTTGGGGGGGGGGGGCGTGGTTCTCTGATTTTGAGAAGATTAATAGTTTGGGGGAAAATATGTCAGAAGTGTTTCAGGTACAAAATTCCAATTATAAAAGAAATGAGTCCTGAGGATATAATAATGTGTGGCAGAGTGACTATAGTTCACAATACTGTATTGCATGTTTGAAAGTTGCTAAAGGAATAGATATTAAAAGTGCTTGTTATAAGAAAAAAACTTGCAACTATGTGTGGTGATGGGTATCTACTAGACATTGTGGTGACCACTTTGCAATATTGAATGGTTAGGTTGCACATCCGAGACTAATATAACGTTATATGTGCATTAGATCTCAATTTTTAAATGGCCAAAAGAAAAAAAAAAAGGTTTTGAAAGGCTGCCCAGCCCTGGAGGGTGATCCTTCTTTGGGCTAATTGAGAGCGGAAGCAAAAGAGGGTGGAGGGAAGCAAGGCTGCTGGGTGGGGGAAGGGTGTTGGCTGGCACATACCACTTTCCCTAAACATCCATCTCCCTTTTCCTTTTCTTGAAATGCCCCTCTCCCTTTCTTGTTTCTTTGCCTTTTTTCTGGTAAGGAAGGATAGATCTCTTTGGAAAGAGCACGGAAAGAGCTAGAGAAGCTGAATTGAGTTAAGCGATCTTCCCTGGGGGAACTGGACTAAGCCAGAAAAAAGCAAAGTCTTCTAGACTGCAGGTGGGGAGGCTCATGCGAGCTAGTGACAATCTTCTCTTCCCTTGCCGGAGTCTCATTTTATGTGCAGCTTTCTTCATCTGATCCTCTCAGAAAGCCCAGGGTGGGGAAATCAGTACTCACATTTTGCATAAGAGGAAAGAGAGACTCTGAGAGATAAAGCAACTTGTCAGGGAGCCTAGTTGGAATCGCAAACCTGGGTCTGCCTGATTCAGAAACCTGTGTCCTTGTTCTACTGGCTTAGCAGGACCCTCTGGAAACTGCTTTAGAAACCCTGCCTTTGTCTCCCCATCGCCTCTGCTCCTTGTTCTAATCAGCAGGTGCATTCCCCAGGTAACAATAGCTGAGCTCCCGAAGACCCAGCTTCTTGTCTAAAGGTTATACGTGTATGGCCTCTTATTCTCATTGACCCATGAGGTCATCCACCTTTGCAGATGCGAAACTGAAGCACGGACAGGTTAAATGACTGCCCAAAGGCCCACAGGGCCGGCCAGTAGCTGCGTGAGGATCAGCAAAGGGCAAAGGAAAGGGAACGGTGCTGTTCTAGAGGAGACTCTCCCTGCGAGGAGGGACACTATTTTTTAAAAGAGAAACTTGCAGCCCCTGGGTCATGGTGCGCTGCTAAGTTTCACACGCGGCTCTGGGGGGTGGGGCCCTGATTTGTAGCCCCATCCCTGAGTATAAACATCCTTACCACAGTTCATTGCATGCTAGCAGGGATGTTGCTGAGTGCCAGGTTGGGAAGAGGCACTGACAGCACTCCAGAGCCTCTGGGCTCCAGCACCCCGCTAAGGGCATCTTTAGTTGGTGGCATGTGTGAAGGACCAGGCTTCTGGACCTATTCCTCTCTATTAACCAGTTTCTAACTTAATACATGTCAGACATAAATAGCTTTTCTTGAATCATTAGTTTCTTGGGGGACACTTGCTTTTGTCACCACCAAGGAGCGAGCCTCTCTTCACCCAGATTCTTCTTTTAGTTCCCCATACACCCTACCATCTGTTTCCTGTTTCTTCTCCATTCTTTTCCTAATCACTGCTCCTCCTCTCACTCCCTGCCACCCATGCTTTCTGAATAACTCTCTGGTCCCGAGCAGTGTAGCAGGATGAGAGAAGGAACAGACTCTGCAGCCTTGCAGCCTGTTAGTTTTGAATCCCAGCTCCCCTTTACTAGCTATGTGACCTCAGGCAAGTTACTTACCCTCTCTGAACTTCATCTGTAAAGTGGGGCTAATAATTATACCTACCGCCCAATGTAAAGCCCTCAGGACTGTGGCCTTGAAAGTGTTAGCTCCTCGAGGGGTGCCTGGGTGGCTCAGTCAGTTGGGCATCCCACTCTTGGGTTCGGTTTTGGCACAGGACCTGATCCCGGGGTCATAAGATCAAGCCCCCCATCTGTGGGACTCTGTGCTCAGCATGGAGTCTGCTTATCCCTCTCCCTTTGCTCTTCCACTCACATGTTCTCTCTCTCCAACAAATAAATAAAATCTTAAAAATAAATAAATAAATAAATAAAGTATTTGCACCTCATAGTACTATTTACTCCTGGACGTTCTCAAGCCATCTGAGCAGCCCCTCTTCCCCCTCCATGTTCCTGCCCTTTGGTGCCATAAAAAGCCATGACCTCTGCTCTCTACAACTATCCTGTTGTCCTATTTGGCTTCCTCTGAGCAGCCACGAGGTCACCCCTAGCCTCGCTGGCTGCCCCTCCCTACCCTCCCCAGCCTCCCACCCTGCCCACATGCGTCAGCCCATTTCCCTTAATGCAACTGGCAGGCCTTTTGCTTTCATAATAATGAGAGTGTGGAGATACAGGCCTTCCGGAGGCCAAGAGCTACTTAGCTATGTTGTTTTTCTTGCAACTGCCTCACCTTTTGGAACTGGGTGACTTCTGCTTTGGCCTTCCCAGGGACCCAAATGCGAATACCATGGCTTACTTTTCAGACTGGAGTTGAGGATAGGTGCTATTCTCTTTTTCTTAAAAAAAAAAAAATCTTATAGTTCACACACACAAAAAATGTCAAAACTGTCACTTGTCCTTGGCTAAGTTGTAAATGTTGAGTATGTGGCATTGCCCAGGAGAGGCTGGAATTTGCTACACTAAGTACCTTTGTGCCAATCCTCTGTAGCCTTTTGGATCATCCATCCCAGACCTGGCCCCTGGGAAGAAGACAGGCCAAGAGGGAGATGGCTCACACTGTATTATTTTTCTAATCCCTGGGTAAACTTTTTCTTCCGCCAGCAAAAACAGAGAGTTTGGTCACTGCTTTCTCAGGATTGAATGTGAAGAGTTACGCTGGCTACATCACCGTGAATAAAACCTACAACAGCAACCTCTTCTTCTGGTTCTTCCCGGCTCAGGTAGGCCTGCTAAGAGTGCCCTAATAGGACACTACCCCTCTCCAGCTGAGAATGCTGCCCCAGGGCAGAAATGTTAGCCTACAAACAAGGGACTGTTATTTTACTTATTTATTTTTTTTGCATCTTTTAGATTTTTTTTCTAAAAATAAGTGCCAGTGACTCTGGTGTTCCTGTTTATGTGCAGGAAACGAATGTTTGCAGGGAAGGTCCAACTTTTAAATTCCTTGCAGCCTTATTCAGAATATTCACATTATCACCTTCTTCCTGCCACAGTCTTCTTATAAATCATTCTGTCATTGTTCTGTTCTAAAAATATCTTGGGCAAGGATGGGCAGTAGGGAGCCAATGGATGATAAGGAGTGGGAAGATTCCCCAAGTACACAGGTAATGCACATCGAGAGTTGATACATTGTGGACTTCCATGGCTGCTCCGTCCACGGACTTTGCAGTGCTCATTATTATTTTTGTACTCACCCCTTCATGCATCCAGGACCCACTGAGTAGGACTCTGTGGGGCCACAGAAGAGAGAGAACAATTTATTTTGGGAGTCTTTGAGGGACAGGTAGGGAGGACTGCAGATCTAGGATGGCTTCCTAAAAGATGGATCCCTCACTTTCACAGGCCGAGACACACGCACACACACACACACACACACACACACAGACACACACACACACACACACACACACACACGGCCAGGTATGTTCTTGTACTTTACCCATCTTACTTAGTGCATGGCAGTGTCACACAATTCTTCAGCATGAACAAATCACTTTAGGCTGATGGGTACTGTGGGTGGGGGGGGGGGCGGTATTGGTAGAGGTGTTGAGATAAATAAGTAAATTTTATTTATAAATAAATTTTGTCCCACCACAGGATAATTTTCTATTTTTACTTTCCAAATTGGATTTGGTTTAGAAACTAGAGAAAACAAAGAAAAAGCTATCCCTAGGGAGGGTTGTATTTATATTTGCATGTGATTTGCATATAGCAGCGTTGCTTGTATAAAATTTGTTTACTCTAGGGTAGTTTTTTTCAAATTAAATTGCTTTTGTTGGTACTATTGGGTTGTATTTTCTTTTTTTTTTTTTCTTTTTTTTTAAAATTTTTATTTATTTATGATAGTCACAGAGAGAGAGAGAGAGGCAGAGACACAGGCAGAGGGAGAAGCAGGCTCCATGCACCGGGAGCCTGATGTGGGATTCGATCCCGGGTCTCCAGGATCGCGCCCCGGGCCAAAGGCAGGCGCCAAACCGCTGCGCCACCCAGGGATCCCTGGGTTGTATTTTCTTAACTTCTCATTTGTCTTCCCAGCCATGGCCTGTGACATAGTTGACCACATAGTTGTTTGATGGGAGGAAACATGTAAGAATTGGTGAGGCATTCCAGACGCTTTTTGGCTGGGCTCATAGTAGTCTTCCGGCTCTCACCTACTCTGGGAAGACTGTGCTGGACCCTAGAGTTTTTTATTTTTTCCTTGGTGTTACTGTTGAGTATGCAAGTGAGGTGCTTAGAGCACAAAATCAAAGGAGAGAACTCATTGGGTGCAATGTTGGCACCCAAGTGCCCTCCAGACTCCTGCTGCTACCTCCCATTGGTGGAACCCATCTGGGAAACAGAGGTGAGGGAGTTCAGTCCTCAGCAGCCTGTGTACCAGGGCACAGAGCGGAGTAGAGAATGGATCTTTAGAAGCATGGAGGGAAATATCCAAATATCCAATACGATTGAACTGGTATAAATTAAGCCTCATGCGATATGACCTCATTCTAACATGTGGAGATTTTGGGTGTGTGTTCTTGGAAATCTCTTAAACTTTATGCCTTTCAGAAACCATGCTATATATGTGCATTTTTAATATCACACCTTTTAATGTCATTGAATAAAGGCATTTATCATAAAGCTTTTATATTAGTTCTCTATTGCTGCTGTACGAATTACCACAGACTTAGTGGTTTAAACAATGCAAACTTATTATTTCACAGTTCTGTAGATCAGAAGTCTGACATAGGCCTTCCTGGGCTAAAATTAAGGTGTTGGCAGATCTGTGGTCCTAATGGAGACTCTTAGCAGGGATCTGTTTCCTTGCCTTTTGTGTTTTCTAGAGGCTGCTCAGAATCCTTGCTTCATTGCTCCTTCCTCTGTCTTCATAGCCTGCATTGGCAAGGAGGCTGAATCCTTCTCCCATTGCATCATTCTGGTCAACTCCATGTGGTCACATGACCTTCTCTGGCTCTTGTCTTCTGCTATCCTCTTTTACGTTTAAGGACCCTTTTGATTACATTGGGCCCACTGGATAACCCAGGATAATCTCCCTATTTTCAGGTCAGTTGACTAGCAACCTTAATCCCATCAGCTACCTTTATTCCCAATTACCTTGTGACTTAACTATTCACGGGATCTGGGCATTTGGACATGGACACTTTTAAGGCCATTATTCTGTACAAAATGGGTACCTGATTTTTTGCCTAGATTTATGATTCTTAGTATGTTCTTCCTCAGTAATTCCCACATTTTATTGTATTTAAGAATTATTTCCAAATCTTCCCAGAGACTCTGATTTATAAATTGGAAGAGGCCAACAGGTTGTAGAATTACCAGATGGACCATGCTTGAGAAACCATGGTTCATGCCTACAGGCCACTGTCCTGCTTCTGGTGCTTCTGGCACCACAGTGATCTACATCCCTTTTACCAAAAAGAAACACCTCTCCCAGCTAAAGTGGTACAAGTGCGGGTGATGGGTTGTCCCATGCACCCCCTGGGTGAGGGCTGGAATGCGAGCCTGAAGAGAGGAGTGTAGCCTGTGGGGTCAACTTTCCTAAAATGGCTTCGTGTTCCTCTAAGGTGTTCCTCTAATCCTGCTTGGTGTTCCTCCATTTCCCCTGAGGTCTCTGTCTCCCTTAACCCCAAGAAACCCCATTTCCGACTTCCTCTTCTGCTTTGGTGGCTGTTTCTGATACCAGGAAGTTCCCCCATTGACTTCTGTATTTTGCATCTTTGATAGTAATAATCCAGATTTGTGAAAACAGGGATTAATGGTGAGCGAAGTAGTCAAATGAAAACAAAACAAAGACTCAGTCATTTCTTTCTTCGGTTGCCTCTGAGCAGGTGTACAGCTTCATCTAGAGCATAGGTCGTACACTGGGACTGGAAAGCCAGTTGGGTAAATTGGCTTAGATTCTGTACCTTGTCCTGATTGCCAGATTGACATCTGAACCCCCACTGCATTAAACAGGGACTGAGCTGTTAGTGTCCCCCCTTAATTAAATGAAGATCTACCTCTGTGTCCCCTGGCCAGATTATGTTCTTTTGAGCCCAGGACTATAGCCTTAAACCTATTCTAAGATGATCCCAGAAGATATAAACTCAAGGCCGCCACAACAGGAAAGAAGATGCTTGAGTGCAGCGTGTTCTATTGGCAGTGATAGGCTCAGCTTCAGGAGAGAAACAAGCAGGATGGAAAGATGGTACCACTGACAAGTGTCACCAAGTGGCAGCCAGGATAGACTGTTCTGGGCCCCCCTTACCTAGGGAGCCCACACACACAGCTGGCATCCGAGGCCCCAAAGTAACCATTCTTGCCAAGCCAGTCAAGCTGTAAATTATGAAACAGGCCAGTTTGGGTGAAGAAGATAAAGCATGTGAGAAGGAGAAGCAGTGATCACCCAGACAGCGGAAGAGTACCTTTCATTTGGCAGAAATATTAGTTCCTTGCCTGTCACAGGAAAGCAGCTGATATTATCACCAGGAGAGAAATGACCCTCTACAAAAATTGAAGGTAGAGAAAATAAGAGATCCAGGAAGGATGCCACACTTGTAATATCCTCTGAGTATTTTGGGGAGGATGGTGTTTCTCAAATTAGTTTTGTCTTCCTGTTAGTTCTGTGAGACTTCTCTGTTATTGTATACAAATCAGTGCATAATGGATTCTAGAGCTGGAAATTGATGTGCAGTGGGGATGCAATATGCAAGAGGAATAATAGGCATTTGGCATGGTAGAAAAAGTGTAATGAGGCCAATAAAAATGTCATAATTATAATGACTATTGTTAATTGAACATTGACTATGTGCTAAGCACTGTGCATTTTCTTATTGCATCCCTACAATAACCACACGAAAAAGCAATTATTATCCTTGTTTAATAGATGAAGAGGATTACAGAGATTAAATCATTAGCTCCAAGTTGCCCAACTAGAAATTTGCAGAACTTTGAATTTAAAACTAGTCCTCTTTTCTTTTGATCATTGTATGTTGATCCTGAGAAAACTGGCCATGGAAGGTGCTAGACTAGGCATTAACATGACAGTTCTTGAATTAGTCAGGCTTGTACAAAACCTTGGTTTGTATACACCACATGTGAGGATCATGATACCTACCTGACACCGGTTTTGGAACAAATGAAAGAATGTGGGAAAGCCTTAGACTGATGCCTGATACGTAGTAAGTAGAGTTTCTATTGCTATTATTTCATTATCATCATCATTATCATTATTAGTTTTCCTGTTTATTAACACAAATACTGTGCAGAACTAAACCAGTTGCAATGTGGGAGGTTAGAAGAGATCAGGAATGGGGCAATTCTAAATCGGAAGTCGCTGAACATCAGCGAAGAGTGTGGATTTATTGCTACTGGGTAGAGATTATAAGGTAAGAATGAGGCTTTCCTTGTTTGAGAAGATAAGGCATGAGGTGATTATTTTTACAATTAGAATTCTTCCCACTAGAGGAAGATACCCTAGATTTGTCTTATAGATATCAAAGATAGATGATTTATTGGATTTTTGCCTCAAATATTATGGAGTCCAAACCAGAGAGATTTAGAGTTAGGCCTACACCCCTTTACTAAGGGTCCCATCTTGCTCCCCTGGCCAAGGGGAGTGGCTGGGATTCCTGGAATCTGAGTATCTGGTGACTGAGGAAGTTTACTATCATATTGAGGAGTCACCAAGACTGGGAGAGGGTGAAGTAGTCAGACTCCAAGAGTGACCTTGTTTCTTGATAGCCATGCTTTTTGCAGTCCTCAGCCATACTGAATCAAGGCTGGTCTTTATACACTATAGAAGAAGCGATGGGGGTGATGTCCAAGGCTATTTTCAAGGGTGGTGCTGCTTCCACCTTGGTCTCTTGAATCACTCACCCTGAGGGAAGCCAGTTACCATTGGGAGGACATTAAAGCGACCACGTGTGGGTAAACCTGTATGGAGAGGAAGTGAATCCTTCACTCACCAGTCAGCACCAACACTGGATGATGTTCATCCAGCCAAATCAGATGACTACAGTCCCAGCTCATATCTTTTTTTTTTGTTTGTTTGTTTTTTTGTTTTTTTTTTCCAGCTCATATCTTAACTATAATTTCATGAGAGACCCCGAGCCAGAACTGTCCAGCCAGATATCCCCAAATTCCTGGCCCACAGAAAGCATATGGGAGAATAAATGTTGTCTCAAACCACTGAGTTTTGGATACATGTTATACAGCATTAGATAACTACTATAGCCTCTTGTCATGTACTTTTGGGCTGTGACTATGGTATCTTATGACAACTAGAACTAGCTTCAATTCTATCCTTTTTCTTACTCCGTAACAGCTATAAACATTTTTCCTATGTAGCAAACATGATATTAAACTTTGTCAGTAGAGGGTGCTGGAGGGACATTGCAAGAGGACATTGGCTTTTCTTCCCATTTCCTTGTCCTGCATTTTGCTTTCTCTTGGCCCTGTTTGTCCAGTCTGTCAGCAGTGCATGTGTGAGGACATCCAGTAGTAATGCCCTGCCCTAGCGGGGCTCCCAGACCACAAGACCCTCGGCAAGCTCACAGTCCTGGCTCTGGCTCAGTGACCACCTGGCTCAGCTCCCTCAACATGGACACCATACATCCCAGGCCTTTCCAATGAGCGGAACCCATCTGGGAAACAGAGGTGAGGGAGTTCAGTCCTCAGCAGCCTGTGTACCAGGGCACAGAGCGGAGTAGAGAATGGATCTTTAGAAGCATGGAGGGAAATATCCAAATATCCAATACGATTGAACTGGTATAAATTAAGCCTCATGCGATATGACCTCATTCTAACATGTGGAGATTTTGGGTGTGTGTTCTTGGAAATCTCTTAAACTTTATGCCTTTCAGAAACCATGCTATATATGTGCATTTTTAATATCACACCTTTTAATGTCATTGAATAAAGGCATTTATCATAAAGCTTTTATATTAGTTCTCTATTGCTGCTGTACGAATTACCACAGACTTAGTGGTTTAAACAATGCAAACTTATTATTTCACAGTTCTGTAGATCAGAAGTCTGACATAGGCCTTCCTGGGCTAAAATTAAGGTGTTGGCAGATCTGTGGTCCTAATGGAGACTCTTAGCAGGGATCTGTTTCCTTGCCTTTTGTGTTTTCTAGAGGCTGCTCAGAATCCTTGCTTCATTGCTCCTTCCTCTGTCTTCATAGCCTGCATTGGCAAGGAGGCTGAATCCTTCTCCCATTGCATCATTCTGGTCAACTCCATGTGGTCACATGACCTTCTCTGGCTCTTGTCTTCTGCTATCCTCTTTTACGTTTAAGGACCCTTTTGATTACATTGGGCCCACTGGATAACCCAGGATAATCTCCCTATTTTCAGGTCAGTTGACTAGCAACCTTAATCCCATCAGCTACCTTTATTCCCAATTACCTTGTGACTTAACTATTCACGGGATCTGGGCATTTGGACATGGACACTTTTAAGGCCATTATTCTGTACAAAATGGGTACCTGATTTTTTGCCTAGATTTATGATTCTTAGTATGTTCTTCCTCAGTAATTCCCACATTTTATTGTATTTAAGAATTATTTCCAAATCTTCCCAGAGACTCTGATTTATAAATTGGAAGAGGCCAACAGGTTGTAGAATTACCAGATGGACCATGCTTGAGAAACCATGGTTCATGCCTACAGGCCACTGTCCTGCTTCTGGTGCTTCTGGCACCACAGTGATCTACATCCCTTTTACCAAAAAGAAACACCTCTCCCAGCTAAAGTGGTACAAGTGCGGGTGATGGGTTGTCCCATGCACCCCCTGGGTGAGGGCTGGAATGCGAGCCTGAAGAGAGGAGTGTAGCCTGTGGGGTCAACTTTCCTAAAATGGCTTCGTGTTCCTCTAAGGTGTTCCTCTAATCCTGCTTGGTGTTCCTCCATTTCCCCTGAGGTCTCTGTCTCCCTTAACCCCAAGAAACCCCATTTCCGACTTCCTCTTCTGCTTTGGTGGCTGTTTCTGATACCAGGAAGTTCCCCCATTGACTTCTGTATTTTGCATCTTTGATAGTAATAATCCAGATTTGTGAAAACAGGGATTAATGGTGAGCGAAGTAGTCAAATGAAAACAAAACAAAGACTCAGTCATTTCTTTCTTCGGTTGCCTCTGAGCAGGTGTACAGCTTCATCTAGAGCATAGGTCGTACACTGGGACTGGAAAGCCAGTTGGGTAAATTGGCTTAGATTCTGTACCTTGTCCTGATTGCCAGATTGACATCTGAACCCCCACTGCATTAAACAGGGACTGAGCTGTTAGTGTCCCCCCTTAATTAAATGAAGATCTACCTCTGTGTCCCCTGGCCAGATTATGTTCTTTTGAGCCCAGGACTATAGCCTTAAACCTATTCTAAGATGATCCCAGAAGATATAAACTCAAGGCCGCCACAACAGGAAAGAAGATGCTTGAGTGCAGCGTGTTCTATTGGCAGTGATAGGCTCAGCTTCAGGAGAGAAACAAGCAGGATGGAAAGATGGTACCACTGACAAGTGTCACCAAGTGGCAGCCAGGATAGACTGTTCTGGGCCCCCCTTACCTAGGGAGCCCACACACACAGCTGGCATCCGAGGCCCCAAAGTAACCATTCTTGCCAAGCCAGTCAAGCTGTAAATTATGAAACAGGCCAGTTTGGGTGAAGAAGATAAAGCATGTGAGAAGGAGAAGCAGTGATCACCCAGACAGCGGAAGAGTACCTTTCATTTGGCAGAAATATTAGTTCCTTGCCTGTCACAGGAAAGCAGCTGATATTATCACCAGGAGAGAAATGACCCTCTACAAAAATTGAAGGTAGAGAAAATAAGAGATCCAGGAAGGATGCCACACTTGTAATATCCTCTGAGTATTTTGGGGAGGATGGTGTTTCTCAAATTAGTTTTGTCTTCCTGTTAGTTCTGTGAGACTTCTCTGTTATTGTATACAAATCAGTGCATAATGGATTCTAGAGCTGGAAATTGATGTGCAGTGGGGATGCAATATGCAAGAGGAATAATAGGCATTTGGCATGGTAGAAAAAGTGTAATGAGGCCAATAAAAATGTCATAATTATAATGACTATTGTTAATTGAACATTGACTATGTGCTAAGCACTGTGCATTTTCTTATTGCATCCCTACAATAACCACACGAAAAAGCAATTATTATCCTTGTTTAATAGATGAAGAGGATTACAGAGATTAAATCATTAGCTCCAAGTTGCCCAACTAGAAATTTGCAGAACTTTGAATTTAAAACTAGTCCTCTTTTCTTTTGATCATTGTATGTTGATCCTGAGAAAACTGGCCATGGAAGGTGCTAGACTAGGCATTAACATGACAGTTCTTGAATTAGTCAGGCTTGTACAAAACCTTGGTTTGTATACACCACATGTGAGGATCATGATACCTACCTGACACCGGTTTTGGAACAAATGAAAGAATGTGGGAAAGCCTTAGACTGATGCCTGATACGTAGTAAGTAGAGTTTCTATTGCTATTATTTCATTATCATCATCATTATCATTATTAGTTTTCCTGTTTATTAACACAAATACTGTGCAGAACTAAACCAGTTGCAATGTGGGAGGTTAGAAGAGATCAGGAATGGGGCAATTCTAAATCGGAAGTCGCTGAACATCAGCGAAGAGTGTGGATTTATTGCTACTGGGTAGAGATTATAAGGTAAGAATGAGGCTTTCCTTGTTTGAGAAGATAAGGCATGAGGTGATTATTTTTACAATTAGAATTCTTCCCACTAGAGGAAGATACCCTAGATTTGTCTTATAGATATCAAAGATAGATGATTTATTGGATTTTTGCCTCAAATATTATGGAGTCCAAACCAGAGAGATTTAGAGTTAGGCCTACACCCCTTTACTAAGGGTCCCATCTTGCTCCCCTGGCCAAGGGGAGTGGCTGGGATTCCTGGAATCTGAGTATCTGGTGACTGAGGAAGTTTACTATCATATTGAGGAGTCACCAAGACTGGGAGAGGGTGAAGTAGTCAGACTCCAAGAGTGACCTTGTTTCTTGATAGCCATGCTTTTTGCAGTCCTCAGCCATACTGAATCAAGGCTGGTCTTTATACACTATAGAAGAAGCGATGGGGGTGATGTCCAAGGCTATTTTCAAGGGTGGTGCTGCTTCCACCTTGGTCTCTTGAATCACTCACCCTGAGGGAAGCCAGTTACCATTGGGAGGACATTAAAGCGACCACGTGTGGGTAAACCTGTATGGAGAGGAAGTGAATCCTTCACTCACCAGTCAGCACCAACACTGGATGATGTTCATCCAGCCAAATCAGATGACTACAGTCCCAGCTCATATCTTTTTTTTTTGTTTGTTTGTTTTTTTGTTTTTTTTTTCCAGCTCATATCTTAACTATAATTTCATGAGAGACCCCGAGCCAGAACTGTCCAGCCAGATATCCCCAAATTCCTGGCCCACAGAAAGCATATGGGAGAATAAATGTTGTCTCAAACCACTGAGTTTTGGATACATGTTATACAGCATTAGATAACTACTATAGCCTCTTGTCATGTACTTTTGGGCTGTGACTATGGTATCTTATGACAACTAGAACTAGCTTCAATTCTATCCTTTTTCTTACTCCGTAACAGCTATAAACATTTTTCCTATGTAGCAAACATGATATTAAACTTTGTCAGTAGAGGGTGCTGGAGGGACATTGCAAGAGGACATTGGCTTTTCTTCCCATTTCCTTGTCCTGCATTTTGCTTTCTCTTGGCCCTGTTTGTCCAGTCTGTCAGCAGTGCATGTGTGAGGACATCCAGTAGTAATGCCCTGCCCTAGCGGGGCTCCCAGACCACAAGACCCTCGGCAAGCTCACAGTCCTGGCTCTGGCTCAGTGACCACCTGGCTCAGCTCCCTCAACATGGACACCATACATCCCAGGCCTTTCCAATGAGCAGGTTCCCCTAAGTTTCCTAAGCCACCTCTCTGTAGCCCCCCCACCAGCCTTGACTACCTATACCCATGGCTAGTTTCTCACAGCCCTCCCAGTGTGGATATTGTGCACCTCAGGTGGTGTGCCACCCTCAAACCAGTAGACTCTCCCACCAGCCACAGACCACTTTTCCCTGGAGGCCCTTCCTGCTTGCCCATGGATTGTTGGCCAGTAATGAGCCAGGCAACCCAGTGAACTTCTCAGCCACCCAGTGGGTACAATCACCCCTTTTTTTTTTTAAAGATTTATTTATTTATTTATTTATTTATTTATTTATTTATTTATTTATGATAGACATGGGGGGGGGGAGAGAGAGAGAGAGAGAGAGAGAGGCAGAGTCACAGGCAGAGGGAGAGGCAGGCTCCATGCCAGGAGCCCGATGCGGGACTCGATCCCGGGACTCTAGGATTGCGCCCTGGGCCAAAGGCAAGCGCAAAACCGCTGAGCCACCCAGGGATCCCCATAATCACCCTTTCTCTAGTGAGGTCTAGACCACAGCCTTGGGATGTAAGCATTACACCTTGGGACATAAGCCTTGGGAAGAGCTCCATCTTCACCATATGAGTTTGTCCATCCATGGGCACTCAGCTCAGGGTATTCTTTATGGTTCTCCTTACATATTTATGATTATCCCCTGTTATAATGAATATCTCTTTAAAATTTCCCTCTTCCTTGGTGGACACAGGAAGCAAATCCAGCATGCTGGTATTTGGCCAACACTGAGGATGTGGCCCATGGGGAAGCAGACCCCTCTGGCATTGCAGTTCCACTTTTGCCCAGCAGTGGGTGGATATGATACCCATGGTGGTTGGGGACCAGAGCAAACACTGGAACTTGTAACAGAATTAAGGGTCAATGTTTTCATGTAAAAAATAATAGTAATTTAAAAATGGGAAATTTTAAAATTTAAATTACTATATGGTTTCTGTCTTCTGATTGGACCTTAATTAATATAGCCAACCTATTCTTTATTTTTGTATTTAGTTTTTTAGATAGAATGTGTGGCAGAGGGTGGGTGTAGGAGATGGAAAGAGAATCTCAAGCAGGCTCAACACCCAGTGCAGAGCCCAATGTGGGGCACAATCTCATGACCTTAAAATCATGACCTGAGCTGAAATCAATAGTCAGATGTTTAACTGACTCAGTCCCCTGGGCACCCTTAGCCAACCCATTCTAAATCCTTCTTTCCTACCCAGAGACATCAAGAGCAGAAAGTGGGATCAACTGGAAAGGCATTGGGAACCAGGGCAGCCAATCTTTCTATCTCGGCCTTATTCTGTCCAAGACCATAGGATCACTCATCTGTGCTTCATTCTTCTCTCTTGGCAGATTAACATGCTTTGTTTCTCCAGGTATCTGGCAGAAAATGGCTACCCTACAGTTTCCACCTTTTCCTGTCCTTGAATCATGCGATCAACAGAGATCAAATAGCATTTCTGCTAGGGGCAGGTGTGACCGGCCCACTTTGGGTCAGGTGTTCTTTCTTTATCCAATCAGCTAATGCTGAGAGTGTAGTTTCATGTGACATAAACATGGCTAGTGAGCCTTTTCTGTTGATAAATGGAGAGTCAGTTCTTAAAGAAGGGGTTGTGGACTAAACAGATCTCTTAAAATATGTCTACCACCGAAGGCTGCAAATCCATTAGTCATACAGCAAAGATTTGGATGTCATAGACATTGTCTTCAGACTTATACTGTTTATCTTCTCTTTGCTATTATTGTATTTAAAGCATCAGAGGTCTGTAAGAATAGAAGGTAGGTGAGACAAAACAAGAAGAAAGTAGCTGAAAATGATACATTATAGATCATTCCATCCATAGAAATACTAGAACTGCAGAAACCTTTGTGTGCCTGATTAAAATGGAGGAAGAAAGTGACTAACTTTTTCAGCCATTTCTTTGTTTGCATCAAGAATGGGAAAGTTAGGCTTTTCTCTGATACCCACCCCTATACTCCCATTCATTCTAAATTCCACCTTTCTGGCAGGAGACACCAACAGAGAAGCCATAATGCTCTCATGAAGGAATGAGAGCCAAGTACAAAGGATAGGAAGGAGAAAGGTAGAGAAGATTCTGTGGAGTGTAAGTTGGCAAAGATTAATGAGATGACTCAAAGCTCAAGGAGAGTCAGCATAAGCTTGGTAGTGACGTATGAAAGCCTCAAAACAGAAAAAATGTTTGAGGAAGTTAGTTTTCCATGTGATGGTGCAGTGGCAACAATCACAGTAAAGGGAGATTTAGTAAGAGGTCAACACCAACCACTGTAAGTAAAATTCCTCCCAAAAGCACAGAATGTTTTAAGCGAGCAGTTCATATATATTGAGAGTGTGTGGGTAAAACAAAAATGTTACTAGTTAGCTAGCTAACAGTTCTGGTCACAAAACTAATTGCTTTAAATAAATTAAAAAAAAATAACACCCTGCCTTGATTAAACCATTAGTCTAGCAGCTGAAGTATCAGCTGAACTTGGGTCTGTGTGGCAAGATGGGAGTCCATTCAAACCTACGTGGGGGAATTTTAAGACATTTACTTGGGGTACTAATGACTTCAATTAAGATAGAATACATTACTTAAACCAAGCAAATGATCAGCTTCTGCATATAGAAGTGTGAAGTGAGCTTTAATTAATTTACTAATTGC
This sequence comes from Vulpes lagopus, assembly GCF_018345385.1. NCBI lineage: Eukaryota > Metazoa > Chordata > Mammalia > Carnivora > Canidae > Vulpes > Vulpes lagopus. The sequence goes on along the minus strand of NC_054836.1, from coordinate 41,915,333 downwards.
ACTTCTCATCTTAACCGGTACCATTGATTTGGGTCTGATATTGGCTTGGTTCCTGCTCTCACTTACAAAGTATGGTATTCCTTATGGGGTGGGTGAGAGGAAGGGGGTGGCTAGAATTGTACCCTGGGTATTGGCGGACAATGCTGCTCTAATACTTGCTGAGATACCTAGAATTCCCTAGGGTCACTCTCATATGTCCTGTGTATAAAATGCAATCAAGCTACTTCAGAGTACCAAGATTGGCAAATTTTTATTACCACTCCCACCCCCCAGTATATGAACTCACTGCTTCGTTGATACGTGTAAAGCCTGAGTAGGAGGTTATCTCTACCAGGAAATACAGAGGGGGCCTAGGAGGACAGACGGAAGGTGAGTATGGTTTGATGGGGAGTGGGGTGAAAAGGAAGACTCATAGCATAAGAGGACACCATCCATGGAGGGCATGTCCATGTGGGGAGCAGTAGGGCAGGAGAGTTTGGTTTCATTACTGTTCACATGTATTGTTGTGAGCTCACTTCGAAACAAGGAGAAAGGAAGAAACTGGTGTTTCTAAGAATCCTTTATGTACAGAATGTCAAACCAAACGAATATAACCTATTTAGACAGAAGGTAGATTTTTTCACCATTGTTATGAATAAATATTGGAATGCGCTAATGTGAGACACTGTAAAACGTCCATCTGTAGAGATTCTAAAAAACTAAATAGATAACCTGTTTCCTTCTGGGCTTTTCATTCTGGAACAATCCCTTGAGGAAGGAGTGTCCAAGTTCATGAATCAGCCACCAGGGGTCACCAGAAGAATTTAAAGGGCTTTTGAGGCAAAACCCTAGTTTCTTGCTCACCAACAAAAGGTGCAGGTTTGTGGGACCTGTGTGCCCACACTCTTCTTTTGGTGGAGAAACTTCTCACTTAAATATTTACGACTCCTTTGTCCTTTCTTTTATATTTAGAATTTCTTTGTCCCTTCTTCATCATCATCAGTTCACACCACACAACTCATACCTATAGGTCATTAATAGAGATTTTATTTTCTTTTTAAATTAAATATATAAATGCTTATTAGCAGATTACTCATCTTTCAGATCTTAGCTCAAATGTTAGCCTCTCAGCGGACACTTTCTTTAAGAGCTCAATAGCATTTCCATTGCTCTCTCAGATCACCCAATTATTTCATTACTTATTTATTACCTGTCTTCCCACCTCACCAGAGAAATAATCAGAGCTATCATTTAAACAGATGTGCCAGGCACAGCTCTAAGTACTGTGCATACATTAACTCTTTGAATCTGTACCACAACCATATAAGATCAACATTATTATTATTATTTTCAAGCAGAGGACACTGAGACACAGAGTAGTTAAGCAACTTGCCCAAGGGCACACAGCTGTAAAATAAAGTAGTTGGAGGGATCCCTGGGTGGCTCAGTGGTTTAGCGCCTGCCTTCGGCCCAGGGCATGATCCTGGAGTCCCGGGATCGAGTCCTGCATCAGGCTCCCTACATGGAGCCTGCTTCTCCCTCTGCCTGTGTCTCTGCCTCTCTCTCTCTCTGGGTCTTTCATGAATAAATAAATAAAAACTTTTTTAAAAAAAGTAGTTGGAATTCAAACCTTGGCAGTCTGGTGCCAAAACCCATGCTCTTAACCATTATGTATCCTACCTGTCTGTCCGTGATCTGGTCTGCATCCCCAGCCTTGGAACAATGTCTGTCAATGTTGTATGTTAAATGCATTAATACATTGTGTTGAATTAAAAAAATGCCATACTGTTTGGTTAAATGATCATATGTGCTGTTATGAAAAGATTTTCATAACATGTTAAGTGAGTACAGCAAATATAGAATATTATGCATTCTGATCCTCTTTTCAGAAACAAAAATTATTTACACACAAAGGATATGTGACGGCTACAAAATATTTATATATGTGTGTGCTGGGGGGGCATAGAGAAAAATCTGGAAGATTAAACATCTTCATGATCATCTCTAGGGACCATGATTGGTAGGGTAAGGGGGATTAAAAAATACTTAAATACATAAATATTTAAATATTAAATATTAAATATATATTAAATATATACATATATTACATATTTTTTAAAAATATTAGTTAAGAGTAAGTGCTTTCTGAATAACATAACAAGTTCTAAGGAAAATTTTTAAAACTTTTGACGAAATAAATGTCCTTTTCCTCTTGTTCTGTAGTCTTAAATTATAGATTCAAAATGATAGATACTTTAAAAGTCCTGACCTTTGTAAATCTGTAAATGAATTAAAGCAATTGTTTCTTTTTTTTTAATAAATGTGTTTTTTATTGGTGTTCAATTTGCCAACATATAGAATAACACCCCATCAAGTGCCCCCCTCAATGCCCGTCACCCAGTCACCCCACCCCCCCGCCCACCTCCCCTAAAGCAATTGTTTCTTACTTCATTTGTTCTTAAGTTTTGCAATGTGGTTCTGATCAGGATGTCTTCATTTACTTTTATTCTTTCTTAAGTTGGTGTGGAGAGTGAGACAGGGCTACATTCTCACAGTTGAGAGCTAAATAGATCACTCTATGAATTATCACACAATGGCTTTATGCCATTATGATTGATGTAATTATTATATGTGGACATCAGGATGTCCTATCACATTACAAAAGTCTTCATGCTGTGATATAACTAACTCTTGGGATTTATTTATTTATTTATAAATATTTTATTTCTTCATGACAGACACACAGAGAGAGGCAGAGACACAGGCAGAGGGAGAAGCAGGCTCCCTGTGGGGAACCTGATGTGGGACTCATCTCAGGACCTCAGGGTCACACCCTGAGCCAAAGGCAGATGCTCAACCACTGAGCCACCCAGGTGTCCCTACTCTTAGGATTTTAGCGTTGAATATGTAAACTTTTATTTTCCAGCATCTGACTTTTGCATTTCATCCCAGATTTCATTGGTTGGTTGGCATATCAAGGTAGAAAGATGTGTGCATGGAGTTTTCTTTAAACATGGGCTTCCTCGAGGGTTGTTGAGCTCATTCACCTCCTTCAGGAAAGTACATTTGAGGAGCAAGGTCAGCTGAGGTTGGAGGTGTGTATGCTGATCTCTTATTATTGAAGCATTCCAAGAATGCAGTGTCCTGTACTTCAAAGTTGCATAATAAATATGTTTGGCACCAATGTGTTTGACTTCACTTTGTAGTGTGGCCTCTCAGGGTCAGGCTATTTTTCTGAGAGCCCAGAGGTCCCATCATTGTGCCAGATCACAGGAAGGGACATGAAAAGCTAGAGGAGGGTAGGGCAGAGACCAGAGGGCCTGGGCACCAGAGTGGACAAACTTCCTTTGCCTGCACAGATTTTCAGCCCTGCCTCCACATCAGAATCACCTGGGGACTTTTAAAAATGTCCATGCCTGCCTCACCCCAGACCAACTGGTTTGGAATCACTGGGATTTGGGCCTAGACAGCATTTTTTTTTTTTTTAAATAAAGCTATCATAATGGGTGGCCATGGTTGAGAACCGCTGGCTTACATGTAGCACACTGTGGCTTCTAGAAGGGCCTCTGCACATTAGGAAGGAAGTGGGGGCTGGGTATCCACTGGAATGGGTGGACTCACAGTATGTCACATCCCCAGGGAGGCTGAGATCCACTGCTTCTGGACCTCTGATATGCTCCCTTGCTGCGTGAATACAAATGGAAGGTGGTCCTGCTGAGCGGTATTAAAGAGCAAATTAGAGGGCCTGAGGAAAGCTAAATATCCCTTATTCATACAAAGCACCCTCAGTTGGGGCCAAGAGGGTTAGAGCAGAGCTGGTTCTATTTATTCGGTCCAGCAGAGTTTGCAATATCATTTCATGATACATTTTCTCATGCCTGGGAGGTGGGCATTATTGCCATTTGATAAGGAACCTGCGCTGGAAGGATCCGAGGGCCAAGATCACACAGCTGTATCGTGGCCAAGTAGAACCAGAATCTGTGTGGCTACCAATGTCACGGCTCACCCTACGTCCCCACAGCAGCCTTAGAAAGCCATCTTTGATTTTAATAGTTCCTGCTTCAACTTGTAAGACAAGACTCTAGTTCTCTTGAATCCTTTATGGACATTTGGACTTCTGGCAAGAGGTTAGTGAGAAACCAACCAGGGAAGATATCAGCCAAAGGAGCAAGGAGAAACACCCAGCAACCCACGTTCCCTTTTCTCTCATATAGGGATCATTTTCATTAAAACCATCTATAAACTCCTAGGGTCTCTTTAATATAGCAATAGCTGACATGAGCAGAACACGTACTCTATGCCACTCACTAGACTTTTTGAAGATTAATTTTAGTCCTTCCATCAACTATATGGCATAGGTACTATTATTTTTTTTATGTAAGTACTATTATTGATTCCCGTTTTACAGATGGGGAAACTGGGGTTCCGGGAGCTTAGGCAGCTTGCTTAAAGTCACACAGCTAGTGGATAGTAAAGCCCAGATTTGAATCCAATGTGGGGCAGGAGCTCACATACTTACCTGTTACACTGGGCTGACTCTTAAGAGTTACAGCCCTGCTCATCTGAGTTCTCAGCCTGACTCTGGGGACCTTTTCTGTTTCTTTAATTATAATAATTCTTTACACTTATTGTGCCTCTATCAGACATTAGGTGTTGTTCCAAGGGCTTTACAAGTTTTTATCTTATTTAATTCCTTGATGCTGGAGAGTGGATCCCAAGGAAACCCACAGAGAGGCTCCTGTCCCTAGAGAGGCTCCTGTTCCTAGAGAGGCTCATGTCCAGCTGACAGCTGTTTTTACCAGCGCCTTTCTTTCTGCAAGGTCCCCTTGTCCCCTTTCTGAAGCTGCTAAAGGACTATGTCAGACTTCTGATGATTGGAGAAGAGAAATCCCTCTCCCCCATCTATCCTCACTGTTAGAACCCTCTGGTCAGCTCTTCGTCCGGGTTCCTGGTGGTGGTGCCTCAGATCGCCTCCCCTTGGGTTAGTCTTGCCTCTGCCCATAGCCTTCTCACATCATCCACACAGACATAGCCAGGCCAATCAGACCTTTAAACGAAATCCTGATTGGTCTCTGTGTGACTGGGCTAAGCAAGGGGTTGCAGGATTTCATTCTGAGCTGAAGCAATGAGATCCTTGCTTGCTGAGCCCCATTGACCGACCGTCAAATGAGCCACAGCCGCCAGTGAACACTCACTGTCACATCCAACTGTGAGCCTCCCCAGAGCCACTTTGAGCTCCTTCCAGATAGCTCTGGAGGATTCACTTAGGGCCAGATGTCCTGTCATTCACAGCTCTTACATCCAGCTCTTCTCTGTCATAAAGATTTTCCTCCACCATTTTCTTCTGTCTGTGGCATCATTCCCTGGCTCTTCTCATGGCTGGATCGTTCTAGAACTTAGGTCTTATTCAGCTCAGAATCTCAGAGTCCTTCCTATGATCACCTGGTTTAAAGGAAGCACTATTCTTTTCTGTGCTCACCCACTTTCTCTTTTTGTTTTAAGATTTTATTTCTTTATTTGAGAGAGAGACAGAGCACAAGCAGGGGGAAGAGCAGAGGCAGAGGGAGAAGCAGACTCCCCACTGAGCAGGGAGCCCAATGCTGGGCTCCATCCCAGGACCCCAGGATCATGACCTGAGCTGAAGGGAGACACTTAAGCTACTGAGCCACCCAGGCACCCCCTCACCCACTCTCTTAACATCACTTTTATTTCCTTTACACACTCTGTAATCATTGGGTTTATTCCTTTACTTACTTACAGTCTGCATTTCCATGAAAATGTAAATTGGAAGAGTGGTTTGTTGATGTTGTTGTTTCACTCACTGCCCTGCTTTGTAGCTACTTCCAGCATGGTGCCTGACACATATGAGGTGCTCAACAAATATGTAAAGAGATATGAAAGAAGTAAAGACCCCTCTGTCGTTGAGGTTGATGATATTGATTCTACAGCCAGAAGCTCGTATTTTGTCATCCCACCCCTGCCAATGACCTTTTCTCATTTACCTCTTCCTTATCTCCCCAATCAGTTCATCCTTGTTTAGGGTTTTGTTGCTATTTGCATTGGCTAAACCACTCTGGGCCTGTGTGCTTCTTCTCAGTTTCCTGGTGGTGAATAAAGTTGCTGTTGTCCTTGTGAACACCCTCTTAGTGAATTAAATCAGAAAGGCAGTTTGGGCAAGCTGTCACCGAGGAGGGTGAATTCTTTGCTATGTGTCTTTGGGAATCTGTTGGTCAAATGCAAGTTTAAACAGCTAAAAAAAATATGACCGTGCCCTAGGCATAGCGTGCTGGGTTTGTAGGGGACATACAGAGGCAAAGCTTCTATATTTAGTGGGTTTTCTGGCTATTGGCAGGGAAAGACTGAACTGAGCAAGATAGATACTAGCATTGTGAGGCAAATACTAATGTAAGATAAGAGACAACCAGCACTTTGCTTGTCATGGGGAGCGGTCACTGAGGTCTGGGAAGGCTTTATGAGATGTCATCAAGGCAGTAAAAGACACGGGATCAGGATAAGTTGGCTTGAGTGTGTTCTTTTGCTTAGTACTCTGTGTGGTCACTAGCTTCTCTGTCCCTTTAGGTAGACCCAGCAATTGCTCCTGTAGTTCTCTGGCTGCAAGGAGGGCCAGGAGGTTCATCCATGTTTGGACTCTTTGTGGAACATGGACCTTTTTTTGTCACAAGTAACATGACCTGTAAGTACTGCCTGGACTCTATTTTCCTATGGAGAAGTTTTCACCTGAACCTTGTATCTGCTCCGGAAAAAATTGAAAGTGTACATGAAACCACAAGGAATAGCTTAATAGTTTTCAATTAGAAAAATATAGCTGTCTGGCAATGTCGACCCAAGAAGGAGGAGCCACCATAGTGAGCATCTTGGCTGTGCTGCTTCCTCCCCTTGAAATTTGGGTGAAAGGTTCTAAGCTGTTTTCTTGCAGTCAGCTGCTGACTCAAGCAATCTGGGCTTAGGAAAACAGTTGGTATCTATTACTATTTGGGCGAGTCCTTTTGCATGAGACTAATGGGTGGAATCATATCCCTAATTATTCACACAAACTGAACACTTTATGGTTCAGTTGCATGCAGGATCAGATATCTTGGAAGCAAGATGCTGTGGGTCGGGGGGGGGGGGGGGTGGGTTGGGTCAGAGGAAGGAGCGGAGGAACCATACCTGGCTGTAACCTGGTTTCCCTCCATCTCGTTTTCAGGGGATAAGGGAGATTGTTTACTTTCCCTGGGTCAGAACTTGGAGGGTCAACTATTCTGTGACTCAGGTATAAAAGCACGTATGCCGGGCAGCCCCGGTGGCGCAGCAGTTTAGCACGGCCTGCAGCCCAGGGTATGATCCCGGAGACCCGGGATCGAGTCCCACATCGGGCTCCCTGCATGGAGCCTGCTTCTCCCTCTGCCTGTGTCTCTGCCTCTCTCTCTCTCCTCTCTCTCTCTCTGAATTAAAAAATAAAAAAATAAAAGCATGTATGCCAATTCTGTTGGAGTTGATCTCTTTAGCATTGGCTAGGGGTAAAAGGATTCAGAAGGACCAGATAGTTAAGAATGGTTGATTGGATCAGACAGATGGGTTTATCCTATAGGTGGTTGATGAATATTTTCATTGAACCAGGTGCACGGGGTCTTGTTTCCAAACTTCATTCTAGATGTAGAAACCCTCTGGGTCCAGGAAAAGTAAAGGAGAGGAGAGGAGAAGAAAAAGGTACTGGTGTCTGTTCTCCACTGTGAAAGTATGAAGCAACGTTAGAGGGATACCAGGAGCTCATTCATATGATGGGGACAGGTGGGCTTGTTGGGCTCCTGAGCAGACCTAGGTCCTAGGTGGGATATTTCGTTAAAGACCCAGTCTCAAACCTCTTCTCTGTTTTACTAGTGCGTGCCAGAGACTTCCCTTGGACCACCACACTCTCCATGCTTTACGTTGATAATCCAGTGAGTATCTATCAAATGTCACTGTGGGCCTTTCTTGTCTTTTTTCTTTTTATAAAGTACTTTTAAGAAATAGGGGAGGAAGAGCAATAGAGACTTAGAGTCTTTTTGCTTTTTAAAATAGAATTCAAAACATAAATAAATAAATAAATAAATAAATATAAATAAAATTCAATCTGTTCAAAAACACACTTGAGATTTAGCTTTTCTAACATGTATCATTAAATCCAAGTTTGGAAATTTTGCTTGCTACTTTGACTCCTTCTCTCATTTTTAATCTTATGAAATGTCCTGTTCAGTGATTTACAGCATCTAGGGTAAGGGATTAGTTTCTTTCCACTGATGATATAATATCCTGTGTTATTATGTAGTATTAGAATTCCTAATCTTTTTAACAGAGTTCTAGGTTTAAAAAGTCAAAACCAGTCTCCTTCATTTATCACAGTGAGCCTCATCTAGGAACAAAAAGTGGAATTCTTTTTGGGATGTTCTTCTGAAATGGAGTCCAGTAAACAGCAAAATAAAAGAGTAACTTTAGGATAAGCTTCTGTTGACCAGGAGGATCTTTAACCCCTAAATAATTTCTTTGATTTCTCTCACTTTCCAGATGGTTCAAAGAGGAAACATAAATAGGGAAAAAAGGAGTTGGACATACTCATTCCTGCCTTTCCCACCAAGTTTTGTCAACCATCCTCTTTCCTAGTTTATAATTACATATTTATGTTGCATGACCTGAATGAAATGTCCTTGTTCCCTTGTGTGTTTGGGGAAAACAAAAACAAAAGCAAAAATACTTAGGCCTGGTTGAGGTGCATCCCTTTCAGAAATTATTGACACAAACTAAATTGCTAGCTTCTTAATTTTATAGCTTAATTGTCTATGAATCTCTAGGCATAAGGAAACATTAGTTTAAAACTAATCTTTATTTTAAAACCTACCTAACTGAAGGTGAAGGGGCTTAGTGGCCATATTCCTCACAAAAGAAAAAGCAAAACACACACACACACACACACACACACACACACTCTTTTTCTCTCCAGCCTAGAGAGTTCCTTCTTGTCAGAACAGAGCAATACACTCTCCAGGTTTCAGAGAGGAGATAACTTTGGGTCTTCTGATACTGCTATGGGGGCCAGGAAAGGTGAATTCCTCCCCCTTAAATCAACATCTGACAGGGTCCCCACTCTGGAATCAAGAAAGCTCACTCCCTGACCTCAGGGCAGAGCTTTGTGCTGATTTTTTTTTTTTTTAAGAGAAAGAGAGAAAAAGAGCACAAGGGGGGGGGGGGTGATGAGAAACAGAGGGAGAGGTAGAGAGAGAGCATCCCAAGCAGACTTGACACTGAGTGAGGAACCTGATACTGGTCTCCATCTCACGACCCTGAGATCACAACTGGAGCTGAAACCAAGAGTTGGATGCTCAGCCAATGAGCACCCAGGCACCCCTATGCTGATATTGTATTTGGGTTTGGAGGAGAGGAGAGGAAAAAGGTGAAATGCAGTATCCTTTTGTGAGGATGGCTAAATGTACGTGGGGCAGAGGAGAAATCTGAGGTCAGAGGCTTGGCCTTTGGAATAAGGTTGATTTCCTTCTGGTGTGGTAGCTCCTTGAGGGATCCAGGGCATGTGCTTCTCTGTGTTTACACCTGCTTATTTATTTCACCTTCAGGTGGGCACAGGCTTCAGTTTTACCACCAGCCCCCAGGGATATGCAGTCAACGAGGATGATGTGGCACGGAATTTATACAGGTAAAAGGACCAGGCTTCCTCTTGGCTTTCTTCAGACCAAATGTTTTTCTGTTTCAATAGGGAGATTCAGGGATCCCTGGGTGGCGCAGCGGTTTAGCGCCTGCCTTTGGCCCAGGGCGCGATCCTGGAGACCCGGGATCGAATCCCACGTCGGGCTCCCGGTGCATGGAGCCTGCTTCTCCCTCTGCCTATGTCTCTGCCTCTCTCTCTCTCTGTCTCTCTGTGTGACTATCATAAATAAATAAATAAAAAAATTAAAAAAAAAAAATCCTTTGAATACCACAGCTCTGTTTAAAAAAAAAAAAAAATAGGGAGATTCATCCAATAGTATAAGTATTACTGATTGGCCCTCGTGATCTCATTCTTAAAGACATTTTAAGAACACTTCTTTTTTTTTTTTTTTAAACATTTTAAGAACACTTCTAAGGCAGCCCCAGTGGCTCAGTGGTTTAGCACCGTCTTTGGCCCAGGGTGTGATCCTGGAGTCTCAGGATCGAGTCCCACATCGGGCTCCCTGCATGGAGCCTGCTTCTCCCTCTGCCTGTGTCTTTGCCTCTCTCTTTCTCTCTGGGTCTCTCATGAATAAATGAATAAAATTAAAAAAAAAAAAAGAATACTTCTACATGAGGAGTTCACATCCACATACATGCGTGTGCACATTTGGTCTATTTTCCCCTTTGTTTTCTTATCACTGAAAATTGTGAAACTGGGCAGCAGGGAAAATGACAAGGAAGGCTGGAATCCTAAGGCATGATTGTAATCTTATAAAAATAGCCTTTAAGAAACAATAGAAACAGAGCAGAATAATTCCACCAAAGATGATTTTCAAACTTTTCAGCCAGATGCCTGAGAGGATTTTGCTTCCTTTCCAGCATTGAATTTTAACTTTGCATTTGCTTGGAAACATCTTCTTAGATGCTTGCTTGTTTCTTTTCTTTCTCCCCTTTCTTCCCATTCATGATTCCCATGCTCAGATTGTTACTAGTCTCTTATTTTTTATTTCGTCTCACAAAGTTAATCTTTTACTAAAAAGAAGAAAAAATGGAAGGAAAATGTAAAGTTGTAAGCCTGGTCAAACAGTGTACATATAATTTTTTTTTTCCTTACTCATATTTGTTATAGCTATTTTTAGTACTTTTTTTTTTTTTTTTAAGTAAGTGACCGTTCTTATTTGGTCACATTTTTCCAGTCTGTAAATTATTACTAGAGATCAAGCCCTGAATTCTTTGAGGTCATTCGGGCCCCACGTTGTGCATCCTAATGATTTTCTCAAAGAATCCTAGTGGCTTGAAAGAGTTAACCAGTTTCCCTCTTGCCGGGTTGCAGCAAACACTCCTTCCGCATGGTGAGCAAACCCAACCCATCCCTAAAGTGAAAGTAAATCTAATAGAAGTCAGAGTGTTTTGATCTCTGACAGAAGTTTTCCGTTTTATTTTTCTTTCTCCCTAAGGCAGATGGCTGGGGGAACAGAGGAAAGAGGAGCTTCCGGCCTTTCTTCCAGAGATATTTCTCTCTCTCTTCTTTGCTGACCCAGAAAACAATATGGCTGCTGTTTTCTGCACTTTTATTTGTTCTGTGTCCCATTATTTTAACACTTCCATTCAGTTTACCAGGGGGATAGCTAAGACCCCACACTTTTGCTTCCAGGTTCAGTGAGTCCTGGGGAACATATTAGCCAGATTTCCACAGGAGTCCCCCTTCTCCGGCCCAAGCTCAGGCACCTCTTCTCCCCCTATAGAGATTTAATTGGGATGGTTGTCCTTACAAGTTTACTCAAGCACCGTGAGCAGTGACTGTGTGTTCTCATTTTACAGATAGAAAACCTACCTCTCCCCCTATGCCTCTCTACCCCCTCTGACCATCTTTTGGTTTAAATTTAAACAAGCTCAGTTGTTTAACTAGCAAACACCCAGAGGGCAGAGGTTCTGTCCTGGAGAAATGCATCAGTCCCCTCTAAGCCAGAGCATGCAACCCTGCCATTCCTTTTCTGTCACTCGTTCCCCTCCCCCAAAGATGGTCCCAACTTCCCATTGACCTTCCATGTGGATATTTACTGCTGACATGTGGTACATCTCCTCTTGCATGACATGTAAAGAGAACCTATTTCAAAGCATCCATTGTTTATAGCTGTTTTAGTTCTTTTTGCTTCAGGCTCTTAGAACTGGAAAATAGCTAATCAAGGGTAGTGCAGAAAACTGATTTCAGCTGTTTCCTTTATAGTTTACACTATTTGTTTCCCTCTGTGACTACATTCTTCTCTCCAGCTCTCCAGATGGGTGTTTGGAATAAGAAGGTCACTTTGAAACCTATAAATGGGTTACTACAGGTTTAAAGAGTGGACCTTCTTTTTCTCTCCCTTTGAAAACTAGCTTTTTTCTTCTTTTTTCTTTTCTTTCCATTTTCTTTTCTTCCCCCCAACCCCCCGAAAATCCTATTCCTTTTGACTAGTAAAAGTCCATGGCTGTAAGGAGTAGACTCTTAACTAGGCATTTGACATTCACAACGTAGGCTGCTTTTCTTTGTGTTTGGAAGTAAAACTTTTTTTTTCTTTTTTTAAAACATTTTTATTTATTTATTAGAAACAGAGAGAGAGAGAGAGAGAGAGAGAGAGAAAGAGAGGCAGAGACACAGGCAGAGGGAGAAGCAGGCTCCATGCAGGGAGCCGGACGTGGGACTCAATCCCGGGTCTCCAGGATCACGCCCTGGGCTGAAGGCGGTGCTAAACTGCTAAGCCATTGGGGCCGCCCTTTTTTTGTTGTTTTTACTAACAACATATTTAAATATTCAATTTTGGGGGTATTTGGAACATGCTATTGAGCCTTAATGCCCCTCTGGTTTAAGTAATAAAAATAAATAAATGTACTAAAAAATAATACATTTATTAACTGATTTGGAATATGCTATCTAGTGCCATTCTCCTCCTGCCACTATTTATCAATTGCCTGCTATATGCCAGGCACTGTTTCTGGTGCAGGTGACAGATCAGTCAAGGAGCCCTGAAGTCCTTGCTCTGGTGCTTACCATCTAGTAGCCAGTCTGGTAGCATGCCTCAAGTTAGTTTCTTAGCAGCAGGTGGAAATGATAGTATTATTCTATTCCACCTGTTAGTTTGTATAGGAAATAGTATCAATTGCTAAAAAAAACTTCATGACAATGACCATGAAATAGGTTTCATATATTAAATGAGAACACTGTGTGATTGGCATGGACGGAGCAGATCCTGGCCTGGCCTTCCTGGGTGTGGAATGAATGGGGAGGATGGCTGTCCGTAGGCCTTATTTTAGCCTGGATTCTTTTGAACGTCTTGTATTTATCATTGCTGTGACCCCATTCGAACTCACCAGATTCTCTGGTGCATTATCGTTTCCATCTGCCCTCTGAGCTCTGAACTCACCAACGGTCCTTTTTGCAAAATTTATCTGAGCAATAATTTCTTCCTTGCCATTGTCCTTTGCAAGCTCCGATTCTTCCTGATGTCCTTTAATGCAACTTTCTGCCACCAGGTGGCCTTTAACTAAAATTCTAGTTATTAGACAAGGCCCTTGGCACAATGCTAGCAAGGTTGCCAAATGGAATCATCTGGAAGAAGCATGCTTCCTGGGACATCTAGCTCTTGTGCTTGGATAAATGCATGGAGTGTTGGGCAGCCCGGGTGGCTCAGCGGTTTAGCACCACCTTCAGTCCAGGGCTTGATCCTGGAGACCCGGGATCAAGTCCTGCATCAGGCTCCCTGCATGCTCTCTGCCGTGCTCTCTCTCTCTTTTCTCTCTCCATTAATAAATAAATAAACTTTTTAAAAAAATGTATGGAGTGCATTCACAAGGACACGTGTGTGTGTGTGTGTATTATGTATTACATATGTTTGCAGCTCTGCTTCTAAAATTTGAAACTTTATGTAGGCATGATTCTAGATTATATTTTTAAGCAAACTCTTGCCATGGAATAAGAATCACACACAGTGGACTAAAGCATGGGTGGCCTATGTGTATCTAACTTTTACTAAATTTATTTTTTTCATTCTTCACTCTCATTTAAGAAAGGGATCCCTGGGTGGCGCAGTGGTTTGGCGCCTGCCTTTGGCCCAGGGCGAGATCCTGGAGACCCCGGATCAAGTCCCACGTCGGGCTCCCGGTGCATGGAGCCTGCTTCTCCCTCTGCCTGTGTCTCTGCCTCTCTCTCTCTCTCTGTGTGACTATCATAAATAAAAAATTAAAAAAAAAAAAGACCTACCAAGAGCTTGCTATGATTAGCTGAATGTTTGTTCTGATGTTCTTGTGAAATTAAAACTATAACTTCCTCCAGCGGGGCCTTGACTTGGAAACTTCAGCGAGAAAATCCTGACATTTTCAAGCTAGAAGCCACTTGAGAGGTTAGCTCCTTGGACTAAGATTGCCAGATGAAATACAAAATGCCTAGTTAAATATTAATTTCAGATAAATAAGGAATACTTTTTTTACTCTAAGTATATCCCATGTAGTACTTGGGTCATAGTTACACTAAACCATTATTTGTTGTTTATCTGAAGTTTGAGTTTAATTGGACATCTTGTATTTTTTTTACTTGCTAAATCTGGCAACCCTGACAACTTTACCAGATTCTCTAAGGAAATAAGCTTTAAGCTAAAGCAGAAGGCTTAATTGAGATTTACTATATTAAATTGTCTATTGCTAGTCCAACTAGCAGGAAGAGAGACAGAGTAGTAGTTTTTAGCCTGAAGGCTGGAGAGGGAAGAGTGGAAAATAAACTCCTATTTTTATCTCTATGCTAAAGCCAGCTTATTGCTAGCACAAACATGGAAGCTATATAGTGCGGCCTCCCAGATTTAGTTGCTACAAAGACTTTAGTTACTATAAATAATAAATACAGAAATAACCAGAACTCTACAGTGGTCCTTAATGGTGGATTTTTATGGAGCCTTTGAAAATTAAGTACAGCCAGAATTGCAGTGGTTGTAATGTCCCAGTTTTGCTCCCTGTAACCCTTGAACTTTCTCCTCCTCCTGGTTTTGCAGGGCCTCCTTGCCTTTCATCTTCGCTGGATAGTTCATGGCTTTTAGTCCCTCGGCAGGAAGCTGGAACAAAAGCGCTGCCTCGTTTCTCAGACAATGCAATCTGGGCCAGCACGCTCATAGAGCCTCTGAGTTTCACAAGTTTTGTTTCCTTTTTGAAAGATTTTGGTCAAATAGAGAATCATTCCATGATCTACCCTTTTCTTGCTTATTATGAAATACTTTCTTGAGTCCTCTGAAATCTGTTTCAGCAGAACTCATTCAAGTGTCTATTGGCATTCTTTAGTGTGATTTGTTTTTGAGCCTAGATGCCACTGTACAGTTACTTCCATATCTGGTCATTCGATGGTTTTCTTGTAGACTATGGCCATTTTACAGCTTTTTTGTTCTTTGGTTATTAAAATGCTGAAATTTAGGGAACCCCATTGGAAATGTTCAGGCTTCCCCACAGGAAGAGGTTGGTAAGCCAGTAAGGTTCTCATTACTTCACCACAAACCCAGGCTAATGGGGTCATAAGGTTTGGGGAACTTCCTCCAAGAATTACTATAATAGTAGGTGAAAGGTTGTATCACTTTGCTCAGGGGTCTCCTCAACAGCTAGATGGTCCATGTTGGAAACCCAGAGATTTGGAAATCTGCCCAGGGTGTTGACTCAACTTATTAATCTCATAAAGTATGCCCACAGTTATTTTCTAACCATCCCCAGTGTGGAATGTTACATACATAACACTTTGAATATAATGCCTATAGGAGCTCACAGCCTAATAGCATCTTACTTCAAATGTCAAACCTATATGTCAAACCTATAGATTTGGTAGCAGAGTGGGAGCATTAAGCTCTTCTGATGCCATTTGATTTTTTTATTGCTGTTCTTTTTGCAGTGCATTAGTTCAATTTTTCCTGCTGTTTCCTGAATATAAAGACAATGACTTTTATGCCACTGGGGAGGTAAGTTGAAGTTATGTATTCTCGTGTGCTTCCAACATCTTCAGGACTGAAAAACGTCATGACATGGTGATTCATTCATTCGGTCTGTAGAATATCCCATTTTCTGAATTTGTCTGATTCTTTCCTCAATGCTTAGATTCAGTGAAAACATTTGTATCCCATCAAGAGGCACATAATATCTGTTGGCCTCATTATTGGCGATGCTAAACTTGGTCACTTGGTCCAGGTGCTAACTGCCAGGTCTCACCATTGGAAAGGTACTCCTTTCCTTTTGAAATTAATAAATAATGTGAGACCAAGTGAAAATCTGTTCCCCCCAAATCTGTCACCCAATAGTTTTAGCATTCATTGATGACTCCTGTCTGGATCAGTTATTCTGCTGGAGTCTTTAAAAATGGTGATTTTGGGGGGAATCTGTCTTCCTATAGAAATCACCTGGTATTCTTCTATAGAGAAAAATCTTTCCCTCCTCTTCTCTATTATTTACTTTTAAAAATATCACTGTGGACTCATAGTTTGTCATTTCTGTTTGATGTGTTAATTTTTTTTGCCATTATTATTTTTAATATTCGTATTTTCCATACTAGGTGGGAGAGCCTTTTCAAACTGGGCTTTGTGTCGTTTTGACAAGGCTCAATTAGTCTTTGAGCATTTCATTGCTTTTTGGCACAAATCTATGCTCTAGGATTGTCCTTTGGTCTCCCTGCCCTAACCCTGGAATCAGTCATTTCTTCAAGGAACCCTGGCTCCTTTTAATGGGAGATGGTATTTAAAAACCAAGATCTGAGCACTAAGTATGCTCATTGCTATTGGGATGCCATTTCTTTTAGACTTTCTCTGTAGGCAGAACTGGGGAACAGAATGACTCCAAACTGCTACCCATAAATCTAATTCAACATCACAAGTTTCTTTTTTCCTTTCCCCATTCTGTGTTTGTATACCCCTTCTCCCACATTGTGGACCATGTTTCCCAACAGCATCAGTGTATTTACCTCTTGGCTGAATCCTACAATATATGCAACATGATTTTAAATTACTACATCAGTACCATTACCAGCAAGGAAACCTCCAACTTACTTTCAGTATTTTTTTACTATAATTACTTATATCCTTAGACTATATTTCATTACAGGTTTAAAAGTACCATCTTTAAAAGTTATAAGAATTAATTCTGTTTTTTTTTCCTAGGGCGATTATGTTATAATTTATTATGCAGTTAGGTTCACTTGCATAGGTTGACTTCAATTTTAGGGTTTGCTTTTTTCATCCATTTAAATTTAAGGTTATTTTAAAAATGTATAGCAGCCAATATTTTGAGAACACAAGAATCCCTAGGTGCTACCTAGGGATTTGTTCAACCATGAACAAAACAAGGCAATTTCTTACATTCCTACATTGTACAGGTGAAGGCAATAATAAATGAAGAAATAAAAATGCATGAAAAAAGATAAAGCAGATGAGGGTTGCAGAGTGGTAGGGGTGCTATTCTGGATAAGATTGTCAGAGAAAGGCTCTTTGATATGGGGACAATCAGAGAGAACACTGAGTGTAGTACATGTAGTTTAGTGAGTTAGTTAGTGGAGCTATAGCTACAGTTATCTTGGAGAAGAGCTTTCCTGGAAGGAGGAATAGCAAATGCAAAGACTCTGAGTTGGAGACAGACTTGGTGTGCTCAAGGGAAAGCATGGAGCCACTGTAGAAAGATCTGAAATGAGAGAGGCAGGAGGATCATGTAGATGATCTATATCTAATATAGAATAAAGTCCAAAATAATGGGAAATCGTTGAAGGATGCAGTATTCACTGAAAGAGTAGTTAGAATCAAATTCAATTCAACACACGCATTTTGAGTGACTGCTATGTCTGAGGCATTGGACAAGTATTAGAAATTCAACAGTTGATAAGACTGACTCTACCCTGAATCTGAACACCTGGCAATAAGTATAATACTGAATGAAAAATACAATTAGAGAAGTAGTTATAAAGACAAATAACATGAGGACAGTGCAAATAGCTATGGGAGCTTCAGGAAATGCCAAGCAGGAGAGGTGACAATTAAACTGGATTTTGAAAGATGAGGAGAAATGTGTTTAGTCAAGGCTCTTAAATTTATAAGTGACAGAAACTCTGTTCAAATGGCTTAAGTAAAACAGGAGAGGAGTTGATTCATGGCTGGGTCTGGGTGCCCAAACATTTTCACCAGGAATTCGTCTCTTATTCTTTCTTGATCTATTCACTAGGCTTTGCATTTTACTGGTTTCATTCCAAGCTGTGTTTTTTTCAGTGGTGCCCTTTTCCCTCTACTCCACTCCAGAGCTCTAGGTATAGCCTATCAGCTCAACTTTTCTTTCCCAATAATTCTACCCATATTGCTGAATCTCATGTGATCCATTTGGATCCCATGCCTATTCTAGGACTAGTAACTAGGGTCGATGGGATGGACATATAGGCTGGCCATAATAGCACTGGAGAACCACCGCAGTGCTCTGGGAGGGGTAGGATCATAGGGGAACCCTCACCTTTTGAATCACAAGGCCTGAGAGTGGGAGATGAGTGAAGATGAGGGAAGATCCCAGTGATGATATCAGAGGAAGGGCTGGAAGGATGCTGAGCAAGCCCAAACCACAAATGTCTACTGTAAGAGAGTCAAGGTGAAAAATAGTCTCAGTTTTTCCAAGGAAATGACAAGTAAATGGAACTAGGACTTTCTTTCTCTTCCACCTGCTTTCTTCTCTTTCTATTTGGAAGGCTATTCTGTTTGGTATATTACCCTTACGTGTTTTTAAAGCCAATTATTTGGTCAAGATTGTTTAGGACCTCTATCAATAATTCCTTGCTGTTCCTTCTCTTCTAACTCATTTCAGAGGCAGGCTGCATAAAACGACAGGAAGTGGCATTCCTGTATTTTGGAAAGAACCCTGGAAAATACCCAGTGTCTACCTCTACCATAAGAGTGATCCGCTTACTGTGTAATTCCTGCCTTGCAAATAATGTGGCGATGTTGTTAACCGTGATGTTGGACTTTCAGCAAAGCTGCCAAATTCTGGATGAAAAATTTGTCTATTTCATGTCTGCCAGTGGTTTCACGCATGTAATTTTTGAATGTGTGTAGGAAAGGACAATTTTCTTTTTAAGTCATTTGCTGCCAGGATGAATACTTTTAAGGAAACCTATGCCTTCCAAGTGATGAAGGAAGATGTGAATGAGGGTGGGCAAGACCTGGGATAGAGATGCAGTCGCCAGGCAGCATCATTTTCATATGAACTACTCGGGATACACTAAATCTAGGGTCCCATTTCTTTCTAGAAGGAAGAGCACTAAATAATAATACTGTGATGGTTCATTTTATTAGAATGCTATGTTCCTCCAGTCCAGTTTGTTCCATCTGGTCTCTTGTTTTAAGGCTAGGAGGCAGAATGGAAAAGTGGAAGGAGATGTGGATTAATAATTGGAGACCTGAGATTCATGCTAGCTTTGCCTCTCTGGATGGTTCCAAGCAAGTTCCTTAACCTCTCTTGGCCTCTGCTTTTCATCTTATAGTCAGAGGGTGTGGTTTTTAGATTAGATCACTTCCAGGGATATTTTGCTTTGCTAGGTGTTCAACTATAGTTGCCTAGATGTATTCATAAAGTATCTGTATATGATTTCAATTTTAGTGTAGTACTCACCCTCTTTCTCTCTCTCTCTCTCTCAAAAAAAAAAAAGTTATGATAGACTTTTCCCAAAAGGGAAAAAGGGAAATCCTTCTCTTCAGAACTCCATTTCCACACACCCTTAAGGAGGGTTGTTTAGGAGGCTAAACAAATAATGCCTCTAACATAATAGAACAGTCCTTGAAAAATAAATGGTAAACTCAGAAATGGTTTTCTGATTTTCAGTGCAAATGTACTGGACCTAAATATCCTTCCCATTTGTATACTATGAATGAGGGTTAGCCTGATGCTCGAAGGGTTTGGAGCAGCTGTTCAGCACCCTGATTCTGGTGCAAGGGAGTCTGGAAATAATAACAATACCTACTACATAGGATTGTTTTGAGCATTTAATTAGATAATCCTCCTCAAATATTTAACGGAGTGATGGCTGTGGTGAGTACCCAACACATGATGACTATTATTACCATTCATAGTGAAAAGCTGGATTAATATATTATGGCTCCAAAGCATATGGCCTAATGCATGTAGACAGGGGCTGAGATATTTAAAAAGTTCTCACTTATTTTGGGGATGTAGCACTGTCTCTCCTATTATTTTGAAATCATCTTTTTTTTTTAAAGATTTTATTTATTTATTTGAGAGGAAGAGAGAGAGCACATAAGGGGAAACGGTTAGAGGCAAAGGGAGAAGCAGACTCCCCGCTAATCAGGGAGCATTCTGGGGCATGATCCCAGGACGCCGGGACTATGACCTGAGCCTAAGACAGATGCTTAACCAACTGAGCCACCCAGGCCCCCCCTGAAATCTTCAAAAGAAATGGTTTGCTTTGTGTAAAACATTGTGACGGAGATTAGAAATTGATATTTGTAGTTCTGGATAGTAGCAAAATGTCTCCAGCCGGACCCAGGCTCCTTGCCCCTGGCAAGCCCACGACATTTGAATGGCGTCAGTATATGTCCACTTTTCAATTTGACCTAAGAAAGCACTACTAGGTTTTGAGTGTTGCCTAGGTGTTTGAAAAGCCTAAAGTCATTAAGATAAAACCTAACATCAAAAAACTGGAAGCCAGGTAATTTGTGCAGAAGGAATACACAGAAAACTTGGGGTGGTTTGGTTAGATTATAATTAGGGGAGGCTGTGCATAAGGTAGATTTTTCTGGTTTTCAGAAATTGATTGTAATTTTTTTGATGTGCTATTTCAATTTTTAGTAGCAAATGTGTATGTAGAGGATCTTATTAAAATTGAGACTTATTTGAAAAAAAAATTGAAATTCGCAGGCAGTGCGATGCAGAGGGAAGAGCTGCCTGTCTCCTTCCCTTCTTCTCCCCATTTCTGCCCAGAACACCAACTGGAATTAATTTTCTCTAAAGAGAGACAAATGTGTCTGTAAATCACCCTCCTCAAGGCATGAAAAAAATGTACTTCAAAAAGAGAAACAAGCTGCATTTAATTCACATAATTAACTTTCTTTATAAGTGTTATCCTTTCTGAGCCAGTAACTATTAGTGAGATTGCTCTTGTTCTTGAGGTACAGACACACTTTAGAATCCTCTCAAGTGTCCATGGGCCCAGCTAGAAGTTAAAGCAAAACAGCCCTCACTGGAAGGCAGAGAGGGAGGTGGTGGCAGGAAGGGGGACTGCCCATTGTTCTCTGAGCATGTGGCTCTGTGCCCACTCCTAGGAAACATTCTGCACCTATGGGTGGTTGAGGCAGCAAATGCGGAGCCCATCCAAAATGCCAGAGCATGTGGCTAAAACTGGGCATCTCTTCTTGATCAGCAGGAAGGGGCCTACTCTCCTCAGAAGCAGTTTGGCAACTATGGTTAATTTGAGGGCCAAATAAAGGCAAAACTTTGATGCTATTTAAAAATCAGTGAGCTTAATAGGATATTTTATCTTCATCTGCATGAGTGAAGTCCTGCTGGGATCATGGAGTTCGACAACCTTTGTTGTAATCATCGTGGTCCACTGGGTTCAGGTTGCAGGTTCCCGGTAGGTGAGAGCCGTGTTTGTGTGATTTGTTTCATACGGTCCTGAGAACAGCGTTCATTGAATGTTACAGAGCAGCATTGTGCAAGGTTGTTGCTAGATAAAATAAAAATACTGATGATATTTCTCTCCAGTATCTTTTCATCTCCCTCCCATAGCTCTTCTCTCCCTGCCGCTGTGTCCCAGACCCTGGGGACCATCTTTTCTACTTGCTTATTTTCCAGGGCTGCCAGGTACCCTGCCCCTCACCTCAGCCTTCCATTCTTTCCTTCGCTATATTGTGCTCAGGTCCTGTTTCTCCATGCTCCATCTCCATCATGATCGTTCTGTTTCTCTTCCCCTTTCTGACTTATCAGCACACTGTCCATTAGAAAAGATCTGATACATTAAACATACTCCCAACATGCTTGTGTATGAATAGAGGACAGAGCCTAATGTATAGAAAGATAGCTGTGATGGAGGCATTTCCAGCACTGATGTACAAGCAGCAGTGAGAGAGGAGAACTGTCTTGCAGGCCTGTACCATTATCCTTTTAGCCCTGGCTTGAATTTGGTAGCCAGAAAGGACCTTCAAGAATCTTATCATTCACTTGTTCTATTTGTAGCTCTTCTTTGAGAATATTGGAAGTGGACTGTATGGCAGGCATGGTGCTAAGCCCTGTTTCATGTATGTCGTCGCTGCCTTCTGAAGTTTGCACTGTTATTATCATCCCCATTCTACAGCTGAGATGACTGAGGCTTAAAGAGGTTAGGTCGGCCTTACCAAGGTCACTCAGCCAGGATTGGGACTAAAGCAGCCAGATTCCAGGGCCTAACGACTACAGACAAGAAGCTAAGGATTGGAACCCTGCTTATGTAGGTGCTATCTGCAGCCTGGGTGCTCTGTCCACAAAACTTCCATCTCCGAGATCTGCAGTCTCCCAGAGAGCAGGTGCCCTGTCTATAGAAGGGCGTCAACACCTCTTCCATATTTTCTGCAGAATCTCTAAGCTTTATCAACCTTATTCAAACAGGAAAGAAGTTCCCTGTCTTTTTGGATATTTCTGTCTTTTGGGCAAAGACTGAGTTTTAATCATAAAGACTAAGCTTTGATCATATAAAGTTTTATGGAGTAAATGGAAGTTTCAAGTGATATAAAAGCTTGAAGTCCACGGAATGCAGTTATGTTTCATAGCTTGGAACTTGCTGACTTTTATTAGATGACATTCAAGCTGCTTTAGCTCTTGAGCTCATGACAAATGTCTACTTTCAGTTACGTTCATCTGACCTGTCAGTATTTCCTTTTAGAATTGAAAATGAATTTGTGACTTAGAACTGGAAGCTTGTCCCTTTTGACCGCCTTCCCCCAATTCGCCTTCCTCCTAACCCTCTGCTTCTGGTAACCACAAGTCTGTCCTCTTTTTGTTTGTTTCTGTGTGTGTGGGTTTTTTTAGATTCCACATGTAAGTAAGATCATACACTGTTTGTCCTTCTCTGTCTGACTTATTTCACTTAGCACAATGCCTCTGAGGTCCACCCATGTCACAAATGGTAGGATTTCCCCAGTTTTTATGACTGGATAATATTCCATCACATGTATATCACAACGTCTTTATGTATTCATCCATCAATGAACACAAGGTTATTTCCATGTCTTGGCTGTTGTAAATAATACTGCCATAAAAATGGGGACTGGGGAGCAGCTATCCTTTCAAGTTAGTGTTTTCATTTCTTTTGGATATATTTCCAGAAGTAAAATAGCTGGAATAAGTATTGGTTCTATTTTTAATTTTTTGAGGCTCCTCCCTACTGTTTTCCATACTGGCTATACTGGATTTTTTTTTAAAGAAGCATATTTTCAATACAAAATAATATAATATAATATATTTGGAAGGCAGCATGTACCTTTGGATAAATATGTGACTAATAGATATAGATCAAAATGTTTTTCTTACATGTCTATTCCTAGAGATTCTGCATTTCTTTTAAGCTCTTTTTCAAGAAAAATAGATGTTTAGATAAAATCATACTCTTGTTAGAAGCTTTTTTTTTTTTTAATTGCAGGAGTGTGGACTAGAAATTAGATGACACACGGTCTAAAAATGTCTAGGAAGTTGTAGAGATTACCACAATACTGAAGTTCCAGCTTTCTCCATTCATTAATTTTTGGAACTGGCCATTTTAAAGACAACGCCTCTTCTCTCGGAGAAAATAATGGTGCCGAGTGAAGTAAGAGTCTATCCTGAGGCTAGATGAAGTCAAGGTTGCTCTAACTCAGTCCTGTTCTCCTGACTTCAGTGTCACCTATTATTCCATTGCACTTAGGCTTTTCACCAGTTATTTTGTTTTTTCAGTGTGTGCATGAAACTTTTTTCAAAGCATATCCCCTTATTCTCTTATCTCCCCCATAAATGGGGGTGGCTCCACCAACATTCTGTGGTTGGGGAGCGCTAGAGGACACCACACTGATAGGACTCTTTCCAGAAGGGCGGCTCACTTCGTTTCCTTCTGGGAACATGAAGGAGTTCCTACCAGCCCCTAAATGAATTCTTCAAAGAGACACTCCTTCCAGCTGGAGTGGCTGGGGGTGTGGGGGCAGAGCAGAGCAAAGGACGAAGTCCTCACCATACCCTTCCTAAGGCTGACACGTCACCTCTTCCATTTCCAGGCAAAACTTAGGAACGAGGGCCTGTGGACAGTGACACTCTGTGTCTGGGTTCAGGTGTGTCTCATTTCAGAGGCTATTGCTCATTATTATCGATAGAGATTCTGCATATTTTACCAATAAATGTATACCTAGAAGCGAGGCAGAGAATGCATATAGCTGCATCCCTTTTTTAAAACTAAACTTTAGTGAGAAATGTAGACAAGAAATGTAGAGTAGTTTAAACAATAGTAACAGCTAACATATGTGACATTTCTGCAAGAAAATGTTGTTTCCATTAGAGTATTATTCTCTGACACGATTTTTTTTTCTTCTAGGGGAGCTGATTGAAACTTGATTTTAGATATGAAAAGGCTTTTCCTCCTTTAAAAGTAACCGGGTGGCAGGGGTACAGTAAGTCTGCTGTGAGTGTTGCAGAAACATGTAAGAGGGGAGGGCTTCAGACAGAATACACAATTACGAGTTTCTTTAAGTCCGAGTTCATTGTGGTTTTACACATCTGGATAATTAACCAAGCATTACATTCTCTCTAGACTATTTTTACAAGTGCAATCTGCTCCTAACGTGATTTCCATTAGACTGTTCCAAACATCATTTAAGAACTTAGAGAGATCGCAGACGGAGATTCAGAACCCACTGTTCAGCTGTGATGGGGAGACCTCTTCCTCTCGTGGGAGAAATAAAAGATTGCAAGCTGAATTCTGAGATCCGTGTGATGTAAGAGAAAAACTGGAGGTTTATTGCTCCTTCAAGCCCCAGCAAATACAAGCATACACAAACACACCCTAATATCTCTGCTCCTTCTTGTCAGAGGTGAGCTCAAAGTGTGGTCACTGTGAGGAGAACGAGCCATACAACAGTGCTGGAAATTGGAGCTGGAAGCTGCTCTAGGTACTAGAAAGGAATGATAAGGGCAGACGAAAATCTTGATGTGTCGATTGCTAACCTAATTTGGACTACTGTATTCGATGAGTACGTTTGGCTGGTTGAGTTCCTCATTGGAGGGTCACTGCTGACTTTTAAAATACTACGTGTTCAAATAGTTTCTGGCCACGCTTTTCCTCTTTTATAATCGCTTTGATGCTGTTCCGAGCTTTTTGGAGATTAGGGTCTGATCCGATGGTAGAAGGTTAGTGTTAATTCACAGACTTCAGGGGCTGCATTGGCCAGCTGCTGCCCACATTGGTGAACACCAGCAAGACATCAGAGAGACCACAGGGCTGATAATTGCCGTGGTTGTTGCTCTCGTCGTTGTTACAGACGGAACTCAGAACAAAAGAAGCAAGAGTTCATAAAATTACAGGATTACAATCATAAGTCCTAAGGGGCCATATAGTTCATTTCTGATCCATCATACTACCACATCTCAAACTGCAGCCCCCACCCCTGGCAAATAGAAGTTTCTGTTCTATTTAAAATATATCCAGAGAAGAGAAAGCTGGGCAAGTAAGACATTTGATTTATTGTCTGGTTGTCTTTTAAACTGCTTGTGGTGGTCAGAGAATCATTAAATTGAGAAATAAATGATTCAGGAAGAATAAACTGGTCTGATCTTGCAAAAAAAAAAGTCTCAACAAGGATAGCGAAAATAATTGAAATTTCATTATAATGTTTCAGTGTCTGTTTTCCATAAAATAATCCTATAATTGTCTACTGTGTGACAGCCTGAGCCACTCAACCAATGGAATGATTAATGAAAACAGCAGTGAAGGATTTGTCACACTGACACAGGGCAAGGAAGTGTGTGATAGTCATTAGGAAGCAAAAATGAGATAAGCATCATCGTTAGGTTAGCAGATGTGGACTGAACATTGAGGAATCTGTTTTGGACATGGTTATAGAACTACCCATTTCACCACCTTCTTTAAATGGTCAGCTTGGCAAGCATGTAGTGGATGAACCCAAGGCTGAGCCCCAGTTGAAAGACCACAGACATAGTCTCCAGGACCTTTAATTAAAGTCTGATTTAATATGAGAAATGGAAGATGTGGAGGCAGCCAACCCTCAGTGGAATTCTAGCCAGGGACATGATTGGAATGCAGAGACCCTTGTTTTCATCATTTCAAGAATGGAAAGATAAGGTTAACTTTAAATGGGTTCAAATTAAAGTGAGAGAGGTAGCCTGTTCATAGTCGATGATCAGAAATTGAGTGGGTGTTCCTTTTTAATTTCCTGCCTGGATATATCCCAGATATGCATGATGGCTGCAAGGGGGAGGATGCCATAAAAATGTGGCTGTGTTAGCCTGAATTTGTCATCACCATCAATAGAGCAATTTAAAGTCCATGTCCCTCTGTCTCAGAAAGAGTCAAAGAGATGTTTTATTGTCTGATCTTATTATAACAAGACAACTTCAGTGATAACATCCAATAGAGGAAAATGTTTAGCAGTGATGTCAGATGAGTCATTCATTTATCAAATATGTTTTTATGTTCCTACTATGTGATGGGCAAGGTACACAGTGTGAGAATAATAATGCATAAAACTTTGGCCTCCCACACAGAGGTCAAGTTTTCATAATATTTTTTTTTCAAAAGACATGATTAACTTTACAAGCACAAGTTCTGTGCTTTATTCACTTTTATGTCTTCTCAAATATCTATCACAATGCCTTTGACAGAAGAGTTGTCTAATAAACCATCACTGAATGAAGATTATATAATACATCTTTACCAGTAAAATGATTACTCAAGGAAATTTGGTGTTTTTTGTTCATCTTACAGAAATTATATTTGATAAATGTTCACTTATTATTCCTAATAAGAGAATATAGCACTGTTATGCAACAAATCAATTTTCTTTCTTTTTTTTTAAATTTTTTTTTAAAAGTTTTATTTATTTATGATAGTCACACACACAGAGAGAGAGGCAGAGATACAGGCAGAGGGAGAAGCAGGCTCCATGCACCAGGAGCCCGACGTGGGATTCGATCCCAGGACCCCAGGATCACACCCTGAGCCGAAGGCAGGCGCTCAACCGCTGAGCCACCCAGGCGTCCCTCAAACTTCATTTTGAACATATGAAGTTTAATATTAGACATGCAAGTGGAGATGTCAAAAGGCAGCTTTTTCATGTAAAAAATACAAAATTATTTTTAAAATATTCCTGGGCCAAAGGCAGGCGCCAAACCGCTGCGCCACCCAGGGATCCCCAAATAAATTTTCAAGCATGTAAACACATCTTTATATTATCCCAAGGAAGCTAAAATGTGCTCACGGTTATGAATGGATACATTGTTTTCAGTCAATACTTTGCCTAAATAATTGCTGTTGCATAAGAGAGCTGCATCAGTGAGATTTTGTATAAATTATGCAAGTTACATTATTTTATCATACCTTGGAAGAAGAGTAGGATTGGTAGTAGGTCAGAGTAGGTTTGATTCTGACTCTACCCTTAACTTCTCTGAACATCCAGGCCTTCATAGAAATATGAGCGTAGTGACGTCTCCAGCATATGATTAGGGTGTGGAATAAATGAAAGCTCTTGGGGGCTCCCAGCCCTTGAACTACAGACCCCTTGCAGACAGAACCTTGGAAATATTACAGAGGGTCTGCAGACTCATATATACCCACTCAATGCTTTTAGTCTATTTTGAACATATATGCATTAGCATTTTTTCATATGCATGTAGATTAATTCAAGACTCATTCATTCAGCAACTGTTTATTGAGCACTAACAAATAAACAGCATCAGGCACAGGGGATATACTAACCTCCAAAACAGACATACCCTCGTGTTCATGGATCTTCTATTCTAGTGTGGGTGGGAGAATAACAATACACAAGATAAATAGTAAGAGTTTATAGAAAAGTGATAAGGATTTTATGCAAAAAGAGAGAAAAGAAAAAGAAAATGTAAAAAAAAAGAGAGAGAGAGAGAGAGAGTGTGTTAAAATTTTAGATGAGATGGCCAGGGAAAACATCCCTAGAAGGCCTCATTGAAGGTGTAAGGGAGTTAACTATATGGACATCAGGGGGAAGAGCATTCCCAGTGGTGGGAAAAGCTAATGCAAAGGCCCTGGTGGAAGGACCAGTACAGATCACAATCATGACTGTGGTCTAAGAAGGGCTGGAGAGGAATGAGTAAGAGGGTTGCAAGGGATAGTGTTAATGAAGTGACCAGATCATGCCAATCCTTATGCCTCCAAAAAAGCACTTTGCTTTTACGCTGAGGGAGGTGGGGAGGGGGGGGTCATTAGAGAGTTTAAACATAGGAGTGGCAAGATCAGATTTATGTTTTAGTAGACCCCTCTCTTGAAAACAGACTGGATGAGGGGAAGGATAAAAGCAGGGAGGTGCTGGTTAGGCTACTACAATAATCCAAGCAAGAAGAGTTGATGGAACAACCCGGAGCAAGGTGATGAAGTGGGGGTCTATGAAGACACTGGAGCCTGGGCTTATTTTGACAGAATAGGTTGAGTTGACAAGGTTCACTGATGGACTTTTGTGGAGCGTGAGAGAAAGAGAGATAAGAAACGGCACTGAGGCACCTGGGTAGCTCATTTGGTTAAGCGTCCGCCTCTTGATCTCAGCCCAGGTCTTGAACTCAGGGTCGTGAGTTCAAGCCCTGTGATGCACTCTGCTCTGGGCATGGAGCCTACTTAAAAAAAAGAAAAAGAAAAGGAAAAGAAATGGTGCCATGATTTTTGGCATAAGCAGTTAGAACAGAGTTGACATTAATAGAGAGGTTGTAGGGAAGACTTGCGGATTCAAGCTTCATTTTTTAAAAAAATATTTTATTTATTTATTCATGAGAGGCACAGAAAGAGAGAGGCAGAGATACAGGCAGAGGGAGAAGCAGGCTCCATGCAGGGAGCCCGATGTGGGGACTCGATCCCAGGACCCCAGGATCACACCCTGAGCCGAAGGCAGGCGCTCAACCGCTGAGCCACCCAGGCGTCCCTCAAGTTTCATTTTGAACATATGAAGTTTAATATTAGACATGCAAGTGGAGATGTCAAAAGGCAGCTTTTTCATGTAAAAAATACAAAATTATTTTTAAAATATTCCTGAAGAGTAGCTTTCTTTTCCGCGTAATCTAGAGGCAGAATTATAATGCTTGTGTCCACACAATATTTTGAAATTGAAAAAAGAACCTTGTTCTTGAAAAGGTTGGAAACAAAGATAATAGTCCAGTGACAATTTTAGTAGCCAATACATATGACTGTCCTTTCCCTCAAATACATGTAAGTTTCAAACTGCATCATCATACAGATTTTGAGGTCTTAATTTTGGTCTTGAGATCTTTTTTCTTTTTCCTTTTTTTTTAAAAACAGTTTTAAATGGAGCTTCAGGTAAGAAGAGCCCTGTGGGTGGCAGAACTTTGTTTACTGGCCCACATTATTTTATCTTTGGAAGGAAATCAGACTGTCCACCTATTCCATGGCCACTGGTCATTTTCTCGTGCGCCTCCCCAGTGACTTGCCTGTCACTGACATGATTTGGGAGGCCAGCAGAAGTGAGAGGCAGAGCTCTGTGCCATTGTGGAATTTACAGTATAGGGTAACCTGGGT
Organism: Vulpes lagopus; assembly: GCF_018345385.1. Taxonomy (NCBI): domain Eukaryota; kingdom Metazoa; phylum Chordata; class Mammalia; order Carnivora; family Canidae; genus Vulpes; species Vulpes lagopus. Next base: position 41,885,914 of record NC_054836.1, on the reverse strand, counting down.
CTCATGTGGAAATATGGCTATTTTATTACTGTCATTTAAATTAGCTTAAGCACATCATTCTTATAACACCAAATTGTGATGGTTCATTTTATTTATTTATTTATTTATTTATTTATTTATTTATTTATTTATGATAGTCACAGAGAGAGAGAGAGAGAGAGGCAGAGACACAGGCTGAGGAAGAAGCAGGCTCCATGCACCGGGAGCCTGATGTGGGACTCGATCCCGGGTCTCCAGGATCGCGCCCTGGGCCAAAGGCAGGCGCCAAACCGTTGCGCCACCCAGGGATCCCAATGTGATGGTTCATTTTAACACCTCTCTCAGTCTTACGCAGGGAAATACGTGCCAGCCCTTGCACATTACATCCACGTTCTCAACTCCAACTCCATGATGAGCATGAATATCAACCTGAAAGGAATTGCTCTTGGAAATGCATATTCAGATCCTGAATCGGTAGGTGTCTCCTTTTTCCTTTCTGTTCTGTTTTTAAGGAGATTAAATCCCCTTGAATCCAATGGAGGCTCCTCTGACTTGAGACACCTAACTCGATAGAGGGAAATGGTGTTGCCCAGTTGACTTTCTGATGATTTAAAACTTCTAATTTTTATCAAGTGTTTTAAGGTGTCAACTCATTAGGTCAACCTAGGTTGGATATGAGCGTGAACATGGAGCACATGTATGTGTGTGTATGTGTGTGTGTGATGTTTGTATTTTTTGCATATGTGTGTTGTGTGTGCATGTTTGTGGTATGTGTGTGCATTGTGACATGTGTGTTGTGTATGTTTAGATGTGTTGTGAATGTGTTTGTGTGTTCTGGGGGATGTGCCTGGGTGTATAATTGTCTTGCTTGGCTAATTCCAATACAAGATTGACAAATGACAAAGGGTTGTTTGACCAAGAAAGTGGACTTCCCTAGCTTCTCTCTTTCTTTCCCTGTGTTTTTTATGTTTCTCTTTTCTCCTCAGATCATAGAGGGCTATGCAACATTCCTGTACCAAATTGGCTTGTTGGATGAGAAGCAGAGAAAGTACTTCCAGAAGCAGTGTGATAACTGTGTGAAATACATCAAGGAGGAGAAGTGGCTTAAAGCCTTTGAAGTGAGTTCTGGGGCCTGCATTGCCCTGGAGCAATGAGAACCATCTGAGCTTGGTCCTAGAAGGACTGTGGTACTCGGGCATTTTGTTGTTGTTAGAGAAGGAATATCTGGTATGCTGTCCGAGAGCAGGGGGCAGATGAGTGGGGTCAAAGTGAAGAAAAGAACTGTCTGGGTCTCTTTGAATTTAGTTTGGCTCTATTTTAAACCTGTGATCACCTTGGAGTGTTTATCTAACTGTGTCTTTCATTAACTGTTTTGATTTCTTTAAATGCTGTGTAGGCCCTAAAGGCATACCCTATCACAAGGAAATCAGAAGAAAGGCGACCCAGAAAGTGGATGCATATGCTTCAGCATATGCTTTAAACCCTTCAGAAGGGTGATATCCACACAGGACGTTGCAGTTGGAGAAGTGGCCACAGTGTGTAACGAATGTCACATGTTCTGTGTGTCAGAAACAAAGATTATGAAGTATAGTAATTTGAAACTTTTACAACGAGCCATTGGTATTTGTAAATATCATCACAATGCTTCCCTAAAATTGAATTTGAGAATCAAATAATATGGTTCTGTTCCCCACCCTTTTTGTGGGGGGAGAAGTTATTTAAAATCTGAGACTATACTAAATACCAACATACAGGAATGCAAGTTTTTTGTTTTGTTTTGTTTTGCCAATGCAGACAATGATCATGTATCAACGATCCATTTTAGGAGTTTTTTGGCCACCTTTACTATAGAGCCATCGTGTTTCACATATTAGTAAATGAGGCAAGGATTACATTTTGAGGACTTTGGTCTTTTTGTTCTTGGGAGCATATCTTGTACCAGCTTACCTAATGGCATTACTGTTATTAAGGTTGAGGCCTGATATTAATAGTCTTCTAAGCACTGCAGGTCAGCCAGTTTAAATCAAGACAGGAGATATACAAACTTACGGAGAAGGGGGCAACAAGGTTATGCTCCATTTTACAAGCAGGGTGCATGGTACTACCTGAAATCCCCAAAGCAGTGAGTGCCTTTACCATGAAATCTTACAGCAGCAAGATGTGCAGCTGAAGCCATCCAGGAAGCCCCCACCCATACCTCAAGATGCCATTGGCCTCCTCTTTCTCTGTGTCAGGACACCTGGTGTGGCTGCAGAGTGCAGATTCAGAGTTTCTGTGCAAATGTAAATGCAAAGGAAGAGGGATCTTATGGGGACATATAGGATCACTCTTCAACATGCAATGACATGGTTTGCAAGTCTGGTTTTAGGTTATCTGTTGTAATAGGCAGAAAGGGTAAAAGGATTGAACCTCTGGAATTTTTTTTTAAGATTTTATTTATTCATGAGAGACACACAGAGAGAGGCAGAGACACAAGCAGAAGGAGAAGCAGGCTCTCTGCAGGGAGCCTGATGTGGGTTTCGATCCCAGGACCCCAGGATCATGACCTGAGCTGAAGGCAGATGCTCAACCACTGAGCCACCCAGGGCCCCTAACCTCTAGAATTTAAAATTATTATCAAAATGTTATATCGTGTGAGACCAATAGGCAAGTGAGATATTTGATGTGTTTTTTTAAATATTTATTTATTTATTATTTATGATAGACATAGAGAGAGAGAGAGAGAGAGAGAGAGAGGCAGAGACATAGGCAGAGGGAGAAGCAGGCTCCATGCACCGGGAGCCCGACGTGGGATTCGATCCCAGGTCTCCAGGATCGCGCCCTGGGCCAAAGGCAGGCGCCAAACCACTGCGCCACCCAGGGATCCCTATTTGATGTGTTTTTGAAGAAGCATACAGGGATTAAGTGATGTCAAGAGAAAGAACATGTGATAGGCCGTAAGGGATAAGGAAAGCAGAAAGATGTCCATGGTGCATGATGCAGCAGGCTGAGCACCCACAGGAAGCCCCCACCCATACCTCAAGATGCCATTGGCTTCCTCTTTCTCTGTGTCAGGACACCTGGTGTGGCTGCAGAGTGCAGATTCAGAGTTTCTGTGCAAACTGTTGAAAAATTAACCAAACTGTTGAAAAATTTAGGTTATTTTGTGTATTCAGAGGTAATGAGAAGATGGCCCATTAAGTTAAAGCTCTCCCAAACTAAATTCATCAGAAAACAAAGCAAAAGAGCCCAAAAAAAAACAAAACAAAACCAAAACAGAAGACAAAAACAACAAACCTATGACAGTACACAATGTCTCTAAGACCACTGGTCCAATATCTTGAGTGATGAGTTAACATGAAAACCTTTGTATTCTTTTAAGAGAAATAGATAAAATGATAATTAGGAAAGGAAGCAAGTAGTGGTCAGATGTGTTTCAGCGTATGCTCTAGAAGACTCCAAGAAATCCAGAAGCCCAAGAGAATACAAATGTCCAAATCACAAGCCTAATTAATAAAGGCTGTTTGATGCTCTGATCCCTTGAAATGATTTAATCAAAAAGCAGTAGCTCTGAGCTAGAGGGAATTTTATAGACGATCTTCAGCTCCTACACACACACACACACACACACACACATCCACACTCCACTGATGAGGAGGCGGAAGCCTGGGGTTGCTGAATTCAGTTGCCAGAAGCCACTTAATAGACTGTGGCAGGCCTAGGACTAGAACCATTCTCCCCAGATTCCCACCTTAGTGTTTCCCCTGCGGTAACTTTCAGGCAGTCTGTAAAAATCCTGGGACATTTAGACATTCTGCAAGATGCACAGCGGCCCATCTCTGGCCCTTTATTGTCCCCCTTACCATGACAAGGTTCTGGATCACAGAGTTCTTTCTGTAAAACAAGTTTTGACCAGAAACTGGATTTCACAGGTCTTGACCACCCACCTTAACTTGTTTGATAACACATGATTTTTGACTCTTTCTGAAACCAGATCTGTCCTTAAGGGTGGAATCTATATTTCCATTGGTTCTGAAGATAATTTCTAAAGATAAATTCCCCAATGCTGCGTACATTCAGGACTACTGCCCACCTACAGTGTCCCCTCTGGGTGGACAAGTTAGAAAAGAAAGAGATACCTCCTCTGGGCTGACATGGTCCTGTGGCTTCAGGGTTTGGCAAGCAGATACCACCATTGTGTGAGAATAAAAGCTGGCTGTTTCTCCGTGTGCAGCCCAAGTCTTTTATCCAGTTTGGCAAGCAGACCTTTGGCTGTTCTCTGCCCCTCCTCACCCCTCAGTCAGGCATCGCCATATAGTGCACAATCTGCACAGCCAGAGGCAGTGGTCCTGAGTGTCCGTAGCGCTGCTGGAGCATACTTATCACTCCCTCCCCTTTCCACAATGACCATCTTTTCATGCTTGGTCCCTAGCCCTGTGGCAATAGTAACTTGGATAAATTAAGTTGCTTCATGTTCAGTAAAGAAAACTAATCTAATAAAATAATGGAATTTTGTATTAAACCAAAAAGCATGGCCAGAAAGCATTGAAGAGTAGGAGAGATGGCAATCTGCCCCTTGGGGAGCCAGCGTGTGTGCAGGGTGGAGCATGTAGGCTGCAGAGGCATGGCCTCGGCTTGAATCTCTCCTCTGACATGATTAGGGAGGCGTCCTTGGTAAGTGACTTAACCTCGTGTGCCTTAGTTTCCTCACCTGTAAAACTAGGATACTACTGTCCTGAATTCCTGTAAGTTGGTGTTTGAAAATGTACCGAATTCATGTTTTTACAAGAGCCCCTTACAAACTCAATATCCTCATCCAAAAATGTCCCAATGTTCTCGATCTCTTTTATAAGTATTTCCTTCATCTTCTTGCTCTGCCCCAAGCCTGCTTCTCCCCTGCTTCTGTCACTCACCCTCTCAAACAGGAGCTATGTTGTCTTACCTACTTTCTACCATTTGGTTCATGGGTAGAGTGGGTGTCTTCCTTGCTCCTCATCGCTGCCCTCAGATTATGTCCTGTCCCTCCAGAAGCACTGAGCTTTGACTCTCACATCCTCAAGCGATCCTACCCACCACTTCTTGTTGTAGTTGCCTATCACTCTCTAGCTTTCTTCATCTCATCCTCTGAGAATGGGCTTACTGTCATTCTCTCTCAAGGACATCACTCTTGTCATCATGTCTAGTGATTACAGTGTCTGCGTGAATGATCCTTTTAATACCTGGCCCCTCAGTTCCTTAGTTTCCTCTCTTTCGATAATCTTGTTCTCCTCTTTACCTTAGCTGCTCAGTCCCACTATAAATAATAAAATAAAATATAAAATAAAAACCTGACAGTCACTCCACGACCTCAGATCCTCATTGTGCCAGGTCACTTCTCTGAATATACCAATTCTAATAACAGCCCTGCAACCCCATTGTCTTCCAGTGCACCAATCCTACTACCATGTCATGATCCTTACTTAGCCCCTTCGGGTCTTAGTTTCTTATTATCCAACTGAAACTCAGGGTCATCCCAGCTCCTTTGGCAAAACCACCATCCTGGCTAAAAGCACCTGTCTACCACCCCATGTCTGCCTCTCCTGCTTCACATGACAGTGAGCATACAACCATGCTCACTGCTCTCACCACCACTGATGACAAGTTTTTGAAGTCAGAAGTCCCAAGAGAACTTCCACCAGCTCCAAGCACCTGCGTATTTGTCTACAGCCTCTGCCCTCTCTCCTTGTACTATGGTGAACGGTCAGTGATCCATGTCATGGCAATCCTTCCTACAAGGCTCACTCTCACAGTCAGGGTCTTTAGGCTCCCTGTTTCCTCTGCCTAGATCTTTCCCTAGATGTCTGCATGGTTCACTTTCTTCCTTCCAGCAGGTTGACTCAAATGCCACCTTCTCAGTGAGACCTGTGTTTCCTCGTCTCTGCAGTGTCCCTTGCACTCACACACACACACACACACATGCCCACTTGCCCCATGACACCTCCTACCTCCTCTTTAGTTTTCTCCTTAATGCCTATCATTCTTATCATACTGAATGTTTTTTCTATGAATGCTTGCTTATTGGCCCCCTCTAGGATATAAACTTCACAAGGCAGGACTTGAACTGCCTTGTTCACACTGCTGTGTCCCCAGTGCCTGGGACAGTGTCCAGCACACAGAAGATATGCAATAAATGGTCACTGAATTAAATAATGGAAGAATGAGAAAATTATTGAATTAATGCAATGACAAGTGCCTGTGTGTTTTTACCTACCCTAATGTTTTCCTTCTTTCTTTCTTCTCTCTGTCCCGACCTAGATACTGGATAGACTACTAGACGGTGACTTCACAAACAACCCTTCTTACTTCCAGAATGTCACAGGATGTCCTAGTTACTATAACATATTACAGTGCATGGTAATGACAACATTTTTAAAACTATGATAGTGTTTGCTTAACAGTTTTGGCAAAATCAAATTTCTTCCAATTTGAGAAACACTATAGTTGACTTTATACTAGATAAACATGTCCTAACTGTATGGCTTTATTTGGTCTACTAATCTATAGGATTTTCCCCCCACCAATGTTGTATATGCTATAACCTGACCATCAAGAATGTATGATATTCCAGATAACTCAAAACAACCTCTGATTAACACAATTTCCCCCCAGTAGAGCTTGTTATACAAAAGTTCTTTTGTCAAGGATAGAGGCCAGGATTACAGATCTGGGAATTAGGTTCCAGAATGCCAAGTCTGTAGTGAGTTTCTTGAAAATGTCCACATTATTTGTTCTGTACTTAAGACAGCTTGGATAAGCAAAATTGCCAAAGCCTTTATGAAAATATTTGCTTTGCCTTACTTTTAACTTAAGATGGTTTGTGCACTTAGTATGGCCCTCACTTCAAGCCCTTTGGAATATTTCTCAAAGTATTCAAGTAGTTTTCTTCCATTAAAAAAAGACCAAAGTTGATGTCCTTTGTGCAGAAATAATCAAATAAAACAAAAGGTGCCAAAGTGGGTATTTGAATTTGTATAATCTTTATCTAGTGCATATGACAATACATTTTGGTTTTTTAAAATATTTATTTGTTTATTTATTTGAGAGAGAGAGAGAGAGAGAGCACACACAGAGGGAGCAGCAGACACCACCAAACTCCCCCTCTGCCGCCCCCACTAAGCAGGAAGCCCTATGTGGGGCTCGATCCCAGGATCCTGGGACCATGACATGAACCAAAGGCAGATGCTTAACCTTCTGAGCCACCCAGGCACCCCAATGCATCTTGTTTTTAAAATTGTCTTATTTATGAAATATTTTATAGATAAAATATAAAGCTAATTTCAATAGAATTTGCCAACCCTGTGGTTTTGGATTTAGATTCTCCTAAGAAAAAAACATATGGTAGGCAAAAGAGAAACAGAATTTGTAATCACAGTTCTTTTTCCTTAACAAAGTAATATATTCAAAAAATTAGCAAAAATTGAGGATGCACAAGATTGTTGATCTCAAACTCTCTTTTATCCTTTTGTAATTTCTTAAAAACAGCATTTACACCCTTTCTTCTTTTAGTATGATGAATATCACAGGCTTATCAATATCAGATTTTTATGCAGTATTTTTTTAAAAAAATAAGACTTATGGACAACTTTTTTTTTGTCTAATGTCCTTCATAAAGTCATCTGTTTTTACACTTGGTGTATTTCCCCTCTTCAATTATGGTTAGCTGGTTATTTTGTATGTGTGGTTTTAATCAACAGCAGAACATGGGAAAGAAAGCCTCAGCTTTTAATCCACCATGCCACCACCCTGGCTCCTGGCTCCTCTGGTCCATTTGACCTTCGTTCCATAGAGCCTCTGACAAGGAGCAAATTGCTTTTGATAATCTCACCTCTTGCATTTTTCCTGTTTTTGCCTCAGATGGGGTTGTTGATTGGAGTCACAGATTGTAAAATGTTAGTTTGCAAGAAAGGAAAATGGAGCATTTGCAAATGGGGTATCATCCACTTGCTGTTAGTAAAATTTCAATTCCCTCAGAACCCTCAAATCCAAGATTTCAGGATGGAGACCAGTTAAGAGTCAGGTCTCATCTTGTTCATCATTGTTTATGTTATGAGAAATTTGAAGCTTTCTCAGCATGCTGTTCCTGCCACCTGGTCATGTTCCCTGATATTTTTTTGATGTCCCCTTCTGCCAGGAAGCTGAGGACCAAAATTACTATGGGACTTTTTTGTCCCTCCCACAAGTGAGGCAAGCCATCCATGTGGGAAACCAGACCTTTAGTGATGGATCTGAAGTTGAAAAATACATGCGAGAAGATACAGTCAAGACCGTTAAGCCCTGGTTAGCTGAAATCATGAACAATTACAAGGTAAGAGAGTTACTTCAGTTACTGTCTATTTCAGGAACTTTGCAGATAACCCAGAGAAGAGGTGACTTTCTTTTATTTGTGATTCAACTTCTGCCATTTTGTTTTTACTTTTAGGATATTTTACAAATACAAATAACACCCCCCTGGACTGTTTGATTTCTTTGGATTAAGTTTTCTTTTTTCCTTCTAATTAAATAACTATCCCTTGATAGTTTCTTCAAATGAAATTCTCTTTGGCACATGCCACTTCTCATAATTTCTTGAGAAAAGAGGTACAGCAGAGCCAAGTTGACTGGCCTTGTGGAAGCCAATTTTGCCTTATTGCTTGCTTTATAATATTAATCCCAATGAAGTCAGGGTTAAATGAAATCAACTGGTTGTTCCAAAAAGTGCATTTTACCTCATAATTATATTCATTCCCATTGCTCAATCACAGTTTTTTTTTTTTTTTTTCAGTATCTGCTTTAAGCCCAAAATGGTGTTAGGCTATCAGCTTGAAACAATGAATGAGAGAGGGTCCCTGTTTTGAGGAGTATAAATTCAAGCACTTTGTTACCTGAGATGTTCTTCTGTCTGATTTTCTGCTGGAGGTACTGAAGGAAAGTGAAACCGTGATGCCCTGAAAATGCAGGCAAAGGGGTCATGGACTCCTAGAATTCGCACCATGAGAGGAGGACACCAAGAACAAGTGAGATAGGAAAAAAGCATCCTGTGATTTTCTTTTCTGCTACTGCTATTCTCACCTCTTCCTTTGATCTTCCTAAATTCTCATCATCTGTCCTAGGCCTGGTCTGCAGGGTCAGTGTGCTGATGATAGAGGGGACCACCTCCTGAGGTCATCCATTTCCTCTCTATTTCCTGGCAGAGGCAAGAGTAATGTTTGAGATGAACAAAAAACAGGGCGACCAGTAGCCAACATACCTTGGTAGGAATTAGAAAAAAGGCTAGCCTCCGTTCAGGATACTTCAGTTCCACCAGTCAAAAAATTCTACTAACATATTGCTTTAATTCAAATGAAACTCTTCACTACCATTTTTCTGCCAAGAGGAATATACATGCCTACAAGGTCTGTGTTAGAAATCTTTTTCCTTAGGATTTTTCAGTGTGCAGCCTTCAGTACTGTACGGGGAGTCTGTTGCCAAATGTACCCTTACTAGATTGTGTTCTGAAATATGCCGGACCTAGAAGGCCCATGTTTTGGTGTTGCCTCTAGTAAATAGTTTGAGTCCCTTGACCTACAATCCTTATTGAAAAAAAATCTACGGTCAGTGGCATGCCATCTACAGACCCATTATAAATTTGCAGAACTTGATGAAATACTTTTGAAGAAAGAAAGGGTCTAGCTAGATGAGGTCAGAATTTGTGTTTGGTTCTCTTGGGGTCCTTAGTGCCTGCCTACTTGGAGCCTTCTCTGCACACCTTTTTAAAGCACTTCACTGGTTGTCCTCTTCTCCGACTTCTCAGACCCTGTTGTCTCTATCACTGTGGCCACACTTAGAACCTTGGACTGTCATTGCAGTCTGTCCATTCCAGCACCAGCCTGGTGCAGATGTCAATAACAAATGAATGAATGAATGAAAAATCCATTCTATATAAATTAGTGTTACATCAAAAATATGTCTAATGTATTTGTCCATAACTTATTAGGTGTCATCTACCCCACCGCCCCCAAAAAAAGAAGAAGAAGAGCTGAGCACTTGTGTTCTCAAAACATAATAATGGGCAATAATATAACATTAAAGAATGCAAAGTCTTTTTTTTTTGAGTGGAGAGGAGATAAGGAAGTTCTGTGTATATCTTGTGTGCCCCTAGAAGAACATTTTCTCACTGTCTAAATTTAACTACAATATGATTCTTTTTTCAGCCAAGTGAGGATAGGAAGGAACATGTAGCTCACCTGATTATATAAACTATCCTGATACTGGCTAATCGCCATAGAATATCCCCTTGATTAATAAAGATCATAGTGATTAAAAATGACCCAGGATTTTGATATGTAAACATCTCTGTCCCAGTTTCCAATGTATCTTAAACCTACCAAAATGAATTCCAATGAAATCAGAATATTCTTTAAACTTTAAGCTCTGAATCAGTTGTCAGAAAGAAAGAGAATAGATCAGTGGTATAGATAAACCATGTTTCCATATAGAAAGAGAACAAAATGTGCAGTAGTCCAAACACAGAGTAAAATGTGGTTGCTGCTCCAACAGACTATGGATTCATTGCTACAGCTACCATTGCCTCCAGGGCAATGATTATCTTTGGCTTGTCTGTTAATGGTGGTGAACCTCAAAGTATATGCAATAGAATCAGAATGACCTAGGTTGTCTTAACATTAGTGCCCTCAAAATTATATTTATGCAAGTCTCTGCTAATTTGTCATAGAAAATGGTGTTTCTATTCATAGGAACATGGGAGTCTTTTTCTAGTACTAAGTTCATTTTAGGCAATGTGGAGTATCTCTGATGGGCTGAAGAAGAACTTCATGAATTTCTGGGAACTCAAAGAACTCCTGTGGTACTTCACTTTTTGTGTGGGCTACGTAAAAATATAATCGTCTCCTCGTAAGGACTTACATCATTCCCTTTCATTAATTTCAGATGTCTGGGTGGTAAATTGAAATATATTAGCAGTTTCCAAAATAAGTAGAAGAAATAATCTGTTGGACTATTGAAATTCTCATGGCTAAATCAGATCACAATACTAGCAGGATTTTTAGAGTTAGCTGGGTCATAGAGCATGGCGGTTATGAGCATGAGTTCTCAAGTATTTTGAGCTTGAATTCTGGTTCATTGTTCAGTGGCTGTGTTCCTTTAGAGGAAGATACTTAAAGTCTCTGTTCTTCAGCTTTCTAATCTGTAAAACAGAAATAATAATAGTACTTACAGGTGAGTTCTTATGAGATTTAAATAGATTACATATGTAAAAACACTTAGAACAGTGACTGGTGATTAGAAAGTGCTTGAAAATATAAGCTATTACCAATGGTGTTCAACAAACTTTAGCAAGAGTCTTAAGCACATGCTATATACAAAGTTATATAAGAAACCCTGAAAAACAGAAAAAATAAAGACTTAACAGACTTTTGGTTTCCAGTTCATCATGTAAGGAGCTTAGAAGTTACCTCTCGATCTGAAGAACAAGTAAAAAGTTAAACAAACTGAAAAGTCAACAACTCTTCCTAGATCTGTGAGAAGAGTGAGGTCAGAGGCCAAACTACTTCTCTATAAATTGGAAAGAGGCAAATACAGAGAACCACAACTTATCTGAGCAGAGACTTCCATAGGAACCAATGCCAGGGTAACAAAACCCAAACTGTAAGTTTTTACAATAAGAAAATGAACAAACCAATTAAAAAATGGTCAAAGAACTTAACACACCCAAGTCTTTTTTTTTTTTTATGATAGTCAGAGAGAGAGAGGCAGAGACACAGGCAGAGGGAGAAGCAGGCTCCATGCACCGGGAGCCCGACGTGGGATTCGATCCCGGGTCTCCAGGATCGCGCCCTGGGCCAAAGGCAGGCGCCAAACCGCTGCACCACCCAGGGATCCCAACACACCCAAGTCTTAAGATCTTAACCTCACTCAAGATATACAGATGGCATGTAAGCATATGCAGAGATGTTCAACATCATCTGTCATCAGAGAATTGCAAATTTAAACAATGAGATGCCACTACTCACCTATTAGAATGGCCAAAATCCAAAACACTGACAACAAGTGCTAGGGAGGATATAGAGGAACAAGAACTCTCATTCATTGCTGTTAGGAATACAAAATAGTATAGCTACTTTGGAAGACAGTTTGGAAGTTTGTTGTTTGCTTGTTTGTTTTTTTACATATAAAACTAAACAAATTTTACCATATAACCTAATAATCATACTCCTTGGTATTTACCCAAATGAATTGAAAATTCATGTCTACACAAAATTCTTCACACGGGTGTTTATAGCAGCTTTATTCATAATTGCCAAAACTTGGAAGCAACAAGATGTTCTTTAGTAGATGAGTGAATAAACTGTGGTATAGACAATGAACAATATATTCAGTGCTAAAAAGAATGAGCTCCCGTATAGGGCTTGAAATCTGGAATTGAGATGCCACCAGTTTTGGTTTTCTTTTTCAACATTTCTATGGCTATTTGGGGTCTTTTCTGGCTCCATACTAATTTTAGGATTATTTGTTCCAACTCTGTGAAATAAGATGAAGATATTTTGATAGGAATTACACTGAATGTATAGATTGCTTTAGGCAGCATATACAGTTTAATGGTATTTGTTCTTCCATCCGTAAGCATGGAACATTTTTCCATTTCTTTGTGTCTTCCTCAATTTCTTTCATGAATGTTCTACAATTTTCTGAGTACAGATCTTTTGCCTCTTTGGTTACGTTTATTTCTAGGTATCTTATGGTTTTGGTTGATCATCAAGACAGTATGGTACTTGCACAAAAACGGATACACAGATCAATAGAATAGAATAGAGAACCCAGAAATGGACTCTCAACTCTACGGTCAACTAATCCTCAACAAAGCAGGGAAGAATATCCAGTGGAAAAAAGACAGTCTCTTCAATAAATGGTCTTGGGAACATTGGACAGCCACATGCAGAAGAATGAGACTAGACCATTTCCTCAGACCATACACAAAAATAGACTCAAAATGAGTGAAATACCTAAATATGAGACAGAAATCCATCAAAATCCTAGAGAACACAGGCAGCAACTTCTTGCTAGACATATCTCCAAAGGCAAGGGAAACAAAAGCAAAACTGGCCTGTTGGGATTTCATTGGATAAAAAGCTTTTGCACAGCAAAGGAAATAGTCAACAAAACCCAAAGACATCTGACAGAATGGGAGAATATATTTGCAAATGACATATCAGATAGAGGGAGAATGCCCAAAATCTATAAAGGACTTATCAAACTCAACACCCAGAGAACAAACAATCCAATCAAGAAATGGGCAGAAGACATGAACAGACATTTCTCCAAAGAAGACATACAAATGGCCAACAGATGCACGAAAAGATGTTCAACATCACTCAGCATCAGGGAAATACAAACCAAAACCACAATGAGATACCACTTCACACCAGTCAGAAAGGCTAAAATGAACAAGTCAGGCAACAACAGGTATTAGCAAGGATGCAGAGAAAGGGGAACTCTCTTACACTGTTGGTGGGAATGCAAGCTGAACAGCCATTCTGGAAAACAGTATGGAGATTACTGAAGAAACTAAGAATAGAGCTACACTATGACCCAGCAATTGCATCCTGAGTATTTACCCAAAGATACGGATGTAGTGATCTGAAGGGGCACCTGCACTCCAATGTTTAGAGCAGCAATGCCAACAATAGCCAAACTATGGAAAAATCCCAGATGTCCATCGACAGATGAATGATAAAGAAGATATGATATATGTATACAATGGAATACTACTGAGCCATCAAAAAATGAAATCTTGCCATTTGCAACGATGTGCATGGAACTAGAGGATATTATGCTAAGTGAAATAAGTCAGTCAGAGAAAGACAATTATCATATGATCTCACTCATATGTGGAATTTAAGAAACAAAACAGTGGATCATAGGGGAAGAGGGGAAAAAATAAGACAAGATAAACTCAGAGAGGGAGATAAACCATAAGAGACTCTCAATCCTAGGAAACAAACTGAGGGCCTCTGGAGGGGAGGTGTGGGGGGTACAGAGTAACTGGGTGATAAACATTAAGGAGGGCACATGATGTAATGAATACTGGGTATTATTTAGGACTTATGAATCACTGACTTCTACCTCTGAAACCAATAATACATTATATGTTAATTGAATTTAAATAAAATTTTAAAAATAAAATTAAACTATATGTTATATGTGAAAAAAATTTGTTTAAAGATTTTGTTTATTTATTCATGAGAGACATAGAGAGTGAGAGGCAAGAACATAGGCAGAGAGAGAAGCAGGCTCTATGCAGGGACTCAGTCCTGGGACTCCAGAATCATGCCCTGGGCCAAAGGCAGATGCTCAACCACTGAGCCACACAGGTGTCCCGTGAAACAAATTTAATTTTAAATTAAAAATTACTTTTTACTGAGTTTTAGAAAAAATAAAAATAAATAAAAATTTAAAAAATGAGTTACCCAGTTGTGAAAAGATATGGGAAACTTAAAAGAAGTCAATATGAAAGAGCAACACACTGTATGTTTCCCACTATATGAGATTCTGGAAAAAGCAAAACTATGGAGACAGTAAAAGATTCACTTGGTGCCAGGGGTTAGGGAGGAGGGTGAGGTGAATAGGCAGGGCATAGAAGATCTTTAGAGCAGTGAAACTGTTCTATATGATATTACAGTGGTGGATACATGACATTGTACATTTGTCAAAATCTATGGAATGTACACTAGCATGAGTCAACTCTCATGTAAACTAGAGACTTTGAGTGATAGAGGTATATTAGTGTAGGTTCCTATATTGTAACAAATGTACCATTGTGTTGGGGGAAGGTGATAGTGGGAGAGCTCGTGCATCTATGGGGACAGGAGATATAATAGAACTGTATTGCTTTTTGCTCAACTTTGCTGTGTGCCTCTTGAATTAAAAAACGAAAAAGACTTGATCATCTGCTTAGTCAAAGAGGCATAGATACCAGTATATTGATAAAAGACTCCATTTCTACTTCCAGCACAATGACAAAGTAGACACTGAAAGACCTCTTCATTGAAACACAACTAAATTCACATTAGATGCAACAAATCCAGTTGCCATGCTTTTAACAAAAGAAGATCTCGAAGTGACAAAAAGAAACCAGAAAGAAAGAAAGACAAAAGATAGGAAATTGAATTCTGTAGAGCAGGCAGTATAACACAGAGTGGCCCTGAAGGTCGATGTCCTCAGCATTGTAGTTAGTGACTGAACCATAGGCCCAAGTAAGGTGAAGCTGCTAACCTGAGAGCCTGGCACCAAGCCTGGGATACATGGAGGGGCTAATTGGTCCCAGGTTGGCAACCAACTAAAGCAAGTACACAACAGCTAGTGGTGTTTTGGATTTTCAGATTTTTATTATCTAATAATAAAACAGAAGCAAATACACAACACCTAGAGCTATTTTGGGTTTTTGGATTTTTATTAGCTAAGTTCAACGCAAATGTAAGCTCATAATCAAAAATCACCCACTATACAAACTGGCTACCATTGCTGAGGATAAGCAGAAAGAACTACAAAAGATATAGATATCCAAGGGGCTGCAGATAAAGGAAATATGGGGTATAGAATATAAATAACTATGTGTGAAATATTTAAATGCATAGGTAATGAGCTTAAAAACAAGCAATTAACAAAGAACCATAAAATATGGCTAGGCCAATTTGAAGGAGAACTAATAATAATTGTTAAAAATGAAAAGTACAGCTGTTATATTTAAAATCCAGCACTTGGAGGGTACCTAGGTGGCTCAGTCAGTTGGGCATCTGCCTTTTTCTCGAGCCACAGTCCTGGGGTTGTGGGATCAAGCCCCACATTAGGCTCCCTCAGCAGGAGTCTACTTCTCCCTCACCCTCTGCCCCTCCCCCTGCTTGTGCTCACTCACTCTCTCAAATAAATAAATAAAATCTTAAAATATCTATCTATCTATCTATCTATCTATCTATCTATCTATCTACCTATCTATCTATCTAAAACCCAGTGCTTGGAATAAAGAATAGAGTAGATATTGCTGCCAATAAAATTCGTGGATTAGAAGAAAGTAACCAAAATGGAACATAGTGAGACAAAGAAGATTTGAACAATATAATTATCCAGCTTGATTTAATGAATGTATATAAATCTGTAAACATAGCGATTAGCAAGTCTTAATTATTTTAAAGAATTTGCATTATACAGCCCATATTCTCTGACCACATACCATGAATTTAGAAATCAATAATAACTATATATAAAAATATCCAAAAAATACAAATAAAAATGTAAATCCATATAAATCGTGTATCAAAAAAGTTATGTTCAAAAAGGATGAAAGCTACATATATAGTAATGTTAAAAGAGAAAAGAATTATTTTTGTCTAAATAGATCCAAAAAGGTGAATTTAATAAAATTAAAAAACATTTACAATAACATTTTTTAGCAAACTAGGAATAGTATCCCTAGTATTTTCTTATGGCTGTTGTAATACCATTACCACAGACTTGATGGGATAAACTACAGAAATTTATTTTCTTATAGTTCTGGAGGATGGAAATCTAAAGTCACTTTCACAGGGCTCAGATCAAGGTTTTAGTAGGGCTCTACTCCCTCTGGAGGCTCTATGAGATAATTCATTCCTTGCCACTTTTTGCTTTTGGTGGCTGTTGACATTCATTGGCTTGTGGCCACATCATTCTAATCTCTGCCTCTGTGGTCACATTGACTTCTTTTGGTTTATTGTCAGATATCCTCTGCCTCCCTCTTATAAGGATACATGAGACTACATTTAGGGACATACTGGATAATCCAGGATAATCTCCACATCTCAGATGCTTAACTTAATCACATCTGCAGTCTGTCTTCCTCCTTCCTTTGTATCTATCTTTGTTCATTCATTCATTTTAAATTTTCTATACAAAGTAACATTCACAGGTTCCAGGGATTAGGACTGAATGGGTATCTTTGGGGAGGGCGTATTATTCAGCCTAGCACAATATGAGACTTTCTTGACTTGATAAAAATTACCAAAAGCTTACAATAAGCATTATTCTGTTTCGTAACATACACGTTGCTCTAAAATCAGGGTTTTGTGATATAAACAAATTTAAAAATGAATGGGGGAAACTCCAATTACTAAATGTATAAGGAGTAATGGAATCATTATTTGATAAATAGTACGGTAATAGTTGTTTCAGACAAGAATCACCGATGGAGGCTAAATATAGTGAATGAAACTATGATGAGAGATAGCATCAAAATAGTCTCAAAGTATTCACCTTCAAAATATTTATGATGAAAGAAAAATTAGTAATTTATAGTAGGGAAACCTGGCATATAGAAATCAAATGATCTAAGTTAATATTATATTTGTCCCATTAAAGGGACAAATCAACGTTATATGTCTCTGATGTATTATGCTGAGAAGACACAATAACATTAATGTGATATTCTTCCAAAAAATATCTAACAGGACTTTGATCATGAGGAAACATCAGACAAACTCAAATTAGGGAACATTTCACAAAATAATTGTCAAAATGTCATGAAAGACCAAAGAAGAAGAGGAAAGAAAAGGTGGAGAAAAAGGAAGAAAGAAAAGAGGGAGAAAGAGAAAAAGAGGAGGAAGAAAAAAGAAAAGAAAAACAAACAAACAAAAAAACCAACTTGGAGGACGAAGGAGACTTGAAACCTAAATGTATATACTATGTTACCTAGGACCAGAAAAAAGTTATTAGGTGATGGTAAATTTTTAATAAAATCTGTAGAAAATGGTTTATATCAGTGTTAATTTTCTGATTTAATGATTTCATGGTGGTTATGTTAAATGTTAATAATTTGAAGGCTACCTAAAGGGTACACAAGAATTCTCATACTATTTAACAGCTTTATTGAGGATACAGTTCACATACTGCAGAATTTACCAATTTAAAATATTCAAGTCTGTGGCTTTTTAGGATATTCACAAATGTTTGCAGCCATTACCACTATTTAATTTAAGAATGTTTTTGCCACATCCCCAAAAATCCCTTATCCTTTGGCAATAACTCCCACATTTTCCCTGTCTCCAGCCCCTGACAACTACTACTCTCCTGCTTCTGTGGATTTGCCTACTTTGGACATTGTACATAGGTGGAAGCAATACGTGGCTTTTTGTAACTGGCTTCTTTCACTTAGCATAATGTTATCAGGTTCATGCATGTAGAATGGATCAGTACTTCATTCCTTTTTATTGCCAAATAGTATTCCATTGCATGGCTATGCCCCCATTTTATTCATCCATTCACCAGTTCTTCCCATTTTTTGACTATTACTAATAATGCTGCTGTGATCATTCATGTGCAAGCTTTTGTATGGACATGTTTTCAATTCTCTTCATTATATCCCTAGGAGTGGAATTTCAGGGTATATGGTAGCTTCATATTTGACATTTTGAAGAACTGCCAAACTTTCCAAAGTGGCTGCACCAGTTTACAATTCTCCTAGCAATGGATGAGAGTTTTAATTTCTCCCCATCTTTGTCAGCACTTGCTATTGTCTGACACTTCGATTCTAGCCATCCTAATGAGTATGAACTATCCCTTTGTGGTTTTGACTGGAATTTCTCTAATGAGTTTCCATGTGCTTTTAATTGTTCATTTTTGTAAATTCTTTGGAGAAATGTTTATCCAGGTCCTTTACCCATTTATTAATTGCATTATTTGCCTTTTTACCGTTGAGTTCTGAGAGTTCTCTATGTATTCTGAATATTAGTCCTTTATCCTTTATAGGATTTCAGAAATATTTTCTCCCATTCTGTGGGCTTTCTTTTCATTTTCTTGATGGTGTCCATCGAAGCCCCAAAGCTTTAAATTCTGACAAAGTCCAATGTATCTGTGTTTCCTTTTGTTACTTATGCTTTTGGTATTGTATCTAAGAAACTATTGCCTAACTCAAAGTAATAAATATTTATTCCTATGCTTTCTTTTGAGTTTTAGCTATTATTTGTCATTAGTGGAAATTAATAAGCCATAGATGGATGCAATAATATAAGGACTCTTAGAAATATAATGTTGGGTTTTAAAAAAGCATGCTGCAGAAGAATACATACAGAGTAAAACATGAAAACAAGCAAAAATCAATAATATATTATTTTGAGATACATCCATAGGTAGTAAAACCATTTTTCAAAAGTAAAATGATTCTAAACCTAAACCTCAGCATAGTGGTTCTCTCTGTGGGGTAGATAGATGGTTGGGACAGGGGAGAAGTACTCTGGGTAGATTCTCTGATATTGGTAACACACTGTTCTTAGGGTGGCTGGTGCATTTGTGAATGTCTGCTTATATTATGCTTCCTAATCTACAGATAGAGTATATATATTCTTTGACATATATATAGGGTACGTGATAAAATTTTGAAGGAGGCAGACTATGATTAGTACTTTGCAGAGATTTAACTGACCATGTTTTGAGCTTAGTATGGACTGCTTAGTATGGCCATACTTTTAAACTCCCTCAGCATACGACAGAGACTTGCAAGGCATTAGGTGGAGACAAAGACATGGATCTACTCTCATGGAGAATTCCAGCCGTTTTCCTCACAGGGAGAGGAAACATGGATTACATAATCCAAAATAGTAGGTGATTAGAATAATCTTTTTCTACCTCGCCCTATCTGCTCATTAGCAGGCAATAAATTTACCTTGCAAATCATACTCTATTCCAGCTCCCTGATATTGATGGTAAGGTGTGTTCAGTGTCAGGTGTCAAGCTGCCTAGAATTTAAATTTTTCCTTTCACTCCCTAATCTGTAAAATCCTATTTATCTCATTGACAATAAGCATAATAAGGGCAGCCACCTTGCCTTCTTGTTCACCACTCTACACGAGGCACCTAGCACAGTGTCTGACATGTAGTAGACATTTAGTAAACTTTCATGATGAAATAATTGTCATGGGAAAAAGGAAATAATGTCGAAAGGCTTGACAGAGAGTCGATGTTACCTAATACATCTTACTCTTTTAATTTGTCCTTCTTCTACCCTTCTGAAACTGCACTTCCACTTTGGCTGTGGTTTGCATTGCTGCTTTTGCTTTAGAAGCACCTGGGGAAACTCAAAAATAAAAACTTAATCATGGCCCATTCCACCAAAGGTTCTTATTTAGTTGCCTCGTATATCAACTAGCACATAGTAGTGTGAATAAATTTGGAAGGGAAGGAGGGAAAAAAAGACAGAATGACAGAATAAAGACAGGTGGTTTGTTCATTATACCATAAGCTGTCTTTACAATAAACTCATCTTTGATTTTAATAACTGCAGATAATTCTCCAGTCTGATTACCATTGATTACATCTATTTTGTTCCTATCTCCTTAAGCAGCATTAAAAAAAAAAAAAAAGCAAACACACCCTCATAGGTTGATTATAAGATGTTTCTTGTTTTTTAAAATAATAAATTTTGGCCAGGGGTGGAAAACGTATCTCTCAAATCTGGGAAATGCAGCCCATACTCCATAAGAGCTATTGGCTTTGAATACCCTTCTCTATATAGAGCTCCATGCTCTGGTCCTTAGTCCTTTCTGGAAGTTACTCTGTTCTGGTAATGATTCTTGTAGAAAAAAAAAAATCTAAGTATGTTTTTAACCTCCCTCTCTCTGTTTGGTTATATTTAGTTCTTGCCTTCCCAAAAATATATGAGCTATATTTTCAAAGTCTAAGTGTACATGAGAGAGGGAAAATGTGAGTGAGTGTGTGCGTGTGTATGTGTGTGGTGTATTCCTGTTTAATTTAAGAATGTTTTTGCCACATCCCCAAAAAATCCCTTATCCTTTGGCAATAACTCCCACATTTTCCCTGTCTCCAGCCCCTGACAACTACTACTCTCCTGCTTCTGTGGATTTGCCTACTTTGGACATTGTACATAGTGGAAGCAATACGTGGCTTTTTGTAACTGGCTTCTTTCACTTAGCATATGTTATCAGGTTCATGCATGTAGAATGGATCAGTACTTCATTCCTTTTTATTGCCAAATAGTATTCCATTGCATGGCTATGCCCCCATTTTATTCATCCATTCACCAGTTCTTCCCATTTTTTGACTATTACTAATAATGCTGCTGTGATCATTCATGTGCAAGCTTTTGTATGGACATGTTTTCAATTCTCTTCATTATATCCCTAGGAGTGGAATTTCATGTATATGGTAGCTTCATATTTGACATTTTGAAGAACTTGCCAACTTTCCAAAGTGGCTGCACCAGTTTACAATTCTCCTAGCAATGGATGAGAGTTTTAATTTCTCCCCATCTTTGTCAGCACTTGCTATTGTCTGACACTTCGATTCTAGCCATCCTAATGAGTATGAACTATCCCTTTGTGGTTTTGACTGGAATTTCTCTAATGAGTTTCCATGTGCTTTTAATTGTTCATTTTTGTAAATTCTTTGGAGAAATGTTTATCCAGGTCCTTTACCCATTTATTAATTGCATTATTTGCCTTTTTACCGTTGAGTTCTGAGAGTTCTCTATGTATTCTGAATATTAGTCCTTTATCCTTTATAGGATTTCAGAAATATTTTCTCCATTCTGTGGGCTTTCTTTTCATTTTCTTGATGGTGTCCATCGAAGCCCCAAAGCTTTAAATTCTGACAAAGTCCAATGTATCTGTGTTTCCTTTTGTTACTTATGCTTTTTTTTTTTTTTTTTTTTTTTTTTTTTTTTTTTTTTTTTTTTTTTTTTTTTTTTTTTTTTTTTTTTTTTTTTTTTTTTTTTTTTTTTTTTTTTTAGGTAGGCTCCACGAGTCTCAAAACCAATAAGCTAAGAGATGCATATTTGAATCCAGTTGTATGAAAACTAACTTTATGAATACAGGCAATTATATCAGCTGACTTTACTTCGAAAAGATAAACAGGAAAAGAGTGGGGGGGTGAAAGTGGGGGTAGTCCTTTCCAGAGAGTAAGGAGTGTCTTTTCTGCAATAACCGTCACCATGCTGCAGTAGCTTCTCCATCTCTAGTCTCGTGCCATCATATAACAGGAGAAGGTGCCAAACACTGACACTAATGTTATAAAACACTGGACCATGGGAAACCACCACCATCCTCTGGGGAGTGGGAAGAAAATAGTAAAGCCTTCATTTTTTAATTTTTTTAAAAAAGGAAATTAAAAACAAAAATAAGCTCTGCTAATGTTAATAGATGGATTGGCACCAGGAGCTTATTTGGTCTGTGTGTTAGAGAGTCACATATTTAGTTGTGAGGGAGCTGGAATGCAAAGCCCCTGTTTTGGGCTTTCTAACCTTCCCCATCATCATTTGAGTCCATTTGACACAGGATCTGACTCCAGGCTTAGTGCTTTTTTCCACTAGAGTTTTCTCTTCTTCCATCTGAGCATGACTTAATTCAGTAGGCAGTTGACCTGGTCTATTGGTCCACAAGGGGAGGCAATATTCACACACTTCCTGCTGCCTGAGGAAACCGGAGTCATGACCCCTGGGGCTCTTCCAGAGCCATGTCATCACTGGATTTGCCTGCCCTGCACTGTAGAAGTTGCCCAGTCACACCCCTGCCGCAGGGGTGCTGTCAACTTGATCATTATGAGCAACCCACAAGTCTTGTCACTGGGTAACAGTCTACACCACAGCACAAGGTTCCTGTGCTGAGTGACCTGTGACTGAAAGAAAGCTAGAAACTTCAACCAAGCTTTATAAGAAGAGCAGGGCGGGAGCCCCTGACCTCCTGTGCCTTGACTTTCCTGTGTCTCCCCAGGCTCCGTTCATGCTGAATATTCATTCATGTTCCTTCATCATCCTCACAGTCCTCCTATTTGTTACCCTGATATGCACAGTCCTTTTGAGCTTATTCTCTGGAAAAAATAGGGAAAAGGCGTTTTACTTACCAAACAAGGGACAAGGGGGAGCTATGTTTTGGGAGAAAAAAAACGCCAAAACACCCCCCAAATGAATTGCAAGCTCCTGGGTGGCTTTGATGGAATATCACTATTGAGCGTATGGGGCAGAGAATCTTGCATCTAATACCAGGTTTTTCTGTGTAGGTGAAAATGAAAACAACCCAGAGTCAATTAGATTTGTTTTTTTGTTTTGTTTTGTTTTTAATTTGGTAGGGAAAAGTGAGCTGTGCAACTTGTCTTCTCTCCTGAGGAGATCAGCCTGATCAGAAACTTTTCATTAATTTTGCCACTCACCTGGGGACTAATGTAGGCAGGCAGGAATGAGACTTCCAGAAGTGGCTTTTCTGGCTCCTTGAATGAGTCCCTATTTACTCTTAGATTTCTTCTCATATAAAGGCAAGGTAATCTTCATTTGCAGAGAACTAGAACCTTCTGACGCTGGAAGGGAAATTTGTTATGGTAGATGAGAATGCTGATGGTTGACATGTCAGAGGCCAGCTGGAATCCAAAGTGGACTGCACCTTGCTGAATGCTCTACTCACGTAGTAGTGGAGTACCTCCCTTCCCAGTGTTCATATGTTCCTTTGGGACCTTCTGAGCACTTTTTTTTTTTAAAGATTTTATTTATTTGACAGAGAGAGAGAGAGAACACAAGCAGGCAGAGCAGCAGGCAGAGGGAGAAGCAGGCTCCCTGCTGAGCAAGGAGCCGGACATGGGACTCAATCACAGGACCCTGAGATCATGACCTGAGCCGAAGGCAGACACTTAACTGACTGAGCCACCAGGTGCCCCTTCTGAGAACTGCTAAATTGATGCCTGTTGAGGTTGTTCACCTTTCTCCTGTGACAGACCACCCTGCTCTCGGTTGGTCCTTGGGAAAGCTTCAGCAGGGAGGTCATCTCTCTGTCCTTCCCCAGCAGAAGGGAGAGCAGACAAAAGTATTAGTGCATAGTGGCAAGGGCTCCACTTCCCCTTTTTTCTTCTCAATATCCTTGATGGACCCACTCAATTTTATAGCAGTGTTATTTATTTTTGAACTTGAGGGACAGTGATATCGAGGAGCAGGGAGCTGAAAGGGAACTGGACGGCAAGGTTTTTCTACAGCTCCTATCTATTCCCATAATAATTGAGGCTGTAGGAATACCTCCGGTCCTGCACATGGACTATTTTCCAGTTTCCTTAGTCCAGCTTGATGGACTACAGATTGTTCCCCTGAGAATGGCTGTCCTTGGAAGTTCTGTCATTTGGCAACTGTTGACAAAGGGACAGATTTTCTTTGCAGGGTATACCAAACCCAAGGTATACATGGCTGCTGTCCAATA
Organism: Vulpes lagopus; assembly: GCF_018345385.1. Classification (NCBI taxonomy): domain Eukaryota; kingdom Metazoa; phylum Chordata; class Mammalia; order Carnivora; family Canidae; genus Vulpes; species Vulpes lagopus. The sequence goes on along the minus strand of NC_054836.1, from coordinate 41,861,732 downwards.
GAAATATAATGCAAGCCACATATGTAATTTTAAATTTTCCAGAAGGAACACTCAAAGTACATAAAGAAACAGGTGAAATTAATTTTAATAACATTTTCTTTAACCCAATATACCCCAAATATTATATCTACATAGCATCAATATTAAGAAATTGAGATAGTTTACATTCTTTTCTTTGTATGAAGTCATCAAAATCCAGTGTGTATCTCAGACTTACAGCACTCTTCTTTTTTTTTCTTAAAGATTTTCTTTATTCATGAGAGACACAGAGAGAGAGGCAGAGACACGGGCAGAGGGAGAAGCAGGCTCCATGCAGGGAGCCCAATGTGGGACTCGATCCCGGGACTCCAGGATCACACCCTAAGCCAAAGGCAGGCGCTCAACCACTGAGCCACCCAGGTATCCCAGCCCTTCTCAATTTGGACTAGCCACATTCCAAGCACTCACTAGCCACATGTGGCTGCTGGCTTGATTAGTGTGGGCCAATACCTGTAGACTTTATTATTATCAATCACAGTATTTTTCATTTGTTCCATGGAGCTGTTTCTTGTTGCTTGGGCTGAGTGCAAATGTATACTTATTAGCGAAGACCATTTAGTAATGTGGAAAAGGAAAGAATTGGCTTGTTTAGAGCCTTCAGTAGAGTAATAACAACGGCAGGCATGAGACAGTTTTTGGAGATGACCCTTGGTGTGATCCTGAAGCTGACATTCTGACAACCAGAGAAGACGATTCCTCTCTAGAGTGACTTGTCTGGGGGGATGGACAGGTCTGCTACTGGGGCAGTTTCAGTTCATTAAATCTAGTCATTGTGATGAGGGTCAAAGGCGACTCTTAAGAGGTTAGGGAATCAGTAAAGGCCTCTGAGAACAGACTCTGAAACAAGAAGCCAAGCAAAGAATCCCCTCAAGTGGGCCCCCATGACTTTTCTATTCAAACTAGAGGAAATATATTATTCTGGGTCATTATTAGAAGTAATTTTAAGCATGTAGTTAAATTTTAGGTAGTTAAATTTTCTTTCAAATAGCTCTAGGTTGCAGTGATGGCTTGCTGGATCCTTTTCAAGTTGGCTTTGCTTCCTGTTCCCCTCTCAAAGCAACTGAATTATTTAGAGTTAAGTTGTAAGAAGGCAGGAATAATTTTCTTTGGCCAAAAGACATTATTTGTATAATCGCTGGACACTCACTCAAACTTGTTTCTCCACTTTCGTTTTTCTTTACTCGTCTTGGCATAACCAGCTGGTAGGGGAATGGCAGGCACATGGGGGTGTTTATTCTGAGTTCATTCACTCTCTTTCTTTGTCTTCATTTTTCCTTAAACTTGGAAGCAGAATATGTCCCTTTTGAAGAACAGCTTGGTTGCAGAAGTGACTAGCGTTTCATTCAATGGTGGCATAATTTTTCCACCAGTCTTCTCTAGGCAGACCCTGGGGGATCCGGCTTCCTGCACTGCAGCCCTATATCCCCACAGAACCACCAGGAAGAAGTAGAGCCAGAAGTGCAAGCAACGGGCCTCAAGGGCTGAGGCACTGTCCGCGCAAGCTTGACAACTGTCTCCAGTCGCAAACATTTCTTGAACATTCTACTCCACAGCTGAAATTCAGATTTTCTTTTGCAGTTGAGCTTTTGGGAAACCCTGGGGAATTACCCTAGGTTGAAGTGGATATTGGTGAAGTTAATTCTCTTCTGTTCAGGAGAAAGGCACTGGTGGGTCATGCTAATTGCCTCCAGCAGAAAGAACTCCCAGCTACACTGGGGTTTGTAATAGAAGAATGATAAGTAAGGCAGCCAGAAGAGGAAGTGTGGAGGGCTGCTTTGTAGGAGTTTCATTGATTTAGCATCTGTAGGGAAAGCTTCTTTTTTTAAAAAAAAAAAAGAAAAAAAAAACCCTTTATTTTTGATGAGTGCACAGGAGAACATTCAAAACTAAGACAGATAGTGGCCAAGTGGGGACCGCTGTGCAGCCTGGAATAGCATAGGCTGCCGTTCGACCATTTCCCCAGACAGGAAACCACAAAATGTTAGAGATTAAGGTCACTAGATCATTGGGAAAAGAGCATAACTTTGTCTGCAAAGTATTATGATGGATTGTAAATGGGCCAAAATATAAGCATAAATCTTTCGTCTAAAAATGCAACAGAAATCCAGCCTTCTCACAAAGGCGCAGTTGGCTTTCCTGTCGTACTGAGAGACCAGAGCCCCCTTTGGCGGGATTTCAGTAATTTTCCTAATAAGTAGAGGAGTAGTAGGGAAAGCAGAGAGAAAAGCTTTGTGTTCTCTGTCAGTAACACGTGTGCTTCAGTTTGGGTTAAAAAAAAAAAAAAGCTAAGGCTTAGATCAGTAAGTGGCCCTCATGCAGTTTATTCTCAATCTTACACTTTTCTACTGGTGACAATGAAAATATATCAAAATCACATTCATATGCCTTTTTGCCCCAAATCCCTTCTTTCAAGTATTCTGTTGTACAGCCACCATGGAAAGCACTGATGTCTTTTTTTTCCCCTTTGAGTATCATGGGCGACTCCCTAACTTACTTGAAGTCAGAATCTGACTTTAGAGGACTGGGGGTGTTTTCAGGGGAGTCTGCAGGTCAACTGGTCTGCGGCTATCTTTGGCTAGTGGTTGGTTGCTTTTTATCTTCCTGGAAAATATTTACCCTTCAGGGGTGTGCACTGTGTAAAATAAGGTTAATTGTCATCTGATTCTGTTCATCTGGTCTTTACTAGGGAGAGGTTTTCTTGCTGAGAGAGTTAAATCCTTGGAAAAAAAACCTGATTTATATACATCCAGAAGCTGCAAAGTTTATGGTTTAAAATGTTAAAATGACTAGATTTTTAAAAGAATTAAGTGGAACTGACTGGTTGACCCCTCTTTTAGGAAAACTATGAGATGAAAGAGTAAACATGCCTCTCCTCATCTAATTATTCTCTGCTTTGGAAAGTTAAAAAAAAATCTGGAGCATTAGGAGGCTAGGGGGTCACATCTTTTCATATCTGTTCCCTGGGTGTCTAGTCCTCAGGCTCTCCATGAATATTTACTATTGAATAAGTAGAGATTTCCTAGCAGCAGATTAAACAAGCAAACAAACAAAACACACTCCACATATAAGTGAGCATGCACTCTTTCCTCCAACTCAAACAAAAGGCCACTTCCCTTCCATTTTCAATGGAAGTAAAATTCAGCTGCCTGTGGATCCAGGAAGGAAAGGAAATAAATGAACAGAGTTGGATTGAGACCTATTGATCTTTCTTTTTTACCGATGACAAAGACATAGATACAGGGAAATATTTTCCTCTTCTAAGAAAAACAATAGCATAAGCAGCAAATAGATGACAGGTGCCCTTGCACCTCTGTCAGAGGGGACACTGAGGAAGGGGTGGGGCTGGTCTCAGGGGGACAGCCACTGCACAGGGTTAGCTCACTGTGGGTGAGTGGAAATACAGGCACAGCTTGGTCAGATCTCCCAGTAGTTAAGTGCTGGCCTCTAATTCCAAGAGCGGCAACAATACCATGTAGACTACATGAGTATATATCTGTAAGCGCAACTCAGACCTACAGCAGCCAACTTAAAATCTCTGCATCCCACTATAGGAACTCACTTTCCAGGTTATTCTTGATCAAAAGTAACAACAACATTGGTAAAACCTTGCTCTTCAGGTTACAGGATACTTTTGCATCTCACATCACATCTGGCCCTTCCAACAGTCCCAGAATATAAATATTCCACTTCACAGAGGAGAGAATTAAGGCTCAGAGTGAGTCGATGACATACCGAAGGTCACTTAGTAAATCCAGGCCTTGGGAGGCTGAGCTGGGGCTGGAGCTCAAGCCTTCTGTCTGCATGCCTCATACTACTTTTATGAGCCCACTGTTTGTTTTGTCAAATTGATGACCTAGTGCAGTTGCATTAGAATTATAACTCTCATTACACCCTAAATCACGATTGTAATTCTTACTTGGAGATTGTAGAGCTATTTAAATAGCTGCGTTGAGCTTTTTAGATGTGTTGATAATAATAATAGCTGTTAGCACTCATTGAACATTTACTCTGTGCCCAGAATGCAGAGAGCTTTACATGCATTATGTTATGTCATTTTCCCAGAGACTCTGTCATATATAGTTCCCTTCCACCCATTTTACAGATGAGGAAATGGAGCTCTAGACAGATTGAGGAATTTAAGATAATCTTGCTAGGAAGTGACAGTTAGGATTCAAACCACAGAGCCTGTGCTGTCAACTATAAATCTGCATCCTTCATTCCACGCTTACCTTTAGGTTTGCTTCCTGCCTGTGGAATTACAAAAATGGAACAAACCACTTGTTCAATGTGTTCCTTTAGGGGGCAATGATTTAGTCAGTGAGGAAGGACAGAGGAAGGGTTAGATGCATGCACTTTGGACTCAAACAGGTCTGAGCTTGACTCTACTCCCAGTTACCTCATCTCCCTCTACCTTTGTCTCGTTGCCCCTAAAATGGGATTTTTGGGGAAGGTGTTGTGAAATCATGTATAGTTCCTCCAGCATAAGAAGAATAAGAACATTGGGGATCCCTGGGTGGCTCAGCGGTTTGGCGCCTGCCTTTGGCCCAGGGCGCGATCCTGGAGTCCTAGGATTGAGTCCTGCATCGGGATCCCGACATGGAGGCTGCTCCTCCCTCCTCCTGTGTCTCTGTCTCTGTCTCTGTCTCTCTCTCTCTCTGTCTGTCATAAATAAATAAATAAATCTTAAAAAAAAGAAGAATGAGAACATTCTGCTGTTATTCAAAAATGTCCTTTTAAAAACTATACTCTATTATTATTATTATTATTATTATTATTATTATTATTTGACAGAGAGAGAGTTTGAGAGAGCACATGCGGGGAGTGGCAGAGGGAGTGGGAGGCAGAGGGAGAGGGAGAAGCAGGCTCCCTGCAAAGGCTATATCCTTACCATACTTTTCTAGCAGTCAGATATGGGGAAATTCCTTGCAATTTGAATCCCATGCTTCAAAACTAAAAGTTCCTTTAAAAGAGTAACTTATAAAATTATGGCTCTGACTACCAAGAAAAGATTGCTGAGATACCATGCCCAATGTGTGTAAAATTAGGAGTGAAAGGCATGTTATTTCAGGCATTTGAATAGATGGAGTTCCGGTTTATACTGGCTGGATTTCCTCCTACTGTAGGCCTTTTCTGGAAGAGTGAGATTGGCAATCAAGTATTTGACACTAAAGTACCATCCGCATATTCTGAAGGCTTATTTTAGAAGAAGGGCTTTTCGAGTCTTCTAAGTCATTCTCGTTATCAACCTACTTGAAAAGGAGGAGGACGTAACACGCACTGAACTAATTTGTGTCAGGCACTATGCTAGCAACCCTGTGCGCAGCATCTCATTTACTCTCACTACAATGAGATGTAGGTCTTCCCATCTTCATGCCCAAAAAAGGGAATGCAGCCCAGGGAGGTTAAGCCACAAGTCCAGGGGTTCCCAGTTACTGCACACTGGGGCAAGGGTGACACAGGTTCGTTGTTGTATGAGTTTGGATTTTCTGCTTCCGGCAACAGAAACAACTGTGCTTACATAAAAAGAATTGATCAAAAGACATGATAGGTCATGGAATTCACAGAAAAATTGAAAAAGTGGAGTGAGGTAAGATTGGGACCGCAGAAAATTCTAGGGATCCAGATAGGCAAACTAATGGGCAGACTCACCAGGGAACCTATGTCACTGTGCCCACAATTCAAATTTATGAAAAGACCATTTGAGTGCCGTAGCTTAGGTCACGCGCTCATCCCTTGTACAGAGGAGGCAGGATGCTGTGATTGACAGCCTCCACTAGGGCTGGATCCATTGCAGGTGCACAAGTCCTGTTATCAAAGGAAGGGAGAGTGGATGTAGGCAGCCAAAGCAATAGATGATCAGCATACAGCCTTATAGAAAACTTTTAGAGAGTACGATAGACTTTACCCAGTAAGTGTCAATACTTTTCCTGGGATGCCAGGTCCTGTGCAAGGCTGCAGGCAGGAAAGTGCTAGGAGAGCCCTGTTCTCAGGAAGCTGATGCTCTGCCTCAACTGCTTAATCAGTGGCACTCCCTACAAGAGAAGTGAGGCATCTGTTACCAGCTGAATAACGGCCTTGTACACATCCTTGTGCTTAGAGCCAAAGTGAGAAATGACTGAGAGCTGTCATCAGAGTTGGACTAACAGACCAAGGTTGTTTCTGAACCGGAGGTGTGAACTGTGTCTCACACTCAACCAGCTCTCCGTTCCCAGAGGCTTCCAGTAGCACTAAACATTTAGCTGTGGGGAGTCAGTAAATGCTTGTTGGTTTGAAGGAATTTCGCTCTTTTCTTAAGGAGTTCTAGGTAGGAGTTTGGAAGTCTGGGATCTCGGACATATCCTGGCACCTCTTGTGTCACAGTTTCCTTAACAGTTAAGTAGAGGCAGACGTTGTAATTCCTGCCGTCTCGACCTCATGAAGCGTATGAGAATAAAGCCATATGTACAAGAAAGCACTTCGGAAGGCAAATAGCAAAAATGCTTTTCTCATCTCTGCCTTTGGACCAAACAAACAAACAAACAAACAAAAGATGCTTGTAATCCAATCTTTCTTATAAATGCTTGAATTCTGGGATGGATTTTTAAGGTCATCAACAAACAAACTAGTTAGGCTGTTTATCTTGTCATGAAAATTGAGCACTGGTAATATTTGAGTTTATTCCTCAGTAAAGACCACCTTTTGCCAGCCAAGATTCCCAACCTCTTAGTGTTATTGTCTTATTATCGTTTCATTATAAAAACATCCTAATTATATTTAACCCCCCAACACACACAAACAACCCTAGCAAATAGTCAACTCAAAACAAATCACCCATATTTTAGTTATCTTAACTGTTAGTGTTTTGATGTATTCTTTTCCCAAGTTGGAAGCACCTTTATTGAAAATGTTGTAACTAGGGCAGCCCGGGTGGCTCAGCGGTTTAGCGCTGCCTTCAACCCAGGGCGTGATCCTGGGGACCTGGGATTGACTCCCATGTCGGGCTCCCTGCATAGAGCCTGCTTCTCCCTCTGCCTGAGTCTCTGCTTCTCTCTCTCTCTCTCTCTCTCTCTCTCTCTCTCTCTCTGTGTTTCTCATGAATAAATAAATAAAATCTTTAAAAAAAAATGTTGTAACTATAGAGTACAAGCAGTGGAATCCTGGTCTTCACTGCTTTTTAATAAGAAGTTATTTTTCCATGTTTTGCAAAACCTTCCATTTCACCAAGCTAACTGATCAGATCTCTAAATAGTAAAAGAAAAGAAAATTCTCCTTTACTCTTTAATTAAAGCTTCACAGCTGTCCAGGAAAGAAAGTGAGGACACTGGGTGTTTCGGGGGGTGGCCTGGTGTTGTCACTGCAAACCAACTCCATCTGGCCAGTCTGTCCCTTGTGCCTTGTGTTTTAGTCTCTGCTCAGAAGAGAAGGGTAGCTAAAAGCTGCATTCATGTCGGTCTCCATCTCTCTGTCTTTAGATCTTGTTGCCTAAAATACTAGCAAGCCTCAGGGAAAGATTTGCCCCAGACTGTCACAGGGTTAGCCTGAGAGCCCTGCCTCCTGGGAAACTCCTCAGGCCAAAGCTGACCAGGGCAGCTGGTCACCCCACCAGGAAGAAATGGAGCAAATGTATCCAGATCCTTCATAATTGGCCAGCTCATCAGGGCTTAGGCTTTGTCCCGGAACTCCTCTGACTACCAGGACAGAGGTAGCTGAGTAGCATGTGCCCTTAGGCATCAGGACCACCCACTCCTACGCTCCACCCACCTGGCTTCTTGGCTCACTGTCCCTGGATCCTGAGATCTCTCTCCCACTCACCCAGCCCTAAAGGCTACTGAGATATTCCTGTCAGGGCTGATGAGAGTAAATGTGACATTTAGATAAAAATAAAAGCTCTGGAATTCTTATATTTAATGCTGGCAGCCTTAAATGCCAGCTTTGAAATCACTTCACTTGATCATTAATCTGATCTTTTCTTTTCCTTTTTTTTTTTTTGCATTTGACTTATATGCCCTTTAGAAGTTAAAAATGTTTTCCTTGCTTTAAGAAGATTTCCATTTGCCCCCCAAAGTAGGCCTTCTCCACATCACATGCACAAAATTATGCAGTTCGGCCCTCCACTGTCTTGTTCCAGAGAGTTAGTGCTCTTGTTTGTGATGAGTCTTGAATAACAAGGGGCACAGCTCAGGGATGGATTTCATTTCAATTCAGTCCAACAAACGCGTATTCTAATGCTGTACAAATAAGCCTGTTTTGGCTGTAACCTGTGGATTTGCATCTCTGAAAGACAAAAAAAAAATTCAAATTAATTTCAAAATATACTGATGATAGGAAGATAGCTCCAAGAGACACACAGAAAGATGCAAGCTTCATTTAGTGGCCACGGAGTGGAAAACAGCCTGATGCACTTGTGTATTTGGTAGTTAATCAACATCTTTTCATGGAATTCTAGAAGAGGAATTACTTTGTAGATGATTATCTTCGTTAATCAGGCCTTCCTAGAATGGTGGAGTATTTAAGCCGTGTTCACTGGTACAGATCATGTGTAATTGTTTCCATACTGTTGGCAAAACAGCTGTAGGAGTTTTGCATGGGCCATACGTACCCAAGGTCTTTGAGGCAATTTCTTTGTATAAACAATGCAAATTTTCATTGCTATAGTTGAGTTAAGTTTTTTAAAGAGGCTTTAAATCTATGAAGAGCTTTTCCTTTGAGTTTTTGCTTAAGGAGAGCGGAGGTGGTGATGGTGACCCGGTAACATAAAAGACCCGGTGCTCCGGCCGCAGAGGCCCAGGACTCTTTCATCTTAGGCTGAATCCTGGCCCACTGCTGCTCGAGGATTTGGAGTGTGTAAAAGTCCGGGGCTATTTAATTATGGGCAAGCCTTTTAAGAAGCCTACACCAGGAAGACAGAGATGGAAACATATGCAGTAACACATTTTATATCCAATTTGAGGATTCAACCAAAGGTCTTCACTTGAGCAAAACCAGAACTTCCAAGTAGATCAAAGGTAGCATTGGAGTTGAGAGAAAATTCTTTGCCAGGGATTGAGAGACAAAATACCTTCTGAGAATTAATACCGTGTTAGTTTAGTTGCATAAAAATAACCTAAAAAGAGTGGAAAACAAAGGAGAAAATTACTCAGATTTTGTACCACCTTAATTAACCACTGTATTCATTTTTTAAAAGTTGCATTCCATATCTGTAAATATGTACGCCTATTTTATATATTCATAGTTGTGATGTATATTTGACTTTCAGCTTTCATACTTAACAGTATGTGATAAGTATTTTCCACATTGCAACATGGTTCAATGAAATATTTTAAATGGTTTTTCACTATTCCATAGAATTTCTGTATCCTAGTTTATTTAACCCAGTCACTAATTATGGAACTTTTAGACTGTGTTCCAGTTTTTCATTATAAGACTCAATGAATATATATATATATTATGAATATGATTCTATATGTATGTATGAATGTGGCTATAAATATGGCTTTATATATATATGTATATATATATTTTTTATTTCTTTGACTTATTTTCATAGATTTTTTTCTATGAAAAACCTGGGGTTACTGGGACAGAGTCTCAGCATTTTCAAATCCTTTTGTTGAAAATGGATCACTGTTTTCCTGAAGAGTAGTGCCATTTCACACTTCATCAACACTAGGTATTATCTGAATTCTTTTCAAGCCAGTTGAATATTGTTTTTGGAGAAAAGACAGGAATTGTTTCAGAGTTGTTTCTGCTATAAGATCTACCAACTTAGCAAAAAAAAATATGTATATATAATATTCTAGGAAGAAAAGGCATTCCTCATTGTTGACAAGTGGCTATCATGTCTAAGAAAAGGAGGCCATAGAAGTGGCATGGCAAACATAGTTGCCTCCAACAAGTCACAAATCTGAGGCACCTGCTTCTATCCATCTGCCTCAAAAAATTATGGTCGCCACTGTAAAATCAGTGTCAGAGGGAGAGAGCGTGCATTAGCAGCTCCTGAGAGAATGCCCAGCTCACCAGCCTGAAAGCCAAGTTAATGAAATGCTGTCTTCGTGCAAATCCAATGGTGTAGTGTTCCTCAGTTCCACGGAAATGTAACCACAGTCCTCTTCTTGTACACAGCTGTACATCTAAGTGATATCACTGGATAACACAGCACAAATGCTTTTGTAAGTGGGAGAAGGCTTTGTGCAGATTCCTGTGAAGGTTCGAACTTTTGGAAGAATAGCAATGGCTGGGGCAGCCCCAGTGGCTCAGCGGTTTAGTGCCGCCTTCAGCCCAGGGCCTGATCCTGGAGACCTGGGATCGAGTCCCACGTCAGGTTCCCTGTGTGGAGCTTGCTTCTCCCTCTGCCTGTGTCTCTGCCTCTCTCTCTCTCTCTCTCTCTCTCTCTGTCTCTCATGAATACATAAATAAAATCTTAAAAAAAAAAAAAAAAGAATTGCAATGGCTGAGCCAAGGCTGGCATTTATTTCAGGTTGTTGGTGTGTGTGGCCAACTGGAAGACAATGACCCCACCCTCCTACTGGGCTGGCCTCTCTGAGCACACTATCAGAAAACCTCACATGACCTTGCCTCTCGTGCACATGCTATCTATACCTAGATGGGTATGCTGGCTTTACCTGTTGAGTCCCGCGTTTGCCCACAACTCGATTTCATTTCAGGTTCTGATCTACAATGGCCAACTAGACATCATTGTGGCAGCTTCCCTGACAGAGCGCTCTCTGATGGCCATGAAGTGGAAAGGGTCCCAGAAATACAAGCAGGCGGAAAGAAAAGTCTGGAAGATCTTTAAATCGGATTCCGAAGTGGCTGGTTACGTGCGGCAAGTGGGTCAGTTCTGTCAGGTACGGAGATACTTTGGGACCTGTAGGTTGTGGGGAAGGGGATGGTGGGGTCGAAACTAAAGCCTGCATCCCAGTAAGGCCTGGCTCGCCCCACGCAGAGTCACACAGCAGCCCAGGCGTGTCTTCCGTAGCCCTCCTTTCCACAGAGCAGTGTCTGAATTCCTTAACGTACATGGTGCGTAACGCAAAACAAGATGAAAGGTGAGATATTGTTCAAGAGACAAGACGACAATCAAAAAGATAATACTCAGCCCAAAAAGGCAAATCATTAATGAGAGAATTTGTCCGTTGGGGAACAGAAGGGAGCTTGAACACATGATGTAAGTTAGCTTCAATGTAATCTCTTCTGGCAAATCTGTGCTCTTATTTGGGTCCCACACACGAAGCCCCAGGACCGAATCTGTCCATCTGATGCCCCTCGTGTGACCTTCACTTTAGGAGTCAGACCTTGCTCTGGCCAAGCCTGTCCACTGTGCCTCCCAGTTTATAGGCTTCAGCTCCACAAGGGTCGGCAGGGCTTCACTGGTGACTACATGAGGATTCCACCGTTTACCTCCAGAAAGTTTTTGGAGAGATTAAGAATACTTTTGCTTAGTCAAGAGGAGAAATTTAAATCTTCTGGACCTGATTTTTTTCCTGCAATTTTTTATTTGAGGCAACATTGAAACCTCCGTTCTGTATTAGGTATTTGGAATTACAGCTTTCCAAACGCTCGAGCTTTTCATTAGGCAAATCCATGCTCCAAATAAAAATTAATTTCAGAAGCATACAACCTTAAAAGTACTTTGCTTTGGGAAAGTAAATGAGAGCTCACAAAAATATTCATAAGGGTCGCTGAGTTATGAGATGCATTACTCATTTCTGTTAGAAGGAATGATAGATCGAGCAGGAAGTATGGGTAAGTCTAACGTATAAAGCTCCCCTTCTGTTCCCCCTCCCCACCCATCATTCTCACCATTTAATAACATGTACGAAATTTAAAAATCGTGCAACGTTAACTACCTTGGACCAAGGAAACAGTTGAGAGATGTATTTCTGGGATCAAGTAAAGGGAAACTCTATGTTGGAAAACTTATAACGTTAGAGTTTCTAAATGGAGATAAACTATACCAAAGAATTAAAAACTGGTGCCACAGCAAACTAAATGAGTCAGAGCAGAAACAGTTCTGGCAAGATGCGTGTGAGGTCTGTAAGTGAGGCTGACGAAGGACGGAGAGGGGAGTGTCTGTTGACCTGCAGAGAGATCTGGAGAGAAGGCGATGAGCGTGCTTGTCTGCCCTGTGTGCTTCCGTAAACTGGAGCCCAAGCAGTCTTGGGTTGGGTATTGACTTGGGAATCACAATAATTGGTTAACTCTGAAGATTGATTCCCAAACACTGGACAAGTGGAGGCTCTCCATTTGCAGAAGATATTCTGGATTTCATTTTTGGTATTTATTTGTCTGTTTTTAAGTAACACAAGTAATACAAGAATTCAGATATTTTTAATTTGATTTTTATTTGATTTTTTTTAGGATTTTATTTATTTACTCATGAAAGAGACAAAGAGAGACACAGAGACATAAGCAGAGGAGAAAAGCAGACTCCTTGCAGGGAGCCTGATGTGGGACTCAATCCCCGGACCCTGAGTTCATGACATGAGCCAAAGACAGACACTCAACCACTGAGCCACCCAGGTGCCCCAAGCTATACACTTTTTAATGTTTAATGATTATACTCAAGGGTAAAATATAAGGGTAATATAAAATATATATCTGGACTTATTTAATTAGAATTACATAATTTAGAATATTACCACTTTCCAGATAAATGCAAGAACCTTAGATCTTCCTTATCAAGTCTCCTGGTTTTTGTGTTATCATTAAAAACAAAAAATTCCACATACAGTTTGAACACCACAGAACATTACTTGCATCATGTTACACAGCCAGTGTCACTGTGACTTACCCATAAATTGATCCATTCAGTCCCCCTTAAGCCTCTTTCCCATTTCCATGCTTATGACTGGAATTATTTTTCTTCGCTTAAAAAAAATCCCTTTATTTTTTACTTTAGTAAAGTTGTGCTGGCAACAGTTTCTGTTTTTGTTTGTCTGAAATGTCTTTGTGTTGCCTTTAGTTGAGAACTCCATTTTTCATGGAATTGAAGTTTAGCTAGGCAGTTATGGTCTTTCAGCACATAAAAGATATTCTGTTGTTCACTAACTTGCATCACTTCAGAGGTGAGCTGTCCTTTTTACTGCTGTTCCTTTGAAGGTGATTTTTTCCCCCACCTGACTACTGTTAAGATTTTCTCAATTTTTGGTTTTCAGAAGATTTGACTATGTGTACATAGCAGTGATTTTAAATACATATGTATACTATTCTTGGGTTTCTTAAGCTTTTTCTTTTAAGTATTTTATTTATTTATTCATGAGAGACACACAGAGAGAGGCAGAGACACAGGCAGAGGGAGAAGCAGGCTCCTCGCGAGGAACCCGATGTGGGACTGAGTCCCAGGACCCCAAGATCACGACCTGAGCCAAAGGCAGACACTCAACCATTGAGCCACCAGGTGTTCTCTTAAGCTTTTTGAAACTAAGACTTGATGTCTTTTGTCATATTTGGAAAATTCTCAATCATTATCCCTTCAAAAACTACTTGTGCTCTGTTCTCTCTTTCCTCTCAATCTAGGACCTAATTATGCAAATGTTAGACTTTTTCATTTCATCCCATATAGCTTTATTTCTGTTCTTTCTTCTTTCCATTCTTCAGCCTGATATTTTCTTTTTTCTCTTTTAGTTTTCTCTTCTCCCCTACTACTATTCCAAATATGTTGTTTAGCCCATTTATTTTTTAACTGCAGTAATTATTTTTTGTCATTCTGGAATTTCAGTCTTTTTTCTTTTTTATAGATCTCAACTTTTAGATAATTATCTATTCCTCATCATGCTGTTTCTCAAACATATTAATCACATTTACTTTGATATCCATTGCTGATAACTCTTAGATTTGTATTACCCTTTAGCCTGATTCTATTGTGTTTTTTTTGTTTTGTTTTTTTTTTATGATAACTTGATCCTTTTCTCTGGTATGCCTCAAGTTTTCAATGGAATGTCAGACATTATGCTGGTAAAACTGTAGAGATAATTTGAGCTTTTGGCTGATGATACTTTCTTTTAAAGAGATTTTACTTTGCTTTGTCAAGCAGTTAAATAGGGGTCAAGCACTTGGATCAAGTCTGGAATTGATTATATTTAAATCTGTATTTTAGCTGGTCTATTTCCATGGTCCTAAATTGACATTTGTAGTGTTAACTAGGGCCTCTACTCTTAGGCAGGCCATGAACACCAATTTTTGCCTCCCCGCAGCTCTGTTCAGGTTTCCAGCTTTTTCACTATCACGTTAATAAAGATTTTGTAGCCTCTTGGTCCCTGAATCAACTATTGCTTTGATGGGGAAAGAACCACAGAATATCAGAGTCATCTTGTTGCCCTCTCCTTCGCTTTGTAACCATAGCTCCTTGTGCTAAGCAGAATAGTGGTTCCCCAAAGAAGCCCTTCTCCTAATCTCTGGAACCTGTGAATATGTTATGTTTTACAGAAGAAAGAATTAAAACTACACATGGAAATAAGGTTGCTTATCCTCTGACCCAGAGATGGGGAAATTTTTCTGGATTATTCAGTGTCATTACAAAGGTCCTTATAAGTGAATGAGGGGGGAGGCACCTGGCTGGCTTAGTCGGGAGAGCATGCAACTCTTTATCTTGGGGTCATGAGCTTGAGCCCCACATCAGGGGTAGAGCTTACTTAAAAGGAAATGAGTAGATGTGGGAGGCTGATGAGTCAGACATTTGAAGATGCTACACTGCTGGCCTTGAAAATAGCAAAAGCAGCCATGAGCCAAGGAATGCAGGTAGCCTCTAGAAGCTAAAAAAGGCAAGGCAGCAGATTATCCTCTAAAACCTTCAGAAGAAACTCTACCAACATCTTGATTTTAGTCCAGTAAGACCATTTCAGACTTCTAACCTCCAAAATTATAGGATAAGAAATGTATATTGTTATAAAGGCACTGAATATGTGGTGATTTGTTACAGCGACAATAGGAAACTAATCCATTCTTCATGTCCTGGCTATCTTCATAGGTCACCCTGACTTTCAAATGGGCATGTTCTGTATTTTTGTCCAGCTTTCCTGGTTTTATTTTTCATTGTTTGTTTGTTTGTTTTTTAGCAGGGAGATTGAGAGCAACAAGTTTCTTTGCCAAGACAGGAAGTGGCACTTGTTGCTCTGTTCTTTTAAGATGATACCATACATATTTTCAAAGTTACAGTATAGATTCTTCATTTATCTTTAAGTAATATTCTATTGATTCCATTAATAGATGTAATTAATTTTCTTAACAATTCTCTTCCTGTTGACCATTTAAGGTTGTTTTCTTTTGTGGAAAGAAAATGTTAGCTGATATATTATTATTAATTTCTAACAAATAGGTGTTTGTGGACCTATTTGTGGAAAGAAAATGTTAGCTGATATATTATTATTAATTTCTAACAAATAGGTGTTTCAATAGTTCTGATCTATGTCAACTCTTTAAAGAGACCTGTCAAAAACCACTCTAAATTTTGTGTGCAAAATAACAAAAGAGAGGATGGAAGAGAAAGTATGCCAATAAAAGACAGGAGTTATAAGGGTGGGCTCATCTATCAATATTTATGTTCAGTAATGATAAAATAGCTTTGCTTCTTGAGCAAACGTGCCAGACATGATTGGTATTTCATGGCTATCATCAGAACATCCTTGCAAATCATACAATATCATTTCTATTTTACATATGAGGAAAGACTGAAGAAGGTAAACAGTCCTGTATCATCCAATGATAGGATGGGGATTCGAACTTTATTCATTCTGCTTCCATAGCAGTTTTATCAATGTCTCTCATATTACCTCTGATACTTAATTGCCAGTAATATAGGGACTGTTAGCTAAATAGAAGGGAAACACTCAGGGTAAAACTCCTTTAGGTAATTTTTTCATGTGTTTGAAAGATACTTGTTAAGCTTTCTTTGGTGCAATATAAAAGAGATACTTATAAATACTCATGAAGTTCTGAGTTACCTTCAGTAATATATTAGAGCACAGTGCTCTAAAACATAGGGATGATAATAATACCTACTTGCTGGGGACTAAACTATGTCTCTCCTAATTTATGTGATGAAGACATCACCTATGATGTGACTATATTTGCAAAGATGACGTATAAGGAAGTAGTTTAAGTTAAATAGGTCATAAGGGCAGGGGTTAGTGTCCTTATAAGAGACACCAGAGAGCTCACTTGCTCTCCCTCTCTCTGCCATGGAAAGATACAACAAGAAGTCAGTTGTCTACAAACCAGAATAGAGCTCACACCAGAAACCAAATTGGCCGGCACTTTGTCTCAGTTCCAGAAATGTAAGAAATAAATGTCTGTTGTTTAGGAACAACAGTGTATGGTATCCTTATAGGATTATTGAGGGAATTCAACAAGTCAGTTAGCATAGAGCAATATCTCATCATGGTAAACGTTATCTCTAATCATGTATAGTAAATTATCCCAAATAATATATAAAAGTATACATAATAAAAGGAAAATTATAAATAATAAATAGTAATTAAAGGAAAATCATAAATAGTGAAATTATAAATAGTAAAAATTATAAATAGCAAAAGTCAAGATCAGGGAAAATGTTTGAAAATCAACCCTTAGGAAAAGTTTAAATATTAATATTTAGGGACACCTGGGTAACTCAGTGGTTGAGGGTCTGTCTACCTTCAGTTCAGGGTGTGATCCTGGGGTCCTGGGATTGAGTTCTGCATTCAGCTTCCCAAAGGGAGCCTGCTTCTCCCTCTGCCTATGTCTCTGCCTCTCTCTGTGTGTCTCTCATGAATAAATAAATAAAATATTTTTAAATAAATAAATATTAATATTTAGGCTATTAAGGGCAACATGAATGTTGAGCTGCTAGGGAGCAATGGACATGTCACTTGTCCCCCTGTCTGCTACACTGCTTTGTGATGATAGTCCCACCAAGGCACTCTCAGCATATCCTCCAGATTCCTGATGGCTGTTTCTGCTACCTGTTACCTATATCCCCCAGAACAGCCTTGTGAGACGCTCCAGCGCCTGGCACTGCACATGTGTCCTGCTTGGCTCAGTGCATAAAATATCTAGTTCAGAGGCCAGGCTGTGGCTGCAGGGCGGCATGTGCTACAGAGGTGGGCAAAGGGATTGGCCGCCACTCAGAAATTGTGACAAATATCACACTAAGCCCACTGACTCTTGTGAATGCAAAACACATTGAGAGATGAAATGGCCCTCCTCTGGCTGCCAAAAAAACGGTAACAAAAGAAGCAAGGCCCACATGTGTTTGTGATAGGGAGTGTTTTACCGCACGGCAAGGGATCTGAATTTTATGGAGGTGATTTTTAAATGTTGGCAGAGCTCCTGCCCGCTTAATGCCTCCGCGTAGGGTTGAGGGTGGTGTGTGGAGATGAGGGGGAATTAAGGAGAGAAAAGAGCCCCGGTGTTAACAAAGGCATTCTCTGTGAGCCTTGGATTGAGAATCCTGTCCAAACATCAAGCGTCTGATAATGAAAAAAACGGGCCTTAGCCATGGACTTACTTTTCAGCCTTAGACACACAAAACAGAAGCATGTGAATGTGTCTGCCAAAAGAGAAACCTCACTCTTTGCCAAACTCTACAGCTCTTAATTTAAAAATCAAAACCAAAGTGGACTTGTCTCCAGATTGTTACCTAAAGTGTCCACTTGAAAGAATGACAGCTGTCCCTGGGGAGCAGCAGGGTAAGGAACAGGGAGCCACTTCCCCACATGTTCCCATCAGGCGATGCCTTGGGAAACCCGGAGACAGCCCCAGCCAGCCCGTGGAGGGCAGGTGAAGAAGGAGGGCTGCGTGCGGCCTCTTGCTGGTTCTGGCCTAGAAGACAATGTGCCCTTGGCATCTCTGCCTTTCTAAGATTCAGACACTGCCTTATTACAGCATCTGGGGCAGTGGCCTCTTCTCAGCTTGTTCATCTCTAAAGTGCAAGGTTTGGACTGAGTTATCTGTAAGATATCTAAGAAAGATCTGAAATATCTATATTTCATTAATGCTCAGAAGGGCTCAGTTAGCAAGCAATATAGAATAGAATAGTGGCCTGTGTGTGTGTGTGTGTGTGTGTGCATTGACTTAATAGTGGTAGATCAAAGAGCTAATCCTCTTCCTCCTTGGCTGGTGAAAACCCAGACCAACACTGTCAGGGCTACCCTGCTGTTCCTTTTACGGTCTTTCTCTTCCCTTATCCAAAAGTCACAGTTACTGTTCATGATCTGTTTTGATGTTGCCACTACTTTTGAAACAGGATATTTTGTTTTTACACCATTGAATTGCTATTTCAACCCCAAGGAAGTTTTGACTCTACATTTAGAAATAAAAAATTTTAGTCAGAATAACACTGATGAATTCCTTTAAGAACATCTTTCTAAAATAAACTTTACGAAGCTAAATTTTCTGAAGAAGGCATGGAAACCATTTCAAATTTTTCCATCTTTATTTCACTGGAAATATTTTATTGAGACTAATTATTTTCCACATTGAAAGAAAAGTTTGAGTCGCTGGTCAGTTTTCATTCTTATCAAATGTTACTGGGCGTAGTTTCTGCTAACATGAGTTTTGCAGAATTTCCAACAAGTCTATTTTTCCTGATTGCAGTTTGAGTCATTGTTATTTTTATTTTATGTTTTCATTATCAATATCAATTCGGGTTATTTAATAATTACAGGATGGATTATCTCAGCTAGGTAGTATTTTACAGCTGGAACAAATTTTAGATCTCATTTTTCAGGTGGTAAAAGTGAAACGCAGAGGTTAAGTGACTGTCCCGAAGTCTCTTACTCATTTCATGACTGAGCTGAGAGTCCTGAGATTCCAGGACTCCTGGCTTCTGGCCCAGTGGTTTTCTGCTTCACTAGGGTGCACACCTCCAGAATGATGCATTGGCAGCTGCATGCTAGTATAGTGAAGACTGGAGCCTGCATACATGTCTGCCATAATTCATGCAGGCCTGAGAAATCTTGTATTTCACATCTAGCTTTAGCTGTGAAGTCACATATGTGCACCCGCTTCCTATAGACAGAGTATCAGGGTTTTTAAAAGGTATATTAGTGCTTAGTGGATGGTAAGGCCAGGTTCATCCTAAGTTAAGAAGTTATGGTTTTATCTCGAACTTCTGATATTAATAAAAGAACAGATGCTGAAGGTAGTTAAAATGAACAGAGGCAACATGATAGGCAGAGCCTCATAGTGGGAGCCTGAAGAGCAGAGCACCAGCAGTGTGCACAGCCTGTGAGTTTCCAAACTGGAGCCCAGAGAACAAGAGCCAGGGGAGAGACTATGAAGGGTCATGGGCCCTCGATGGTAGTCAAGAGGTGAGTGCTCCATTGTTGAAGCGGTGGGAGGCAGGCCATTCAAGGGTTTATTTTTTCCCTTTTTTTTATTGTAAAATACATAAAACATAAAATTTATCATCTTAACCATTTCTTAAATTTAATTAAATAATTATTTTTAAAAGTAAGCTCCATGTCCAACATAGAGTTAAAACTCAAGATCAAGAGTGGAATGTTCTACTGACTAAGCCAGCCAGGCACCCCTAATCTTAACCATTTTGAAGTGTGTCATCCAGTGGTATTAAATACATTCATAATATTGGGGTGCCATCACCACCATTCATCTTCATGGCTCTTTTCATCTCCTAAACTGAACCTGTATCCATTGAACACTTGCTTCCCACTCCCCTCCCCCACCCCAGTCCCTAGCAACTGCCATTCTGCTCATTCTACTTTCTATCTCTATGAACTTGACTGCTCTACGTATCTTGTATAAATGGAAGCATACAGTGCTTGTCACCATGGAGGGTGTTTATGCACATTTTCAAAACTGGTCTTTGAGAAGTTTAAAATGGCAGCAATGGGATGAATTCAGGGTGGAGAGAGGTCAGGAAAGGGGATCCTGAGAAATAAGGAGTCCTGTTGGGAGCTTTACTGGAAGGAGGTTCTCCACCTCCTTTCTAAGTCCACCTTCATGATGCTTGATTCTGAGCTCCCAGAATAGAAGTGACGGGAATAAGCTTTGGATTGTCCAAGCTGTGAGGACTGATTACTGTTTGAGAAATGTTTTTTCCAGTGTATCCACACTAACTTAAAAGCTAAATATCCACAGGGAGACCCTGGCATACTGGCATCATACAGTACTCTCCTCCGGCAGTAAGCACCTCCAGCCCCCTAAAGCACAAGCCCTAAGCCATGATTGCACCTTGACCCTGACTGGGCTTTGGCTTGTGGGGCCCCTCAGGCTGGTGGTCTGCCACACTCTCCTCAAGGGTTTCTCCCTGAGTACCCAACAGGAATGAGACCTTCTGCTAAAGGTTATGTACAGAGAAACCAGAGGCAAGGAGCCCCCCACCCTCAAAGATTGACTACTTTGAAGAGTTGTGACGAATGGAAGACAGTCTGGTATCAGGAGAGGAGCCTAGATTCTGGAGCTAGACACACCTGGTGTGAATTTCAGTTTTGCCACTCACTGGCTGTGGGCTGTTCATGGTTCTATAAACTCTGAGCAAGAAGGGTGTCCGGAAGGCCCATGCTGATGACAGCTATACCCATTCTTCAGCATATGTCAGCCCTCAGGCCTACCACGCACTATTTATCCACAATGTTATGGAATACTAATAGCTCCACTATAAATTATGCGATTATACTTACTAATTTGTAAATGAGGAAACAGAAGGTTTACCTGAGATACTTGCTTCAGGCTTCAAATAGTAGTTGTATCCAAGACTCAACAACCCAAATCTCGATCTTTCCTCCACACCATCATGCTTCTAAGTACCTGTGAGGGCAGTGGGGTGGAAAGGAATGGAATACTCTAGTTGGCCAGAGTGGACTACGTGTCTGCCCATGGGGGTGTGTATGTGGTGGTGGTAACAGAGGTGGGGGTGGAGTGGTGGTGGCGGCCAGTATATTCGGCAGCACATCCAGTCCACACAGAAAAGTCTGTCTCCTAAAGGAAAGCAGAGTGCTTACAAGAGGGAGGAGGACAGGGAAAGTATGGTGTGCAGATAGAAAGCAGGAACAACCCCAGCTACCTAACTGTGCTTTTCTAAAACTAACGTTCACTTTGTTTTGTTTCTCTGACTATGCACAACTATAAAATAGAGAAAAAAATAACCTCAGTCTTTTGAGTACAAAGGAAGATCAGGCTGGGATTTGAACATTTCCACGGATAATCCACAGAGGGAATGAGAGAGAGCTGGCCACCTGCCTCTCTTGGACTTCTGCTGACATTTTTTTTAAATTTAAACAGTGTAGTGAGCATTCTGCACTATTTCTGAAGGAACTAATGGTTCCAGAAAGGTCTTCCTCAAGTCCTTGGTTGCATTGACAAAATCAGAGTAAGCAAAGAGCAACAAATGTGATTTTTGCATTCGACTAGTTGAGAAGGGGTGAGATGAAGCTAAAACAATATTTAATGCAAGAAAGTAACTGTTAAACAGATTTGAGATGATGATTACCAAATGCAGTTAATTCCCTGGAAAAATGTTTTGGCTTTGTTACAGAGATTATTACACAGAGCCTTCACCTCTCTCCCAGCTCTGTTACTTCCTACAAAGAATGATTTCCAATTCATAGCTTCTTTGTCTCTGTTACCTAGATCTGGGGAAGGTTCTCTGTTCATGCATGGGAATCACACTGTGAGCAGAAAGCCAGAACATAGTGGTCAAATCATCATCATCATCAGCAGCAGCAGCAGCAGCAGCAGCATGACTTGCTATCATCAGAGAGCTCCATGATAGTTGCAGGCTGAGTTCTCCAGAAGCAGGCATTCAGGCCAAGTTTGGGGTGCAAGATATTTATTAGGGATCAACACCAGTGAAGGGAGTGGGGAAGAAGCAGAATTGATGGAAGAGGGAATCAGGAATCAAACTATGGTCTATGCCTGAGAAAGCTTGGCTAACCTGGCAGGGAGCTCTGGAGAGAGTCTTCTTTCATCAGTGTGCCACATTGGGCCTTTAAACCCCCACCTCACTCATTCACCAAATGTGGGCTGCCCCAGGAAGGGCATCATCTTGGGAAAGGCTACTCTCTGCAGCTGAGGCAGCCCCTAGAGCTGCTGACAGCTGGAGGCTGGGCTGCTTGCCCATCCTTGATGGAGGGATCTGATAGTGCATCTCTGTCTACCATCAAGGCCACCCAGATAATGTAGTTGCGAACTCTCAGGGTTGGCATGGAGAAGGGGATTGCATCAGGGGCTGGTGGTTTGCCCAACACCACATGAGATATTGTTCTTTGTTGGCATAATGTAAGTTTTATCCTAAGCTCTTAGTGTAATTGTGTCTTCTGTCTGCATTAAAAAGATGGCTCCAGCCTTGCTTTTAATTCATATCAAGATTCCAAGATAGGAACAGCAGAATTTTTAGGAAAAAGAATATTTTTAGGAAATATTTATTTTTAATTGTTTATTAATAGAATAATAGATTACGCTAAAACTCAGTGGCTTAACACAACAACAGTTTATTTCTCATCATTATGTGGGTGGGATGGGCTCAGCTGGGTGGTTCTTCTGACTCACATGAGGTATACTGAGGCCATCCATGCAGCTGCCTTCAGCTGGGAGTTTGGCAAAAGCTGGAACATGCAAAGTGGCCTTCTCTTCTCCAGGGCCCTCTCCATAGAGCCTCTCACCATGCAGTATCTTGGCCTGGGCCTCACAGCCTGGCAGCCAGTGTCCCAAACTGGGAAGCAAAAGATGTCAGGCCTTCTAAGCCCAGGGTGCAAAAGTCCCAGAATATTATTTCCATTGCATTTTATTGGTCAAAACAAATCACAGAAGAAGGCCAGATTCCTCTTGTTGGGAAGAATGATGAAGAATTTGGGACCATCATTAATCTACTACACTCTCCTAACATAGTATGTTAACCCTTGCAAGTATAGATTCCCAGGCCCTACCTCCAAATATTCTGACTTCATTTGTCAGGGGTAGGACCTGAACATTAGTATATATGTCTGTTTGGGAATTCTAGTGTGCATCTTGTTCGGGGGAAACCTAAATTGTGATGTCTTTTGACCCTCTACTGATGCCAAAATAGCTTCATCTTGTAGGAACCCCACGTGGTTTATTGTTTGGATAAACTTCCATTCTGATCCCTAAAGGCAGCTCTAAATCCTGACCTATTTTACTTCCTTACAGGCCAACCAGAAACTTGAGAATGTAGTTTCACTCTTAACAAACCAGCCATTGATCTGAAATATCACTTTTAGAAAAGTGTTCTCTCGTCAATAGTATCTACTGGCGGGGCTCTGATTCTCTGGAATCCTCAGCCAAAACCTTAAGCTAAATTTTAAACCTCAGTCCCTGCTGTGCATTGTAGGTTTACAAATGGTCTTTGTTTTCTCAAAACACTGATAGACCACTGGTAATTTAGACTCATAGAAAAACTCCGTTATTTATTCAAAAGATTAGCTTCCTTTTCCCAGCAGACTTCCGTGCTGTACTGAAGTGATGTGGTCGTCCTGTGCAGTCCTTAGATAGTGGTGTGTCTTATGCTACTCTTCAGAAATGACACAACTAGATCAAGCAGGGTCTGCTGTAAACATCATCTGGATCCATTCTTAGCAAAGATGGTATCCACCAGGCACCTTGAATTTGTTTCTGGATATTAATCAGCTGCTAAAACACTATGATGGATTGATAAAATTAATGTCCTATCAAAGCAAAAAGAAAATGCAATGATTTCGGGTTCTTAACCCAGGGCAAGGGTCTGTGACTAGTATTCAAGGGGTCAGGGAACTTAGAAGGGGAAAAAATGCATTTTATTTTCACTGACCTCAAATAGCTTTTCCTTCCATTATGAATTATGAAATTTAGCATTTCCTCCCATTATGAATGTAGGCAACAAACCACAGTGGCCTTAGCAATACCTTTGACTCTGTCACCAACAGAAAGCAGAAATACTTTCATATCAAATACAAATGCTGTTGCAAATACCTTGAAACAACATTTATCACTGTCACTGCTACTTTAAAATTGCAGTAGTTACCAGACCCCTGATTGCTCTTATTCAATGCATTCATATAGAAGTATATATACTGTTACATCACAAATTTATTTCTTACTATTTTGTTAATTTCAATATAATGAGTTCGCTTGTAATCTATGATATATATGTGTGTGTGTGTGTGTATATATATATATATATATATAATGTATTTTAAACCATTTTTCTGGAAAATATCCATAGGCCACAGTAGACACTGTGAGTCCATGGTACAAAAAAGACCAAGAACTCATGCATTAGACTATTTGAATTATTGAAAATAATTTCTAGATCCTCCCCAACCCAAACTACAGACCACCTTTGGGAACCCCAGATTGACAGCTATGAGTTTAGCTATCAAGTAGGCTTGAATTTTCTTTTTAGTCTAATACCTTGGTAATTCTAATGACTACCATCACCATAGTCAAGCAACAGGGTAGAGGTTAAAAGACTGGATCCTGTGCCAGACCCTGCTCCACCACTTACTAGCTGTGTGACCTTGGGGAAGTTACCAAACCTCTCCAAGAGGCTCTTCATCAGTGAAGTGGGCATCACATCAATACTTCTCTCTCTCAGGAAGGGATTAGTTACTAGGATTCATTATGGGCCTACATGTATTACTTGACACTCTACCTGGCACCCAGTAAGCATGAAATAAAAATTCCTACTGCCTCTCCTAGTATTCATCTGTTTTCCTCCTGCATTCAGATCTCCTCCTATCTAATAGGATCCCTTTTGTTAAAGATTTTATTTATTTATTCATGAGAAAAACAGAGAGAAAGGTAGAGACACAGGTAGAGGGAGAAGCGGCCCAGTGTGGGACAGGATCCTGAACCCCAGGATCATGCCCTGAGTGGAAGGCAGAGGCTCAACCGCTGAGCCACCCAGGTGTCCCTAATAGAATCCTTAATAGATACTGTGTTTTAAGGGCTCAACTAAATGTTCTTTATCAGAAAGGCCTAGAACTACTACAGTTGAAGTTACACCAGTTGTAACTTCACAATAACAAAGAAACTGTCTTGGTGAGAGGTAAAAGGAACAGAGGGGCAGGGGAGGTGTTCCAGCTTTTGCTACATGCAGTCTAATGATAGTAAATAAAAATGGCTACATTGAGTAATGAGATGTTTCTGCAGCATTGAGTCCCTTTCTAGGTCACCAGTAATCTGAAACATCCCTGTTAACAATAAATGAAAGCATCCAGCCTTTCTGTTTTTGCCTCCCACCACCCCCCCTTTGTACTGAGTTTCTAACATATGGAAACAGGGAAGAAGAGGAATATAGGGGTTCATATTTAGAGAGTAAAAAACCATCTAGCAAAACAAAAACCCCAGTTATTTAGCAAACTCTCTGCTCTTCTGCTGTCCAGCATGGAGATGTGAGTGTTTATTTTTGTTCCTAATATTTATTTTCGTATGCAGCAACCAGAATCCCAAGGTTTAGATTCTGGCACCAGCTCTGTCTTCGTAGAGCTGCTTGCCAGAGGGGGACTTCCCATTTTTGCTTTTGTTGTTCAGTTGCTTCCCTATATCCCCCCCACTTACTGTTTTTTAGACACACGGCCCATCTCATCAGCTCTGTTTTACACAAAAGAAAAGAACATGACAGACAACATGTTAAATTTTTAAAGATTCATTTTTGTGTGTCTGGCAGCATCAGTAGGTGGGTTTTTTCTTTTTTTTTAAACTAAAAATGGAATAATAACCGAGGAGTATGTATAATACTTGTGTAAGATAAAACAAATAATAATAAGTAAACCTTTGTACTTACCAGTCAGTTAAAGAAATGCAACATTACCAAGAGCTTGCCCTCCCCAATCCCACCTCTTTCCCTCATTTCCCCTGGAGGTAAACCACTGAACTGGATTTTGTTTTTATCATCCTTTTCCTTTTTTAAAATATTAATAGTTTGACTACAGATATACATCCCCATAAATAACATTTTACTTTTCATGTTTAATTTTTTTAAAGATTTTATTTATTTATTCATGAGAGACACAGAGAGAGAGAGAGAGAGAGAGAGAGAGAGAGAGAGAGAGACAGAGACACAGGCAGAGGGAGAAGCAGGCTCCAGATGGGGAGCTTGATGTGAGACTCGATCACGACCTGAGCTGAAGGCAGACACTAAACCATTGAGCCATCCAGGTGTCCCAACTTTTCATGTTTAATTTTATATAAAAAGGAATTTTTAAAAAGATTTTATTTATTTATTTATTCATGAGAGACACACACAGAGAGAGGCAGAGACACAGGTAGAGGGAGAAGCAGGCTGCATGCAGGGAGCCCGATGTGGGACTCGATCCCGGGACTCCAGGATCACATCCTGGGCTGGAGGCAGGCACTAAACCGCGAGCCACCCAGGTGTCCCAAAAAGGAATTATTTTGTATGTATTTTGCAATAATGTGTTTTTGCTATTCAGCAATGTTAAGATTTCATCCATGTTGATAAGTTCAATTATGCTTTGTTTCTTCTTCATCGCCACATAATATTCCACTGTATAATTCTATCATCCATATATTCCATTGCTGTTGGATATGTTAGTGGTTCCCAGTGTTTCGCTACAAGTATTGCTTTCATGAACATTCTTGCCCTCCTCGTGCCTGTGTGCAAGAGTTTCTCTAAGAATAAAGCCTAGAAGTGGAACTGATGGGTTCACAGGGTATGAGCATCTTCAACTTCATGAGATAATGCCAAACTGTTTTCTAAATTGATTATAATCTTGCCAGTAATGTATAAGAAATATGATTATTTCACACTTTTGCCAACGCTTGGACTTGTCACTAGTCATCTTTCCCGTGGGTTTGTTAAGTTAAAGGGAAGCTTAATGTCCTTTCCCATATCTGCCATTCATAATTGTCTTCTTCTCTCTTGCTGTCTTTCCCCTCTTCTCTGGCTAGCACCAAATGGAAAGACTGCAGTCTCCACACAGAGTGAAAAGTAGAGTAGACTTGTCATGTCCAAGTCCTAACACTGCTTTGGTTAGGCAGATGCATTTTTTCTTTCCTGTGCCAAGGTTGGCTACCAAAATATCCAGCTTAGGGGTGCCTGAGTGGTTCAGTCGGTTAAATATCTGCCTTCAGCTCAGGTCATGGTCCCAGGGTCCTGGGATTGAGCCCTGTATCAGGCTCTCTGCTCAGTGGGAGTCTGCTTCTCCCTTTGCCTCTGCCCTTACCCGTGCTCCTGGCACTCGCTCTCTCTCTCTCATAATAAATAAATAAGTAAATCTTTAAAAAAAAATCCATCTTTAAAAAATAAGAAATTTAGTTCTTTAGCACCTTTTCATTTCAACTCCCCAACAGTGGCTCAGTATAAAGAAACAACTGTTAAAATAGACAGATTTCAATAGATGCCTTGGATTTGCAGGCAAGCCCTAGGCCATCTTTCCCCAACACAGCACAAACACCCTCACTTCTATTCCTTTCCCATGGAAACAATAAGGAAGTGAAGTTATTTAGCCAGGTGCTTTGCTGGGTGTCTTACCAGAAAATTGAGAAGAATAGTAATTGGTAAATATTACTCACCCAGTTCCTTAGCTAGCATCTCTCACATCTGCTTTATAAATCCTTCTCAGTGGCCTGATTTTATTCATTTCCTAGTGCTTGACACAGAAACCACAAAGAACTGCTTAAAGGGAAAAACACTGATTTTATATTCAGCAATAAAAAAAAAACATACAGCATTTTGGGGACATTTTAAAAGAGAGACTCCCCTACTTTATACATTCTAAACTGAAATTTTTTTGCTCTCTGGTGTTTCAAAAAAAAAAAAAAAAGCACAGGTTTTAGAGGATGCTATTCAAGAACACTCTGTGTTTTAAGTTGTGGTTTAAACTTTTTCCGTTGACAATAGCTGGTCTTAACAAGTCCCCCTACTCTCCGATCTGCTCTTCTTTCAGTGCTTTTCCACAACACAAGTCTGATCATGTTTTCCCTTGTTCAAACTCTCTCATGGATGCCTTGCTACCTGCAGAATAAAGTCTGAACTCTCTTCACAGAGCAGTAAAGAGGTTAGGTCTGGCCTCTGCTTTCTTCTCCAATCTGAGTTCTTACCCTGCCTCCTTCTCCATTGGAATCCTAAAAAACTGAACACCTTATGATTCCTCAAACCCTCCTTGCTGTTGCGTCAGCCAGCAATTCCCATGGGATTCTTTCTTTTCTTTATAAGGTCCTTTTGCACCTCTGGCTGCCTGGAGAACCCCCATTTACCTTTCAGGAATTAAAATTACCTCTAAGGGGGTGCCTGGCTGGCTGGATCAGTAGAGCATGCCACTGTTGATCTTGGGGTCCTGAGTTCAAGCCCCATGTTGGGTGTAGAGATTACTTATAAATGAATGAGGGAAGGAAGGAAGGAAAGAAGGAAGGAAGGAAGGAAGGAAGGAAGGAAGGAAGGAAGGAAGGAAGAAAGGAAGGAAGCCTTCTTCTCTCAGAATACCTCCTTTGCATCTCTATGTACACCTTAGTGCATGTACCACACTGGGGTTTTTCTTTCATGTAACTCTTTAATTGCTTTCCTCCCCTTCTTGACACTGAGTTCCTTGAGAACAGGAATAATGTATCATTTATCTCTTTAGCAAACCCCTTACCACAATTCCCAGCCCCCATTGAATATCCAGTGAATGAAAATCACATTGGCCCCTACCTCTCCTATCCGTACTCATCTCGCGCATGTGTGTGTGTAGGTGTGTGTGTTTTAAACCTGCAGACTCTTGGCTTTGGCTCAGGTTGCACAATCTTAGGGTTGTGGATCAAGCCCCATATCAGGCTCCGTGCCTAGCGGTGAGTCTACTTGCCCCCCGCCCCTCTGCCTCTCTCAAATAAGTAAATAAGTAAAATCTCAAAACAAAACAAACTGCAGTTTTCAAGGAGTGCTATGGTTGCTCACCAATTGTACATGCTTAAGTGTCTTCTAGGAAACAGTCTAGGCATGCTAAGATAATGAACAGTTCAAAGCAATTCCCTTCAAACGAAAGGATGCATTGTTCATGTCAGCTGAAGACGATTTCTTTTCTGTGTTATACAGGAGAAGAAAGGAGAAATATTCTGGGAAATAAATTTATGGGAGGAGTTGTAGAAGTTTCATTATCTTAGGGGCTGACTAGAATGTCCTCTCCTTTTAAAAAAAATTAAATTTTTGGCATTTGGGGTTTTTTTTTCTTAAAAAAAATAAATAAAACCCACACAGCTTGCTGCCTGAAAACAAAGGAAACCATAAACAATAGCAACTCCCAATTTTACTCTGATTATTTGCCAAGAGTCCTCTTAGTTCATGTGGTTCTATTTCATTAGAGAGGGCTGATTAGCATAAGAAGAATGCTTCTAAATTAAGCTACCCAAATATGCACTTAGTTAATACTCAGGGAGCTAATTTATTGTATTATTTAAAATATAAATTGGGTAGCAAATCTATTTACTGAGGTATAACAGCTAGGCAATGATGCGTAATTTTCTCTTAGCCGTTGAGTGGGTTTTAATAATCTATTGAAATTTAACAGAGAACCATTTCATTATGGGAAGTGAATAAATACTAAGAAGACTAACATTTAAAGTATTATCCACATATGGAGAATAGTTTTTAAAAATTAATGATATTTGAGGAACAAAGAGGGAATGGGGGTTTGCTTTTTAAATAGTAACATTGTGTTGTTTTGATTTGAAGTGTAACCAGATTCACAAAAGTGCTGGTAGAAACATTAAGCACAGCCCCAAAATACACAAGGTGGAGGGTAGAGGGGCAGAGAAAGGAGCAGTGTGAAGAACAAAATAAAGTTGTGTTAAGATACTGCCACATTGTCCACTGGCCCAAGGGGACTGTTTTTGCCTTGGACAGTCTTTGGCTTGGTAGTGAAAACTGTTCGCCTTGTTTTATTTCAACCAATGGCATCATTAAAATCTTGTGCCGGTTGGCGTGTCCTGTATCCTCAATTTTTGGAACCTGGGGACACTTTCAGGCCTGGGATCCCCTTAGCCTGTGGGTCAGGAACACGGTTGGATCTAGATACCCTCTCTGGTGACCAGTTGTCCCAAACAGACCAGCTTTGGAGTGTCACAGGGGCTCTGATGCCAACAGAAGCATCGGTGAATGCAGTGTGTGCTCTTGAACCTATCATTGCCAGTTATACTAGAATTCAGTATAACTGGCAGGGGGTAGGCAGGAATGGAAGCAGGGAGCAGGACCTTCTCATCTTTCAGCGAATATCTGAAACCTGGCCCATCTGATTTCCTGAGCCAAGATTTCAGAGAAGTTTTGGCCTTATAATTTACTAATCTGAATAGATGTTTCTTTGATTTATCTTGGGAGAGAGAAAGAATGCTCTAACGTTTTTCATCTGTCCCCAAGAGAGCTTAAATGTCAGAGAACTAGGGGTGGGAAGGTAAACTGGCTTGGGAGGGAGAGGAGACACTGATCTATAGTGTTTGCCGATTTCTGTGGTGTAAATTTTCCCACCGTGGCTGATTTCAAGCTCCCAGCATGACACCACCAACGTGGAGTTGGGCGGCAATGTGCACAACCGGCTGTCCTGAGCCAGTGCACAATGCTAGAGCCATCCCACACTGTCGTTTGTGGGAGGTAAAACCTTAGTAGGTTGGCTGGCTCTCCTCTCCCTGTTCCCCAGAAGACAATGAGTCGGGGTCTCCATCCTCACAACACTGCCAGCAGAGAGCATTGGCTGCAGTAACCCCTGTACACTCTTCCCCAGCTCTCATTCTCTCCTCCCAGAGCAAACTACAGACATAGATCATAAAACTAGGGAGTAAGAGTAATTAATGAACTGGATTTTGCTTTTTATCCTCTGGTGGATTTCAAAAAGAAAACAGGACATGAAGGAAGTAAAGTTTTGATGACTTTTTAACTGCATCAAATCCTGTGTTGTAAAGTGGGTTCTTACATGGGTAAAAAAGACAGAACAGCTTTTTGCCATTCTGCTAAGACAAGTAAGGTCTTGCTTGCTTGACATTTCTGTGTGGGGAGATGAGGGTGTTTAGCATTGCAAGTGGTAAAGGGGGGTGGAGGGAAAGAATGGGATGGATCGTGGTGTTGGCAGGTTGAAGGGATAAAATTCACTCTAGACAGTTAAGTCAAGCAAACTGACAGAAGTTTGAGCTCATATTAAATCTCCTTTCTTTCTTTAATTAAGACCTTTCCTGTGGGTAGGAAGAATTCATAGCATGGAAATTAAAAAAAAAAAAGCCTGGAAAGAAATATTCTCCCTCCTGAACAATATATTTTTTCCTACTGAAAAAGTATAGTACTATCTTTATATTTATTAGTATTGTAACTTCTGATCTTTCTCTACTGTCAAAGGGAAAAATATTCCTTTGACAATAAAAAATGAGATAATAGTATAATGACTATTGCTTGAGTTCTTAATATATGTCTACATGGCACATGGTGTGTATTTGTGAACTGAGTGCCATACAGTGGTTGATGTGCATTATCTCTTTGAATCCATACAAAAAGTTAAATATTCTTAGAGTGACAAACCATCGTAGATTGCCTGACACTTTTTTAGCATTAGCACTGAAAATCCTATATTTCCAGGAATCCCTCAGGCCAGGGCAAAGTGGGACAACTGGTCACCCTAATTCTTACCTTCATCTTACAGATGAGAAAATAGAAGCAGGTAAGTCCTGGTGCCAAAGTCACAGAGCTGGACTCAAAGTCAGATCTACTGAATCCCAAGTTCATGTTTTTGATCACCATGCTGAATCACTTCTTACTACACTGTACTGTGCCTTTAGGTTTCCACTGATAATAATGATCAAAGGAAGAGAAGGCTCTAACCTTAGTCATTCATACCAACCTTGCTGAAGTTAACACAGAGATTCTTGGAATTAATTTAGAGAAAATTTCCATGACTTTTTTCTTTTTTCTTTTTCTTTTATTTTTTTTAAAGAACAATGTACTAAGAGCCTACCATGTCAGATGCATTTTATTTTTTATTTATTTATTTTTTATGATAGTCACACACAGAGAGAGAGAGAGAGAGAGAGAGGCAGAGACACAGGCAGAGGGAGAAGCAGGCTCCATGCACCGGGAGCCCGACGTGGGATTCGATCCCGGGTCTCCAGGATTGCGCCCTGGGCCAAAGGCAGGCGCCAAACCGCTGCGCCACCCAGGGATCCCCTTTTTTCTTTTTTAAAAACAGAGACATTCATAGCACATTGAAGCATCTAATTGATTTGATGAAATGAGGCTAAGATATTTGACTGAAGGGTCTTCACTTCCCAGGCATTCACTTTGTACCTTTCTGAAAAAAAAAACAGGCTATATTACTTGATCACCAGATATCTTCTAATTTAAAAGTTCCCTGATTGTCATAAGTCTGTTTTTCACATTACACGGAAGCGTCTGTGCCAATTATTCTCATGCTTCTATCCCATTTTTTCCTTTGGAGACATTTCCTTTTTAAAAAACTACTATGAGCTTGTTGAAGATCACTGTTTTATTATCTATTTTTAAATTTTATTTTCTATTAATTTTAATTCTAGTATAGTTAACATACACTGTTAAATTAGTCTCAGGTGTACAATATAATGATTCAACAATTCTATACATTACTCAGTGCTCATCATCTTAAATGTACTCTTAATCCCCATCACCTATTTCACACATGCCTCCACCCACCTTCCGTCAAGTAACCACCAGTTTGTTCTTTATAGTTAAGAGCATGTTTGTTGGTTTGTCTTTCTTTTTCCCCCTTTATTTGTTTCCTAAATTTCACACATGAGTGATATCATATGGTATTTGTCTTTCTCTGACTGGCCTTTATCACTTAATATTTTACTCTCTAGATCCATCCATGCTGTTGCAAATGGCAAGACTCCATTCTTGTGATGGCTGAGTAATATTTCAATGTATATATATCCCACATCTTCTTTATCCATTCATCTATCATGGACACAAACTGCTTCCATAGTTTTATCTATCGTAAATAATGCTGCTATAAGCATCAGGGTATTTATCCTTTTATTTATTTATTTATTTTTTAAATTTTTTTTTATTTTTTAATTTTTATTTATTTATGATAGTCACAGAGAGAGAGAGAGAGAGAGAGGCAGAGACACAGGCAGAGGGAGAAGCAGGCTCCATGCACCGGGAGCCCGACGTGGGATTCGATCCCGGGTCTCCAGGACCGCACCCTGGGCCAAAGGCAGGCGCCAAACCGCTGCGCCACCCAGGGATCCCTATTTATCCTTTTAGAGATTACAACACACATGCTGACTTAGAATGTTGACTTTGAGTTAGTGCACTTATCATTTTCCAGATGTGCAAGTACGTGACAATACCTTAACTCAATTTATGCCACCTTTTGTGCAACTGTTGTCTTTTTTTAAAACTTCCGCATCATTCACACTCCACAAGACATTACTATTATTGACATTCATTTCTGTTTATCTACCCATGTAAACTCTCGTTTGCTTTTCATTCTCCTCTGTGTCTCCATTAGGGATGATTATCTGTCTGTCTGAAGAATAATCTTCAAATGTTTCTTTACACATCTGTTGACAATACCTTTTTCCAGTTTTTTATTCCCTTGAAAATATCTTTAAGGAGTCATTCACATGGGAGTCCCTGGCAGCAGCTACTTTCTTTTAGAACTTGAAAAATATGGGGGCACCAGGGTGACTCAGTCAGTTGAGTGTCCAACTCTTGGTTTCAGCTCAGGTTGTGATCTCTGGGTCATGAGATTAAACCCCATGTTGGGCTCCACATTCAGCATGGAGTCTGCTTGAGATTCTCTTTCCCTCTGCCCCACCCTCTGCTTTCTCTCTCCCTTTAATAAATGAATAAGTAAAATCGTTAAAAACAAACCCTCAAAAGATCCAATTCCACTGGCTTATAGCTTCCATTGTTTCTGTTAACTAGTCAATTTTCTTGCTTCTTTGAAGTTATTGAAAATGCGGTTTCTTTTTCTGACAACTTTTAAGATTTTATGTCTTTAGTATTAGCAGCACACTGTTATGTGCCCATATATGGTTAGTTTTCTCTGGGTTTTTCTAGTTTAGGTCCATAGAGCTTCTCAACACTGTGGCTTGATGACTTCTGTTGATTTGGGGGAGTGTTTTACTCATGATCTCTATATTTTACTATGTCTTTTGCACAATTCCTTCCTTTTCTTCTTATTATAGGATTCCAGTTAAACATAGTTAAATATTTTGTCATACCATGTCTTTTTTT
This sequence comes from Vulpes lagopus, assembly GCF_018345385.1. Classification (NCBI taxonomy): domain Eukaryota; kingdom Metazoa; phylum Chordata; class Mammalia; order Carnivora; family Canidae; genus Vulpes; species Vulpes lagopus. The sequence continues at coordinate 41,827,585 of NC_054836.1, read as the reverse complement.
CTCTTATCTGTGTTTTCCATAACTTCTTGTGTTTTTAAAACCTGTGCCTGATTTAGATTTTAAAATCTACAGTTATTTTAAAATCTATACCTGATAACTCCAGTTGGATCCCTGTGATCTCTTTCTGTTGTCTGCTTTTTCCCTTGGTTTTCAGTCATTTGATCTCATCTTTTGGCATGTCTACTACATTTTATTGACTGCTGAACAAAATATATGAAAAATGATGTTATCTTCCTCCAAACAGGCTTTGATTTTTTTTTTTTTTCCTGAAAGGCAGTTAGTTAAGGGACAGATCAACTGGCTTCAGTCAGGGGCAAACATGGTGATTTGGTGCTAGATTTCAGATTTTGGGAGGGCTAACCTCCTTCTGGTTTCCATTACTTCTAAGTCCTTGTCTTTTGTGGGTCTAACAGAAAGCCTATGGTATTACTAGAGCCATGCTTCCTTGACAAGCCTGTAATTCTAAATTTTATCTTTTGTTTCTTTTTGGGTTTTCTTTGTTTTAATTTTTGGTCTCCCAAGTACCCTACGCTCTACTTAGCTTTTTATCCTTTTATCTTCATTCTTTGCTCAGTTTCTTGGAAAAAGAAGCTTAGAAAATGGTGAAATTTCTCCAAGAGAAAAGCAGAACAAAATGTTCAGTTCACTTCTCTGTGATTCTCTTTTCTCCATGGTCTCATTCTCAAGTACTGGCTGCTTTCTGATACTTTTAAAGAGGATTCTTTTCTTTTTAATTCAGCTTTGAGTGTTCTTGTGGGTGGGGTTGACACTTGCTATTACATCATAGGTGGAAATCTTAAATTATAATATTGTTGCAACTGATTATGTAAGATGGTCTATCTGGGAAGCCCTTAAGGAACTGTCAAGTACCACCAAAGCTATGTATTGACTACTTGAGGGATGTGTCCCATTGTGATGGCTACATTTTGGTCAGCTAAAGCACCTTTCCCCTTCCTGTTCAGTAATGCTTTGGTACACTAGAAGTGTACACTGGTAAATCTCAAGTTTTCCCTGAGGGTTTTGGGAGCAGCTTGCAACCTCGATCTCTGCTTTTTTTTTTTTTTTTTTTTTTTGAGGGGAAGGGGGAGTTGTTGTCCCTTTTATTTTTTAAGTGGGTTGCCCAATTCCTTGTTAGGACGTGGCTACTAACAAGCTTTGGCTCATTCCCAGGTATCTTTCGTTTTCAGTATATTTTTTATTTGAGTGCATATTTATTCCATTTCAACACAAGGTTAGTGTCTGAAAGCTAAAGGGTAAGGTTTTGTGAATATGAAATAAGATAAAAATAATAAAATAAATTTAGTGTAAATCAGGCACCATAACAAGCAAGATTTTTTCCCATGTCTGCATCATCCTGTAGTAAAAAAGAAGAACTATAAATCTATACTATATTGTTAGCCTCAAACCTGCCTCTTTTTCTTCTTTCTTGGTTAATAGCACCACCACTTACAAAGCTGCCTGTGTCAGAAGCCTGAAATGGGGAGGATATGTATACGTGTTGGGGCGTGCTTTCACTTTACCTTTACATCTGAATAGTGACTGATTTTATGGTTCCACCTTGACATCTCTCTTCTCCTTCCCCTTCTCCCCATTTCTCCCATGCACTCACATCCTCTCTCACCTGAACAGCTGGTCTCCTAATCTGCCTTCCTGCCTCAGTATCATTTCCTTCCAAATCAGCCCACTCATTACACATTAAGTCATCCTTCTCTAATGCAAATCTGAGTATATTACTTCCCTGCTTGAAACCCCCTTAGATATATCCAGAATAGGCAGGTCCACAGAAAACAGCCTAGGGATTGCCAGAGGCTGGCAAAGAGAGGAGAGTGGGAAGAGATTGCTAATGGATATAGGGTTCCCTTTGGGGTGATGAAAACATTCTGCAGCTAGATAATGGTGTTGCTTGAACAACATCATGAATGTACTAAATGCTACTGTTCATTTAAACACACAAACCCAGCAGCACATCATATGGAGCATCACATGGTCTCACTAGTATTTGTCTGTTCCACCCTTCTCTTTCCCCTGCATACCTGGAACCCCTCATGGGTTGTTGCTTGTTGCACATGCCGTGCAGTTTCGCGCTCCACTGCTTTTGCGAGGGCAGTTTCCTCTGGGTGCATCCCTCCCCCACCCCACCCAGCACAGTCTGTCCAGACATCTGCTCCTCCAAGACCCCCATGAAGTTTCCCCTGACAAACCTATATCAACAATCCCAGTGTGAATTTCCCTCTATATCTTGTCACCTATAAAGGCACAACTGGGAAGCCTTGACCGCCAGGTCCATGTTTCTAGTTCCAGGGAGAATTGTATCTGTGTCGAAAAAATAGAGTGGAATGAAGCTTTAAAGTGTTTGCATAACCCTTTTAAAATTCATGACACATTTGTGACCCCCTGGAACATCTGGAACACATGAGTTTAGAGGTTTCAGCTCTAGCGTGGAAACACCCAACATAGACAGTTTCTGATGATGAGACCATTTCTAACCAGGGAGCCTTGGGATTAATCTCATCACAGTTAAATATGGAACCACAGCCCTGTCACATTTTGTTATATACTTCTAAAAACCATGGAGTTGTTTGTGTCCTTGATTTGTGAGTGGTAAACAGCATGGTTATAAACAACAGTCTTTTTTTTCTGGAACTCATACGTTTATTTTTGAGGTTAACATTGGTAAAATGCTCTTTGTGAATATGCTAAGGAATATACTTTGAGAATTTTCTGCTGTGTGAAAAAGACTTTGTTCCCAAATGAGCTTTTCTTTCCAATCTTAATGGCACCATTTATGATGACATTTGGTCACTACATATGGCAGCTGAGAACTGGACCAGGAGTCATGCAGGTTACTGAGAATAAGAATTGTAACACCAAATGTATCATCTCTTCTTCACCACTTGATTATCATAGTCAGAGAAGCTGTGTGTGTGTGTGTGTGTGTGTGTGCGCGCGCGCGCTTGTGTGCATGTGTGTAAATACTGGGAAAGTGGATGATTGGGAGGAAATATACTGTGGTGAGCCATGAGTTAGGTGTTAAAATCTGTTCGTATTGTCTCTTATTATAGAGAATTGCCTAGTTTGTCACAGAATGGAAAAGGTTCTTCTAAACAGTGGTTCTCAAAAAATAATCTTTGAACCAACAGTGTCAACATTACCTTGGAATTGTTAGAAATGCAAATTATCAGGCCCTGCCCTGGACCTTCAGCACTGGAAAGTCCAGGGATGAGGCCCAGCAGTCTGTTCTAACAAGCTCAGGTATTTTGATGCATATTCAGGCTTGAGAAGCTCTGTTTTAAACAACTCCCTGAAACCAAGATTTCTTAATGCTAATGTAGGAACTTAGTGTTTTAGAGTAGTTTGACACAAGCATTTTGATCCTAGATTTTGAATAGGGATAACTATTGGAAGAAAAATGACACTGGCTAATATTCACTGAGTACCCCATCCTAGTCCAGGAACTATGCTAAGTAATCCATGGACATTATTCCATTAATTGCTCTCGTAATTCCCAACTGTCCCAAGAGGTAATGCTTTTTTCTCTGTTGTACGGTTAAGGAAACTGAGGCTCAGAGCAGGTAAGTTATTCGTCCAGGGTCACACAGCTTGCTGTGTCTTGAGTCACGCTCCTGCACTCTGACTCCAAGCCTGGGCCATAAAGCACTATGTTACCCCTAGTAGCTCCGGCTCTGGTCCTAGAGGCAGGATGACCATTAGCTCTTGGATTCAACTCTTGGATTCAGCTTACCGCTGTTTTGGACCACTGCTGCCAGATTCGCTTCCAGTTGAAGCAGCAGCTGGGTTTTGTCACAAACATGGCTTCCTTAAGTGTCCTCAGCTGAGCTGAAGTTGCAGAGAATCACTCATCAAAATCCTGCCAAAGCCGGAGATTTGGATGGGAACCTACAGGAAAAGAGTTCGAGCCTGGGATTGTGGGGGCAGCAAAAGTTTTCCTCTAGGGTCACATGAGGGGCTCATGTCACACATGTTTACTTTCAGTCTGTGACAAAATGTTGGGTTTCCAGATGCAGGCTTGAACACACATGGTAGATGGGCTCCACTGTCATTGCAGCAAGGCACAAATGGCCGTTGACGGAGTGTAGCATACAGCACGTGTTTCCAATTGTGTATGAGGGTTGAGTCCAATCTCACATCTGTATAGTGGTCTACTTCCCTTACTCGCCTCAGAGGGCTGTTGAGAGCCAGGTGAAATGTTCTATGACTAAACTGTAAAGTTTGGTTCAAATATAAAGAATTATTGTACAAATACTATGATTTGAATAAAAACACTGGTGTGTGCATCAAAAGCCAGGTTCCAGCTCCTTCTCTCAGTTACAATTATGTGACTTGGACAAGCCTCCTAGTAGCTCTGTTATCACTCAGTCACCGAGGCTGGCATGAATGGTGCTCTCTGCTGCTAGTTGTGCAGTACGCAACTTATGTAGCTGTGAGCTGTAAAGCAAAATTCATCTAATAATGTTGGTCCCACTTACCGCACAGCAAGGTTGTAAGATGCTGAGTGTTGGGGTGGATTTTTAATATAATAAATGCACTGTGTAAATGTATTTCTCCTTTTTTTTTTTCTGCCTCAGTTCCCTTCTGATTGAGGCAGGTAAAACAAGCTATTAAGGGCCTTACCGAAGTTGTCTTAACTTGCTGATTGTGATTTAGCAGGTAGAACTTACTGAGTGTGACCTCTTTACTTGCATGTGTTCATTCACTTCATCCACTACTAACTCCTGGCTATTTTCCACATGTGCCATAGGACATGTCAAGCCACACTGCTCTGTCCTCCTGCAGGCGACCTGCCAATACTCAGTGTCGGTTCTTTCTCTTTTGGTGTTGAATCACGAAGGCCTCCCCTTGACATTTGCTGAAAATAGAGACTGATCCCTTCTTCCACCACCCCTTCCTTTTTTTTTTTTTTTAAAATCTGTATGGCACCTCGCACAGGGGTCTGAACTCACCCTAACTATAGATGTTTCAGGATGCTTTATATATCTCATCAGGTGACACATATATTCACTGCTATCCAAACGCAGTGCATCTGCACTTAACATAAGTGCATTTCACTGTGTGTTAATTTTACATAAAATCTGGGGGGAGTGTACTGATATCCATATTTTACTTTGAAATGTGTCGAGAAGATAAGATGGATTAATAGATGGATAGTGTGAGAAAATGAGTAGAGTGGGTGTTAATGAGAGAACCTAAGTTGTAAGTCTATGAAATTCTTTCAGATTCGCTCTATATTTGGACAGTTTTCATAATGTTGGGGGAAAAAAGAATGTTCTAATTCTGTGCTACCCCCCCCAAAAAAATGTCCTTTTAAGATTTCAGGTGTCAAGGATTTCTCGTTTTTGTCGTAATTTTTTGGAGAATCAAAATTCCCCTGTACTAGCGGCCAAGACTAAGATGTCAGGTAGAGCTCAGTGTGAGGGCCACGATGCTCAGTGGATTGAAGGAGGGCATTGGGTAGGCTCCTCCACCCACTTGGGAACAGAACTGACCATAGGGTAGATCCTCACACCTCAGGGGCCTCACCAGGTAAGGGTAAAGCATAGAGCAGCAGACAGCTCACTCCCAAGAGGAGAAAGACAATTTTCAAGTTCCATACTTGTGAAAGTTGAACACTACTTTGTGTTAAGTTAAATAACCCAACAATTGTAAAGCTTTCCTACCTTAAAGTGTACCTATCAGCAAAGTTATCAAAACCTAGGCAATCAGCATATCCAAAGGCATGGATTGATAGAATAGGTTCTGTATTTCATGTAAGCTTTAAAAATACTTTAATCCAAACCAAAACTTTCCATCCATGTAGAACATCCATTTCTCTAAATTTTAACTTTTATTTTTTTCTTCCCCAAGGTAATTGTTCGAGGAGGAGGACACATTTTACCGTATGACCAGCCTCTGAGATCTTTTGACATGATTAATCGATTCATTTTCGAGAGAGGATGGGATCCTTATTGATGGATAAGCTACGTTCTTGAAAGAAAGAAGACTTTGAGAAGAAAACTTTCAAGATGGAAACTGTCATATAAATAAGAAAATTTTCTTTTATATCTTTAAAATGTTTCTCACCAATAAAAATTATCTTTGAAACAAGTAAGGTTCTGTTTGTGGGGAGAGATGGCTCCTTACAAAATTAACTTTAAAAAAATGCTATTCCTGAGGACGAATGACATCTTTTAACTTACCGGATGGGAAGAATGGTTTCTGAGACACCGTTTCAGATAGAAATGGGTAAATGGAATGCTGAGGCCTTGAATGGGAGTCTTTAATCCCTTCTAAGAGTGTGTGCAAAGAGCAGTAAGTGAATAAAGTTGTAGCAACAGCCTGTTCTGTGACTAGCAGAAGAGTTTGTCATATTATGTATAGGAAAGTATTTGGTGAGTAGTATTGGGTAGGAGCATCTAATTAGCACTCCCGAGGAAAGGGTGCAGTCCTAACAGTGGTGGGCAAGAGTTTGGAATGTGGAGAGTCTTCGCAAGAAAGGTAGCTTGGGATTCTTTGAAATAGAAATCTTATTCATAAAAGTTATAATGTACCAGAGGCTCTTCTTCGAAGAACTCACTGAATCTTTATCTTCTCTTTTTTTGTTTTCGGCTTTTTGGTTTCTCAGTGTGTTGGCTCATTTCAAGAGTACACATTTATCAAACAGCCTGCAGGCTGCATTAGTTATGAGCCATTTTAAATTTGGGTTTTAAGTTTTGTACTTCCTTTAGCCAAATAAAGAGCAAAGTAATTTTGTATAATTGTTGGGATAGCCAAAAAATTTGAGATAATCTGGCATCAAAATATATACATTTATAAATATGCATACATTAGTAATTATCCAACTAAAATATCACATCTTGGCATATCTCTCCTGTTTATGCAACATGTGCTCTCATCTCTGAAATTCCACAGCACGTTTGGCTTTTTCAACATCCTTTCTCTCTCATATTACCCATTTGTGAATTGGCTCACTGGAGAACTAAATTTTAAAAGTCAAACCTGTTCTTGCTGCAAATATTTTGGGTTCTTTTAATTTCTCGTTTTGTGCCTGATTTCATTTAGTTTTGTGACCTCCTTTCGTATTTTTTTATAGATATTTTTCATTGTGCCCATATACTATAAGGCATCAAATCAAACATTCTGGTTGAAAACAGATTTTAATTATCGCAGAGAATAAACTAGAGGGAGTGTGCAAAGAGTTTTGCACATAGCCCCACTTGCCATTTAAATTGTTGCATTTGGTCCCAAAAATATGCGGTGGAAAAGGCACTAACTATGGCTAGGAGAGCAGGAATTCAGTGCCATGTGTATCACACGTGTCCTGGGCATTTTGGGGTAAGATACTTCACTCTCCTAGCTTCCCAAAGTCTCAAAGAAGACAGCCAGAAGAGATTCCTGAGGTTCCTTTCAGTTCACATATCATTGTACTAGTATCATTTCACAAGGGTACCATGAGATGATATAGTGAATCTTCATTATTCATAGATTCCATATTTGTATCACCTATTGATTAGAATTTACTTGTAACTCCAGAATCAATACTTTTTCACTTGTGTGGTCATTCATGAACATGCTCAGAATGATGAAAAATCTGACTTGCCCAAAAGTGCGCATTCCCAGCTACTATCCAACAGGTGTTCTTTTTGTAGTTTATTTAGTGCCATATTTTTATGCATTTTTGTGCTTTTCATTGGTGCTTTTGCTGTTTAAAGGGGCTTCTAAGTGGGATGCCTGGGTGCCTTGGCAGTTGAGAGTCTGCCTTTGGCTCAGGGTGTGATCCCGGTCCAGGGATTGAGTCCCACATCAGGCTCCCTGCAGGGAGCCTACTTCTCACTCTGTCTATGTCTCTGCTTCTCTGTGTGTCTTTCATGAATGAACAAATAAAATCTTTTTTAAAAAAGGCAGGGGGCTTCTAAGCAGAGTGTTGAAATACTGTCTAGTGTTCCTCAGTGCAAGAGGTCTGTGTTGTGCTTTCTGGAGAAAGTCCACATGTTAGGTAGTCTTCATTCAAGCACAAGTTACAGTGCTGTTGGTCATGAATTCAATATTAATAAAGCAATAATATATATTTTATAAGGTTTCTTTAAACAGAAATACACATGGGGTGCCTGGGTGGCTCAGTCAGTTAAGCGTCTGCCTTCAGCTCAGGTCATGGTCTCAGGGTCATGAGATCAAGCCCTGCATCAGGCTCCACACTCAAAGTGGTCTGCTTGGGATTCTCTCTCTCCCTCTCCTTCTCCCACCCCCTCTGCTCCTCCCCTCACTTGTGCTTTCTTTCTCTCTCTCTTTCTCAACGTCTTCAAACAAAAACACACATAAAACAAGGTTATGTATTAACTGGTTGACAAAAATATTGTCACCAGAGGCTAGTAGGAACCACATCGTGCACTTTCCTTAGGAGCAATGGTTCAGCATTCACTAATTCAGTATTTGGGGAGATGTTATAGAAGACAACTGGAGTGAACAAAGAGAATTGACTGTATGTATGGAACACTTAGTTTAGGGACCAACACAAAATAACAGTTCAACAAACAGAATTTGTAGATGCTGTCAGGTTTATCATCTTCCTGCAGTGGGGAGTACTAGTGGACAACCTGCCAGGTCTTCCCAGAACAGCCCTAGCCAACTCCTCCTAGGGTACAGTCCTGTGGAAACTAAACCTGGCACGTATTTTACTTTAAAGGGAAGGGAAGACTAGTTCAGAGACTAAAGGAAAACAAGTTTTTGAATTCACTTGGAGAGAGCCTTACATAGAGAATCTTTGTGCGGGGTATGCACCCTCTGTGGGACACTCAAGACAATCCATTAAGATGCCCTCTCTTGCTCCAAATGTGATACAGACTCATGTCTCACATGGCTGCCATTACCATGAACAACTTACATAGAGGAGAGGTGAAGGCCCTTCTCATGACTCTGGGTCCAGTATATTGCCAATTGCAACTTCCATGCTTATAGGATATTATCAATAGGATTAATTTCATGAAAACAAAGTCTTCAAATAGTAGGATTATTATGGCACTTCGCCAATCAATGGGAAATGGCCAGGTAGGCCTCTCATACCACCCTGGTCACCTCATGGGAGTGTATTAAAAGTAGCTGTAGAACCTGGGAATGAGTCATGCATTCTTTCTTTGACAAAAACACAAGTGTTGCAGATGAGCTGTCAACTTTCTGTCATGGTAAGCAGCTATTGTTAGTATATCATCTAGCAGATATTTTTTTTAAAAGTAGACACACAAAAATATATACATACATATTTATATACATACATACATAAATAGTAAACCCACAATCTGTCCTTTCAAGGTTGAAGTGGAACTTTAACAATTAGTGAGAAAGTAATTTCTTTTCAAAAGAAATTCAACCTATGGCAAGAACATTTTGAAAACAGATGTTTGGAAATCTTTCCATTTACTTTGTTGCACATTACAAGGAAAAAAAACTTAAATCAAGGGAAATTTCAACAAATGTCTTTGCACAAAAGATAGATAGGTTTGAAAAATGAGTTTGGGGGGTAGATGAGCTTTCTCATCTGATGAGGCATTTTTTCCATTTGGATTTATATATCTCCATTTGTAAGTGTCTTCTTCAGCTCTGATAGACTTTGAAACCAAGTGTCAAAGTGAACATATAACCAGACTTTGAATTGCTGTATCACAAAGGATGTCCCAAGATTTTTCAAATATGAGAAAGCATATACAACACATTGATCCGGGATCCCTGGGTGGCGCAGCGGTTTGGCGCCTGCCTTTGGCCCAGGGCGCGATCCTGGAGACCCGGGATCGAATCCCACATCAGGCTCCCGGTGCATGGAGCCTGCTTCTCCCTCTGCCTATGTCTCTGCCTCTCTCTCTTTCTCTCTGTATGACTATCATAAATAAAAAAAAAAAAACAAAAAAAAACAAACAACACATTGATCCTATTAAAGATATTAACAGTAATATTTTAGAAAGCAAAAATACTTTGTACTACTAAAAATCAAATAGTTTTTAAAAATTAAGTATGTAAAACTTCATCTTTATAATTCTAAAGTTTGTTTTGATTACTATTTTTTAAAGATTTTTTATTTGTTTATTTGAGAGAGAGAGAAAGCGAGCATGAGCGGGGAGAGGGGCAGACATAGAGAAGGAGGGAGAAGCAAGCCCCCAACTGAGCAGGGAGCCCAACATGGGGCTTGATCCCAAGACCCCGAGATCATGACCTGAGCCAAAGGCAGACATTTAACCGACTGAGCCACCCAGGCGCCCTTGATTACTATTTTATTATGTAAATGTTATTAACACAGTAGTGGTGTGATCATGCTCTATATATAGAGTAATTATATAGAATGAATAACTATATTCTTTGATATGCCTCCAGCAATTTTTAAATGATAGGATGATACATAAAGATCTGGACAACACTATTTGAGAGGACAGAAAAAGTCCACATTTAATAATGGCCTTAAACTATGTACCTATTTGGCTAAGTTAAGGAAGCAAGGCATGGGGGAGCCTGGCTGGTGCAGTTGTTTAAGTGACCAACTCCTGGTTTCGGCTCAGGTTGTGATCTGAGGTCGTGATCTCAGGGTTGTGCGATCGAGCCTCCATGGCAAGCTCCAGGCCCAGCAAGGAGTCTGCTTAAGACTCTCTCTCCCTCTCCTTCTGCCCCTCCCACTCTAAAAATAAGTCCATCTTTTTAAAAAAAAGGCTCGGCATGTAACAATACAGTATGCTTTCATTTATAAGAAAGGAAGGAAGGAAATTAAATAAATAAGAGAAGGAGGAAGGGAGGAAAAGAAACAGAAGTTTTGTAGAGGGTAAGTGTCTCTGGAAAGATAAATGAGAAACTAATAGAAGTAGGGGAAGAAGAACTGGGCGTTGGTGGTGGGTGTGAGGAAGACAGGATTTTTATACAATTTTCTGTTTATGTTACATATATACACACACATTATATATATTATACACTTTATATAATATATATAAAACATATAATATATATGTGTATATATGTATATACATATGTGTTTGTGTGTGTGTGTATGTGTATATATATATATATGTGTGTGTGTTATATACACACATATAACTGCCCCAGAATCTCAGAGAAAGAACTGCCCTTTGGGTCATTTTGCTGTGGAGCTAGAGGCCTGAGACAGGTCCCAATGGACTAAGTCTACTCAGCAAAATCCCAGAAGGAGTGTTCAGGTTTCCTGGGCAGCCTGACAGTGGAGTAATGAAAGTGCCAGAAATTTGTGAAAAGGAGGGGTTAGAGGAGGTAAAGGAGGGAGACTGGCCATGTGTTGGCTGAGACCAGAGAGAGTTGGAATTCTGGAGAACCTGCATTAGGAACAAAGTCAGTCCCCCACAACCCCCCACCCCGCTCCCCAGCCCCCCACCCCCACCCCCGTGCAGAAGGCAGGGCTGCAGGCAAGGGAGGCTGACTCAATGCTGTTGCTCTCTGTGCTTGGGTGGCGAGCAAGGAGTGAGTTGATTTGACCTTTGGGTTGCAACTTTCAGGAGGCAGAAAAGCACTTCTCTTGCAATGGGCTTGTGTATTGGGAGCCCCATGGGGTAGGTCTGCAACACCCAGCCTTGACCTCTGAGAACTTGTTCCCACATGGCAAAACAGGGGTCTGTTTGAGCTGTACATACCTAATTCTGTGAAATCAGAGGTAATAATAACAGCTATCCTTCCTAAGCCCTGAAAATGCACCAGATGTTCACCATGATATTACCAGGGAAATGGTTTTCTCATTCCCCAGATGAGGTCATGCACTTCATCGATACAAAGAGACTTGCTGAGTTTCCACAGCCATTGGCAGGCCAGTCCAGATTCAAACCCCAGTGTCTCTCCCTCTACTTCACCCTCTCTCCACGGAGGAGACACATGGCCTTCTGATCCCCAACATCCTCCTCAACTGATGCTGTGGACAAATAAGTAGGCATCAGTGACGCCCATTGCCGGTCAGGAAGTGTGTACCCTCATTAAAAATATGCTTTCTTTTGAAAGTTGTATAAACCAAATCCTTGGAAATGTTTAGATGCCGTATCTGCTCCATCCAAGAGGAACGAATGTAAACTTAAATTATGATTCTTTGACAAGCACTGAGAGCCTTCACTTAATCATTTATTTATGTGCCATTCTTCAATTGTCTTTTCTCTTGCCACCAAAAACACCATAGACAAATGCCAGAAACCAAGGACAGATCCTGTGACAAACTGTTTGACTTGAGCTCCGATTTCTTTTGGAAAGTCCAATGTCCTCTCCCTTCCTACTCGTGAATGACAAGCCCCCACTCTTACTGCTGATGGTATAGGGGCTGTGGCTGTGTCTGTCTTTGTGCCATTTAAACTTTTGGCTCTAAGCTCAGAAACCACTTCACCCCCTGAGCCCCTGCTGCAAGGATGACTGGGGGGAGGCCCATTCCTCGCCACTGTCACACGTGAAGTGGACAGACACCCCGGGACGAAACTCAGCAACCTGCACAGATGTGTTTAGTTTCCTCGCATACTGTAATGGTTTGTGCTATTAGAATTCTGAAGATTTAAAAAACATTCCCCAAACAAACCTGAAAGGGATTGGTTTTGTTGCCCCTAAGACAACAAGCCTGGAATTGAAAGCAGGCTGTTGTGATGTATATCCGCTCAACCCCAAGAAAAGACATCTGTTCAATCATTTTAAAGGGATTTTTGGCAACTTCGGGAGTGTGACGTGGCTCGGTTTGCATTCCCCTGGGCCCTGTGCATTCGAGGAGGAGAGATCAGTCCTGTGGTTGCTGTTCAAATGGATTTCACAGGAAAATTCATTGCATCTAGCCAGGTCTTTGGGGTGATGTTATTCTTTTCCTTAAATCTTTAATTTTCAAAGTATTCATTGCAAAAATTAAGTAAAAGCAGCTTCTCCCCAGTCCTATACTATACACAGTGGTGACCACTAATAACTCACCCCAGGCCAAGGGAGAGTGGGCTTCCTTGAACTTGGTACCACCAAGTCTGCACCCAATTATATCCTCCCCCACCCCCCCAAAAAACCCAGGGTGTTGTTTCTGGAATAAAGGAGGCCTGGATGCTGGACAACCAAGGGCCAGAGAATGACCACCATATGCAAAAGTCAAAGCTCAGTAGAAAGATTCAAGCCAGCCTCTACATTTTGACATGCAGTGGGAATACATGCTGGTGATTTTCCTAATATCCCAATGAATATTTATAATCATTACCTACATGCACATCTAGTAATTTTTGCTAATACTTTATATTTTCTTATGTGAATCAAAGGGGGAAAATGAATAAAGTCTGAGAGCACCAAGGCCAGGGGAGGTGGGGTATTGTCTGAAGAGATTAGGACAACCCAAATACCCATGTCAGCATTATGAACAGAAATGCCCCTGAATCCCTGGCCCAAACACGCTCACCACCTTCTATTAGGATGTGCTATATTAAAACTTTTGTTCTGGGTGGTGCAGATACCGAGACAAATTTGGCCCACTTCCCTGCCCCTCAAAATGGGGGCAAGGGAGGTGACCATTGTATAAATGACCATCGTCCCAGAGTGCCAAGTAGTCTAATAGAGGAAAGTCCAAAGTCCTTTGAGAGAAGAGAAGAGAGAGTGACAACTTCTGGGGAGAAATTTTTCCACACTGAGGAGTGGGGAGGAAGGCTGGAGGCTTTCCAGGGGCAAAGGCCTGAAGAATAAGCATCAGTGCCAGGGGATGGTAAGGCTCCTGCTTTCTCTCCTCTTAGCTGTAACCTCTCACCTCTGACAGCTCAATTATTTTATTGCAAACTCTGAACTCTCAAATGCTTATCCTAAACTTCTGTAAGAGATAAAGTAAAAGGACTAATTTCTGTAATCAATTGATATAAATAAACCCCTCACAGCCATGCTTTCATTTTCTCATCTTGTCTCTGTGGGATCAGAGAAAGATCTAGAAGGCTGCCTCCCTGTAAGTCCATCCATCAAGTGGCTTTGGTGGCAAGTGATATGGCATTTCTTTATTAAAAACCCTGCACGAGGTGCACCTGGGTGGCTCAGTGGTTGAGCATCTGCCTTTGGCTCAAGGCATGATCCCGGGGTCTTGGGATCAAGTCCCATGTCAGGCTCCCTGAGGGGAGCTTCTCCCTCTGCCTATGTCTCTGTCTCTCTGTGTGTGTCTCTCATGAATAAATAAATACAATCTTAAAAAACAAAACCAAAAACCCTGCTGCTATATGGCAACATCTTGGGATAGGCTGTCATTTACCCATTTCCATCTCCCCTGGGAAGAGAAACATCCTGTAAGATCGTTTTGAAATGGTCCCATAGTGTGACTCACTGGAGGGAAATGCCAAAGGCTTTGGGGCAAAAATAAACAAAAATGAAAAAAATATGCCAATTCTGTGTATATTTAAAATAAGGCTAGGAGTGATGCTGCACTAGAAAATTGAGTTTATCTTGGACAGGCTGGAGGGAATAATGGAGAGAGCTTCTACTTAGTCAAATGAGGTAGTTTGTTCGGGGTGAAATTTCACCAGCATGTACTTTCCCAGGTTACGAGGGACGGAGGAAAAGGGATCTCTAATAAGGCACAGCTCCCTCAGCTATACTCCTTCTTCCCCTGACAAATCTTCACATTTGTTAGGCCACAACCTGAACAGGCCTCTAAGTTCTAGTTGCTTACATAAGGAGAAATGCAATTCTCTTTTGGCCTCAGAAGTAAGCCAAGCTCCATGGAGCATTGCTTCTACATCATCTTCTTTCTTTGCTGGATGGTCAGAGAGAAGAGAAAGATGCTCCAGCCTAGGGAGCATGGGATTCTGAATCCCCAGTTCCAAATGTTCTGTGATTCCCAGCTCTTCAGTGGACCTTTTAACCCCTTGGACTAGAGTAGAGGACAGCAGTGATAGTCACGTATTCAACTTGGAAATATTACAAAGATGAGAAAAGGAATTCAATAATCCTACGTGATTAGGATATGCCCAGGTATGAATATTGAAATCAGGTGGTTTAAAAGTGTCAGTACCAAACCAAACCAAACCAAACCCAGTACCAACAATTCTCATGGGATCATCTTTTAGTGAAGACAGTATCGGTAAGGCTAAGGATGCAGAGGGGTTTGTGTTGTTCTTTCCTACGTCTCACTTCACATAAAGCCCTATATCCCCAACAGATGTACCATCAAGTAAAAACAACACCAGGTCTAGAGAGAAAAGGGAGGCATGGAGAAGCTTGGGAATAACAAAAGGTGATAAAGGGAGATGGGTTCCTGCACCATCGGAGGGCAGTGTGTGGCACTCACCCCAGAGTGAGGTGGGTTTTCTGCTCCCCTTTCTCACCTGCTCCAGGTGTAGATGCAACGGTGGCCTTGAAGCCTGAAATGCCAATGGTCTTTGTGATGAGCTGTCTCCCCCATTCTGTCCAAGGCCGCCCAGTAAAGAAAACCACCTGGCCCTAGAGCAGGTGAAGATGAGCTTCTCTGGGAACAGAAGTTCAATGCCAGAGAGACAGCACAGGGGTCGGGAATGCTGGCCATGAATAGTTGCTACTTTTCCAGGTTTGCTATGCAGAGGGACTCTAGCATCTGAATAGATTCCTAAAAAGAGAGACCTCTAATGAATGGTATAACAACACTAAGGAAGAGAGAACTAGCAGAAAACACGGAGAATGATATAATACGCCTTAAACTAGATATATGATGTATATGATGTAAAGGCTATTTCTTCTCACATGCGCCTGGACAGACTTCATAAAACCACCATAAAAAGACTCTGTATTGAGGCGCCTGGGTGGCTCAGTTGGTTAAGCTTCTGCCTTTGGCTCAGGCCATGATCCCAGCATCCTGGGATGGAGCCCTGTGTCTGGCTCCCTGCTCAGCAGAAAATCTGCTTCTCCCTCTCCATTTGCCCCTCTCTCTGCTCATACTCTCTCTCAAATAAATAAATGAAATCTTAAAAAAAAAATTCTGTATTTTTGGAGGGAAACCTTGAGGTTGCATGGTCCTGTGCTTTTTTTGAGGAACTGATTCTTTCTCTGCTCCCCGGTGCAGCTGTTCCACACTGCATCCACGTTCAAGCTCCAGTGTGACCCAGGGACTCCCCTCACCACCACCCCAGCAGCCTTGCCTTCTGCTCTACTGAGACCATCAAAGCCATCCCGACACTGGATCCCTTGGTTTCCCTCCCCCACCCCAGCTCAGCTGCAGCGTCTCACCTCATGACGGCTCTTCTGAGCGCCCCATCCACAGCTCCAACTTTCCTGATGGACATTCGGATTCCACACGAGCAGCCTGTCACCCTTCCCAAAGACCAGCAGCTGCTCTTGGTTTTTCCTCCTCTGCTGAGAAGGTCTCCATTCCCACCATCACCATCCTCCTCGGGCCTTTCTCTCCTATGCGCCCAGTGGTCAATCCTGCTTGTTCTACATCTACAGTATCTTTTGCATCTCTCCACTCCTCCTGCCTGCTGCTGATTCCGGGCCACTCCCTGTGAAACATTCTCCCTACCTCTGGTCTCCCCAGTCACCAGCCCTGATCATCATCCATCCTCTACAGAGTTGCTATTTCATTTTCTAAGGCACACCTCTCATCTCCACGCTCCATGACCCATTGGCCTCCAAGGACTTTCAAGCTGACATCAAAATGCCCTGACTTTGAGGGCCTGTCGCAGGATGACTCCAACCTACCTTTCTGGGCACTTCTTTTCCCACTGCTCAAACATAACAAGTTAGACGAGATCATTTCCCTTCAGCTATACACCACCTCTAATACATCTCCTTGCTTGGGCCTCTCTTTCTATCCACCACATTCCATGACATGAAATACTGCCCAGGCTTCCAGGCTCACTCGCAAGGGCAAGATGCCTTCACTCTTCCTTTTGCCTTGGTTTCTCTCTTCCCACCCCCGCCTCAATGGAATCACTTTCTTCTCCACATCAACTGTCCCTGTAACCTACATTTTTGCCTCATGTCAAAGCTGTTTGAAGTTCTCCTTTTTATTCCCCACTTGAGCAGGTAACAGTCTGTATGTCCTTTGCTTCGGGGAGGTAAGTGGCAGGATGAGAAGCAGAAGGATTCTGGCTTTGGTTTTCTAAAAGCCAGAAGCCCATAGGGAGGGGAGAGTTTGAGGAAAGCGTTAGTGGCTTGGAAAAGCAGGCTGGGAAACAACAGATGAAAAGGAAATCCCTCCAGTTGTGTGGGGGAAAAGCAAGTTCTGTGGGATCTGCTGCCTGGCAGGGGCCATGCTGGGGCAAGATCCCAGAGAAGGAGAGCTTTGGGGTGAAGCATCTGGGGAGTGGAGGCCACAGGCACTGATATTTTCAACCCTGTGCAGAAACAGTGGATGGTCATCAGGCATGAAGGGACCGTTCAGACAAAACCTGGTAGGTTGATTCGCAGAGTCCCTTCTTCCAAGCCCTTGTCACTGCCTGAGACTCTTGGAAACTTGACACCCCTCCCCCCCTGAAAATGGGTAAGAGGGGAGGCAGAGGAATAATTGAAATGCAATTGTCTACTGGCCCAGCAGTGTAGGAGTCAATATTCTAAAAATACTGTAAAAAATAGAGACACCATATTTCTTAACACCTGAACTTGTGTATTGGTGTTCATTCTTGTTATATAAAACACATATCACAACTTTGTCCGTTGAGGAAGACAATAGTATTTATTGAGTGCTCACTGTGAGCCAGGTGCTGGTCTAGATGGTCGAGGCATACCGATGATCAAGACCGAAGACCCCGCCTCAAGGACAACACATCACGGTGGGAGGTCAGTGTTCAACTATATATATATTGTAAAGATACATATTAGCAAGTGTCATGAAGAAAATCAAAGCAAGTGAGGTTGTGATTACATCCGGTGGTCAGAAAAGGCCCTCCTGACATGCTGACATCTGAGCAGGGTCTGAAGGAAGGGCGGGAAGGAGTCTCACTTGTATTTGAGAGAGTGCGCTACCAACACTGCGGGACAGCAAGGGGCCCCGGCCAGCCATCTGAGCCAGGAGGAGGGGCTGGTGATGTCAGACCCATGGAAGGTGGCAGATCAGGTAAGGACTTGGCACTTGCTCAGTTTTGCTTCCCCCGCAGGGTGCCAACCACACAATATGTGCTCAGGGAGTATTATTGAATCAAGGGTGGACGGAGCATGGTGATTTGTGCCACACTGAGAAGTAAAAGATAACATAAAAGATATGAATAAATATATAGAACACAAGAATGACCCATAAGCCCTTAGCCCAGATAGAACCACTTTTAAACTTTAATGCTAGTCCTCTTAGTCTTTTACTTACTATTTGTAGATTCTTTTTTCATATTTGAGACAATGCTATGTCATATTTTCATCACTTAATCAGTGTGCAATGTTTAATATCATCCTTTAACTCACTGGAGATGCACTGTGCATCTAACTGGTCCCAGTCACTTGAGCAAAGTGGTCATAAGGCAACTGACTCTTTTTATTATTATTATTATTATTATTATTATTATTATTTAGGGACGCCTGGGTGGCTCAGCAGTTGAGCATCTGCCTTTGGCTCAGGATGTGATCCCGATCGAGTCCTGCATCAGGCTCCCCTCGAAGAGCCTGCTTCTCCCTCTGCCTGTGTCTCTGCCTCTCTCTCTCTCTCTGTGTCTCTCGTGAATAAATAAAATCTTAAAAAATAATAAAATAAAATTTTTATTTCAATTCAATTTAGTTAACATATAGTGTATTATTAGTTTCAGGAGTAGAATTTAGTGATTCATTGGTTGCATGTAACACCCAGGGTTTATCACACGCCCTCCTCAATTACCCCATCCCCCCACCCACTTCCCCTCCAGCAGCCCTCAGTTTGTTTTCTAGAGTTGAGTCTCTTACAGTTTGCCTCCTTCTCTGTTTTTATCTTATTTTATTTTTCCTTCCCTTCCCCTATGTTCATCTGTTTTGTTTCTCAAGTTCCATATATGAGTGAAATAATATGGTATTTGTCTTTCTCTGACGTAGTTTGCTTAGCATAATACCCTGCAGTCCCATCCACATTGTTGTAAATGGCAAGATTTCATTCTTCTTCATGGCTGCATAATATTCCTGCATGTCTGCGTGTGCCTCTGGGTGTCTCTGTGTGTCTGTTTATGTGTGTATCTTCTTTATGGACATTTGAGCTCTTTTCAAAGTTTGGCTATTGTGGTACAAACTTTGGGGTGATTGTGCCCCTTCAGATCACTACACTTGTATCTTTGGGGTAAATACCCAATAGTACAATTGCTGGGTTGTAGGGTAGCTCTTTTTTTTTTTTTTACTTTTTGAGGAACCTCCATGCTGTCTTCCAGGGTGGCGGCACCAGCTTGTATTCCCACCAACAGTGTAAGAGGTTCCCCTTTCTCCACATCCTCACTCCACATCATCTCTTGTTTCCTGGGTTGTTAATTTTAGCCATTCTGACCAGTAGCAATCGACTCAAGGCCACAGGAGATGTTCAGCAGCCACTAAGTCTTACAAGGAGGGGGGTGCACAGACCACCAAACCTTGCAGACTCAGATGGAGTGACAGCACGCTGGCCCACAGGACCTCTGCTGGCGCCTGGCTGCGGGATGCCTGAGTCTGCTCCCTAACACAGGGGGCGTCTTTGCCTCACAGTCCACAGAGCTTGTCATCATTAGGAAGACAGCGCCTGTGCAACTTTCCCCTCCACATTTGGGCCTGAGGCATTGGAACATTTCCTAGAGAGGCAGTGTGTTCCTGTCTCTGCTTTTACCTCCAGTAGCTGCCCCCAGCTGTTCCTAATTCTCTCTCTGGGTGAATGACTCAGCTTGATTCTGGGTCTACAACATGTGGCTTCTTAAAGGAGCCAGACCATTTTGCCGCACAATGACACATAGCTCAAACCAAGGTAGTAAAACCACCTACGAGCTACGACCATAAGTCAGAAGACATAAAATGTATGTATTTTCAATGTCCAGGATTATAAGCTTTTCAAATATGAAAATAAACATGTGGCTCAGTAAAAACAAAATCTGAGAGGGCTTACTAGAAATCAGGCAGCAAGCCTAAGCTCTTCTCCGATGCGGCCTCCTATCCTTACATGTGCTTTGGGGAAGGTTCTTTCTGGAAGAGCCACTGAGGCCTGTGCTGAGGTGTGTGCTCTTAGAGCTCAGAGAAGTAGACAGGCATGTTCATGACCAAGAGGGAAGGCCCACTGAATGTTTTTGGAGTAATGCAGATTTTACCAGTGAGCCACCATTGTTAGAGCCTAATGATGTTTTTGGCTGGTTGTTAAAGCTGCTTTTGCCCGTGAGCAACAAATGAATTTATTCATCTTGCATTACTGAAAGGAAAACAAACCTAAGGCAAGACAAAATTAATGGGAAATTTTAGAAAAAAAAACGCAACCCACCGCCACCAACAAACAGCCCTATTTGGTTGAGATGATTAGTGCCAGATGGAGGAGGGAGCCCAGGTGCCCAGATTAGAGGAGTGGGCGGCGGGGGGGGGGGGGGGGGGGGGGACGCGTCTAAAGACAGAAGCAATTGCACATTAGCCAGCAGAGTCCAAACCTTCATGTCACTTGCAAAGCAGAGAGGAAATATCCTCTCTTCTTTTCTTTCTCCCCTTCCTGCCTCTCTTCCTTCCTCTCTCCCTGTAGCCATGGGGATGTTCTAGGTTGGAGCTCTTCCCAGGGAGAAGACACTGTGACGGGGCTGTGGATCAAAGCTGAGGACTGGGGTGGGTGGAACAGGGCGAAGCATCGAGGAGTGTAGTCATGATTTCTCAACACTTTCCCCAGACTTTGGATCTCAAAACCAGACTCCCATCCAGAGATAGTAAAGCTGCATTCGGCTGCTTCTATGGCTGTCCCGCAATCAGTTCATGGCGTGTTGTTAGAGGCTTTGAGCTTAACCAGACCTGCACATGGCCTCAGTCTAATTCCATCTTGTGGCTCCTAATGTCATCATATGCAGCCTCTGGCAACCAAGCCATTTCCAATTGCTGACATCCTCTCCCTTCAGCACTCGTCCTGCCAGAATTTTTTACAGCTCCCTGTCTGAATCTCCCCAGGAAAGATGTTTTTTCCCCCCTTTGGCAAGATGGTTTCCAGAAAACAATCCTTTCCATAGAACAAATGAATCGAAAAGTTCTGTTCATTATTAACAACACAATAGTGGAGAGATTCAAGAATCTTGATGCTCCATGAAAGGAAAAGAACATCACAGAAGTCCTTTGTGCAGTATTTTTTTATTTATAGTTTTTATCACATTTGCCATTTCACCCATTTAGTGAAGAACATTCGTTTGTTCAGATCAACACTTTGTTAACGTTTCAATTCATGCCAGAAGCCCTTATGAGCTACACGAGCTCTATGAAGACAGTGAAGAGAGTTTACTCTATTGTGTTCAACCTTGTACTCACAGCTCCTGGTAGAGTACCTAGCACTTCGTAAGTGTTCATTAATATTTATTGTTGAATAACTGAGCTATTTTCTAACAGGAAATGGAAGTCTGCCCATTTTTAAAAAAATTCAGTGGTGTTTTGTGTGAAACAGAAATGTTTATCTATCTTGGAGTTAAGAATTAAAATTCAGACCTACTTTCACTTTTAGGGAGCAATGAGACTCTTAAAATAGATGTCTATCTAGTTTAAATTTGCAACCATCCCTAGGTATTTAGAAAGTCAACCCTTTCTTCCATTACAAACAAAAATCCCGGCAGCCCAGGTGACTCAGATGTTTAGCGCCGCCTTCGGCCCAGGGCGTGATCCTGGAGACCCAAGATCGAGTCCCACATTGGGCTCCCTGCCTGGAGCCTGCTTCTCCCTCTGCTTGTGTTTCTGACTCTCTCTCTCTCTCTCTCTCTCTCTCTCTCTCTCTCTTTCTCTGTGTGTGTGTCTCTCATGAATAAATAAATAAAAATCTTTAAAAAAAAAACAAATAAAAATCCTATTTCGTATCTAGCACTGCTCCTTTGTCAGTTACAAACTAAGCCCCATCAGCAATAACAAACAGATTATTCCCCTATAGCGTACCCAAAAAGAGGATTCTAGACTCTAGAAGGGATATACTTCAAATTAGATACACTAAGACGAAATTTTATCAATTCTCTTCACCTTCAGGTAAACAAAGTGAATGTATAATTCTGAAAATACCCCATATTGTTTTATTCTGAATCATCCCTAGCTATTTGAGGTAGAGGTTGAGGATTTGAGAAAATATAAAATTTCAACCTCTGCTTTTCACAGTTAGAGAAACAGCTGATTTAATAAAACTCCAGAACTGTTGGCCAAATCCCAGATGAAGCTGTGTGGTGGTTCCTAAGTGAGTTTTTAGAAGTCTGTCTTATTTACAATGAAATTATATACTAAAATCCAGACTGCTGTATACAATCTTTTCCCACAGAGAAAAGTCTATTCCAAATGTGTTGACAGCTAAAGAGAAAGCTGGTGGTACTCCCAGCAGTGAAACTGGCTGGGACGAAAAAGGTAGAACTGCGTCCTTTGACGGAAATTCAGTTGGAGACTTAATGAGTTTTCTTTGAACCTGAGCACAGGGAATATGAACCATCAAGAGGCAAAACTAATTTGTGATGATGTCAGATGTGCGGCTTCTAAGAACTCCTTCCACCTCCCAGTCTGCCTGTGGAATTCCAGGGAAGAGAAAAGCATCTGCATGAAGAGATCTCCTATGTGCTGTCGAAGATTCGGGGGTGGTGGATGGGGTGGGATTTCCATGTTCTTCCTGTTTTGATACTTTTAAAACCAATTTCCATGAAATTTGTGTATGATCCACTGGTGGACCTCACCTGTGCAATGTGGCTCTCTAGAAAATTAGCACATCAATGTACCACTTACCCTGGATAACTGCTGCTTTGTTCAACACAATTTTGTTAACTGTACCAGAAGAGACTGAAATAATTGTCATGTGTATTTGTGATAGAGTATTACAGGTACATGCCATGACTATGACTGAAGCATAAAAAGTCAAAAATTCTCCTTTTCATGTGTTCTCATTTTTTCAACTATTTGGAAATATATAATCCATGCATATCTTCTAGCACTCAGCCCCACAAGCAAAAAAATGTGATTTAACAGCATTTAAGCTTCTGAGAGTTAAATGGATTTGGCTACTGATTCCTTACCAGCATTAGCTGGCTTAGTAGAAATGTATTTTGTTAATTTGGCTGACAACGAGGCTGACAGTCTAACAGCATTACCACCAAAAGCAGCTTTGGTTTTTGCCCTTAATGAGAATTTTCATACCATAGCAGCTTGGATTTGCCAGGGAGTCATGCTTTAAAGGGATTATGCTGAAGATGATAAAAGTGGAGCCCTCCTGGAACAAGATTAGATATTCATTTTAGGAATACAGCCCTGCGTCCCTACTGGCCGAGATGCTTGAGTGTTTGAGGATTCCTGTCACACTCTAAGTTGCTGTGAAAGTGTAGAGCAGCTAAAGAAAAATCCTAGAAAAGGCTGAATGGGAGTTGGCATGAACAACTGTAAATGGGACCCAACCTTTCCCATTTGAGAAAATCTGAACAAGTCTAAGAGCTGGAAGTAGAATGTTAGAATCCTCTGAACACCTAAAAGACGAGAAGATGGCAAAAGTGCTGTTTAATGAATTAAAGAAGATAAAATCAGGAAACAGAGTTGCGGATGGCATTAGTGCAGGGCTGAAGAGGCCTTGGTTCTCCAGGCTGGCGGAAGTGGAGTATCAGGTGGCCGAGATGCGGCCCAAGGCAGCCTCATGGGGCTGAGGCTATTGTGTGGGTCTGGGCAGCCCTCCAGCCCACGCTCAACCAAGGGGCCTGGCTGCACCCGCTGAAGAAGAGCGCCGCCTACAAATTATTTGAAATATTTCATAATTAGGAAAAAATGGTTTCTTTCTTTCTTTCTTTCTTTCTTTCTTTCTTTCTTTCTTTCTTTCTTCCTTCCTTCCTTCCTTCCTTCCTTCCTTCCTTCCTTCTTTCTTTCTTTCTTTCTTTCTTTCTTTCTTTCTTTCTTTTTTTTTTTTTTTTTGAAAAAGTGGTTTCTAAAGAGCACTGCCTCTGTGGAAGGGATCTGGAATAAGGCCAATAATAAAATTAACAGGACCTCGGTGTGAGCCACTGACCTCTGTGGCAGTATTGGCTGTGTCATCAGCTCCTTCCTCAAGAGAAAACCTGAGCCCATTCGCAGGAGAGAATGTAGGGCTCTCCCCCGGCTGCCAGTCAGCTGACATGTTCAGATGCTATTAATCATAAATGGGAGAGGTCCTGCTAACCAGCAACACCCCCTCCAACACACACCATGTTTGCATATTCAAAAGGTGACATCATATCAAGCCTCAAGGTGCTCACCATTCATTTGGAAAAGATAAGGCTAAGACACACATGAACGGTATTTGAGAATACTTATTAAGCAATAAGTAGCCAGCTGCTGGATTCCAGAGTCGAGTTTAATCCCATTTCAGCCATTTAGAAGCCTGCACAAGAGCTTCGGTGGGCATAATTCCAAGTGGGAAAAGGCATGAACATTGCCAAATACATGCCTTAACAGCATTTGCCTAAAATGGAAATGTCCTTAATGCTCCTACTGATTAAAAGAGGAGATTGAGAGCAACACAAATACCCATCACCTGGGTCTTCTTATATAAATATGATGCATTTTGTTTTTTTTGTTTTAAACTAGAGAATGAGGAAGCTTGCTTTGTGCTGATATGGAAAAATCTCTACATCGTTCAGTGTCCAAACAGGAGAGTAGGAGCCATCCTCCATATTTCAAGCAGAAAAGGATGCAGTGGAGGACATTGGTGAAAAAACAGCCAGGAGGGCTAAGGAGCAAAAAAGAGGGGGGCTCTTGTCCAAAGATGGAAGCTGCCACTGTCCCTTGGCTGGATTGAAGGACTGAACACTCACTGCTGATGTGGCTAAAACCACCCCCCAGGTTGCTGGATCCTGTAGTGGGGGAAATGACTAATTTCTTCCTCCCACACTGGAATCTACTGTCAGTGCCTCCCATTTGGAAGAATCTAACATGAAATTGGTCACATGAGCAAGTCTGGGAAAGGGAACGGTGGGTCCCTAGGATGAACTTGGACCCAACTGCCAAGAGACACAATCTGGTACATTCGCTACTCAGATCCACACATTTCACTGTACCCGTTCAACAACGACATCGTGCTTCTACCTAACAGAATGCAACTATATTCCTCATACAGATGAGTGCAGGCTCACTCTCTCCCCAAAAGAGGGGGACACATAGCGGGACCATGTGAAGAGGCAGCCTCAGCCACTGTATTCACTTCTGTGTGATGTCAGCTCTTTCTCTCGGTTTCATCACCATGGCACCCCGGATATTCTGTAATCTAAAGGCCACACTGTAAGGGTAACCACCACCAACACTCGATGCTACACATAACAAGCAAAGAAGAAAATATGTGTAGCCACCACAGTTCTTGTCAAAACTAGTTGATGGTGATAATAGTTGAGTAATAATTGACAATGAGCTTCTTCCAATATCCATTCCAGGTTCTCTTTGCCTTGAGCCTAAACCTTAGCTTTTGGGTTTTTGACCTAGCAGGATGACTTCAATCTTCATTTCTGAAAGGCCTGAGTTTATAGTAGACTGGCGAGTTGCAATATTATTCCAGTAACTTTTAGCACATTGAAGGGCTAAGAAGCACCCAGGAGAATTTCCTGGGCTCCAGACACAGTCTTTCCTGCCACCACTGTGTCACAGCAACCTAATTCCTCTGAGTAATTCTGACCAATCACCCCAGCCAGAACAGTAACCCTCTTCTTTGCCTGTCAGTTCAGCGGTGTGAGAAATTTGAACCGTGCAGATGGCACTATCAACTTCCTGTTCAGTGGAACAATTGTATGTCCCTTGAGAAACCACTGTCTCCCTAGAAGCAAAACCTATAAGCCAGCTGATCGATGCTTCAAAGAAGGCAGGTGAATAATCTGAGTGATGTTCCGCATGTGACATCATGCAGATTCCTTTGACTCCCAGATTCATGTATCTGGACCATAAGAGACACAACACCACTTTTTCATTGCTGATTCAAAGCTTAATCCACATTCTGCAAGAACGTCACCCAAATTGCAGAGAGGTATCTCCCAATGGTGCCATTTTTGAAACTCCAAAGATTTATTCCTTTCCTTTATAACGATAGCTGCCTTTGGGTGATGGAATATATGGTAAACCAATAAGTCCCAGGGGCATGAGCCCTATTCTATACTTCTTTTGCTGTAAAATCAGTTCTTTGGTAATAAGCAATGTTGTGCAGGACATCATGTCATGGAATAAAACATTCCGAAAGTTCACAGATGGTGGGACTGATAAAAGCACTGCAGGCAAGGGATGGGCAGCACATTTAGACATAGTGTCCACTCCAGTAAGGACAAAACCATGCCCTCTATAATGGGAAGAGTTCCATGTAATAAACTTGCTACCAGGTGGCTCGCTGGTCCCCCTGGGGAATGATGCCACACCAGGGCTCCCTACTGGTCTCTGCTGTCAGCAGTGACAGGCATTCCACAGTGACAGTAGCCAGATCTGCCTAGGAGAGGGAAAGTCCATACCGTTGAGCCCACGAGTAGCTTCCATCCCTACTGCAACAGCCATGTGCTACATGAGCCTATTGGACAAGCCTCAGGTGGCCAGGAAAAGGGCCGACTGACATCCACACAATGGACCATCCCATCCAGTTGATTACTGAGAGCTTTCTCAGTAGATGCCCCATGGTAGCATTCACACAAGACAGTGGCCATATGGGGAGGTCCATCTGCAAATGTCTGCCTCAACTCCCTTGTCACTCATATGCCAATCAAACCATTAGTCACCCATGAATTATGTGAATCTCAACCTCTGGCCATGTCTCCATCCAGACAAAATGGACAACTGTTGTGTTGGCCTTGAGAGAACTTCCCTTACCACATTCCCGATGTGAGCTATAATGTATCAACAGTCCACATCTACCTGGTGCCTTCAAATTGCAAGGGACCATCTGTGAACTTGCCCCAAATGTTCTCTTCCTCTGTCAATTGTCAATTGCAAAGGGACATAGGTGTGCTCCGTGCGAGAATCAAAAAAGGAGACACCTTGGGAGTCTGAGATACCTGCTCATGAGACTTACTTGTGTCTTCAGGACTCCCTCGACCCCTATCTGGTATATGCTATTTACAGTGGATGATGGATTGCTCCTGTACATGCCCAACCTTATGGCCTGCTAGATCAGTATATTAATTATCTACTGCCATGTAAGAAATTACTCCCAAAACTTAGCAACACCCATTTGTTATCTCACGTGGTTTCTGGGAGTCAGGCTACACCAGGAGGATCTGGCTCAGGATCTCTCATGAGGCTGAGGTCAAGCTGCCAGCCATTGAGGGAGTCACCTCCAGCTTAACTACCCATGATGTAGACCAGTGGTTCTCAAATGGGGTGATTTTGCTAATCCAAGGATATTAGACGTTTTTGGTCTACAACTGAGGAGGGGGATAGTGGAGCTGCTAAAATCTAGTGGGTAAAGGCCAGGGATGCTGCTAAACATTCTATAATCCTTGGGATAGCTTCCCACATCTAAGAATTATCTGTTTCCAGGGATCCTTGGGTGGCTCAGAGCAGTTTAGCACCTGCCTTCGGCCCAGGGCATGATCCTGGAGTCCCGGGATCGAGTCCCACATCGGGCTTCCTGCATGGAGCCTGCTTGTCTCTCTGCCTCTCTCTCTCTCTCTCTGTCTCACATGAATGAATAAAATCTTTTTTTTTTTAATTTTTGTTTAATTTTTATTTATTTATGGTAGTCACACACACAGAGAGAGAGAGAGAGAGAGAGAGAGAGAGGCAGAGACATAGGCAGAGGGAGAAGCAGGCTCCATGCACCAGGAGCCCGATGTGGGATTCGATCCCGGGTCTCCAGGATCGCGCCCTGGGCCAAAGGCAGGCGCTAAACCGCTGCGCCACCCAGGGATCCCTGAATAAAATCTTTTTTTTTTTTTTTTTCTTTATTGAATAAAATCTTTAAAAAAAAAAAAGAATTATCTGCTCCCAAAATGTCAAGAGTGCTGAGGTTAAGAAACCCCATTAGTGAGTCTTCTTTTGCCCTGGTCCCAACACAGAAGTGGCAGCCATCTATGTTACGCAAACCATTGCCCTGAACTGTACTCTCAAAAAGTATTTATGTTATCTCAAAAATCAGAAGAGGCACAAAACATGGTAGCTCTTTCTCAGTGGTAGGTGGTGCAAGTATAGCAATTTGCCTTTCTCTTTGGAAAGGAAATGTCAAATTTCCCAGACTACTGGACCTCCAGAAACTCCACTGGGGAGCAAGCCTTTGATTTTCCTTGGGGTTTATCTCCCACCCTCTGGCATACATATGTCTTACTAAGGTATCTAGGGTCTGTGCTACATCCTGCTCACCATGGTGTCAATAACATAATATATCAGCACGCTGCTCTGGGGAATATCAGGATGATCAAGGCCCCTGCAGACCAGATCTTGTCAGAGGGCAGAAGAGTCCACGTAGGCCTGAGGTAGGACAGTGAGGGTGTTTTGCTGATCCTGCTAGTTGAAAGCAAACTCCAGCTGGTGATCTTTGCTAATTTGGTAATGAGGGGAAAAAAGCATCTGCCAGAGCAACAGCTGTGCACAAAGTGCCAGGAGCACTGTTGTGTCACCCAATAAAGAGACTACATCCGGTCCAGTACCCAAATAATTTTACAAGAACCCACAGTCATTCCCCAACAACTGTCTCACTTCTGCTCATGTCACACAAATGAGTTACATGAGGGAATGGTCAAATGCCATGCTGGTCAAGTGCTAGATGGGAATACTGACCTCTGCAATCCCTCCAGGGATATATATAGCTCTCAGTTGACTCTGATGTAGAAAGAACAAATTCGGAGAAGCTTCTGAGAGGCTAGGGCTGCTATCCCAAGGCTCACTACTCAGGTTAGGGAATCAAAGCTGGGGTTCTTTGAGTTGCTGGTACCTATTACAACTATATTCGGGAGTGGGAAAATAACCATATGGGGGCCAATGGACCAATTGGAACTCCACGAGGCAAGCACAGGCCAAAATTTCATTTATCCCCAGATTATTGCAAGTGCCATCTGCCCCCAGTGGTCCAGAGGCTTTTGGGGCCCCTGGAGGTCAGTAATGCCTCAGAGCCAATGTCCAGAAATTCCTTCAAGGTCTGGCTATTCCCCTCCCCTCAGTCTACCGTCACCCCCATGAATGCCACAGGTCTTTTGGGAAAGACGTAAAGGAGTATTTATGCTAGAAGCTCATAGCAATATTATCCAGATCCTTCTTAAGGCTTCTAGGCCCCTTCTTCATCTATGGTTAGACTTCTCAAAACCGAGCTTGCATCAAATCCAGTTGAAGCACTTGCCAAAACAGACTGTTGGACACACCTGCAGAGTACATGTGTCAGTAGGGCTGGGGAGGGCCTGAAAACCTGCATTTATCACACATACCCAGGTGATGCTGCTGCTGCCACTCCTTGGCCACAGTCTGAGAATCAGTGACCTGAGGATTTCTATGTCTTTGAATGGATTCAGGTCTGGGACTAGGGTGAAACGCTATGACTCTCTGTCAAACAACTCAGGTTTCTGTGCACTAGACCTAGAGATTTTCCAATAACATAAAATAAAGTAATTCTTAGTAGACTGCCCAGATATTCTGGTTCTTGGGCCACCAAGAACAGTTAGCCAACATCAAAGACTCCTGGGTGCTAAAATACTCTGCTTGCTGCTTCAGGCACTATGCCCATTATAATAGTATCACCTATCTTGCTTTGACTTAAGGGCTGCCATTTGGCTCTGCCCCTGCAGAAGGCTGTCATCCACCGAAGTCAAGAAGTCTGTTTTAATGAAAACATCTTTTCCCATTGGTGGGTCTCTTAAGAACCCTTGAACGAGAAAAAAAGCTCAAAACATCTGCCACCGTGCTTGACCATGATAATATCAATCAAGAAAGACCTTTCCCATTGTTACCATTCTGTCTCCCCAAATTCCATCCTAGAGGAACCAGAAACCATGGTTAGCATGGTGGGGTATGGGATAGAAGCACTGCATGAGCAAAAAGAGAGAAAACTGATCCCAGCCCCATCTCTACTGAAGGCTTCTCTCTTGCCTAAGGTACGGATAAGGAGACTTATCTGCAAAACAAGGTTTTCATCTTTATATGGAATTTAATTACTAAAATAAGAGCATGTTGTATGACTTGAAGTGACTGGAGGTCCATTTATATGACTTTAAGAGTGACCAGAGAATTCAGGGATCTGCCTGAGTTTCCATCCAAGTAGTGGCAAAGAAATATTCATTGAGGGGCACCGGGGTGGCTCAGTCAGTTGAACGTCCACCTCTTGATTTCATCTCAGGTCATGGTCTCAAGGTTGTGGGCTCAAACTCCATGTCAGGCTCCACACTCAGTGCAGAGTCTGCTTATCCCTCTCCCTCTGCTCTTCTCCTCACTCGCACACTCTCTCTTTCTCTCAAATAAATAAATCTTTTTTTTTTTTTTTTAAAGAAATACCCATGGAGTGGCTTATAAAAGACACTGGGATATACAAGTAATGTTGCTTCGTAGTTGGACCCTCTAAGACCTGCTTGTTCAATGTACTGGCTACAATGCCAAATGATGTGGAAATACACAGAGATGGTTATATCTTCATAGAGAAAGAAGGAGATAAAACAGCATGCTCCCAGACATAGCCAAGCCTTCCCAGATCCCCCAAAGGACCACAGAGACAGGCTGCTGTGGATGGCACCACCATGACCAATGAGGATTCCATCATGGCCTAGAAGCCGTGATGGAATCCATGGGCTTTTATACCCTTCTGGCCCTCCCTCACCTTTGATTATCCCAGAAAATCTGCTAATGTGCCTATACATTCAGGGAGTGTTAACCAGGAGACTGAGTGAAATGAATGGCAATTTCACGGGAGTATCCTACAGGAGGCTCAGGCTTTAGACCTGCTTGAGTTTCATTCCTGAATGTCCCCAAACCATTTACTGGAAAGTATATCATTTCTTTTCTTTTTAGTAAATGATAAAGTGTTTTAAATGAAGCATTCCAATATATAGATAAGTCTATTTCTGGATTCTGTTCTCTTCCTTAGATGCATCAGCCTATACCTGTACTGGCACCAGAATAGCAAGAAGGCCAGTGGGACTGCAGCGAAGCATGAGGAGAAAGAGAAGAAGAATGGGAGAGCTCAGAGAGGAATCTTCTCAAGGGTGGGAGGAGATTCACATTTGGCCTTTAAACTCTGAGTGAGCAACTGCAGGGTTTTGAGCAGAGGGTGAAATGATCTGATAGGTGTTAGGATGATTCTGGCTGCTGTGTGGTTCCATGGAGGACAGGCTGTAGGGTGCATGAGTGGAAGCAGGAAGTTACTGAAATAGTCCAGGTGAGAGATGATAGCTTCCTGGACTAGGATGCTGGAGGTGGGAGGGGTTAGAATGTGAGAATCTGGGTATATTCTGAGGGTGGAGCCAGCAAGGTTTCCTAACGAATGGGTTGTGAAGTATGAACAAAAGAGTGAGGTCGAGAATGATTCCAAGGTTCTTGTCTGAGTAACTGGAAGGATGGAATGACTATTGCCTAAAATGAGATACAGTGTGGGAGGAATGGGTTTTAGGGAAAAGACCAAATTTTAGATATGTTTTATTTGGAAGATCTTTGATATTCAAAGAGAGATGTCAAGAGAAAGTTCAACACACAAGGCTTGTGTTTAGAAGAGAGATCCAGGCCACGGAATATCTGGGGTCTTTTAGATAGACACAGTATCTAAGGCTGGGTGATTAGATTAGATCACCAAAGGAGGGGGCCCAGACAGCATTGAGATCCAAAGACTGGGACCTGGGACACCCCAACATCAAGAGGTCATAGAGATGGAAAGAAACTGCAAGGAGAGTGAGAAGAAATGGTTTATACTCTTGGAAGAGAGTAGGGTATCACTGAAGCCAAGAGAAGACAGTGGCCCAGGAAAAATTGTTAGATCAGCTCTACCACAAGCTACTGACAAGAGCTGTAGCAGAGCAAGATGAAGACCAAGAATTCACCACTGGATGCAGCAGTGGTCATAGGTGATTTGCCGAGGGCAGTTCTGGAAAGGGTAGGGCTGAAAGTCCTAACTGGAGAAGACTCAAGACAAAAAGGAAGACAAGTATTAAGAGACAGTCACTGTAGACATTATTTTTCTAGTAGTTTCACTGCAAAGGGAGACAGACAAATGGGTTAGTGAGGGAAAGGGAAGTGGAGTTTTTATTTTAGGATGCAAGAAATGACGGCAAGTTCAGACTCCAATTGGAATGATCCAGTAGAGAGGAGACACTGATGATGTAAGAGAGAAAGGAAGAATTGCTAAAGCGATATATGGGCACCCATCCAGGCAGAAAGGGCACTCTCACACTGCATACTGATTCAAGGTTTTCAGAGGGAAATTTGGTATTATATACCGAAATTACAGACACATGCATTCTTGAACACAGCATTTTTACTTCCAAGAGTCGATTCTGTAGATATGCCACCATCTATGTGCAAAGACATATCTACCTATTATTTATTAGAACACTATATATAATACCAAAATCCTAAAAAAAAATATATTGAATGTATATGGGTAGTGGATAGTTAAATCCATACCTGAAATACCATGCAGCACTGGAAATGAGGTTGACGTCGACATTCTGTTCCAGAAAGTCTCCAAAATGACATAAGTGAAAGGTATCAAAGGACAGAAGAGTACATGGTATGCTCCCACCTGTGAAAAAAAAAATAGCAAGGAATAAGTTGATACACAGAGTTATTTATAAAATGTGTGTATGTACATAGAACATTTCTGAAAGGATTTACTTTCCACTGGAATCCCTTTTCTGAACTTTCCACTATTTTTAGGAGGTGTATTTATACTTTTCATTAAAGATTAATACAAAAAGAAAAATATCTTTGCTAGAAAGAAAACCAGAAAATTCAACAATTCTGGCTGTGCATTATTGTATTAACATAGAGCACATTTTCTTATACAACATTTAAGGGAGAAAAGTCA
This sequence comes from Vulpes lagopus, assembly GCF_018345385.1. Lineage (NCBI taxonomy): Eukaryota > Metazoa > Chordata > Mammalia > Carnivora > Canidae > Vulpes > Vulpes lagopus. Next base: position 41,794,635 of record NC_054836.1, on the reverse strand, counting down.
TTTCTTCTAGGCTGTTTCAGAAAGTAGTCTTCTAAATTGATTTTTACTGAACCTGCAATGTCTTTATGCAATAATTTGCAACACTGGAACATAAATTTTCATTATGAATACCCAAGGTAAAAGATCTTTAGTTTCAAAGTGCATTTCTGTTGGGTACACAATAGGCATCCAATAAAAACTTGTTGGGTTGAATCAGATCACTAATTAGATGAATGTCAACACTAAGCATGTGGGAAATGGAATTTAAATACAAAGCACTGAGGTTCTCTTCTCTGTAGGTTTGTAGGTATGTATGCCTGTATGTGTACATACTGTAAATTAGCAACTGTTCTCTTTATTTTCGGTTTACTACATAGAATTGAATGCAGTATGAATTAAACCATATAGCTATACTTTTTTAAGACTTTTTTATTTATTCATGAGAGAGAAAGAGAGAGGGAGAGAGAGAAAGAGAATAAGAGAGAGAGAAAGAGAGAGAGAGATTGAGAGGCAAAGACAGAAGCAGGCTCCATGCAAGGAGCCCGATGTGAGACTTGATCCTGGGACTCCGGGATCACGCCCTGAACCAAAGGCAGACACCCAGGTGTCCCCAGAAAGCCATCTTGATACAATTTAGCAAACTATTTAATCCTATTAACAATGAAGAAGTTATCAAGTAGGGGTGGAAAGGAAAATGAAGGGAAGACCGCTCTCCAGAAGCAGAAATTATTCCTGAGATTGAAGTCTTAAAATGCACCTATACTGACTTACGAAGGTGTTTTAAACATAAAGGTACTTGAATTAATAGTTCTTAAATATAAAGAAGGATACCCATTAGGTACTTCTGAAGCGGGGAAAGTGGAAATTCATCATTTTAAGTGTCTGTCAGCGCGGAATCTCTTGTTTAGTACTTTCATGAGCCACATTCATATTGAAGACCACATCCAAGCTCTTGACAGATGACAAGACCTTGAACTGCCTTCTGAAATATCAAGTAAGACTGCATTCCTTTCTACGTTTTTAGTAGTAAGCGTACTTATCGTAATCGAATCTTTTGAAAACTAGCACTCTATGCTACATAATAGCATCATATATAATAATCCTCTCATTTCTCAACCTTAAGCATTAGGGAGTCTGTGCTATTTATTTAAGCTTGTGTGTTTTTTTCTTTCCCCGGTTTCCTGAATTATTTATTAGTTACACAATATTCTTGCTCTGTGCTAAGTGCCGCTTCTCTCTCCTTTTGCAGCTGGAACACAAGTACATATTCTCTTTCATTATCAATTTAAAGCTCACCTGAAGCTAAGGAAGTAATCATTCATTGTGACGGAATTGCTGGGGTGGTTGTATATTTTCAAAAACATTAAGATTTTGTTTTTAATATTGGGTCTACTTGCTGCTTTTTTGGTTTGCTAATAGACAATGATATATAGGCTACCCATAAAATCTTCACACTGCAAAGCAATTCTTTGCAGGCAAGATCCACACCTTTACAGGCTTCCAAGATGAAAAAAGGTGAAACTTGGTTCACTGACAAAATGTTCATCTTGAATTCAAACAGGAACTGACTGATGGAGCATTCCCCTACCTGTATGCAAGTCTATGCAAGGTGCTGTAGACCAGTATTTTTCAAACTTTATAGTGCATACGAATCAACTGGGGATATTGTTACCATGCAGAGGCAGATTCATGGATCTGGGATGGAACCAGAGATTCTGCATTTTTAAGAAAGTCCTAAGTGATGCTGCTGCTGCTGGTCCCTAGACCTCATCTTGAACAGGAAGGCACAGAGCAATGGTCACCAAACCTGATTGCACAGTATGGGGGAACCCAGAAGAAATACAGATGCCCAGGTCCCAATTCTGTATCAGAACCTCTGGAGATGAAATTCAAGCCCTGTTAATTTTTTTTAGTGTTTCCCAAGTGCTTATGCACTGAATGTGTTTCCCCAAATTCCTTTGTTGAAACCCTCATTCCTAACGTGATGGTATTTGGAGATAAAGCCTTTGGGAGGTAATTAGATATTTTAAAGATTTATTTATTTTTTCATGAGAGACACAGGCTGAGAGAGAGGCAGAGACACAGGCAGAGGGAGAAGCAGGCTCCATGCAGGGAGCCCAATGTGGGACTCGATCCTGGATCCCGGGACCATGACCTGAGCCGAAGGCAGGTGCCCAACCGCTGAGCCACCCAGGCAATTAGATTTAAATGATGTCATGAGGTGGGACCCTCACGATAGGATGGGTATCCTTATAAGAAGAGACACCAGAGGGGTTCCTGGGTGACTCAGTCAGTTAAGTGTCTACCCTCTGCTCAGGTCATGAGCCCAGGGTCCTGGGATCGAGCCCCATGTTGGGTTCCTTGCTCAGAGGAGAAATATGCTTCTCTCTCTCCCTCTGACCCTCTGTAACCCCCCCCCCAACTTGTGCTCTCTCTCTTCCAAATAAATAAATAAAGTATTTTTAAGAAAGAAGAAAAAGAAGAGACACCAGAGAGCTTACTCTTTCCCTTTCATGCAGTTGAGACACAGTTAGAGGGTGGCCACCTACAAGCCAGGAAGAGGAACTCAAATATGCTAACACGCTGATCTCAGACTTCGAGCCTCCAAAATTATGAGAAAATAAATCTCTGTTGTTTAAGCCACCTACTCTATGGCATTTTGTTAAGGCGGCCCAAGCTAAGACACGGGGAGAATCTAACATTATGCAGCGGAGATTGACAACTGTTGTTGTAAAGAATATTAAAGTGGCATAATCATAACTCTGTTGTAAGAGGCTTATAACCTATGGAGGAGCTAAGACTGGAGCCTATAAAAGTCACAGGTACTCAAGTGTAAGCCTGGGCCAGAGAGGTAGAGTATTAAGAGCCTCAGAATAAGAGTGCAACCTGGGTGGGGATGAAAAAGGAAGAAAGCCATCACTTCCTAAAGAGTTCTGCTGAGAACCAAATTTTTAAAGATTTTACATATTGTAAATATGTACAATACAATATACATTATACAATAAAAGACTGCACAGATAATAAGCATTCAGTTACAACTTTGATCACCATATATACTCAATGTAATCACTACTTAAATCAAAATATAGAACACTGCCATCACCCCAGAAAGTTCCCTGGAACACTGTCCAGCCAATTTCCAGCATTCATAGAGGCAACCACCATTTCGATTTCTATCACTGTAAGTTAGCATGATTTGTTTCAGAATTTCACATAAATGAACATTTTTGTATCTCGCTTCTTTTCATCAACATAATTATTTTGGGATTTATCTACTTTATTACATGTATCAATACATGTAATATCTTCTTATGGCTGAAAGATATCCCCTGGCATAGATATGACAATTTGTCCATCTATCTAACTGTTGCTAGACATTTCAGTTGTTTCCAGTTTAGGGTTATTAGAAATAAAACTACTATAGAATAGTCTTCCTAATGTCTTCTTTTTTAAAAAAAAAAAAACATTTTAATTTTTCTTGGGTAAATACATAGAGGTGATATTTCTGAGCTATGGGATAAATACATGTTTAACTTTATAACCAAATTGCCAAACAGCTCTCCAAAATGAATGAATCATTTTATGTTTCCACCAGCGATGTACAAGAGTTCTAGTTACTCCATATTCTCATCTTAGCATTGCCAGTATTTTAGATCTTTACTTTTTTAAAGTTCACTCATCTGTGTGGTAAGACCAAGACTTTTGAGAAGCAATGTAGCAAAGTAGTTAAGAGTATTGAGTCCTTGGAGGATAATCTAGAAATATAAAGAGAATTATTGATGTAATTACCTTTTGAACAAGCAAGTCCATTTCTAGGAATCTACCTACATTTATATCTACTCAAGTACAAGAGAAAATGTACAACTTTATTCCATGCAGTATTGTTTGCAATTAAAAAAGGTCATTAGGAATGCAAGGATCCAGTAATCGGGAACTAGTTGAAATAAACTACAGTGCACCGACACAATGGAGTTCTAAGAAGTTCTAAAAAAAGGATGAAAAAGGATTGTAGGTACTAATATAGAGACATCTCTAGAATATACCATTAAGTGGAAAAAATTTTCAAAAGCAAGAAGTATGTATACAAAGAAAGAGGAGTTAAAATAAGGTTATATATCTACACACATTCATATATCATCTGTGCAAAAAAACATACAAACGGACATATAAATAAGGAACTAATAAAAATGGTCATGTGTAGAAGGAAAGAAAAACTAGGCAGAGAGAGCAGGGGTAGAAATAAGACTTTTCCTAAATATTTTCCCCATATACTTTTGATTTTGAATTACATAAACGTATTGCCATTAAAAATTACAAGTAAGGTATTCAGTTGCAATAAATTTACTCCATTTCATCAAATTCTTAAAAAATTTACAACTAAAAAACCCCTAAAATTGGAAAGCAAACCCAAACATATATCAAATTGACAACATGAGCACACAGAAAAATTGTAGAAAGAAACAGATTCAGTGAAAATCTGGGAGACTTTAATGTTTCTCAAAAAGAGATAGGCAGAAATCAGTGGTCATCACCGAGGTGGTTATTAACAACGTCCTCCCTTTGAGAACTGACAAAAGAAGAAGCACTTGTCCTGCTGCCCCTGCCTGAAATGCTTTTCAGGGTAACCAAATGGATCTACTTCATTAGGGAAAACTCTTCTTCACTAATGAGTGGCTGCTGATTAATGTAGGAGAAATGTTAACGTTAGAAAAATCATAATTTTGTGATTTATAAAGAATGTTAATTTAGTCAAGGGCTACCAAATGGAATGGGCCATGCAGTGAATGGCTGAGGGGGAATGGCACATCTGTATGGTGGTGACGTAACTCCATACCGAAAACTGTCAGGTCACGAGGGAAATCATAGCAATGTCTAGCAGCCAGCTCTGGGGACCATCACACAACCCAGAGGACAGTCTGGGTTCCAGTGATGGTAAAACCAGATGGCATGTGCCTCCTGAAGAAATGCCATGTAAACCATACAATGGCACTCAAAATGTATTCTAGATAAAATTTATTAACATAAATCAATCAAACTCTTAGATGTAACTTCTGGTTTAGAGTAAATACAGGGGACAGAGGAGCAGGGTAAGTGACAACATGAGGAAATAATCAAACATTGAGTAGGAAAATTAACAGATGAAGAAAAGGACTGTTTTAGATTTAAGACACCTAAGGGACATACAAACTGGATAAAATGCAGGCTCTGGACCTAAACCCTGATTTGAACAAACTGGCTTTGGGGAAATAGTTATGTGATAATTAGGATAATTTCAATATGATCAAGGGATAGGATGCTATGGACACTTACCGGTGGGGAAAAAGAAAGACTATGAAAAGAAAACTATTTCAAACATTATGATCTTGTTTTAGTAAAAAAGACATATATGTATAAAAATATGGAAATACATGTAATAAAAGATTAACACTTAACAGTCTTGGGGTGGTGAGTATATTAATTATTTATGGCCACACAAATTACCAAAAACTTGGTGGATTAAAACTTTAAAAATTTATTATTTCAAAGTTCTTTAAGTCAGAAGCCCAACATGGATGTCATAGAGCTAAAATCAAGGCGCTGGCAGGGCCACATTCCTTTCTAGAGGTTCTGGGGGAGAATTTATTTCCTTGTGTTTCCCCAGCTTCTAGAGGCTGCCTGCATTGCTTGGCTCATGGCTGCTTCCTCCACTTCCTCCTTCATTAGCAGATCATGCCCTTCTCACCCTACATCACTCTGAACTTCTCTTCTGCATCCTTCTTCCATTTGTTAGGACCCATGTACACCAGGCCACCAGAATAACCCAGGACACTCTCCCACCTCAAGGTCACCTGATTAGCAATCTTAATTCCATCTGCAACCTAAATTCGCCTTTGCCTTGTAACTTAACATATTTGCAATTTCTGGGGATCAGGACATAGATATTTTGTAGGGGCCACTATGCAGCCTTCCACAATGGAAACACGGTGTTTCTTTTCTTGTTGTTGCTCATCTGTATTTTCTGGCTTTCTACAATGCTCATATATGGCTTCTGTAATAACAAACGGCTATTCTTCATTTAAAAATAAGCATAGTGCTGAGGAAGAAAGCAATACTGTAAGCGGTAATATTACAAAGATCATGAATAAACACCTACAGCAGGAATGCATAAACCATATGGCCTAATAGGTGTTGGTGCCTTGGAAAATTTCCACTGACAGGATCATATTTAAAAAAGCTATAGTTCAAATAATGTGTATGAAAGGGCAGATGCTACATTCTGGAAAATGTTATGTATCAAGAGAAAAAGAAAGACTCTATGGATGACAAGGACATCATGGTCAAAGAGACATGTGAAAAGTATGAATAACAATATTCATAAAATGTGAGTTCAAGTCCCAGCTCTGTCACTAACTAGCTGTGTGACCTGTGCCCGTTATTTAATCTCTCTTTGCCTCCACTGCATTATCCGAAAGAGGAGACTTTTCTCTTGGGGTTGTTGGAGGATTGAGTGATTTACTACTAGTACAGGGCTTAGAACTGTGCCTGGCACATGACAAGGACCCTATAGACACTAGTCAGTAATGGTTCTGGTTCTGGCAGATGTTTGTGGCCACCTGTTTCAGATGGAAAACCACTTCTGGAATTTTACTTAAGCTGGTACTTATGTTCCATCACTTTGGGGAATCATAAGAGTCATGCACTGATTATCAACGAGGTTCTTACACTCAAGGATACTAGAGTAATTAGCCTAAGGGTTTCACTACTGGAATTTTCGCCAAATGGCTAGGTTCCCAGGAAACACCCCAGTGGCATTAGCACAGTGGCTAAATAATATTTTTGAAACATCAACAGCTCTTTTGCCCAGAATTGTCAATATGCCAAATGGTGCTTATAACTATGGGGTTCTAACATTTGTATCATGATGGAGAGAAAAGTCTAATAATTTGCTACTTTGACAATGTGGGGGCAAAGCAAGCAAGTTTTCTGGGGCTGTGAGAGACTGGAGACAACTTCAGTATATATCATGCATCAGGGCTCTTCAAGACTGAGACGTGGCATAGAGCCCAGGCTGACCAAAGAACTCCTCCTCTTCTCCCCCTGATAATCTTTCACCTGCATAGGGGCTACTACTGACAAGAACAACTATCTGGGCAAACACTGCTTGTATCACAACCACACTTTATAAAGCGCGATGCCCAAAGTGGTCAAGAGATTCACCACGTTCTAACGGACGGCAGAGCTGGCCCAGAACCTAGGCACATCCATATAGTTATCCGAGGAGAACCTGGGTGCCAAAGACTGAGTGCCCTGGGCTCAGGCAGCCTGGAATAGAGCAAGGAAACCATGAAAAGTTAGGAACAGAACCTACACGGAAAGGTAGAAGAACAGTTACCTGGAATGTGCTCTCCTCTTCTACTTTTTGGCTCAACCTAATATTTTTTTAGAGACTCACAATTTAAGAAAAGCTCCTGTTGATGTCAAAAGGATGTCAAAATCTGTGCATAAGGCACGGTCCTGCCCTGGAGGGCCACAGATTCTCACAGAGAAGACATGCATGAAGTCGAAATGTTAGCAAGAATCCTGATTTCATAACGCTGGTAGTCACTAAGTACTTTCCCATATAGTTCCCAAAACTCATACATCGGGCAAGTATGATTTGTCCCTTTTTATAAATAAGACAATGAACCACTGACCAAAGACACTGACATGGCTCAAGGTCAGAGACCTAGCAAGTGGACTCTGTCTTCTGCTCACCTCATACACATCACACAGGTAGTTTAGGACAAATGTTTTGCTTTTTGATGACATCTGCAAATGCTTTGGGGGTTTTTACACAGTATACAATACATTGTTTGATTATCCAGGATTATTTCCATTACCAAGATCGATGTTTTTTAAAAGCATTTAAAATGCTTTTAAATGTTTTTTAAAAGGTTTATAAGAAAAACCATTTGTAGCAAAGGAAGGAAGAGGGACATTGTCAGGGCAATGGGGAAAGCAAGACTGAATATGTTATCATGTACATTCTTAGCAAAGATTTTTAACTGCAAAAACAAATGTTCATTGAAGAAAATTTTGATCATAAAGTGGAATGAGAAAAATATCTGTTTTCCTACCAACCAGAGAAAAGCCATGTTCAGCAACCTCTCATTCCCCAAATTTTTAAAGATCATACATACTATAAAACTTGACGACTGATATTAAGCCTCTGAAAATTCTTTACCTCTAAATATCTTTAAGTGATAAAAAAAAACAACACTTTTCTTTTTCAGCCTAAGGTGTGTTAGAGCAGACAATGAAGAAGATGCTCAAAACATTCACATTGGCTGTGTTCTCAATTATATTTCGGAAATTAAATAGGGAGGCACAGGGAGCTGGAGGAGTGTCCTACGTACCCATTAGCTTTCTACCAGCAGAAATATTTGATCCTGCCTCCAGCAAGGCTCCAGTGCGGTGGCTGAAACCTTTGATCTTGCATCCCACTCCAGCATATGGTGCTACTAAGCATAATCAAAGTGCAAATCTTTATAGAAAATTACAGACACTCTGAAAAGGGGATGGTATTCTTTTACTTTAATTTCCTTCCCTGCCATATTCCTGGTCTTAAGGAAAAAGCATTTGGCCTTTTGATGAAATCTGCAAACACTTTGAGGGTATTTACACCGTGTATACAGTCAATTATTGGACTGTTCGAAATTATTTCCATTGCTGAGATTGATAGACTGTTTCTTGCCAGGATAGCGCCACAGTTTTCAGTGGCATGGGTATGAAATTGCCCCTTATTCTGGCCTTACACCGTGACATTAGAATAAGGAGACACTGCAGCTCTGGGGCAGACGGGGGGCGGGGGCTTGCCACATGTGCATGCAGGCTTTGATTTAAAAAAAAAAATCACTGATAACAGACAGGAAGAGTGACTCATCCTTGAAGTCAATACTTTTTTTTTTTTAAGATTTTATTTATCTATTCATGAGAGACACAGAGAGAGTGGCAGAGACACAGACAAAAGGAGAAGCAGGATCCCGTGAAGGACTCCATCCCAGGACCCCAGGATCACAACCTGAGCCAAAGGTGGATGCTCAACCACTGAGCCACCCAGGAGTCCTGAAGTTGATACTCTTTAAGAGGTGTCCCCCCCTACAAAAATTTTTAAGCCATTAATAATAACAATTCAGATCAAGTTGTGAGAAGCTTTTTATGAGTTATGAATTAAATGAGTTATGAATTAAATTCCCTTCAAATATATTTGTGGGCCCACTGAGGAGAGGGGGAGACAATTCTGAATTATAAATGGAAAACAAAACCCAAGTTTTGTGAAAGGTTGAATGAAGACTTTGCCCTCTCATCAATGTTCTGTTGTTAAGACTGGAGCCCAGACAAACTTGTAATTTGGAAGAACTTGAACTCAGGAAGGCTCTGGGTGTTGTTTCTCGTGGTTACTGATTATATTGTGCCTAAGCCTTAAGCTGATGGCTTTTAATAATGCAGTTATTAAAGAAACAAAAAGATGGATGTCTAAAGCACTGTTCAAAAACTCTAATCAAGTACAGGCAGGTCTACTTTCAGCTGATGGGCACTGGCATGCTGAGCTGGTTGTTCACGGCATCCGTCTGTCCTGAACTGGGGCAGTGCCAAACCCGGCTGGCTGGTGCTCTTACTGTACCAACTGCGAAGATTTTGAATATCACTCTCAACTGGCTTCATGAGTTGTACCTATAGGCGTGTATCAACAGGGAGCCTAGCAAGGTCCAACCATAAAAACTCGAGGTCAGAAGCCAATGGCTTAGGTTGTGGTCTGCACTCTATTATTATAGTGCTGGATCATTCCAGAAGTTAGCTAACTTCTCTAGTTTCTAGCACCCTCTCCTCCAAACTGGGATATGAAAAATGCTCACCTCATTGCCTCATGAGACTGATGTTTAGGTTAAAGCCAGATATTCAATTTGTTCTTTAAAATTTTGTTTTTAAAGTATTTTTTATTAATTTCAAAGTAACACATAATGATTGGACCTCATTTAGGAAAAGCCAAAGAACAGAATGTAAGCAATCATTCATTTTCTCACCATGTAAAGACAACAATTAACATTTTAAAATTTTTTCTTCTAGATTTTTTGTGAAAATTCTTTGACAAGTCAACGACAGCTGTTGAGTATCACCAAAGTGGAATAAAATAAGGCTGTTTGTTGTCTTTCCAGCTGGGTGGGGATATAAATCGCTAAATAAATGTTATTACTGTAGTGCGAAGAAACCCAAATAAAAGAATATTGGAAAGTTGTACCATAAAATACAATTATAGGTCTGGTTCCTTGAGATGGCAAATATTTTAGTATTTAGGAATAAGAGACACTTTTATACCTAAAGCATTTCCTTAGGCTACTGACTGAATTCTAAGAGGGGCATCATTGTATTACCGCTATAAAATCTCAGTTTACACAAAAACAAACTCTGTGCTGCAACTATAAACAGTATGTGGATTTGCCTTATTTCTTAAGTTATTACACTCAGCCAACAACTTTTTCTTTTAACTTGCCAAAAGTGCCTGCAGTTCACTATCATTCTTGTAGCGAGGCAATTTGCTTATACATGTCCATTTCAAATACTCAGGCATCTTTGAATGGTTGGTTAAGGATGTTCCTTGAGCCTAAAATCCAGTGTATTGGAAGCAGTCACTTGTCAACGGCCTTCAACACAGACAGTATTATGTGGGCTGATACTTCCTACAAAGGTTTCAGTTATTCCTTTCTTCTCAAAACATAATTGCTATTAGAGCAAATGGTGCCCATCGTGTTTATCTATGATGGCACCAGCATCCTGGATTATTGTCCATATAACATTGAACTCAGCTCAGGATGCTGAGCTCTCCGAAGGAATCGAAAGAGGTCACACTCACCTTTCCTTTTTTTTTTTTTTTTTTAAGATTTTATTTATTTGAGAGAGAGAGAGAGAGTGTGAGAGAACATGAAGGGGGGTGCAGAGAAAGAAGGAGAAGCAGACCTCTGGCTGAGCAGGGTGCCCTATGTAGGGCTCCATCCCAGGAACCCAGGATTGTGACCTGGGCTAAAGGCAGATGCTTAACCAAGTGATCCACCCAGGTACCCTTCCCTGATCTTTCTTTTCCTGGGCTTCTAGTAGAGGAGACACGGAAAGGTCTGAATAAGCCCTTCAGATCTCTCCTTCAGTAATAATACCTTTTTAAAAAAAACCCTGGGAATGTGTTACATAAAGATTCCTAGGCCCTATTCTGGAGGTTCTGAATCAGTCTATCGGGGTGAGCCTAGGATCCGGTATCTTTAGTAAGCTCCTCAGTTTCCTCCTATAAAATGGGTTGACAATAGCTCCTACCACCTCACAGGGTAGTTGTAGAGATAAATGAGTTACTTTATGCAGAGTGCTCACACCACTGCCTGGCACTCAGCTAGCACGATGTAAGTGCCAGTCATCATTACTGATATTATCATAATACAACCAGCCAATCATAAGCAGGTGTTTGCAAAATACTGTCGATTAGTTTTCTCAAACTTAAGTGTGCGTAAAAGTCATCTGATGGCTTATAAATGCAGATGTTAGGGCTTTGTCCCCAGAGAGTCTGATTTAGTAAGGCCGGTACCTAGCCAGGAATCCACATTCCTATTGCGTAAGGGGTGTTGGCGGGGGGGGGGGGGGGGGGGCATGGAGAATCAGCAAATATAATGTAACCCACTGGTCTTCTTATTCACATTCCTAATCCTGGAGGCAAAAAACCTGACTCCCAGACTGGGAGTAAGATGAGGCTCATTCAGACAGAGAAAGAGAGTTTTGGGGGTCAGGTTTGGTAACATGGACCAACAGGGATTCTTGGTTTCCTACTTCATCTGTGTCAGGGGCCACACTGCCTCTCTTGGACTGGCGTACAGGGATGAGGAAACAGCTGCCTTGTCTGCAGGCTGCCCTGAGTGAGCTCCAGGAGGCTGCTCCAGCAGAACTTGGCAGATCCACCTCTCCCCGCAGCAGGGAGTTTGAGCTCTCCTCCCCCTAACCTTTCCTGCCCCAGAGCAGCCAACTCACACCAGGTCCAGGAGCTACTGAAGACACGGCCTGGAATCCTTCTTGCCCCTCCAGTTCAAGTTCAAGGGAACCACAGGTTGCTTGGGAAGAAAGCATTGTACATCCTTGGCAAGCCCAAGAAGATTCCAGGCCTGGGCAAGAACATCCAAGAACCCCTTGCACCATATATATGTGTCATGGAACCAGCCCAGACTTGCTTGTGCTTCTGACCTCTGCAACTATCCCCCAGTGCGCTTGAGATTTAAAGGGCAAGCTTTCCAAAAGTGCAACAGCAAAGCTCTTGTTTCTCCGGTGAACAGCATTCGCTTCTGGATTTCCGTGTGTGATTATCCAAATTATACATTTAAGCATCATCAATACATGAATCTCCCGGAATATGATCAAGCCTGGATCCATCCATAAACAAAGACTACATAGTTAGGAGACAGGCATTTAAATGGAGACAACAGCATCCTTGCTCTTACTAAAAATTATTGCTTCTTATAGAAAATTAGGTATAGGCTATGTTATAACAAAGTAGAATTTACTTTTTAAAAAACGCTTTCCTTCAAACTCCTATAATTTGTCTCCTTTTTCTTTCTGAATCAAAGTATATGTACTTTTTCCTCCTAAAATGCTACACACGTGGACAAGCCTGTCGCTAATATTTGAGAAGCCCAGGATTAGAGAGTGAGAGATCCCTGGTCCCTGGCTCCTCCTCTCAGCTCCGGCTCCTGCATTACCAGGAGTCTCGCAGTGGCCTCCCGGGCATACCATGGGAAATTGCAGCTCACACCTCCAGATTCTTTTTTGCACAGCTGCCTTTTGGCCTTCCCTTGGCCCTAGGCATAATCAACCGCCAAGAGGACAGATGGATAAAAGGTCTTCACAGACTTAGGCAGTTGAGTAAGAAATTCCAGGGTCCTAGGAACCAAGCAGGAGTAGGGCTGTGGGCTGTGGGTGGGCACATACCTTCGGAAGCCTGAAATCCTGCTCTTCTGAGATGGACACAACCAGAGGAGGACTGGAACAAAGTTCTCTCAAGTGCAGGGGCCCAGAAGAGGGGGCCCAGGCACCCCTGGTCCATGAGTGGTGCTATAGATCTAGTACCTACACGATGCTTCTGTATATCTTACATAAATGTATACCTTGATCTGGATGTTCTATCAACACGTATTCTGCACAAACCACAGTCACAGCAAGGTTCTAGAAGGCAAGAACTAGACAGATAACATGTTCTTTGTATAGCACCTACTTTATTTAGCAGAGATACCTTTTGACGTTGCAGTGCAAATATGATTTTTGTCCACTGCCTGCAGAAATCCTTAAAGGGGAATAAGGGAATATTTATTGGGAAGTCATTGTATGAGCAAGGTTGTGTGATACTGTGGAAAACTACAGATGTCAAAAAAATCTCATCTACAAGGACAGAAGATCTGGAGCTTCCTAGCAGACTCTCTTGCACATGTCTGCAGGCTTCCAGCACTTTCCTCCTCTGGACACCTTCCTCACGCTCTCAGGCCAGGCCACATGTCCTCCTCAGGGCTCCCACGGCTCCATCCCTCAGCACTTATCAGCTGGTGATGCAGTGGGTCCTTGCTCATCAGCCTCCCGACTGAGCTGTTAAGCCCTGGGGTCTGGCATCGAATCCTATCAGAGACCGCGTTCCCATCACTCATCCTGGGATTGGTCACTTGCTAGATTCTCACTAAAAACTACCCGCCAGACCACCAGCATTCAGAGCAAATGCAGTTTTGGTGTTGCTATTATAGCTCTTTACTACCAGGGCACTCGAGGTGCTGTTGAATTCAAGCAAAATACTGTTTTAGCTCCTGGAAGAGAGATGGCCTGAAAAATAAATCAAACATCTGAACGTGTAGCATTACAGAAATGGAGACCACTGGGGGCACAGAGGAATATCACATTAATGTACTCGGAAGGATGTAAATGTCATTGATTTGTAAAGTTGACCTCAAGTTACATGCCTTTGCAAATGGAAGCCCTGGTTAAAAAGACAGCAATCACACTACTTCAGAAAGAATTCATCTGCACGCACGCACACACACACACAGGTGGTACCGCTTCATCTGTAGATCTCAAAGTCTTAATCTCGCCGAAACTGGGTGAGGGTGCCTAGCAAAATCCATGGGAAGCTTTTTATACTCATCTGAAGTATGGCACACTGTATCTATTTTAAGCAAAGTTAACTATAGGAGGCAGATGGATTACTTCAAGGAAATGGAATGTTATGGGAAAGCAATTGTCTTTTGACATAAACCGCATATGATGTTATTTCTACCTGCAATCCAGCACCAACTGGTAGAAATGTTCAACACGGGGCAATACTACCAAAGACAGTCAAAAACGCTGAAAAATACCGAACATCGGCAGGGGCCTGATGACTTTGTAAATCTTACATAGCGGCATCTTATGATTAGGGCCAACTACAGAGGTCCTACTGAACGCTGCTTGCTGTCCCCGCTCTGCAAGGTTTCTGCAGGCTCAGGAGGAGGGGAGGCTGATGCTAAGGGATGGGTCTGATCTCTGCTCCGCCGTCTCTCTTCCATGTTACACCTCTCTCAGCTGCCGACCTCTTCTCTGCTCGGATGGCTTTTTGTGTGTCCTCACACTACAGGCTCACAGCTCCATCCCAGGTACATCCAGTGGTTCAATTTGAAAGCCAGTAGCTTCTTAGTCTTCTCTCCTCTGAAAAACAAAACAAAACAAAAAATGAGATAACTTCTGTTGCCAGCAAGGACTGAGCATCCTCCTAAGAGCTCCTGGGACCTGGATCAGGCCAGCTCATGCTGCACTGGCTGGGTTTCACCCTCTAGAGCAGCCATTCCTTTGTAAAGACTGCAGTCAAGAACTAAAAAGGTTTTCGAAGTTTCTCACCATGAGAACTAAAAACCAAACTACCTTTTATCTTGTGAAGACAGATACTTGATTTCCCACATTCATCCTTTATTAGAAAACTCAAAGCACATCACAAGCAAACGTGAGGCTGTTCACTGTGCCCCAAACAGGCATTTCGCTACTGACTGGCCATTGGTTCTCCACCACCCATCTTCCTGGAGCCCAGTACTTGCTTTCCCGGAAGTCTTTCTCGACCATGCAGCCAAGAATCTCATCTTTCCTGAGATTCAGAATGCGTCTCTATCACCCTCCTACATAAATTGCTAAATGAGACGATCAATCACTGTCCATCACTAGAATTACTAAAAC
Source organism: Vulpes lagopus (assembly GCF_018345385.1). Taxonomy (NCBI): domain Eukaryota; kingdom Metazoa; phylum Chordata; class Mammalia; order Carnivora; family Canidae; genus Vulpes; species Vulpes lagopus. The sequence goes on along the minus strand of NC_054836.1, from coordinate 41,779,428 downwards.
TCACCTTGTATCTCAGCAGCTGTCTCCTACTACCACCTTAGATTACGACTTTACCTTTCCACGACTTGCCCTCCGCACTAGACAGTCAGCCTCTTGAGGTGAGGATATGTCTCCCTTAATTTTTCACAGTGTGGGTCCTTAAGATTACATTTTCTGAACCCCTCGGTGGGGAGGGGAGAGAGGGGCCTTTATTTGTAGCAACACCCCTGGCATAAACAAATTCTACAAAACAGTGACTCCTTGCCCATCTTCATTCTCAGCAGGGGCTGCCCTCAAAGGGGTCAGTGCCAAATGCTCCATTCTATATTGATAAGTGGTGAGACTCCCCCACTAAGCCAGGCCTGAGAACTCCTGGGCCTAAAGACTTTGAAGATCACTGCAAGCCCAGGCAGTGGGGAGGGTGAGGCCCCAAGGCAGTAGTTCCCTGAGGGTCTGTGAAGGTGATTTTTTATATATGTGCACATGTGCAGAGCCTACCCCAAGGGCTGTAAGCCTGGAGGAGGAGTAATGGGACTAAATCAGGAAAATCTGACAGAGACACACCTTCACGGCGGTAGAACCAGTTCTGAGATTCTCCAGGTGCTTACCTACAGCAGGGGCCAAGCGAGTGCTCAGTTCCAGATCCCTAAATGGGACGATGCCTCTCCTCGGCCACCTACCTGGCTACCTGTGCAGCCCGGTCAGACACCTAAACACGCGACATTCAGAAGGGGCTGACCTGGCCTCTTCCCACAGGGGTCCACCGACAGCTCCTTGCAGACAACCTAACGCTGCCCTAAACTTTTTGCAGAAAGGTTTGCGCGTTCCGTGCTGCCTGGATTTCCCGCAAGGTGACACCTGGAAGAGCCAGTGACTTCTAACGAAAAGGAGGAGCGGTGCTCCTAGTGCTCCGAAATGCCTGGTGTACTCATCTAAAATAAATTAAAAAAAAAAAAAAAAGGTCTCTGTCTGCAAATTCCGTTTGCTAGCCCGGTAATCCACCCCCGCCCCCAGCCCGGCGGAGAGGGCCGACCCGTACAGCTGTTTCTAATCCGTACTTCTCTCACTCGGCGTCCCGGGCTCGGGCTGACCAGACGCGGAGCCACTTAGCGTTTCCTCCTCCCCCAGTCGGGGTCTGTCCTCCCTCCGCCGTCTCCTCTTTCTCCGCCTGCATCCCCGGGGGGCAGAGTGTGGGAAGAACGAATTTCCGCCCGGTTTGCCCGCCACTCGCCGACTTGGGTCCCTTCCGGACGCAGCCTGCGCACCCCCGGCTCCTCCCTCCGGCTGTTGCACCGAGGCCGCGCTCCGGGACCGGGGTCCGGGGTCCGGGGTCCGGGGACCGGGAGGCGCGGGCTGCGGGCTGCGGGCTGCGGGGGCCGAGCCTCCGGGGCGCCGCAGCCAAGCCGCGCCCCGAGGAGCTCTTGGAAGGGCTCCCGCCTGCAGCTGGGGAATCCGCTCGGCGGGGAGAATCCGTGCCAGGGAATCCAGCTCTCCGGACTCAAGCTGCAAACAAAAAGCTCAGGTCTGGCTCGCTCCCTCCGCCCCCCCGACGCACAGCCGGAGGAACAGTTTTGTGCAGAAATGCAACAAGTAGCACCCGGAGCTCCCCGAGCGCCCCGAGCCGCCTGACTTGGCCGGGCGAAGCCCGCCTGCGGAGACCCGGGCCGGCCACCGGACAAAGGGCGGAGGAGGGGCTGGACCGCGCTGCCGAGTCCGAAAGAGGCCATTCGGCGGCTCTGGCCAGGCCAAGGGGAATGCAGAGGAGACACGGAGCAGGCGGGCCAAGAGGACGCTTCGGCCGAAGCACGCAGGGCGGGCGGCGATGGAGGCTGCCCGCGCGCTGCGCCTCCTCCTCGTGGTGTGCGGCTGCCTCGCGCTCCCGCCGCGGGCCCAGCCGGTGTGCCCCGAGCGCTGCGACTGCCAGCACCCCCAGCACCTCCTGTGCACCAACAGGGGGCTCCGCGCCGTGCCCAAGACCAGCTCGCTGCCGAGCCCCCAGGACGTGCTCACCTACAGCCTCGGCGGCAACTTCATAACCAACATCACGGCCTTCGACTTCCACCGCCTGGGGCAGCTCAGACGGCTGGACCTGCAGTACAACCAGATCCGTTCCCTGCACCCCAAGACCTTTGAGAAGCTCTCCCGGCTGGAGGAGCTGTACCTGGGCAACAACCTCCTGCAGGCGCTCGTCCCGGGCACGCTGGCCCCGCTGCGCAAGCTGCGCATCCTCTACGCCAACGGGAACGAGATCGGCCGCCTAAGCCGCGGCTCCTTCGAGGGCCTGGAGAGTCTGGTCAAGCTGCGGCTGGACGGGAACGCCCTGGGGGCGCTGCCGGACGCCGTCTTTGCCCCCCTGGGCAACTTGCTCTACCTACACCTGGAGTCCAACCGGATCCGCTTTCTGGGCAAGAACGCCTTCGCCCAGCTGGGCAAACTGCGCTTCCTCAACCTCTCCGCCAACGAGCTGCAGCCCTCCTTACGGCACGCAGCCACCTTCGCACCGCTGCGCTCCCTCTCCACGCTCATCCTCTCGGCCAACAGCCTGCAGCACCTGGGGCCGCGCGTCTTCCAGCACCTGCCGCGGCTGGGCCTGCTCTCACTCAGGGGCAACCAGCTCACACACCTGGCGCCGGAGGCCTTTTGGGGCTTGGAGGCCCTGCGCGAGCTGCGCCTGGAGGGGAATCGGCTGAGCCAGCTGCCCGTGGCGCTGCTGGAGCCCCTGCACAGCCTGGAGGCGCTGGACCTTAGCGGGAACGCGCTGTCCGCCCTGCACCCCGCTGTCTTTGGCCACCTGGGCCGGCTGCGCGAGCTCAGCCTGCGCGACAACGCGCTCAGCGCCCTCTCGGGGGACATCTTCGCCGCCAGCCCGGCCCTCTACCGGCTGGACCTAGACGGCAATGGCTGGACCTGCGACTGCCGTCTGCGCGGCCTGAAGCGCTGGATGGGCGACTGGCATTCCCAAGGCCGCCTCCTCACCGTCTTCGTGCAGTGTCGCCACCCCCCGGCCTTGCGGGGCAAGTACCTGGATTACCTGGATGACCAGCAGCTGCAGAACGGGTCTTGCGCAGATCCCTCGCCCTCGGTTTCCCCGACCGCCGAAGGCCCGGGGAGGCCCTTGCCCACCACCACCGGGGAGGCGGCGGCGCCCCCTGCAGGCGGCCTCTCGGAGGTGCTGCCGCGGCAGCTGCAGCCGCAGCCGCAGCCGCAGCCGCAGCCGCAGCAGCGCGGGCGGTTTCTGCCCGGGGGGGCCTGGGACGGGGCCGCCAGGGAGCTCCTGGGCAACCGCAGCGCTCTGAGGCTCAGCCGCCGGGGCCCGGGCCTCCAGCCGCCGGACCCCTCCGCCGCCGCGGGGCCCGCGCCCCAGCCCCTGGACCTGCTCCAGAAGCCCGAGCGGGGCCCGCCCCGCTCGACTCCCGCCGAGGCCGCCCGCGCGGGGCCCAGCCCGACGGCCGCGCCCGCCTCCGGGCCCCCGCCCGCGGGCGACCCCTGGCAGCGCGCGGCGAAGCAGCGCCTGGCCGCGCAGCCCCGGGAGAGCGCCGCCGCGTCGGACGGCGGGGCCGGGCCGCCGCCGCCGCCGCCGCTGGTGTCCGACCCGTGCGACTTCAACAAGTTCATCCTGTGCAACCTGACGGTGGAGGCGGTGGGCGCCGACAGCGCGTCGGTGCGCTGGGCCGTGCGCCAGCACCGCAGCCCCCCGCCGCTGGGCGGCGCGCGCTTCCGCCTGCTGTTCGACCGCTTCGGGCAGCAGCCCAAGTTCCACCGCTTCGTCTACCTGCCCGAGCGCAGCGACTCGGCCACGCTGCGCGAGCTGCGCGGAGACACGCCCTACCTGGTGTGCGTGGAGGGCGTGCTCGGCGGCCGCGTCTGCCCGGTGGCGCCCCGCGACCACTGCGCCGGGCTGGTCACCCTGCCGGAGCCCGGGGCCCGCAGCGGCGTGGACTACCAGCTGCTGACCTTGGTCCTGCTGGCGGTCAACGCGCTGCTGGTGCTCCTGGCGCTGGCGGCCTGGGCGTCGCGCTGGCTGCGCAGGAAGCTGCGGGCGAGGCGCAAGGCGGGCGCGCCCGTGCACGTTAGGCACATGTACTCCACCCGACGGCCGCTGCGCTCCATGGGCACCGGCGTGTCCGCCGACTTCTCCGGCTTCCAGTCGCACCGGCCGCGCGCCACCGTGTGTGCGCTCAGCGAGGCCGACCTCATCGAGTTCCCCTGCGACCGCTTCATGGACAGCGGCGGCGGCACGGGGGGCAGCTTGCGGCGGGAGGACCATCTTCTGCAGCGATTTGCGGACTAGCTCCAGAGACTGCAGGGGGTGGGGGGCGCAGTGCGCAGACCCTCTCATTGCCCCGGGAGCCCCTCAGCCGACCTCAGGGGAAGATCTCGTTTTATCAGAGCTTCTCCTTTTGTGCACTTGCCGGAGAGGCCCAAGGGGAAGCCTTGGTGCAAACCCCCCCCCCTGCCCCCAATTTCCAGTACTCACTCGTGAAGTGCACGGGTGGTACTTGGCGGTCAAGGCCAAGAGTAGGGGACAAATGGATGGTAGAGGCCAGAGGCGGGAAGCCTTCTTCTGCATGGAGACCTTGGATATATATGGCTTTTGTGGCTTTGCAGTGCAAGAACCTGGCCCCGTAAGGCCAGGTAGAAAAGGGTGCTTTTGCCCTCCCCGGTATGGCCAGAAAGAGATGTGGATGCATGCATTTTTTTTTGTTTGTTTGTTTGTTCAGTGTGAAACAGAAGAGTTTTGTCCTATTTAAGGGAAAAGGAACTTATTAGTGTTACAAAGGAGGCACTGGTCTGGTGGTCTCTGCCAAGAAGGTGGAGGCTGTAAACAGGTGGTAAAGTTTAACACACTCGCCAAGGAACTCTTTCATGTTGGTTAATAGAACATTCAGGATAATTTAATGTTTAGATAATTAGAGACGCTGTTTTGTTTTGGTTTGGGTTGGTTTTCAACAATGTGAAGAGCTCTGACGTTTAACAAACTGACAATAAACTCAAGGACTGTTTTAGTTGAGCTGAGCAGTTCAACTAGTTTTTTTTTTTTTTTTTTAACATTAACACCACAAGAACATTTGCCGACCTTGGGGTTAACTGAGATTACCTACTTTCTCAGGAGAAGGCTGCGTGCCAGACTTCTCTGTCAGGGTTGCTCCTGTGGCTTTTTAATTTTATTTTTCTAAACCCATGTGTGGAAAAGGAAATTTCAGTGCCAGACTTGATTAAAGAATGTACGGTGTGCACAACGGATGACCGTGTAGGGAACAGCGGCCTCCGGGTTGGCCTAACCGCATCTCTGACACTGTGTCCAGGTTGGAATAAATGCGATGCGGTACTTCTCATGTTTTTATCAGTGATATGCGGTTGATTGTGCCCTGCTTCTCTTGAGTTGCACAGTTAAGTGATAAAGGCGGGGAAGCAAAAGGTGATAGTCAATTGACAGTGTAATGTTCAATCACATTAATGTGTTGTTACTCTATACGAAACAGGGGAGGAAATTATGGGGAAAAAATGTGAAAAGTGTACATCAGCGGTTGTTTGTTTCTACTAAACAAAAACCAGAAGATGGTTAGGCATACTTAAACCTCACTGTGAAATAATTATATATTTTGCAAGTTAATCCCCCCACTATGCAGTGTTTTACCATGTTACTAAATCTTATTTTTTAGTTAATAATTGCAGTATTTCCCTTAAATGTTTTTGTTTTAGATTTAGGATTAGGCTCCTTTATTTGCTCAGTGGTTTTCAACTGTTTGGGACTCTTTGGTCCCCTGATATTTATGAAGTACATGTTTATCACTAAGTGTAGTGCTTTGGTTTACATTAATAATCTTGTGTGTGGTCTAAGAAAAGCAGTCACAGGGAAGATCTGCATGGTTATATTCACCGTGGTTATGGATTTATTGGCAGTGGGGTGCCATGGAGGCTACTGCTATGGTGCAAAGGCTAACAGTGAATCTTCTGTTTCGGGCCTTAAGCCCCTGAGGGTCCTGATGACTCAGGGAATCTATCGTAGTCTGGGGGTCCTTCAACCCCAGTTCACTCCTTTTATGTTTGGCCTCCGTTGAGCCGAGCCTGCCTTTGCCCCAGCAGCTGAGCAGGGACCCAGGGCTCTAAACGAAAGGATCTGTGTTTATGTTCAGATGAATAAATGTCCAGACCACTTACAGTACAGCTGCTTCTCTGGCAGTCTTATCTGTAGGGCCAAAACTTAATAAACCGCAGGAAATAGGCTGTCATTCTAAGTTTGCTGCCAGGGCTTGTGTCAGATCCCGAGCATCTTAGTACATGGGGCAGGGGTCGCAGCTCATTCTTATTTGCAACCTTGGGTTATTTACTTACCCCTCTTGTGCTCCTGGTTTTGTTCATGTGTAGAGCAATGGCATCCTTTAGCTGTTCCTTTTGCACAGCGGTGTAATATTGAACCCCATCGAAAGTCTGGAAAAAAAAAAAAACCTCTGATTCTCCCCACCACCCACCCTTTTCAACCGCAGAACATCACTGAAAATACTTCACGGAAAGAAAAAAAAAATACCCAGCAAAATCTATGTAAAAACACTTCGACTGGAAAGTCCTTTGGTGGGAAATGAATAAATGTTATACATTGTTATGTTCAGTTATGTCAATAAACCCACTTACTACTAGAGATGTTTTATTGTTGGAGTTTCCAAATGTCTTATACACTCGCATAATGATATGCTGTGCTTTTCTACAGCAGTTTTCATTGATGACAATGAAACATAAACTTGAAACCTGTCTGTCCTCTTGCAGTGGTTTTTAATTGCCATCTCTATGGGAGAGTATGGACTTTATTTTTCAGAAATAGTTAGGAGAGTTTGTGCCCAAACAAACAATGAGATGACTCTAAAGGCAGATGGTGAGCCATGATAAGAAAATGCTGTTAAAATACCAGTGACAGCGAGATGATTGGGTCTCAGCCAACATCAGCTGTTTAAAAGAATCAGGACTTCTGACTCTCATGGTCAATAATAAGAAGGAGCTATCTTGAACTGGAGGTCATTTTTGCCATTACAAAGTTTATGAAAAGATAAGGTTCCTAAAGAAAGAAAGAATAAACTTTGAATGAAGTAGGAGTGTTCAGTTAAAGCGCCATTGAAGCAGTCTGGAATGTGGTCAGATCCTCAGCTCAACCTGTAGGATTGTTACTGATTTCCTAAGACAGATCATTGCGCCATGCTGCCCGGTAATACCTGGCATGTGATCAGAGCACCTTCACTAATTTGCAAAAACCTAGTTTTCACCAGAAGTATAGCAATGTGGGCAGCTACTCAGTATTAAGAAACCATCAAAGTAGACACTGGATTACCTGGTGTTTGTGCTTAACCACTCCCCAATCTGCTTCTAAGCCTTGGAAATAAGTGACAGTGAAGCATTCTCATGCCAAAAATTTATTAAAAATCAAGACCATGACCCAGGGTTAAAACAGATTTCTACCCAGTGTTATACCTTTGCCATCCCAGAGAATGATAGCATTCGCTAAAGTTCAGTATGATTTTAAGGAAGCGATGAAAGCATTTCAGTCCTCTGGGATTGCATTCGCTCTGTTAACCTGACCTCTTTGTGCCTCAGTTTCCGCATTAAAATGGGAATCCAGAGTCCTGACCGAGGAGTGCCATTTTGAGGAATAAATGAGTGAAAAAGCATTTGACAGCACCAGTTCCAAGGCAGATGTTCAGTACATATTAGATGTGTTATTAGTAGCAGCATTTTGTGCACAGGGCAACAAATGGTAGGAGACTTTTTAGAAATGTCACGGACAAGGCATTTCTGCTTACGCCCTAACCAATCAGAAAATTCAAGATAATGAGATTCAGTGACCCCCCTCCCTTTGTTCTGGTTAGTTGAGGCTCTTGTGTAATTTAATGTGGAAGCATAGCTCTTGAAATACCTTCCCACTATTTTATTATGTTTTCCTCTTCCATTATTTTTAAAAAAGAAAAAGTGAATATACTAGTATTTGAGCAAATTTTTCTACGTTTATTAAACTCTTGGCATAAGCTCATTCATCTTTAAGATGGAACTAAGGATGTATAAATGGTGTTGCTTCCCTTTCACTTTGTGAATGCAGCCCCAAGTGTCCTTTGACTTAGTTTTCTTAAAGGGATACTTTGTACGAACAAATGCTTCCCCCCCCCCCCCAGGTATTTCAGGTCACTTCATCCTTCTCAATCATGTGGCAAACAATATACTTTTCATTTTATGTGGGAGACTAAGGTATTTGGAGATTATATTTACATTGATCACCGAAATAATTAGGGGGAAATGTAGCTTCCTGTTATCTGGTTGCTTTATCTTGGGACAGAAAACCCCAAAATGTCATTACATCCATTTGAGAGATTTTAAGCTACAGGTGGTGTGATTCCTTATTGACACAGAAATGTGGCTTATAATCAGACTGTGAAATGGCATCAGATGCAAGACAGAAATAAATTGTCATGTACCAGGATTTCAAGCAACAGCATCTCTTGGCTCTCACCCGTAACTTTTTTTTCAAACTGACCAAAGCTTCGGACTGCTAGCTCTTTCTTCCTACTCTGTCCTCAACACCAGCTACCATTGAGAGTTGAATGTGTTTCTATTAATCAATTCTTATTCACACAAGTTATGCTGTAGAAAATCACAGAAAACACTGAACAAACAAATACTGAACCATTGCTCTAAGGAGAAATTCAGATTTGGGTGCCCGCAAGCATCTGGTCACATTTCCATCAACTGATCAATACATAACCTTTATTTTATGAGTGTTTCTGTTTAAAGACACCTTATTTAATAGATACTGTTGATTCATTAGCGCTGAACTCATAGCCAACAGACCTGTAACTCATGCCTGAATGAAGTTTACCTCACACACCAGGTTTCTTTCTACAACACATCATTGCCATCCTTCACTGAGGAACTGTAGACGGTGCTTCAGCATTAGAGTTTGGGGGCTCCTTAAAATAGCAAATCACCAACAAAAAAAGCAAGAAACTAAGAAATGTGGCACTGAACAGTCTATGAGAGGGACACTTGTTTACAGGAGGAGAGCTGAAACAAGAAGGTGACACATGGCCTCCTTCAGCCTCAGCTAGGAGCATGCATGGGTAACTCAAACTCCCCATGGCTCTGCATGTGTCCTGGAACGGCCAGGAATGTACTGCAGGGTATTGATTCTGGGCTTACACATAAATGTCGGTGAGTAGGAGAGTTCACAAATACATAATCTGCAAAAAATGATGATCAACTGTGCTTTTTATCTGCCCAGATCCTCCTCCTGTGACCCCACCTGTTTTCTCAAAGCCATAAATTAATTATTCACTTCAAGCCTTGGCCAGTCTTTTGTCTTTTCAATGAATAACCACACCTAGTTGTATTGTTGGTGAAGGGGGCTCTGGCCCTGTGTGAAAGGGGAAGGTGGTGGGAAATTATTTTCTTTTCAACAATTCTAGTTGGATATTTTCTAGCTATTCAGAGTGGTTTTTGTTCCCTTGCTATATGTGCACCATCTCTATTTCTTCTTTGGGTATACTTAAGAGGTAAGACACCTCTGCCCAGTCACTACTCCTGGTTTCTCAGGAAGGGCTCCACAGAGAAGAAATGGCTAAGTATTATCCCTAGACTGAGTATAATCCTGGGCTAAGTATAAACCTGACCCCCCCGCACCCCCCCCCCCCCATTCTGTTTCTCCTTAACTGTGAAAGAGTCTCCAACTCCATGGCATTCTTCTTTGTGCCAAAGGAAAACATGGCTTCCTCTGAGAAGACAGTTTACTTCTTGGAAGTTCTTAATTATGTACTCTTGCTGCCTTTACACACCTTGTTGGGTCATATACTTTTCCTATTTTTATTTTGATTGCTGAAACCATGCATACACAGCTTTTTGTTTGTTTTTACCTTGTGCTTGATTCTACTTAGGCTGTTCTTCCTTATATCTTGCTGGTATCGCTCATTATTATTTTCTCTCTTTCTTGTTTGGTTCTTTAAACAAAACTTCTAATTTTATATAAGGCCAACAGACACATGAGGAGATACTCAACATCAGTCATCATCAGACATACGCAAAGCAAAACTACAATGACCTATATATCACCTCACACTGGCCAGAATGGCTAAAATTAAAAACAAAGAAACAATGTGTTGGCTAGGATGTAGAGAAAAAGGAACCTTCTTGCACTGTTGGTGGGAATGCAAACTGGTGTAGCCACTGTGGAAAACAGTATGGAGGTTCCTCAAAAAACTAAAAATAAAACTACCTTGTGATCCAGTCATCACACCACTGGGTGTTTACCCAAAAAATACAAAACCACTAATTCCAAGGGATACATGCACCCCTATGTTTATTGCAGCATTATATATAATAGCTAAATTATGGAAGCAGCCCAAATGTCCATCAATAGATGAAGGACAAAGAAGTGGTATATAGGTACAATGGAATATTATCAAGCCATAAAAAGGAATGACATCTTGCCATTTGCAACATGGAGGGAGCTAGAGAATATTATGCTGAGCAAAACAAGTCAGTGAGAGAGACAAATATCGTATGATTTTACTCATATGTGGAATTTAAGAAACAAGACGAATGAGCAAGGGAAAGAAAAGAGAGAGAGAGACAAACCAAGAGACACTTAACTATAGAGAACAAACTGATGGTTACTAGTGGGGGGGGGGGATGGGTGAAATAGTGGGTGGAGATTAAAGAGTACATTGTCATGATAGAACAAAAGGAAAGAAACCCAAAATGAGATAACAAATATTAAAAAAAAATAACATAGGGGCACCTGAGTGGCTGAGCTAGTTGAGCATCTGACTTCAGCTCAGGTCATGATCCTGGATCCAGCTGAAGTCAGGCTCCCTGCTCAGCAGGGAACCTGCTTCTCCCTCTCCCTCTGCTCCTCTCCCGGCTTGTGCATGCAAACACACACACACACTCTCTCTCTCTCTCTGTCAAATAAATAAAAATAGGTAAATAAAATAACAATTTCAACTTAAAAACGGTTGCAAGACTATTTCAGAAAATTTCTGTATACACTTTAACCAGCTCTACTAATCGTGAATATTTTGCTCTCTTTTCTTTATTATTTTCTCTCTCAACTACTTGAGAGTAAACTGCATGTATCGTGTTTCTTTACCCTTAAATATTTCAGTTGTATTTCCTAAGAACAAGGACATTCTCTTAAATAACCATAGTTATGGTTATCGAGAAAAAAATTGACACCAATAAAATGCTATTCTCTAATCCATAATCCATATTTAAAATATAGCAACTGTCCCAATAATATCCTTTCTCCCCTGATTCAATGTAGAATCATGCATTGCACTTAGTTGTCATGTTGTTATGCTCTCTCTCTTTCATTTCCTTTGATTTTCTTTTTCTTTTTTTTAAGTACGGGTTTTTAATAATAAAAAGCTAATTATGTGTATGTTAGACCATTTGATATCTCCCATACAGCTCTTGGGTATTCCATAGTTCTTTTTCTTTGACATTTTAAAAATCTTTGTAATTCAGCTTGGATGACTTCTATTGACCTATCTTTATATTTACTGGTCTTTTTCCAACTGGTTCCGTCTGCTAATTAGCCCTTTAAGGAATTCTTCATCTCTGATATTTTTTTTTTAGCATTTCTTTTTATTCTTTTTAAAAACATGTATAGCTCTCTGTTGAAATTCTGCATCTGTTCATCCATGTTCTGTAGCTTTCCATTACATCTTTTAATATATTAATTCAAATTGAATTAGAGCCCCTTTCTAATAATTTCAACATCTTGGTCATCTCTGAATCTAGTTTTATTGATTGCTTTATCTTTAAACAATAGGTGATTCCTTTTGTGTGCTTTTTTTGCTTTGCAAGTTTTGTTAAGTCACAAATACATCTATATGTCAAATAGTATGTTTAACCTTAATTTTTAGAATTATTTATTTTCAGAAGCATTTGTTATGCATAGTAAGTAAGAAGTTTTCTTGATTCAACAAACTGTTTTTGGAGATTTTGCACACATAGACAGATGTTCTTAAGTTAAATTTGTGTAAGAGTTTATGCTAATATATATGCAAATTTACACCTAGTGATAAATTTTCTTTTTACTTAACTCTTTCCTCTCCAACATGGTGTAAAAAATAGGGGCCCTTTTCTAAATAAAATCAGTGTGAGACTCCTTTTGTAATGAATAGCTCCATGAATTGGGTTACATTTAGATGTCTGAAAGAGTTCAAGGGAGGAGAGTACAGAATGGAGTACTTTTCAAAGCTCTGTGTTTGGGGGTCTTCACATTGGCTTGAGAACATCACCAATCATGGTATCAGGAATTCCTAATTAGACATCTTTGTACTGCGTTTGTTTACAAAGGAACCTTATCTTATAAAAGGCAATGACTTTCTATTGTACACATTGAACTGTAAACAAATGCTCAGTCTGAAGTCAAATTGGAAGAAGAGGAGCACCAAAAGCAATGCTTGACACTAGGATTTGTGTTTTGTGATGATGCCTCTTTCCTGGCAAGGATTATGCAAATCCAGTACTGATTTTGAGATCACCAGATCTCAAAATTTTATTTATCATTTTATTTTGTATAAGATTTTATTTATTTATTTGTCAGAGACAGCGCAAGCACAGGCAGGGGGAGTGGCAGGCAGAGGGAGAGGGAGAAGCAGACTCCCAGCTGAGCAGGGAGCCTGATGTGGGGCTTGATCCCAGGACTCCAGGATCATGACCTGAACCAAAGGCAGACACTTAACTGACTGAGCCACCCAGCCTCCTGAGATCTCAAAATTTTAGCTAGACAAAATATAGCACACTGTCACACAGAAAATAAAAATAGTTAATTTTCGTATTGCCTACATCAAAAGTATTATTGACTGACACCATGAAACAATGGACAGGAAGGAGATGCTGTATTTGATATTTTAATCTTGGCTTTATGTATGTATTATTTCATTTATGTGAAGACTTAAAGTGGACTATTACACAAAGTGAGCATGTAAGATTCAAGTATTAACTATTTGGGGATACAAAGTATTTAATGCATTTAATTTAACAGATTCTTACAAGCATGTATTTTGTGTCAGGCTCTATTTTAAGAGCATTCCTCACACTCATTCCTTCAGTCCTCATAATAATGCTCTGAGGTACGTACTGTTACTATCCCTCCATGAGAGATAGGGAAACTGAGCCATAGAGAAGTTATGGACTTTGACCAAGAATCCTGAGTCTGGTTTGAAGCCAGACTGGCTGGCTCCAGAGCCAACGCTGTCCATCCTGACCCTGTGCTGCCTTGTGTGTACACATGACAACTGATAAAACATCAAGGGATGGTTCTTGTGAGTATTTCTTTTTTCCCCCCAATGCAACACTTAAAAAATCATCTCTAGTTTGGCCTTTATCTTTGGCTGATTTTTCTCAATCCGTGTAATACATCAAGGGCAAAATCCATTTGTCCTTAAATATTTAATGAGAGACATACAGCCCATCTCATAGACACAAATGCTTCACTCTGTCTTGACATGGATGGGTCACTGTTGTGTGTTATGGGGTCAGTCCTTTCTACTGGTTTGTAAGTTCCCTAAGGACAAGAATCCCATCTTGTATTTCCTTCCTTCTTTCTTTCTTTCTTTCTTTCTTTCTTTCTTTCTTTCTTTCTTTCTTTCTTTCTTTCTTTCTTCTTTCTTCCTTCCTTCCTTCCTTCCTTCCTTCCTTTCTTTCTTTCTTTTCTTCTTTTTTTTTATTGTATTTATTTATTCATGAGAGACAGAGAGACGCAGAGACATAGGCAGAGGGAGAAGCAGGCTCCCTGTGGGCAGCGTGATGCCAGACTCGATCCTAGGACCCCAGGATTACACCCTGAGCCAAAGGCAGACACTCAACCACTGAACCACCCAGGCGCCCTGCATCTTATATTTCTTTTTGTGTTTCCACAGGGCCTGGCTAGCATAGAGTTGAGTCCCTGGCTACCTACTTATTGATGAATGCTGCTGGGCAGCTGCTCAACCTTTTCCCACCAAGACACACATGCTAGACACTGTTCACAATAGTGATACACACTTGTGTAGTGGGGCAAGTCATTTAATAGCTATAATTCTACCCAAATATACATTTATATAGCAACAGTGGGGAACTGATATAAGATGGGGGTATTATATGACTCTACTTTTTCTATCTTTATTACAGAAAGTGATAAAAAATGTTCTCAAAAAGTGAACATTTGGGAATTTTAACTTATTTTTCCCCTTGTGTACTATTTATAGATTTCTTTTTTTATTATTAGTAATAGATTTCATGTTGCTGAGACTAAACCTGGAATTATTGTTGTGCCCAAGATTGCGAATCCGAGAAACCACCAAGGAGCCGACACCGATGCAAGCGCACAAGGGTTTATTAGCAAGCTCGAGCTTGGGTCCAAGTATACCCAACACAGTGGAGCAGGGACTTGAACCCCGAAGTGGGTTACAGTTGGGTTTTTTATAGGCTGGTCTAGGGGACTTTCAGAAGGGGTGGAGGAATTTCTCAAGTTCTGTTTACATTCTGATATGGGGCTTTCAAGGGCATTGAGCTCTGTTCTCATTCTAATATGGGACTTTCTACCAGGAGCGTGGGCTCTGTTGTCTTTCTGATATGGGATTCTCTACCTAGGGCAATTCTGAGTTCTGTTGTCTTTCTGATATGGGATTCATTCTGCAGTTTTTCCTATAAAGTTCAACTCTTATTCACAGGGGCCTAAGATGGCTGTACTTGTGCTAATGCTAAACTTGAGGTGGAATGGCCTTGATTTTTCTCGGCCTCCACATTATGTATTACTTATCATGGTAATCCTATCATCTAGCATAGTGCTTTCACATAGTAGGTTCTCAATAAATGTCAGTCTAATTTTTTTTAAAATTAAGTCTTAGTCCTACTAGAAAAAGAGTCACAATAGGAGGAATTTGTCATCACAGATGCTTTGGATCTACCAAAACCTGAGTTTCTACTTTCTAGGATATGGAACAGAATATTGTTGTACACATGCTGGTGACTTTCCACCTACTCTCCATCCTTTAGTAACTTCTCCCCCCACAGAATCATGACCAAGACTTTTTGAAAAATCCAAGGCACGGCAATAATTTATGAATTTCTTTCTGTACCAGAAAGACACAATAAGACAAGTGTTTTTGTGAGATAAGAAACATTTCAGCCACGCCATGAGGCATGAATTGAAGTACAGGCGACTAGTCCTACCAGGTAAATGATTATCTGCTGGTGCCAGAGTGAGCAGTCTCAATGGCTGATGAAGCTACTGACCTTGGCATATTTATCATCATTACCCCAGGGGACAGAAACCAATATATCTATTCTTGTGAATACACATCCATAAAAGGAGGTACAATCTGGTGGAAAAGAATTTGTATTTATAGGTGATGTGTGTGTATGTGTGTGTGTGAGAGAGAGAGAGCAAGAATATTTCATTTCTTATGCTTTCCACTTTTAATTTTTTTTCTGACAAGGGAATATGACATCAGTTTCTCATCTGCAAGCTCAGATTCATTTGTAATAGCCACTCTGATCTGCAAGACTTCAAGGGGCATAGTTTTTCCTTATAAGGGAGTTGAATAAGGCTGAAAAACAAAGACAATCTGTGTTATCATCTCTCAGGCTATGATTGCCATCTGATTAGGGGAGGCCAGAGGTGAGTGATGTGACCTTGGATGGTGCTGGTGCTGTCTGCCCCTCCCCTGCCCCCCATTCCCCACCCCAGCATGGTGCTAACTGCTCTCTGGACTGGAGTTTAGAGGCAAACTTTGGGACCTCAGTGTACAGAAAGCACCAACTCTGCTTAAATGATAGTGAAGCAGAGCCCCATGGAAGCTGTTGTGGGAAGCGGGGTGTAAGAGAGAGGGGGCCAAGTGCTCAGTCCACAGCAGTCCTGGGACAAGACTAATAAGATGAGACAGGCTTTATTTCCAGAAAGAAGTAGTTGCCATTGGCTTTAGTTTGCTGGGGCTGCTGCAACAAAGTACCATGAATCAGCTCCAATAACAATCCAGTGTCTCACAGTTCTGAAGGTGAGAAGTCCAAGGTCAAGGTGTGGGCAGGACAGTTCCTTCTGAGGACTGTGAGGGAGAGTCAGCTCTAAGCATCTCTCCTAGCTTCTGGTCGTTTTCTGGAGATCTTTGGCATTCCTTAGTTTATAGACGCATTGGCTCACTCTGCCTTCATCTCCTTGCAACATTCTCCTGTGTGTCTGTCTGTGTCCAAATGTCCCCCTTGTATAAGGACACCAGTTATACTGGAGTATACTCCAGGATGACCCCCCTTAACAATAATTATCTCTGCAACGACCCTATTTCCAAATAATGTGGTATTCTAAGGTTCTTGGACATTAGGGCTTCAACATCTGAATTTATGGAGTGGGAGGACGCACAGTTCAGCCCATAACAGAATTCAGAAATCAATTGATTCTTTTTTAAGTTTATTTATTTATTTTAGAGAAAGAGTGAGCACAGAGGGGAGAGGCAGAGGGAGAGGAAGAGAATCTTATGCAGACTCCCTGCTGCATGCGGAGCCTGACTCGGGACTCAATCTCATGATCCTGAGATCACGACCCTGAGACAAAACTAAGAGTTGGACACCATCCAGGCACCCCCCCACCCCCAGGTATCTGCTTATTAATGAAAAGAAACAGGAAAGGAACATGAAACCAAGAGAAGAACTGGTGGGAACAGTTAATTTTTTCCTAACAAAGAATCAAGACATGAGAAAGCAAAGTTTGGGGGGTGAAGGGGTAGGATTCCTTCATCATTTATCAGGAGAGCCATCCGTTTGAGGACACAGACTATATCTGAGTTGAAATATGGTCTCTGGGTCAGAGAGGACCTAAGTCCCCAAAGCTTATGCAAACTCCCAGTGGTATGAGAATTTTAGCTGCCCAGAAAAATTACCCCAAGTCCTTGGCCTAATGCCTTCAGAAATACGGGTGTGCTTACTGGAGGGCGGGGTCTTTCTTCTTCCCTGTGTTCTCAAATATGGTGGGAACTTTTTGAGGAGCAGCTCCTGCAGAAGCATCCCATTCTTTCAGCCTCTTAGCTTCCTCATTGTTATGAAATAGGTCAAAAATACCTTATCTATTTCCTTGACAATCACCACAGTAGGATGAAATTCAGCTAAGGGCAGCTGCCAAGTGCTTTGTTAGATACTGGCTCATATTATCTCAGTCCTCCCAGAAGCCTTTAGTACCATTCCCACTTTCTAGATAAAGCAATCAAGGCTTTAGTTCAGTGGCTTGCCCAGGGCCCCACGGAAGCCGTGCCTGAGCCCATTTGTATGCACACTGTATCCCTTTCTCTCTGCCTCCCTGCTTCCCTAAGTATTTGAGGGTAAATCTTTGAAGAATGTGAATTTCTAAAAAAATATTAACTCTCACATCGAGGTAAGAATTCATTTTACCAAAAAAAAAAAAAATTCATTAATTCATTTTACCCTTTTGAGCCTCTAACATAAAACAAGGAGACCGGATTCAGATGGTCTCCGGGCATCCATGTGGCCCTAACGCACATCTAAAATTATGATCTTACTTTCCTGTTTGGGATGTCCGAAGAAGAGGATGTAGGCTGTCCATCTGGGAGGGGGGAGGTTGTTTGTTTGTTTTTTTAAAGATGGAATTTTAACATCTCCTTGTGGAATTTCCTGGTTCTCGACCAAGTATGTAGAGCCCATCTCCCAGAAGCTCGTCTATTTTTGGCTGCAGTAGGGTTTCCATCTGGTGATGTGGGTCGCAATGTCTTGGGAGTTCCCGAGTCCCAGAGTTTTCTCTCTTCTCCTGCGAGTGCCCCCCACTCTGGCTCCCACAGAGCTGGCGGCTGGAAGCCCGGTTTGCACGGAGCAGCAGCCAGTGTCCCCGGCCAGGGACACACGCCGGCCTTCGCCTTCGTGGGCCCAGAGCGACATCCACGCTGGGCACAGCTCCTGTGGGGCCCCCAACAGGCTTTGACTGATGGAGCTCAGAGCACTGGCTTGTTTGCGGAGATGGTAATGACGCCAGTGAAATTCAATTACTGCATCCCAGAGGATAATAAATTAGGGAGCAGGAGCTTTGGAGTATCTGAACTGAAATTATAATGGGGCTATTGAAAAACAAACAAACAAGAATCCCAAGCATTCGTTTCATAATTGGTGCTGCCGTTTTCCCCACCAAAAAAATTAGTTCATCAACTCACCCTTTGTTCTTGGCATAAAGGAATATGCCGCAGACACAGCCAAGAACATTTTATCTTAATTACTTGGTATTGTCGTCGCCCCCGGAGCACACCTGGCTTCGGGGTAACTGGTACACAGGGAGGAAGCAGCCGCCTGGAAGGGTCCCCCAAGGCCACCGCACTAATCCGGGCAGTGCCCACAGATGCTCGCGGCCGCCCATGGCCTTGGGTTTCAGGTTGCCACCGGGGCTGGGGTTTGAATGGAGGTTGTAATCTCAGAAGGTCCAGCTAGCACTTAACCGCTGACATCCATCAAGAATGTCAAGGCTCGCATTGTCTCATTAATTTGAACCAGCTTTCCTGCTATCAGATCCTTTTTCATTTCTAACCTTTCCACCCTGCCTTTCTTCCTCTGTGCACAGTTTATAGCCTCTCCTGTTTGCGGTTTCCCTCGGAGAGTTGTGCGCTGGAAGGCCACGCTTGGGGAGGAACAGGCGCCCTTGCCCTCCTCCGGGCCCCAAATCGGGCTTGTGTGTTTCTTCCCCGATGTGAATTGAATGTCAAGTGCGTGGAGGGAGGGAGGACACCGACAGCAGTCTGGGTGTGTCTGTAGACTGCAGATAATTTTTTGAAAAAATATTTTATTTATTTATTTATGAGAGACACACAGAGAGACGCAGAGGGAGAAGCAGGCTCCTTGGGGGGGGGGGGCGGTGGCGATGTGGAACTAGATCCCGGGACCCCAGGATCACGACCGGAGCCAAAGGCAGATGCTCAACCACTGAGCCACCCAGGTGTGCCTCTGCAGATAATTTTAAAGCCAGAATCACTAACTTCCTTAACTTTGTTTCCTTTCTTCTCCAGATTCCAACATCCAAATGTGTAATGCAGAACTAACAAATTGCCGAACCGAGCAGCTATGAAGAAGATAACCAAGGTGCTAAAAAAAAAAAAGAAAAGAAAAGAAAAGAAAAAAAGAAAAAAAAAGAAAAAAAATTCTCTGAATTAGCAGCAAGTCATTTTCCACCTGTGCTAAATATCTTTTGGGGTCTCTGTGAGACCGAGCCCCTTTCTTGGAGAATTGCTCCTCCCTCCCCCCACCCCATGAAGGACTGCAAACGCAGGTCATGCTTACCTCACATGACCCCATGAGGCTGGCTCACTCCTGATCCACACTGGGCACAAAGCAAGACAGATTCTTGCTCTGGGAGCTGGAACGTCAGAGGGTCGTTTGGTTGTGCCGGAGCTTGGAGAAGGTAGCGCTCTGGGGCTCGGGGCCACTATCTTCAGCCATGTGTACTGACAGGTGGAAAGCCAGAGGGTGGGGTAGGGTAAGTTTTGCCATCAGAGATGTTGAGAGAAGCAGACCAGAGACATTCACTCCTTGTATAAAGGATGACCTTCCATTTGCTCTGTGGCCAACCCTCAACTCCCAACTGTGTCCTCTCCTCATGCTTCCTCTTAAGCCTCATCCCTCCATTCCCTTTTAATCTAATCAGCCTCTTGGCCAATGCCTGCTACATGGCCATCTTCTCAGTGCCTTGAATTTTTTTTCTAATATACCCACAGATTATAACATTGTAATGTATCATTTTGTCAGAGACAAGGGAACTAGCAGCTTGTGGTATACTATCTCAGGACCTGTGATAGGGTGATTCTCCCATCCCAAAGAGACAGCAGTTTCAAGACGTCAAGACACAAAAAGCAGCCAAAGGAGTTTACTGTCCCTTTATTTCCCGTGAAATACAACGCTAAGTGGTGTTCATATTTTACCCACACTGCTTCCTGTCCTCTGCCAAGGGAGGGATTTCATCCAACATCCCAGCTGTTCTGGGGCCTGAGCTGGGGTGGCTGGGTTGGAAGGGAGGAGGACACACAGAAGGGTTTTGCTCACATGCCACAGCTGTGCCTGGGGCTTCTGTGCAGGCAATCAAGCGACCTTCCCTCAGGCAGAAGCCTGCGGAAACGTCCAAGCTGACTCTCCTCATTTGGCACAGTGAAGGGCAAATATCTCTCCATTATCTGTTAGAAAATGAATGAGCAAGCACAATCTCTAGATGAAGGAAAACTTAAAGAGGAAATCATATTTCCTATTCACTGGGTTTAATAATATTCTGCAAAAAAGGTCATGGGTCTGGGTGTAACTAGTTCAAGAACTACAGTCACAGTGTACTAACCTCTTCTGTTCTCCTCTGGAGAAAAAAAAAAAAAAATCAGAATATAAGGTGTTTGGGTCAACCATAACATAAACCTAGGCATGCCAAGCTCTGTGCAGGGATTTTTACAGGGACCTCATTTAAATGTCACAGTGGTTCTATAGTATGACTCTGTCGCTATGAATTTTCTAAGAAGTTAAGTGAGTACCTCAAAGGCCACACAACTGGCAAGTAGGATTCCAATCTGCTGTTAAGTGAAAAGTGCGGTACAAAAAAAAATAAATTAAATAAAATAAAGATAAAAGGTCACATAGCTGGAATGTGGCCTTGAATTTACCTTATTCTTAAAGCTATCCTAATTCCATTGTTACTCCAATGCAATATTTCCCAAACTTGTCTGATAAGACTCCTCAGAGTGAGTGCTTATTATGAAAACTCTGGGCCTGGGTCTGATCCTGCTGCAGACCTAATAAACCAGAATCTTTTACACAAGGGTACGAAAATTCACCCTAGGTGAATCTGACCTGGCAAGTTTTATAAATACTGCTGGTATGCCTTAATTTCTTCTTAACTTAGTAATTCTTGGCAAGATGCATGCAAAAAAAAAAAAAAGTTTTTCTCTTTTTAATAAACTTTTTATTTGGGGATAATTTTAGATACTCATCTAAGTTGCAAAGATAATGCAGAAAGAGCCCATCTACCCTCTCCCATCCATTTCCACTTCACGCGTAGATCTTACAAAACCGTGGTCCTTTTGTCAAAATGAAGAAATGAACACTGACAAGTTGGTATTAACTGTGTTAGAAATCACTTGTCCTGCACATGATGATGAGAAGGAAAAGGAAGGATAGGCCAGCCCATAGTTTCTTTTTCTCTCCATATTCCTCAGCAAGCTGAAGGCAGATGGTGTTGGTAGAAGGTGCGTGATCACGAAGCAAGTGGAGTTTAGCTCTTTGCGGCATCTATCACAAGAATGAAGACCATTCTCAGCAGTCAGACTGCCAACATTCCAGAAAATGTCATCACTCCGAAGGGACCCACTGTTATTTGAAGAGCCCCAGAGGGACTTCAATCGCATCGATGTAGAATTCAGTCTCCTTGGAAAGAAAAAGAAGAGGCTACTAGCTGACACATGGTGGGAACTAGAAAAGAACTGGCTCTTGTCCACACTATCTGTAGTCATGTGGGGAACATGATCAAGGCTGTTACCCTGGGCTTCCATTACAAGATGAGGTTGGTATGTGCCACTTCCCCATCAACATTGTTCTTCAGGAGAATGGTGATCTTGTTGAAA
Organism: Vulpes lagopus; assembly: GCF_018345385.1. Taxonomy (NCBI): domain Eukaryota; kingdom Metazoa; phylum Chordata; class Mammalia; order Carnivora; family Canidae; genus Vulpes; species Vulpes lagopus. The sequence continues at coordinate 41,757,847 of NC_054836.1, read as the reverse complement.
TCCAAAATTTCTTGGGTGAAAAATACATTCTCAGTGTTCAGGTGAGACCAGGTATTACTTGTTCGGTATCTCAAGCCCAGAAAGAGGAGTTAGTTCTTGGAGGAAATGACACTGAACTTGTATCCCAACTCAGTTGCTTTGATTCAGAAAGCCAGGACAGTTAAAAACAAGTATATCAGAAAATTTGGGGGTGGTATCTATGTTTCTGAAAAAGGAATAGTTCAGCAGGCTAATGAAGAAGATGTAATCTGTCCAGCTACAGAAAAAACAAGATGCTAGATGACTTTTCAGACTTATTTGTGATATTTTAAAGATGCAATAAAAGCTGTATTGATTTGGGGTTTTTTCTTAAACCAATAATAATTAAAAAAAAAAAAAAGAAGCAGCAAGTTGAGTTTATTTCCCGCAGGATTTAGACTGTTCTGGTAAGAACAAAATACATATGCATGTATGAGCTATGAAATGCAAATTGTATAATTTTGGTGATTTCATGGATGAGTTAAATGCACTTCTATTTGCCTTTAAAATTGGCATTGCAAAATTCCTACTAACAGTTTCTTTATTTTTTTACACTTTCAGATTCAGATTTTATTTTATTTTATTTTTTAATAATAAATTTATTTTTATTGGTGTTCAATTTGCCAACATACAGAATAACACCCAGTGCTCATCCCGTCAAGTGTCCACCTCAGTGCCCGTCACCCATTCACCCCCACCCCCTGCCCTCCTCCCCTTCCACCACCCCTAGTTCGTTTCCCAGAGTTAGGAGTCTTTATGTTCTGTCTCCCTTTCTGATATTTCCCACACATTTCTTCTCCCTTCCCTTATATTCCCTTTCACTATTATTTATATTCCCCAAATGAATGAGAACACATAATGTTTGTCCTTCTCCGATGGACTTACTTCACTCAGCCTACTAACAGTTTAAAATTTTGTTTTCTTTACTTGGCATGGCATTAAATAGCAAATAAAAAATATCATAACTAGTTCAGGTAGAGACTGGAGCAGAAGGAAAAAACTCTATTTTAGTTTCACATTGCACTTTTCCCCTATTTTTTGAACCAGGAGCTCCACATTTTCCTTTTGCACTAGGTCCCACAAATTATGTAGTCAGTCCAGCTGATCCCTGGTCTAGAGCAATTGTCTTGACTTAATGAAACCTCTGATGGTGGTGATCGTGGCACACAGACAAATAAGTGGAAGGATGTGTCAGGGGAAGGGGACTTTCTACCTTCCTAGGCAATTACAGCAATGGAGGGAGCTTGTTCTCTTGCATTAACCAACCCAGATGGCTATAGGCACCTCAGGATGATTCCTGATATTTTTGCACTGCGAGATACGGCCTGGGGCAGTGGAATTCCTGTTGGACATTCCCAGTGGCCATGTGTTTTTTGATGCAGAAAGTGTAATGGCAAATGCCACACCAAGACACTTGACCTGCCCCAGGCATGTGGCTTTTGCATATACCACTCTATATTGTACTGCTTAATTATTTCTGTGCTCCAGTGGGCAGTTTTCCTTTTTTAGTTTGAGTATTAAATCAAAGGGGTATCCCTCTGCATCTCCAAAACCTGCTAACTCATTAAACACAGAATGGGGTATTTCTGTGAAAAGACAGCACAGTGGGTTTGGGAAGGCAACTTTAATTTATATCTGAAAACAAATTAACCTAATGGAGCAGAACAAATACAAACGGCTGTACAACCAACCTGCACCAGGAAACAAAACATGGCTCTTCGGCTAATTATAGGACACAATGGCACTCTCTTCCATTCTGAAGTTTTTAATGCAAGGTGCCTTTTAGGACAATGTGTCTCTTTTGAAATAAGAAAGATTTCCAGCTGGTGGTGTGAGGCCTGACTTTCTCCGTGGAGCAGGGCCACTGCTGCTGGGACACATGGACAGAGATGCCAGCCACAAGAATGAGGAGCAACCCTTCATGTGCCAAGGTGGCAACTACTGGCAGCCCTGGGCATGGGCTTGTCCTTCTTGTTCTGGTCACACCTGAGTCACCCAGTGATAAGACATGTGATCAGACATCGAGCTTACTTAGTAGGTGGTCAACTCAAACATCTGCCCAGAGCCCTTCTATCTGTAGAAATCAGAAGGGGGTGCGATGGGCGGTGGGTCCTCTCCCACCTCCTCCCCAGCCAGCCTCCCTAGGCAGTGTCTCACAATCTCCAACCTCCAGTTCTTCTCTATACCTCTTGTTCTCATACTCCATCTTCATTTGTCTTCTTCACTGTCTTCTCCTTCCTCTGTACCAGTGCGATTTCTGCCAAGGTGAGGACTTTCTCTGTCTTGGTCATTGCCATTTCCTGGTCCCTTACACGTTGCCCAGTACACACTGGGTGCTGGGTAATTATTTGTTGAATGAATTGTCAAGCAGAACTGTCAAGCCTACTTCTCCATATGCCACATCCCCAATCCCCTGTACCCCCACCCTATGCTCCAGCCGCCTAAAGATCTGTGGAGAGCTGCAGCACACATCCACAAATTATCATGTGCGATTCCTCCCTCTTGCAATAGCATCTCCCCTTTTTACCTGTACTCAGCTCTTCTTTTTCCTTCTGCCTCCCACTGGGGCCTCAACAACTCCATAATGCCTTCCCATGGTGCACACTTATTGCTGAACCATGCTGAATGAATGGAGCTTTCTTAGTTCGCATCCTCCCCGAGAAACACTAAGCAACTCCAGGACCGGAAGGTGCCATCTGTGTCTTTTTTTTTTTCCCTTGCACTGGTGCTTTAGATGTTCGACATGAATACACAAACGACATGTCCATAGACACGTGGCAAGGATCAGGCTAGTGGCCAGATATCCTGGTCTTCCATCCGTGGTACTTCATTTGTCATTCCCATCAGAGAATGCCTTTGAGAAGACATTCTCCAAAACTTCCCCCAAACCCAGTGTGGTTTCTGCACTTCCACACACTTCAGCTTACTGATGCCCCTTCTTTCTTCCCCAAACAAATTCTTTCCTTAATTTATCATTGTCCTAATTTCGTATATTAATTGCAATGTCATCTGCTTGATTAATTCTCAAAAAGTGTTAGAGCACAGAGACATTTGGGGCATGAAGATTTTGTTGGAATTTATAGATGTTTGGAAGTTACTTAAACCAAAGGAATACATCCTGGGCACATTTGGAAGTCTTTTGGTGTCTGTTCCATGAATACATTTTCCTTTTCATGAAAAATTTCAAACACACATAAAAATAGACGGACCAGTACAATAGTAGGAATAATACAAGCCTCATAGATTCATCACTCAGATCAACAATTATCAATGATTTGCAACATTTCCTTTTCCCTTTTTATTCTTTGTTGAATTATTTGAAAGCATATTCCAGACAGCATATCATTTTATCCTGCTTCAAAATGCCTCCTTTTTTTTTTTTTAACATAACCACCCCTAACAAATTAACAATAATTCCTTAGAAATGTAATAAAATGTTCACGGAGGTATTTGGAGGGAGGGGGTCTAGCTTCTCCGTACTCTCTAACTATAACAGAACAGAAGTCATCCCTACTAGAGAAGGGTATGTGCATCCATTTTACCTTCTTACAAATTTTAGATTGAAGTGTGAAATGTCTCATACTTTTTGTCCTGGATGAGTGCGGCTACATTAGAACTATCCTAATCGTCTAGAATTTTCTCCTCCAAGGGGTCTCAATAGATGCTGGCTTTGGAGAGCTGCGTCCTCTCTGTGGCCCATCTGCAGGCCATGCTTACACCGTCCAGGCCCTCTGAGGGCTGGCACTTGTGCTCACCACCTGTGGGAAGTTTCTATACCATGGCTAAGGTCACCCTTAGATGATCAGGTGTTTCCATTTTCTGCCTTCCTGGTTGGACCTGACGTTTCATAAGCATAGTGACGAGGTAACAATAAGGAGAAAGTATTCAGATTCTTAAGTGAATTTTACTCCAGTTTAAACTTTCAGAATCCCCATGTCCCCTACAGCATCCACAGGCCCGAGGAGAGGGAACTAAAGAGACCTCAGGACGTGAACCACCTGGCAGAGCCTTTCTTTCCTCACAAGGAAGCACTTGACTGAGGGCATGGGCCCCCCCAGATGATCCTCTTGCTGCTCCCAAGCGCCAGCACTCCTGGTGCCCATCGCTGCTCGCACACTCCCGGATTTGGCAGGACCCAGTTCCTCCTCCTCCCACCCGCCTTCCTCCCACCCACCCCTCAAGCTCATTTCCCTTCCTTTTAGAGCACAGCTTGTTTTCTCTCGTTGCTAAGCAGCCTGGGGCACCCTGGCAGTGCTGGCTGCTGCCTGTCCACTCCCGCCCTCTTCTGATTATTCAGGTTAACCCCATGTGGCTGGCCCTAGATGAAAAGCCTGGGGCGGTGTGACAGTCCCAAGAATCACATCAGGGAGTCGGTAACAATCTACACTTTGCATTTCCTAGCACAAGGTCCTTTCTGGGGGCAAGGAAGTGTCATGGCCCAGGGCTCTGGACCACACACCCCCGACTTTGTTTTTGTTTTGTTTTGTTTTGTTTTGTTTTTAAGATTTTATCTATTTATTCATGAGACACAGAGAGAGAGGCAGGGACACAGGCAGAGGGAGAAGCAGGCTCCATGCAGGGAGCTCGACGTGGGACTCGATCCCGGGTCTCCAGGATCAGGACCTGGGCTGAAGGCAGCGCTAAATGGCTGAGCCCCCAGGCTGCCCACACCCCCGACTTTGAGTTCTGGTTCCACCACTTAGTAATGGAGTGACTTCATAGGCAAGCTACGTGCTCTTTCCAGCTAAATCTTGGTTTTCCCACCTGTGAAAGGGAATGATACCATAACGGTTTCTGCATTCGCTGGCTCTGAAGTTTGAATTCCTCAGTGTGTCGAGTGCTCGGTATAGGGCCTACTATGTAGTGAGAGCTCAGGATACCTTAGCCGATACTGGTGCTACTTGCACAGCAGTGCCGTGTCCATCATCTGCTTTCACCACAGTATTAGTTACCTAGTAGAGGTAACCATTAATACTTCTTTTTTGGGTGTGGAAAACGCAGGCCCAGAGAGGTAAAGCAACTTGCTCAAAGGCAAACAGCAAAACCAGCGTTGGAGTTAGATTTGTTGTGAGCTTTCCCTCCTTTGTCACTGGGCCCCACACGTATTTACGTCTTTCTTTTTTTCTTTTAAAGATTTCATTTATTTATTTGAGAGGAGAGAGAGCATGAGTGGGATGGGAAGGGGCAGAGGGAGGAGCAGGCTCCCCGCTGAGCAGGGAGCCCAATGCAGGGCTGGATCCCAGAACCCTGACATCATGACCTGGGCCGAAGGCAGATGCTTAACAGACTGATCCACCCAGGCGCCCCCAGACATGTCTAAGTCTTAAGATTGATCTCACCCAGATCTTTATTCGGGAAAAGGAATTTACTTGGAAGCAATCAACCCCATGGGTTTTGTTTCCCACTTTGAAACAGTATATTTGATCAATACATTAAATCATCCCCAAGATGAAAATATGCGTGCACCCCTTTCCATGTCTGGTATAATGAGAATGAATGAATAATTTGGACTTTAGGCCAAATCAGAGCACGAGGACAGGAAAGGAAAACTTAGCCTTGAAGTACATGGTGTTGAATCCACCTGCCATCCCTGGAAGCACCAGGGCTTCGGGAACAGGCTTCATAAAAGAAAAGGAAGGAAGAGTACATCACACTTGTGTTGTCAGACTAATGTTAAGTCTTTTCTCTCAGCCCCTAATGATCCTAATTAGGCTACCTCCACTTGTTAGAATGAGCTAATCCATGGAGGTTCCAAGGGGACAGAGGCTCAGATTTGATGCCTGAAACTCCTACTTCCATTAGCTGTGTTTTGTAGCCCTAGGCTGCACTTGACCCCGGCCTGGTCCTGGTCTCTCAGGGGACCTAGTGAGGGCAGCCGCGCCATGCCTTTCAACTCTTTTGGAGGATCAGCTTCAAGACTCTGCAACACTAAGTGGCATTTGAGTACCACCTTCACAATTTCTATTATATCCTGGACCATCATGTCAATATTTTCTTTAAATGTACTCCTTTTATAATTAAAAACAATTTTAAATCCTTGTATTAGTCAGGATAGGATGGACTTTGTTGCATTAATAAACCCTAATGTCTTAATGGCTTAACACAGCAAAGGTTTACTTTTTATTTATGTGAAATCCAATGTGAGTCCGATGACTTTCCAGGGCAGCTTTTCTTGGAGATGATTCTTAGATGATGGCCCTTACATCCAGGGTCCCTCTGTTTTATAATGCCACCACCTCCAGGTGTGGTGGGGAAATTCGGGACATGCTACCCTACGATGTGCTGCTTTGGCATGTTGATTATTTTGAGTTGAAGGCACTTGATAAACAGCCAAGGCAGAGAGGAAAGAGGTTTATTCTGAATTCTCCTTATTTGCCTAAATACAGAGGTTCCAAAAGGACCCAACTGTCCTAACCATCCTTCCTGAGAGTTCCATCAACCAGGGAGGATTGAGCCTAATCACAGAGGAGGAACCTGGGTGCCAACACCACACCCAGACAAACTAGGTCATGAACGATCACACCTCCCATCTGTTCTTCTAAGGGTCCATTCATCTTTCCTAAGAATCATTTACTCTCTCCTGAGTTGCCCTTTACCCACTTCCCCTGTGTAGATGGCATATAAGTTCTCAGATCCCACTGGATTTGGGGGTATTTGTGCTTTTTCTTGCGATGCTGCAAGCACATGATATTTAAAATCAATATATGTGCATAGGTTTTCTTCTGTTAATCTGCTTGTTGTCAGCTTACTTCAGAGACGCGGCTATTGAAGGCTCTCCTCCCCTGCTGTGGCATCTGGGTCCACTGAGGCAGGAGAGAGAGGCGAGAGGGGCTGCACACAGGCTCGAGAGTGTTTCAGCCCAGAAAGTGCCATAGGTTCTTTCCACTCCCATTTTGCTGGCGAAGAGCAAGGGGCATGGCCATGGAGCGGGCATGTGAGGTATTCGCTGAGCCCGAGGTCCCCATCCTGAGGACACGAGGACGAGAATGGAAAGCTGCCGTTATCGCTTGCTGGGAATAAGATAGGGTCATAAATAGATGTAATGAGAACAATGTGTTAAATTCTAGGTAGATATTTTTGTCTGCTAAACATTCTGATTCTTAGATTTAGTTTCTTGTCCAAGAGATGTTGGGGCGAGGGGGGCGCAGGAGAGAGAGAGATACAGGAGTTGAAGATCTATTAGCACCACATGGAGACCCCTCTCTCTAAAGGAATTGGAAAGATGGGAGGCTCATTGAAGCAGGAATAACTTTCTCATTATTTGAGTCAATGTTTTGTTTAATACCTAGTGAAGGCAATGCCCACACCTATCTAAAATCATCTCTCCACCTAAAGCCTTGTGAGGGCCAGCAGGCATCCGTCCACGCTGCCCTCGTGGGCCTGAGTCAACACCACTCTCCAAGGCAGCAACAAATATTTATGAGATTTGCGGTGTGCCTGGTGCCGAGCTCCTGCCCAGAGCACAGAGATGATGATGACTGCCCCTACCCATAAGATTTCAGAGAATGGAGAGACAGAGAAATAAACCAACAGTCATAATACCATGTGCAAAATGCATCTGGGAACGGTGAGGTGTTATCGGAGTGACCCTTGAAGGACAGCTGAGTTTTCAAGAAAAATTCTCTAACATCCTGGTTGTTTTTATGTTCACTGCTTGATTTTGCTTCCTTTTAATTTTTCTTTTGGTAATATTAATGGTATTCTATTTAAGATAAAAACCCACTGGTAAAAGGAAAAAAAAAAAAACACCCAGCTAATGTTTTTTAAGTACTTTGAATTTAGTGCCTCTTGAGACATGAAACATTCTCAAGGGGCTATATGATAAGAAATATAATGCCGGTTCAGGATGTGGGGAAGCCAGATTGCAAGTTGTGGAGAAGGTCAGAAACGATGTCAGATCAATACAGCAGTTACTGATTGAACTCACTAAATGGAGGGGAAAGGCAGCAAGCTGCGTGTGTAGCCCAGCTTCTGTACCGTGCAGCACTGACAGCCTTGGTGTGCAAGGCTCATAAAATCAGGGAGTCTGACCACATATGCATTTCTGCTCTCTGAATGTTCCTAGATGCAAAGGAAGCTCTCCCGTCAAGCTTACCCCCAGAGAACGGATGGCCTTGGAGTGCTTGGGCTCTATGTTTAGCTTCAGCCATTCCCTCATTTATTATTCTAGTGCATTTGGGTTCATTTTTAGGTGTTGGGGAAATAGTATTAAGCTTATCACTGCTGTTTCCATTTAATTGTATCTCCTGGAGTGCTTACTATGTGCCAGGCACAGCTCCAGCTGCTTTCGTAATAGTGATTAACTTAATCCTGATGAAATGAGTACTGTTATCATGCCCATTTTAGAGATGGGAAGACTGAGGACAGGGAGGTTGAATGACTTCTTCAGTGTTAGCTATCTAGAAAGGGACAGACAGGGATCCCTGGGTGGCGCAGCGGTTTGGCGCCTGCCTTTGGCCCAGGGCGCGATCCTGGAGACCCGGGATCGAATCCCACGTTGGGCTCCCGGTGCATGGAGCCTGCTTCTCCCTCTGCCTGTGTCTCTGCCTCTCTCTCTCTCTCTCTCTCTCTCTCTGACTATCATAAATAAATATTAAAAAAAATAAAATAAAATTCTTTAGAAAGGGACAGACAGAGGTTCAGTATCAGGCAGTCTGGGTCAAGATTTTGCAATCACTTCCTTGCACTGTCTCTAGGCAAAGTAGTTGAAAGTGTCAGTAAGAAGACGAGGAATGGAATAATGACTCCCGCAAAACAAGTGTTTTTTAAAAAATTAAAAAGCATGAGAGAATGACAGATGTTGTACATGCCCTTGAGTGAAGCCTTCTCAGAGAAGAAACACAGTGTGAGAGAGAAAAGGGGAAATGCCTCATACCATTACGGACCTATCAGGCTTTAAGTGCATTAGCTCATTTGCAGGACCCAGCACCCTGAGGAGGTAGGGCATTACCATCCCCAAGCTAAGTAACATGTTCAGGGTCACCCAGCTGGTAAGTGGTGGAAATAAGACCCCAAACTCAGGTGCCTAGAGGCAGAGCTGATGCTCTAGACCACTGCCTGGTGCCCTGCAAGGGCAGGGCTAGGATCCACACCTCTCTGTTAGGAGAGGACCCAGGGGTCTGGTGAGGGAGCAGCTGGTGACTCCTTTGCCAGGGACAAAGAGGGTGTTCTAAGTTGAGGTGTCCTGGGGCCACTGCCTTGCAGAAAATGGGTCTCCCAGGACTAGCAGGCGTCTGAAAGAGGGATGTAACTGCCTTAGCCTAGTTCAATCAGACTGACAGGTCTAGTTAGGGCAAAAACACCTGGTGCATAAGGGGTGCAGATCAACAAGAACAGTGTCTGCTTTTTTTTTTTTTAAGATTTTATTCATTTATTCATGAGAGAGAGAGAGAGAGAGAGAGAGACAGAGAGACAGAGAGAGAGGCAGGGACACAGGCAGAGGGAGGAGCAGGCTGCCTGCAAGGAGCCTGATGTGGGACTCAATACAGGACTCCAGGATCATGCCCCGGGCCTTAGGCAGGCGCCAAACCGCTGAGCCACCCAGGGATCCTCGGACAGTGTCTAGTTTTAAGTGCTGCAGGACTAGATGACACCCTTGTTTGGTGGAAGTCATCTGCAACCTGCAGTCACTCTGGACCAGGGTCTCTCACCCTGAATTTTTCTTCCACTTTGCCTAAAAAAAAAAGAAGAAGAAGAAAAAAAAAGGTGGATTCACATGCATAGTATTTTGTCATAGTAATTTGTCAATATTTTGGGGAGCGTATGGCCACGGTGAAGAGGGCTTGGAGAGCATACTCCGCACACTTCCTTACAATACCTCGATTTTCCCTGGTCTCTAACCGAAGGGTGAGCAAGTTCTTGTCTTGCACCATAGTGCCCCCGAGCGGTCTCCTGGTTTTGCAGCACGCGGCAGAAAGGCGCTAATCAAACCGCTTTCTCAGACTGGAAACCCAGCGGGGGACTCCACCAGGAGCTGGGCGGGGTCCGCAGAACGACTGCGGCTTCTGGCTTAGCGGAATCCTGAGCCTGGGGCGTCCCCCCCTCCGGCCTCAGCCGCACCCCTCTCCTCCCCGAGCCCCACCCGTCATCCTGCAGCCCCATTCTTGCACATCCCAGCACCAGCACCCAGTGACCCCTTGCTCCTTCCTGCCAGCAGACTGGGCCTCTTCTTTGCAGGAAAGAATTCAAAGCTGTTTTCATTTTAAATAGAAGGAGCATCCTGTCCCTAGAAACAGCCGACAAGAAGCGTTTTATGAATGCCCAGAAGAGAGCTGCCACACGAAAAATAGAAACGATTCAGCTGGAAAAAAAAAAATATGTGGATGATTTGTTGTTGCTGTTTCTGAGCTGGACCTCAAAAACTTCCCCTGGAATGTCCTTCCTCCCAAGTGGACGGTGCTACTGTGCAAGAGCCTGTCTGTTCTCCTCACCCAGCTCCAGACCACTTAGTTAACCTGATGCGACAGGCGTAGCCCTGCAAATGCACGGATTTGTCATCTTAAGAGCTTTGGTAAGCCCAGGGAAGTCTCAGAGAACTAGAGACCACTCTAATGGCCTTCTTCTGTCAATAGGTGACATTGTGCCATTAGTAATCCTATGAAGCTTTTCTTTTTCTTTTTTTAAGATTTTATTTATTCATGAGACACACACACACACAGAGGCAGAGACACAGGCAGAGGGAGATGCAGGCTCCATGCAGGGAGCCGGATGTGGGACTCGATCCTGGGACCCAGAGATTACTCCCTGAGCCCAAGGCAGATGCTCAGCCACCCAGGCGTCACCCTATAAAGCTTTTTAAAAAGGCAGAAACCCAGGAGAATGGAGACCAAGGAAGCTACTCTGCAGATTTTGAAACCTGGTTCTTCAAGAAGGACATTTTTAAAAAGTAACTGTACATGTGAGCTTCAATGATATGTTTAACCATCTCAGAATATAGCACTCAAAACATCACCTCATCCAAATCTGGATGGTGAATTCATGATTGGTATTTACTTTTTTTTTTTGCAAAGGGCGTTTTCTATTTTGAGAAAGTAAAATTTTATTGAAGGCCTCGGGAGCTAGACTTTTTTTTTTTTTGGCAGCTAAGTCAAACAAATACCAAAAAGTTTCATACTAAACTAGAGTTATTGAAGTAGTTCTGATTTTAGACCTAAAGCACACAAATAGCAAAGAGCCTGGAAGGTCAGATACTGTGAACTGGACATTTGCAGAAGCCTTTGCGATGGGCAGCAGCTGGGTTTCCTTAAGATTTATAAGCTTAATAGAATAAATATGCCCTTGTTTCTTTCTGCTTCATATGAGCATGCACCAGAGAAAGAAACCCCACTGCTCCCTTTACTTTGCCCCACATTTAAAAAAATTTCTCCTTCTCTATTCTTGCCTCACAGTGTGAATGGCTTAATCAACAGCTTGTGCTTCAAAACAATAAAATGTGCATAGATGTTTTATAAAAAAGGAATGGACATGATAGAAACCTCCCATGTATTTGTTTATGCTTCTGAAGCTTATTTGACCTTCTTCTTGTCACTTTATTTGGTTTGACTCTGAGACCCCAAGTTAACAGTAGTCTGAGCCCCAACACTCTGGTGATAGATACTACCTAAAAGGTGATATCTATGGAGGTAGACATAAACTTGTCAGTATGATCAAGGTGGGAATTTGTGGAGGTGATCAAGACAGATGGTGAAGTCAGGGAGTCTGGCTGTCAAATTACCCATCCTCAGATCCAAGGATCTCTACTGCTCTTACAGCTCCATCAACATGGTCCTCAAGATAAGTGGAGAGAGCTGCTGTGTGACAAAGGTGCCAGGTGGCTGCTACAAACTTCCATAACAAGCAGTTGAATTGTTAAGGAGTTTTAAACCCTCCGACTGGAGGATTGGGATGAGGCAAAATAATACATGATTGATCATCAGTGGTTAATATAACAAGATGCTTCTTATTGGGATGACTGGGTGGCTCAGTGGTTGAGCATCTGCCTTTGTCTCAGGTTGTGATCCTGGGGTCCTGAGCTTGAGTCCCATATCGGATTCCCCACGGGGAGCCTGCTTCTCCCTCTGCCTATGTCTCTGCCTCGCTCTGTGTGTCTCTCATGAATAGATAAATGAAATCTTTTTTTAAAAAAAATATAAGTTTTGTTAGAAAAATGTAAAAAAATCAGAGGAGCTAAGTCTAAATCCTGTCTCTAGCCAGGCGGTGCCTGTGGCAATGTGACCCTTTTGGCTTATTATTGGATATCCTATTGAAGTCACCCTGGTGTGCTGGAAATCTCGTAAGAGAAGAAGAGACCCAGTGTATTTAAAAGGTTGCTTCTTTTAAAGAGATGCTCCCACCACTGCTGACTCTCCCTCCATGGATTAAACCAATTACTAACTCTACGTATAATCCTGTCTATTCCCCCCCCCCACCTCCCACCTTCCCTCCATTCCTTTTATCTTTCCTTCTCTCTCCTTTTCCAGGACGACTTTGTTTCAGGACTATGCCAAGGACACAGCCTAAAGACATATGAGAAATGGTTTCAGCCTTTCAGGAGAGGAGAGGCCAAACGTTTGACAACAAAGGCACAGGTAGGGGCAGGTCCTGACTGCAAAGCCTGAAGCATTTCCATTTGGGATACTCTCTTTATAAAAAGCCGTATGATTATAAATACAAAATCAGGCATGCAAAGTGAATATTTACTGAGAATGAGAAAACAACTCACGACAGATTACTGGAAACTTCAAGGTTTAGGTCATTGCTCCCGAAGCTCTCTTTAGGCCATGCACCAAAACGCTTAATGTGAGAAGGGCTTTGTGATCTCAACATGCCTTGCTCTGTTGCCCTCTCCAGGAGTGAGTCGGGGACTTCTAGACCTCACAGGGGCCTGTGCTAGAGAAGCCTTAGGCTTCCTTCACCTCTTTGAAGGCCACATCTAGTCTCAGGTGCCATTCCCTGCTCAGAGTGGTCAGCAGCTGAAAGCAGCCCTGGCTGTGCAGGCGGGCCCTGCTCAGCATTAGACAGCGTGCATCCTGGCAGGATGCTGGGAGGCAGCTCATGGTCAAGAAGAGCAGTCTGGGTGTGCTGGGCAAGACGGGTGCGAGGTCTTGTCTGTGAGTTTCACTTCCTGGAACGTCTTTCTTCATGTCTGTAAAACAAGGGTAATCAGAGAAGATGAAGTATGTGAAGCACCCGGCCAAGGGCCTGGCATAGAGCAAACACGCAGTGAGCCTTTGCCTAGTGGAGGAATTTATTTTAGAGTTTGATCTTGAAAGTTATTTCTGCATCTCTCTGAATCTGCCTCCCCCCCACCTCCCTTCGCTGTTGACTACAGGAGACGTTGGCCATCAGTGAAAAATCCATTCCCTAGTTAATGTTCTCCGGCTTGCCTTTTATACTGTCTGTCGGATCCAATCCATCACGTATGTAATCATATTATACGTTGGCTTCTCTATGAATAAGAAATCAGGGGATGGTGTTTTGTTTTCTGCAGTCCCCTATCATGGGAGACTGGCTACAGGATGCAGGCTCTAGCCCCATGGCTGACGGGAGGGTACTGGTAATAAATCATCTCATATTTCTGGGATGGAAGACGGGCTCCTTGGGGATTCTCTGACTGTGGAGGCTGTAGTCTCTCCATGATCAGCACTGTGGAGGCCAGTCTGCGCTGGCCCATGGGGAGTGGATTTCAACCTTAGGGTCCAGCCGTATTCTCCTGGGTGGGGAGCAGTCCCGGGTCAGAGTGCCAGAGTGGCTTCAGTGAAGTGCCTGTAGGGTTTACACTTTCTCCTATGCATCAGGTGGGGGTCAGGACCGCCAAATCTCCTCAGTGCTGCAGAAGGTTCTGAAGTCTGTGGGAGCTGGGAACCCCCACTTCTTAACATGTCAGCTTCCTTAGCTGTGAAATGGGGGATCAGAGCTCCCTCCCCTGCTTCACCGGATCATGTGGAGAACAAATGGAATAAGGAAAGTGGAAACACCTTGTACATTCAGAGAGCGCTATAGAATATTACTATTAAAGTCTTAGTTCATACTGTGAAACTTAATGCATAATTTCACAAACAACCCACATTTCAGCAACGGCTTCCTCATGCATTTTGGTGCTGCTTTATTGTGTAGAGAGGTTATGAAAACTAATCCTAAATGCTAAACTCTACTGGATTCTCACATTCAAATTAGAGTTCTGTCTTTCAAATACAGGGAAGGAGGGACGCCCGGGTGGCCCAGCGGTTGAGCATCTGCCTTCAGCTCAGGTCATGATCCCGGGGTCCTGGGATCCAGTCCCACCTCGGGATCCCTGCAAGGAGCCTGCTTCTCCCTCTTTGTCTCTGCTTATCTCTGTGTCTTTCATGAATAAATAAATAAATAAAATCTTTTTAAAAAACCCGACAAATACAGGGAAGGAGATTCATATATTCATAATCTTGTTTTCAGCTGGGTCATCTCCAGCAGGTGGCTAAAGAATTTCTCAAATCAGTGAAATAGTGCCACCGTGTGGCCTAATGGGATAATGCCCTTCACTACTCTGGTCTTGGAATTTTTAATTCCGAACCTTCGTAAATAAATATCAGAAAGTCTATTTCCTGTTTAAATGACAACATATTTTATATATTTACCTGTAAGATCCATGGGACTAATGGCAATTTAAGGAAATTCAGTACAACCTCCTGATTGCACAACCAGCTGCATTTGTGAACTACTTGGTAGAGAAAGTTATGCGTTTGTTCTTGGCATGAACATGCTTGAATAATGTTTCTGAGTGATCGCAAGCCTCATGTCAGTCAGCATTCTGCCTTTGGGATGGTGGTAACTAGGAAAATATGCCTTTTCCAGGATACCTCCCCCAATTCCCTGTTTAACAAAGATGCACGATATATATATATATATATTTCACAAAATTATTTTAACTGGGGGGAGGGGTCTATAAAGTAATACATATTTAACAAAAAAAAGAATAAAAAATTTTTAAATGTGCTTTGCAAGATGCACCATCTGTACTTGAATTACACAATTTAGGCTGAATCACTTTTGGAAATGGTGTGATGCCCTACACTGAATAGTAAATGAAAAACCCGAGCAAGGATATATTTGTTACGGAGAATATCACAGCCAGGACTGGCTATTTTTTTCAGTAGGATATGAATGGCAATAACAATAACTCGCTTACTGTTTATTTCGCAAGGCATTGTGTAAAGCACTTAACCTGCCTTGCTAAGTTCAGTCATTTGGGAGGGGTTCAGTCATGGCCCTTTAGAAAATTTTAATGAGATTTAAAAAGAAAAAAAAAAACACCTAATCAATGTAGGCAGAAACAGAGCTTCAAGCTAAAAGCTAAGCATTTGCCTGTATACACAGTAGTGTTCAGGTTGCCTATGGTCCGGGGTGTTGATACGCTTGATGGATGATGCCCTCTGGTGGCCATTAGGGGAATTTATACATTTGGCCCTAAAATTTAATGCAGTAATGAACCCAAAACAAGGGTGAGGATGTGCCTTTTGGTGAGTGCAGAGTCCTGTCCAGGGAAACTGAAGCCAGCGGTATGTGATCAGCGAAGTACTACCAATCTTCATTCTTATTAAATTCCTGCCTTAGATGAAAGAAATAATAAGTGCATTCAGATCCAACAATGTGTTAGGGTTCAACGTGGAATGTGGAGTTACAGCCTACAAAGCGGTGGGTATTCACAATGGGCTGACGTGCTTGGCCACTGTCTGTTTTCCTATTTTAGCTATTAAGTCACGTGGGAGCAAGCATTGAAAACACTAAGTAAATTACCAAAAGGGTAAACAAACTATGGTGTATTCATTTGATCCATTTAACATTGAATGCTGCTTTTTTGCATCACATTTACGTGCAAGCGTGCATGCATTTGCGTGTGTGTATACATGGGAAATTGCAAAAGGATGGACATCAAATTGTTAATGATTGTGACGTCTGGGGATCAATATGAAGAGGGCAGGAGAATGAAAACTTGCTTTTTATTTTATCATTCATTCATTAACACAGACTTCTATTTCTCTCATCATAAAATAATCTTAAATAAAGTAAACAGATTAAACAAACAAACCTATGCCCCTCTGAAATATAACATGCCCTGAAAATGTGATAAACAGGTTAGAGAAATGTTCTAATTTATTTTACTATTTAACTTATTTTACTATTTACTTAAGATGAAATGGAGTTTACTTGACCATAGATCTAAAATATTTTCACTACGTGCTGTGGAGTGTGAGACAGCAGTTAGGACAAGAAATCTGGAATCCTTCTTTTAAGGTCCAATTTCACTATTTCTGTATTTGTCGATCTTGTTTAAAACTGATCTTCTTTACAAAGCTGACACAACAAGGCAAATAAGATTTTATAGACCACATTAAAAGTCACTGTGGTGTCATTTATTTATACCAGATCTTTGTGTCAAAATATTTAAGGTGGTTTTTTTTTGAAATCTATGTAGAATACAAAATAACAAAATAAAAATAGGTGTGAGGGATAAGGAAAAAAAAAAAAAGAGAGAAAGGGGTAAGAACATAAAATAGAACCAGGTTTGAAATAAGTCCACAAAGCACATGAATGAAAATAAAGATCCGTAAAGCTCTTGGTAAGAATGAATCCTAAGTTTAGTTTGGAGTTTGCTAGCCATTGAAGCAAAGAAGAAACATGACAAATCCCAGGAATTATAGGTCCGTAAGACACAAATTAATCAGTACGTAAGGAGAAACAATAGCTTCTGGGCAATTAAGACAAGAAAAAAGTTGTCCCTGCCTGATTGGCTTCTAGAAACATAGAATGTTGTTCATCCATTGCACAGGAAGATGGGATACAAGTACTGGAATATTCCTTTATCCTAGGCTCGAGATAAGACAGCTACTATCTTCAATCCCCCTGAAGTTTTCACTGCCAGTTTTTAGTGGTCTCCAATCTTTGTCTGCAAAATCTCACCCACAACCCCACCCTCGCCTTGGGGGACCTTAGACATTTTCCATCTCTTCCTGGTCAGACTGTGCTCCGTGGAATGGTTCCATAAGTCTCCTTCATAGTCATGCATATAAGTGATTAAGAGTACAAGTGTGGCCCTCCCCCTTCAGGCATCTGCATCTAGTTTTTTTGTGCCCTTAGAAGGGTGGCTGGGTAGGTGGGCATCATTATTCATCCTTTACGAGAAGGGTTCCACCCCACTTGGCGACATTGGTTAGCATCTACCTCTGCCTCTTTGCTATATTTACAAATTCTCCTTTGGCTGCAGAGATCACCAGTGAACCCTAACTGATTAAATTATGTCAACTTTATTTAATACATCCTGGTTCTATCTTCCACATATTTTATCCTAGAATTGTTTATTTTCTTACAGCCATTGCCCACTGATAATCAGGTTAGGTCTACTATGACCCCATCGTCTTCTAAATCAGTCTTGAAGCCTTGAAATAAGTCCGCTCGTTCCCACTGGCTGTTTGTCATCTCCACCCCCACCTCTCACCCGCCACGTTAAGCGTTCATTTAGCATCCAAGTTCACACATCAAAAACACATTGCGCAATGACAGACCGTGATGTCCTAACCCAGGGCAATAAATGGACTATTCATCTCACCAACGTCTTGGCCTCAGAAGCAGACTTGAAAGGAAAATAAACAAAGTTGTGAGTTGGTATAGGTGGAACCCTCCAGATTTCCTTTCCCAGACAGCACAAGGAAATTAGGCCAAATGCCCAAAAAAGTGTAGGCACTGACATTCTTTGCTTCTGCACAGTTTTCCTATATGGAAGACAGGAAAGTGATGGTAAGTCCATTAGGTTTCATAAATTAGGTAATGGATGGGCCAATTCAAAAGCCAGAGACTCTCTTTAGGACCAGTGTCCCCTCAGTTATTTTTGGTCATGAGTGGATGGATGATCAAGGTCTAAGAGCAACAGACTTTATGATGTGAGCACACATAGACGAAGATCACTGATGGCCTTGGGGAGGCATCAGTGCAGCAAACCTTTTCATCCCACTGTGACCCGTGTGATGCAGCCTCATCTCTGCTGCGTCACCTCCCCTCTCAAATGTACTGTACATTGAGGATGAATTGGCATTTGTCTTCTAGAGAAGGTCCACGTATTGGACCTGCCATTACATAGTTGGTGAGTCCTCATGTGGAACAGAGTGATTTTAGGTTATAGATTTTCTGACCAAGGAGGTGGCAATGGTGCAATTAGCTTTAGTGAGAGGAAGTTCAAGTTGTAGACTGTGTCCCTACCATCATCAGTTATTAGGTACATGTTTATAAATGGCCACCTACATGGTAGAGGTTCAATACATATCTCCTAACAAATCTTTTTGGCAAATGTTTTATCTTTCAAATATTCTGCTTAATATAATTCAACACTAGTTGATTTGAGATACAGAGGATTTCTGGTGGATTGACCTGTCAGTATAAAATGGCATTTTAGTTTTATTTGCTTTTAGCATATATTTAAAGTGCCTCTAGTTTGCTTTTAGAATTTAAAAAAAATATGGAAGTATAACGTACACACAAGAATGGGAATGTATAACTTGATGAATTTTCCACAGTGAATACACCAGTGTAACCAGTTCCCAAGTCAAGAAATGGAATACCACCAGCATCTCAGTTTCCCTCAAACCCCTTTCCTGACACAACCCCACCTTCAAGATAAACATTAACTGTCTTCTTTTTTTTTTTTTTAAGATTTTATTTTTTAAGTAATCTCTACATCCGATGTGGGACTCAAGCTCACAATCCTGAGATCAAGAGTTGCGTGCTCTACTGACTGAGCCAGGCCCACATTAATCTGACTTCTAACACCAAAGATTAGTCTTACCTGTTTTTGTGCCTTCTAGAAATGAAATCATACAACTTGCATTGATTTGTGTTTGACTTCTTTCATTCATCATAGTGCTTGTGATATTCATTCAAGTGCTTGCATGTAGAAATAGTACATTCACTCTCTTTGCTGAATAGAAATCTAGTCTATGAATATGCCACCAATTATCTACTTTATGGTAATGTACATCTGGGTTGCTTCCAGTTTGGGGCAATTGTATATTTTTAGACTTGTCTTTAGTGGACACATATATATGTTTCAGTTTGCTATAAAACCAGATTGGCATGCTGGGTAATTGGGTAATCTAATATGCAGTGTTAGATTCAGTAGATCATTCCAATCATTTTCTAAGTAGTTGTATCTAGTCACCTTAGCGGCAGCGGATTAGACGTGAAGTTTCCCCACAGCACTTGGTATCATCAGTCTTTTGGCTTCTGGTCATTCTAGCAGATACGCAGTGGTATCCCATGACGATTTCCATTTGAATTTCCCTAATGTCTAAAGATATGAAACATCTTTTTATATGCTTATTAGTTGAATATCCTCTACGTGAAGTGCCCGTTTGAGGGTTTGGCCCATTTTTCTGTTGGGTTGTTTATTTTTTTCTTTTTAGTTTGTAGAAAGTCTTTATATTTTCTCCATGTAATTCTTTTGCAAATATGCACATTGCAAATCTCTTCTCCTATTCTGTGATCCACTGTTTCACTCTCATAATGGTGTCTTCTAATGAACAGAGGTTCTTTTTTTTTTTTTCCCCATGAACCAATTCGATTTATTTTTACACGTTTAAAATGGAGTGTTTTTTTTTTTTTAGCCTTTTAATTTTTATACGTTTTCCTAAGCTCTTCTAATATGTTTTATTCGACATTTCAGTTTTTCTAACACTTTGGAACCTATGCATAATACAACATTTTGAAATTTTACTCGAAACATAACTCAAAGTACTTGTCAATATTTAAAATCCCTTACAAGCCCAAACAGCAAAACCATTATACCTTAACATCAGAAGCTGTAGTATATTCATTTATTTGGGCATGGGTGGGTGATAACTACTAGTCTTTTTTTTTTTTTAAAGAATGAGGTTTTTTTTTTTTATAAATTTATTTTTTATTGGTGTTCAATTTGCCAACATACAGAATAACACCCAGTGCTCATCCTGTCAAGTGCCCCCCTCAGTGCCCGTCACCCATTCACCCCCACCCCCTGCCCTCCTCCCCTTCCACCACCCCTAGTTTGTTCTTCATTTCAATGCTATGCACTGATTTTTCCCCCCCTTAATGGGTAGTGCTTTTTTGCAATGTGTTTCAGAAATCTTTGCTTACTCCCAGGTCATGAAGATAGTCTCCGAAGTTTTTTTTCCAGAGTTCCTGTATTGTTATAGCTTTGATACTTGTCCTTGCTATTTATCTGAATTGTTTTTGTGTATAGTGTGAGGTAACATTTGAGGATCCCCCCTGTATGATTATCCAATTAGCCCAGCACTGTTTGTTGAAAAGTCTATGCTTTCCCCACTGCTCTGTAGTGTCACCTCCTTCGTGAATCAAGCAACTATATAAGGATGATTCTGGATTCTCTGTTCTGTTCCCTGGTCTATTGGTTTATCCCAGTGCTATTACCACACTCTATTGGTTGCCTATAAATTACCTTTAACTTGTCTGTATCTTTTTGATTTAGGTACACCCCTTATTAGCAGCATGTAACTGGACTTCGATTTTTCTTTCTTTCTTTTTTTTTTTTTTTTAAAGATTTTATTTATGTATTCATGAAAGACACAAAGAGAGAGGCAGAGACATAGGCAGAGGGAGAAGCAGGCTTCCTGCAGGGAGCCCGATGCAGGACTCAATCCCAGGAACCCTGGGATCATGACCTAAGCCAAAGGCAGATGCTCAACCATTGAGCCACCCAGGCATCCCTGGACTTAGATTTTCTAAACCCACCTTGAAAATAAGGTCTTTTGAAAAAGGGGCTTTATGAAACCATTTGTCATTGTTACATATTGTTACATTTGGCCTTGTTTTCTCTTCTCTGTTTTAATTATTTCACGTTTCCTTTCTTTTTCATTGTTTTATCTTACCTTAAAAACATCTAAAACCTAAATAAGTGTAACTATTAAAATTGTTAAGTCTACCAGTATTAGCTTCTTTTCGGTCATCTCTTTGGTCTCAACTCAGTTGCAGGTTTTCCTTGAGTTTCCTGACCTTTATGGGTTAGAATCCCTCTCCTTGATGATCGAGTCTTGTGTTTGCCTCCAGAACTACCCACCTTTCCTTGGCTTCCTCATTTTGTGTGTTCTCCCGATCTTTTCAAAGATTTCTTGGCCTCCGTGATTTGTTGTCCTAAGTGATGTGTCATTTTCACTCTTGGCCATTTCCCTGTTAATTTTATTTTTGCTCTTGTGATTATTGTTTTCTAGTGTTTTGGCTAGTTTCTTAGTCTCCGAGCCAGGAATCAGACGGCATAGGAAGTGGGCTAGCCTATTTCTACCTTCTTTTGTTTTGGCAGGCTGGTTCTGGGTTCCTGACAAACTCTGGGCTTTCATGGTCTCGTGTTTTCAGTCTAGCTCCACAATTTCTGTAAGTTCATGGAAAATCTTCCTTCGTTATGGTTATAATTTGACTCTTAGTTTTAGTTTTTTATCCTGTAAGATTTTCTATTATCTGTTAAGTGAGGTAGATATAGTAGAGCATCTCCACCGCAAAAAGCTAAAGGTACCAGAACTTGTCCCTCCAGCATCGTATAGATCACATCTTTACAGCTTCTCCGCAAATATATTTTTAAATAGTCATTACTATAAACTTAGAAGTTTCATGTTTCAGCAATCTTTCAACCTTGGACCCTCATTAACTACCCCCCCCCCCCGCCCCATAGGAGCCAGAGTCTTGCATTCTTCCACTAGATACATGTTTTTGCTTGAGTCACTCAACTGTTGATGATCTTGGCTTCTGTAATCCAAACAATGAGGTGCCTGAATTATACTCTCTGATTTCTTAGTTTGAAACCCTATGCTTCTGTGACATGCCATACATGGTCATTCCTATTTTTTTAAATTACACTAACAATGATCACCAGACAAAACCCCTCACAGAAATCATAGTTCTTGGCGTTAATCACTTGCCTTTCCTAACAGCTTCTTTTAGTTGACTTTGCCCAGAAACGACTGGCATGGTGGCAGTGAAGTCGAAAATATCCCCACTCTGCCTCAATTCGGTAGGATGGTAGCGTTAATGTGTCCACACTAGGTGCTCTTGATTACAAGATCTTTCAAGTTACCCCCTTACAAGCCTTCTGTGGAAACAGCACGTGGCTGACATATTAACCTACACTTCAAAGACAAGAAAGATCCTGCAGTGGAGGTGAGAGAAATCCTTTAAGCTCTCTGTAAAGATAAAAGATAACAAGGAGATATCAGTGACTCTAGAAAACATAAAGTTAGGACTTTTATCCTCTGTCATGTTCATAAATTTCATAGTTTTTTCCTATTTTTCTATCCAAGGAGGGAGAGTTTTCTTTTTTTTTTCATTTGTTTTTATTGAAGTTTGATTTGCCAACATATAGTATAACACCCAGGGCTCATCCCATTAAGTGCCCTCCTCAGTGCCCATCACCCAGTCACCCTATCCCCCTGCCCACCTCCCCTTCTGCAATCCTTTGTTCATTTCCCAGAGTTAGGTGTCTCTCATGGTGTCTCCCTCTCTAATTTCTCCCACTCAGTTCAAGAGAGAGATTTCTTTGTTGTGTTTTTGTTTGCTTATTTAGACCAAAATTGGTGCCTTTTATAGAATGCCACTATAAAAATAATCTGATGGGTCAATGAATGGCTCATTGCATAAAGCCAGAATATCCAAGATATAAATGAAAGAAAATGAACTCCACTTCTGACTACTTTATCTCCACTCTGCTCAACCCAAGCCCTTTGCAACAGCTGTAGGATGGGTGTTTCTCTGACTTTTGAAGCTACAGGCATGAAACATGCGCATGGGCACAGGCACAAGATGGCACCCGGATGGCAGCTTATTTCTTTCACTGTTTAAACGACTCCCTCTAAAATGAAAGAATTGTTTTAAATGTCAAAAGAGGTTTTGGTAAAGATTTTGAGTTGTTGCCTCCAAAAAGTTTTTTAGGGTCCACCACAGGAATGGTTTTAGCATCAAAGACATTGTTTCCAGCCTGTAAAACACCATTTTTATCCACAATGGAGCGAAGTTTAATCCTCAGGAAAGCAGGGTTAGCACAGACCGGTGGTATTTTAGTACCAGAGATTCTTGGTAATGACCTGTAAGATTTTTTTTTTTTAAAGGTTCCACCAGTGAATTCAGAGGGAGGCAAAATGAAATGTGTCCAACACCCTGGCCAGCTTGCAGTCGCCTTGTATCTTAAATGAAAGGCAGGTGTTGCTCTGGAGCCAGGTGAGATGGTGATCATAAAATCCACACGTATCTACTTGAAAGTTGCAGGGCACAAAACCATTTACATCAAAGGCAGCATTGGGGTATGCAGTGATCCTCAGCCAGACTGCACAGACACCCACAGGTCAGAATATTTTTAAAACAAGAGAAGTTGGTGAGGAGAGTTTTCAAACAAGAGACCTCTGTTTTGAGGTTCTTTTAAAAGCAAATTCAATTTTAAGGCAACTTAAAAATTACCAAAAACTGTAGTATCAAAGGAAAAGTAGTACAACCAGTATTTAAAATCTGTCAGCAAGAGTTGTCACTTTCTCAGCAAGACATGGTAGATTGTTTGCATTAGGAGAAATCTTAGGTGTTATCTGGTCCGACCTCAGTATCCCATTCATTCAGGCCACGAGCATTTATTCAGCCTTACTACATACCAGGCAGAGAAGAAAACTGAAGTGTAGAGGTCTGTGGTTTACCCCAGCATCACACTGAGTATAATAGTTATCTACATAGGTCACAAATTACACCCTCCCCCAAATTTGGCAGCCTACACAACTTGATATCTCATGGTTTCTGTGCATCAGGAATCAGGCACAGCTTAGCTGGCTCCTCTTCTTCAGGGTCTCCTCACAAGGCTGCCACCAAGATGTCAGCCAGGGCTGGAGTTTTGTCTGAAAGCTCCCCCGAGGAAGAGTCCCCCTTCCAGGCTCAGTTATGTAGTTACTGGAAGAATTCAGATTTAAGGTTGTTGTACTTTGGGCCTTGGTTCCTTGTTAGTTGTTGGCTGGAGGCTCCTCTTGTCCCCAACCACTTGGGCCTCTTGGATGTGCAGTTTGCTTCATCAAAACCAGGAAGGCAGTGAGTCTGCTGGGAGAATGCAAGTCACTAACTTTTGTAACTGACTCACAAAAGTGACCACCATCACCTTTCCCACATTCTCTTGGTTAAAAGCAAGTCACTTGCTCCAGCCAAGGAGAGG
Source organism: Vulpes lagopus (assembly GCF_018345385.1). Classification (NCBI taxonomy): domain Eukaryota; kingdom Metazoa; phylum Chordata; class Mammalia; order Carnivora; family Canidae; genus Vulpes; species Vulpes lagopus. The sequence goes on along the minus strand of NC_054836.1, from coordinate 41,733,663 downwards.
GTATTTTGTGAGGGCACTCAAGGGGAGGGGATTATGTAAGAGCACACATAGCAGGAGGCGGGGATTATCTTAGAAGTTCCCCTACTACACAGAGTAAATAGTACGACTTAAAATATACTACAGTGTGCTTTCCATGCTGCAGACAACATACTTTGGGTAAATAACAAAGAATGCATTGCCTTTTTCTGAGCTATGTAGAGTGGTGTCTGCAGAGAAATCCAGTTGATTTTTGTTAATAATTTTTTAATAGCCCACCAATGATTTATTATTTAGAGGAAGTGATTTAAAAATGTCTTCAATATTGCAGTCATAATCAAAGAGGCCCTGTCTCCTCACTCTCCACTTTAGTCTACTTATATTAAGGTGACCATACAATTTATCATCCACACGAGGACACTTTGGGGGAATGAAGAGGGTTTGTATGACATTAAAAACCTATAAGAGGGGATCCCTGGGTGGCGCAGCGGTTTGGCGCCTGCCTTTGGCCCAGGGCGCGATCCTGGAGACCCGGGATCGAATCCCACGTCGGGCTCCCGGTGCATGGAGCCTGCTTCTCCCTCTGCCTATGTCTCTGCCTCTCTCTCTCTCTCTCTGTGACTATCATAAATAAATAAATAAAATTAAAAAAAAAAAAAAAAAAACCTACAAGAGGGCAGCCCCGGTGGCGCAGCAGTTTAGCGTCGCCTGCAGCCCCAGGCGTGATCCTGGAGACCCTGGATCGAGTCCCACATCAGGCTCTCTGCATGGTGCCTGCTTCTCCCTCTGCCTGTGTCTCTGCCTCTGTGTGTGTGTGTGTCTACAAGAGCAAACCAGGGCCAGCCCTTGGCAAACCTGACCACAGAGCCACCCTACTTTTACCCAAATGAAAGAAAGATTGTCATCCATTTAGGAAGCTCAGACTTGAGTGATGAGGAAGGGGAGAAACATGGAATCAATTCTGACCTTCAGGGGGGCCACAGACCTGCAGCCTGATGACCTTGCATTATACTTGCATCTGAGTTGGTTTCTTGGGGACACTTTTCATGAAACCAAGGGTCCACTGGTGCTTGGTCAGCTCAGGTCATGATCCCAGGGTCCTGGGATTGAGTCCGCTTCTCCTTCTGCTCCCTGCTCATACTCTCTCTCTCATTATCTCTATCTCTCTCTCAAATAAATAAATAAAATTTAAAAAATAAAGGGGTCCAAAGAGCTTCTCAATGGTCTCATATTGCCTCCCTTCATGGTTACTTCTCATTCCTTCCTCTGTTAATTCAATGAACAAATGCGAAATGTATCTTGCCTCCTTCTTGGCTTTGTGATAATTCTGTTGTTCTTCAGCTCTTTTATTTCATTTTTAATATTTCCAAATGCAGGATAGATGGCCAAGTTTGCCAGTGATTGACATTTGGATGAATGCGTCATTTCTTGATGTAACTCCGACAACAGATTTTCAGTGGAAAACGATAGCCCAGTGTTTGTCAAATGCTTACTTAAGAACGAAAATCTGTAATACCACTTTCTTTTTCTTTTTTTTTTTTAACATTTCTATTAGTTGTCGGTTCCCCTCCCCTACGTAATACTCATGCCAAATACTTCCAAGTTAAGCACATAGTAGGCATTCTTAAAACTTGATTAAGTTAATTAAAGGAAGCAAGAGTTTGAAATATTTATTGAAGCTCATGGAAATACCATCTGCAAAACAAGCATTTCTCTGGTTAAAAAAAAAAAATCTGTTGGATACTTTCAATGAGGAACAAAACCTGGTAAAACATTCACTTTATTTGAATCAATATACGCATTACTTTAAACAGAATCCTAAACATAGAAATCATTTCTGTATGCCCACGGCATCAATTAAGTGAGGTCAGACAAAGAAAGACAAATCCTGGATGATTTCAATCGTATGTGGAATCTTAAAAAATTTGTGCTTATAGACACAGCAAACAGGTCAGTGTCTGCCAGGGATGGGGGATGGGCAGAGGGCAAAATGGGTGAAGGTGGCCAAATGTGCAAACTTCCAGTTGTAAGATAAGTAAGTTCCGGGGATGTGATGTACAGCATGCTGACTACACTTTAAAAGAAAAAAAATGAGATTTAAGACGGTTTCTCCTATGAAAGACTTTCCAAGAGTACAGTGTATGTATGATTGAGCTTGTCCTCTGGTGGCCTCTTGAGGACCCTCCATGTCAGAGCTGTCCATCGGGGGTCTCTTATTGTTTCCAGCCCCTCAAACAAGAGCACCATGCTAATGATCACAATCCCACCTTCACACCCACCCGACTATCTCTTCATTTTTCCTTGCATATGTATACGAGCACATATATATATATATATACACACATGCTCATATATTTACATATATACACACATGTATATGTATATATGTATATACAAGATATATATACACAAGAATATATATAAGAATATATACATGATAAAATATTTCAAGCTTTATAAAATATTTTATGTGTGCATAAAATCAAGCACACATTATAATCTCATTCCCTGGGGCAACCGTTATTAATGATTTCTTATATATCCTCCCAGGATATGTCTGATTTGAAAGCATATAAACATTTGCACTTATGTTCTTTCTTTTTACAAAAAGGGGAGAATATTATCACATTTGGGGAAAAAAAACAAAACAACGCTCTACTTTGAAGATCTTTCCAAGTCAGTATTTATTTGTTGATCCGCTTCGTTATATCCAGCAATGCCCCCAAGTACTCCACTAATGGATGTATCATATTTAATGTAGCCAGTCCCAAACATGTAGTTGTTTTCTGTTATTAAAAAGTTGCTGCTGTGAACATCCTTGCCTTTGTATGTGAGTGCAAGTACATCCGTCTGTAAACCCCTAGAGGTAGAATTGCTGGAGCAAAAGGAATATACATTTTAAAATTCTGATAAATATTGCCAAGCTAATTGGGTCTATTTATACTCAAAATATCTCCAAAAGACGGCCAAATGGCACTTCCAGCCACAGAAAACAAGCAAGCCGTTTCCCTACTTGGTTAACTCGTGTGTCACCAAACGAGTTCATTATCACTTCTCTCATAGGTGAAAGTGTTTGTTTTTCCTAAAATGATTTTCCTTAATTATGATTATGGTCAAGTATCTTCTCAAATATTTGTATCCCACTTATATTTCGTTTTTGGTGAACAGTGTGCTTTCAGATGACTTGCTCGTTTTTACATCAGATCGTTGGTTCTCCTCCCTCTAAAATTGGAAAAGCTCTACTAACTTTGGGTGGAATTTTTACATAGATATATTCCCAATTTATATAGTTATATACCAAATCCTGAATCAAGGGTTCTTGGGAACAATCTAACCACCATAATGTTCTTATATACGATTTTTATTACCCTTCAGCTGCTATAGCTCTGGGCTTTAAAAAATACACAAGGCCTGTCTTTTACAGAATGGATTTCAATTTTTAATGTCAGCTCTTAAGAAGGCCTTATTCCTATCCTTCCCTTAATGATGTGCTGGCACTCAGCATCCACAGGCGGCATTTTGTTTCTATGAAAGCATTAACTCTATCTGGTCCTGGTTTTCATTGACTTTCTCTGGATTGTGGTCAAGTACTGTGGTAATAATCAAAGTAACTCTGTGCTTCACTTTGAAATGTTAAAGTTGAGGGTCACTTGGAGAGGCTGATTTCATTTGGCCAAGGAGAGAAGGTTTTATGAAACTGGGGCACACGGGTTTGTATGGAATCGAGTTAATGCAAGTCGTCAGAGGGGCTATGCAAATAGAATATATTTATCCATTCTTTTGATTTATATGTTTTCTTAAAGGTCATGATTTACATTCTGATTCTCTGTGTCTCCTTGTGTTGCTTTCTGAGAAATGAAAAACCTGTGAGGAGAAAACTGGATTCCAGGATTTGGCTTTTGAGAGGTTTTCAAATGTAACTCCCATTATTATCACCCGAGGCGGGGCTCCCCAGTCTTTCCTACTGCAGCCAAATGCCTGGAGGGGAATGGATTATCTTTCTCTCAGTGACTCCATGGGAGATATTCTCAATGGTTTATGCATTCTGGCTGGAAAATGCTCCCTGCAGACGTGTGGGGAGATTTCTTCCTGTGTTCTCCAGCAGAGGTCCACTGGGATTGAATCTGGCTCACAAAATGTAAACCCCATGTACTGTAAAGAGGGGATCAAGGGCAACATTGGCACTAAGTGGCTGTTCAAAAGTTTCCAACTGCTCTAACTTTTCAAAAACAGAGAGTGAGTTCTTGCTGCTTTAGCCTTAGGGAATATTTTAAGAAGGTGTCTTTAAACACCCACTCGGGCTGCCCAGACTTTCAGAGGAGGGAAAGAAAATTGTAATAGGAATGAAGCAATTGGTTCCATGTTTGCAGAAGAAAACAGAAAAGCAATAAATAAATAAATAAAATGCAAAATCTTCCAGAGTGGATCTTCATGTTTGTGCAGAAGGCATTTTCAGATCGAAAGCCAAACAATGGGTCACCAAAAAATTATTTGGTAGCTCACAAACATTCCCTTCACGTGCAATGGAATTGCATTACAGTTTAGGTATCTATCTATAACATGTTTTGTGATAAAGCGGGAAGTAAGCTTGGTAAAAGAACAATGTGCTTTTGGAAAATTAGCAAGAAAATCCTTGAGTGTGATCCAAAGAAAAAGAGCTTTCTAAAAAATAAAAAAATAAAAAAATAAAAAAATAAAAAAATAAAAAAAAATAAAAATCTTATGGGTGGAGTTATTTCTGTATCTCAAATCCTGAATCAGGAATATTGGAAGATTAATGCCATTACCCAGTGCACATTCAACCAGAGCAACTTCATCACGTAATGTTTTTCTGGTGTTCCACAGAGCTTGAAGGACAAAAGGTTAGCAAACACTTAAATTACCGGTCACATTAAGCTTTTGTTTTGTGATTCTTGGGCTCCAGGGAGGCCTACAGTTTTGGACTTGAGTTGATAAAAGGCAGATTCAGGGAATTATTTATTTTGCTCCTTTTCCATCTGGGCTTCCACATTAATTGAATGGATTCATTTGGTGCCATTTTTGTTCCCTTTAGAATTTTGGTCATGAAAATTAAGAATCATAACTCTAATATCTCACACAGTGTGTGAGTAATGGCAGGATGCTTTATTGCTCTGACCTTTCCAGTTTTCTACGTTTTGATTTGCTGAGTTCTTTCCTCCTCTTTCTTGCAGTTTACTTATTATAATTATTAATGAGGAAGCAGAAAAATGACCATTCAGTCAAACTTTAGGGAATGGAGCATAATAAATGGTCTCTGTCTAGGATCTAACATTTGCCCCTAAATACAGTAATTATTAGGTTGCCTGATGATATGCTGAATTTTACAAGGCTCTTATTAGAGGAAGAAAAAGAACATAATAAATCCACTAATGTGGGTAATGACTGGTATGGAAATTGAAAATGGTTCAAAATTAACCCACTCCTTTTTTCCGTCTTCTAAATGCCCTCTGGGTCCTAATATTATTATTCATCATGTAGTATACTTGCTATTCTCTCATTTCAAGTAGTTTTGCATTGCCAAGAAGCTCCAGAATTGTTTGCAATTAAGTGCTATCTGACCTTACCCAAGCACGGCCAACAAATTGAACAGAATCTGTGGGAAAATACAACTAACTTGAATTAGTAGATTGATTCAGACATTGACTGTGAGCCCTTTGTTTCTTACCCATCCTTAGCGCCCTGACCAGAGGTCCTCAGTGAGTGGGAACTCTTAGTATTATCACTGGGAACTCAGTAATGACTGGTGGAAGGCAGAAGAACATAGGTTTATCTTTAGGCTTTTCCACTTCTGTGTGAAAATCTGGTCGTATATCAAATGTAGGACTTTCTACATGCCTTTTAGAGAAACCAAAAGACAAAGCAGCATGGTAAAGATCAAGGCAAGGAGACTATAAAGAAATGTCTGCATTATTTCAAGAATATTTGAAGTCTGACTTTCACTATTTGCAGTGCAATTGTCTACCTTCCCAGTAGACAATTATAAAATACATCTTTGGAATAAATTCCATTTTATTCATCAATGTAATTATTTGTTGAGGATAAAACTGAAGATTGAAGTACCTGTCAATCAATGAGATTGAAAAGGGATCTTAATGTTACCCCAAATCTGCTTTCACATACCTTCAAATTGGTTGTTTGCAATTTTTTAAAAGCTTAATTGAAATTAGCGTGGGACAGTTGAAAAAAGTCAAACTCAGCTAGGACCAAATACCAGCTCTGCAAAACAAGTCAAAGACAACAAAAGAGACAACAACCAATCAAATAAACAAAAACACACCAAACATTTAGTAAGTTATGAGAGAAAAAATTTGCTCAACCTAATAAAGATTACCTACTAGAAAACAAGAACAAACATCATACTGAATAGTGAAGTGTTAGAAGCATTCCTATTAAAAATGGAAAAAAGAAAAGGATGTTTTTAATCACCATGTAATTCAACACTATGTTAGAGAGTTTGCCAATGTCATAAGAAGAAGAAATTAGAAGTATAAATAGAATAAGAAGAAGAAATAAAAATGTCACTCTTTGCAAATATGATTATTACTATGGGCTGAATTGTGTCTTCCCAAATTTATATATTGCAGTCCAAACCCTCAGGATGTAATCATATTTGGAGATAAGATCTTTAAAGAGATGAGTAAGTTAAAAATGAGGTTTTTAGGGTGGATTCTAAACCAAGATAACTGGTGTCCTTATAAGAACAGAAAACTGGGACGCCTGGGTGGCTCAGTAGTTGAGCTTCTGCCTTTGGCTCAGGGCATGATCCTGGAGTCCTGGGATCAAGTCCCACATCAGGCTTCCTGCATGGAGCCTGCTTCTCCATCCGTCTATCTCTCTCTCTGTCTCTCATGAATAAATAAATAAAATATATTTTAAAAAAAATAACAGAAAACTTGGACACATAGAGACCCCAGAAACATGTGCAGACAGAGGTATGGTCATGTGAGGACACAATGAGAAGCGGCCATCTGCAAGTGAGGGAGAGAGGTCTTAAAACAAAAACCAAACCAAACCAAAACAAAACAAACCAACCCTGGAAAATACTTGATTTGGACTTCTAGCCTCCAAAACTTTGAGAAAATAAATCTCTGTTGCTCTAGCCACCTAATCTGTGGTGTTTGTTATTATGGTACACCTGGCAAACTGATACAAATATCTATATAAAAAAGCAACTCAATAAAATAATCTTAATAAAGTAGCCAGAAGATGATCAATGTATAAAAATCAATTGTGCTTTTATACACTATTGTATTGGGAAAAAGAGATTTCATTCAGAATACCAATTTGAAATATAAAGTAAATACCTAAATATAAATGCAACCAAAAATATGCAAGACTTAAAAAAGAAAATGATAAAATTGTACTGAAAGACATTAAAAAGGCTTAAGCAAACAAAAATGTACCATGTTCCTGAATAGGAAAACTTAATTGTAAAAATGACAATCCTGCCCCTGAATTTATCTAAAAATTCAATGCAATTACAATGAAATTTCTATCAAGATATTTTTATAAGGGTTAGTAGAAAAAGTCTAAAACTTCATAAGAGAAAATATGAAAAAAATAATAAGGAATTTTTTAAAAATCAGAAGACAAAGAGAATATTTTCCTGTTAGCTATCAACGTACTGTAAAGACGTAATCATTACATCAATGAGTATTTGTTGAGGACTAGATAAAAGGAGAATAAAAAATACATGTGCTTGGGATCCCTGGGTGGCGCAGCGGTTTGGCGCCTGCCTTTGGCCCAGGGCGCGATCCTGGAGACCCGGGATCGAATCCCACATCGGGCTTCCGGTGCATGGAGCCTGCTTCTCCCTCTGCCTGTGTCTCTGCCTCTCTCTCTCTCTCTCTCTTTGACTATCATAAATAAATAAAAATTTAAAAAAAAAAATACATGTGCTTATAGTCTTTCAAATGAATAGAGAAAGTTTTTCTATCTAATAAGTGGTTTTGGACAATTGATATTTACATATAAGTGGCCAATAAACAAGAATTGTGAGGCCTGTTTTTAATCAGCTAAAACAATGGAATATTAAATTTTATTTATCACTGGACAATACTGAAAGGCTTTATATGTCAAGGATTGGCAAATACGGAGAAAATGATACTGATGAAGACTTCTTGAAAGGCAATTTGACAGTACCTGTCAAAATTAAAAAGTCATCATGTGGTTTACCTAGAGATTCCTCTTCTAGTAACCTCGCCTAAAAAAATACTCACACGTGTGCACAAATATATATGTACAGGACTTTTCACCAGAGTGGTCTATGTAGCTACAAAAGGTTTGTGTATTATTTAACTGGTTTATGGTGCTGCCATAAAAACATACCACAGGCTTGGTGATTCATTTCTTCACAGTTCTGGAAGCTAGAAGTTTAAGATCAAGGTATTGCCAGGGTTTGTTTTTTCTGAGGCTTCTAATAGATGGGCATCTTCCCTGTGCATAATTACATGGTCTTTCTCCTGTGTGTGTCTGTATCCTAATCTCTTCTTTCAAGGACACTCTAGTTATACTGGTTTAGGACTCTCTCCAATGATCTTATTTAACCTAATAACCTCTTTAAAGACCCTATCTCCAAATACAGTCACATTCTGAGGTTTGGGGGCTAGGACTTCAATATGTGAATTTTGAGGGAACATCATTTAGCTATAAGAGTTGAGAACACTCCTGAATGCAAAATAGGAAAGTGGTTATGGTACATTCAGCCTGTGGAACAGTACACAAGCACTCATAAGAATGAAGAATCGAGTAGACTGTGGGGCATAGAGAAGTGGTCTTGGTCCTGGGGACTTCCGTGAAGTACTCACTCTTTCTTAGGAAAAAAAAGAAAAAGAAAAAATTAAGCAGTCTTACGAAAGATTATCAAAATATTAAGTGAAAAAAGAGTCACAGTGTTTAAGTATATAGTATGATTCCATCAATGTAAAAAGGAGAAAGAGAAATTGATATGAGTGTGCATATCAGTATGTATTTTGAGAGAGATTTGCAAGAGTATACACCAGAGTGTTGGGATTGCCTTTCCTTGGGGAAGGAAGTGGAAATGTGGCTAGGATGGGGGGAAGCATAGCAGATAAAGGATGAATTTTATGTTTTCCTCCATATATAGGAAAATGTTATATGTATACACACACACATATATTTCTATTTGCTTGAATATTTTGTAATAGGAATGAATTATTAAATTGCTAAGTAACTTAATTACTTATGAAATTACTTAATAACTTAATGTGGTGGCACATGCACACAGAAAAGGAAATTTGGAGTTCTGGGTTGAACAAAACAGAATTTATAACTATTTAAAACTGTTGACACCCGAAATTCCACTCCAACAGAGTCCAGAGCAGCCATAATTCAGTCTCTTCTCTGCTGTTTCCTTCCATGAGGACTGTGAACTGATGCTCTGGTCAACTGGCAGAATGATATTGAAATGTAAGATTCAAAGGAGGAGCTAGAAAAAGCTAGAAAAAGCAGCTCCCAACTTTTTTTAAGGAGGCATCACTGAAGAAGGTGATAGCAGAGAGGTAGTGCTGGCAAGGCTAGGCTCTGATGAGAGAAGGGTAACTCTTTACCTCCCTCTGTTCTGGGGTTCCAGGAGTTCCAGGAGTGGTCAGTGAAGAGTTTGGGGCAGCAGCTGGCCCTGGAGCTAAATCCTTGGAATTGGCTGGGGATTAAATTTGTCCAGAAGCTCTGCACTGGAACTCAACAGGAAACTAACCTGGTGAACTGGAAACTCTAGCCTGGCAAAACTGTAACCCCTATTCCCCCCCACAGCCTGAAGGTGTGCTCCTGCCTTTGAAAAACTTAGGTCACAATATAACACTCCAGGAAGACCATAGTTTAAATAAGAGCAAAAATAAATGAATGGTTGTTCAATCAAGTGTTGCTTTTAAGGCCATCACCTACTCAGCTAAGTTTTATGGTTTTCTAATTCTAGTTTCCTTCTAGAAACTGACACAGGGAGGGGTGTAGTTGGGAAGAAATGCCAAGTGTCAACATACATGAAAATTCTCACAGGATAAATAAATCCATTTGCAACCAACACTTGAAAGAACACGCCATGGTAGACAAACAGGTTGTGACTGTGGGGCTGTCTAGTGAGGGTGGGATTTGAACTGATTTCTGGGGCATGGTGGGAGTGACCAGGAGTTGTTAAATAAGAGGGAAGATGAAACAAAATCTGGGGTTTGAGAGCGTGGCCAGTGAGGAAGATGTGCACACAGAGAGGCATCAGTTGGGGAGGATGGGGGCTGCCAATAGAACGTACTTCAGTCATCTGCATGGTTTAGGCTGGTCTTTTAATATTTATGCCTCTTTTTCTCCATATGAAAGTATAATACGGCCACCCACCTTAAAAGCGTTAAAAAAAACTAATGAATTCAATCTGTAACCCACTATGATCTATCAATACTTTGATTTACAATTTTGCACTCTACTTCATATATTAGGGATATTAGCCCTTTGTCTGTGGTATATGTTGCAAATATTTTCTCCCAGTTTGTCAGTTGGCTTTTTAAAAATGGTATTTTGTTTGTTTTTATTGTACAAAACCTTTTAGTTTTATTAGTCAAATTTACTTTCCATCTCTTCTCAGCTTGTTTCTGGATTTTGAGCCATTGTCAGGAAGACTTTCTACATTAAAACTACAGAAGAATTCACCCATATAAACTTCTAGCACTCCATGGTTTTATTTCTTTTTTAGTTTTATGTCCCCAGACTATTTGAAGTTTATTCTTATGTGTAGTGTGAGATATTGGATTTAACATTTATCTTTTTCTAAATAGCTATTCAGTTGTCCAACATCATTTATTTTAAAAGTTCACCTTTACTCTGGTAGTTTCTAATGTCACCCTTATCATGTACTAAATTTTTATATGTATTTGAGTATATTTCTTGATTTTCTACTCTATTCTACTGGCCCTGTGCCAGTACCACACTGTTTTAATTATGGAAACTTTATAGTATGTTTTGGTGTCTGCTGGCTCCCACCCCCCATAAATATTCTTTTTTCAGTGTTTCCTGGCTATTTCTGCATGCTTGTTCTTCCATATAAACATTGGTAACAACTTAATCCATAAAGACTCCATTGGTATTTTTATTGGGATTACATTACATGTGTAAATTAACTTAAAGAGAACGTACATTTTTAAAATATTGAGCTGTCTTGTCCAAGAACAGATGTCTTCCCATTTCTTCAAATCTACTTTTTAGTCTTTTGCGAGTTTATTAGAATTTTCCGTGTATAGGTTTTACATATTAACAATTAAATTTACTCCTAGTATTTTTTGATACTAATGTAAATTTTTTTCTAGCACTGTATCCTCTAACTTTTCATTATTTATACATATGAAAACTATTGATTTTTAATGCTAATTTTATATCCTGCTACCTTCCTGAATTGTCTTATTATTTTAGTTTATTTCACCACGGATTCTCTGAGGATTTACTAGTATACTATCATATTGTCTCCAAATAGAGATCATTATACTTCATTTTACCTCTTCTTTAACCATTCTTATACCTCTGATTGATTTCTCTTGTTTGATAGCTTTGGCTAATAACTTTAGGACAATGTTGAATAGAAGATACAGTGATTATCCTTGCTTTGTTCCTTATCTTAGTAAGAATGTCTTAAAAACCTTTTGATTTTACCTCTGTCAGTGATTCTTTTCTGTTTTTCACTTTTCATTCTCAATGATAATGCCCAGATTCAAACCTTATCATTCTTTTCCTGGACTGTAGCAAGTCACCTATCTAGATTCCCAGGTTCTCATTTCACCCATCTAGTCTACAATGTAAGCTGCTGCCAGAAGTGGTCAATATTATACTATATTATAGTATAGTATACTATATTATACTATTATGTATATTATATATGTAATATATAATAATGTACCGAGTGCTTACTATATGCTAGAGGGGGAGTTAAGCTCTTAAAAAAATATGTCATTTATCCCTCCAAATTCAGTGAGAAAAGACATGGCTACATCCATGTCATTCGAGGTGTGGAACTATCTGATATATTAAAAGCGACTGTCTCAGTGCCTTCTGTGAAGCAGACTCTTGTTAAATCAATTTTGCTTAAACAAAGAAGTTCTTTGGTGGATAATCTGCATGGCCCTGGAAGTCTTATTATTATTATTTTATTTATTTTTTTTTAATTTATGATAGTCACAGAGAGAGAGAGAGAGGCAGAGACACAGGCGGAGGAAGAAGCAGGCTCCATGCACCGGGAGCCTGATGTGGGATTCGATCCCGGGTCCCCAGGATCGCGTCCTGGGCCAAAGGCAGGCGCCAAACCGCTGCACCACCCAGGGATCCCTGGAAGTCTTATTATTAATGAGGGGTCAATTCCTCTTTTCAGGAAACGAAGTCAAGCAAACATGTATTGAACACTTACCAGGTGAGCACTTGTAGATTTTATATGATCTTTAATACAAGCTCTTTTTTTTCTTTTCAAATTTTTATTTAATAGCACAAGTTATATTATGTTTTCCCACTTTACAGTTAAGGAAACTGAGGTTTTAAGGAAGTTAAGTAACCTGTTTATAGCCATACAACTAGTAAGTAGTAGACCCCAAACCATGGCTTTCTGTCTCCAGAGTTAGAGCCTTTAACCATTATACTATCTTGCCTTAAAGAGCTAATGATATTTGGAATCGGTTTCAAGTTTGATATTCAGAGTACCTTACACAGGCCTCTATTTGCTTTTTCCTCTTGGAAACATGGCTTCCCAGCTGGAAATGAAATTTCCCAGCACTTTGCAGTTAGGAATAACTATGTGGCTGTTTTTTGCCAATGGAATGCAAGCTGCAGTGATGTGAGCAATTTCTACCTCACTTTTGTGAAAGAAAATCATTTTCTTTCTATTTTTTCCCTTTCCCTTTCCTAAGGTGGAAGGAGGAGGTCTTTTTGTTATGGGAGCTTAGCCTTTATTACCCTAACTAATACACCATCCGTTTTAAATTGATCTTATCCCTGCTTTTCTGAAGACAATTTGAAGTTTCTCATCATCAGATTCTCAGAGTGGGGGACAGATATGGACCAAAAGGTACTTCTGAATGCATCAGTAACAGGCCAGGCATCAATGAATAAATTACAATACTAATGACACAGCTAAAATGTTTTTCATCATGCTTTATGATCCCCAATTAGAATCTCTTTCCAATGCAAACTTCATTTCTGCAACCAATATACTGTAATTTATACTAGCTTGCATTCTAGCCACAGAATGTTAATATTTTTCTTCAGCTAATATGAAACAAACCCTGAGAATTTAATGAAATAACCAGCCGGGTGACACTGAACATATTCTTCTCCATTCTCTGGATACACAGAATGGGGAAGAAAACTGCCCCATCAGGGGAATAAAAAATAGGAAGACACCTGGCCAGAAGATAATGAGAACCACATCAGCAAAGAATGGAGACTAGGCTCCGGAGGACTGTTCAAATACTGAAGTGTCAGAACAGGAAAACCTTCCAAAGGAAAAATCATGTTTATTCTATATGTGCCATGAGCCAAGGTGAGGCCTGGTTTGAAGGCTAAAAGGATTTAGGTCAGCCAAGCACACACACATACACACAATCCCACCAGGTTAAGGATGAGAGAATGAAAGGTAAGAACAAGGAAGAAAAGGTAGGGAAAGGAGAAAGGAAGGAAGGAAAAAAGAAAGGAAAGGAGGAAGGAAGGAAAGGGGATATATGGAGAAAAACAAAAAACAAGCTACACAAACTGTATAGATAGGTTAGTTCATGTTCCTCCCTGAGAGGTTATAAAACTTTCCTGTGGGCCTCCCTCGGCAGATGTGTGACACACCCAAAGGAAGTCCGTGCGGGGGCCCAATGACACAAGAATCACACCTCATCTCAAGGCCCTTCCAGCTCCTGGCAAGGCTTTTTGTGAACTTTACACTTAGGCAGAGTTTTGTTTCTTAGGCAGGCACTTCCCTTGTACAAGTAGGGAAAAGGGCCAGAGGCAACAGAGAAGCATCTTTGCTCCAAAATCTGACTTCTTTGGGGTTTTCTATTTTCCAATGGTATGCTTGCCATGTGACCATTTATACTCACAAGGAGCTAAGGACTCTCATAGGAAATTTGCTTCTTCAACTGCTTTGGCTCAGGTCATGATCCTAGGGTCCTGGGATGGATTCCCACATCAGACTCCCTGCAGGGAGCTTGCTTCTCCTTCTGCTTATGTCTCTGCCTCTCTCTTTGTGTCTTTTATGAATAAATAAATAAAATCTTAAAAAGAAAAAGAAGAAAGAAAAGGGAAGAAGAAGAAGGAGAAGAAGAAGAAGAAGAAGAAGAAGAAGAAGAAGAAGAAGAAGAAGAAGAAGAAGAAGAAGAAGAAGAAGAAAGAAGAAGAAGAAGAAAGAAGAAGAAGAAGAAAGATTTGCTTCTTAGTTCACCAGGAACAACAGAGGGTGGACTGGGATATGCACCCACTGGCCCAATGACAGAGCAGGACCAGGGCTTCTATTGCCTCTGGAAACGCTTCAGTTTCCTAGTAAATTCCAGCTTTATGATTTTCTCTCCTCCCTGGAAAACTGCCTCCTTTCATTTTTTATACATTGTTGAGGTTGTCATTGTTGTCTTCTAGAGGACTTTAGCTAGCGGTCTTTCGTATTGGAATTTTGAGTTCTGTTATGATCTTAATGATAAATTTGTAAAATAATTTTTCCTGACGGTCCAGAAATAAGAATATAAGCCTTTATAGCCCAATATTTAATGGAAGGATTTTTCTTTTCTGTCTCAAGTCTAAAACAAACTCATATTTCATGGCTAAATGTTTTCTGGTGTGATCATTTAGGGGTATTGGTGAGTTTGCCCTTTTAAAAGCATCATTGATCAAATTTAAGGAGATACATTTAACCACTCTTTAACAGACTGATCTTGAGAGTTTGTCTGGAGGATTGTGAAAGATAATGAAATAATCTCTTACAAGTTATTAGGAGGGGGAAAGGAAATAATTAAAAATTAAACTAAAATATGGCAAGAAAAATGATAAAAGGGACAAGTAACTAATGGGTGGGACATACAAATGGCAAGGTGGAAGATTCAAACTCGGATATGGTGATAGTTAAATATAAATGGATTTAAAACTTCAAATAAAAGGCAAACTTTGCTAGTGCAAAATAAACAACATTCAAGTATATGTTATTGATGAGACTCACCTTAAATATAAAGGATACAGAAATCCTGAAAATCAAAGGATAGAAAAGGATATAAAGTGCACACATGAAGATAATGAGAGCTAATGTAGCCATCTTTCTATAACAAATATATGACTTCCACACAAGCAATATTACTAGAAGAGGGATATTTTATAAAGATAAAAGATATAACAATCACAAATTTGTGTGCAATAAATAGCATAATCTCACAATGTATAAAGCAAAAATTGGTAGAAGTAAAATTAGAAATATCCACATGCACAATCCTAGTTGTATTTGTTATCAAATCTCTCTCACAGCTGAGATAATAAATAAATAAAATTTCAATAAATACACAGAAAATCCAAAAAACCAGAGTAACTTTACCAAATCTACACTTAAAGAGCTCTGCACCCAGCATCTGTAGAATAAGTATTCTTTTCCAATACACATGGGATTTACCAAAAGAATCTTATGCTTAGCTACAAAGCAAGTCTCACCAAATCTCGAAGGATGGAAACAGACTACTTGAATACAATGGAATTAAACTTGAAGTCAATAATAATAGAGAACCACTATGGAAAAATCCCCAAATATTTTGAAATTAGGTAATACACATCAGAATAACCCATAAGTAAAGAAAGCTTTTTTTCTAATACATGGACTTTTAAACTATCCCTCTAATTACAGTGTTAGCTGCATCCCATAGGTTTCATTAAGTCATATTTTCATTTTCGTTTAGTTCAACTTACTATTTTTAAGTTGATCCTTGTAATTACATCTTTACACAGGATGTCCAGTTAAATTTGAGTTTTATATAAACTATGAATACTTTTAGTGTATGTCCTAAATATTGCATAGGACTGTTAAAAGATAAACTGAGGCCTATTAAATTTTTTAAAAGAGTTTATTTGGGTAAAAACTGATTAGAACAGGGCACTGCCAAACCAGAAGTAGTTCACAGCCCTTCACCAGCAAGAGCATGGGGAGAGACTTTTACAGAGTAAAGAAAGAAGCAAGTAAGGCAACTATTGATTGACTATAGCTTAGAGCTTACTTGGCTGTTGTGATCATTAGCATTTCAGTTTTGTAATCTTGAGGCATTTACAGGCTTAACTTTGGCTTGCTGACATGGGCTATCACAGCAGTAGAGTCACAGTCCAATGACTTCTTTGTTTCATTAATTTAACAGAATAAACTTATACCAAAAGGACTGTTAGTTGTTGACATGTAATTTGTGTTACTGGGGATCCTGTATTTTTATTTGCTAAACCTTGCAACCCTATTAATGTAAGAATTGTAAATGACATGAAAGAATATTTATTAGAGCATTGCCATCATTCACCCATTGCAGGGTTCATTCACATTTTGTTGTATGTAAATACAAATGTAAAAAAATTTAAATTATATTTATTTTCTCTTGACAATTTTTTTTCTACTTCACTGTGGCTGCAGTGCTTCCTACTGTGCAATTTGTGTTATTAACAGGCTGCTGGGTGAAAAGGTTTTCCTAGGTTGTAGGGCACCAAGAGAAGCATGACCTAAAACAGGTTTTACAAGTGGAGAGAAAGCAGGGCTCAGGATGGTAAGGAAGAGAGGAAGGTGGGAAGCTGGGAGCACCACACAAGCTTTAGAGACTGGATTCTGAGCTACCCTTAGTTTGTAACCATAGCAAAAATCAAACTTCCTTTTACTGCTCCCCGCTCCGCCCACCTCCTGCCCCAACAGAAGCTCAATAATTCTGATTGTTTTTCCACCTTGGCACACACTAAAAGTGCTATTCTATAGAAGACCCACTATTTCCTTGCTCCAGCCAAAATTACTGAAAAATCATCTCTCATTTATAATGCTTACCTCTGTTAAGGTAGAGGATTTTGATTATTGGCTTCAGTTCTATTCTTTTCATTTACATTATGTGTCTCCTGAATCTATTTCCTGCTTGTATTTCTTTTTTTCTTATCTCTATCCATTTTCCCACTGATTCCTGCCCACGAACCATGAGCATGTTCTCTCTAGCAGGTCATATTTAAATGTACATTGCCTATTCTTTGCACATTTAATATTTCTTTGTAAATCAATTTTCAAATTTCTTTAAAATATACCTTTGGGTAGGCACACATTTACCAAGGTCACGGCTACCCTTTCTGCACTCTATCACATACTGACTGACCTGAGGGTCCTGTGTGTACTAGCTTCTTTCCTTCTGCACCTTCATAGAGAATATAAAACTCCATTCATAAACATGACTTACAATACATCCTGGGTACAACATTTAAAAGATTGTTCGATTCGTATAACTATATCTCCAGCGAAGAAGTCCAAATAAACAGCCTAAGGAGTCAATGTCACCATTGAAAAGAATTTATTCAACATTCACTGGTTAGAAAATGCTCAAAAGATTTGTGCTGTTTTTACAGAGTGAGTTATAAAATGTGTGGTCCATAGAGAGCAGAGAGTTTATATTTATAGCAGAGTGCCTAAGACCCCTGCCCCCACCCAGAAAACTTCAAGTTCGTCCAATCACCTTGTCTTAGCTTTATAAACATGAAACCCTGTATAAATAACATTGAAGAAATGCAAAGACACATTGGCATTAGAGTTACTTCAGAATAAACACGAGTAACATTTTAATGTGACTATTTTCTAAAGGAGCAGAGTGATTTTTTTTGCAATGTATCAGCTGATGACTTGAAGCAAAAACAGAAAAGCAAAGTCAAATTTCACCAACTTCATCGAAATCTGAATTATTTGTGCTTAAAGCAATGGTTCACTCACCTGAAAATGGAATGTATATGGAGTCCAGAATAACTAGCAGGCATTTCCAATTACAGTAACCCCAGCCTTAAGGAGCAAAAGCCAGATGATAGATACTTTTTTAAAATACATAATGGCGGGATCCCTGGGTGGCGCAGCGGTTTGGCGCCTGCCTTTGGCCCAGGGCGCGATCCTGGAGACCCGGGATCGAATCCCACATCAGGCTCCCGGTGCATGGAGCCTGCTTCTCCCTCCGCCTGTGTCTCTGCCTCTCTCTCTCTCTCTCTGTGACTATCATAAATAAATAAAAAATTAAAAAAAAAATTTAAAAAAAATAAAAAAAAATAAAAAAAAAAAATACATAATGGCCTAAAATCCTTAACATCTTTTTTCTTATTTTCTTACTTGAAGTGTTTGAAACTCATTTTACCTCTAAAATTCTAATTGTAACCTACTTACTAGTAGGCCCTATCAGAGGAGGCCCTACCAGTTATCAAGACTTCTAAAGTCTAAATTGGGATGGTGCAGTTTTGGAGTGGGAAAGACACATTGATCAAGGCAACAGAGCAGAGGGCCCATCAATGTTCCAGGTCCATGAGGCAACCTTGCTACATAGAAGAGCTGACATGGGCCATTTTGCAGATGACTGAAGAGGTGGATGGGGGTTCCCAACCTCATACCATTGACAAAAATATATCCCCAGTACATTAAAAATTTAAGTGTACAAAGCATAGCTTTAAGACTCTTAGGAGGCAAATGAAGAGAATATCTTTACAAAGTTAGGGCAGGGGTCAACCCCTTAAAGAAGATGCAATGAAAAGTTTAATACATTTGGCTATTCCAAAGCTGAGAATTTCTGCTTATCAAAAGAAACCATAGACAAAGTAAAAAGGCAAGCCACACAATTGGAAAAGATATTTGCACTTCATGTGATTGGCAAGTGGTTAGCATTCAGTATTTACAATGAACTATAAAATCAATAAGAAACTAACAGAAATAAGAAAATAGGCAAACATCTTGCTGAAGGGGAAATATACATGGTAAATTCAATTGTGAAAAAAAAAAGTTCAACTTCATCATTAATCAGGGAAACACAAAACAAAATGTGATTTGTTTTCTATCTGCTTAATTGGCGAAACTGTAGAAATCTGACAATGTAGTATTGGTGAAAATGCGATTCAAAAAGAATTCCCATACCCTGCTAGTGGCTTATTAACTGATACAACCTTTCTAGAATTAAATTGAAAAAAAAAAAGAAAAGAAAAGCTTATAAACCAGATTCCACTCTGAACTACATATTCCAGAGAAACTCTTGGATCTGTGCACCTGGAGACACATACAAATTCACTGGGAATGGAATTGTTTGTAATAGCAAAAATGGAACAGCCCAAAATGTTTATGAACAAGAGAATGAATAAACAAGCTGTGGTATATTTCTAATAAAGTTGATCATGGAGCAGTGAAGATCAATGAACTAAAGTGATTCCAAAGCATGAAGGAATTGCAGGAACATGATAGTGATGAAGTGCAGGAGATTACATGCAACTTGACATCCTTTTTATAAAACTCAAAGAGGAGAAAGCCTCAGTATCGTATCCTGTTTATTTGAGATTGCACATACAGCATGTAACAATCTTTTTGAAAAACAAAAGAATGACAAACACAACATTCCAATAGTGGAATAACAGTAGATGTTGTCATATGCTGCTTTTTAAGTTGTGTGGTGAGGTCATGGGTGGGGTTTTATGACTGGGTTTCCAAGTTTATATATGTCATGTATATCCTTGTTCATATATCCAATATTTTATTGTCAGCAGAAGCATCATCACCTTCATCAAAAATGGGAAATACGGTCTCCGGCTTCCCTCTCCCCTTTCTTTTCTTTTTAAACCATTTTTTATCTTTATATTTTAGAAATAGCAAGAGAGAGAGAATGGGGATGTGGCAGAGGAGGAGGGACAAGCAAACTCCCCTCCTAGCATCGAGCCAGATGTGGGGCTCAATCCCAGCACCACAAAATTGTGACCTGACCCAAATCAAGAGCCAGGTGCTCAACTGACTGAGCCACTCAGGCAACCCATTCCCTCTTTTTTTCCAGAACTAAACCACAAACCCTCACAAAAAGCTCACTCTCCTTCCATGCATTTTCTCAGCATGAGCTTCAGAGCACCTTCATTCTTCCCTTGATTTCGCCAGTTTTCTCCTGTTCATTCTTTTCTCCAACCACCCCCCTTGCTCTCTTGGCCTAGGTAGTCCTCACAGGCTCATGGATCCACATAAACAGGCAAGCTAGCCAGACCCAGTACTCCCAAGACCCTAGCCTTGGATTAAGGCTCAAGCCCCACTGGCCTGGCTGGCAGAGGAGGTTGGACGGCAGGGCCCTCGCACGGCAGGACCCCAAGAATCATCAGCAGAGAGGCCAAGTCAACAGTTCTGATGCCTGAGCTAAGGGAATACAAAGGGACTCGCAGACCATTTTGTCATGTATTTAGTAAACCCTTAGCATGATTCTAAGAGCGTATACCTTATTTAGCCCAGGCTTGAACAGATTCTGAATAAGTAGGGATAAGATGAATAGCATCTAATCTCACATAGTGCATCGACTGAACTTGAATTCAGGGTGCCAGGTTTCTATAAATTATTTAAACAGACGGATTAAATTTTTTTATTTCATGTTCCTAAGCTGAATTTTACACATGGGTCATGGGAGATTGAAGAATTGATTCCATTTCTTCACTCTTTCCCATACCCACAGCTTTTACCATGTGACTAGAGATCCCTGCCTGGAAATCCCTGCTCCTTGTCTCCAGTGCAGGTGTGTGACTTGGAGATGCAAATGGAGCCATTCTGCCTCCACCTCAAGAGGACTATGCTCATGGCAGTCTGCTCATCCCAGACAGATGAGAGCAGACCTGGTTGGAACCTGCAAGCTGGAACCAGATCCAGATGAGATCAGCAAAGTTGTCCTTTGCCAGCCTGCAGATGCACGTGACATAACAAATGTTTATGGTTGTATGCCACTGAGATTTGAGTGTTTGACATCATGTTGTATTGTCACCAGGGGGCTGATATACTGTCTGAGGACTACATAGCTTTCCAAGGGTTATCATGTACCAAAGGAGGCGCTTGGCAGTAATGACACTTCTCACCACCACCACCACCACCACCACCGCCGCCGCCGCCATCAACCCTTATCATCGTCACCATTAGGAAGACATAATTGCTACCAGCTCTGAAGCAAAGTTTCCGACTTTGATTCCTGGCTCTCCCTCTTAATAGCTCTGTAATCCTGGGCAAGTTCCTACTTTGAGACCAAGTTTTGTTTTGTTTTTTGTTTTTTTTTGTATATATATTTTTTTTATTGGAGTTCAATTTGCCAACATAGCATAACACCCAGTGCTCATCCCATCAAGCATCCCCCTCAGTGCCCGTCACCCAGTGACCCTAACCCCCCACCCACCTCCTTTTGCACCACCCCTTGTTCGTTTCCCAGAGTTAGGAGTCTCTCATGTACTGTCACCCTCATTGATATTTTCCACTCATTTTCTCTCCTTTCCCCTTTATTCCCTTTCACTATTTTTTATATTCCCCAAATGAATGAAACCATACAACGTTTGTCCTTCTCCAACTGACATACTTCACTCAGCATAATACCCTCCAGTTCCATCCACGTTAAAGCAAATGGTGGGTGGTTGTCATTTCTAATACCTGAGTAATATTCCATTGTATACATAGACCACAACTTCTTCATTCATTCATCTTTCGATGGACACTGAGGCTCCTTCCATAGTTTGGCTATTGTGGACATCGGGGTGCAGGCATCCTGCCATTTCACTGCATCTGTATCTTTGGGGTAAATTCCCAGCAGTGCAATAGCTGGGTCATAGGGTAGCTCTATTTTTAACTCTTTGAGGAACCTCCACACAGTTCTCCAGAGTGGCTGCACCAGTTCACATTCCCACCAACAGTGCAAGACAGTTCCCCTTTCTCCGCATCCTCTCCAACATTTGCTGTTTCCTGTCTTGTTAATTTTCCCCATTCTCACTGGTGTGAGGTGGTATCTCGTTGTGGTTTTGATTTGTATTTCCCTGATGGCAAGTGATGCGGAGCATTTTCTCATGTGCTTGTTGGCCATGTCTACATCTTCCTTGGTGAAATTTCTGTTCATGTCTTTTGCCCATTTCATGATTGGATTGTCTGTGTCTTTGCTGTTGAGTTTAATAAGTTCTTTATAGATCTTAGATACTAGCCCTTTACCTGATATGTCATTTGCAAATATCTTCTCCCATTCTGTAGGTTGTCTTTTAGTTTTGTTGACTGTTTCTTTTGCAGTGCAGAAGCTTTTTATCTTGATGAAGTCCCAATAATTCATTTTTGCCTTTGTTTCCCTTGCCTTCATGGATGTATCTTGCAGGAAGTTGCTGTGGCCAAGTTCAAAAAGGATGTTGCCTGTATTCTCCTCTAGGATTTTGATGGATTCTTGTCTCACATTTAGATCTTTCATCCATTTTGAGTTCATCTTTGTGTATGGTGTAAGAGAGTGGTCTAGTTTCATTCTCTTGCATGTGGATGTCCAATTCTCCCAGCACCATTTATTAAAGAGACTGTCCTTTTTCCAGTGGATAGTGTTTCCTGCTTTGTCAAATATTTGTTGACCAGAGTTGAGGGTCCATTTCTGAGTTCTCTACTCTGTTCCATTGATCTATGTGTCTGTTTTTGTGCCAGTACTGAGACCAAGTTTTCTTATCTTCTTACTGTGGCTCTTCTTGGGGATTCCCGGTGCTTATTCACATATTAAAGACTCCAAGTGGGACACCTGGGTGGCTCAGTGGTTGAGCATCTGTCTTTGGCTCAGGACGTGGTCCCGGAGTCCCAGGATCAAGTTCCCTACAGGGAGCCTGCTTCTCCTCCCTCTTCCTGTGTCTCTGCCTCTCTCTGTGTGTCTCTCATGAATAAACAAATAAAATCTTAAAAAAATAAAATAAAGTAAAAAATAAAGACTCTGAGAAGTTCTATAATAAAGAAAGCTTTACATTTCTTTAATCTGGTTTTCTCCAAAGTTGTTTAACCATGAAATCCTTTGATTTGCAGAAAAGCATTTAGTATCTCACGGGACACACATTGCTTGGGACAGAAAATTGGTTTTCACGTGTTGTTTAGTGGCCAGTAACATGGTCAGATAAGTCTTCCATGCAGGGGAGTCTTTGCCTGGTCCTGAAATATTTTCTTTCTAGCGACAATAAAACTTTACTGCCCTTTTCTCATTTTTTCTGCTCAATAGAATAATGGTCAGCAAAGTCTTACTTTAACTTACCAGTTATAAGCATTAAGTCTTTGGGTAACTCCTCAAATATAATACAGAGCTTGATCCATTGAAAAGGAGAAACTTAACATGGAAATTATACCACCTACAGGATTACCAATTTTCCCTCATTTTTTCACATCCATGCACACTGTTCCAAAAGCCAAAACTTCATCCCTGAGCCCTTGCCAAAATACCAGGTTCATATTTTCTATTCTCTGGCTGAACATTTTTGCCAGTACCTGAAATGCAGAATGCCCAGAGTTCAGCCAACCATCAAGGGTAAGGGCTCCTCCTGGTTTCTTCAGTGTAATGACAGTGCCACTTTCGCTGGGCCCTGAGCTAGAAAACTCTGGGTTATGGGTCCTTTCTTTTGCTCACTTTTTTCTAAGACTGAGCAGTTACTGGGTCTTAAAGATTTGACCCCATCATGTTCTTTATATCAGTCACTTCTTTTTTACTTCTGATACTCAGGGTCAGGGGTGGCAAACTTTTTATGTAAAGGGCCAAATAGTAGGTATTTGAGGTTTTACAGGGTCATATGGTCTCTGTTGCAACCACACATCTCTGCCATTGTAGCTTGAAAGCCGCCATAGACAATATCTAAATGAATGGGCACAACTGTGTGCCAGTAACAGTTTGTTTATAAAATTTGCTGCCTGAGTAGGGTGGAGAGCTGTAGTTCGCTAGCTCCTGCTCTAGGCCAACCTTCTTTATCTTCACAGTTAAAACTTGTATTTGTTTAGGGATTTATAGGCTGATTTTTGCATGTGTGTATGTCTGTAATGCTTCACAAACTCCCAGCCATTCCACACTGCAAATATTATCTTAGCTGGCAGAGGAAGAAATTGAGTTTGGAGGAATTAAGAAACTTCTACAAGTCCATCAGATAATAAGTGGCAGAGCCAGGATTCAGACCTAAGTTTTCTGCCAGAAATCTGATAGTCTGCTCATGGAAACTATCTAGACCACTGGCTCCCCATCTTCTGCCTCCATCTGCAACATTTGTCCTTGTAAATGGCCACACCATTTTCCTCAGCTACAGCCTGCCTCTGCTCAAAGCCTTCTTGGCTCTCTATTTCTCAGCTGGGTACAGGCTCCTTTTCTAGTCTTGGAGATCTTCCACAGCAGACTCACAATTGCCTTTTCAACAATACCTACGTGGTGGTCCTGTTGAAATCATATTTGTCACCCAAGACCTATTTCCTACAAGACAAATTTCCTGTGAAGAACTGTCTGGTCAACCCAACTGTTAGGGATTGGATTCTCTGGGGGACAATCTCTGAGCCAAGCTAAACATGCAGGATGTTTATTAAGGAGTGTCCTTGGGGTTGACACCTGTGAAAGGGAGGGGTGAAGCAGGAGCTGCTGTGGAGCCTCAACAACAGGTCAAGCAATACATAGGGAACTCTGGACCAGAATTGTCCTTAACAGGTTATCCCAAGTTGAATCAAGATGTCCATGTTTTTACTTCCATATCAATTAGTCAGTGGATGTGGGCTTCTTAGGGAGGGGTATGACTTTGGATTAGGTGGTTCTCTGTAGATGGGACAGTTGAAGGTTGTATGTCATGAGCACTCCCAGCAGCTGGGACAATGAGCCCTTCACGGAGAGGGGATCCTCAGTGTCCACATCACACATATATTGAATTTCCTTGGAACTCTTTGATTCAACGTTTTTTATGCAATTTAGAATAATTTACTCTGTCCTACAGTTTTGTGTACTCTTGCATTTCCACATTTCCATACTTCTATTATTCCTTTCTTTGTAAGTTAAAGGAGACAGTATAGAAAGAGCATGGACTTCAGAGTCAGGTATAACTGGTTTGAATCTCAGCTTTACCTCTTAATAGCTGTCTGACCCTGGGCATACCCTTGAACCTGACTGGGCTCCCGTTTCCTCATACAGAAAATCCTAGTACCATAGTATCACAGAGTCTCCATGAGAACAGCATGAAATAACAAATGCAAAGTGCTTGGCTCATGGGAATGCTTGATAAATATTAGTTCCCCCTCCTTTTAAAAATATTATATTTGTTTTATTCATGAGAGACACAGAGAGGCAAAAACATAGACAGAGGGAGAAGTAGGCTCCCTGCAGGGAGCCGGATACAGGGACTCCATCCCAAGACCCTGGGATCATGCCCTGAGCCAAAGGCAGATGCTCAACCGCTGAGCTACCCAGGTGTCCCAGTTTCTTCCCTTTTGAAAGAAGAGATTCATTCTGATATCTACCAAAGCAATGATCAATTATCATAGTGCCATAAACATATAAGTCACTGGATTTATCTTTGTCAAATGGAATCTTGAAAGCTTCTTTAAATTCATTCCTACTACCTGTCCATGTTGGATCTAACCTAGAGATTTTGAAAAAAAAAAAAAAAAACTAAGTGAAAGAACATGAGAAGTGGGGGGGCAGGAATGGGGAGAGGGAAAATGGTATATGTGCTGCCGAATCGAGCACAGCGAGAGGGAAGATAAAGGGTCTTTTAATATTTCTTTGTATGGCTTTGAGTGTCTGTGTAGGCATGAGGCCATTGGGACCACTGGGTAAACACTTCATGAGTGTCTCTTGCTGGAAATCCATTATTTAAAAATGATCCATCTTAAGAACCATAGGGCAGCAACAAAATCACAAAAAATTAACCAAGTCCTTTGTTCTCATAGTTGGCAGTGCTTAATGACAGTTCTGGCCCTCTCTTTGAGGCTACAATCTCTTTTGCAGCAAACAGCAGTAAATGTCAACTCTGAAAGCCACCCAGTTTGACAACAAATGATTTAAGCACTAGGGGTGACAGGAAGACCATATTTTATGGAGCCATTGAGCTGGATTTGAGGACTTACTTTCTAGCATATTATATCAGATGGGCAAAAATGCCTACAGTAGCAGATGGGAAGTGTCAGCCTGGGAGCAGCCTGGGAGAGAGAAAAAGAGTGTGTGTATAAAATCAGCTTGTAGCAAAGGATAGAAACTCAAGCTGACTTCCCATATTTAAAAACAAAGAATTCTGGATATTCTTATAGTCCATTTTGCTCTAAGTACAAAATTCCAGAGAATGATACTATCCTAGTCCCAACTAGAAGCTGCTCATGCACCTTGGACGCTCTCGCTCATAACTTCCCAAGAAACCCTCGAGATTGAGCAATTGGAAGCAACTTCTTGATTTACCTGAAAATTCATCATTTCAATGGAATAATATAAATGGGATTTTGCAAAAAATTGTGGTGGCGCATACACAGGTATGCACGTGTGATAAAATTGCATGGAACTTAAACACTTATGAGTACAAATGAAACAAGAAATCTGAATAATATCCATGTCAATAATCTGGTTGAGATATTGTTCCATAGTTTTTGCAGGATGTCATCCTTGGGGGCCACTGGGTACAAGGCACATGGGATCTCTTTTAGTTCTTATAACCAGTCAATCTAAAATTATCTCAAAATTAAAAAAAATTTAATTAAAAAAGTAAAAAAAATTTTTAATTAAAAAAGTAAAGATGTTTTAGGGGTACCTGGGTGGCTCAGTCAGTTAAGCATCTGCTTTCAGCTTAGGTCGTGATCTTGGAGTCCTGGGATCTAGTCCCACGTGGGGCCCCCTGCTCAGTGGAGAGTCTGTTTCTCCCTTTCCCTCTGTCCCTCCCCCTGCTTGTGCGCATGTGCGCTCTCTCTCAAATAAGTAAATAAAATCTTTAAAAAATATAAAGATTAAAAAAATTTTTTTAAAAAATAGACCCCCCTCCAGACTTCACAACAGGCTATGCCTTTTACAGGGTGGTCCTCTTCCTATTTATGATAGAGCTTTAACTTTCTCAGCTAGTGGGAAAAGATGAATGGCTTACCCTGTTTTATTAATAATAACATGAGTTGGCCAGGACAGGAGGGAAATTACTCTTGATCACTGTCTGTGTGCATTACAATGACCTTATCTCGAAGATTTTTTCCATTGACATTTAAGAGAGAATATAAATATGGGTGTGCGTGTTTTAAGCAAGCCCCAAGAGACAGGAGCTCGAGATTACAAATCTTCAGAAGTGTTTTAATAGTCTGTCAAACTCAGTTGACAATGTTTTATCAATTATGGAAGCTATTTCCATAATGATAAAATTAATGGTTTAGAAGGAGATGGAGAATTTCTTTGACATCTAAGCACAAAAGTCATCCCAAGGGTTTTGCATATAAATCAAATCCAGTGCTCCCTCTGTTAATGAAGAGAACCCATTTCAAGAACAGACTTCAGTTCCAGAAACATCATTAGTGGGGAAGGAAATAATAAAGAAGGAACAGGGAAATGTTCCAGGATGTCAGATAAAAGGTGTGCCAGATTAAGAAAATACTAAATAGTCACTAAAATGAAGTCCAACATTACAGAAAACCCACACCACGCTGGTGGTGGTTGGGGTTATGGTTTTCATGCTCCTTATCTTCAATATGCATAAGGGGGGCAGGGAGGGACTCCCCCCAAAAGGAGAGTGTTATGATCTTGTCTCCCTTTCCCTATGCCTCCCTACATCCACACTCAGACCTTTTTGTTTTGTTTCGTATTGTTTTGTTTGAGAAAAAAAAATTATGGCCGCATCAACCAATCTAAGACAGCATTAAGGAATCCTTTTTCTAATGTTTTTACTATAGCGCAATAACTTCCCCCTTTTCACTTCTTAATTCCGCCTCCTTGTCTTCTATCCTTATTGTCCATTTCAGATTTATTTAGTAATGCTCCGCCATGCTGGAGGAAGATTAAAGATGAACCCCTTTATCCCTTAAATAACTTTAAAGTCAAATAAATGAATACACATTAAATGAGTCTGACATAAGATAACATTTTTTATTTTCTCAAGCTATTTCACAGAGGGATAATATCCCTCACATCGAAGGCACTAAGTGCCCTTGTGCTTCTGTAGTAAAATTGATGGTTTCATTTATTATTGTTAATGCTGGCAATGAACTTGACCGGTGGGTTTGTCCAGATCAACCATACCCAGAGCCTTTCATTACAAAACCTCAAGAGGCAGAAGCTGACACCAAGAAGAGGCAAATGGCAGATGAGGTTGTTGTTGTTTTTTTTTTTTCCCTCCATCTGCCATGTTATAATCACAGAAAACTTAAATTTAATTCTTTGAAGATCTTATTTTCTTGTTATTTGAAAATACTAGGGTTCAACAGGTTGGTTAGGGATCATCTAGGGATCCACTGATCTTGGTCAAAAAGTTAGTTCCACAAGGATATTTTGTGACTATCTTTTGGAGACTTTGACCAGGAATCATTATGTTTGATTTTTTTCTTTCATCTAGCAAATGGGGCATTCTGAATTTAAGCTTTTGAGGACAGGGATTGTTTATCTTTGTTTTGTTTTCTTTATTTATTGTTTTATTTATTCATTTATTTAAAGTGGACTCCACTCTGGGCATGGAGCCTAATGCAGGACTTGAACTCATGACTCTGAGATCAAGACCTGAGTTAAATTCAAGAGTCCAATGCTTAACCAACCAACGGAGCCCCCCAGATACCCCATCTTTGTATCTTTTATAAGAATGGATCCCAATGTCTAACCTAGACCTCCTGAATTTCCACCCATGTGACCACTTTTCTCTCTCATTTTCTCTTCCTCCTTTTCCACTTATTCACCAGACTCTTCAGAGGAGTCCCATGGCTCTTCATATCTCAGGATAATGGCTAAAGTCCCCAGCATCACTTTCCAGGCCCTGCATGATGTGCCCCCTACCTACTTCTACAGCCACACTGCCCTTCTGCCTTTCTTGAGCCTTTGAAGCCCTTTGTCACCATGGAAAGACCTCATCATGTCCTCATGGGAGTCTTCCTGGGTTCTTTGACCATCTCATCCCTCACGAACAGCACTCAGAGCACACATCTGTCCTAGCAGCCCCCACCAAGTGGTGATTTCCATGTATTTGTGAGCTTTTAAAAATTAATTCCTGGTGGGATCCCTGGGTGGCGCAGCGGTTTGGCGCCTGCCTTTGGCCCAGGGCACGATCCTGGAGACCTGGGATCGAATCCCACATCGGGCTCCCGGTGCATGGAGCCTGCTTCTCCCTCTGCCTGTGTCTCTGCCTCTCTCTCTCTCTCTCT
This sequence comes from Vulpes lagopus, assembly GCF_018345385.1. Lineage (NCBI taxonomy): Eukaryota > Metazoa > Chordata > Mammalia > Carnivora > Canidae > Vulpes > Vulpes lagopus. The sequence goes on along the minus strand of NC_054836.1, from coordinate 41,704,373 downwards.
CTCTGTGACTATCATAAATAAATAATTTAAAAAAATTAATTCCTGGCTTCTTCAATTAGACCATAACTCTCTTCTTGGCAGCAATTGTTTCTTTTTCTTGCTTTGCCATTAAATCCCCAGCACTTAGCATTATGCTTAGCACATTGTGAGTATCCAATAACTATTGAACAGATTCATGAATGAATTATGCAAAAATGTTTTATTGATGGCCAAGCTTGGACATGGGTGGGAGTCAGAAAGAAGGGAGTAGAGGAAAAGCAGAGAGAGACAGGGACTGTACCGTATATTGAAATATTTTACAAAAGCAAAGAAGAATCATGTAATTAGATCCCAAACACAAGAGGATTGTACCATGTAAATCAAACTCACATAAGTATGCAGGGTTGATTTTGCAGTTTCTTGAGCACCAGCCAAGAATGATACTCAGTGCTAGGGCCACAGGAATGGAAAAAACACCCTAAGTTCCTGCTGTCAGAGAGCTTGAGTTCTACATTTTCAAATAAATATTTAAATATGTATGCTGATGCTAGAGCTATGTAGAAAAACTACGTAGGATGAGTAGACAGTATAGAAGGTGTTAATAGTGTGATTAGAGAGGCCTCTTTCATGGGGAGAGACTTGAATGAAACCAGGAAGGATATTTGTGGATCTCGGAGCAACAGTTTTCTTTTCTTAAAGTTGAGCAACTTCAAAGGCCCTGAGGCAGCAGTATGCTTGGTAGAGGAACAGTTGGGAATGCAAGTATCACCTTCAGATGTTGGGTTTTTAAATCCTACTTCTCTCTCATTAGTGCTCTCCTTCTCCCTTCTCTGGGTAAGTTCTCTTGGGCCTGGTTGGGGAAGGCTCTACTCCCTTCAGCTATGAGGAATCTCAGTTATCCTATGTAAAAGTATCCAGCAACTATGAGTTTTGAGGGGCCTTACACCTCATTCTGTCTTAACCCTGACTTTTTGACCTTCCTGCCTGATGCCAACAGTGGCCTTGCTATCTCTTGACTGTGACAGCCAACCGAGCGCTGCCAGATTGACCTGGGATCAGGTTTTTTTGTGGTGATCACCCCTTCTCAGAGCTGCTCCCTCACACTTCCCTAGGTTCCTGGAGCAGAGGCAGCATGGGTGAGCCATCAGCAATCCTTGCCAAGGTGTCATCTGATAGATTTTCAGTGTTACCCTTCCAGAGGAAATGTCAATGTCAAAAATACCAAGTGATTTCCCAATACATTCTTCTTCTTTTTTTAAAAGATTTTATTTATTTATTCAGGAGAGAGAGAGGCAGAGACACAGGCAGAGGGAGAAGCAGACTCCCTGTGGGCAGCTCTATGTGGGACTTGATCCCAGGACCCCGGGATCACACCCTCAGCCAAAGGCAAATGCTCAGACACTGAGCCATCCAGGTGCCCCTCCCAAAATACTCTTCTTAAAAGGATATTGAAGATGCTGTAATGCAGGAGACGTGGCTATTTCAGCTTAGTGTGTCCCTGGTATAGTCTCTGAGTTATCAGAACATTGAATTTGACTAGCAATGTCATTGGTGGTTTTGCATCTCCTGGGAGAGGGAGTTGGTGCCATCGATGGCTCCCTGGGTCTTTTCTGGGTGGCACACCTGTAGAAAAGGATGTGAAAGACAAACACCACCACCCTTCCCTCAGAAACATATCTTAATGCTCAGTGACAGTTCTGGAATCTGCTTGGCTACTTTCTGTCATTCCTCTGAAATGTGACAAATGTTTGCATTTCTCTTAGGAAGACACCGTTAATCTCAAGATGGATAAAATAACATGCAGTTTCACGGCAGTTTGGTTTTTAACAAATGCAACTAAAAATTTCTAAGGGGTGGTGGAGAAGACTGTAACAATGGTGCACATGGAGAAAGTAACATTATTGCCCTAACGTGCTGTTAATGCAAACTCAAATACTGTAACAAGGAGAAATAATATCTCCTTCTTCAAAGCTTGAATAGGACAGAAGGAATTCTCTTAAACTTTTAAAAGTTATTATAAGATCAGCTTATAAGCAACAGCTATGAAAGTACAGGTGAGAATGTGGATTCCAGGTACATATAGGGTGCAAGAGTACATTTGAGAACAGCAGTCCTCTCATGACCTTCCTGCTAGCAATATCATATATTCCCCAGTTAGTGATCATTAACCATCAAGTTATTGATAGAAAGTGCCTCTTTGAACATTTGTTCAACCCAATAGTTGGGTGTTTGAACAACAGTTTCTGTTACAGGACTTACTAACACATCAAAATAATATTTATTAAACAAATGACACATAATACTGATCTCTATTCCTTTGTTCATATTTCTAATTTGTTCTGTTGGAAGTAGAGTGTTTGGAGATCAAAGGCCTCTACTTGGATCTTTATTTGCTGCTTAACTGAAGACAATGAACATCAATGACCGCATGTACCTTTTCTGATGAACTCACACAAACACAGATGGAGTGTGTGTGCTGTAATTTAAATTAAAGAGTTCCACACTTACACATTCAGATTATACTTAACTTATAAAATGGATGAATGTGCATAAAAATATAGATAGGTTGAACTTGGTAGTGGGCATTCCTTCCTTTCCGCCTGCCCTTGTCTATTGGCATTCCAATTTCCTTTGAGGGAATTAGGGAATCCCAAGACGAGTCTCCCAGGAGATGCATGGTGTAAGAATCCCTTTGGCTTAAATTTGCCAGAAAAAAGTCTCCTTTGCTTTTAGCCAAGAATCCTAACTGATATACCCTTTATGAAGAACAAGATAAATAAGTAAATACATAGTGGTCAGAATTTCAGATATATTTAATAACTATTAATCTGATGAAAAACTAAAAATTAATTTTGGTCAGTATTCCAAGATGATTCAAGGGGAAAGGAACTTTGCATATATGTATGTACATTCTACTTAGGCACCGGATTATCTTCCAACAGTGACATAATCTCATGTTTTTTCTCTATAAATAGTAGATAGGAAAAGACCATATCTAACTGTCAACGAACATGGTGAAGTAAATGGGTTAATAGTCATGCTTCATCTGAAATGTCTTTGGATGAAAAGTGCTTTGTTAGAACAGCAGATTATTACTGACTGCTCACTGGGGTATGAAGAGGAGAAAAATCAATAGTCACTAACTTCCCTGGTCAATAGTGTTTTCTAAATCCCTATGCAGTCTGACCTGAGTTATTTCATTTTTTTTTTTTTAAAACAGGGAGTGATGAGCACAAAAACAGCATAGAGTAGGATGTTTCTGACATTGAAAAACAATTATCTACTATTTATTCTTCTCCCCTTGTCCACTCATTAAAACTCGGCACCCAGGCAGATCCAGTAGGGGCAGGGAATCGCTGCCAGTTCCCACCTCACATACTCAGATTTTGCCGTAGGAGCACCTTACTCCATGGGCTACTGAGATAATGAGCCATTTCCTTTTGTGTTCTTTGTCCAGGATGCATAGAACGTTCGCTGTAAAAGGTACTTTAGAGATCATTTGGTTTAACCCTGTCATCTATTGGAGGAGAAAACAGAAGTTAGTCTAATTTGGGTGTGGGAGAGCAGACAGGACTTTTATTTCTAGACATGACTTCAATCCTTTCACTAAAGCCCTTGAATCTCTTCCACAGAAATCATCTTAAGGCATGGTGCTTTGGTCAGTGCCTTGCCCAGTAGAACCATAGATTTCTTTAATGCTGTAGCCAACCCTGTGCAATAGAACTTTCTGCCGTGATGGAAATAGTCCATATAAGCACCACTGATGGGACTAATGGGCACTTGACTAGTCTGGCCCCTGTGACCAGACCAACTGAATTTTTGTTTAACTTTTTATTGTGGATGCACAGAGAGTTTTCCCCTATTTTCCTTGCAGCTTCCCTGGGACGTTGACAACTTACACAACCCCCACTGCATTTGTCAAAATGAAGAAATCAACCTTAGTATGATACTATTAACTAACCTACAGGCTTTAAAAAATATATTGTATTTATTTATTCATGAGAGACACAGAGAGAGAAAGAGGCAGAGACATAGGCAGAGGGAGAAGCAGGATCCACGCAGGGAGCCCCATGTGGGACTCGATCCCTGGATCTGGGATCACAGCCTGGGCTGAAGGAAGACACAATCGCTGAGCCACCCAGGCATCCCTAACCTACAGGCTTTATTCACATTGCACCAGCCTTTCTATTACTGACCTTTCATCTGTTCTAGGATCCAGTCCTGGATCCCACATTGTATTTATACATTATGTCTTCAGAGTCTTGAAGACCTGAAAATTTAGTTTGATTTCATCTTAGTGTAAATGGCATGTGGTTAGTGGCTCCTGTAAGGGACAGTGTAGCCATGGAGTGTGCAAAACACGTTTACCTCCATTACCTTCTTTAATTTAGACACCAGCCCAGCGAGGAGCCTTTATTACTCTTGAGTTATGGCAGAGGAAGTTGAGGCCCAGAGAACGTGTGACTTAACTCTTGTCACATCACTAGTGAGTAGCCAAGTGTTTGAAAGCTCCTAGGGTTTTCTGACCCTCGGTGTCACACATTTTCCACTCTACTACAGCTGCTTCCTCACAGTGACACATGTGACTTAACACTCACAGGAGACTCTGATGTAACATTTATTACTAAGATATGTGGAAAAATCTATATGTCTTAGGACATCTTTTAAAAAGCAAACAGCCCTTTGGAGTGGAAAAGGTCTCAGTATTCTGGAAGAATGGCTTCTCCTCCCCTTGACCTCTAGATAGATGTTGGATCCCGGACCCCAGTCTTGGGACCTCGTCTGTATTTACACTCTCTCCCTAAGTGATCTCATCCTGTTCTGTGGCTTTAAATAACATTTATAAACTGATAGGCCCCAAATTTATATCTCCAGGCCAAACCTTGCCCTGAAACTCCACCTGCTTCCCTCTTGTAGTCACGTGAATGACTGTTGGCATCTCTAACTGAGAATTCTTAACATCGCACCCTCCGTGAGGCCCCCAGGCCAGGCTTCTCCAAGCCTTCCCATCTCCGGAAATGGCACCACACTATTCATTTTCAGTTACTCAAGCTGCAAATCCACAGGTTGTTCTTTATTCCTTTCTCTGTTATTCTCATTTGTACCATGTAAACCATCTGCGAGGGTTGTTTCTTCAACACGTACCCATTATCGCCCCATCCTTTCTCACTCAGGCATAGCATCCTGCTAATCAGCCTCCATCAAATCTTGTACCTTTTCTCTTTTGAGTCATCTAACAGCTTTCCATTGCTCTTCATTTTTTTAAAAAAGATTTTATTTATTGATTCATGAGAGACCCAGAGATATAGAAAGGCAGAGACACAGGCAGAGGGAGAAGCAGGCTCCATGCAGGGATCCCAATGTGGGATTCGATCCTGGGACTCCAGGATCATGCCCTGAGCCAAAGGCAGATGCTCAACCACTGAGCCATCCAGGCATCCCTCCATTGCTCTTCAAATAAAATCCAGCCACCTGGTGACGGCTTAAAAGGCCCTAGGTGATCCCCTATCTATCTCTGACTTCACTCTCTCTATTCTCCATTCATGACATTCCAGCCAAAGCAAATTCCCATCAAACTGAAAACTCAAGGCCACCAAATAAGAACATGTCCACCTCAGAGTTTTGCAGCTACTGTTCCCTCTGTCTGGAAGTTCCACCGCCAGATCTTCACAGGGCTACTTCCTGTTATTAGCTTAACCGCCACCCCCTTCTAGAGACCTTTCCTGACCACCCACTCACTCTCTACTACTGTGCTCCAATTATTTTCTTAGGAGCAGTTATTCATTCTGAAATGATCTCATTGTCCTTTTCATTCCTGATCATCTCCAACTGGAATGTCAGCTCTATAGGACTAGAGACCTCATGTCTCTTGGGCACCATATCTCTAGTGCCCATAAATGTTTGGTACATGGTAAAAGCTCAATAAATACTGTTGAGAGAATGAGTGAGAGAGGGCTCACACATGAATATTTATTTTCTGGGCCCTCGTAGTAATGAAAACCCATTCTTATTACCTGGTGAATGGTTTTCAGAGTGGCACTCGGCCAATTATTGGGTCTGTCTCTCCAGTGAGATCAATAACATGGTCAGCCACAGCAACCTGGGCCTCAGTCATGTGGATAACAAAATAACACACCAGAAGTCAAAATATCATTTTTTTTTTTTTTTTAGGCAAAGCCACAGTAACAAATAAGCTCCAAACCTCAGTGGTTTTACTTACACGGCGCAGGCTGGGTCACTTTCCAGGGTGCCTCTTCTCCACGTGGCAATGCAGGAGTCTAGCCCGTGTTGGTGTTAGGATGCTGCCATCACAATAAATGCCTTCCTGGTCTCGCAGCAGGCAAAGAGAAAGCTGACCGTTCCCACACCAGCTTCTAAATGCTCTGGCCCAGAAGTGACAGTCACTGTGCCTGACCACAGCCCTCTAGCCAGAACTGCCCACAAGGCTGAGTAATCGCAAAGGGGCTTGCCATATAGAGGCCCCATAAGTGCCTATGTGATGAGTGGAAAAGTCTCCGCAACAGTCTACCCTCGAACACACATACAACTACAAACACCTCTCCAAGGAGGCTTGTCCAAAGTCCCAACTAATCATTGCATACAGCTCTTCGTCCAGGATCTCCGGGAGGGTAGGGGGTGTGTGTGTGCTAGAGGTGGCATCTCCATCAGAGCAGGATGAAGCTTATTGTGGTCCAGAGACCCGTCAACTAAAGCGACGTTCTCTGCCTTCCCCCACACCCAATACGCAACAGTGCCACGGGGACGGACAACCACAAAACACACTCCCTTTTGGAAAAGAGAAGATTGTAAGATGCATAGTGACCTCTGGTCAGTAACAGAGCCCAGAGTTCAACATGACCTTTGGTTCCATCTCTGGAAGTCTTTTCCTTTTTCATTAATTTCCTGGGTTAAATATGAAATGAGTGTTGGGGAACATGCTCTCCTAGAGAGATGCATGGCTCTCTCAGCCCACTTCTTGCTTGTAAAATATTAACTCTCTTGGGCAGCCTGGGTGGCTCAGCGGTTTAACACCAACTGCGGCCCAGGGCGTGATCCTGGGGTCCCGGGATCAAGTCCCACATCGGGCTCCCTGCATGGAGCCTGCTTCTCCCTCTGCCTGTGTCTCTGCCTCTCTCTCTCTCTCTCTCTCTCTCTCTCTCTCTCTCTCTCTCTGTCTCTCATGAATAAATAAATAAAATCTTTTAAAAAAATATTAACTCTCCAATCGTCTCTTTCAAACCAACAGTAATTTTCTCCTCTATCTGCTTCCAGCCAATTCTATGAGCCGGCAATGACACCCATCATTTCATTGTTGTGAGGTTGCTTCGGAGAAATGATTTAATCTCTGTGTCCTTGCTCTCTTGCCTCTGCCACGCTCCACGTCTCATCTCAACTTCACATTGCTGTCTGCTTTGGGGGCACGGTTACTCCTTTCATAGGATTTTACCCTGAGTCTTTTTATCCAACAGAAAGCTATTTTTGAGCACCACATCATTAGTCTGATTCCTTTCCCTAAATTGCTTTGGGTCGAATGTTTTCTCAGTATTACTAGGAATCATGAAGTGGTCCCTTGACTAAATTTATCAGGTCTCAAATTTTGGAATGTATCTCCTTTCTTTTCTTCTTGTGAAACAGTCATTCTTTCTTGAGCTCATCTCTTTCTCTTGATACTTGGCCGCACATGGTCTATAGCGGCCCCTTCCTTGGAGCGATAGACTTACAATCCTGTGATCTCCTACGTGATTGCAGGCAGTAGACTTGCACAACAGGAAGTACTATGTTCCCAAAATTGGACACTAATCTCCTCACTGTCCACTGCCTAACTAGTGAGGCAGTGCTGCCTATTTCGCTCCTGAGTACTTCTGTTATTGCAGTACCCCTGGGCTAGGTGATCTCCCAGATTCCTTTAAACTGTAAGGGCCTCTGATTCTAAGATGATGCAATTTGCTTTCTCCTACAGTAAAATCCTGGTTTTGGAACACTTTTGTTAAGCATGTGCATTAGGCCCATAAAGAAATCAGTATACAGAGCAAATACCGATGTGTATTTTCCTCCTGCACTTGCTTAATTAAAAAGAGCAGAAGGAGAATAAAGGGGCAGCAGTGTGGTCTTGAGTTGTCAGTCTTCCATATTTTTGGTGGATGGTTCCATGTCCTCCAGGAGAAGAACAAGAGGCAGGGAACAATGGGAAAGGCAGGCCAGTATGATAAGGGAGGGAGGAACAGAGAGCTAAAGAATGTAATTGAGAGGAATAATTCCTATAGTCAAAGAGGGTGTGGTGGGCGACGGCAGGAAGGACTCCACCTTTTTGAGTCTCTGGCGGCTGCTCAGGCAAGGAGTTTATGGCAAGCTTCAGCAAGCGACTCAAGAAAGAGGCAGGGTTAATACTTAAAGCTCAGCATCTTAGAGAGCGCTGGTAATGCCAGGCTTCAGTGACTTTCTTTAGGGTATTTGAAATTCTATTAATCCTGGGCTTTGGAAGAGCCATAGCTAAATTAAGGGATGGGACTATGGTCATAGTAGAAACTGACGGTAGAGTGAGAACAGCAGAGAACGGCTAATTTGACTTTGGGCAAGTTGACTTGACCCCTCCGAGTGTCACTTTCTTCATCTGTAAAATGGGGATAATAAAAATATTTAGATTGTGGTGAGGAATAAATAGGATAATGCACGTAAACAGCATCTAGTTAGTGTGAGCAATTGCTGGTGCTGGCGGTAACGATGCTGCTGGTGATAATGATGCCAGGTAGGAGGTAAGAGAGGTTCTTAGCCTGGTCTGTACATTACAAGCACCTGGGAGCTTTTAACAACCCATGCCTAGGAGGCACCTCACCCATTAATCAGGATTGCTGAGGGGGCAGGATCCAGATATTAGTACTCTAATATCTCCCCTGTCGATTCCAGTGTGCAGTCAATGTAGAGAAGCCCTGGTTAGGAAGAACACTTCTGGAGAGCAGGGATAACTTATTAACATCCAATGCTTCTAAAAGCATTGGATGTTAACTGGGCAAATTTTCAGAGATGTGACAAAGAATGGTCCACAAGAGTTGTAGATGTGGATCCATCCATTCATACAATTGTTCAACAAACCTTTCACTCAATCCTTTTATTTACTTTCCTCTGGTTGAACAAGACAGAGAAGCTATTCTTGGGGATATAACAGTCAAGTGCAGAGCTAAATAATAAAACCAATCCCAAACTTGAACGGCGGTGGCTTCCACAAAGGATGGGTCACAGGGGGACCTTGACTATTTTTATCAGGGCTAAATTCTTTTAAAAAGAAGCAACGAGGGCACCTGGGTAGCTCAGAGGTTGAGCATCTGCCTTCCGCCTAGGGCATGATCCTGGGGTCCTGGGATCGAGTCCGGCACCCAGCTCCCTGCAGGGAACCTGCTTCTCCCTCTGCCTATGTCTCTGCCTCTCTCTCTCTCTCTCTCTCTCTCTCTCTCTCTCTGTCTCTCATGAATAAATAAATAAAATCTTTAAAGAAAAATAAAAAAATTTTTAAAAAGCAGCAGCGACATCAGTACATCAAAGATTTGTTCAATTTGGATGGCGAGGATGTGGGTATTTTTTACATTCTGTTTTGCACATTTCTCTTTGGGATATTTCATCAAAGAAGAAAACACTACATGTGCTAAGTGCTATGATATGGGATAAGTTAGGATGCAGAGGGAACCAAGAGTAGGACCCCCGCCCCGAGTGGGTGGGGGTGGGGTGGGGAGGAGAGTCAAGGAAAGCTTTCAGGAAACATTGGCACTTCTAAAATAGGAAGGTGTCATAAGAGGATTTGCATTTTAGAAAGAACAACAGGAGAAGGCAGAGATAGGGAGCCGGATGTATCATTAAAAGACCATTTGCCCCTGATGTGAAATGTGAAAGGCCTAGACTAAAGCGCCTACAGTAAGGATGGGGAGGAGGAGCAGACACCAGAGACATTCTGTAGTGAGGTGATAAAGCCAGATACAGATGCAATTGGCTGTGCGAGGTAAGCAAGAGGAAATCTGGACTGCCTCTTGAGTTCCTGGCATGGGCTTTTGGGCAGACATAGTTCATGGCATCAGCTAGGGCCTTGAGGATGAGCAACAGATTAGCGCAGAGGGAAGTTCATTTGGTGAATGGTGCTCGTGGTACACCTAAGTGTCCACATCAACGGAATACACGGGCTCAGGAGAGAGGTCCAAGCCTGAGGTGTTGATGTGGGATCACGGCGTATGGTTCATCTCTTGAGAAGACAGAATGGCTTCAGACAATAGGGTGACCCATCCAGAGCCCTTGAACACGCCCTTACTTGGCAATCATGAGGATTGGGACGAGAAGAAAATTCTTCCAAAGAGGCTAAGAAGAATCAGAGGTAAAATCAGGAGGGAATTCTGATCCAGCCCAGGCGTAGGTGTGACTATCAAGTAGAAAGTAACCCAGAAGATAAAAAATTACGTCAACAGGATACCCATGAAAGGTATCACTACATATAGCAATTTATTTGCAGGCTAATGGTGATTACAAAAGCTATTTCAGGACACAAGGCTGTAGAGGGTGAACTCGTAGCATGGCAGGTACTCATTAAACGTTTGTTGGATTGCAATGCACTGGATTAATGCCATCATGGAATAAGCCATGAGCCTTGAGGCAGGGGTAGGAGATTTTGGAGAAGGATTGAGGCCTTTTATTGGGCTTCTCAGTCTGGCCCAGGAACAGTGGTTCTGCTGATGAATCTAGAGAGAAGACTCCCTTTTCCTAGGGGTGTTTGAATTTGCTTTTGCCAACATTCTGCAGCTCTGATCCACTATCAGGAAGTGTCACCCCTTTGCCTTATATAGAAACAGCAAGCGAGAGGAAAACGAGCTGTGGGGGTGGATGACTCAGGGTATTTGGCAATGGGATAAATGAGCCTTTTACCTTCCATGGTGATAGACTGAGGGCCCTTGAGGCAAAGACTGCTGTCTGGTTCTCCTGGTTGTTCCTCCTCCTCCTATACTTTTGTATAGCTCCAAGCATGCCACCAGTAGCATCCACAGCAAACCATTAATTAGAGCCAGCTTCTGGTCCAGGTTTGAATAGTTCCCAATTGCCACATGGAACTGGGTGTGCGTGTGAGAGAGTGTCACCAACTATTATAACCAATACCAATCACCGACCTTAGTAGCAGATACAAATCTGGGGAGATCTACAAATTAGGGGAGAAATCCTATCAGGTCTGTTCCTGGTTGCATCTCTGGAACACAGTGCCTCATGCCTACCACCAGCAGACATTCAGAAAGTATCTGCTGCCTGACAGGGGGAATTTGGATGGAATCTTCTAGTACTGTGAATTTCCTTAATACCTTTTCTGATTTAAGCCACGTGAGTTGTATAGCTATGGTTCAACCAGAGACGCAGAACCCATCCATATATTAAAAGACTCAGTATTGGCTTATACTATTGTGGGAGCTGGCCAAGCACGTCCGAAATTTGTAGGGCAGGCAATTAGGAAGAGAAGATCAGAAGTAGAGCGGAGCTCGATGGGCAGGGCCGGAGCTGTTGTCCACAGGTGGAATTTCTTCTCTGTCTCTCCCTCTCTGGGAAGTCTCAGCCAGGCCTTCATTGGCTGCTAGCTGATTGAGTCAGGCTCACCCAGACTATCCAGTATGATCTCTCTTATTTATACTCACTAATGATTTTTTTTTTTTAAAGATTTGATTTACTCAGGAGAGACACACAGAGAGAGGCAGGGATAGGGGGTAGAGGGAGAAGCAGGCTCCCTGTGGGGAGCCGGATCAGGGACTGGATCCCAGGACCCCAGGATCATGCCCTGAGCCGAAGGCAGATGCTCAACCACTGAGCCACCCAGGTGGCCCCCTCATTAATGATTTCAGTGACATCTGCAAACCCCCCTCACAGTCCCATCCCGATTCGGGTCTAATGTCATAACTGGGGGGCTTGAGTTTAGCCAAACTGACATAAAAAAAAAAACCCACAGGTGGGTTTAAGACTAATGCATTGGAGACCTTGTGGATGAATAAAGAAAACAGGTACGTGTGCATGTAGAGAGAGGCAAAAGATGGTTCTGGAAGTCGTGGGACCTCCTTGCTCTCCCTGAGATCTGGAGTCTCACACAAGCCTATTTGGGGAAGGTCACCGGCGTCTCACAGGTTGCCCAGGGCAACCGTGGGGTTCCGCAGCCTTGGCACACTGGGGCAGAGCCGGGCCCAACGTTTCGGGGGGGCGTTGGGCCCCGAACCAGCAGCCCCGCTCGCTGCTCTCGCAGCCAGAGCCGCCGCGCGGGCCCCGGGTGAGTTTCTCCAGAGCGGCGCCAGAGGGCGCCCGAGGGGAGGGAAACCCGCGGGCCCGGAGGAGCCCTGCAGGTGCTGCGAGGCGCGCAGGCCGGGCCTGGGGGCTGGAGGCGGCCCTTCCCGGGCCCGCGCACCCGTCCGCGCTCCCTTCGGTGCGCGGCTCAGGCAGGAGGAGACAGCAGCGGCGAGCTAGAGCTAGCAGAGTCGCTCTTCCGCTTAAGGAGTGCGAGGGCGCGTTTGCTGGGGAGAACCTGGGGGCCCCAGGACAGGCAGGGGAGACGGGGCTATTTCTTCCCTCACTGGTCACATGGTGGCCCCTGCCACCTGCTCCCGAAACCCGTGGGCCACTTGTCTGGATGCTGGGAGCCAAGGAAGGCTCGCTGTCCCCCGGGGGGAAGGCACCTGGCCCCCCCAGTGGGTGCGCGCAGACCCGGCCAGGGCTCCCTGCCTTCCAGCTGCTGCAGCTTGCAGGCCCACCTGCATCGCCTCCCACTCAGGCGCCCCTCTCATCAGCAGCCCCACGCCCTAGAAATCAAGGGTCCAAGGCAAAGAGGCAGGCAGATCTTTTCAGTTAATATTGCTATTTTTTGTTAGGTTGATATCTGTTATTTTGTTAGGTTACTATTGTTATTTTTAATCTTGGGATTATAAAGCATTTCGTTGCAGCTAATATCAACCATCCCTCCTTTTCTCTTCCCTCCTTATAAAGGCAGAGTCTTAATGAAATGCTCTTAACGGCGATATAGATTTTGAGGGAAAGAAAAATCACTAGAGGACTTCCACCAAGGTTTAATGCAACGGCCTTATTAAAAATAATAACGAGCATGGCTTTTTGCAATTCTCAAAGGTGGGTGGTTACCAAGGACAAATAGAGTAGATCAGACCGTTGGAAATTATAAAGAATGTCTGCTGCACCCATAATTTGCATTCAAAGGCCTCAGGATTTGCACAATAGGGACATTTAACCACTCAGCGAGACTGAGCAATAAACACACTTCTCCCTCAAATGTAACGGAGGTCGAGGAGAGAAGCCGTGTTCTTCTCTTCTTGTCTGATGCAGGCACCTCGTGGCCTCAGCTTACGTGCGGTTTTGGAAAACTCTGGCGGGAATGAGTGTCTGGGAGACTTCTCAGTTGTCAAGAAGTTCTTACATTTCCTAAAGAGACTCAGCCTGGGTTCATTAAGCCATGTCACAGAGCAAAGGGAATTAAATATTTTTTTAAGACGGCAACTAATCCTGAAACCTAAATATGGGGAAAAGAATCCCACATATGAAAGGTCCGTGAAACTTTTAAGGGAAATGTGCAAAAAATGTTCTGTTTAAATATCCTCAGATGAGGAAAAACTGAGATCCACCCCCGCCCCCCGCCCGCCCCCAAGACCCATAATTTTTAGCCATCTATTCCCAGACCTGTCCTCATGGACTTCAATTAAATCAAATAACATCTCTTTTGGTGAGTATTTCTATATCGGTGAAAGCAAGAAGATTCTTTGAAATATGTTGCTAATGTATATTTGAGTACAGCCAACCCTTCTATTTATGCTTTTTTTTCATTGAAATTGTAGGCTCACGTTAAGGATTTTCTCTCCCTTTATAAGCATCAACAGAGTGCCATAACTTCCTTTATTTGCAATCAGTATATCCCATGGTTAACAAAGAACTTTTTAAAGAAAAAGTGTGCCCTAATGAATTCAGTACTTCTTTATATGCATTTTTATATGCACTAAATATATAAGCGTAGTGTGTACCTGGTAAAGTTGGTTTCTGCTGACGGGGTAACCCAGGTAAATCAACATAGAGTCCATAGCACATTATAGGGTACATTTTATTGGGTTTTACCTTCAGGTAAAGACTTCTATTAAGAATGTACAAGTGCTCACATACCTAACCTGCCTTGTTTTACACAGTGCTGTATACATAATCTCTTTTAAAAATTTTTTAATCAAAGCGTGCTATATTGAATACATTTAATTGGAATCCAGTGGTTAAAAAATATAAAAATTTACGGCTGTAGCAAAGTTTTGATTAGTACTTTCCATTAGCAAGTGTTGTTGAGTAAACCCTCTAACAGTCTATTTGCATCCAGACAAGAACTGACTTGGCAAAACAGGTGATGCTTTCAACTGTACAAATATATTATTTCCCATAAATATTCCTAATGAAAGAGGTGGTCTGTTTCAGAGGAAGTTGCTGCAATGAAGACTTTTAAATGACCGAAAAAAAAAAAATGTTCCCAACCTTGATAAGTACGGGCAGGGAGGCTTGAAGGTTGAGTTATTAGGTGCAGAAAGGCAGAGTCTCGAAAATTTCTCCCACGTACATTTTAAAGTAAACTGCCCTACAGCGTGGCAGAAAGCATCTTTCATTGCCATTCTCTTACGTCAGAATCTTACCCTCTCTTCCTCCATCCAAAAAAGTGAACTAAGATACAAAGAAAGGGTGTTTTACTCTAATGAAACGTTTCAGGAAGATGAGAGTTTGTGTTGGAATTTCTTCACTTGACTATGCTAAAAATTTTTTTAAATAAATAACAGAAAGAAAAAAGAGAGAAAAAATATTAAGACCTTTAGACAAAAAAAATAAAAACTCTTAATTATCGGGATTTTGATTAATTTTAATCTGATGTTTAGCTATCAATTTGTACTTTATTAGTTAATAAGAAAAGTAAAAAAAAAATAAGATTCAGGTTTGGAAGAGAATTTTTGTTGCCTTCCTCCCCTTCCCCCCCCCCCATTTTCCCATTGGATTCTCCAATTCAAGAAGGGCTCTGTTTCTCTTCAATTGTATGTTTAAATCTGGAATCAAGATGGGAGCACATGAAACGGCCGGCTATTTCTTAAGCAACAAGTCAGTGTTCTGTGTTTCGTAGATGACAGACCTCTGACTTCACACAGTGAAGCGTGGAAAAGCCCAATGTACCAGAGCCAGAGGTCTGGATCCAGATTTTTCTGGTACACAGTTTCGGCCTATTCTTAGAGTTAAGGGCAGTGAATATCTTCATTTGTATGACTATTGTTATATTTGGGTAAATTCCTAGCTACTGTAATGCTGTGTGTCTGGGGTGTGTGCATGTGTGTGTGTGTGTGTGTGTGTGTGTGTGTGTGTGTGTGATGGGAATGGGGGACACAGGAAGACAGAGCAGCAGGGGGAAGAGGGAGAGGAAGAATCAGGGAGGCAGAAAGCCTCCGCTTTGGGATATTACCTGTCCTCCTTTTTACTATCTCATTCACGCTGAATTTAAAGAATAATATTATTTGGAGAAGTCAATTTCCCCTTCTTTCTTTCTCAAAATTCTTTCACTGATTTCTCAAAATCAGTCAGTTAGAGAAGACTATTCTGCTTCATTACTGTTCAGATGTGATTTCTGTCCCTACTCTTCGTGCGTGATATACACACAACTCTCTTTCTCTTTGAGCATCATCCCTGTTGGCTGACAATGAAATGGGGAATAACATCTCATTCTTTGCTGCATCCCAATGTTCTCTCTTTGTGAAACCGATACCTGTCTATAATGAATGTGATTTAAAGACAGCAGCAAACAATTCTAATCACAATGCTATGCATGAAAAGGATGTTATACCATAAGAATACTTTGCGGGAAAATGACATTTCGTGTTGCAGTTGTTTGATTTGATTATGGTGAAAAGAAAATGTTAATGTATTCAAATCAAATAGTAAGCAGTCAAAAGCAAAATATGTAAAAGGATCTCAATTTTCACATGAAATGTATGGTATTTGATTATGATTCATTTAACATTCTGGCAGTTTAAATTTTATTAATTAAATCCAACATTATGTAACCTGTTAATCTTGTAGGCTAATCAAGGAAAAAAGTTAGTGCAAAGCCTGAATGGAATGCAGTTGTGTTACTTTTCGGTATAAAGAGCACTTCTCAGTGTTAGTTCCAAGTGAGTTTAACTGAATGACTATTGATAGCTCCCATTTGTAAGAAACAGCCTTATTTGCATGTAAGGAATACACTATTATGTGCTATCATATGATATAATATAATACCAAAAACCCTTTACTGAAGCACCTATGCAGTGAGTGTCTGGCCCTGCATGACGTGGGCTTACAGAAGGAAAAAGAAGGACGCTGTGGTCCCCTAGACCAGTCCAGTGGCTTGTTTAGAAAAATCAACCAAGTCTTCACATAATCCAATTTACTGGTTGTTTTTTTTTTTTTTTTTTTTTAATATATTTTTTTAAATTTTCATTTATTCATGATAGGCACACAGTGAGAGAGAGAGAGAGGCAGAGACACAGGCAGAGGGAGAAGCAGGCTCCATGCACCAGGAGCCCGACGTGGGACTCGATCCCGGGTCTCCAGGATCGTGCCCCGGGCCAAAGGCAGGCGCCAAACCGCTGCGCCACCCAGGGATCCCTACTGGTTGTTTTAATAAGTCTTTCTTAATAAGTAACTCTCAAAAGATAACTTCTACTCAGCGACAAAAGACTTTTTACAAGTTCTGAACTGGTGGGTTTTGAATCAATAAATGCTTCTAAAACATTTCCAAAAACCATTCAGGTTGAGAATTTTAAAATGGCCTGCATATGTGGTCTCCTTCACTCTTTTATGCCAGCTTTATATCTTGAACGTGTCTTTATCACCTTTTCCGATTGTTTTGCACAGCCTTCCCCTTTACGAGTATCTCTGAGGACAGACAGCTTTACAGCCAGCCCAGGGCCTTCAGCACTGAAGGGCAGCATGAGCTAACCCAGTTTAAAATTGGGCTAAATATCCATATTTTAGCGAAAAATATTTTAATTGAAAATATCTTTTTTTGAAAATATCATTTTTAATACAAAGTAATAGATGTTCTGAATTAAGATAAGTCATACCATAAAGAAAAGTCTAAAGAAGAAAATAAAAACCCACCATAATTCTGTCCAACACACAGGAAGAAGCACAGTTACCATTTTGACATATATTCTATTTAACACGTTTGCCCAGATATTTTTCTATGGATATATATGCACATTTAAAATTTTTATTTTATTTTTAAGATTTTATTTATTTGAAAGAGAGAAAGCACAAGCTGGATGGTGGTGGGGGGTAGGGGCAGAAGGAGAGGGAGGAGCAGACTCCTGCTGAGCAGGGACTTAAATGCATGGGGTTCAATTCCAGGACCCTGGGATCATGACCTGAACAGAAGGCAGCTGCTTTATCAACTGGGCCACCCAGGCACCCCTATGATGCACCTTTTAAAAAACAAAATATGCATTTATACTACACAATCTAACCTACTTTTTCACTTAACAATGTCATGGGCATCTTTTGACATGGATAAATACAGAAGCCATCACTATTTTAAATGCACTTTAGAGCATTACACCTTATAAATATAACAAAATTAATTCAAACAGCTTTCCATCATTCACCGTTTATATTATTTTCAGGGTTTGTTAGATTATTGGTTGGTTGGTGTGAAATACAACGTAAAAACAGGGACTTTCTGTTTTGTCTCTCCTCAGAAAAAAGCAGGTTTAAAAACTCCATGCAAACAATCAAGAGGCCATTTGTGGTCACATCATTATTCTGCTTTTCTAGATTGTCCCAAGGACCTTCTCCCTAGGATGTATACTTATAAAGTGAGTTCGGTTTCTTTAATAATGTTTGGAGTGTCAGGAAGGAAAAATATGGAACAGGTAGGTAGGTTCTGCTTGCATTCCTTATGAGTCTGGGAAGAAGACGTTCCACCTGTATAGTAAGCAGTGGCATTCAGCATGCTTCTGCCCAATAATCGGAAAACACCGTCAATTTAAGATTTCAGCAAAACCTCATATTTGCTATGAGAATAAATAGTCTATCTCTAAAACCAATTTCCCTGCTACATAGGAAAATTAAGAAAGT
Source organism: Vulpes lagopus (assembly GCF_018345385.1). NCBI lineage: Eukaryota > Metazoa > Chordata > Mammalia > Carnivora > Canidae > Vulpes > Vulpes lagopus. Next base: position 41,686,268 of record NC_054836.1, on the reverse strand, counting down.
TAAGAAAAACCTACTCTCTATTTAGAAATGGTACCTAATTAAGGCAATGGACTTTTTAAAAGGATGAATGTTTTTTATAGGTCCAAATCACAAAATTATTGCTTAAAAAAATCAGGAAAGCCAAAAGAAGAGTAAACGACTAGAACATATCACTAACTGTCCTTACTCTTTATTTCATGCCATAGGACCTTGAAGGAATAACAGAACTGCTTTCCTCAGCTCTATCCTTTCTGCTCATTTCCTGTCATCCAACATGTGACTTTTCGGTGGTGGTCTCCAGCTCTCTTCACATACGGCTGCTGGATCAAGAGACTGACATGATCTAGACATCTATGAAGTAAAAAGCATCCAAGACCACTCCCTGGGGAACTGTGTACTAAGGAGGATACAAAGAAAAGATGGGAGCTCAGTGGGGATCTCTGATCAGAGCTCCCTGTTCATTGCATGTACGTGGAAGGTTCTAGAATGAACAGGAGTGCTTCTGAGTGTCCCTGAGTGAATGTGGATTCCAATGGTGATAACAGACTTTTCTTATTTCTTTGTCATCTCCGTTTATAGAGTGAATCAAAACCCTTGGCCCTAAATGAAAACTGGCCTTCTGCGAAGTAGGGAAGGAGGCAGGTTCTCTGCCTTGCTGCTTTCTATCTCCATCATCTCCCGCCAACAGACCTCCTGGTACGTAAAGCCACAGTTGGGTTACTATCATGAGCATTATGACCCTAGCCCAGGGTTGCCTGAGTAACATCTTCCTCTGTCATATTTTGATAGATCCCTACTGTTTTTCTAACACTGACGAGGAAGGGTGAGCCTCTTAGGGGAAGTTACTGTTTCTTTCCTGAGATGCTCAGTAAGGACGATTAATGTGGGCCAGGGTGGGGCTAGGACCCGGCTGAAATCTTGGCGGGACCCAGCGGGTGGGCCCCACCTAAAAGCTAACAGAACATGAGGTCCTGGTCCAAGCTGTTCCACAGATGTAAGCCTTTGCCTTCCAGTTCCAGCTGATCTGGCTTAGTGGATGAAATGGCATCTTTCCCTTAGGAACTTCCATTCCTGAAATTTCACTCAAGAGATATGCTGCTTGCGATAACAGTGTGTCAAAGAAGACAGCCTTTTACACCCAGTCCTTGGGTGACCTCAGATTCAGGAGACATACCCACCCGCCCATCATTTTAGAGAGAAGGCTCCTGGGAGGCAAGATCCCTTTCTTGTCTGTGGTGACCGCTCAGTGCTCGCCACAGAGCCCGATGATGGGGTGGGGAGCCTGGCCACATGGCCTTGGGGGGGCAGTGGGGAAGAGCTAATGCTGGAGGGGGGGGCCAGGCCTGCTGTTGCTCTTATTTATTATTTCACTGAACTACTGCTGAGTGACAAAGGCTCTTTGCAATCTAGCAGACTGGCATCCGTGGAACATATTTTTAACATGAATCGCCAAAGAAATAACAGAAATATGAAATGGCTAATTAAACAGCCATTTCACAAAGGTCCCGTCTGATGACAAGTTTTTTTGATCAGTCTGTTTGCTAATTTCCAAGTGGAATGAATCAGAGTCCGTCAATCCAGGACTCAAAGCCGACGTTGGGGATGGAAGGGGACAGAGAGAGAAGCTGTAAGACTGAACTGTTGACTATACCTCACTGCATTCATAATGTTTGACTGAGTTCACTATATTTTGGAAAGTTCTGGGTGGCATCTCAGTTTTTGGTGGGACGTGTGGGCCCATAGTCACATAGTGAGTGATTCTAGCCTATTTATTATATGTGCTGCCGAAGCGAGCACAGATTCTAGCCTATTCTAAGACTAAAATATTCCCTGCTTAATATAAAACTCAAGACCCTTAGCAGATTTGTTTCTCCTCTTTGGTATTAACCAGGCATAGACTCTTCCCTTCAGTGCAGTGAAATGTTACATTGTCCTCTAGGAGATTTTAAAAGCCTTCGAAGCAGGTAATCATGTTCTGAGGTCCCATGAGTGATGGCCACCTAAGTCTCTATTAATCTTTGGGTGAGTTATACCCTTTGGAGTTTATAAAAGATGAAAAATTGACAAAGAGTGTTTTCTCCATTTTTTTGGCAGACTAATACTTAAAACATCTCCTTGCTTAGAGGTTGGTTTCCTTGCATAGGAGGGCAACACCCTCGGAGCTTCCATAGCTTCCCCAAAAGATCTTTTAAGCATTAGGAAGGAATATTATTAAAAAAAAAAAAAAAAAGAAAGGAATATTGCTGTGCTGTCTACCCTTGGCCTACATAATGGGAGAAGATGAGTCCCAGCACGGGAATAGAAGTATGGAAGCACGAAAGAGAGGAGAACAAAAGGGACTTAGGTTTCTCTTTATCTCCATACTTTGGGACCAACACTTAGGATGATGACATCCTAAGTCATGTTAAGTCTATTTCCCTTGGCATCATGTAGCACTGTAGGACCTCTATGCTTTGGGGAGGGATCCCCTGCACAGACTATCCCCAAACCTAGTAGCTTCAACCAACCATTTTACTTTGTTCACAGTTCTGTAGGTCACATATGCAGGAAGGGATCGGTGGGCAGTTCATCTCTGGCCCACATGAGTGAGCCCCTGGGGCTGGAGATGCTTTCCAAGGTGACTTCATTCAAGTATCTGGTACCTCTCTGCTTCTTAGCATCTCTCCACTCTTTCCTCTTCCCCCTCCTCATCTTCCTCCTTCTCCTCCTCCTCCTGTCTCTTCTCTCTCTGTCTCTCTCAATCTCTCTCTCTCTCCCTCCTCCCCCTCCCTGTGTGACATCTCTTCCCTTAAGGCCTCTGCACGTGGCTTGGCCTCTCTCCAGCATGGTGGTCTCAAGGTAGGCACGCTTCACACATGGGGGCTGGATTCCAAGAGGCAAGAAGTGAAAGCAGCCAGGCCAAGGAAGGCTTGTGCCTCCTAAGGATCTCACTGCTACCTTCATGGAATTTGGTGAAAGCACTCACAGGGCCCACCCACATTTAAGGGCTGAAGACATAGACTCTGCTTCTTAATGGGAGAAGGCCAAGGTCACACTGCAGAAGGGTATGTGGGATACTGTTGTCATTTGTAGAAACTATAATCTGTCACCGTAAGAAACAAAAGCTGACAGCTCTGCTTAAGAAAATTTTGTTGTAAAGACATCACCTATGAAGTCTTCATTTTCTGCTCTGATATCCAGGGCTGAATTTCTTAAATTTTACTTCCTTGGAATCTGTGTCCATTGGGAATCTCCATGCAGGTCACCTCTTCTGTGAAGCCCACCAGGCAATCTGCCTCCTTTAGGGCTCCAGCACTGGGCTCACCTGTGCTGGTGCTGCCTGCCCATCCTCACTGATGGACTGCAAATTGAGGCAAAAGCTGTGTCTCATTTATCACCATAATTTCTAACTGAATGTTCTTTATTTTTTAAGCTCACTTGAATTCTGTTGATTGACCTAATAAGTGAATTAATATCACACTGATTCTAGGAGATTGGCCAGGGAGCTTCATTCATGTTGGTTTGGGTAAGAGAGTATAGACTGGAAATAAGACAATGGTCTGCCTAATGGGGGTGTTTTATTCTATTGAAGCGACATGGAGGACCCGTGTTTTCAGATGCAGAGATGCAGAAGCTATGAGAGCGGGGACAGCCAGCTTTAGCCTCTTTCACTGTCATTCTTACTACAGGCTCCTGGTGACAGCTCATACCTGAATATGACTGCAGTCGGATGGACCCAAATGGGTTCTTCTATTATTCAGACCACTGACATATGTGGCTTCCCCAAACCTCTAAACTAAACATTCTCTGCTTCTGAAACCTCTAGGGGACTTAAATGTAATGATATATATGTATCTGTGTGTGTGTGTGTGTGTGTATCTATATCTATCTATTGATAGATATCTATAGAGAGACAGAGAAAGACAGAGAAGCTGCTTAAAATATGACTTTAATACGGACACCTGGGTGGCTTAGTCAGTTAAGTGTCTGCCTTCGGCTCAGGTCATGATCTCAAGGTCCTATGATCAAGCCCCATATCAGGCTCCCTGCAGGAAGTCTGCTTCTCCCTCTGTCTCTCCCCTGGCTCATTCTCTCTCTCTCTCTCTCTCTCTCTCTCTCTGTCTTTCTCTCAAATAAATAAATAAAATATTTAAAAAATATGACTTCGACAATATAAATAATAAACATTACAGCTTTGTTGCAGGAAAATTGATGGAACTAGTCCAACACTTCTTAAATCTAGGTCTTATTATGGAGCATTTTATTTATAAAATTTTTTCCAAATACATTTTACCAGTGAAAGAAAAACCTAAGGATAATGCCAGGAGGCCTTTCCTACTTGGAATTGGGGGTGAACCAAATCTACATTTTCTTCAACTGATAGTACGATTGATAAGAAAGAAGTGCATGAGAGGTAAATAGCAGCTAACTAGCCTATTTATTTCCAGAAAATAGGATTTAATTAAATATTCTCTTCAACAGTTCTTACCAATCAAAGGATTAGAACTGCTCTGGCTGCCAAGTACAACCTCTCAGGAGGAAATGATCTGGAAGAGAAATAATTTTCTCCACCTCAAAATAGGAATAGGGAAAATATGGAAACAAATATTTTTGGTCTTATATTTAGTAATTTTAAAATTCCATCCTCAGCTTTCCAGTGCCTTTTTCCTCACTTCAGACTGAATGATATATTTTTAAAAGATTTTATTTATTTATTTGAGAAAGAGAAAGTGTGCATGAGAGGGGAGGTAGGGGGGTGGGGTGGGGAGGGAGGGCAGAGGGAGAAGCAGACTCCCCAGTGAGCAGGGAGTCTGACACAGGGCTCCATCCCTGGACCCTGAGATCATGACCTAAGCTGAAGGCAGATCCTTAACTGATTGAGTCACTCAGGCGCCCCTAGACTGAGTGATATTTTTGCTCTGAGAATTTTAATGTAATTTTTTGGTGTCTTAATCACATTTCTTTGTTTATCACCTTTGAGACTTGGCTACTATCTAGAATGAATAGTTTATTTGCTAAATTAAGAAAAATGTAGACAAAGTTTGTGCTTGCTGGTTGGGAAACAGATCGGAATGCCTCGATCCCAAGGGCAAGTTGGCAATCTGCTCTGAGCAGAGCACCCTGCAGCCAGCATCTGTGGAGTCACAAGCGGATCTAATCCAATAGGAGACTCAGGAAGCTCCTTTCAACTTCAGCTTATCTGAAAGCTTATCTGGCAAAGACTGTTAGCTCCAGGGCCACCCATTGGGTGTGAGTCAGAAAATGTCAGATTTGGGAGAGAGCAGCCCCACCTAATCAAAGGGATGGTGGTTAGGGTTGAATGCAGACCAGGGAGCCCTGCTTGACTGCCTAAAGGAGCACATCCCTGTGGTTTGGTGTAGAGAGCTCTGCTGGGCTTCTGGACGGATGGTTCTCCCAATGCAAAGTAGGTGCAGTCACCAAGGAAAGGGCCAGGTGCTGTGCTGTGGATTCTCAACCATGTGTGCTTTTCAGGGAGCTTGCATGTTACATGTTCATCACATGACAATTTGACTAATTACCTGAAGAAACTATATGACAAAACCCATAGGCTGTGCATGGGTTAGGCAAAATATTCTCACATGTGGGCCTCAGAGTCCTTAGGTAGGATTTTCATTTTGAGCTGGGGCCAATGGTGTGTGTGTGTGTGTGTGTGTGTGTGTGTGTGTGAGAGAGAGAGAGAGAGAGAGAGAGAATGAGAGAGAATATGTAGATCTCTGACATTATAGAAATTAATGGCATACATTGCAAAACATTTCTGAGCTCTTTCTCAGTGCTATGCTGTATGCTAAGCCATAAGAGATGATAGAAATGAGTGATGTACAACACTGATCCCATAGATGCCATCATCTGGTGAGAGAGACAAACACGTATAAATATTTATATGAAGCACACTGTGAAATGAGCTACAATAGGATATGATAAAGTAGAGTAGATGGGTAGATGCATTTTAGTTGGCAAGATCTTGGAAAGGCTTTCTGAACAAATGGGCAGTGGGCCCAGGCTCAGAGGATGAGTGAGTTTGGCAGTCTCCCTTGGGGCAGAGGGGTCGGTGGAAGGGTTCCTGGCAGAGGGAACTATAGAACAGTGTTCCAGAGAGAAGGACTTGTGTGTGCAACAGCCTCCCTGGGATGGTGTGCGGGCAGAGGGTGAGGGTGGGCAAGAAGATATAGAGGATGCAGAGAGATGGAAGGAAAGGTTGTTCAGAGTGACAGTGTGCAATCATCTCTGCAGCCACCAGGTTACTAAATCTGGGCTTTGCCTGGCACATAATGGAGAGTCATTAAAGGCATATGAGTTGGGGCAGGAGTACATGTGTGTGCATGCGTGTGCATGAGGGAAGGACGAGCAAGGAGGGAGGACACAGGAGAGTTCTGTGCTTTGCAAAGGAGCTGCATTGGCAGTGTGGAAGGGGCAAGGACATGAACAGAAACAGGGGGAGACCAGTGGGCAGGATATTGTGGTAACCCAGCTTGGAGATAACGAGATTCTATGAAAGAGAAGTGGGCACAATAAAAAGGAGAGAGATTCAAGTTTTATCATGAAGGCAAGATTGCCAGGGTTTGCTGATTAGAGCTGGGTGTGAAAGCATGGACAAAATGTACAGGGGCTCCACGGCAGCAAGCTGGCCTGAGATGGAGGGTGAGAAGGAACGAGTGTGCACACCCACACATCCCTTTAGTAGGGCACGCAGCAAATTGGTACTGAGCTGGGAACTGGGACACAGTGGAGGGTAAAGACAGATAAATGTGACTCCAATGGCTCTGGGGATTGAGGATGGAAAATCGTGAGACTAAATAGGTTCTATTTAGACTTGGGAGTTGTCCTTCTAGAAGTGATTGGTGAATTTAGGTGGTCAGATGGCTCGCCCGGGAGGAAATTCATCAGTGGGAGGAAGGTTGCATAAAATTATCTGATCCTTCAGTCCTCAAAGCTCCCTTTAGCATGATTTATATATTTCTTTTGCTGAGAAAAAGGATGCTGAGAAAGAGAGAACAGTTGTTTCAGGGTTTCTGCCTGGTAAGGAGAAACACAAGAGTAAGTACCTGCATTATATATTGCCATCTATACCTATCTATATAGATATATATATGTATTATATCTATCTCTATATAACTGCCTTGCATTTAAGATCTTTGCCTTTTCACATTGTGATCTCAATGTGATAGGCACAGATATTTAATCTTTCTTAAGTGAAGTCCCCTAGACTCAGTGACTCGAACCTGGTTAAAGTAAGGAGACAAAGAATCATTTTTCAAGGAGTGTGGAGGGTGTTTGTGCTCCGAGCTTACAGGAGTCCACACCTTGGGAAGCTCTCCTTGCACATCAGCACTGTAGCCATGACTGGATTGTTTGCCCAGTCCTTGGAGATTGGTCTGATCAGGTTCACTAATGACTGGATTTTTCTTGGTATTTGCTTACATAACACTATCAGGACACATGTCTTAAATATTTTATCAGGTTTAAAGGGTAGTTTTCATCACAGGGCATTGCATGGCCTGCGGAACAGACCTAGGAGGGAGGCAGAAGGGTCTTGGCCCACACTAAGTGACATAACAGTAACACACATTCTGATATTAAAAATTTGATTAAGTTGATAGCAAGACTGTAGGTATTAAGACGTTGGCTTTCCCTATATCGTAAAGACAGCCAGCTATTAAAGCCTAGTGCACTTTACTTAAGTGCATCTCCCTTAGCTAGTATAATCGACTCCTGAACATAAAAATCACACGGTCCTGACCTGTGCCCATGCTGCTCCCTGGTTCTGAAGAACCAGGCATGGGCTAATTGCATGATTTGGCTGTTTGCATACCAAAATGGAGTTCAAATGCTTCTTCTTAGGCTAAGTGAACACTTGGAAACTGAGTGGAAATTTATCCATTAGCTGAAAAGCTGAATGCACTATAGGATGAAGAAGAGCCCCTCTACTGGATTATTAAGTGTTTTGTAATCTGAAACTCTAAGTTGACAAGAATAAAATGAAATGACCCAGGAGCAGAATATTTTTTTTTTTAAGTCTTGAAAGAAGAGAAGCAACACCACCAGAGGAATTGCCAGGATCCTTTCAGGTCTTCTTTAGACCACTAGCTGATTTAAAAACAGTGTCTGCTTTGAAAATATTCCCATATAAATGAGTATTTCAAGGTTTCCAACCAACTATAACTATCCTTGAACACAGTATTCCTTATTCCTACCTGACTCTTTAAACAATGGAATCCTCAAATCTTGCCTTTGACTGACTAGTTCTGAGTCTCGTGATCCTATTTGGAAATATTTGCCATGAGTATGTCTTAGATTTTTCTGTGGAAACTCCTTGGCTCTCTTGGCCTAACCTGTCTTCTTGATGTGTCAATCTGTCCTTAAATTAAATCAGTAATTTTTTAATCTGAGTGGGTGTCAGAGTCAGCTGGAGGGCTTAGGACACAGATTGCTGGGCCTTACCCCCAGACTGTCTGGTTTAACAAGTCTAAGATGGGGCCTGAGAATTTGCATTTCTTATAGGTTTCCAGGTGCTGCTGCTTATCCCAAGACCACACTTTGGGAACCACTTTATTTGGCAATTGCTAAGCTCACTTAACAGCACTAGAAAATCCAACAAGCTTTAAGGGAAGCTCTTCTCTCATGGTAACTGATCAACTCAAAATAATGAAACCTCTTCCAATTTTCTATTCATCTGAAACCTATCTGATTTCTACTAGAAAGGAGACTTTTTACAAGTGCATTTAGGTAGACTAGTGGTAGAGTGTTTGCAACATCATGGATAAACCTTGAGGATATTATGAAAAGCGAGCTAAGTCAGATGGAGGAAGACAAATACTGTACAATATGACTTATATGTAGAATCTAAACAAGCCAAGCTCCTAAAAACAGAGTAGAGTGGTGTTTACCAGGGTGGTGGGGGGATAGGAAAGATGCTGTTGAGGGGTACAAATGTGCACCTTGTGGATATGTAAGTCCTGGACATCTAATTCACAGGATAGTGAATGTAGACAATGATACTGAGTATAATCATCAAACTTGCTGAGAGACCAAATCTTTAAAGGAAATAATTATGTGACCTGACAGAGGTGCTACAATGGCAATCATCATATATAAAAGTGTCAAATACACATGTTGTCCATGTTAAATTTAGAGAATGTTGTAAGTCAAATATATCTCAATTAAAAATAAATAGTAAAAAAAAAAAATTATACAGTGACGTAACCCTAAATGTTGGATTCTAATTCCCAAGAAAAGGGTTAATTGTTGAAATTTCCTTTTTTTCCCCCAAATATTTATTTATTTATTTTAGAGAGATGGTGGGGAGGAGTGAGGCTTAAGCAGACTCCCCGCTGAGTGCAGAACCCGACGTGGGGCTCGATCTCATGACCCTGAGATCTGGACCTGAGCTGAAACCAAGAGTTGGACGCTTAACTGACTGTGTCACTCAGGTGCCTCTGACTGTTGAAATTCCTATTTGTGACTTTTATTTATCAGCTGAATGAATTTCCTGCTTCACGGATATAAAGTAGGCATTCTGGTTGGATAATAGTTCCCCTCCATGTAGAAGGGAGGCCGAAGTTAGAACCAAGCAGTGGTATTGGATGAAAGGAAGGTCTGAGGCAAGTGTTGGGTGGGGAACAGAAAAGGAGCAGAGCAAAGCTGAATTCGAAATTAGCAGTGGAGGCCTTGTGTCTCTGAGTGAATGAAACCTGTACCCGATGGACAAACTCTACCTCCAAGAATGCTTTTCAAACTTGAACTGTTCATCAATGATCTGGATTTCTTATTAAAATGCAGATTCTGGTTCATTAGGTCTGGGGTGAGGCCCGAGAGTCTGCATTTCTAATCTGCTCCCAGGTGACGTCAGCGTGGCTGGTTCTTGTTCACCGGCTTCGTGGGTGTGCACCAGTGTCATCGTCGGGGCAAAGCCTTGAAGCCTCACATCACTTTCTTCTGATTTATCTTCTCACCTTCCAGCCATGCCAGCATGTTTGGTTGGCTTGCACAGCTCCTGCCACATATTAAGCCAGTGGAGTTGTGTTTCTCTCTCGTTGTCCAAATGATCCTGGTACTGCCGAGTTCATAGCTGGAGACTGTTGAGTGAATGAATGCTCTCCTTTGTTAGTTTTCAAATCTCTCTGGGACAGGCATCATTTCCCTGTGCTAAATCATGAGTTTGAGTTCACTTTTCCAATGAATCTTATAAACTGGTTTCTGGGCTTTGGAGTCAATTGTGGGTTTTTCGACCTTTCCCTTGATTCTGGGCCACACCACATGAAATAGGACAAAGAGTGGTGAGCCCCATGGAGGTCTTGGAATCACCAGTGGCCTCTAGCCTAGGGAGTGGCAAGCCAGCTTTCTTCATTTGCCTACGTGCAGTCCTTTTCAATGCCTGATGTATCTCCAACCCCAGTGAGCTTCTGGTCAGGACAGTTTTTTGTTTTGTTTTGTTTTTAGATTTTATTTATTATTTATGAGAGACAGAGAGAGAGAGAGAGAGAGAGAGGCAAAGACACGGGCAGAGGGAGAAGCAGGCTCCCCATGGGGAACCTGATGCAGGACTCGATCCCTAGACCCCAGGATCATGACCAGAGCCAAAGGTAGATGCTCAACCACTGAGTCACCCAGGTGCTCCTGGTCAGGACAGTAGTACATTTTTATCGAACACCTTATGCATTTAGGCATGATGAGCATGCCAGTCTAGGTTCTCAGGTTGGCTATAATCCAGGAGAAAAACTTGGACGGAGGGAGAATCTGTGTAGGTAAAGCCTCAAAGAGAGTGTTCTGTTGATCGGGAAATGAGCAAGTAGAGAAACATGGCTGGTGTCCATGGCAATGGGGTGGCGGGAGTCAGGATTATCAGGTAGGCTTTCTTCCTTCTGATCCCCTCAGAATCTGCCCCCAGCCCTCAGGGCTTTCAGCATCCATGTTAGGCAAAAATAGATCTGGCTGCTTTCATGGGATTTGCAACTTTCATGAACTTTTCCTCCAGTAACTAGATTCAGTGATTATGTTTTGCAGCTAGCACCGGCCAAGTTCAAGTCTCTTAGTCTGAAGGCTTTTCCTCACTTTTGGAAAACAAATATTTCCTAAGCACTGTGCTGGCCTTCATGTAGTATCTCATAAACACCTCCTGTGATATAAATTGTTGTCCTGACTTTACAGATGCAGGAACTGAGGCCTTGAGAGGTTAATTTGTCAGGTTAAACTGCCAGTGACAGAACAAGCATCCACGCCTAGCAATGCTGACTTCAAGTCCATTGTCCTGGCTCATGGGATTCGTGCACTTAAAAAAAAAAAATGTTCCTCGATGCTTTGTTCATTTGCAATTTTTATTTTTATCGTCCCTGATGAATTTGCTCTCTACTTTATTGTTCGGAAGAGCTTTAAAATTGTTTTAAGAATAAATAAAACTGAGTGACTTTGGGGAATTGGCTTTGGAAACTCTCTAGGTTGAATCTAAATGTTTTAATCTCTTATTAGTTAATGCTATTATGATTTAGTCAAGAAGGGGCTTAGGCACAATTAAGTATTATCATGCCATCATTAATGTTTAATGCACAGTGTTTGGATTTAAAGACTATTATTGTAGTAACTGGACCTCCTGGTCCAAAGTGCCTGGGATCTGAGAGGCAGGTGGCTTAGCCAGGCAAAGAAATTAGGCTGCATAACTGGGACAATGTTGGAAAGTTTTCATCTGAATGAACTAAAAAAAATCAATGTGTAATTAGTTTTAATTTACCTTTGACTGCTAGTTAAATGTCACCTTCTCTCCGTTTCCTGTTTCATTTTAAAAGAGAACTTCCTTATTTTGTTGTTCTTATGGACTTGGTGTGGAGGACAAAAATATATTCAGTTCCTAGGAAAACTGACATAAGAAACCAATAGGGCCAATAGGAAAAACAAAACAAGATGAAACAGAACACTGGCCGGGAAATCAGGAGTTCTGGTGTCCAGTTTCAGCTGTGTGACCTTGAATGAGTGGCGTAACCACATCTGGCGTCTGATTCTTCACTGCAGAGTGACAAAGTTAACCTAGCTGCCCTGTTTCTTCTAGTTCTGAGTCCTACTATGCTAGTATTGCTTATTCTTATTAGACAAAAGCATGAAAGTGAATGTGCCTGCCTCCTTGCTTCCTTCCTTCCTTTTGCATTAGTCAAACGAAGTTAACTGCTATTAGAAAAAAAAAAATCTTAGTGGATTAACAAAATGGACATTTACTTCTTGCTTCCCCAAACTCCAGCATGGCAATTTCTGCTGTGTCAGCTCCCCTGGGTACCTCTCCTACATGTGAAGACTCAGGAATCCAAGCAAATTTCAAATCCAGGGCTTCAGAATCCTCTGCAAGAACCTCCTCAGGGGAGCGAAGAGAGAGTCTGGAGGATCTCACAGAGGTTTTAGGGGCCAGAGCACGTTCCCTTTTCATAACCTGTCACATGGTTCCACCTAGATAAAGTGAGCCTGGGAAACATGGCCCCTTGTAATTGCTCAGAACAGAATACAAAGGTTTGGTGAGTGCCTAGCATTGTCTCACCCACAGTTCATTCATTTAATGAATATTAATTAAGAGGCTACTCTATGTCAAGTGCTATAGTTGACATTGGAACATGACAGGCCACTCTCTTCTCATGAATCTTAATTCTAGTGGGGGAAATTATGTGTGTGTATGTGTGCAAAAATGTGTATATATGCCAGATATATATAGAAAATTGTTAATTTTGAGATTGAAAATAGTATCCCATGGCAATAATAGATTTTTTAGAACTTACACACAAAGCATTATTCTCAAGACTTCATATGTGTATTTATATATTTTGTCATTCGACTTTTACAGTAACTCAGTGAAGTAGATACTATAACTAGCCCCATTTTGCATATTAGGAAACTGAGGCACAGAGAGGCTAAAGACTGTGTCCAGGTTCAGACAGCTGGAAGCAGTGAAGCCAACCTGCAAATCCAGGCATTTGGATGCCAGAGCTCTCCCTCTTGTGTTGCTACTCTGAAAGCATGCACCTGACTGATCGAAATGTTCCTTTAGCTGTGGCTTCCTTTGTACCCATTCATAATTAATTTGCTGAAAATTCAGGAACCCATCAATGGGAATATGTGTGAAAGCACTTAGTAAACCGGGAAACATTATAACATAGCATGTTGCTTTCTCAAACCACACTTGGCCTTAAAATCTTTGAAGGCTTCCTGTTGTCTCTTGCCTAAAGTTTAAATTCTTTAGATCTTCAGCATTTTGCTTCGGTTTCCATCTTCACTCCTCTTCTTGCCCTGCCACACTAGACAAATCACCTTTGAGGAATATGAGACCAAATATTCTCGGCCTTTGGTCTGTCCACTTTCAGCACATCATCTGGCATCCTGGGCCAGCTCTAGGGTAAATAAATCACCTTTGTGCTCTCCAGACTAGTGATGTAGTTCGAAGTGGTGGGGTTGGGAGCCAACAGATAAGAAAGAATTCTTGAGATGTCTTTGGTGCAAAAAAAGTGATTTTATTAAAGCACGGGGATCAGACCCGTGGACAGAAAGAGCTGCATTATAAAGGTGTGTGGGGGGATCCCTGGGTGGTGCAGTGGTTTGGCACCTGCCTTTGGCCCAGGGCGCGATCCTGGAGACCCGGGATCGAATCCCCCGTCGGGCTCCCGGTGCATGGAGCCTGCTTCTCCCTCTGCCTGTGTCTCTGCCTCTCTCTCTCTCTCTCTCTCTCTCTGTGTGTGACTATCATAAATAAATAAAAATTAATAAAAAAATAAAGGTGTGTGGGGTGACTGGTTATGTACTTGAGAGTTAGGAGAGGTAAGGAAAAAGAGAGGTTTTCAAAAAGATTTTCATGTACTACAGAGGACTTACAAGGTACTGAAGGCCTGAATAATACTCAGCCATCAGAGGAGACAAATACCCATCATTTGCTTCAACGTGGATGAAACTGGAGGGTTTATGCTGAGTGAAGTCAATCGGAGAAGGACAATCATCATATGGTTCCACTCATACATGGAATATAAGAAATAGTGATAGGGATTATAAGGGAAAGGAGGGGAACTGAGTGGGAAAAATTAGAGAGGGAGACAAACCATGAGAGACTCCTGACTCTGGGAGACAAAGGGTTGTGGAAGGGGAGGTGGGCAGGGGGTTGGCGGAACTGGGTGATGGGCACTGAGGAGGGCACTTGATGGGGTGAGCCCTGGGTGTTATACTATATGTTGGCCAATTGAATTTAAATTAAAAAAATGTAAAAAAAAAAAACAAAACAAAACAAAAAAACAAAAAAAACAAGATACTGGAGGCCTTGCTATTGTTAAAGTTGTTTTTCCCTCTAGCAAAGGATTAACATTTTTTAAAAAAGATTTTATTTATTTGAGAGAGAGAGAGAGAGAGAGAGCAAGCAGGGGATGTGGCAGGCAGAGGGAGGGAGAAGCAGGCTCAGGGAGCCTGGTATGCAACTCAATACCAGGGTCCTGGGATCATGACCTGGGCTGAAGGCAGATGCTTCACCGCTTAGCCAGCACCCGGGTGCCCCACAAAGCATTAAGACATTCGGGAGCTTCCTGGAGGAAGGTTACACTCTGCCTGCCTCAAGTATTTGTCAATGGGCTACAGGTCATAAGGACATTTAATTTTCCCTCCATTTCCTTCTACCTTCATTTCCCACATCACTACGGAGGAGAGAGTGACATTGGGGCTCCATGAAATTGAGTCTATAGTTTTCTGGAAGTTAGGCTATTGATAAGGATGCTTTTTCCTTGTAAATCACTAAGACATTTGTAAACAGAGGAAGACTCCTCTCCTGCAGGACTATGATCTCTATTAGTTAACCATTTGTTTTTTCCTTCCCTTAGTTTTAGGGCATCTGGGAGTGCCTGAGGAATGTCACACAGATCCCACCCGAGAGTGGGAGTTGCAGAGAGGATGGTTCTGGGTGTCAGCTTGTGCACTGTCCTCAGCTTGCCTTCTGTTCCTTCATCACTAGCACACGGTAAGTGCTAAATCAATGCATGGCAGATTAAATCAAAGGTAGAAAATTGAGGGGGAGGGAGAGCCATAGATAATACAAAATTTAAGGTGATCAAGGCAAACTCAGTTCTTCCCATGAGATGCAGGTAGAATGGTGCTGCACCAGGCATTTTCCTCTTGAAATTCTTTCTTTGTTCTTAGAGACTGGGAGATGGCAAGGGAACAACAGGAAATAGTGTGGCCATCCCAATTCAGCTAGAACACTTGGCTTATGTCTGGCAAAAAAAAAAATAAAAAAATAAAAAAATCTGTTCAAAATGGAGTTAGTCTGTGCTGTTGTTATTAAGGTAATTGAACCGTACTGCAAGACATCTGGAGAAAGGAGCTGTGCGTGGAGATGCTTCACTTAATTACTTTGTACTGGGGGCCAAGTCTTAGCATACCTTTAAATGAGAGCTAAGGAAATAAGCACACAATTACTCAATGTCCTGAAATGAATACAGTGGAAACTTAGAACCCATTGTGGCAGATGCTGTTGGGTTGCCCAGCTGCCATTCATTCACCATCTTCTTTGCAAAAAAAGACCTCTGTGCATTTAGGATGGTGGCATGTCCCCCTTTGGGGATGGATGACGGGTTTCAGCCAGTGCTTCCAAACATTTTTCATGACTTGACACACGGAAAATGATTAAATTTGTATTCTGTGCTCTGTGCTAACCTGGAGGGGATTTGGAGGCATCAGTATGGGGCTTGGCAAAAACGAATCTATTACATGCTCTTCATATTATATAATTATAAGAAAAATAAAATATTTAGAAAGATATGAATTATTAAATTTGGATAAAATGTCAAAATAAAATATTTTCTAATTTATTTTTAAATGAGAAACTCAAGCTGGCTTCTACAAACCTAAATTTTAATAATCAGATTTTAGGGTTGAAATGATTAAATATAATCTCTTTTCTAGCTTTTTTTTTTACACTCCCTTCAAATTAATGAGTCATCACAATTTTGCTCGTACAAATTGGTGACTAAAAAAAAAACCTAGAACTGTATTTATAACAATTCAAGGTTTGTAATAGTTGAAATGACTTTTTTGAGTCTAACATTGTTTTGACAAATACAGTTTTAAAGTTTTGTGTAATAATGTGAATGTGTTATAAATCCAAACTTTTCATATCAAGGATCTAAAAATCATGATGAAGCTGTAAGTTGCAGAACACGTGAATGGGACTATGTGAAAGCACTTTGTGAACTGGAAGATATTGTAATATAACATGTTGCCTTCTCAAACCACACTTGGCCTCAGGTAGGTTGGATGTACTAAAATAGTGTATCAACTGCACATGGACAGAAGTTTCTAATATAGGAAGAATAAGGCTGAAATTAGGGGTAGTCAACCAGAGTTGGTCCTACAGGAGCCCCTATTTGACTTCCCTGATTCCCAACCCCTAATGATCTGTGGCTGTGCAGTCTCCTTGAACACCTGCTATACAAAGCTCTCCAGCAGCCCTCAGATCACCAACCCTATCACTGAGGACTCTGTAGCCAGTTGCTCCAGTGCATACCTCCGTGGTGAGGCTTACCATCTTGTCACCAAGTGCCAGATAGTGCTCCCTAGGCTCACCACTAAAGGGACTACAGGGTACACCATTGGGCAGAGGTCTTCAAGGGCTAAGCTGCAAGGTGTTCTGGAAGACCATGCTTGTAGCTAGACACAACCAGCCATAGGGCACTGCTACATCAAGAAATGAGGAGATCCCTTTTATGTGGCTTAACTGTAACCCAGAGGCCTTATACAACCCAGCACACTAGTTGAGAAGCTTGGGTCTAAGCGAGCATGACAATCCTATTTCCTACTATTGCTAAGCTAAGAGTGGCCAGATGACCTAATACTGGCCAATGAAACATAATTGAGTTGACCAGAGGCAGCAGTAGTTCTGGGATAGTTTTCGTTTTCCAAATAAAAAAGGACAACAGGGAGTGTGCCTGGTATTGATCATTCTGCCTTCTTTCTTCCTTGACTGGGGATGTGCTCTAGAGCTTCAATAGCCATCTTGCAACCAGAGGGTGAAGGCATGAAGGAAAGGTCAAGACTACTGTAGAGCTGCTGGGTTGACATCATTTCATTTCCAGATCAGTGCCAAGAGTCCTATCTCTAGATTTCCTATTATGTAAGAAAAATAAATCCTTATTTGTTTCAGCCACTGGAAGTCAAAAGAAATTTATCAGATGGTCCTTAGGCTATCTTACAGTAAAACCATGCTAGGAGGAGAGTCGTGGTTGCAGTGAGCCATTAAAAACTATCTCAATAGGATATGACCATTTCCAAAGTTCTCTTTCTGCCTCTTGCTTCTGTTTCTGCTGTTTTGGCTTTATTTTTCTCTCCTGCTCTACTGGGTTCCCTTACCTGGAGGAAACATGGATCCTGCTAGCTCCTAAGTTTTGCATCTTTTTCATTCCAAGCAATGAAAGAGAGAGAGAGAGAGAGATTGAGAGAGAGAGAGAGACTCTGACTTTCTAGGTCTCTTAGGTTATTCAGTTGCTGGGGCTCACTCTTCCATTGGGAGTTCAGGGCAGAGTACTGGACTAAGAAGCTATGGCCAGAGGGCTGGACCACGGAATCTCCTGGAGGAGTCAGATGATAGAGTGGGGAAGAGAAATTTCCAGAGAAAGGTGTGGTAGTGGTATTTGGCTGAGTTCTGTAGATAGGCACCATAGGAATAATTTCCACTTTACTCCATGTGTGTTTACACTGACAAAAGAGACAAGGAACAGAAATCTGTGTTTGTTTAAGGTCATATAGGAAATCAGTGGCAATTTGGTATTAAAATGAAGAACTATTAATTCTTATTCTAGGTTGTTATAGTCTTTTAAGCTCTGTTCTAGTCTTCTTTATAGAAATTCTCATTGCTTTTTTTTGAAGCCTTATTGATAAAAACTGCCCTGTTTCCTTGTCACAAAGGCTTCATCAGCTATTATAATACCTGGTGGGAGTTTTAAGACAAGAGTGTTTCTTAACCTCACCTTGGAGACATTATGCTGACATCCTTACAGACACAAACACACTGGAATCAGCTTTGGAGAGTATAAGTACCTATCTATCTATAATTTATCTATCATCATCTATCTATCTATCTACCTATCTACATCATCTATCTCTCTATATCTATCATCTCTCATCATGTTTAGATATATATAGATATATAGATCCCAGTGATCTTTCTTGGAGAGTATATGTGTGATCAGTCAGCTCAAAACAAGAGAAGTCCTGGTAAACAGGACAAACTAAAATCTTTCTCACTCTTTTCGACGGTTAGTTTTTATATTCTGGAAGTATGTCCTACAAACTGAGCCATAATATCCAGAAAATTTCTTAATTTTATAAAATTACTTTTATTTAATCTTTAATGAATATCGTTTGTTTCAATTCCAAGCTTTCAATAAAATAATAACTCATTAACCATTCATTCATTCAATAAACATTTGTTGACATCTGCTCTATGCCCAGCTTCGAGTTCATCTGCTCACTGTACTTTTTCCTCTTGGTATGTTTTAAGGGTAAATGACTAGATTTCTAGAAGTTGTCTTAGACATCACAACTATTTCAGGCATTTTCTCTTCACTGTCTTTTAGGAAATCCAGTTCTGCCCCTAGAAGTAGGAGCTTTCAATGCATGTAGCCCTGCTCCCCTAGACACAGTTGATTGTCCTAGGATTAAATGCCTGACCCCATATGGTCAACGAGATTCTCTCTCCTGAGAAATCGGAATAGAAAGACAGAGACCAAGTTGACGTTGGATGTTTGAACTAGAAGACCAAAGATATGCTGGAGGCTGAGGCTGTCATTTTGGAGCAGAAATGATGGGCCCATGCAGGAACAATTGAGTGAGTATAAAAACCAGTTTGCAGAGAAAGAGGAGAGAAAGGGAGTGAGAGAAAGAGAGCAGAGAGAGAACAGAATGAGGAACAATACAGCCCTGAGCAATGGACAAGCCAGAGAGATGAGCTATTTAATGACTTTCCAGAGTTGTTTTGGATAGTTGTAACACTGCCTGGCTGGGCTCTATGAGTGGCCTCTTACATCCTTGTAAGAAACCCACCTTCACTCAAGCCTCCTTGGAAGAGTTTCTCTTTCTTTAAGCACATGCACTCTGAGACTCATCATTGTCAGTAAGCCAACTTAAGTAGAAGAGTGCTCATTTAAGATAATGCAAATGCAGTGATGGTAGATCATGGACTTACCCTGTATAAATACTAAATATCACACTTAGATATTCAGGACAATTTTCTTGCTGTAATATTAAGAAATTAGAAACGTGTTGTGAATGTAGAATCTTCCTTTTCTATTCATTTTTAAAAACATGTAGGCAGCTCTTTTTCTGAGAAAGTGCAAGTGACTTATAGGGGACCTTTTGTAGCCCATTGGGTCTCTTTTGATTTATGGAAGATTGCTGACAATGCTATGATTCAGCCCCCAGTTTGCACAAGGAAATATGATATAAGGAAAGACATAGTACTTGACAATATAAAAGATGAAACTTAGTGGTTACTGAAAAATTTATGAATTAATTTTCAGGTTTAAATACAATCATTTTCATTATTATTATTGATTTTTTAGGTCTACTAGCTACTATTTTTTTTAGATGTGATAATGTATCCATCCTTTCAGCCATTCTGAAAAACCATCTATAGTGGCCAAAAGAAGTAGCTTCTTAAGTGTGCAAGTCTAAACCCAGACTCTAGATTTTTAAAATTGATATATTTTTTTCTCTTTTGAGGCCTAATTTTCATGGTTGTTTTTGATAAAATCAGCCATTACTGCCATGGGAACAGATCTCACAAAGTGTCTTGTTTTCAATTGCTTTGAAAAGGTGGCTCATAGTGCTCCAGAGTTTTATGATCTCATAGTGAAGATACTTAGGTTGCAAACCACAAGGCAAGTTGTCTTGATAAAACACTGTTTTTGTTAGATAAGAAAATATGTAATGCAAAATTAAAATGTGATCCAGCAACCAACCAATAACCAACCACAATAGCGAGTATAAGATAAAAGGACATTATGAAGCTCCAGAGACAAAGGGATGAAACATAGAATGGAGATTAGAGCTGTCTATCTTCAAAGTATAAATGTGGGATCATAACAATTTTTTTTAACCAATAGTAATGGCTTTGAAATTGCAAATGAGTGTGGGATGGGCATTAGAAAGACTCTCATGGGAACTATGAGTGTAGTGAGTGGTCCAAATGTAAATGTAACAGATGGGATTGCCATTAGAACAGCAGTCATCCTCTCCACCCAAATTGTTGTTTCTGTCCCAATTTCAAATATCCTGTCAGGCTATGTGTCAGATGACACATCCTGGTACTTAATTTTAAAATACGACTGTTGTGGCTATAGGACCAGGTGGTTGGGTCAGAGTGTTCTGAGATCAAGAAGGAAGACAGGAAACAGAAGATTATCCATTCCCCAAATGTTTATTGTGTGCCCATTATGTCTGGCTGTTCTAGACCTTGGGTGACCAAGGTGAATGAATAGCAAACCAACCCTTGCTCTTGTGGGGCTCACATTCCACTTAGAGGAGACAGACAATAAAAAATAACAGCTAAATAAAAATTATGTTAAATGTTGGTAAATGCTATAGAAAATAAAGTCTGTACAAGGCAGATGAGGGGAAGATTGAAGGTGGCATAATCTTACAGAGGATGGTCAGGAAAGGCTTAACTAGTTGGGAGGCAGGTGAGGATGTGAGGCAGACATTTGAGAGAATATTCTGGGCAAAGGGAACGAAGGGCATGTGAAAAGGCT
Source organism: Vulpes lagopus (assembly GCF_018345385.1). NCBI lineage: Eukaryota > Metazoa > Chordata > Mammalia > Carnivora > Canidae > Vulpes > Vulpes lagopus. The sequence goes on along the minus strand of NC_054836.1, from coordinate 41,665,545 downwards.
CTCAGTTGGGTGGCTCAAGGAACCTCAAGGATATCAGTGGAGCTGGAGAGGTGTGAGGGGGAAAGATAATGATAGATGAGCTCACAGAATTAATGAGGGGGCAGGACATGGAGGGCCTTTCCAGAACTTGGTAGTAAGGAATTGGCTTTGCTTTTTTTTTGAAGTGAACATAACGTCAAGATTTTATTGTCTTCATAACAAAACATGAAGCTTAGAACTGGATCACTTGGCCCTTTCTCTTCTTATCTCCCCCTAGTTCAAACGGCTTGCACCTCTTAATAGCCAGCGTTCTCTTAGATCTGCAGTTGGGCTCAACGCATTCAAGCCTCAGCACAATGTTCTTTGTAGTTTTAGCCTTTTTCTGGAAAAAATGGCTCAGTCTGCCCACCATAGCCACTCTGCTTCCTGTCATAACGCTGCTTTCCCTGGGCATAAAGAGAATCTTTGCCTTTCTTGTACTGTGTCACTCTGTGGGGTTGCTTGCCACACTTCTTGCAGAAAGTCTGGCGGGTTTTAGGAACGTTCACCATCTCTGCGAGAAGGCTATTGGCACGGAAAGCTGGCTTTTGCTTTGAACGAGGAGAGAAGTCCTTAGAGGGTTTTGAGCAGTGGAGGGAGATGATCTGTCTTCCCTTTTCAAAGGTTCCCTCTGGCTGCCAGTTAGGAGAGTATCCAATAATTCAGGTGAGAGATGCTGGTAATTTGGACAGAGCTGTAATAGTAAAGCCAGCGATCAATGGTGGTTGGATTCTGGCCACACTGATGGATCAGACATTAAATGTAGGAGAAAGAGAAGCGTGATGAAAACATTAATGAAATGGAGGGAGGGAAAGAAGGTAGAAGGGGATGGAAGGGAGGAGGATACCTTGAAGAGTGCACACTCAAAAGGGCTAAGACTATCCTTAGGACTTTTCTGTAAGCCAAGCAAAGAAATCCAGGATTTGATTGCCTCAGTGGCCAGCATGTGATGCTTCGCTCCTGGACATCTTGAACATGAATTTATGTTGGCTGTTTTTCTGGACTGCTAAAATCTGTTGACCGCAAGGTGAAGTTTAGTTGTATGGCCAACCCGCTGTGATTGTGTTAGGCTGGTGGCCTTAGTTGGGAAGTTGGATGGAAGAGGCAGTGGGAGCATAGTAGTGGTCTAGGAAGGAGAAAATCCCACCTCCTTCTGTCCCTAGATCATCATGACCCTGGAAAAGCAAGCCTTGGTTTACAAGGCATGAATGAGACCATGTGCAGGATAGATACCATTATCCCCAAACCCAAATTTCATCATACAAAAGTTACATGCATTATTTGCATTTGAGTGCTTTATTATATTGGAATTGCAGTGATATTATTAACATTTGTACAAATGCACAAAATCTTGTCTCTTCTTGCTCGAAAGAGATGTAAAAATCTGACCTCGTTGAACAGTCTTAATGAACTCATTGTCCATTGGTAACAATAAATGTGTTCACGATGCAACAAAAAGCTTAACATAAAATTGAACATATTAAATGCTGCAGCAAGTATTTACATGTATGTACCCCCAATTTTTTTTTCTCCTTCCAGTAAGGAAGGTGGTTGCTTTACAAATAGACAGACAAACATAAATGCTTTGCTGTTTACAATTACAAACAACCCCCCAGTCCAGAACTTAAAGTGACAGCACCTTTTTTTGGGACTTCCTTAGTTAGCACTTACTTTGTACAGTGCTAAACTTTTTAGGTTCTATTTTTGGACAATATTTATATTCCAATTGTCCTAGAACACTGTGTTTGAACGGAGCCATTTTTCTGGGCCTTTTCAGAAGATCCCAAACCCCATGTCCCCGCCAGGGAGAACATTTCAAGCTTATCATTTCTCTAAGACAAACCTCAAAGGCAGAACTCCTCTCTCTATGAGGCAGGTGTGATTTAGCAGAACGTAGAAGGAAAGAGGGTGAGTAGGTCTCCTCTTCTACTTGCTGGCTGGTTGGGAAGGGTCCCTTCTCTGAAACCCCCTCCACTGCAGCGCTGCTGATAACTTCCATTATCTCTGGTCTATGGCATTGGTATTCTAAAGGAGCCAACTAGAATCTAATGAGCTTATTGTGCATAAGATTTTAATGATATACTTAAAGCTAATTTATTCAGGTTCCACATTCTCAGTCCTGAGGCTAAAATGATTCTGTTTTTTTTTTTTTAATCCTAGAAAGTTCTATAATATGAAACTCAATGTAAGAAATCCTAAATGGCTTAAGAAGAGCTTTCTAAATCCTGGCTTCTAATGAGCTACATATTAGAAGTTGGTCGAAATACAATAGCGGATTGTTACTGATTCCCCTCTGATGATAAGCTTGGAAATGTATCAGAGTGCCACTTAAGAATATTAATCTTTTAACAAATGCTGGCAATTTGGCCTTACCCCCCTCTTCAACTTGTGGTAAATAGTTTCTTTTTTTTAAAAAATAGACAATTTATAAGGAAAAAAATATATAAACACTCTTTAAGCAATTTGGCTATAAGCATTACATCACTGAAAAACTCCCCAAGAAATAGTAAAATATTTTGAGTGGACATACACTTTTTCATTTTCACAACATGATGAGCTAGGGTTTTTGTTTTGTTTTCTGTTTTTCATTTCTTTGTTTTGGTATTGAATTTTACGAGTAGGTTTATTGCTTCAGTGCCTTCTTGTCCTTTCTCAGATTATCACTGTAAAAGAGAGGTGCTGTCCCTAATTACGTCACAAGGCAACATTGTATTTTTGAGACCTAGGAATGAAATAGACGGGGCCACTGTTACTTCAGCAGCCTCAGAGAGACGACGGCTGGGACACCAGTCCACATGCACCATGGTGCACAAAAGAGTAAGTCTCCTGGCTCATTCAGGACACTTTGGTTTGGAGGATGAGATAGAAAACTCTTAAGGGTAGCTTAGCTGCTGCCTCACATCTGTTGCATAATATAACATTAAAAAAAAAACATGCTATGAATAAAGGGCTAAAGAGTACAAACTGGCTCTTCTCCTTGGTATTCTCGTAGCAGGCTTAATCTAGGCTGATGTGAGGAACATGGCTTTGCTAGGATACTAAGGAACACACGCACATGTACCTGGTGCAAATATTCTGTAAAGTATTTGTAAATGATGCAGCTCAGAGCCTTAGAGGGAGGGTGGGGAGGTGGAAAGAGGAGAGCAGGAGGCAAGTTTGAGGACAGGGAGGGACTTTTGAGAGAGAACAGGAGAAACAGAAAGGGGTCGAAAAAGCTAAAGTGCAATTTTAAAATATAAATTATTTTAAAAGCAGAAGAGAGACTCTACATTGCTACTGTTCACAGAGGCACAGTTTTATTCAAATTTAAATGGGTTGTTTCCTTTTCCTTCTCAGATATGCTGCATAATGGAACTTGAATGGCTTCAAGCTACTGCACATTGTTTGGGACGGGACAAAACGAGCACTAAGGAAGCTGAATAGTGCAAGGCATTCTAGGAAATTGGGGTGGGGCGGGGAGAAGCAGAGATGAAGTTGTTTCTACACTTGGACAAGAAAGCTGTTCCAGTTATAGTTACCGATTCCCTTTAGCCGAACTCTGCTTCCTAAGGGAAAAGAGCTTACTTTTTAAAAATTAAAAAAAGAAGAAGAAGAAATAGAAGTTTTTAAAAAACTGTTCAGAACACAGATTAAAAAATAACTCACAGAGCAATAAAAAATCCTTGAAATTTCTATGCACAGAGATCTAGGCAAAACACTTCCACCAAATGATGGAGAATAGCCATTTGAAACCCTGAAAAATGAAGATATACACAACTAGAGTAGTTTATTATGAACTAATACTTTAAAAACAAGTAGATCCTACAGAAGAATACTGTTCAAATGGAATGTTTTAAAATAACATTTATTAATAAATATCTTATAAAATTCTAAATTAATAGATTCCTGTTCAAATTTTTGCTTTGGTCCTTGAATTCCACTGTATACACACATACATACATATATATTTTCTTAGATGGTTTTTATTAACCAGAAAGAAGCACATTCTATCCTAACTGGATGGCTAGTTTTATAGCAGTTACTGATGCTTACAACACCCCAGCCCAAGGCTGGTCTTTCACCGCAGCTGGCTTCAGATTTTAATGGCAAACTCAACTGACACACTAGAATTTACTAACAGGCAACAAAACCACCTGAACATCCACCATCGGTGCCCCTCTATTCAGAACATGCGCTGTATTTGATTTCTTTGACCGGATGGGCTCCAAAGGGCTTTTGCCCCAAGTAAGTCACCCTAATTATCACAGTTCATGCAACGACACCACACAAATTGCCATCTCCCACAGGCCGCGTGAACACTGGGACTCGCTCACACTGACGTGGAGGTAGGAGAGGGATGAGTGGGGGTGGAAAGGGACAAAAATCAGCTTCACACCGGCTTTAACATGAGGATGATCATCCGGCTAGGATTTCACTCTACCTGTCCTGGCATCAAATGTTGGGAAATGTCCTAAGGAGGAATAATTACGAAGTGGACGCCTCAATTTAGGATCGCCTGGTAGAAAATGCCATCAGATCTACTTATCTAAGCTGTCAAGTCCCATCACATACGGTGAGGGGAAAGCGATGTAGAAATTTCCAGGTAGGCTGGCAGTGACTTGAAAGGCAGATGCTGCCAATTAAAAAAAAAAAAAAACAAAAAACAGGCACGAATGAGGAGGGGCAGTGTTGCAGGGGTTGCAGGGGCCTTCCCTCCTCAGGATGGGTGTGCTCCGAAGGTCATTACAATGGATTCATGAAGATCTAGGTGGATGACCCATTAATTGAGTGGGAGAGGAAAATGGGGCAGAAAAAAGATGTTTTCCCAGACTGGCAAAAAATGTAGGGCACGGAGGGATTTTCAGGCAGGCTGGTGAAGGCTGGACCTTCCAGTGAAGTACTTAATACTGATAAGCCGAGTGTTGGATTTGACCAATGAGCCTTTCTGTTCAGGGTTTCAAGATGCTCTGACAACAAGCTGGCGTCTTCCATTTTACTGTATTTCCACACTGCTAATGAATATACCTAAAGGCTCTAAGTATAACAAGAAGACAGTTTATTCTAATTATACATTGAGGGCCGTTTGCTAACGTGTGTGTGTGTGTGTGTGTGTGTGTGTGTGTGTGGTTGGTTTGCCTACTTAGCATAAAAAACAGACATAATTGAGCTCTATATAATGCACATCAGTCAAACTGTCAAGTTGCTGAATTAAGAAAACTCAGGCAGGTTCTTCACTACAGAGGCTTTCAGTTTAACAACTAAATATTCAATCAAGAGGTGGAACAGAAGTAAAGTAAACCATAATTTTAGTGACAGCCCACTCCCTGGACATTCTGATATTACCAGTGGATTTTTTAAAAAAATCCATTTGATTAAGTGCTATGCATGCAGGAAAGAAAGAAAAGTTTTTGTTTACTTAAAGCAAAAAATAAAATAAAGATGTGAAAATTTAAAACCCGAGCAAACAGTTCAATGAGCTTTTTATCTTTTTTTAGAGAGACACATACATGGTCCTAGAAAGGAGTTTTGAAAAAATTAAACTTAATATCAGTATACAGATATACCTTAAATATTTCTTAGGAAGCCAGTTAGGTTCAACCATTTAGCTGTTACTGCTGGGATGCAAAACAAAATAACTATGAATTCAGTATTTAAAATACTTAAAAAAAGATATGTTTGTCTAAAATATAATAGAAAATTCTTTTCATTTGCATTTTTCTTTTTTTCTCTCTTTTTTTCTCTTTTTCGTTTTTTTGTTTTGTTTTGTTTTGTTTTGTTTTTTGGGTTTTTTTTTTTTTTTTTGCGTGTGTGTGTGTGTGTGTGTGGGTTTGTTTTCCTGTTTTGTTTTTGCTTTTGTGTTGATGTTTAGACCACATATCCAGTCATGAGTTTCCCTGGACACTCGAAACTTTCTTTTGAAAGCACTGCATACATAAAAAAAATTGTTGATAAATACTGATTTAAAAAGCAAGTTATTAGATAAAACTGAAACTAGTTATAAAAATCATGCTTCACGACCCTCGTATTGTCTTTTTTCTCCAAAATAGATTCTTATGCTATAGTGAGAGATAAACACATAGACACACACCCACACACGTCTTTCCCTTTTCTGAACTCTTATAAAAGCTACACCTTTTGTAAAATACTATTATTCTAAATCCCATGAACGCGCGCGTGCGCTAACACACACACATACACACACACACTGTGTTAGGAGGTCAATCAAGCATTCAAATGGAGATGAAACACCAGCACCTGTCTAGACTGCTGGAGGAAAACATTAGCCCCGTTACTTGTGAGATGTGATATTAAAACATTAGCACAGTCGAATGGCTTGTTTCAAGGAGGCACAACCGTGGTTTGGGACTCTCTGCTTTCTAAAATGGGCAAGTCGATGAAAGTTGCTGAAAATATAAATCAGAATTATTCAGAAGAGTGGAGAAGCCACATCCATGGGATTCTTTCAGCAGCCAAAGAAGGCTTTGGCTGTTCTGGGAGGGCTGAAAGCACCCCTCTGGAAACGTTAGGTTTTCTTTCTTTCTTTGTTCCTCCAGTGGTGTGTCCACTTTCACCCACCATAACGGCAAAGGCAGTTCCATAGGCTTAAGAAAAAAAATAGTAATAAATCTTAGTCTATTAGCAGCTGATGATGGAACAATGTGATCTGTGTAGTGAATAGAGAGCCCTTCTGAATTATTATATAGTATATGGATTTTCAACCTTATAGACAGGCCATATAAAACCAGTTGTAATTTGAGGGTGTGATGTTATAGCCCGCATCATAATTTGGACCTTCACAATCGAGGCTTATAAGGCTCCCTTCCCTGGTGTCTCCACAGCTGGCATTCAACAGTGCTTCACCTATGGCTAAGCCACCTTTTATTTGCTCTGATTATTAAAAGCATTAAATCAGGCGCGTTAAACATCTCCTGCTTACCATTTTTGTAAAAAGCAAGAGCTGAATGAATCCAGCTGTGGATCATGGGCAAGGGAAGCGATGGCTAGATCCATATTTTTGAGATTTGCTTTTTTTTTTTCCCCTTTAGGAATTACTTTCTTCTTTACCTGCGATGCTAAGGGGCAGGGTGGGGGTTATAAATCAGCAGAAAGTAAAAATGAAGAGTACACAGGGAGCCCAGGAAAAAGTGGAAATGGAAAGGAAGATTGGAGGAAATTAGAGGGTAATTCGAGGAAGTGGACCAAGAAGAGGAAGAGAGGTGGCGAGATGCTCGGTGGTTTTATTTGGACATCAACGGATCTTATAATTTTTTATAGGAAGAGAAGAAAATATGGAATAGGCTCTGTGTTTATCTGGAATTCTAGCGACATCACAGCGCAAATTCAATATGTGTTATGATGTCGCCAGACTCACCACCCAGTTACCTTGCATCCGTTTACGTGACATCTAGGTATGCCTCATTTTGGCTAAAAGCTGCGGTTTAACAAGATTCAATGTTTCAGGCAAAGGGTTGGACTGATAAGAATGAAACCGTTTCTATATACAGAAAGAGTTCAGTTTATAAACAAGTTAACTGGTACCAGAAAATTGGAGAAAAGCACCAAAGCATTTCCCAAGCTGATAGATTAATTAATTGCATAACTCCCTTTTTTTCTTATATAACTAAGTATAAAAGACAACATTTCCATAATAACTATAAAAATGAAAGCCAGTCTCTGAAGGGCTGAGGAGTCTTCCAGGTCTGAGTTAATTCTAAAAATGCCCTTAAAAGAAGGACGCATGATATGCGACAGCTCTTCTTGGAGGCAAGGTCTGACCCACCAGTGGATTTTAAAGGATGGGATTCAGGTCTGTTCGGTGAGTGGTAAGCTGACTGAGGGTGGAGCTTCCCACCACCTCGCTCACTGCGGAGGAAGTGGTGATGGTATTATGTTGGATGACCTGCTGCTGAGAGCAAGCTGGGACGGGGCTGGCAGGAGGACTGCTCTCCGGACCTAGGAAAAAGCACACACACACACATACCAATATAGCTCTTCTTGGGTGGACCTGTGGGCTACTCAGGAAAATATTACTACGTGTTTACTAGAAATAGAAGAGTTTCACACATTTGCTCCTGGACGTTAATTTCAAAACTTTATTTTAAACTGTAGTCAAAAGCTATGCCTTCCCACTTTATTAGCTACAAGCAAAGCCATGCTTTCTAGACCAGCAAAAAGGATTTCATGTGTTCGAGTCTTGATATGTGAACTTCCCCATTTTTGTATCTTCACATAGCCATCCATATATCAAATGTGGAAAAATACTCACATGTGGTGGGAGAATCTGTGTTGCTCAATCTAAAAAATTATTTGAAAATAAATTGACCTTCAGCCATGAATCCCTGCTCCTCCCACCATCCCCCGCTCAACTAGCATTTAACTTATTGACGTTCCAGATGCAGAAATTGGGGTCTAGAGGAAGGGGTTCACTTTACTTCTTGGAAAACTAAGACAAGGTCACTAGCTTTTCAGCCCAGTGAATAACAGGCAGCATACCTTAAGGCATTGCATGTGATTCACCGAATGCCTCTACCCCAGCCCATTTATTTCTCTGGAAGACTGCTAGCCCACTGGTAGTTGGGCTCCCGCAAGCTATTTTCCTACTGGCTGCATAATTGGAATTCGGTAGGAGTTTATAATGTGAAATGCCAGGGAAAGGCTAGCCAGAAATTTTTGGGAGGTGGTGGGCATGGTGATAGGGCCAGAAAAGAGGGATTCCCCCAGTGCCATAGTCTGGCAGCCACTGAAGAATTCTAGTACGATATCTGCCGGGGTGTGCAATCTACACTTTACTTTTGCTCTTTCAATAAAATTCAATGCGAAATTAATGGCAAAAAAAATTGGACACTAAGAAAAGAGAAAAAGTCAATGACTTACTTAGATATCCTTGGGATTCTTTCTGCATGGCTGTTATTGGACAGTCTTTATGCGTTAACAACAGCTGTTTCAGCTGTGCCACCTCATTTTTCAACATGGACACTTCATTCTGGAAAGAGACATATCAAAGCCATGTTGAAAAGACCAGAGAATACAAGTCCCCATGCACCTTCAACGATGATATTGGCAAACTTTTCTGTTGTGTCTGAATGGCATTAAGAATAATATTTAATGGGATTCACTTGAAAATGTGTAGCTTGCCTTTAATTTGCTCCTCACCTTTACCTGGGACTTTTTGAAAATACCAAATTTAAATTCAAGAGCTGAATCCTATTAAAAGTCCAGAGCATACCCTTCAGGTGGTGGACTCTGGGACATGTTACTTGGGTGGGAATCTCCACTCTACACAACCTGGGTGACTCTAGGCAGGAAACGTAAGCCAGCTGAGCTTCAGTGGCCTTGTTTATAATTGGGGATAAAACCAGAATAAAGTTCTTGGAGTTGTGAGGACAGAATGAGGCAACAGATGTAAAATATCAGGACTATTGCCTGGCACATACTGAGCAATCACTTAATTTAGCTATTCATAATAATCATCTTCACACTGTCTGATAAGCTCAGGTTGACACTCAATGTGACGAAAAAGTGAATGTGGAACACATGGAACAAATGTTGATCCTCTACTGGTGGGATGAGGTAAGCCCAGAAATGTGAGGGGCAATGAAGCTTTGGCCACGATTAAATTAATTTGATTGGTTCATTAACTAGTTTGGCTCATTTAAGCCTATGAATTCTTTCTGGCATCAATATCAGGGTATTGTGGATTCCGTGTGTGTGTGTGTGTGTGTGTGTGTGTGTGTGTGTGTGTTTCTTGTGCCTCAAATCTCCACTTTATGTAGTAATTCACAAAGACCGATTCATAGCTTTGTAGAATAATGTGCTTGGCACTACTGCCTGTAAATATAAATGTAGAATAGGTGGTTGGTTCTAAGGTGCTTCCACTTGATAAAAGTAAACTGTAAACACAGCACTATCTCAAATAAGCCATTTTATAGTTGTGATAAATAATACCCTCTTTTTGGCCTATGTTCATTTGTGGCTGCCAGGCATTGTACTCCACATGTGGGAGACTTTAAAAAAAACATGCACACAGAAAAGGGTGTTTTAACATTGCTGTCATTAAGTTGTATCTACACTTTCAATATGAACTTGGCTTTTCAGGCATGCATTTACCACCTAAAAAAGTAAGTTTGGGATTCTAAAAGTAATTAAAATATTTTTTTTTGCGACTTGTTTTAAGGAATACCTCCCATTTCCAAATTTATTTGCAAACTATATTATAGATAATAAAATGTTGAGTAACATAAGTAACAAAATAGTAAGAATCTTATCTACAAAAACCTTTCTCCAAATTTTACAAAATAAAAATGCCTGTCTGAGAAATTAGCATTAATGACAAATAAATCACTTAATTGCTCTTAATCTGCAAACATTCAGGAGAGTGAACTGCATCTCCCACCTCCAAAGGAGTATGACTGGTATGGGGCCTTATGAAAACCAAAACTGACCCTTGTCAATTCTGGGGTCAGTGCAACCTTTATTTATAGGACAACTTATTTTAGCCTTAAATGCTAATTCTTTCCTCTTTGATTTTAATGCCCATTTAAATTCAGATGGCCTTCCTTGCTTTTCCCAGATTCCCTTTGCTTAAAAATGGCACGTGTAAAAGAAAGTTAGACTGTTAAATAGAAGGCAACCCCGGGTTAAAAACAAAACAAACAAACAAACAAACACAAAATGAAAATAGAGAAAAAGAAAACAAAATGAAATGTCATTATTTGCAACTGGATTCTAGATACAGCACTTTTCTAACACCACAACTGCCAAAACACCACTGCACTCTAAGGAGAAACTCTCAGCTGCAGATAATGCAGACAGTCATTCTTAGAAAATGGAGTCAAGCTCCAATTTTTACGATATCCTCCCACAATTTTTCTTCTGTGACCTAGGAAACAACAAATAAGGAAAGTATTTAAAACAAAACCAAATAAGATTCTCTTGCTTTCTTACACTTCTAGAAGGGGAGAAAAAAAAATCCCACCTGGTGGCCCTCTTGGAGAGGTTGATATTATTCTGTTTCCTCCCCAACTACATTCTTCTCCGTCCCACCTTCTCTAGGCAGTGTTCAATCTCCCAGGCACAAAGTGTTCATTGCCCCTTCCTTAAAAAAACACTTTGAATTCCGTTCTTTGGGCTTCTACAATCGTAAGTTGCTAACTGCCTGCAATACTTGGCACACCCCAAATTGTTTCACAGTAAACCTTTTGCTTCCATGAGAGGCCACAACAGAACAGCACGGATCACCACTATGAACAGCATATATAGTGTCTCGGCCTCTAACCAAAGGCCCAAACAAAATTGATAACTCTAGGGGCACTTTTGGTCTAGAGATAGCAAAGCTCTTTATTAATAAAGCAATACATTGTCAGTATAGGAACCGAGAACCTGGGAGTAGGACGGTCTGTACAAGTGTAGGAACCTGAAGACTACTGTGGTAACTGATCCTTTAGAGATAGATGTGAATATGGACATATTTCTTAAAGTAATGCATTAGTAATTATGTTAGTTGAGTTATGGTTGGAAAACCGATGCCAATCAATATTCTCCATAAAGAAGAACAATCAGCCTCTTGTTTAGATCATACACACATAATTCCGATGCTGTTAAGGATGAAATCAAAATCTTTTGGCCACAGAAGCAACAGAAAATCCCAGGGCAACTTCCAGCAGGAAAAGGAGCTCTCAACAGGGGTTTCAGAATAATACTGTTTGGCCTCCCAAACTGCCACACTGAAGTAAGGGTGACAAGATGGTCAGAGGAGTTCTCCAGTTTCCCGCCCCCAGAATGGTGGTTACTCTTTGAGTGTTTCTGTTTTGCCTTCAAGTGAGAAAGCTAACCACCTAATAATCTAATGAAAGAGTCGATCTTTATTTTTTATTCATTAGTCGACTACCTTTGGTATTCTCAGCTATGCTTATATTTCAAGTCTTGTATTTCCTGAGGGGGCCAGTTCTGGCACCGCCCGTGCTTCTGAATCTTATCAGGGCAGATTCCAAAGCTATAGCTACAGTCTCAGTTTAGCACAAAACCTCATGTCCATGTATGTGTCCATATTGTTGAGAGAGTCTGTAGAGCCTTCATCAGATCCCATTAGGGAGACTTTGGATTAAGACAGGTTGAGAATCGCTGCCCTAGAGAAAGCAGAGTAGATCATGTGCCGTGCACACGCATAATCACCATCTTCAAGTCTCCATGCTAACTGACCTAGGAGATGCTAGACTATATTTAAAATAAAAATGCTTTTCGAGGGAACTAAGTAGAATCACCTTGAATTCATTTTGGGAGAGAACAACCAGATAGCAAATGTTTCAAAATGCATGGAAGAAATAAAATGTTGCCCGCAGCTCTAGGAGGGAAATAAAAACCAGGCCTTCCGGAGGCACTTTCTTACTCTGAATTACCTTGCTTTATGAATTGAGGCAAATCACCAATTTTTTTATTCCCCTGCATGGGTTATAATAATCGTTCTAGGTCTTCATATAAAAGTGCTTTACAAAAGCAAAGTATTAATAATCAGTATTAATTATCCTGTTGAAATCAGCCCTTCATTTTTTCAGTTTTTGAACTGAGTTTGGGTTTGCTACTCTAAAGCAGTTAGCCATTTAGACAGGGACTGTCAGAGGCTAGACGCTGTTGTATTAATCCATTCTTTAACCCATAAGGTTGTCTGGGGGGTGAAGTAGTGCCCCTATACAGACATTCAATACCATAATAACATATTTTAAACAAGTACTCCAAGAAGTTCCTAATAGCTACATTTGCAGTTTTTGGCTTTGGGGATGTCATTCTGTTAATATGATAAACCCAGAATGCTTTCTGATGCAAGCAGTAGTCTGTGCCAAAAAAATAATTATCAAAATGGGCCCTGCAATATAGCACCCACCCCCACACACACCCACACCCACACACACACCCTACACACTTATTTTTTTCTTTTTTGTAGATTAGCCGAGGCCAGGTTTAGTTCATTCTAAAACAAAGGACTCTCAATTTGTAAGGCAACAGTTCCCATCTGGCCTATTCTCTTGCCAAGTCCCAAACCTGGGCTCATGTGTCTAAAATTTTAGCAGCGACTTAGGCCATGTGTCTTTGCACTAAAAAAGAAAAGCAATTATTTCCACGGGCGACCAGATGATTTCCATATCATCTACTGCACACAAACAATCCACCGAGCACCCCATCAGTAGTTGATCAATTCAGAGCTGATCTTGGCTAGTCTGTCAGAGAAAAGAACGTGGATTCCTTTAGTTGAAGAATTTTCTACAATGAAAGTTCATACAGCAGTGGTTTGGGTCAAGAGAAGACTTGCTTGAGTCCTCATCCTAATACTTGCTGGTTGTGTGACTTTTGGGAAGACTCCTTTTGTCCCCTTGACCCTCAGTTTTTCCCTCTACGAAACGCCAGACTGGGTGGTTTCTGATATTTGCCTCAATTCCTATACCTGTGTTGACCTCTTGGGTTTAGATTTGTTGTGAGACAAGGAAATGAAGTCTGGGAGTTTGATTTTGTTTTCTTAGGTCTGATTTTTTCCAATCTGAAACTCTGCAGCCCAGCTAAAAGGTTCTATGCTGAAAAACAACTCAAAAGTGGCAGCTGGCCATCCAGACCTTGGATATTCCGTTTGGCTAGAGTTTGTTTGCTTAGCACCTTCCATTTCTGTTTACTTAAAATTTGGCTCACTGGACTAGCCTCAAGAGAGACACCTTTTTCTTTTGACAAAGGTCCAATAAGAGGGAAAGGGTCATTCAAAGGTAGCAGAATCTGCATATCCTCTCCAGCATCACAAGGCATGATGTGGAGCACTCAGCATCCCAGAAAACATGGAACGGCTGTGGTTTCTGTCCCTCTGAAGCAAAGCAGTGGTTGGAAAACACAAAGAATTCAGTCTTCTCAGAGACTGTCCCTTCCTTGGGCACTGCTTTAACAACCAAAAATATTGGTGCCTGTTGATTGGCCCAAATAAAACTTTCCAACCCCCTGGTTTTGGGGGGCTAGAACTCTAGTATCTTTTTTTCCTTTGTCATCTATGGTCCTAAAGAATGGTAAAAATTAATGGATTAGGGCCTTGTAAAGGGTAAATTTATCTTATGTGTTTTGTAAAAGCAATAAGATACAGGCATATGCCAAGTCATGAAGACATCTGACTCCAGGGAGACCAGCATCTTCACTTTCCCTGGATCTCTGCTGTGATCTCTCCCTGTTTTTAAGCTCTAGGACCATAGTCAATATGCTGATATAATTCTGCAAGGACTCATTTCAGTTAAAACTGATTTAAACATTTGTTGGCATCTGATATATGCCAGCTGGCTACTCATGGCTCCTTCATCTAAGACAGTGGTTCTCAATCACTAGTCTGATTTTGCCCCCACAGGGTATAATGACAATGTGTGGAGACGTTTTGGTTGTTACAACCTGGTGGTGAGACAGGGGGTGCTACTCATACCTAGGAGGTAGAGGTCAATGATACTACTAAATATCTACTACGAATAGGATACAACAGAGAATTATCAAGGCCCAAATCCAATAGTGCCAAGATTGAAAAATCCTGCCCATTTTCATGGTCCTCTTGCAAACCTCACAACTGGTAGCAAATTCCAGAGATTCCCACACGGCAGTCATTGCAGAGCCAGTGGCTGTAATATTTGCTGGATCCACATGTACCAGAGTTTTTATTGACTTAACATGTTTGCACAAATTAACTCATTATTTAATAATTTAGCCTCATCCTTACCAAGAGTATCTGTGAAATTGAAGGTCTGATGTTCTAATTACATTTTTCAATATACACAAAAATAAAAACATGATTACTATGAATGTTAAAAGTGCTTACCATCTTCTACCTAAAAGCTTCTCACATACCACTGTGGCTGCCAGGATTTTAGAACTACAGATTTTCAAGTTGCTATGACTTTCAAGGTGTTAAGAGTCCAGCCATCCCACTGTGGCTTGACTCCCTTCAATCACATCCTTGCCAAGTAGTCAGGCAGCCAGTTCTTGGACACTCCAGAGATGGGGAACTCATTCATTTACTCAACAAGCAGATACTGAGTATAGACACTCAGGAACTCAGCATGTTAGCTTGACACTATACTAGAAACAGGGTTAGGGAGTAGAGTAGGGGGAGAGGGCAATAAGATAAGACACAGCCCCCACCTTCATACACATATAAGCCACTGGGAAGAATTATTACTCTATTTCCCATATCTGCTATATATGTTTCCCATTGCCTTTCTCATGTCTGTCACACAAAGGATGATAAATTTAGTGGAAAATGTTAAGCATCTATATGCAGTCCATGTATAACCCAAGCTTTCTTTATATATTTTCATGTATACATTTGCTGCCCAAGGCCATTTCCATTGAATGCACTGAATATGCAAAAGCTTTGGGAGCTTGGCACCTCTACTGTTCCTTTCTAAGGACACACAGAGAACCAGATGGGGAAAGGTGAAGGTGACCTACAAAAACTATTGAGGAACAGATCCTCCCCATTTGGGGCAATCTTTCCCCTCTTCCCTCCACTTTTCAGCCATTCTCTCTGCTTCTAGAAGCACGAGGCCATAATCCCCAACTCTTAAAGCTATCCCTGCATATAATTATTTAGTTGCTTTTTCTGCTGGTGGAGAGGGCATTCCTTTTCGTGTGAGAACAGATGCCCTGAACGCATCATTTGTACCACACAAGGTCCGCCGGAGAAGCCCTGGGTACTACACTTTCCTCCCCCTCTCTCAAACGCTCCCAGAAGTGGCCTTGTTAGGAAATATCCCCCGCTGAGCCACCCACGAAAAGGAAAAATCTTGCAAGATTCAAATCTTGTTGAGTTAGAAAATGAGACAGGAACATGTCTTTTCCTATAGAGCAAAATAACAACCATGAATGTTCTTTTCCTCCATTAAACAAAAACAGCGGTCACCCAGTGGAAGTCAAAGCAACCCCCTCCCTGGTGAATACAAAGAACTGCCTTTCGGTTGAAGATTTATTATGTGTTAGGTACCGGGAAAACTGCTTTGGAGACATTAGTTCACTTATTACTCCCAACGACTCTATGAGGTTATTACTCCCATTTTATAGATGAGGACACTGAGGGCCTGGGGGTTAAACACAATTAACGGCTGAAGGAGAGTGTGAACCTCATCTGACCAAAGCCTATGCTGTCAGCCCTATACAACTCAGCTGGGCAGCTTCTCTCTCCTCAGAGCTTTGCAGGCAGATTGATTTAAAACTGAATGGTCATTTTGTTTTGTAAAGTGTCCCAGAGTTAACCAAAGCTTGAGGAGTAGGCCTGCAGTTGCTCTGTGGGCTAACGTGTGGTACTACTGCTTAGGTCAACAAGTGCCTGCCGGGGGCAGGAAATGCCAACTGTACACAGGGCTTTTTGAGTCCCGAGGAAAGAGACAGTGGCCTGCACCTGAAGCTGCATGTTTGTCTGGGTGAGTTCTTCTGCTTTCTTTTCCAGTGACATCACCCAGACCTTCCTCTTCTGTCTGCAGCGGGTGGCAGCTGCCCGGTTCCGTTCCAGAAATTTCCTCCGCCTCTCGTCGGGATCCTCGTCCACCACCCTTCGCCGGCGCCCCCCTGTGGGCTGGGGCGGCTGTATTGTCTGGGTTGGCTGCATCTGTTGCGTCGCTGGTGAGACCTGCTGGGCACGAGAAGGAAGGGGTCAGGGACAGAGAAGGAACATGCTGGGTGAGAGAAGAAACCCAAGCTGGTATTGGAACACAAAGTACAGAGAGCTGGTGGCTCATATCAAACTTGTTTTCTAAGAACAAAGTAACTAGTGAACTCGTGCTCATGAAAGGCATCGCTGAACTATCTTCTGTGATATTTTGGCAAGACGTAGAAATGATTCGCGAAACAGAGTCAAATAAATTTTTTCCCTGACAGCCATTTGGGCTGAACCACAGCTGAGGAAACATGTTTAACATCTCCTTCAGATGTTAAACATGTTTTATTTAAGGTGTGTTTTAAAGGTTTAACGTGCCAGCGCAGGGCTACAGGTGAAAGCAGAGAGACCAGGGTTATTGTCACAATACTGATAACTCTTCTGTCCTCTGCTGAAAACTCCTTCCGGGCAGGTTGTGAGCTTTCATTCTCCTGGTGTCAAAGCCGTGTTCCTAGAACACACCTGTGGAACATCATCACCCCTGCGACTCCTGCCGAAAGAACCCTGGGAAGCCCAGAAAGCAGCTACAATCCTATTTTCACCATTTCAGAGTTCTTAAAGTGAAGGGCCTAGCTGGACTGGCACATTCCAGATGGGTCCTCCTGCCCCTTGGAGCTGAGCCGGAGCCAGGCCTTTCCAGATGGCTGGAAGTGGGGCCTACACGATGGATGCTCAGAGCAGCCCTGGGCCCTGTAATACACCTTGTCTGTGTTACAGGGAGAGAGGGCTAGGAAGCACCACATATATTGTAAGGAAACCCTAGGAGTGGCAAAGCACTTTATTAAAAATTTTTACTATACTTATAGATTCCCTCTAAGAACTGCAAGAGGCTCTGTGGTACATGAAGTTTTGGAGACTCCTGCCCATACAGCTTTATTTCCCTTCATAAGGCAGACACACAGCATTGAGTGAAATTTCCACGACTGACTCTTTATGTGTCTGGACACCTAATGTTTTCCCTAAAGCACTGCACTCCTTTCTTCATCCTCAATAAAGGGTGTTCTTTTTCCTTCTCATTTCTCAGTCACTCAGGCTTATGGCTGCAATATCTATAAAGTTGTTTTACAAGAGACATTTAACCTATAGAAATAACAGGCAAAAAAAAAAAAAAGTGTTTAAAAGAAAGCACAGCAACCTTTGCTACCAGATTCCGAATCTATGATTGAAATCCATCAGAGTGACTGTAATTGTACTAATAATCGCTACTGGTTGACATCAGTGGACTGAAAGTGATATATTTTAATCCTGAATTCTATCAAAGCTTCTATGACTCACTGTAGAAGAAATCAGGCTCAGGCCTGAAGTCGATTGCATCTCAGTGATTTTTATTTAAACCGGAGACATTTTCTAAAAGTGCTTATTGGTGATTCCTTTCCTCCCAATCACAGAGAAACAACAAAATAAATTTAGTGTTGAAGTTCTTATTCACCAGAGTGGCTGGTGAAAATGCGAGCCTTGTTACTAGCAAAGGGTTAGCACTTGCCATTTCAGATGCTGGCTGCTGAGCTAGCTACCTCAAAGCAAAGCATTAGGAAGGAACTTGCTAACTTGGCCATTTTTGCCTGTACCATTTCTTTTAGGCAATTTGTGTTGTCTAACTGTCAGCCACAAACAAGACTCTCAAGGAGGCAAAACTGGGTTTTGAACCTCCATCCCCAAGACTTCTCAGTTGATACTATGTTCTCCCACCAACCTTTATCTCTGACACTTCTCCTGTGCCTTACCCGAGGGGTTAAGTTATGTGGTGGCTTCAGGCTCAGGCTTGGTTCAGGGTTGAAAGCGCAGTTTGGCTAAGAGAAATTCCTAGTGACTGAGGAGTGATGCCAGGACTCTAGAATCACATCCTTACATGCAAGAGAATCCTAAGAAGGCAGGAGGAATTGCAAATGCAACTCTAAGACCAGAATATACATCCCTGGTAATTACTGTTACTTATTTTTATTTTAAAAATAGAATTCTGTTGGCATAGATGCTCTGAAACTTTTGATAAAAAATAATGAGTTGTTAGTTCATAAAGGCAAATTTATTGGAAGTCATATTAGAATCTCACAGTCAAAAAAAAAAAAAAAGAATCTCACAGTCAGGAGGACCTCAATAAACTTCTGTTCCTAATGCTCTAATCATCATATGCTTAAGCAATATGACAAGATCTCAGTAATCAGCCAAGTTCATACAATTTAAGGGTGGCATTTTGAGTATTGTCTAAATGATCTTGTTCAAATTTTAACAAGAGCAACCTGTACTCTTTCTCTTTAGTATGGGATTAAAAAGCAACTGTTTGTGCAGCTAATTATAATAGCAATTAACTAATTGCATATACAGTTGGCCACTTACTGACTTGAAATGGCGGGCAATTGGCTAATTGGTAATTAGCTAATGAATGGTTTTTACATTCAACTAACGGTTATACTTGTCTGTGAAGTAACTTGCCGACAAGGAAACCAAAGCTTGATGCTATCCTTTTCCTTAAAAAAATAAGTACAAATGTGAATTTATTTGCCTATCTTTGCACTTCTAGTTTTCTTTGTCCCTTCTAACTGTCTCCATGTCCTACTAAGGCATTTGACTAAAAAGGTGCTTTGGTCGGCATTTTATTGCTGAACAACTTGCTAGACATCTATCATATTACTTCAGTTTGGAATTAATCATGGTTAACATGCACTGATACCTGTGCCAAGGGCTTTCCAGACATTGTCTTAATACTCCTAGAAGTCTATGAATTTCATCTATTATTACCACATTTTGCAGTTGGGACCACTGAAGTTAGGGAGTTTAGCTGACTGACCACAGTCACACAGCAAGTAAGGTGGGAAAAGAATTAAAGATTTTTTTCACTGCACTCTTACTCGCTATATAGAACTCCTCTGACTACCTTTGCAAAAGTAAGCTGACCTAATGAATAAGCTTATCTATTGAATAGGTAAGAGAGAGATAATAGATCAGAGAGTTGCTTGTGAACAACCCATCTTGTTGATGGCCATCCAAGTCTGGTGTGTGTTAGAGGAAAGGGTTCTAAAGCTCCAAACTGCCTAGTGTGAAGTCCAGAGGCAGAGGATGGAGGAGACGGTGAATAAGTGTTATTTGGAGATTCCAGGCTACCAACGCCACTCTGACCCAACTGGTTGGAACCTGGCAGTGTGGGATGGGTGGAGGGGACTGACAAAGGTCATCCTGCTTCAAGATCCAAAGTGTCTTGGGCTAGCCATGCCCCTAGACATGTTCTTCATCCACTTACTAAAACGTACTTGGGCACATGGACCCGCCTCTCTTCTTGAGCTGGGTGACATAACGTCTGCCTGGTCCCCCAACCCTCTTTCAGTTGAGTCTAAATGCTGGCTTTCTTTCTAGCCACTTCTGGTGACTCTCCACCCCTGGGATCTGGCCTTTCTCTAGAACCAATCATCTACAGAGCTTGGCTCTCTGACTGCTGCCTCCAACGCACTTCACATTAGGTGGCATGAGTCACCTCTCTTCATCATTTATACAGCACCTTATGCCCTATCATTCATTACCAAGCTTCTTTGTCTGCCTGGAACTGTTATTTTTTAGATTTTTATTTTTATTTTTATTTTTTTTTCTTTAAAATGTTGATAGCTAAGCCCCACCTGAGTTTTATTCAGTAGATCTGCAGGTCAGCAGGTGGGGCCTGAGAAGGTGCACTTCTAACAAGTTCACCTATGATGAATTGTGATCTAGGAGCCCCACTTTGAAAGCCCTCCTTCTTAAATTTTTTTTTTTTTTTTATGATAGTCACACAGAGAGAAAGAGAGAGGCAGAGACACAGGCAGAGGGAGAAGCAGGCTCCATGCACTGGGAGCCTGATGTGGGATTCGATCCCGGGTCTCCAGGATCGCGCCCTGGGCCAAAGGCAGGCGCCAAACTGCTGCGCCACCCAGGGATCCCTATTTTTTAGATTTTTAACATTTAGTGTTAGTCAGAAGACTGTCCGTTGTATTTAACTTCCATTTTACAGGTGCCAAAACTGAGTCTCTGTTACAAAGCACTGAAGTTAAAATCATGGCTAGAATTCATTTATTTTTCTCATTTTTTATTCACATCTTTCTTCACATGCTCCAAGTCTTCCTGATCCTCCCATCGCTATTACTTTTTTTAGAGTTACCTTTGTCACACTCTGCAAACAACCAGATTTTGGAGAACTTGAAGTTTACATTTGCCCTCAGAGAGTAGACCTGATATTTACTTCTAGAAATGAGGATCTGGGAGGGTCTTACAGGTTACCATCATTTCCTAAGAAAGAACAGAGCTCAGAACACCCAAGCTTGTCACACCAGGTTGCTGCCAATGAGCCCCACATTCAAGCCTGCGCTGATAACAACAAGGGGGTAAGAGATCATAAAAGGGTCTACCTGTGCTTGGTTGCCGGAGTGCAGGGGTGGGTGTGGCGAGGTCTGGTGATGTGCAGGGTGCGCGTGAAGGTGGGAGTGGGAGTGATGATGTGGGTGGTTCTGCTGGTGATGGGGCTGAGGGTGAGGATGGTGTGCTGGGTGCTGGTGCTGGTGTGGGTACGGGTGATGGGCTGGCAGTGTCTGGTGCTGATGCGGGTGTGAGTGCATGTGATGGTGTGGCGTCTGGTCCTGCCGGGAGCCCATCATTTCCATCATGTGTCCCATGGTGTTCATATTCCCATTTGACATGGCGGCAGGGTGATGAGTCAACGCGGCCTTCAACCTCTGAAACAGAACAAAACAAGAGGGGACAACTGAGGTCAGTCGTGTACAGAATAGGGATTTTGAATCAAAATGACTCATAGTTTCAATTCTATGTTATGGTACTCCTGTCAATGATTTTTCATTGGTTGGCAGTATGACTTTTATGTTAATTTCAAATTCTCATATATATTTTAGCAGCTAGGAGGGTCAATGTCAGCTGGAAATGTTAATTCAACTGTCACATCACAGCAGATGAACAGGATACCCTGTTAAGATGTAGGCAGTCTACTAAAGGGTATTTCCTACTAATTTCCAACTATCGAATAGTCATCATATCCCATTGGCAGCTGAATATAAGGATAAAGTAAATAAAATCATTCAATACAATAATGTCACTGAACAGAGGGCTTATTTGATATGACACTGTGTTTCATAAGGGTCACAAGAATAAAAGATTTATTCGTCTCAAAAGACTTCTCAAATGCAAAAAGGAAATAACTTCAAATTTCAGAATACAGGAATAGTACTGATGTTATTTTAGGGCTTCAAATTAGATTCATGATCTAGAACTTTTGGAGTCAGTTAGTAGGTCCTCTCTATTTGTTACCATAAAATTTCTCATTGTCCTGATGACCTAATTCTTCTCACACAATAACGTTCTTCCGATTTGGGGAAGGAAGTGAGGAACGTGGAAAGATTTGGAGTATTGCATTCTACAGCTTCATTGATGGCCACATCACCAGGCATATCTCTAACACAAAAGCATTATCCATTAACAAGCAAACGGACATGCACATGAATAACTTATACCTGAATCTAAAGCAGGGATCAGTAAACTTTTTCTATAAAGAGTCAGATAGCAAATATTTTTACCACTGCGTGCCTTATGGTCTCTATCACAACCACTCGGTTATGCCCTTCTAGTGCAAAAACAGCCATAGATGGTAAGTAAATGAGTGAGCATGCTGTGTTCTAATACAACTTTATTCAGGGACAGGAAGTTTGAATTCCATATAATTTTCACATGACATGAAATGCTATTCTACTTTTTGATTTTTCATCATTTAAAAATGCAAAAACCTTTTTTTAGCTCATGCGCTGTACAAAATTAGGCCATGGGCCAGATTTGGCCCACGGGCCATGGTTTGCTGGCCCCGATTTAAAGAATCAGTTGGTAATCAGCTTAGTCACAGTTTCTTCAAAATTGCCTTTTCTTGTACACAGGCAATTATCATCCTATCCTGAGGGGCACAATGTGCTAAGTACTGTATAATACAGTTATTCCTTGGAAGCGTATTTTCTGCAATGATGATAGTCTGGTTGGCAAGCTCACACTGGCTTTGTGAAATATTTGCTAGGGGACTCAAAGTTCTCTCCTGATTTGTGTTCTTATCTAATTAATGATAGTGGTGTGCCATCACTGTGAAAAGGAAGAGTTGTATTTAAATGTGGGTCAAAGCAACTAATCTCCAGCCCCCAATTTTAACATTTCTCGACTGTTCAGAGTAAGCTGCTGATAAATGCCAACCGAATTCATCAAAATCTTTAGTTAAACACAAGGAACCTCCACTTGTAAAGGAAAAATAAAAGGCAGTGGAGTATGTGACAGACTTTATCTTAATATTAGATAATCATTGAAAAGATTTTCTACATCCAGATTCAGTGACCACTAAGCCTACTTGCTTCCTCTTTCATGAGTATCAGCTACTGACTGACCTTCATCATATTAATCGTGAAGTTAAGCTTCCTGAATCCCTGAGAAAGATTAGATGCTCAGTATTGATTGCGTTTATTACTAAACATAAAGGTGAACTCATACTCCTCAACTTCAATTTTTAGAAATGATTTCATTATTTTTATAAAAATTCTAATTACAAAAAAAAAAAAAAAGCAGTGCTTGAAAGGAAAGTACAATAAAGTCAACAACCAATGAACCAAATGCACTGTTTATATTTGGTGGGTGAATGGCATTCCAGACAACTCTCTATATGCATATGTGGAGGTGGAAAAACAAGTAGAATAATTTCACCTCTGCGGGATAGTAACAGCACGTAACTGAAGAATTCTAATTTGAATATAACCTAAGCAAAAGAAGTAAACAAATAAAATGAATTGCTGGACTTCGGCTGTATGTTTCTTTATGCCAAGAAAAGTTTCCAAATGACATCTCCAAACTTAAGGGTGAAGAAAATTATGAAATTATACTGAATCACTGTTTTTTTTTTTTTTTTAGAAATTGGGTAGTATTGATAAACTATTCTTTGTAGTTTCATTATTATAAAAACACAGCTATGTAGTACAAAAAAAATCAACTCCTACAAGAAAATGAGGTGAAAGAGTAAAACCCATCTGCCTACCCTTTTCCCTCTGTGCCCCAGTCCCCAAGTAGCCTGCCTTTGTTTTCCTTAACAATATTTCTTCCACACTTTTCTATATGAGTAAACATAGCTAATAACAATGTCTGGCATTACTGCATGCACTCACTGCATGCCACTCCTCATTCTATGTTTTACAAGTATTAACTCACCTAATCCTTAGAACAATCCTGCAAGGGCTAAAGGAGAGGCTAAGCCACCTGTCCAAGCTCACATCACTGGAGAAATGTAAAGTCATGCTACCTCTAGAGGCTGTTCTCTAAACCAAGAAAGAAGGTGCTGGAAGGCATACCATGCACACTTGCCAAAAACAGTTATAAACTATGTTATGCCACCTCCTTATCATCAAAAGAAAGGCAGAAAGAAGAGATAGGTATATGATAAAATTGACAAGATGCCATTGCTGCATGGTCCAGTGCATGGTGACTCAGCACACAATGAAGATCTAGATACACTCTTTCTGAAACTTGGCATACAGAAGGGTGAATGAATGGGAAGAATTTCCAGAAAGCTCCAGTGCAGTAAAAGACCATGGACTTACCATGATCACTTCCCTTGTTACATTTGTGAAGAATGGATACTTGTATTTCTCCCTCCCACTGTGCCCCCCAATCTGATAACACGTGTCCCTTCTTCTTGTCCCCACTTCCTAACCCTTGGGTTTATGACCCTTTTGTCTTTCTAATGTTCAGAAGATGATATGGTGTAGGCACAGACACTGAAGGGTGTGGCCCTGCCTTCCCATCAGCCCTTGCTCTTCTGACGCAGGCCCCACAGGCCTTTGCATTTGACAGTCTTCTTGCCTGAAATGCTCTTTCCCTTTCTTCAGTCATTTTATTTTTATTTTTCATAAAAGGATTTAATTATTTATTTGCGAGAGAAAGAGAAAGAGATTGGGGGAGGGGCAAAGGAGAGAATCTTCAAGCAGACTCTGGGCCCAGCTCAGAGTCCCATGCAGGGCTTAATCCCATGACCCATGAGACACAACCTGAACTGAAACCAAGAGTGGAATGCTCACCTACTGAGATACCCAGGCACCCCCTTCAGACATTTTATAGCTTTTAGCTCCTGGCTCCTCTTAGTAAAATTCTCCTTGGTCTCCTGGTCAAAATAAATTCCTGTTATTACATGGTCCCAGTAGGGCCATATTCCTCTTTTTAATTCAGTTTTTTAGTTATGATTTTTAGTGTGATTATTCAATTCATATCCAGCAACCATCCCGGACCATAAGCTTCATGAGAGCAGGATTTTGCTCACTGTTAAATTCAGAGCTTTAGCACAGAGCCTGGTACATAGTGGGCACTAAATTCATATTTTTGAAATGAATGTCCAGATGAATGAATGAATAAATAAAAGAATCTTCTGAGGCTCCTGAGGATGCAGCATCTTCAACTTGGACCACTGCAGGTACTGTCTGGGGGTCAACCAAAGTCACTAGAAAAGATTACAGAAGTCATGGAGGCAGACAGGCTACAAATGCACTGTCAAAAGAGCTTCCTGCTCCATACCCTGCCTGCCTTCCCAAAACTGATAACAGAAATAAGAAAATGTAAGGAAACAAAAGGAATGTGCATTAACTTTCTCTTGACACGTTTTCCCTGAAAAAGTGGGTATGGAAAATTGAAAAGCTGTTTGGTCGTGGGTCACTGTGTTATCCCTTCAATGCTACAAACAACTTTCCCACCTTTAATTAGGAGCCAATGGCCACCTTTAATTAGGAGCCAATGGAGCCTGACAAATAAACACTCTGCACCAGATCTTCATCTCTCAAATAATTAGCTTGTCCTGTTAAGGGAAATTACTTGGTTGCCTCAAGTCTATTCTTGCATATTTCACGCCAAGACAATAATACTAGTAAGGCTTATAACATTCCCTTTAACTGTTTATTCCCCCAACAAATACTGATGGAGCATCTACTATGTGCTGGGCACATCATTATTTGCCCACTACCTGAAAGAAATGGGAGACACATAAAACCAAAGCTTTTTCAAAGCCCTGGAGAGAAAACACACACACTCCAGTGAGGAAAGGAAGGCTTTCAAGCACATCTCAGAGCACCTCAGGCCTTGGGGTTGAGTCCACTCCTTGGGGTTGGAGCACCAGTTAGTGTCCTCTTTGCAGGAAAGCAGTGCCAAGAGATGATTATTGGGTCCCTTCTCAAAGCCCTAAAGAGCCTACTGCCTCCCTGTATCCTGGTGCCAACACGAATCATTGCACTGTAAATCATTAAAATATACCAAATGTAGATATTTGTACCCCACTCTTTCAGGGATGATGAATGACCATTAAATGAGTCCAAGCTGTATTTTGCAGAATGATTTTTCTTTCTGAAGCCGAACTGTGTCTTGTTTTAAATAACATTCTACCCAATGCCAAGAAAAGGCAAGGGAGAGAGAGGAAAATTAATGAGCAAATAAACATATATTTTTCAGCTATGAAAACCGGGGCTCTCACTGAGGTGTGGCTGCAAGAAGGAAAAAGAATGATTCTGTTTACTCTCTATCATCCTTTACCACATCCATTTACTTGAGAGAGCAAATCAGGAGAGACAGCGAGAAGCCCGACACAGCTGGTTTCAGTCAAAGAGGGTCATTTTCCTTCGTTCTGTGTATTTTACAAGATCCTTGTTCACTGTTCCCGATGGGAGAGAGGTGGGCCTGCTGCCCGGGATCCGAGTCCTGGTGAGGAACCAGCCACCGACCCCGCCGCTCCGCCCGCTTTCATCTGGGGCTTCGGGCACCTGGTGAGGCCCAGGTAGGCATGCATGCTCCCGACGTGCATGTGGGCCTGCGTGAGCGCACACGCACACGCCACACCCACCCACACCCACCGCAGGCAATTTATCTCCCATTAACAACTCGCTCTTGCCAATTAGAAACATTTGTGGAACTGTAAAAACATTTCTCCTCCATCCTCAGCGCAGCCGATTGCTTATGTTTTACAGACTCTGAAAGCCAAGGCGAATTAAACATTATTTGAAATTCAGCTGGGTGGGGGTGGGCAAGGTTGGAGCATTCTTTGGAGAAAGGTTTTCATTAAAAACGGCTGTTGGGTTTTGTTCCAGAAAAGAATGTGATAACATCAAAATGTAGTGTTGCTGAGTTGACCACTGAGGAAGAGGCTGTGTATAGAAAAAACTGGGCAAAATCCATATTCATCTTAACTTTCGAATACAGGATAATTGCCATCAGCGGCATCCCCAAGGTATTGCTTGACATGTAATTTCTTCTTTCTTTCTCTTCCCGAGACATAAATAATCAGGTGAGAGTGTCAACACAGGCTTCAGGATGGTCCAAATGGTCAATGGTGTGGGACTGGATGCCTTCACCAGAGGGTCAGGGTCAATGATTACTGAATTGTTCTAGGTGTCAAGGGTTTCTGATTTTAAGTCTCTGAATTAGTAAAAAACAAAAACCAAAACCTGATATGAAAAAACAAAACCTGATATTTATCCACTGAATTTTATGACTATTATACGGCCAGATCCCCCCAATGCTTCCCAAACTTGGAATGGGCAAACTTGGATGGGCAGAAAGAGTCCTGTCACACAGTGCCATGGGTCAGTCATATAAACTGTGAGCTTTATTTTGCCAAGATAGAAATACCTTTTTTTTTTTTTAGATTTTTATTTGAGAAAGAACACACACTGGGAGAAGGGCAGAGGGAGAGGGAGAAGCAGACTCCCTGCCCAACCAATGTGGGGCTTGATCCCAGGACTATGGAATCATGACCTGAGCTGAAGGCAAATTCTTAACTGACTGAGCCATCCAAGCACCCTGAAATACATTTTTTAAAAAGATTTATTTCAGAGAGAGAAAGAAAGAGAGAGAGAAGCTAACATGGGGAGGGGCAGTGAGAGAGAGAGAGAAAAAGAGAATCCCCAAGCAGACTCCCAGCTGAGCATGGAGCCTAATGGCTCCATCATAGGACCCCAAGATCCCTACTCAAGTTGAAATCAAGCATTGGCCGCTCAACTGACTGAGCCACTCAGGTACCCCTAGAAATAGTTTTAATTCCCAGATTCATATCTGGGCTTCCGGATGACCATTGAAAATAATCGTATAACTCTGATAGAATAGTGGATCTTAAAATCCACATTTATCTCAGGATCATCGTTGAGATAATTAACTAATATTATACTTGGCTCAATCGTTTAGAATAGAATCTGTTTCTTTCAAACCTTTCATAATGTAACTCAGTGGTTTGTTTAGCTCTGATGGTTTCATAATTTAAGTACTCATCTGTTTAGGTTTGGTTTGGTAAATAAATTTCAAATAAGGCTATCAAGCTGGAAGGAGAGATGATCCAGAAGGGCAAGATGCCTTAAAGTCTAGAAGGTAAAAATATTCATATTCTTTGTCATGTTGCCATTACAAAGTATTAACTCTGAAGATATTAGACATAACATAGTTAGAAAAAAAACACAAATAAATTGTATTATAAATCAATACTCTAGTACCCTGGAAAATGATGCAAGGACATCTCACAAATAAGAATAGTACCTCAGAAAAGTAGAACGTCAGCAGTTTTAATAAAAGCAAGGAACAGATTTGGTGTTTGATTTCACTCTCCCATTTTCCACTTGTGGATATAACTCCTAAAATGAGGAAAAGCAGACCTAAGTGCTAGGTGATACGTTAAACTGTGGTGGTTAAAAAGCCAAACAAGCCCCAGAGAGAAATCCTAGCAATTTCCCTGCCAGCCCTTTTCCTATCAATATCTAAATCATGTATTAATTACAGTTCTGCAGGAGAGAGCCTTTGAAAAATTCTTTTTAAATGAAGAAGCTAATGAGTGCGCATTTACAGAATTATTTTATTTCAGATACCACTTCCCTTCATCTCTTTGACTCAGTAGTTACCTTTTACAATTCAGCAGGATGGTGAGCATTTTAGGAGGCTGTATGTTTTAGTGAGTTTCAGAACAAGCTGATGTTCTGAGAGCAGGAGCTGGTTTCCATTCTGCTCTAAGATAGCTTTCAATCATTTAGGGAAGTAAACCGCTTTGGCTCTGTGGCCTTAATCTACCTAACACATAAGGGCCGAATCTGGAGCTCCGTATTTCATCAGAGAAAGAATCTGAGGTGAAGGCCCTAAAAGGTAGGAGTTTACAGGAGGAGAGAGTTATAGGAATGTCTAGAATAAAGAAAGACATTATTTCAGAGGATTTCAAAAGAAGAACAGAAGACTTGGAGTGAGAAGTAGTGAGAAGTCTTTGCTTTCCTGGCTCCACCACCCTGGCAGTCACCTTGAGTTTCAAATGCCTCCTCTAGGTAATGGGGGTACAAAATGGGATAAGAAGATATATACACCAGAAGGATATATGGAATAATTAGTGGAACAGAGTACAGTTGTTTTCTGAGCGGTAAAACCAGCTTCCAATGAAAAATAACAAAGTGAGACATTAAAAAAATATTTTTCTTAGCATTAAGATGTATGTTTTACTTTCAACTTTTAAAATTCATAGCAAAGCACAATAGAATATTAATCACCCATGAAAAGGAATGAAGTACTGATTCATGCTACAGCATGGGTGAATCTCAAAACCATTATGTTTAAGAAAAAAAAAGCCAGGGATCCCTGGGTGGCGCAGCGGTTTAGCGCCTGCCTTTGGCCCAGGGCGCGATCCTGGAGACCTGGGATCGAATCCCACGTCGGGCTCCCGGTGTATGGAGCCTGCTTCTCCCTCTGCCTGTGTCTCTGCCTCTCTCTCTCTCTCTCTCTCTCTCTCTCTCTCTCTCTGTGTGTGTGTGTGTGTGTGTGTGACTATCATAAATAAATAAAAATTAAAAAAAAAAAGAAAAAAAAAGCCAGACACAAAAGATTAGATCTCCTATGATTAGATTTTTTTAAATATTTTTTTCTTTATTTATTTATGATAGTCACAGAGAGAGAGAGAGAGAGAGAAGCAGAGACACAGCCAGAGGGAGAAGCAGGCTCCATGCACCGGGAGCCCGACGTGGGATTCGATCCCGGGTCTCCAGGATCGCACCCTGGGCCAAAGGCAGGCGCCAAACCACTGCGCCACCCAGGGATCCCTCCTATGATTAGATTTAAACAAAATATCTAGAATAGAGAAATCTATAGAGACAGAAAACAGATTAGTGGTTGCCAGGGCCTGGGAAGAGGGGAGAATGAGGAGTGACTATATAATGGGTACAGGATTTTCTATTAGGGCTATAAGAATGTTCTGGAGCTAGGTGAAGGTGATGGTTACACAACATTTTGAATGTACTAAATGCTCCTGAAATGTACACTTTACAATGTCATGGTTATAGACTTTATATGACCTGTATGTCAATTAAAACTATTTTGAAAATAAAGCAGAATGAGAATCTCATCTTTTAACAGGGGGCCAATACAAACTCTTGACTTCATCTGAGAATTACTAACAGCCACTTTGACGTCACCTTAAGTAAAGCACTGTATTGCGAATAATAAAAGCCAAAAAGATATTTCGCCCTAGAATGGCTACAAGTCAATGCCAGATTTTTAGTCTATGCCTCAGGGAGTTTGACTCCTCTGCAAGTCATTGGCACCCTCTTTTCCCTACAATTCTGTCATCTTCTAGTTGGCTTAAAACTAAAGAGAAAATGCAGAAGCCATAGCTATCAACTGTGTACGATTCAAAGCTGGTAGAGAGCATTAAATACAAAAAGAAAGATTTTGGCAGACTGGCAGCAAGGAGTCTAAAAAGAGAAAATTGACAGGGATCAGGGTAACATCTTATGCTTGGTTCACAAAAACAAAACAAAACAAAACACACCAAACCCTAGTACTGTCCAAAGGCAGCTTAGTGGAATAACAGAGGATGTAGGAATTTCATGTGAATTTGTAAAGCACCATTATGTAATGCACACGTCAAAACGTCAAAACAGCTGATGTGACTTTCAGTTGCATCACTGAAACTAGATTGCAGAACATCATGCAAGAGCATGAGAGTCCTGTCCGTTCACCTCTGCATGGGCCACAACGTGCACCATACCAGTCCATGTCCCCTGCATCCCTGCCTCATGTCTCAGCGTCACGTCTAATAGGTGTTGGATTTTCCCTGTATTTCCAATTCTCGACTGGTGGACATGTCTGTGGTTACCTTTTTTCCCTTCTGTAATAATACTGAGATGAACATCCTTGTATCCACACATCTTGGCATGTGTGCCTATTTTGAAAAGAGTGATCATTAAAAAAATACAATGAATTGATCAGTCCAGTTGGGTTTGGTTTCTGGGCAGAGGTGATAGTGATGATAGTGGTGGTAGTAGTAGTAGTAGCAGCAGTGTGTGTATGGAGGTTGGAATGGAATGTGTGTGTGTATCCAAATTCAATTAAAACTAAAGAACAGATTAATTGTAATAAAGAGTATTTAACTTTGGAGATTTTTCATCGAGCTAGATATAAATAATGGAGGCAAGGAATGGGGGGCTGGCTGTCTGTTAAGGGGGAGCTAAAAGCAAAGTGGGTGGGGACACCTGTTAAGTATCAGCCTTAGTTAAAAAGTCTTTTCTTGGGTCTCATTTTCTCATTCTATCAATATCCCCATACTTAGGGGAGATAGTGCCTTATAGTTTTAGGGTTCCTTGTTCCCTTCAGGTCATTGAGCTCCTATGCATTAAGGGATGACCTTAGGTACTAACTTGGCTCTAGCAGATATTACAGCCTCCTGGCTGTTTTCCCTGGCAATCTTAAAGGTGCAGAATCCACAGTGGGTTTAGAACAAATATTTGTTGATTGCCTGCCTGCCTGCCGCCTGCAAGTCTCCAGGAGTGGTGCCTAACCATGGAATGTCTTTGAAGCGCTGGCCTATAATTTTCTCCACAGAAAGAACACCTTCTGGTGGTGGTTGCGGGGAGAATAATGCCCTTTGTCTTGCTAGCAAACACTACTCACCCCCAAAAACCCAGCACCTGCAAGCCTGGGTAATTTTAGGTGAGGGCTTATTTCCAGCTTTTATGGAAGAAGAAAGTTCTATTGGAAAAAAAGTAATCCTTTGTTATTTTATTTTGGACGAGCTTTTAATCAGAAACATAGGCAGTAACATATGTTAGAAAAATATATATGAAACATAGAACTTTGCATTTGTAGCTTGCTATGGAAAATCCATGCTAATGCAACATTAAGTTTGGGGTTTTAATTGCACAGAAGTCAGGGAATTCAGAGTTCAAGTTCCCATAGCAAGCAGGCTTCACTCCACATGTGCATCCCAGGACCTTCCTGAGTGACCTAATTCTTTGGTAAAATGTGGTGCAATAAAAAGCAACAGAAAAGATTTCTCCTTATGGTGACAATTCCTATCATCCCGAGCAAGACGGACAGTGGTCAATTTTAGCTACGTAAACTGTACCCTTTCTGATGTACGGCAGTCGTCGGTGACCCAAATGACACAATGAAACAATGTCACTGTCATGCCTGAGTCAGGAGGTCCAGGTCTTGGCAATGTGCTACTCAGGTGGAGCAGCCACTCTCCACCCCATCCCCGGGTGCTCCAGGGGATCCTGCCCCCTGCCCTTCCGAGGACAGCTGTGTTGAATGGGTGCTGTCCCCCTCATCCCTGCTCTGCTGCCAGAGGACATCTCTCGGTAATTATAATTCAGATATTCAGACTGCTGAGTCTGAAAGTCTGACTAAAAGGCCCTCAGGGGGTTCAAAGGGCTTTCTTGAACACATCCCTGCCTGATCCTGAGGAGACTTGTCCAAGAGAGCTGTCCACGTTGTCATTCTCCAGTTTCATCCCAGTTGTGGGAAGATGGCAAGATGCGAATTACTGTCTCTGTTAGAGACATA
Source organism: Vulpes lagopus (assembly GCF_018345385.1). NCBI lineage: Eukaryota > Metazoa > Chordata > Mammalia > Carnivora > Canidae > Vulpes > Vulpes lagopus. The sequence continues at coordinate 41,633,066 of NC_054836.1, read as the reverse complement.
AGGTGTCTGGCCAAGAGGACCACAAACTTATTATAGAAGAAGTCTCTAGGTATTTCTCTCTAATTATGGGTAGTAGATTGTATGAAGTATAAGGTGTCCCGCCTCTTGGTATCTATATCCAAGTCCATCTAGAATGTTCTACGTGTGTCCGGTGCTGTCTTTCTACTTGGTAAAACAGTAATGGTACGTTCTCATTCTCCATGTCTCCTTTGCCTCTAGATCTGACCTCTGCCTGAGTTCCCTAAAGTGTCTTAATACTGATATGGGAAGAGGAGAGGAGGGAGAGGAACTGGGGACAGGGAGGGGAAGAGGGAGATAGTGATAAACTCTGATTTTTAAATTTTGTGTAACTTCTTTTTGGACAATACAACAGTGCATTTATAAACAGCTCCCGGGGCTCTGAGCACATCAAGAATCCCTGATGCCACCTATGAGCTGCCTGGTGTCACTGAGCAGAGAAGGCCAGGAGATACCTGTCAGACTCGAAATGAAGACACATCATCACTACCAAAAGCTCTCACAGCACAATCTTTGGTGTTTTAGGCAAACCACACCAGGGAGAATAAAGTAGGGCTTGGGAAGCCACAACAAAACATCAGCTGTCCCCCCCACCCCCCCGCCCCACCACATGTCTATGGTTAAGGCATTTTCAAGAGAAGCCATTTATGATTCATGGAATATCTGGTCACTGGTGTGTGTTTAGAAAGTTAAGCTTAAGGAGAGTTTGTGAATTTTGCCTGAGAAGATGATGGTGCAGAGCACTGCCAACCAAAAAAGTGAATAACAACTTCTTTCTGAGCTGATGTGCATCCAAATCATGTTAGTTGTCACATGTATTTTTTAAATTCCGCTAATAACCAGGTATTGAAAAATTTCCAGTATTCTATGCTCTTCTTTACTTTTAGAGTTTTCTCTGCAGTTTTTCTTTTTTGTTTCAGGAGGCCTGACCAACAGAATACTTGGACTGTCTGCACATTTTTGAGAGTAGAATCACAGGCCCTTGCAAAGCTACCTTTTTATCTCTTTGTTTCTATTGTCTCCCTGGTGTACAATTCAATGAACCAGAGATTTAAATCTACCATTTTACTTCCTAAACACAAGTAATGGTGGTGCTGGGGTGGGGAATGTGCAACCAGCTCTTTAAATCACATTGTCACAACTGAGTAGCATTCTAAAAATGCCAAAGAGAAAGCTTCCTGGTGGATTTATTAATTGAAAACGGCCTAAGAATTTATCTTCTAACAAGTTTAAAATATCATTTTCATGATCTGTCTTCTTTTCTGCTCAAGCAATTTCATTTCTGTCTCCAAGTTTCTCTTAAGCAACTGCTCACTAGGGACTGACAATATATAGCAGCTTTCCCCTCAGTCAGTACCTTCCTTCTAGGGAGAGCAAAGCGCTTTGCAGATAGTAAGCCTCTGCTGTAGGTAACAGAGATCACTCCCCATGTTCTGGAGATACAGAAAATTCCTGTGAAGAAATGTTAAGTCAATCTGCTTAGAAGCCAGTGCTGAGAAAGGATTTTTGCTTTAACGTAATTGTATTTTATTTTTATTATATATGTTAGAAGTTCTTTTAAAAATGTTTTAATTCCAGTATAGTTAACATATAGTGTAAGTTTTAAGTCTAAAATATAATGATTCAACAACTCCAGTTCATCAAGACAAGTACACTCCTTAATTCCCATTACATATTAACCCTCCTCTTCCCCCCCGCTTAACCATCAGCTTGCTCTCTATAGTTAAGAGTCTGTTTCTTGGCTTGTCTCTCTCTCTCTCTCTCTCTTTCTCTCTCTCTCTCTTTTCCCCCTTTTCTTGTTTGTTTTGTTTCTTAAATTCCACATATGAGTGAAATCATATGGTATTTGCCTTTCTCTGACTTATTTCACTTGCACTATACTCTCTAGCTCCATCCATGTCATTGCAAATGGCAAGATTTCCTTCCTTTTTGTGGCTGAATAATATTCCATTATATATATAATCACAAATTCTTTATCCATTCATCTATCGGTGGACACTTGAGCTGTTTCCATAATTCGGCTATTGTAGATAATGCTGCTATAAACATTGGGGTGCATATATCCCTTTGGATTAGTGATTTTGTATTTTTTGGGTAAACAGAGAAGCCATTTGAACTTGATATTCCTTGTGATGCAACCTGACAGTCTGTCTGGAGAAAGCTCATGGACAATAAACAGCATGGAGGAGAAGCCAAGAAGGAAGGAAAGAAGCAAAAGGACAGATGGAAGGGAAGAAGATGTATAGAAGAGTAGAAAGAGGGGAAGGAAGTCAGCTCTAAGAGCTGGAAAAGATGCTCTACCCCAGGGCTCCGATATTTGTATTTATTAATTTACAAGGACAAGGAAGAATAATTATAAAAGAGAAGTGAATATGAGATTGAGTCAAAGTGTCTCAAACCCAAAACAAGCTCAATTCCCTTTTTTCAGAGAACTGTCCATTCCACCCTCGTTTCCAGATAAATTCACCACCAAAGGGTATTTTATCAAGTGGTTTCTTCTTTTCACCATAAGCTAGCAAGAGAGAATCTGGATTTGATGTGGCAGGTAAGGAAGGAGTGCATCCTGTAGGGTTGTTTTTCACATGGGTCAAATCATATATAGACACTTTCCCACTCCTGTAAGGTTTTCAAACCATGCGTGGTTAACCAGAGGCTAACAAAATGGTTAACCAAATGTGTCAGCTGCTAAGCCAAGTGGAAATAGTGATGGCAGTTCAAGCACTGGGGAGTTCTCCCATTTCTGGGACACATTCCACCCAGCATCTAGCATCCAACTTTCAGAATGGTGGCATGTTGGAGGGAGCATGTTTGGGGCTGCTGTCTTCACACGAGTGAAGCCCAGCTGACCAGGGGAAGGGCCGTCTGCATTTATAGACTGCTTCTCCTTCAAAGCAGATGTTGCAGCTCTGGGTATGAATTGAGACATTTTCTCCAATGTGTCCACAGTAAGTGAGCTCACCACTCAGTTCTGGTCTGACTAACTGATGGGACCAAGCCCATCAAGTGGGAATCCTTTTAAAGTAGGGGATAGATTGTTTTTCTTGGTACCATTTCAGTGCCTGCTACTTTTTCCTCTTTCTTTTCTTCTGCTCCAGAGTATCCTTTGATTTCCTTCCAAAACCCATTCACTACAGGAAGTATATCATTATTAAGCTTCCTTGGTGGGACACCAAATATTGTATGCTCTGCCAAAGAGGACAACTGTCAATAGTCAGACACTAAACTTCTTACAGTTGGGTAACATGTGTGTGTTAGAGGAGGGCTAGTTTTTAAATGCACTGTATTAATTTGTATTATTTAGCAATTCAAAATTCTTTCTAGAAGTAGGAAGAATATGTACTAAAATCTAATGTAAACAAAGAAATAAATGTTATACTCTTCTGCTACTGACCCCAATTATTTCTCCTAAGGACAAAACCAGGCTTTAAGTCAGAATCCAACAAGAATAAATACCTCTAACTGTTTATGTTCATCCTTTCAAAATCTTAAATTCAGTCTGGGTACACAACATTGCTCTGCTGGGTGTTTGCAGATGGAGGAGTGGGGAGACATGGACAGAGGGAAGGTGGATAGAAAAGGAGCACATCTTCATTCTTTTCAATCTCTTTCTTCTTTCATCCCAGATTAAAAATTTTTAACTAGTCTCAGTTTTTCATTTAAAGATAGGATGTGTAACACAGGACTAAAATCAGGAACCCTAGAAGTATGTATTCATCATCCATGCTGATTACACCAGTCTTTTGAAATAACAGTTGGACTTCTCTTTGAATCCTAATTTTGGGCCTTGTTTCAGATGCAGAGATAGAAGTGTTCTCTTTCCATTCTACTGCTATTGGCTTGGTTTTGATCTCAGAATTCAGATCTTTGTAACATCAGTTGGCAATTAATCAGTTATATAATCAAAAGGATACCACAATAGAGAACCTTGCGCCTGGTCCTAATACAGTGTGATGTTTCCAAAGCAGTCGCCATTCAAACTCAATGAATGGATCTGTTGGTAAGACTGATCTATTTTAAAAAGGAGATATCCCCCAGTGAAGTGTGGCAATGGGACTGGATGGATAGGGTTGATTTTCTTCTAAATGACAATAACTACCCAGGTAAGAGGCAAACATCTCACATTAAGTAAATGGTTACAAGTATCATGAATCGGACATAATTGAGATTTAGATTTAACATTGTCCTGAGTTGCAAGGCTAGTTCAAAGAATACCTATAAAACATCGAGCATGCATGCAAACAAACTCAGTGTAGTATTCATGTCTCCAGCGACAGATATTGGTGGATTCTGTTTATTTTGAGGAAATACTGTTGTCAAGACAACTGAGTGAGACATTTCAAATGCAATCTAAAGTCATACTCTTTAAGTACACTAGAAAAACAGCGAGGCTACCATTTAAGGGAGATTAACACGTCAGATGCACATCTGAGATTTCCACATCCCATGCTGCCAAAATAGATGCCAATTTAGGAATATGGAAGAGTTCAAGTAATTGAATCTTTCACTCTTATATGCTCTTGGGGAGCACGGGTGATGTACATAGCCTGGGCTCTGATGCACTAAGGCTGGTTATTAAATGTTCCATGACATTTTTTTTTTAACCAGAAGAGGTTTAACCTGGCTCCACTTCAGCTAGGGTAATGGCAGCCTCCCTCCCAAAGATTCCTTCTACCCTTCCAACTGGCAAACACTTGCTTCATTTCCTCCTGTAGGATAAGAATCATGCAGAATGGCTGGCTGAGCATGGCAGCTCCTCATTCTACACTCTGCTGGTGTTTGGGGGGAACCACTCATTTTTCAACATGCATTTACTGAGCATTTACTTTGTGCATGGTAAGAAATACAAAGACAAAGATTATTTTGCTCATTTCCCCTAAAAAAGCTTGAAATCTAGTAGGTTCCATTACCTGTGAGGTGCTATGACACTAGAGATTAAATGGGCTATTTCTAGGGAGATTTTTAGACCAGGATTGGAGGGGTGTCCCTGAATTAAATAGATACCACTGGTGCTCTGGGACTAACATTCTTAAATTGCAGCATATCAAATTTGTAAAGTTTAGTCTGCCCTACACTGGGACTTTTAGTAATGGTTTAACCCAGTGGTTCTCAACCAAGGGTGATTTTGCCCCTGCCCGTGGCAACATCTGGCAATATCTGGAGACTTTTTTGATTGTCACAACTTAAGGGGGAGGTGCTATGATGTCTAGTGGGTAGAGCCTAGATATGCTGCTAAACATTCTATAATATGCAGGACAGTCTTTCACAACAAAGAACTATCTAGCCCAAAATATCAATAATGCCAAGTTTGAGAAGCCTTGCCTTGACCTGATTTCCTGGTTAACCACACCATGACCAAATGGCATTTACCAACCAGTTATTCGTTTTATTACTTTGAAGGGGATACCACCAGGCCATTGTGATGTGGGTACTAAAATAGGCTTGCATCAGAATCCAAGTGAATAACAAAATGTCGTCTGTGTGACATTTTCTCTCTGTCCTTAATGAAATTTGTCACCGCACTTTGGCTCCTGAATAGCAGTGATGATGACAACACTGAGAATTTAGTTTTCTTCACCATATGCTCTAATGACTGGAAAAATTTTGGGACCCACCTGGACCAAAATGATAAAATTTATTTATTCATTAAGATATATATTTCACAGATTAAACAGCTGAGAATCAGAGATTAAAGGCCATTGTGAACACGTGACAGGTTCAAGGTTGAAGGAGAATTAGAGCCCATGCCTCCTGACCTGATGTCTAGGTCTCCCCTGCTATCCTGGAGACTAATGTGGGGCTCAGCTGCATCTTGAACATTAATAAGAAACAGAAATGACATCTGAAAATGCGAACTAGCCCATGTGCTGTGTATTTTCCATGGCATTCAGTCAATGTGTTCTGAGGCTGGGCTACTTCTTGTGCGGAGCCACAGTAACAATGTCAGCCACTGTGCCATGAAGGAAACTGGAGGGCAGGGTTTGGGAAACTCATAGGCCTTTGCATCTCCTCAGCTGGAAACGAGTGCTATCCTGGTATAGATCCTAGCACCTTTTGGGGAGTGTTATCAAGGACATAACCATACACTCTTTTACCAAGGTGGCTAGGGTCCTTCTCCAGTGTTTCTTCTTCTGGCTTCCTAAAGTGATTATGGATTGTATTTTTACCTTTTAAATAATTCCAGCCCTGTGAAGGTCCTTCTTTAAAATTAAAAATATATATATTTTATTTATTTATTCACAAGAGACACAGAGACACAAGAGAGAGGAGTAGAGACACAGGCAGAGGGAGAAGCAGGGAGCCTGACACGGAACTCGGTCCCAGGACCCTGGCATCACAACCTGAGCTGAAGGCAGATGTTCAACCATTGAGACACCCAGGTGTCCTCCTGTGAAGGGGCTTAAAGGGAATTATATAAAGCTTCAGGCCTGATATTCTTTTCTTAGTAATTTATTAGTTTTATGTATGGATATAGCCTTTGCAGTGGGAAAAGAGGGATATGCTCCATTTGTCTGCCAAAAAGCAGAAAGAACGGCCTCTGTGAATTTAACAATACTACTTTCAAATAATTAACCCCAAATCAGAGATTCCAATGCACATTCTCATAAACCTTTTTAGTAGTTAGACTCAACATTTATTTAGTCAACAAAATGGGGAGGGGGATTTCCCTCTGACTCTCATCCTACTTTCTGTCTATAAAGAATTTCAAGAGGGGCCTGGAAATATGGCAATCAAAGTATCTACAAGACTTTTCCTTACTTCCTTTCTCCTCTCAGATCTTCTGTAAAATAAATGCAGGGTATTTCAAAGCAACATTTTAGTTTGAATTTTCTGTTTTGTGTTGCTCATTTTCTTGGGAGAAAGGCCTATAAAAAGCTTCATACAAGTTGGCAATCTCCTCTGTCAGTCTACTGACACTATCACTAATATTCTCCTTGAAACGATCACCATCTGTCTTCTGACATTACTGGATCTGCCTCATGACCAAGGAAATGAACAAAGCATAGGGCTAGAGTGTGTATGAGTGTGTGTGTGTGTGTGTGTGTGTGTGTGTGTAGGATGAAGGAGGCAGCCAGGGGAGGTGGAAGGGACCATGGCAAGGACCAGGCCCCAGAAATAATGCAGAAGTCTGCTCTGAGATTTTCCTGTGGACCTTTAAACAGGATCCTTGTTGGAATTTTTGGATTCTGTCCCGTGGAGTTTCAAGTGCATTCTTCAGGGCAGCCAGTTACTGTTCCACAGAGGTGTGAATGTCCTAGAGTTCTATAAGCACAATACTTCACATTGTTGGTTCAGAATTATTTTAATTCCTCTTTCCACCACCCCACCCCCATCCCCATTAAGAAGCTGCTAGATCCACAGAGAGGCCTAGCTCAGCCAGCACTGAAAAGGCCAATGAAAGCAGCAAAAGAACCTGCACTAAGCATTCTAGTATAAGAATATCATCAAATACTAACAAGGAGCATAGGCCTGATTTTTGCTTGGTAATGGTCAAAGTCCGACTTAAGCAATTACCTGAAGTTGGCTCAAACTGCTCTATTTTCCTGAAAGATTAAGAAAAAAAAATAGCCACCACTTTTATCCCATCTCCTAGCCCTATCTAAGTCTAGTGGATAAAAACCCTGGCTCTGTCTGGACGAGAAAGCACAGAGGCTCTGGAAAAAGGTCCTCCGAAGTGTGTTTGCAAGTCCATGAACCAAAGAGACCAAGAACCCCTGCATTCAGCCAGCCTACATCTGTTGTCCCCTGCAGCTGATCTGTATATTGTCATACAAGGCAATGCCCTAAAATGAAAGCACCTCTAAGAATTACAGTGTTAAATTGGGACATACAATCCAGATGCTTCCCATCTCGGGTAAACCCCAGGAGGTCCCCACACAGAAGGAGACGACACAGGAAAGCCTAATGAGGTCTACGCCTACATCTAGCCTGGCGGTGACTGTTTATTTTCCTGACTTTTGAGACACCGCACTGGGGATCCACAGAAAACACGAAGGAGGAAAAGTCTCATTAAATTAGGCAGAACCTTTGGTAGGTTTCCTGATTCCGGTGGCCAGTCCTGAAGGGGAGCTGATAGAAATCCATACCTTTAAGGACAACAGTGACCTGAAATCGGGCGTGAAGATACAGAGAAAAGGGTGAAAGGAGCCACCCAAGAAAGTGGGTAAGGTGCAAATCTGGGCGAGAAGCCGTCCGCAGAGCGCAACGGGCTGCCTGCCACTCAGATCCCCTAAGACTGGTGAGCATTCACTCCAGAAAGGCCCCAAAGCTGTTTGGCATTAGAGGTGGAGCAAAGGAAAAGCAGACATCACAACACTTCGTCCGTGAACCACATCACACTCCCCTCCCTTAACGAAAATCTTGTGGGCTTAAACCACAGGCTCATAACTGAACGTTCCCGGCCGGGGCAGCAGGCAAGTCGGGCCTGCGTGCAGGCCTGCGGCCTTGCGGGCTCCCAGCACCGTGCGGGGGCTTCCGGCTCCATCATCGGGGGGCAGCCAAGTCAGGTTCTCCACCCAGGCCACTCCATCCTGGACCTCAGCCAAAGTGACAAGACCGGGGAGGGGGAAACCCTCTAAGTGAGCAAACGGAGCGGGAGGGTTGGAAGCAGCAAGAAAGGGTTCAAGTGGCTAATTTTTCCACTTTTCCCCCACTGTGGTTAAAGCAGTGACAGATAATTTATCACACATTTTGGTTGCACGCCAGCTGGCCATAAAAAAAAAAAAAATAAGAAAGAGTTGTTTATTAATTCAATTAGCTGGCTTATTTATCAGGGCTGGGTTAGCAGGGGCGGTGAGAAGGCCAAAGGATGCCCGCGTCTCGCAGTTGCTCGTGGGCCCTGCAGGCGAAGTGGAGACCCGCATTCTGACCCCCCAAGATCTGGAGCATCAGCTAGCTGTGTTTACCCTGAACGCCTGGTACGGGACAGGAAAGCCCATCAGTTGTAATCCTAGGGTGGGAAGATGCTCAGAACAGGACAAAGTCCTCTGAGTGATGACAGTCATTAGTGCTTACCACCCACTCGAGGGCCACTTCCAGGGAAAATGCAGCATCCTTTCTGGGCTCATTTCGGTTCTTGCTGTTTTTTTGTTTTGTTTTGTTTTGGTGTTTGTGTTTCTCATTCGTCAGTGGTTATTTAGACACAAGGCTGCCAGCGTATCAGCAGTTTGTCCAGACCAGTGTTGCTCAGAATCAGAGAAATAATTCATTCAAGTAATTGGCTTATCAAATAAAGAAAATCCACAAAGAGTTTATTAACTGCTGCTTTGCGCTGAAGTCTTTTTACAGCACTTTTACAGATGTTGCCGGTTCTACTGGATCCTCATGTCGTGGGTAAGATGTGTCTATCTTACCATGAGTTGGCTAAGGCAGCAACTGTCGTCAATTCAACCAAGGTGTCCCCTTGGGAATGAAATGAGATGTCCCTGATGGCCCCCTCGTTTCACTGCTGCTGTCCCTCTGACCCTGCTCTTGGCTGGTTGAAGCCAAATGTCCCCTTGGTGACCCAGACTACACATTTTCTGCTGATCCTACGGTGGCAAGTAGGAAAGAAGGGAGAAAAAGGAGAACATGTCTACAATTTTACTGTTTTGTTTCAAAATAACCTCATCATGAGAAATGGTTCTAATGTGTACATTTGATTTTTTAAATTCGGAATATAGCAATGTCTCTCATTAGCCTCACAACCAAAGTGTTTTACAAATTTGAAGGAGTAATTTGCACATGTAATCTGGAACAAGTGGTATTCTGGATTTAAAAAAGTAGGGAGGAAGGCAGCCCGGGTGGCTCAGTGGCTTAGCGCCACCTTCAGTCCCGGGTGTGGTCCTGGAGACCCGGGATCGAGTCCCACGTCAGGCTCCCTGCATGGAATGGAGCCTGCTTCTCCCTCTGCCTGTGTCTGTGCCTCTCTCTTTGTGTGTCTCTCATGAATAAATAAATAAAATTTTAAAAAATAGGGAGGAGGAATCATGATATAAGAAATGTGATCGTGGCACCTGGGTGACTCAGTGGTTGAGTTTCTTCCTTTGGCTCAGGTCGTGATCCCAGGGTCCTGGGATTGAGTCCTGCGTCAGGATCCTCCTAGAGACCCTGTTTCTCTTTCTGTGTCTCTCATGAATAAATAAATAACATCTTAAAAAAAAAAAGGAATGTGATCAATATTCTGGTTAATCTGTTGACTAATCAAGCAGCAAATGTGATGTGAAGATGGTGCCAATGATAAGACCAAAATGGCCACTTTAGTGGGGCCATTGCATATTAAAGGGAAACCTGTGAGCCTACACCAGAGCTAGATCTAGGGAGAGATGAGCAAGTCACTCACCTGAGCGTTCTATTGAATTTTAGGATTCCGGGAGTATATTATGCCAGCTTCTCTATATCATGCTAAGAGTTAAACATCATCATTGTTTCATATCCACCACTAACTATACAGGGGCAGACATTTCCAACTTCTGGAAATGTCACATCATCTTTATCTTTTCTCTTCTCTTCCCTTCCTTCCCCTTCCTTCCTTCTTCCATTCATGCAATACCAAGTTTGAGAGTGAAACAAAACATCAGGTGCACAGATGAATGTATGTAGATGAACTCATAAGAGGGCCACCTCACTGTGACTCCTTTGGCCTGACTGCTCCCTACAACCTATGCACAAGCCTACATTGTCCCTCCTTCTTTCACCTTTGGCTAACTCAGTCTTTGGCTCCTCCCAGGACTCAGCTCCTCCCAGGACTCAGCTTCTCCTTTGACAGTTTACTGATTTCTAAAATTCCCCAAGAAATATGAGCTCTTCTTGATAATATTTTCAACACTTGCCTTACAATATCTAAAAAAAAAAAAATCTATTGAGTGGAATAAAATCCAGGGGAATTAAATCCCCTCTTCCTATTAACATCTTTTGTCTCATCAGTTGTGACTGGGAGTTTCTGCTTTCAAAAATGGGAAGGAAGTTTTAGGTGGTGATGTACTAGTATGTCTTTCATTTCTTCTTTTTATTTTCAGATCAACTTAAGTAAAAACAAAAAATTTAAACTGATACATTTTACCTAACTTTGGATATTCTCTTATTTTCCATATGTGTTTGAATTTCTCAGTTAAGCATGTGGTCTCAGTTTCTGTTGCTGATGAAGTATCAAAATGGGTCGTCACAAAATTTGTGTGACAGTTATATCCGGCGATGGCAAAACCAACAGAACAATCATCCTTGCATTTCTTTAACTCTTTATATCTTAAAGGATCCTGGGTAAATCTTGAAACAAATTTAATCAGCAGTCTTGGGTAAAAAACATTTACTGTTTTTCCACCAAAATGACAGGCAGCTACATGGATATGCATACACATCTATTTTTGGTTGAGAAGTTGATCCCTGCGTAGGAAAAACAGCTCAGTTTAAAACTTCACATTGTTGAAACCTAATGTATTTTTGGATTCAGCAATATCTTTACTAAATTTCAGTTTCTAAAGTTTATTTTCAATTTTTAAAAAGGTATATTAGCCCAAACTGTGCTTTGGCACAAAGCACTAGATAAAATATTTCCAGGAAAAAAAGGTAAGTGGTGGACAAAACAAGAGGCTACTTGATTGACAGGAAATTTCACAAAAGAATTCATAGCTCTTCTTTGTAACTATCTTGTCTGGCCTCTCACTTTATTTCAAATGGTAAGATGCACATTTAAAAGTGAGAGAAATATCTAAAACTGAGGGAAATATCTTTGTATTATATCGAAGCCTCCTAGACACTGAAGGTCTGGCTTCTTAGGTTTGGTAGGAAAGGCTGTGGATGATTTCCCCAGAGCTTTGCTTGACTCACAAAGGTATTTCTCAGATTGACTTCTGGTGTTTGCTTCCAGAAGGTTCTCATCACTGAACACAAATTTTACACTTCGAACCCAATTCCTTTGGAAATGGAAACACTGGCAGATAATTTCACTCGTGTAGATTTGTTGAGACCACATATCAACATGTTAGCAATTCTTAATTTTCCTGTTATAGCCTATTGAACAGCTCTGTGCAAATAAGACTTATAATTTCCATATAAATCAGGCAAATTAAGGATTTTTCAGGATTTCTCTTCATGTTTTCCCCAGAGAATGGATATCCCATCTGCTTTGCTGAATGCAGGATAATCGAAGGGCACTGATCTCTCCAAATGGCTTCATTCATTACTGTCTCTGGATCCTTGGGGGCATCTGACCCTAGGAAGGTCACTTCAGCTACACTCTGACCTCCCATACGTTATAACACAGCCGATCCGCACCTCCTTTAGGATGTATAATGTTTGGAGAAGCAGGGACAGGAATAAATATTTCTCCCCTCAGAGTTCAATACTGCAGAAATAACATAATTCTGTTTCTCAAATTCCAGTTTAAAGTGCATTCAGAAAAGAGCACTATTTTGGCTAAGGCAGTTTGAACTTATTTTACTGCTCTGCCATCATAAATATAAACGACAGTGCAAAAGGGGGGGGGAGTGGGCTGTAGTTACTGAATGCTGAGAGAAGAAAAGCACTGAGCTGTATGTTGGGTATATACTGCAATGTATTTCAAGGAACAAGAGTTGAAAGAACCACTAGAATCAAAGTACAGGTGATCTTAACAGGTTTGATTTAGAATCACTTTAATATAGCATTAATTATGCTTTGAATTGGGAAATGTCTTTCCTATTAGGCAAAGGACATTTCCTCCATTTAGAATGGGAAAGTGGGGGGTGCCTGGGTGGCTCAGTTGGTTGAGCAACCACCTTCGGCTCAGGTTATGGTCCCCGAGTCCTGGACTTGAGTTCTGAGTTGGGCCCCCTGCTCAGCAGGTAGTCTGCTTCTCCCTCTCTTTCTGCCTGCTGCTCTGCCTACTTGTGCTCACTTGCTATCTCTGTCAAATAAAAAAAATAAAACTTAAAAAAAATAATGGGAAAGCAGTGTTTTCTGTGGTGTAGAGCACACCGATTTCGCCAGGGGACTGTCCGATCGGACAGTTCAGTTGACATCCAGCTTCTTTACCTCCCAAGCGTACAGGCATAAGCGTTATGCTGCAGACTGCATCATCCTTGCCCAAGACACAGAAGCCAATCAAACAGGCTTGTGGGAGATGCCAGAAAACTTGGCTCCTACCTTCAAGACACTTGCTGTCTAGTTGGGGGAATAAAAAGCATACACACCAAAGCTAAACAGTCAAATTAGTGGAAGGGACAGAAAATAAGTGTCAGAGGAGACAGAGCCTGACAGCACCTGGGGTGGCCAGAAAGGTGAGTCAGAGCCAGGCGTCTTATATGACGATTTGAGGGGGACAAATTCCAGGTTTCTAACAAAGCTTGGAGACCTCATCTAGATAACAGTATGAGCTTCTTGAAAGAAGTCCTTTCCTTCTCTTCCTCTGTTCTCTGCCAAGACTCATTATTTACTTAAAGTGATCTCAGATGTGTGTTACCTATCGAGGACTACCCTTCTCTTTGACTTTGCCTTCATTCTACCAATTTCACCTATAAACAGAAAGACGTGGTCACTGCCACTAATGGAGGGCAGTTGGGGTGAGCAGGCCTAGAGGAGGGTGTGAACATAATTTAGAAAAATGCATTATTTGTGGCATGAGAATACTCATCTCCCTCCCTTCTCCTTTACCTATTGAGGGCTCTGCATTAACAAATAATTCCAGTTAATAAATATCCCAGGGTAACAAGTCTAGTGAGCCCATTTCTTTAATTTTTAAACTGTAGACTTTCTTTGTGTCTACCCACCCCCCTTTCTTTTCCTCTGAAGCAGAGCTGGATATGGCAGGCTATGTTCCAAGACAGTACCCTTTACTCTTCTTCCAGGAAAGAACTTTTCAAATAAGGTCCTAAATGCTCATACAGTATTAGTGAGCACACATACACCTACACATAGTTGGTACTTGCCAACTCCTGACATGGGAATTCTCAGAAGCACACCAAAGTCTCTGTGTGATTTAAATTTATTTTTAATCACATAAAATCCAATTTGGAAAATTGATGCATGGGATTTTCTGAGTCACCAGAAGCTCTTTATAAGATTGCAAATGCATTGAGGGGAAGAAATCTGTCTTGGCATGGCTGGTATTTCACAACAACGGTAAAAATGATTGGTTTCCTTGGTTTAGAATGAATGAGATGAGTTTTAAAATCTATAAAAATATGCTATTAAATCCCAACATAAAGTCAAAATATATTTGATATGTCTGAGTCATGAGGAAGAATTGGAGGAAAAAAAGAGTCAGTATTTTGAAATAAGTTTATTTTCCTTTCTTTTTCAGTCTTACCTAATTACCCAAGTAATATTTATGATTCTGGATCATATTAATTAATTTTAATAGTGATCTTTACTCTCTCTACTCCCAGTCATATTTTGTTGTTTTTGGCACTATACTAAGACACTTTCCATTTCCTTAAGGAGTTTCCAAAAATGATAATGATAAATATAATTTGAATTCATTTTATACTCATGCTCATTATTTATATGCCCATGGAATGGAAATAGTCCGTGGATCTGTAAGTGGATCTCGTAAGGGCAGGCATGAAGATATTTAGTAAGTCTAACTAGTTTTGTATCTCCAACATGACTGGGAAACACAAATTTATAATAATAATCAGTCCTAATGACAACGGATAAATCTTCAGAAGATTTCAAAGAAAGATAGAGGTAATATCCTACCCCTACATATTTAATGTGCCTAAAGTCCTGAAAGTATTGTTCAGCCTCTTTATATGTGCAGTTATAATAATCCTGTACTTATAAGTCAAAAGCTACTGTCTTGTCACTTTTACATTTAACTATTACACAATTTTCTGTTACTTGCACATTAAATCACAGAGTTCAACTAGAAAACTGTTTACCTGAGGATGTTTTTCTGGTTCCTACAAGTTCCCAATACTTTCTTATGAAATTTTCTTGTTTGCTATTCTTTCCATGGGAAGAATAGGTAGGTCTGGGCCATCTTTCCCACCATAATGTGAGAACAAGTTAAAGGTATTCACAATTCCATATGGAAACATCAACAAACAATACAGAGAAGACCAATAAACTGTTCTCCATCAGGGGGATGGCCCCATAAATCACAGTACATTCATAGGAAGACATGTCGTTCAACCAGAGAAATCATGTTTTCAAAGAATTATTTATGCATAGACAAAAGACCAAAAGAAAATATTCTGTCGACAGTAGTCATCTCTGAGTAATTGGGTTACAGGTTATTTTCCTTTATTTGTTTTTATTTTCTTCTATCTTTTTTTTTCATTTCCCAAAATTTGTTTTTGCAATTAACATATAGCTTTTAATCAGAAAAAAATAAGTATAATTTTTACAATGCACCAAGCATCAAAAAATTTAAAAAAAAAAACAGTGTGGAGACTTATATTTGTGCAATAACATAAGCCTCCAAAACAGAGATGATTCACAAGTCCCAGAACTTTCAATGGGCAAACATCTGGACAGCAGATTACTTTGTTCTTGTTCAGATTGTTTTGCAGTGGGGCTTGCAGGACTTCACACTTCTCACTGTCTTATTTTTTTTTCTTTTCATTCAAATATGAATCACCTACATTGTTACTTCAATGAGTTACATGAAAAGTCCTAAAGTCCTATGTTTTTAAAGTGTGTGTGTGGGGGGGGTATTTTTCTGCTACTCTCTTTATGCCAGAGCCATTTAAGTTTGGAAGATACAACGAATTAAGGGGGAAATGATTTTATGGATTTTTCACTACAATGAAGCTGTATCAAATTGAAGCTAAGTATAAATGCAATCTGGGATAAGACGATTTCACTCACAAATGGAAGGACAAATATGAAATTGTTAGAGAAATCATGTAGTGATGTGTAGGGACACAGAATAATATAGGGAGTTCAGACATTGTTTTAAAATTCAGAACATTAAATTAAGGACCAATGATAATGATTAAGCTAGCAGTGTCTTTGGAATGTTGAAGTTCTTATAAGAATGTACTGGGTAAAATTGTGCAGCTTCTTTGGAAAACAGTTTGTCAGCTCTTCAAAAAAATTACACACAGAATTACCATATGACCAGCAATCACACTCTTAGGTATATATGCAAGAGAACTAAAAACATACATCCACACAGAAATGTGTACACCAATGTTCAACACCGCATTATTCATGAAGTGGAAACACACTAACTGTTCATTGGTTGATGAGTAGATGAATAAAATGTGGTGGAACCATACAATGGAATATTATTTGACAATAAAAAGGAATGAGGTGCTGACCCATGCTGTAACTTGGATGACCCTTGGAAACATTATATAAGTGAAAGAAACCAGACAGGAAAGGCCCACATAGTGAATAATTCCATTGATAGAAGTCCAAAAGAAGAAAATATATAGAGACAGAAAATTTAATTTAGTAGTTGTCAGGGGCTAGAGAGGGAGAAGGAGTGACTGTTAATGGTAACCTTCCTCGGGGGTTAATGAAAATGAGAGTAGTGCTGATAATTGTATAACTCTCTAAATATACTAAAAACCACTGAATTGTGTGCATTTTAAAAAGGTAAATTTTATGGTATATTTTACAAATTGTTTTCAACTCTATCATCGGCCTTCTCATCATGAGATGTGGTTCCTCCAAATGAAAAGCAGAGATAATATGATTTTTAAATTTTTTCAAAGAATTTTCAAGTTCTGAACTAAAAAAATCCAGAGTTTTGTGAATATACATAGATAGAAACAGAGAGATTAAAAAATCTCCTAGTCTTTTCTAGGAAACTCTGATGGTTTTTAAGAGAGCCCTGCTTAACTTTCCAGCCAAGGGAATCACAAGATCTAGCTTCTAAACTGTGCTCACGGGACAGTAACACAGTGCCAGTTTCCTCATTTTGTAAAAAGGTGATAATACTGCTGGCTCTTTGTAGGGATTTAATCCAAAAGAAGAAATATGTAAGAATTACTTATTGGGTTCACAGGACTGCAGCAGACATTGTGGCAAATAAGAAGGTGAACAAAATGTGATCTCGGCCCTCAAGAAACATTTACTCTCATAGAGGGTAAGAAATATATCTTAGGATACAATAATAATGTCATAATACTAATTTAAAAAATTTTATGGGCTCAGATGAAAACACCTTAAGTGTGTAACAACAGAATGATATCATGGAATACCATATAACAGTGGAAATGAATGGTCTATGAGAATCCACATGATAAACCTGATAAACATAAATGTGGGCCCCAAATAATCAAGTTTTAGAAAAATACATATAGCATAAAAACATTTATATAAAGCTTAAAATATACTAAAATACTATATATTATTAATAGTATAAATCCCTTAATAATTTATGTATTTTAATTATGTAAAATTATATTTATATAAAATACAAAGTTATGTATATAATATATAATTATATGAGGCTATCCATAGGAATGATCAATACCAGAGTCAGATAGTGGTTTTTCTAACACTCGGCACCTTCTGCACCATATATGGTGGGCAAATTGGTGATTGTTAAGGTTATTTCCTGTACAGTTTTGTATATCTTAAATGGTGCATGATAATTTTAAAATATTGGATTAGAGGGAGAGTCATAGGTCAATTTCTACCAGGTGATGCTAGGGGATAAGGGAAGACTTCTAGAAGGAGGTGCCCAAGCTAGTCCTAAAAGGATGCATGATTTCCACAGGTAGAGAGAAAGGGAAGGCACTGTGGGTGAAGGGAATAGTACAGCACATTAAAATAACAGGTTTTTAGCAGCAGAGACTATGAGGTTTCTAAAAGTCACCCGGAGCATTTTAGATCTCATCTTCTCATGGATTTTTGAACTGCAGAACACAAAGGACAAGGAGATTTTTATGAAGCATGGTGCCTAAATGCCCAATACATTAAAAACCAAACATAACCAGAATCTCAAACTGTGTTTGGAGACTTACAAACTTGTTCTTTCTTTTTAACAGTGAGAACAAATTGGGATCCCTGGAATATACCACTTGGGAGATGGTGGGAGAATAATTTTATCCACAAGTATTAAGTTGTTGCCTGAGGACAGCTGAGTAAACAGTTTGCTGAAGTCTGTTTGAGGACTGCCAGCTAGTTACACCCATAATTTCATCTCTATTAACAAAAACAACTCATACTGTCGCACTGCCCTGCTTTGGCTACCCCGTGGTTCTCAGTATTTGAATTATGGAGTGTCACTTGAGTAACATTCTATAGCAGTGGGGGCTGTGTTTTGATGTCCTTTCGTTACCCACCCCCTCTCTGCTGATTTATGGCATACCACGCAGAGACTTAAATCAAAACTAGAAAATACGTGTGAAATAATGCAAAACAGAGTCGCAGGGTTGGCAATTCCGTAATTATACCTAAAGGGAAAATAATTATGTAATACCGTATGGCAAGAGTAAGTCTCAGAATAACAAATGCCCATACTGTAAATGCAGGATTCTGGGAAGGACGCGCAGGGTCTTTGAAGAGAAGCTGAGGGAAAAGGTGCCTTTTAAAAGGACCAAGAGACACCTTCGTGAATGATGTTTGGCCTCTGATAATACTGCTTGTCGTCTAGGAACTGAAGATCTGAATGAAATGAGGTGACAAGGCCCAAACAAAAGGAATGCCAAAAAATGGGACAAAATTCGAATTATTTCTTGTTTGAGCTCACTCACAAGTACTATCTGCAGTAGCCAATAGGGTTTTAACCTATTGGTTAAAATTCTGGAAATGTGAAAGCTGCGTATTGATCGAAAACTCTCCAAATCTTGACAGCAGCTATGAAATGGAAACTAATCAAGTCAACATTTAAAAACCACCACCAACAAAAACCCCACAACACTGGAAACCTTTCACTTTAAAAATGGAAAGATGAAAGAATTCCTCAGGAGTCAAGGATATGAAACTTCCCCCTCGAAGTCTATCAGTTAATGAACAACCTCTAAGTAGAGGGAAATATGAGAGAAATGACCTGGGCAATACTCCAGCCTAAATCTTCATGTTGGAAAATAGCTCCTCATCCACTTCTGTATTGTAAGGTGCTGGCATGGGAACAGAAATAAAAGATACTAGGAAAAGATTAGGAGACTAAGGCTCTTATAGGCTGACTTCCTCATTAAAAATTAGCTCTGAATTTAAGTGTTCCTTAAATTCCTCAATCCACTCACCTGAGTGGAGCCATACTAGGTGAAATTGTGTGAGCTCGGGGGAACAAGGGTGTCAGTTAAAACCATTCCAAACAGGAAAATCAGGGAAAGATATGGCTTCCTTTAAGACAAGAGTTGGCCCGTGGCCAGCTGTGTGATTTTGTAAATAAAGTTTTATTGGAACACAGCTATGCCCATTCATTCATGTATTGTCTATGGCTGCTTTTGAGGTATAATGACAGGCATGGATAGGTACAAGCATGATATGGCCCGCAAAGCAAAAATATTGATTATCTGGCCCTTTTCAGAAGTAACTTGCCCATCTTTGCTTTAGTTTACTAGTTATCTGGAATAGCTCCAGTGGTTTAAAAACTTTTTAGAGTAATAATTTATAAGAATAGCTGCCCAACTGGGCATAACCTTTAGGAATTCATGTTTAAGCTTTAGAGTAAAAACCTACTTCTCTGGATCCTTATTTTTTTACTTCCTCAATTAAATTTTTTTTTTTAATTTTTATTTATTTATGATAGTCACAGAGAGAGAGAGAGAGAGAGGCAGAGACACAGGCAGAGGGAGAAGCAGGCTCCATGCACCGGGAGCCCGACGTGGGATTCGATCCTGGGTCTCCAGGTTCGCGCCCTGGGCCAAAGGCAGGCGCCAAACCGCTGCGCCACCCAGGGATCCCTACTTCCTCAATTAAGATTAAATATATATTATGTATTCAATTAAGCTGTAACATTTGAAATGAGGCTTTATTTATTTATTTATTTATTTATTGCCCTGCATAAAAAAATGACATTAGAGGTAGGTCGAATTCAATACGAATAGTCTTAAGAAGATTACTTTTTGAAAGTCAAACTATTTAAGAGAGTATTAATGAAGAAATTAAAAAGGAAATGCTGGAATAAGGGCTTAAAGGGGGAATTTACCTGCTTGGAAATAATAGTAACAATTTCTAAAGCTCCTTAACACTTTGTCTTATAGTAACTCATTTAATCCTTACAATAAACCAGACATTAGATATTATTTAGTTCACTTTATAATGATGATATTGAGATCAAAGAGGTTAAGAAAGCTGCCTGTAATTACTTCACTAGCAAAATGGTAGACCAGAGCCAGATCACAAGAGTCACCTTCAAAGCTCAATGCCTTCCATTCTCCAACTGTGCCCTGCAATGCAGGGAACCACAGTAAGAGGACTTGCTTAGGAAAGTCTTGCTTGGAAATTTTACTATACTTAGTATGAAAACATCTTTAAAAAAGAATTTACCTTCCTGTGTTTCCTTTGTTCACAACAGCTCTTGCTTCTTTCTTTTCCAGTATTTGCAAGGAGAATTGATAGTTTTACGTATGGGGTTAGTTCTGTACCTGCCCCTACCTCTCTTCACCTTCTGCTGCCCCCAGGGGTCAAAGTTCAGGTGATCCTGAGCTCACAGCCTCTTGTGGGTTTGACTTCACACCTCCATGGGCCCTCATTGGTGCTCTGCTCCCCATTTGATTTTTTTCCCCAAGCAGTCACACCCCACAGCCTGCTCAGGTCACCCTGCTGCCCACCATTGCTCTTTTGCCCCAGCATCCAACACTTTCTGTATGTTAACCTGAACATCTTTCTTTCTTTCTTTCTTTCTCTTTCTTTCTTTCTTTCTTTCTTCTTTCTTTCTTTCTTTCTTTCTTTCTTTCCTTTCTTTTCTTTCTTCTTTCTTTCCCTTTTTTAAAATTTATTTGAGAGACAGAGAGAGAGAGAGCATGAGCACATGTGTGCAGGAGTGGAAGGAGGGGCAGATGAAGAGAGAGAGAATCTCAACCAGACTCTCTGCCCAGCCAAGCATGGAGCCCAATGTGAGGCTTGATCCCCCAACCCTGAGATCATGATCTGAGCTGAAATCAAGAGTCAGACATTTAACTGACTAAGCCACCCAGGCACTCCAACCTGAGCATTTTCTAAAGCCTGACCCCACAGGTTTCAGGGTCTGGCAGTCTGAAGTGGAATTTCTCTAAAGAGAGATTCTGACAGGGATCTCTGGGTGGCGCAGCAGTTTGGCGCCTGCCTTTGGCCCAGGGCGCGATCCTGGAGACCCGGGATCGAATCCCACGTTGGGCTCCCGGTGCATGGAGCCTGCTTCTCCCTCTGCCTATGTCTCTGCCTCTCTCTGTGTGTGACTATCATAAAAAAAAAAAGAGAGAGAGAGATTCTGACAAATTCAGGGAACTCTACTGGTGTCTTCTGTCTGAGGAAGCAGATTTTATAAGTGAAACTACCCTATGTTCCTTAAAGTCTAGGCTAGACCACCAGGTAGGTGGCTGCCCAAGAAAGTGGGTGAGTTTCAGAATGAAAACTGCCCTCTGCTGTCTAGTTTTTAACTGGGCCAGAAAGAAAATGGTGGCTTGCCCCTCATGAAAAATTTACTGCCAGAGGAAAATAGAGACTCACACATGAGCCATGCAAAGGAGGGATGGGATGTTCTCTGACTCCGTGGAGCGCAGTCACTCAACCTCCTTTTAAATGACCAAAGAAAAAAAGTTCCAAGCAAGGAGAATGTCTTCTCCTGAGAGACTGTACCCCACCCATCCACCCACCCACCCACCCACCCACGGGGAACTGTAAATCAGATATTACCGGCACAGCAAATTGGCAGCCAATGCTTTAAACATTATGAAGTGCCAGGTCTGGGCCTCAATACAGATACTTTTTTGTTTTAGGCACTTGCCATTTAAAAATACACTTGGAAGTTTCTGGAAGGGGTATGGCTATAGATGCAATGCCCACATAGAGAGAATATAATATGAGGAGTATAATATGTCCTACTTCTCACACATGCTAGGAGACTGATAAGAATCATTTCATGTATTCACACAACTCTCCGAGGTGGGTGTCGTTATCTTCCTATTAAAGATTAAGAGGGGCCCTAACTTGCCCAGGCTCACTTTTGAGTAGAATTTATCTATTCCAAAATAGCTTCCTTGACAAAGCAACATTAACTGACTGATTATTTCCCCCGAAAAAATGCTGGGAATGGTGACCATGGAATTTCAAACCTTGTCTTTTTCTGCAAAAGGAAACCCCATGTTTTTGTTTCTGTTTACAGAACCACTGGGGTCTTAGTGATCAGTTCATCCAAACCTTGTCACAGAGCAAAGAAGGAAATCGAAGTGTGGAGATGTAGGATAATTTACTCCAAGACAGAAATTCAGTAGTAATGAAGCCCTTCTTTTCGGCTCTGCTACTATTGCATATATATATTCTCTCTTTTAACATAAGAGAGAATGCTCCAGTTAGTGGGAGAAAGCAAAAAGGACTGCTGCTGTTGCGACTCAAAATTTAAGTCCCCCACATTTTGTTCACAAGACCATCAGCAGATTATCAGCTCATTGTATCATCATTCAAGCAACTGACATTACCAAATTAGGTTTTTCCCCCTCATTCTTCTGAGTTACTTTTCTGATTTTGAAAACCAAAACAGTAAGTGGACTAATGAATGAAAAAAAGGAGCAGACAAAAGATCTGAAACCCCCTCACACCCAACCAAAAGTATTCCATTCTTTCTCCTTGTCTTTTATTCAGGAAAATTGGCTAATGAAAAAGATGTCTTGGCAGGACTGAAAGAGAATGTGTGAATACTCTGGGTTTTGTTGTGTTTCTCTTTCCCTACTCCCAACTCTGGTGCTGGGACTAAGCTTACCAGCAAGTACAAGCAGATGCTCCAGTACAGCAGACAAAGGGCTGCCACAGAAGTCTCAGAAAGTTTGGAATCCGCTTGTAGTGGCCATAATTCTGCTCTCAGAGGCAGGACAACAGACGTGGGTGGCTGAAGTCCTACTGTGTGCATTCCTCTTCCCTTCTCTCCAGGGGCTCCCCTTCCTCACAGCTCACTTTTCATAACTCACCTCCTAGAGAAAATTTTCTATCAGAGGTAAGAATGCAGCTGTGGGGAGAAATTGCTGTGGAGGCTCTGCCCCAGTCTGAGATTGGGTGGCAGATATTGCCAGCAGTAACTCACTCTGGGCATGCTTGTATAGAACTTTGGGGCCTAATGCTAATAACTGGCTTCATTTCTCCATTGGCAATAGCCTCTCTCTTTTCGTTGTAATGGAAATGCCTGCTTTAAAGCTGGAAGAATGTTCCTCAAGTCCTATTCACCTTCCCGCTCTGATCCCAATTTTCAGCTCCTGGATCATCCCATTGAACCAAATGATGAATTCTGGCCATGGGGATATTTCAAATGACCCTGTGGTGTCTAAGGAATTACATTTCAGTCAGGTACCCTAGGAGCCTTCCCCAGTCCTCCTTAAAATAATGAGTTAATTTTGAAACCTAATTGTACCCACTTGAGTGTATAGTTAATTACTTCATAACTGCAACAGGACATATGCGTTGAGGCTCTAGGACATATCCTTTACATGCATGAGAGGTTCATAAGCCAACAAGGTAGCCACTGAATGAGGTTATGGCTACAGGCCTGGTCAAAACAGAATGATTTATCTGTTTGAGCTTCAGTAAAGAAAAAAAAAAAAGAAGAAGATAAATGTCATTTTTTCGCTACCTCCCTAACTCTTTGCATGTTAATGCTATATCATTGAGACCAAAGATATATCAGTTTTCTTCAGAGTATCAGAGGACTGAATTTACACCCAAGCTCATGGCTAGAGGTTGATATTTGGTCACTTACAGGACAGAGCCTAGATGGTCTAGAAGAATGAAAGGTCTTGCTTTGCCCAAGAGGCAGCCTGAGAAGGAGATGGGATGAGACAGTCTGAAGACTACCTTCAGTGAATGCTGCTTAACTCAGATCCTATGAACTGGCAGAAACTGTCTCCTTGTGGGAAGATGGCCAACATGCTTAACTCATTTGGGTGAGAGGAATTCTCTACATGGCATCATAAATGGCGGAACTAGATTGGAGCTCATGATCAAATTTCAGTGTTTGTAGGACTCTCTTGATACTTGCTCAAAAATGAACACTTAAAACCTTAACTTACTAATAGAAGAACCAGAGCTAGAAGATACTTTATGCAGAAATCCTTTTTCCCCAACACAAACACAGTATCCTCAGAAGGCAGCTATTATATCCTCTGATCTGAAAAGGAAAAGCTCACCAACTATAGAGCAACTTATTCTATCCTGATGTAAGATCTGTCTTTCTGGAACTCTAACTCCTTTACCACACTGCAGATTTTCAAATATATGAGGATAATTATTACATCTTAGATTAGATATTGGGATTCCTTCACTCCGTGCAACAAGGTTTTCAGATTCTTTACCAATTTGGGTGGGGTAAAAGTTCCCCCAAGGACTCTATCTCATCTCTACATTCATGAGAAGACTAAAGCATGGGATGTGAGTGCCTCCAATCACCACCAGGCAGCTCCTTACTTCCCTCAGAGTCTTTCTCTTCATTAGCCTTTCCTCTTTCACTTCTGAGGAAGTGTCCTTCCCTTCCACACAGGCACTTCATGCCCTCAGCACAGCACAGAACCTTCCCCCTTAGACTCCTCCTCCATTTCATGATATATGCAACTCAGACTCAGTTCTGCATTTTTGCCAAGTAAGTCCAATACATGCAAAATCCCACAATTTTATAAATGGTAGCATTGTTTTCCATGCTTCTGGGGATCTTTTTCAATTAACCAACCTTTCAAATATTTTAAGGACATTTGGATGGTTTTCCTAAGGGAAATTTTTATCAAATTTTAATTTTTTTAGGATCTTATTTATTTATTTAACAGAGAGAGCACAAGCAGGGAGAGCAGCAGATGGAAAGGGAGAAGCAGACTCCCCCATTGAGCATGGAGCCCGATATGAGGCTTGATCCCAGGACCCTGGAGTCATGACCTGAACCTAAGGCAGATGCTCAACTGACTGAGCCACCCAGGTGCCCGTTAATTTTTTTTTTTACAATGAAATTAAACTTTAATGTATTGTAGGCCACCTGACAGGATACAAAATCCCTTACACAGGAATTCATGGGTCATGAAAGGACTAATCTTTAAGGAACTGCTTTAAGTGGAAGAGGCTTTAGGCAAAACGGGCAGCTTCTGTCCCCTAGTTGGGAGCTTTGAAGCAGTGGCTGGATGGATACAGATGCTTGGTAACTTCATAATTTTGAAAGTAACTTTCTTTTACATGGAAAAAGCCACAGAAATAAAATTGAGGGTAGCAGAAAGGGTGTTTGCCAATTCACAGTATGCCTCTCCTCCCCACCCCCTCAGGCTAAAGGTTAAAAATGCTCATCAGTCTATATGCCATGTCTGTCCTGATTCATCTTGGAAACTCTGAGTCTTTAGGGCCATGTTGAGCTGAATGGTTATTTTGCAACATCTCTAATCAGAACCATTGCCAAGCAAAATGAACCCAGGTTTGTTAAGATACTTACTAATAGGAAGATTCCTGAAAGGACAGAGCAAAGCTCAAACAAAGAAAATAATGTTGTGACTATAGCACCTAGAGAGCCTGGCTGAGCCATCTTAGAAGCTCCATTCATCTTTTTTCTTTCTCTTTCTCTCTCTCTCCTCCCACTTCCTCTTTCTCTCCTTCCCTCCCTCCCTCTCATGCTTTCTGACTTGTCAGTGACATACTGCCTATAGCCAAGTCTGGTACACATAATCACAATTTTTAAAAATATATTCATACACAGGGGTGGGGGTGGGCAGTGAGAATTTCAAGATGAGCTAAGTTACTTGGGGACATAAATTCTGAATGAAGTCATTTTGAGTTTTCAAAATTAAGTCACGACGTGAGACAAAACATAGCATCCTGGAGCAATTCTCCTTCCAGAACTTTTCTCCTAGCATGTAGTTTAAAACCAAGCATGTACAAAAAGAAGAAGAAGAAGAAGAAGAAGAAGAAGAAGAAGAAGAAGAAGAAGAAGAAGAAGAAGCATAAGTAGACATTAGTATAGAAATACTATTCAGGCTCTGAGTTTGAACTGGGGCACAAATGACCTGTACTTCATACTCTATTGAGGTTTAAAGCATGATATCACTTTGATCCCAAGAGTTGCCTTATAAATGAAACCTGCTGAGGAAGAAAGGTTGTCTCCACATTTTTCCAGTGAACATTAATAGGCAAGGGGACTCAAAAATCTAGATTTACCAAGTCTTGTTAATCTAGAGCCTGAGGGAAGGTCGTCTTCATCATTGCACAGAAGGCTTAGTTACCCATAAAAGCTGTCCTCAGGTCTCCATCTCAACCAATAGCCACAGTCTAATGGACATTGTTCATTCTAATGGCTAAAACTTGATATTCCCACTCCTGGATCCTTAAATGTTTTCTGTAAACTTATTCTATTTCTCTTGCTCTTTCTAGAAGAAGCTATCAGACAGGTTCAAGGGATCTGTTTAAACCCTCTACAGAGAACCAAGCCGGGAATTTAACAAAAATCTTGGGGTATAAAGCATCACTTTTTCTTCTTCTCATAGACTGTGTTTTCTCGTTTATATAGCCAAATGATTTTTAAGTAACGTTAAAGAAATGGTGTACAACCCTAAAGAAAGTAAGTCTAGTGGCTAACCCAATAAATACCATTTAATGAGATCTTATTATGCACTAGGCATAAGCTAAGGAACATACAAATATTATGTGTTTTTTTAATTTGGTGTGTATTAAGAGTTACAGTTTATACTCTGGAAAACTGTAGCTCCGAGTCTAAGTAACTTGTCCAAGGTGTTAAACTCACATTAGTCTGACTTCAAAGCCCTTGCTTTTTCCCGCCATACCACCCAAAGAAAACTTCTGAGATTAGAGTCTGTGATGATTTGTGGTTATTTCCCAGACTGACCTGCACAGAAGCATTAGCCTCAGCAATCTGCCACCACTGGGTAGACAGAGGGCGCCTGAAGCAGGATGGTGGCTACATTTGGAAACATGCTCTATGCGTTATTCCATTCACTCTCTGCGGGCACATTACTGTGCACCCATCATAAATACTGCTGGGTTTGAGATCTGGTGTGATGTATGAGAAACAGATTTTCTGCTGTAAATACCAACAGGCAAAGTAGAGATTCCTGCTTTCCAGCCATTCATGTCTTAAACAACATTTTCCTCTCTTTATATTGCTAGCGCTGAACCTCTTTTTCAGTTGTTTTGTTTTGCTTTTTTTTGCCTCTTTCTTTCTTTCTTTCTTTCTTTCTTTCTTTCTTTCTCTCTTTCTTTATTCTTTCTCTCTCTTTCTCTCTCTCTCTCTCTGTCTCTCTCTCTCTTTCTTTCTCCTTTCCTGTCTGCTTATGTCATGGCTCTATGAGAAAGGTAGAAATACGTGTATATGCAAAGATACTGGTAAGGAAAATGCGATTTTGTGGCATTTGCTTTCCTTGAGAGGAATGCCAAAGGAACAACAGCTAAATATCAAACTGCACACCTAAAATGCATTTGTGTTTCTTTGAATGAAATGTTGACAACAAATCCTGGATAAATATTTTCACATTTAAAGTGCTGGATTTGTACAACAGTAAAACAGCTGGAGATGTAGAGTCTTATGTCACTGACCTTTAACAAAAACCTCACATTGTGTTCAAGAAAATCAGGCCAAAAAAGAAAAGAAAAGAAAAAGAAAATCAGGCCAGACTGTGGGCAGTGTAAATATGCCCATTATTGTCTCTGCTCTTTAAGACTTCCATCATAACACAAGTGACAAGCACAGGTGAAATATTCAAAGACTAATTTGTAATAAAGTCCACTCTCCTATATTTTATGGGATAAAATATTTTATAATTTGAGACCCTATGCAATATTTTATGATTCAAAATAACAAAAACGTCATTCAGGTAAATACCAGGGAGATATTCAGCTCATTTTTGTCACGATTTTGATGACCAACATCTTAGATTATATTTACTGGCTGAATAAGCAGAGAATCTGACTATAAAAATAAAATTGTATTCGGTCAGATAAGACACTGAAGCGACTAAAGATGATTTATGTGACATCAACAGAATGTAAGTGGCCCTTCTAAACCTCATTATCCTCAGAAATAGATTCTTCACAACAAGAGAAGGATAAATTACCATCACCATTTATATTTAGACACTAAGGAAAAAAAGGAAAGAAATTCTCACTTCTTAAAACATGTAAAACTTTAAAAAAATCTAATAGTCTATGAAGAAGGATTGTATTTCTCACAGGAAGATAGCAGCTTTATAAATCAGTAATATTCGCAAAGGATTTTAAGAAGTGGAAAAGCATACTATAAAAATAGAAATCAAATAAATTATAGCTCAGACTTTCTTTTAACCCACCGGAATCAAATGGTCTCAGACCATCCAACAGGAATATTTGCGCTAAGCAAATATTTGTACATATAAACCCTCTCGTTTTAGTTTTGATCTTTCTCTTAAACATCATGAATTTTACAGCTTGGCAAAGTGTTGTGTTTGCCATCCAAAACCCAGATGGCTAATGGTAGATTGAAAGTGTAAACTTCTAGGCCTTCCCTGAATTTCAGCTCTGGCTTGTGAGTAACACTAATTTTTATAATATTAACATTGTATAATTTATTGTTTGGTGGAAATTTTTTTAAAATACTAAGTGACATAAGAAAATGATAGAGAATTTAGGGACTAATTCAGGTCAATAGAAAAGTGATTTTTATATCCGATTAAGTGGTCAATGAAGGAAACTTCTCCAGGGCCAGGAAATTTATTTCTATACAACCCTCACCAAGTAAAATAATACCACACTCTTGATTATATCATGTTTTCAAATCTTATGAATAAAAAAAAAGTCAAGAAATATTTCTAACGGAAATATGTCTGTGATCAATCACCAAACCCCAGAATAAGAGCAGGATGATTTATGGGAATATTGTGAATCTACTGAAAATATATTCAAAGGCTCTTCTTGTGGTCAGGTTTATGCTACAAAGGGTCTAGGCACAGGAAAAGTGCCTTGCAGCAGAACCAGCTTTTTAAAAAGGCTAACATGTGGCAGGATAATGGGGGCCCTGGGGCTGGGGGTAGAGGGTGTTTAACTGCATATGGGGAGTTTCACAATTTCTTGACAATACTGAAGCAAGAAATCCAAGATTTTCATATTCCTGGAAACTAAAATTTTCTTCCATCCCCCAAGCTCCTGAGAAATAGTGGCCTGTCTTGAAAAGCAAATTATAGAAAGCAAAGAGGACTCCCTTTGAAATAGCACTTAGAGCACCGCTAAAGGAGATCAGTAGGATTATACAATGCATACACACCTCAGAACTTGAGTCCCTGCTCATAAGTACTCAGGATGTGGAAGTCTACATAAGGGATTTTCACGGATGTGAGAGCAAGCACGTTTCTATATTAAAGAGCAGAACAGATCATCAGGAAAGGCTAACGGGACAAACAAGAGAACTTCTGATCTGATCAGCCTTAAGAAGCTCAGAGGGTGATGAACACGTAAGAGTCCTGCTTTACCCAAGGATAGGCCTCTTTCTACTACAATTTCTCCCTTCTTTCTAAGCTCCTGACAATCTATATTGTCCCTGGGTAAACTCAGGGAAGGTAAGAAACAAACCCCACATTTAAGTTGAATGCTTTCATAAATAAAATCCTCTGGGACTGTGCATTGGAACTAATTCATGATTAAAATCAAGAATCTCTAACAGATTTACTGTGTCTCTCAGCTCTAAAGCAAAATGAAGCACTAAAGATGTGTGAGAAAATAAGTAGATGAAAAGAAATGCACTGTCTCTCCATTTCATACCACCTAGGGTGACCTCTACTTGTACTGAGAGTCTCACAAAGGAAAAAAAAATCGCAGAGTTTGGGACAGATAACTATTTTGCTGAGGAAAGAAAAATATACTTAGATTTGTCAGGTTTTGTTGTATTTGCTTTTGTGTTGTATAGGAGGGAGGGTTCGAAGGCACAAGAGATTCTCAGTTCTGGGTGCACAGTGACGTGGAAATACAAATAATTTTAATACGGTCATTAAAATTATATCAAAGCATTATTTTGCTTTAAGTTCCATACCATGAACCATGCTTGTATTTCAGCAGGATACGTGCATTTTAATTGTGAGTGTATAATTTCAAATCCTTGTCAACATCAATAAGAACAACAGCAAAAAAATTGCTTAATAAATACTTGCCTGAAAATTCAAACCACCAAACACAGTATGTTAAAAATTCTTTTAAAATTAAATGGAATTTAATCTATGGGACTTGAAAATTTGAGCATATCATTTTGACACCTAAATCTCTAAAGTTCTATTCACACAAAATTAGTTTTTGTAAACTATTTTTTATCTTATATTAGGGTTTTCTGTGAAATGTGAGGTGTTTCAGTTAACTGACCTAAACTGACAATCAAAATAATAGTTTCTGCCAAATGTGGTTACCACGTTTAAAACACAAATATGGATGGTGGCATTGCAAAGCTTGCACGGATATTTGGGGAAATCTTTAAAGCTTTAGGTAAATGACTTAGCTGGCAAGTTTACCTTGCTTCTCGCTGCAAACTTTCTTCTTCAAGAAGTGTGAGAATGAAGTCAGTTTCATCCTTAACTGGTTATGTGACCATTTAGATTCATACTATTTTATCTTTATGTCACAAATTCACTTCTAAAAATTATTCTGCTTCCACAAACCACCAGAATCATACTATTATAAAAAATGATTTAAATATTTAAGGAATCATCAAAATCTTCTGAAGTCTTGGCATATATAATTAGTTTCTCTTCTTGAATTATCGCTTTTACCTCCCATACAAATATTTTCATAAGATAAATGATAAAAACACCCCCCCACCCCACACACATTTAAAGTGACTATACAGAGAGAAAGAAAAGTGGGAGTCTCTCCCAATCATACAAAATGTTAACTGTATGATGTTCTCCAGCTGAAAAAGACCCTACCCTATTTGCATTTGTGATATTGGTATAGCACCACGAAAGAGAAATCTTTAATTAAGGCTGGAGTCTAAATTTAATTAGATAAATGTACTGTATGGAGATTTATACCATGTCTCTGCTCAACTGCTAAAGAGGTACCCACTCAGAAAACATTCTGCTGAGACCTCTTTGAGGAATGGAGACATGCCCATTGACTCACCATTTGCCTTGAGCAGAGACCCGTGAATTTGAGAACAAAAGGGACCTTAAAGATCTTGTCTGACACCCACAATTTTATAGAAGAGGAAACTGAAGTTCAGAGCAGTTACTAACTTGCCCCAGGGCCCTCCACTGGTTAGCAGCAAACGTGATCTTCTCAGCTCTAAGATATACATTTCACACCTAAGTTCAACAGCTATATATAAAAATATATTTCTTTCTCTCTTAATTTGCCTTTCCTCTTGAACTTGAAAACATCAGGCTTATGCTAATTTCTTTTTTTTAAAAAAGATTTTATTTATTTATTCATGAGAGACATACAGAGAGAGGCAGAGACACAGGCAGAGGGAGAAGCAGGCTCCCTGTGGGGAGCTCCATGTGGGACTCCATCCCAGAACCCCGGATCATGCCCTGAGCCCAAGGCAGATGCTCAACCACTGAGCCACCCAGGTGCCCCGCTTATGCTATTTTCTTTAGAATTTCTATATACTAGAATTCACGTCCTTCATCTCTCTTTCCAACCCAGTCCATCCTGCCATGCCACAGTTCCTCCTAACAATACTCACTTTGGTTTGATGAGTGGGAAATGGGAGGAAATGCATGTGGACAGAGTCCTCAAGGGTCTTCCTGTGAACTGAGCACCCTCTACACACTACTCTCAGTACAAGTAGAACAATATACATCCGTACCACTTGGAAATATTATGGATGATTAATTTGTTAGCATTTGCAAAGTGCTTTGGAAATGAAAAGTGCTATTATTACACCTAATTAAAGTTCTCTCTCATATATTCAGCAACGATTTCATTTGTATTTGTTTCTGTGCCAAAAATATAGCTGTGTAGACTCTAGAGGCATTTCATATGAAAGCTAGTCACAGGTAGGTTTTGCTTCTTCTTCTTTAAAAAAAAAAAACTATTTATCACTTCTTCTTGACACTAGACACAGATCTGCCCTAAATGGGCACATATTCATAAGTCAATGCTGTATTTTGGAGTGAAATTCTTTTTTAATAAATAGTTTTGTTGTGTGTGGCAAAACAGTATGCCAGCAAAGTAAATGCTGATTCACAAAGAGACAGCCACAAATGATAATATATGCCCTACCTAAGTTATGGCAAGACTGCCCATCAGATGAATGCAAACATGCAGAGGCAGCATTGGTTGAAGCAAAAACTTTGGCGGGTCTGAATCATTCCCTCGGATCTTCAAGGTGGTATCATCAGTAGGACCTTGTAAACATCTTTCTCCACTGGTTAGGCTACTGTCTTAACCTGCCGTGATGCATCAGAAGTATGGAATAATTTGGTTGGTCTGGTTTTGCTGCCACATGTAGATACCCAATGGAGTCTCCAGGGAGAGGAGAGAGAGGTGTGTGTGGAAACTCAATCTGATTTAGAAATCAACTCTCCTGTAGGTAATGTTGTCTTCTAATAAAGACCTGGAAATACAGACTCAGGGTGTAATTAACAGAGTTGGGAAATCAACAAGCCAGAAAACTGTTGATAGAGAAGTATTTCTATTGTTCAAAACATGTTTGGTGCATTAGGAAAACAAAACCAAATTCTTTCTTTTGGCATCTACCTTGAAAAGCACATCAGCTAATGAAGGGGGCATCAGGGTTGACATCATAGCATAACCAGCAGCCTGAGACCTATTTGTATGTGGTTAGAAGCTAAGTTCTAGTTTACTGCTGATGTCATTAGTCAAACTTGCATTAGCGAGGTGGACTGGCAAGCTTTCCATTTCTTCCACATAATAAACAACCATGGCATACCGCAGACAAACACCAACCTGAGCATGTAATGTGTTCTCAAAAGTTGCGGGGTATACATACGCTGAACAGGTCTCCTTGCCAGAGGTGCAGAAGCTGGAGTGATGACACATGACCCTCCTGTTTTGCATCCTCTCTACAAAGATAAGTGACCCTCCATCCTGGCCTGAGCACAAACGAATGGAAATGGTTTTACTGCAAACTTCTTAGTTAGAAATGCTGGCAGCCAATTCTCCACTTGGTAAACTCAGCAGGAAATAAAGAAAACTAAGCCCTCATTTAAGGAACACGGTTTGAACTGCATGAATGTGTACATTGTAAAAATCTAATTGTGCATCTATAATTTCCAGTAGACTGCACATATCTACTGTAAAAACCACAAAAGTACACTGCACATCTGCTCTAGCTATTGAAATTCTGAGACAGCATTCTTCAAATACATTATTCTAAGAAATCCCATGTAAGTATAAATAACCAAAGTCAGACTTCACATATCTGGCAAAAGTAAATGTCAGAATTGGGTAAATTTATATTTTATTGCTCCTTCTCTTTATTTTGGAGCTATTTCCTTTCTCCTTGGCAAGTTATACAGCACCTTAGCCCAAACTCGGTTGAGTTTCCAATACAATCTCTGTGGCATATATGTTAACAGAAGTACACTGGGTAGGTATTCTAAAAGCTCGATTAATCCTTATTTACTGGTTTTAAGAAAAAGAATGTCCATGTGGGCATGAGTGTGCCCATACACACACACACACACACACACACACACACACACACACAATCTATTGCTTGAATAATCTCTAGAGGTTTCTATACTGAAGTGTTTTCTAACAAGAGCAACAGTTGAGTTAATCACCCCAGTACAAATTAGGGGTGCTCAGGACTGAACCGTTTGCTCTTCCACTGGCCTCCTGACAGTGTGTGCTTTTCATTAATGCCATTCCCTCAGTGGAATTACTGACGTCTCACTTTAAATACACTTTTCTGTAAGTCAACTAACAAAACTAATTAGGAACTGTGAAAGGGTGTATTGAAAGAGTAAAAATATATAAAACAGCTCTGACAATCCTCCTAGAGGACTCCATACATCATGGGACTTTGTGCTCAACTTTGTGCTTTTTTTTTTTTTTTTTGGCCAGAATGTAAATAAACTAAAGTAAAATCTCAGGTTTTAAAATGACTTTAAAGAACCACACATTTCCTGAAAGAGCCATTTTCAAATTACATATAAACATGTTTAATCAGTCTTTACTGCTCTAAGTGGCAGGGGCATTTCACAGGGGCCCGAGTCAGTGACCTCCAGACTGGTGGCTCAGACCCCAGCAGTGTCTACACGAGGCTACTGGGTTGATCCGTCTCACCGCATTGACAAGTTAGTTTAGTCACAACTAATTTGACTAGCTCGTCCCAGTGGACTTATTTCCTTTCACAAACCAGTCCTCTCACTTTCCAGCTGCACCTCCAACAAACTGGTCACTTGAATATGACAGTTATTCAACCAAGGACAGCAAGCACAACAAAACCATCCAAGCACCACGTAGGGTATGGCACCATCACTAAACCAATGGCCATGCTGTCACTGGCATAAATGCATTTGAGCACTGATTTCTACAGGCTGCTTCTTCTTAGGTGTTCATCCCGAGAGATGACAAAGGACGCAGATACATGCAGGCACAAGCTTATTTTGACCCTTGCTAGTTTTTAGTGCTTCCTAAGCCTTAGTATCCTTATCTCTGAAAGGAAATACTAATGACAAGGACAAGAGACACAATGATGGCTGATGTACTACCATGCTACTACCGCCACTAATACAAAGACCACCATGCTGCTTCTTCTACTGCTACTACTACTACTAATATACTACCACCACCATGCTACTACCACCATCACCACCACCTCTATACTGCTACTATTACTACACCATTACTACCGCTAATATTGTACAGTACTACGATGCTGTTGCTTCTACTGCTGCCACAGTAATACTATGACCACCATCACCACTACAACCAGCAGTATAGTTATGACTATATATTACTACTACAGTACTGTACTACTACTACAGTGCTGCTACAATACTACCACTACTACTGTTGCTGCTGCTGCACCACTACTATAATTCTACTATAACACCTCTATTGCTACTACAACGTTACTCCCATTAGTACCTCACCACCACTTACTGCCACTATCAATGCTATTACTCTATATATTCCTGTCCTCAGATTGCCGCCTGTTGTTCTGTTGGCATCACAGTTAAAGGTAAGAACTAGAGCAGTGAGACTCCAAGATTTACATGTCCATTCTGCTTACTTACTAACTGCGTAACTTTGAATAGGTTAATCTTTCTGTGCCTCAGTTTCCTTCTCTATAAAATAAGGGCAGAATTAGAAAATATAAGATATTATAAGCATTCAGTGTGCTAATATTTATAAAGTATTTAGAACAGTGCCTGGCTCAGAGAAAACACTACATAACAGTATGCTAAAAAAAATTAGCATGGGTAGTTGATAACTGGCAATAACACAATATGATGGGCATTAACTGTGTTTAACTTGGTGCCTGTAAACAACATATTACAGACTGCCAAGATGCATTTATTAATGGTTGGTCATACAATCTTAAAAAGGTGAGTGCCTAAATCAATGATCCATAAAACCGCTGGAACTGTAACCCGCAATTTAAACACGATGCAAGAACAGCTAACTGACCTCTGTCTCTCTGAAAACTACTGTCAACTCCCAAGAAATCTCCCAGAGCCGTAGTTACAGAGTTCGAAGTATATGGTTGTGGCTGATACTAATGATCAATGTGGTGTATGAGGAAGGGCTGTTTTGGAGAACACTGTTGGCCAGGAAGTCTGGGGTTCTCAACTGAAGTTTCTGGAAAAGATTCCTTTGTAAGTACAAAATAAACAGGTCTCCAACCCACTAAAACGCAAGGGCTCCTTAGATACAATTTGCTTTTTTACTAAGAAAAGGAGCTGGCCAGCCCTTCCTGTGGCTGTGGCTGGCCTTCCATTACTCTGTTCTCTTATATGCAAGGCCACCGAGTAGCTGGCCCTCAGCAAGGCTAGTGAGTGCTTACCAACAGCCTGGTAAACTGCTCAAAGTATACTTAATATTCCACACCTTATTGTGCCAGAAGCAACAAAACTCTGAAGGACACACAGTTAAAGATATCACAGGTGTCCCAGCTTGTCCATACACCATTTTGTCATTCATTTTCATTAATGGAGTATATTATGATGGAGTCCTCATTTGCATACAGTGGTATCATTATCATATATGCTATAAATTCTGGGCTTCTGCACCTTTCCATGATCTGTGGGGGGAAATCCATAGCAATTAGGTATACATTTTTTGCAAAGATAGAATGTGTTTTGTTTGACCTCATACCTCCAGAGGCTGTCATGATGCCCAACACACAGCAGGTCTGACCAGATATTTGCTAAAGGAATGAATGAATGGATGGACTCGAAGATCTTTGAAACACTCTGAAATCACACGTTAGCCTCCAAGACATATAGATTTGAGAGGCTCCCTGCATCGTGGTTGAGTCTTTGGCCGGCAGTATTCATTTCATCCTTTCCAAGGTGAGCAGCTGTCAGGGTCACCGTTCTGCAGCTTTCTGCAGAAAGGAGCCGAGCTCACTGTTCAATCACTGTTTAACATTGCCCAAACTGGAACTTGTAGTATTTCTAACTTAGTGAGGTTTTCCCTTTCTTGTTATTGGCTGCTATGTGCTTCTTGCACACCACTGCCAGATTTACCTCCCAGAAAAACTGATTTTACTGTGTCCCTCCCTTACTCATGATCCTCAGTGACTCATTATTGCCGAAAAGATAATGGCCATTTCCTTAAGCTGGCATTCCAGAATGTCCATGGCCTGGCTGGCACCCAGGGTGCCTTGCCAACTGGACCTCCCATCTCTCTCACATGGATGGGATCTCTCAGGTCAACACATCTGCCACTGATGGCTGAACACAGTGTTGGTCAACTGTCAGTTGATTCCTCTGTTTGATAATCTGTATCTTGAGGAACTGTCATAAATAAGGCATCATCATCTTTCTCTTCATTCTGTTTTCTTCAACTAAAGAAGCCAAAGCTTGTTACTCCTTCAGTGACCTGACTCCTTTATTGGGTCTTCTCTCTAAGTCCACCAAGTCCAGAAGCACATTCTCCTCCTCTAAATTTCTATAGCGCTTCCTTTTTATAGCATGCCCGTGGCACATTGGTCACAAACTTCTCTGCATTATTTAACTTTCTGTTGCCCCATGTCAGCAGAGCTATAAGCTTCTTAAGGGCATGGATGAGGAGGCTCATAATGCCTAACCTTAACCTAGTCAAACTTAAGCTTTCATTTATCCCCAGTACTGATTCCTGAAATGCAATATATAGGATATGGTCATTGTAAAGAATCAGGCTTACCTACTCTTACAGTTTAGGTTCAGGGATGGCTTTATCTGTAAGGGCTAAGACCTTGGGTGAGGCAGCTTTCATGGAGAGCTTTTTTTTAAAAAAAAAAAAAAAGATTTTATTCATTTATTCATGAGAAACACACAGAGAGAGGCAGAGGCATAGGCAGAGGGAGAAGCAGACTCCCTGCAGGGAGCCCGATGTGGGACTTGATCCCAGGACCCCAGGATCATGCCCCGAGCTGAAGGCAGACGCTCAACCACTGAGCCACCCAGATGCGCTCATGGAGAGCTTTTAAAAGCTGTTGTTATTTTTGGTGTGATGGCACTTGCTGAGGCAGATACAAGCAGGGGCATGGTGTCTACTATCCTTAAAATATTTCATTATTTAAATTGGATGCTGCTTGATGCCAAGTGAAGAGTGAAGAATCCCTCTCCACTATAAAGCAGGAGGTTAAGAGCTTGGAGAACTTGTTGGGGTGGGGGGCAGGAGGCGAGGGGGGAAGGAGGGTTTTTTCCAAGGCCTCCCAGCTCAGTAAAGATAGTGTTGGCAAGGGCTATTTGCCAGCATGCTCTCGGTCACTGACTTATTCCTCTAGGTTGGTAGGAACCACTGTAGTTAAAATATGAACTGACACGCTTTTTAACCCATCTTCTGGTGACTTAGCTCTGAGATGTCAGCCTGCCACTGCTTGGGAGGAAGACGCACTGCAGTGGGATCCCACACCTACAGTAGAGATCCCTTCTGGATCTTGCGACTGAGGTTCCTCCTCGATCTTGTGACTGAGCAGCAGGGAATAGGAGGTACTGTCTTTTCCTTTGAGAGCAAGTGGCCAAGGTTTATGTCCTAAGGAGAAGATGCTATACACTACTGTGGTTCTGGCTACATGGTACTCCTTGCACTTCTGACTCGGTCTTGGAAGATTTGAATTATTCATGACCCACAGTGCATCACTACACATAGGCAAGGGGTGCTGCAGCCTGGCATCAACACACTGAGGGCCTTTGGTGTGAGAATGGCTGTTCTGTGGCTTTAAGAAAGAGCTGGTGCGCCCTGTTGCCGAAAAGCCTGTAGATTCAGCTGTGTTCTTACCTCACTTTCCCTTCTGCAGTGACCTCACCCTGCCACAATGCTACTATTCATGTGGATGGAATGGACCATGGCATACAAAAGTTTCATTTAGTCACAAACACGAATATTTAGCCTGTTTGATTAAAAATGAAAGCTAGATATTTGGTTTTCTGCAATTTGATGGGGCTGAATGAGCTGTTTTTTTAAAATAAGTTTAATTTTAAAGATTAACCTTGAAAGAATAATAGAAAAAAATATCCCTCCCACTCTTCCCGCCCCCAGAAAACTATTCCCTGGTAGAGTTACCCATCTTTTATCCTTCTTGTATGTCAGTCCTTAGAACCCAGGGAATTTTCTATTTACTGTTAGGAAGTCAACCATAGAAAACATAGACATCGAATCTTTTTCTCGAAATACAGATCAAATTTCTAAAATTCCATTTATTTTATTTAAATGGAAGCAGTTCATCATGACTCTCTGAATGCGTATGTGTGCATAATGTATACACATAAATATTTCTGAGAACACACTCAGGAAGTGCATGCCATTTGGTTGCTTTCAAGGCTATGATCTACTCAGGGTTGAAAAGAGGACTTAGAAAGAGGTTCCAAAGAATCCACCCCCCGCCAAAGGACATGTGTGAAATTATTGCTTATTTTAATTTCTCAAAAATATCTTCTTGTTATTAATTATAGAAGCCTAGTATGGAAGAATTGGGAAACAAGTATAAAGAAGAAAATGAGTATCACTCATGCATGATTCTAACACGTAACGATAACTTTCTGATATACTCCCTCCAATTGTGTGTGTGTGTGTGTGTGTGTGTGTGTGTGTGTGTGTTAGAGAGAGAAAGAGAGAAAGAAGGGACACATTGTGCAGACAGTGTTATTTTTGTCTCTTCCATATAGTATATTATTGTGATCTCCTGAACATTTTCTTCTGACATTATTTGTGTTCTGAAAAGATGATTTTAATTGTTGTACACCCCTGTACCCTTGCCTTATTATCGAGTATTTACATTATCTTCAATTTTCCAAACCACTTCCCCAATTCTTGAGAATAGCACTGCAGTGAATATCCTTGATCATAAATCTCTGAGTACGTCTGCAATTGTTTTCTGAGGACTAATTCTTTTAGGTAGAACAGATATTCTCAAGGTTCACACCTTTGAAGGG
This sequence comes from Vulpes lagopus, assembly GCF_018345385.1. Classification (NCBI taxonomy): domain Eukaryota; kingdom Metazoa; phylum Chordata; class Mammalia; order Carnivora; family Canidae; genus Vulpes; species Vulpes lagopus. The sequence continues at coordinate 41,593,509 of NC_054836.1, read as the reverse complement.
CTTGGCACATCTCGCCAGATCATTTTCCAGAGAGTGAAATCATATATATGGCATATAATTGACATCCTCTTAGCCTGTCTACTTTAGTATTAAGTATCTATTTAGTATTAAGACAGCATCTCTTAAAACATTTTCCACCAAAAAATATATTTTCCTAACCTCTATTTCTGACAATAAAAAAGGATTTCTTTTTTTTTTTTTTTTAAGGACAAAGAGTAGACGATAAACTCTAGTGTTGTTGCTGTTGTTTTTTAGTGAACTGCCATATATGGCAACTTCTACTTGTTTTAATTGCATGAGGGAATGAGAATATATTCATGAATTATTTGAGAAGATGAACATTATCCCCAAAGAAGACATTGTGGTAGACATTGCCTCAAAAATTTGTATAGCTATCAACATGCATTAGGTGAGCCATATTTTAAAGGGACTAGAACTGAGATTGCTATTTAAAATGAAATCCTGGGTGAATTCTTTGGAAAGGTGAAGAATCCTTTGTTAATGCAGGAAAATGCATCAGTATTTATTTCAGATTTCTCTGTGAAGATTTCCCCCAAAAGAAGGGGTACTGGGTTCTCAAAATAGTCTCTTAAGGTAATTATTAATTACAAAGGAAAAAACAATAACTTTACTGTGAAGAAACCAGACACGTATCACTTCAACTGAGTGAGCAAAGTTAATATCACCAGTAATAAGATTTATCACCATCAGGTACCCCTGACGTGATATACCAGAAAGGGCACAACATCACCTCTGAGGTATTCTTCTAAAACATGCATAACCCCAATAATGACAAGAAAACATCAGACAAACACAAATTGGTGACATTCTATTAAGTAATTGGCTCTCAAAAAGGCCACGTTTATATAAGATTGAGGAAAGACTGAGAAACTGTCACCAATCAGAGAGGTCAAGGATGCACGACAACTAAATGCAATGTGAGATTCTGAATTTGGTGATGGAACAGAAAAAAGACATCAGTCGTGTTGGATGCTGGAATAGACACAAGACATTAATAGGAAGAAACGGGGAAATCTGCATATACTCTGTAGTTTAGCATAATAGCATTGCATCAATGTTAACTTCCTGGTTTTGATAATTACACTATTGCTATATAAGACATTAATGTTAGGGAAAGCTTGCTGGGAGGTATATGGGAACTCTGTACTATTTTTGTCAACTTTTCTCTAAATCTAAAATTATTTCAAAATAAAAAATGTAAGAATTAAAAATTATGACATTCATAATGAAAAGAAATAACAGGATGCACCTATAAGATGGAATCTCACATAAGGAGGCAAGTCCTGTCTGGAAGGCACTGAATCCTTCCAGATATTTGCAAACCACAGGTTACTCCATGACTGAGCAGAAAAACACTGTCCATTTTGAAATGGCTAATTTAACCTGTCTACTGAAATCTAAGAACATGTTATAGACAAAATCCATTTGATTCTCACATGGCCAACATTTAAATTCCAAATATGTCTGTTTCTCTTTTCTGACAAAATAATAATCATGGCAAACCCTTCAAAGAGTCATGGTTTTCTTAGAATGCTGAGAACAGCATCTTAGTTAATAAATATACATGGAGAAGAAGTGTGTTCTTTCCATTCCATCCCCACTGTGCCATGCTTAGTCCACCTGTGCTCCCTGATACTTCTCAGGCTTGTGGGCAGCCGGATTGCGTCCCATGTTGGCTAATGAGGCAGGCACAAAGTTGCCTTGATAGCTGGAAGAAGCCCAGAGAACTTAATCCAAAGGCTTTCATCCAGGAATATACCACTTAATTCTTGATGAGATTATCAAATATTCCATTTCTACCCTTAAAAAATTCAGAATCTGCACTGAACCAGATGGATAATTGAAAGATTCTATAGGGATAATTAGGCCTAGGCTTAGAACAGCCCTGAAAGCTGATGGAAACCTGAATTTCATTACCTGAATTTATTAAATTCATTCCATAAAAATTAGATTTCAACCCATGATACTCAATTAACATATTTAAAATGAGCATTTAATTTGATAATTATTACATGTTAATTAGGTGTAAGTGTATCATGGAAAATGTATCTTCTCTGAGTTTAACTGCCACATTGTAGAAACATCAAACTAAGGTTTTAGTTTCAAAGGGTCATATATTTTAACCATTTATTAATTAAAATAAAAATATGAGAATTACAAGCATCCCTAAGTCCAATAAGAAAGAACTATACATATTACATGAAGGCTCAAAATGTATTTCTTATATTTCTTATGTATTAGACATCTATGGCATAGAGTTAAAATGATCGATATACAGTCATCCTCTTCTTTAAATAAAATTAATGAGTTTCCTTGTCAGAAATTTGCATTGAGTGAAAAAGCAAGTCTAGACCACTCCTTATAAGCTACCATTTCATACAGAGTTTTAAAAAAAGCAAACTTAAACAATATTATTTATAAGAAACTCACATATGCATGATAAAGCTATTTTTTAGATGCTAAGGGATGATGAGCTCAGATTTCAGGATAGTCATGACCTCCAGGGTGAGGTAGGAAGATGGAGTGTGCACACAGATAGTTAGAAATGGCAGACGATCTAGTTCTGGGGCTGGGTGGCGAGTTCACAGATATTTGTTATATCACTATGCTTTATAACATACATGTGCATGATATATATTCTCGTTTTAAAAATAAAAGTTTGTTTGCATTTGAAATACTGTCTATTGCTATGACCAACAGGAAATATACTTGATCGTTTGCATACATCAATTTATTATTATATTTTGGGTCTAATGTATCTAGAAAAGATGCAGTATACTTTTTTATATTGTGCACTTTAAAAAAAAGTGATTAGTTGCCAAGAATGATGTCAAATTTCAGCTTTTAGCCAACTTCTTGGCCAATTGGATTCTACTTCTGAGACATGTAAAACTATTTATCTTGCACAAAAATCTGGCAACTGCATTAAACACTTCTTCTACTCATACTGATGTATTAGGTACCCCTAGCAACCTAATAAACACAAAGTAACCTTAAAGATTGCCTTAAAAAATCAACTGATTCCATCATTAGGGACACTTGTAATGAGAGCTGTAAAATGCAGAGGACATCTGATAGAACTCAAAAGGATAATTTAAAGTCCATTTAATACCGCATCTATTATCTTCTGTTTTAACAAAGGCAGCATGCAATAAACATATGAAAACTGATCAGATTTGACCAGTGTACAAACCACCTCACAATCTGCAGTATTCAGTGATTTCTTGTTCAACCCACTTCTTCCTACCGTCCCTTTAAGCAGGTGGCCCCTCTAACAACTGGGTACCACCCAGTAGGGCTTGAAGCTAAGGAGGCAAGAGTGAGTCAGGTCAGAGGAGCGCCTTGTAAATCAGCCACATGCAGCACTGAGACATCCATCAGGGCGGTGTGCCCTTTCTCCACTGCTGCAGTCATGAAGTCATGGGCCTGCCGTGGGGGCTAACATATTATTAAAATAAATCACTGGCCTGGAGACTTGAGTTTAAATGCCAATTAACTCATAAGTAAATGGGAAGAGCTGACTTGTCTCATCCAGATCGCTGTTTGGGGAAATTGCTGAAATTACCACTCTGTGTTGAGGCCTTGGTCTTCATAGAGGCTGAAATACCCAGAAAGGGGCTAGAGCTTGCACCTGAGAAAACTAGACTTAGATTCTGCTTCCAAATTCCCTCTCCCAATTTTCTTCCTCAAGGATAGTCGCAAGTGGCTCAAGATAGATTCAGTAGAAACGTAAACTTTTAAAAGCATTAAACCCTCATCAACTGTTATAAAATATAGTTGATATATACCACCTGCTCTTTGATTGCTTTCTTTGTTCCTGCAAAGAAGCAGCTGTGACACTAGAAGAAAAATGGCATTGTGTTTTTCTTCCCCTCTTTCATTGTGTTGCTTTCCAGGTAGCATCTCTCAGAGACACACAAGCTCACGACGTCTGGAGGGCCAAGACCTACAAACCACTCTGAAATCCTAATTGCATGCTGGGGCATAGGCAGGCTTCTTTTCCTCACTGGCATGCTGTAGTAACTCAAGTCTGTTTGAGTAGAGATTTCCTTGCTCAGCAGTATGCTCCAATGCCAAGTTCTAGCTTCATTTGTTCCATGGATAATGAAGTCTCACCTCTCAAAAAAGAAGTTGACTCCAAAGCCTGCTGGAGGCATTGAAAGAGTCCTCTCCAGGACTCAGATTCTTCTTGTTTCACAACACTAAGCTCTAGCACCTTGTCTTCCTTGGCTAGAACAGATTCTCTCTAGTTTCAAAGGGTCATGCTCAGAATGCAATCTCTGCCCTCAAAATCACCAACTCTGGCTTTGAGGAAAGAGATTTCCCTTATCCACACATGTTCTTTCTCATGATGACAAGAAGAGTTATAACTTGGATTTCAAAGGAGTTTTACGCATCTATTTGCTTGCTTCATTCATAAAAATCCAAGATGCCCACAGATCTAGGGATTTACCACGAAATCTAGGGCTTGTATAGATCTGGACTTGCAGAGACTACCAGGAAAGTGTCACAGGCCTCGCCTGTAGAAAAATAAAAGACTTCAGCTCTTTTGTTTCACTTCAGCTCTTCACTGTCCCTGTTCCAAGTGACCTACAGACATGTTATTAAAACATGGCCTATTAAGTCATTATTCTGTATCCTGCTTATCCAATGCAATCAGGTAACAAAGGATAATCTGAAGCCAGGCACATGGCCATAGGCCCAACTGAAATACATTCGTCTTTTTCTGGCTTTTCTCCTACAGGAACAGACATCATACACCACTGTGATCAGTGATTCTAGAGGCACTTTCCTGCCAGGATACAGGATCTTCTCCACTTCCAGCATCTAGCTGAGAAAACTTCTTCCTTCAGGGAGAGATGCTATTAACAAATTAAAAGGACAAAACTAGTAAACAAAGGCTGTTTTTCAGGATCCATTACATGCTGGGAAGCTTTGATCTTTGTGTCATGCAAAGTAGGATCAAGCCCTGCCTCACCATCATTTGCAGTACAGGCCGTAGGCAATGTGTCAGCTGCTGGCCCAGTGTTTTACACCTTGCCCAGAGGGAGAAACTGGGAAAAAGATCCCTGGGCCTTCATGCCCAGGTGTCCGGCTTCAAGTTAGGGTTCCAGAATGCGTGTGTATGTCTTCTCTCTGCTCAGCTGTGGAAGCAGAAAGGTGAGTCCTTCCACCATGACAGGTTCTAGACAGCCGCCAGCCAGCCCATGGGACATCGCTTCCTCCCTCACTCAAAGGGAATTGGCTCTAACTCCCTTTGGACAGAATTCTGCACATAACCATCTTGTTGCTCAGTTACTTTGCAGTTCTAAATGCTTCTTTCTCATTATGGGATTCATTTTGGCTTTACTCTTAATGAGGAGTGATTGATGCATTCATCATCTATTATAGAAATGATACTGCTGAGAATATTTAAAATACAGACGATGAAAGACCAAGGAATCTCTGTCCAGGCACTGCTGTGTGAGCACATGCACGTGTGTGTGCATGTGCATGTGTGTCCCTTTTCCTCATCCTCTCCATCTGACCTTCTTGTTCATATAACATTATACACACTGGCAGTCCTCATATTATTTACTTATAGCAGAAGTAAGGAGTTCCAGAACTGCCTCAGGAAAGAAAGTCTCATTTCTAACATGAAAAATGACAGAGAAGATAGAAGCTTAGAAAAGAAGGTATTTAAAACAAAACAAAACAAAAAAACCTTATTTGAAATTTTTTTGAGGAAAAAAAATTGGATTCCTTTTGAACTGGAACTGTTTTCTACACTGGAACCTAAAGCTCCATTGCTATAGAATCCTAAGAAAGGTCTGTGAACCAGCAACGTTTTCTCGGGAGATTTCTTTACTGAAAGAGCTCATTAGTAAAGACATTAAAATACGAATTACCTCATAAACTATTTAGTTGTGTACCCAGTGGGAGTGTGTACTTACTAGGGCCTGAGCTTCTCACAAACAGGGCTCATCAATTAAGCTTCATTAGAAACCAAAGGGGTCTTAAAAAGATGGGATAACCAGGGACCAATCACAAAGGGGGTGGACAGGAAAAAATCATCTTCTGTAACATGACTGTTAATGTTCATTAGGAGTTTTGGGGGAGAGTGGGTGGTTCAAATATTTCTGCTTGGGTCCGAATCTCCTCAGGTGCAATGGTTCTTACATCAGGTCCCTCACAACTTTTTTTTTTTTTTTTTTTAGTGTTCCTCACAACTTAATGTGCCTCTGACCCACCTGAGGATTTCATGAAAATGGAGGTTTGCATTCAGTAAGTCTGGGTGGGCCTAAGATCCTGCGTCTCCCAACAAGCTCTCAGGTGATACTAATGCCACAGGTTGAGGGACCCACTTTGAATAGCAAGGTCTCAGATTATATAATTTAGCCACAAGACACAATTCAAGTAGACTTCATGGTGTTAAAATGGGCTGCCCCAGATAGATGTTGTGTTGGACATAATTTTTCTTATTGTTCTCCATGGTGTGATAGAAGGAGAAAGCCACAGGTGGACTTTCCTTATGAGTGAAATTTCTTTTCCCTCGTGTCACTAGCGAACTTATTTTTGTTACTATTAATGGTGAAACTTTCCCATAACACTGAGAAAAGGTGGATCCATTGTGAAATTAGCTTTGAATCTCCTTAGAAACCAACTTCTAAAGGAAATTTTACAATGACATTTTTAATAGTCAGATGGAAAGATAGAGATAGCTTTTATTTTCCCATCAGAATAGGATATATTGGGGCACCAGGGTGGCTCAGTGGTTGAGTGTCTGCCTTTGGCTCAGGTCGTGATCCCGGGGTCCTGGGATCAAGTCCTGCATCGGGCTCCCCATAGGAAGCCTGTTTCTCTCTCTGCCTATGTCTCTGCTTCTTTCTCTGTGTCTCTCATAAATAAATAAATAAAATCTACCAAAAAAAGAAGGAAATATTTAGTAAAGCTCTACAAATTCACATTAAGGCACAAGCTAGCAAGAAGCTGAACTCCCTAGAGGAGCACTCATGCGGGCTCCCAGAAAACATACAGGTTCTTAGGCAAAACAGGAGAGCCACAGTGTCCTGTGTAGCGTGAACATGGTAACCCTGAAAGCATTGGTCTGACCTGTCCTCTCTGGCCTCTTAGAAAACAGCAGCATCCACTGCCCTACTAATCATGGCACTTCTGAAGAAAAACATCACCATTGCTTCAGCGGTCAGATCAATGGCTGCAGGGGCAATGGCTGCAGGGGCAAATCTCTCTTCTGTCTAGACAACTCCAAGCCAATGCTAGAGTGGTGGTGTGCTCCGGCAGCGTTTGCTCACACATTTGCTCTGGGCCACGGGGTTCTGCTTTGCCACAGTAGAAACAGGTTTCTCAAGTTCACAGCAGAGGCAACAGCCATAGGCAGAGGTATGGGTATGCCTATTCCTACTCAGCTCTCAGAATACAGCTGGCACTTCGGGTAGGATCATGGCAATGATACCGCATGGATGACCAAAGTATATTCTGAGCCTGAGCACAGACTCACACAGAGAGGGGCACTAAGAAGCTTCCCAAATCCATGCTTTTCTCTAGACCACTGAGCACATGGCTGAGAATATGGCCAAAGAAGAGCAAATCTCCTATTGGGTTATGGATGTAGAGATAAGGTACATGAACCCCCAAAACTATTCCTGGTTCAGTGGCTGTTGCTAAGAACAGGGGAGGGACTCAGGACCCATATCCTGTCTCTCCACCCCTGTTAACCATCACACTTGCAGTCCACCTCTGAAATACTACTTAATGCTACTTAAATACTAGGTGTTTGCCAGAACTTGGTTGAAACAGCTGTGTGGATGACACATGGACAGCTGTCGCCTTCCTCTGAAGAAGTGTGGGGACTAGGGTGAGGCAGGAGAGATGCCAGGGCAAATGTTTAAGGGGATACTCACTCTCAGAGTTATGGAAATGTGTCGGTGTAAGGTGAAGGCCCAGCGCTGGCAGTTAGTGCTTTCTCACATCGTATCCTGGGTGCCTCTCTTGTCTCTTGTCCTAGCCCTGCTTTTAAGCTTCAGAAATGGGCCAATCTGCAAGCTATGTTTATCAAGGGAGAGCCACAGCATTGTTAAGCTTTACTATTTCCACAGAACCTCCACTGGGATCTAAGATGTGATTTTGCAAAGGCAAATCATGGAGTCTTGGTCAAGGTTTTGTTTAAGATTTTAAGATTTAAGTAACCTTCAGATTACTTTTGAAAACAGTTTTGGTCTTAATTTGTGTGCCGTCTTCTACCCCTCAATGCACATATTGAAGTCCTAACCCACAGTACTTCTGAGTGTTACCATATTTGGAGGACCTTTACAGAGGTGATTCAGGTAAAATGATGTCATATCGGTGGGCTCGCATCCAACACGACCGGTGTCTTTATGAGAAGAGAAGATGAGGACACAACATACAGAGGAAGATCATGTTAAGACACAAGGAGTAGGTGGCAATCTATAAGCCAAGGTGAATGACCTGGTACAGAGCCTTCCTGCTCAGAGGAATCAACCCTGCTGACACCTTGACTTTGAACTTCTAGTTTTCAGAATTGTGAGACAGTAAATTTCTGTTGTTTAAGCCACACAGTCTGTGGTGCTTTGTTTTGGCTGCTCTAACAAACCAACACAGAAATAAAGTAGTTTCCTATGTGTTCTAATGTTCACTTCTCTGTTCTTTCTTTTTTTCAAAAATATCCTTAATTATCACTGACAACTAGCCATAGAACTTTAGGGTTCATTTTTGTCATCCAAAACTCAAATCTCCCATAGTGAAATCCAAGCAAGAAAAAGCAACAATCTGGGGCACAGTGGCTCAGTGGTTGAGCATCTGCCTTTGGCTCAAGTTGTGATCTCGGGGTCCTGGGATTGAGTTCCACATTGGGCTCCCTGCAGGGAGCATGCTTCTCCCTCTGCCTATGTCTCTGCCTCTCTCTCTCTGTATCTCTCATGAATAAATAAATAAAATCTAAAAGAAAGAAAGAAAGAAAGAAAGAAAGAAAGAAAGAAAGAAAGAAAGAAAGAGAAAGAGAAAGAAGGAAGGAAGGAAGGAAGGAAGGAAGAAAGAAAGAAAGAAAGAAAGAAAGAAAGAAAGAAAGAAAGAAAGAAAGAAAGAAAAGAGAAAGCAATAGTCTGTGAGACTGGCTGAAAAATTCCCAACTATATCACTATGAATGAATGAAGGTTGCAAGGGTAGTAACTCATGCTTTAGGAATCAGTCACAGATATACTTTCTAGATGGGTAAAAATGGTAGAGAATGTTAGTGCCATTGATGATGAGAAGGACATGAAGGGTTCATTCTCTAAGAAGAAGTAAATACATAGAATTGTTTCGATTAGTCCAGTCCTCACAGGGGAAAGGTTTAACCTTTCTCTAGGTCATCACCATCACTCTGGTCTTTGGTTTCCATGCTAAAAAGAATCAATCAATCAATTGCTCAGACATCAAAAAGTCACAATATATCAATCGAATGTGAGAATGGCACATTGTGGGTATTTTTAAGAGCTATGAAAATGTCAATATCTAAGTCAGTAGGAGATGCGTGCACCTTTGGCTAACGATGAACCCTAGGGACACTGATTTCTGTGGTCACATGATCATCATTCCCCTGGTTTCTAAATCTAGTAATGGTGTGGAATACCCACTATGGAGCTCCAGAAATAAAAGAAGAGAAAGCTCAAAAGCATACTTAATTCCAGAAGTTTCGAGCTGTCATTTTGAAAAGGCAATACAACTTGACAGATAAAGGTTCACTCTACAAAAGGCTGAACCAGGGATAATTTCAGGGATAAGCTCCCCTCAGAAAGAAACATGTTTCCTTTTCTTCTCACTGAAGCCTGGTGGCTGCCTCCACAGCAAATAACTAGTGATGTCCTTAGGGATGGTGTGGGGCAGTCCTGTCCCATACTACTCCATTCTTTTCTCAACACATGGAGACAGATTCTTTCAGATACATTATAGAATAAAAGGCTTTTGTGGGCAGCCCTGGGAAAGTAACCATCTCTGACATTTCTTGTGAGGAAAACTGTGTTTTGAGTTCTGAATGACTGACTTTTAAACACACTTTGGGAACACCACTCCTGTGTGAGACTCAGGTCTGCCTCTAATAGAATTATTTGCAGAAGATCCACCTTGGAGTTCCAAAGGCAGTACTGTAAACCTTCTGAAATCTGCTCAACCCCATAGCACTTTTGATAACTCAACAATCTTTAGTTAAATAGAAATCAGTCAATTTAACAACTGTGGAGAACACCCACTAAGTAGCCAAGTAATTTGTTCATAATTCTTCTTGGTCTTGTGAAGCTCAAAGCATAAAATCCAGTTAGACTACTGTCCTTTTGAATTTCTTTTTCCTACATAAATATCAAATAACATTTAAATAAATTTCAGAAATTACATACCAAATGATAATGGGGAAAAAAATTTCTCCTTTTCTCCCAAATCATTCATGCTATCTTCCCAGTTGTCTGTTTTCTAAAGCTTTAGCACTTCTGGAAGGGTTTTCTACTGGTAAAGGATGAAGAAGAGAGCTTGTATTATCCCATTTTAAAGGAGATTTAAATGGTCATCTGTAAAACTGGTTTTCCCTTTATTTCACCCACCATTTTGCAGAATTTCTAAAGATCTGATCTCAATCTGAGTCTCAGCACACATCAGAATCATTTTTATTAAGAAGATCTTGCACGGTCACCCGTTCGAATCCTTCTCTTCCTGGATGGCTGGAAGATTTCCTTCATGCGGAGTCCTATGACTGGCATTTCGCAAACAACAAAGTATATCATAATCCTAGAAATGGAAGGACAAGTGGCTTTTGTGATAAGCAAGACCTCAACTGCACTTGGTAGATGCTTCCAGCGGAGGAAAAATAACAAACACAAAAGGGAAGCAGTCATTGTCTGTAACTTCAGGGAAAAAAAAAAATGGCCAGGGATGAGTTTCATGAGATTTGATTGTACAATTCAGAGACTTGGATTTATATATGTACATAGGCATTTACTGATATTTTCATTGGATCTGCCTAAGTCATATGCCCCATAATACGCCTACGACTGCTTCCAAGTTCTCTCACCTATTGGCACATAAAAGCTGCTTGTACAGAAGTCTCCAGTTTCCAGCCTACATATTGGCCAGTGATTTGCATAATCCTTAATACCCACCCCCCCACACACCCCAATCCTTTTTTCAGCCACCTAATGCAAACAAGATCTGGCTCAAGCTTCCCTAAACTAATCCATGCTAACACCATTTAGAAGGGAGACTATTCCGTGTAAGTTGGCACAGACGAATAAGCTCCCCATTGTATAAACGGCAGTCTTAGTAGAAAGACATTAATGAATATGCCAGTGGAGAGAGCCCTCAGCTTCTCAGTTGCTTGCTGGACCCTAACGCTGGAATAACTGTGCGAAACTTGAATGTTTTTTTAACCAAGGTAGGAATTTAACTCCACCTCCCTGTATGAATCCTAACAGCCCTTCGAGACCCAGATGAAAAGCAACAACTTCATGAAGTTTGAAGACTGGCCTGACCTTGCAATTCTCCTTCCTAACATCTAGTAATCAATCAGTCTCTCCTCTGAACTCAAGATATAGTTTTTTGGTCATTTTTTATGGTTCCTACCTCACCTATATATATGTAAGTTATTTAGAGGTTGACATCTTGTCTTATGCATCTTTGCAAACTCCACCACTATTGCATAATAAATGCTTCTAAAATCAATATATATGTACATATATAAATTTGAAAACTTTTTTTTTTTTTTTTTGGTTTTTAAAATGATTTTATTTACTCTCCCATCAGTCCAATCTGCTTAGGCCAGTGCTATTGAATAGAAAAATCTGTGATGATGGGGGCACCTGGGTGGCTCAGTGATTGAGCACCTTTGGCTCAGGTCATGATCCCGGGGTCCTGTGATGGAGTCCTATATTGGGCTCCCTGCAGGGATCCTGCTTCTCCCTCTGCATATATCTTTGCCTCTCTCTGTGTGTCTTTCATGAATAAATAAGTAAAATCTTTAAAAAAAAAAAAAAAGAAAGAAAGAAAGAAAGATCTGCTCTGATGGAAATGTTCCTTATCTGTGTAGTACAACGTGGTAGCCACTGGCTACATGTGGCTATTGAACTCTCAAAATGTGGATATTGCACCTCAGAACTGTATTTTAAATTTTATTTTATTTTGGTAAATTAAAATGATCACCTGTGGGTAGTGGCTACTTTACTGGAGAGAGCAGGAGCTTCATTCACCTGAGAAATCTACGCTGTGGGCCCCTCTGGAAGCCTTGCCACCATCACCATGAAGGCAAATTAGGCGCATGCTTTATATGTGTCTTTATCATAACATTTATCACAACATACTCAGTTGCCTATTTATTTATCTCAGTCTCCATTGGACTGTAATTTCCTAAAGTCTTGAATTATGTCTTATTCACAGTTTGATCCCCCAAAACCAAGTACAATATGGCATTTTGGAGGTACTCAATAAAGATATTTGAATGAAAGGATGAATAGACGAATGGATTGCTCAATGGACTGGTAAAGACATTGCTTTGTATGTAATAAATCTACAAAACAGATCTCTTGGAACCAAGTGAGCTGGGAACTAAGAGATTAATGGTGGTGATGTGACAAATTATCTTTGTCTGAGGAACATGCACAGCTTTTTAGCTTATCTTTCCTTGCAAACACAGGCCCTGTCTTTGCATAACTGGAACTTAGGAACAACCCTCTTGTAGAGCCCCTGGTCATTAAGCCATGACTCTGCCCAGACTTGCTCTTTAAGAAAATTCCCAGGAGATAAAGTTCACTGCAATGATGGAGTGAGATAAACATGCTTTTGCTGTGATCCCATGTTCTCACATACCCCATACTGGCCTGCAGAACAGCTGGACTCATTCATCAGATTTGAAAATAATCAGGTCTTCACACTCTGTTATCACGGGTATGGTTGTTCCAAAGGGTATGTTGGCAAAGAGCCTTCTTAACCATGTCCCAGAGACTCAACTACCTTCACCGAAGGGACTGAGGGACTCCTTCTCTCCTTCACTAGCACTTCTTCCAAACCCACTTGCAAAAATAAGAGATGCTCTCATTCAAACCAATAATGATTCTAGGTGTTTTGGAAAAAAATTAAATGCTAGAAGTTGGCATGGCACTGCTTGTGTCATTTTAGAGTACATAGCTGAGTCTCATGGCTAGACATATTCCAAATATTTGTATAATTTAAAGTAATTTGTACAGACATAGTAAAAGTCTATTTTAGGCAATGGACTTTAATATATATTTCCTGGTGAGCATTTGGTCTTTTGTGTAATTTCATTTCTAATATTTTAATGTTATAAAATGTTTTCATATTCATATGTTTGTGAGCTAACCATAAAACAACAACATGTGTTTGAAATTTGAAAATATGCTGCACTGAACTTTGTTTTCTAAAATAATTTTTTAACTATTTTAAAACATTTTTGAAGTCATTTTTATTTTTACATGTTTCAATTAATTGGTCAGTTTGAAGCAACAGCTGTATAACTCACATGGGTTTATCCAAGTATCTATAAAGAGCACAGTAATTTAGTGCATTAATCAAAACTTGGAGTTAAATTCTAGAACTGAGTTTACCACAACTTTGCTGAATGATCAAAGGTTACTTAATCTCTTAGTTTCAGTTTTCTATGAGACTATGGACTTTATGCAAGTATGTTTTAAATATCATGAATTAAACCGATAAAAGAAAAAGAAGTACCCTTTGAAACAGGAAAAAAAAGGGGGGGGGGAATATAGAGAGAGCAAGAATACTAGGTGCCAGGTACTGTGTCAAATTATTTCCCTGTATTACTTCATTTAGTCCTCAAAATCAGTCTCTAAGAGAGGCCCCGCCATTATCCCCATTTTATAGGTGGGTAAATGAAGAACAAAAAGGTCAGGCAACCAAATCATGCAGCTAGGATTTGAAGCCAGGCAGCCTGACTCTCAAGCCTTTGCTCTTAACCAATGCTTCCTTTTGCTACTCAGAGAGAGAAAAAAAAAATTTAAACCTACCCTATTCTTAATTCTACTTGAGAGCGATGGCTCCCATAAGAGACTAGCTTGACAGTCTATGTGAAAGGTGTGAAAATGTTCTGCAGATCTTAAAATATGGGTTAGAAGTCATTATTAACATTATTGCTAATGACAGAGACTGGTCTTTTCCAATTTAACATTCAAGGTTTCAAGTATTAAAAAATAACCCTCAAATTCTATAACCTATAGTAATTTGAACTTCTGGGAGCACAGATTTGAACTGCATTTGCTGCAGCTCTGAGTGGGGATATAGCAGCCAGCCTGACCCTCTATTCAGAGTCATGATTACAATTTGGTTTTGTTCTCTGCTTGTTGCCCTGGATGCAGGAAATGATGTGCCACAAGCAGAGGTTTGAAGCTTCACAACAATGCCAGGCAAAACCCTCAGGAATGTCAGAGGCCTACTGTTAAAAAAAAAAAAAAGAAGAAGAAGAGCCAAGTGCATAACTGATGCTAATAATAAATATTTGCCAATTGATTCTCTCTGCTTCCATGCTTCCACTCCTACTAGAATCCAGTCACCACCTTGTTTTTAGGTTACCAAAGCAAAGATCCAGTATGGAAGGGTAGATCCCAAAGCTAGGTTTAAATCCTTGGTCTGTCATTTGCTGGTTGAGTGATCTTGGGCTCTATATATCAGTTCATCTGCCTGTAAAAGCAGGAATACGGTTTTTATAGGATAGATATGAGAATTAAATAAGATGATACGTTTAGGAGATCCCTGGGTGGCTCAGCAGTTGGTGCCTGTCTTCGGCCCTGGGGCATGGTCGTGGGGACCTGGGATCGAGTGCCACATCAGGCTCCCTGCATGGAGCCTGCTTCTTCCTCTTCCTGTGTCTCCACTTCTCTCTCTCTCTCTGTCTCTCTGTCTCTCTCTCTCTCTCTCATAAAGAAATAAAATCTTAAAAAAAAAAGATGATACATGTAAATGCCAAGTGTAAGTAAGTACTTTATGCACAGTGCCTCACTAAGTCTTTACACACAATTCCATGAAGAGCCCATGAAGAGCACTCAATGCATGTTTGATATTGTCATATAATTAATTACTCATATTCATTCATTCAACACAGGGATATTTTGTGCCAACTATGTGCTAGGTGTTCAGAGCCCTCCCTTTGGACAGCCTAGGCATAGTAAGGAGGTTACAATCTGGTTACCAGAAGACTCACCCAACCTTTAAAATAATACTCCATTAATATCACCCCATGGGACTTAAGCTTGTCTTATATTCTCTGTTTAACTTTCTTGTTTGGGAATAGGATCAGCAACATTTAACCATCCAGTCATGATGATAAAGTTTAATCAATATAAATCCATCTACTTACATAGTGACTGGTGAAATAAAATGATTGGAGGTTGATTTCTCATAAACGGGATAAGAGCAGGAGGCTTATAATCCTACCTCAGGTCATTGTGAAAGACACAAACATATCTTTGGTTTATTTAAGATACTCAGGTATATATTTAAATACACAAAGGCTTGGCTAAATAAACACAAAATATGTGGAAGAGTCACATTTATATTCCTAGGGAAGCCAATATTTTTGTAATAAATAAGTCGAATAACTACAAAAACTAGAAGACTTAAAAAGAATTTTTAAAAACCCTCAAAACACAGTGCTTTCAAGCAAAAGAGTCATGTAAACAAAACAAAACAACCAAAAAACCCCTACTGAATATATTTTAAGGTATGTGTTTTAAGGTCTTAGGAAGAAATATATAATGAGTAAAGTAAGGTAGGAAAGCCAGCTAATTAATAAGATTTTGAAAAATGGAGTAGGGGGAGGACAACCTGCTCTATCATTTTTTCCCTGGATTCCAATAGTCACCCTAATTAAGAAAAATTGCTGTCAAGTACAGAAGTGTATCAAAGACAAAAATCAAGTAGCCAACAAATATAGAAAAAGACATGCAACATGACCTGTAATGTAAAAAATGCAAACAAAACCTGGCCAAGATTTTAAGAGGTGATAGTGCTTGGGGTACCTGAGTGGCTCCATCGGTTAAGCATCTGACTCTTGGCTTAGGCTCAGGTAATGGTTTCAGGTTTGTGATATCGATCCCAGGGTTGGGCTCCATGCTCAGCAGGGAGTCTACTTGAGATTCTCTCTCCCTCTCCCTCTGCCCATTCCCCTGACACGTTCTCTCTCTCAAGATAAATTAATCTTTTAAAAACAATGGTAATGCTCAGCAGTTCTGAAAATGTTAGATATCTTCCTGTATTGGAGATAGGAATGAAAATTAATATAAATTTTAAGAAATTTGGCAGCATATATACAAGAACTTTAAAATGTTTAATTCTCAAAAAAAAAAATTAATTCTCTTTGACCTGCTAATCCTAATTCTGGAAATCTATCCTAAGGAAATAAGTAAAGATGTAATAAAATAATTTCAGATCAGTTTTTTAAAATTTATTTTTATAATCAAAGGTTTGGTTTTTTTTTCTAGTAGAGAAAAACTAAATATCCAGAAATAGAAATAATGGAATAGTTAAAAGTTTTATGTGACACCCATAGGATAAATCATACTATTATTAAAATGGTTTCAAAAGACACTTGAAATGGGAAAATGCTTATAATATGTAAATTTTTTTCAAAACAGGATATAAAGTATATATTCATGAAAGTATAAAGCTAATCTTGATATATTACATACATGAAGAGTGAAACAAGAAAAGAATATTTTCATTTTAACATTATCTAAAAGTTTGCTGTTATATATTAATTTTTGACAAAAAATACATCAGAATCTGTGAATTTCTGTAATTTTTTTAAAAAAGTACTAAAGTCTTGGGCCCTCACCAAGGGTATTTCAATCCTGAAGTATCAAAGTGCCTTCATATAAAGCCACCTCACCTTCAGGAGGTACCACATTGGGTGTGGAAGGTTTGTGTAGGGTATCTCTGGAGAGCTTCACTCAGCTGTGGCTAGCAGAGCCCCAGGTACCAAGTGATGCAGGGACTGGGGGAGTTGTGGGAAGGATTCTCACCTGCTCAAATATCTCTTTCCACCCACTTGTCATGGGCCCTGAAATTCTATCACTGTGAATCAATCATCTCAGTTAAGTCCTACCTTATCCCTGGAACTTAAAGAAAGAAAAGAAAAGAAAAAAAAAAAAAAGCCCACAGTGTGAGGTGACATATTAATTCACAGTAATATCCCACCTAAATTAGTTTATCAGACTTTCCCTTATTCAATCTATCTACAAACATTTACTGGATACCCAGAACATGCAGGAGAGCTGAATCAATTTGGCCTCTGTTCTCAAAGGAATCACAAGCTGGCAGTGAGGCCAGAACACAGACAACAGCACCACAGGGAAGAGATAAACAAGGTACAAATGGAGTCTACCCTCACCGAAGGCGTGACTGTTATGTATCTGAGAAAGTTGAGAAGACTTCATAGGAAAGGTGCATTTGAGCTAAGCCTTGAAAAAAAAAGGAGGCAAAGGAAATAGGATGGCAGAGGTAAGACAGCCAGAGAGAGAGCAAGAAGCCTTGAGGAAGGTGCCAGCTTCCTGGGATGGGCTCTTAGAGAGTGACCATGGTGCACAGAGCTGTGTAGAGCAGAAGAGGCTAGAGGGGACATGGGACCAGACTGGGCCCTCGAGTACCAGGCAAACATGGGCACGTTCCCATGCGAAGTGCCAAAATGGAGAAGGATGTTCCAAGAAAGGGCGCAAGTGAAACACCTGCCAGCTCTGAAATTCTACCCCAGTGTGCTCCTGCTCCCTCTTACACTTCAGATCCTGGCTGTCTACTGGCATCAGGTTACTGCCTTGCCTCTCTGGTTGTGCTTTTAATTTCTAGAATCCAAAGCCACAGTTGGATGAAAATCTTGTCCTCCTTAAACACATCTTCTGTTCTGGTAACTGTGAATACCATTTCAAAATAAAAATACTTGGCGTTTAGTTTTATTGTGTGGGACTTAACTATTCTGAGAACCTAGCAATTCATCTTATTCCTACTAAGGCAAACACAACAGTCATATAGAATTATAGTACCATAGTACAGCTAGCTTTTCAAACAGGGGATAAAAAGACAATTTTAAAAGGATACAAGTAGAAAAAATATACTCTTTGTTAGTTTTTCACTTGAAGATTAAATTCTCCCTTTTATTTTTTAAGAAAAGAAAAATCCCCAAACTTTAGGAAAACATTTCTTCTTCCATCCACCCTCACGTCCCACCTTCCACCTCCCTCCAGGCACAAATTTCCTGACAGATTTTCTGTACTTGCCACATAAAAACGCCTAATCAAGGCAGAGCCACCATCCCAAAGTGCAAAGCAAACTCTCATTATTAGTTGCGCTGGCAAAAATCTTGGAAAGATACACAAATTCCAAGAAAACGACCAAAATATAATATATCTCTGCAAAGCAGAACTTCCCTGTAACAGGATTCATAAAATTTCCTTTTTTTTTTTCCCCTTCCTTGGCTATTCTGACACAAGCTAAACTTTTTTGCACAACGTTCCAAAGCAGACAGGGACACACGCACACGTACACGTACACAGACCCACAAAGAAGACGTGCCTGAAAACTGTCTGAGAGGGAGTGTTCCGAACCGGACCATGTGCGGTGTCCTTGCCCAGATGCATCTGACTTCAGGCTTGGGAACATTAAACAAACACAAAAACAAGACCCGGCAATGCGCGTGCTGGGCTGGATGACAGAGGCCGCGAGCAAATATTGAGATTGTGTTTCACCTATTGCCATGGTTACCAAAACAGGGTGGATACTGACAGAAAGAGAAAGAAATCAAACTAGGAAGACAATGAGTCCCAGGAGAGTGTCTGAATGTGTGTATGAGGAGCTGCTGGGGAGGGCAGAGTGGGGAGCCCAGAGAAGAGATCCAATGGAAAGGGGTGTTTCAATACCCCTTTGTGTTGTGTGAGCAGCAGGCTCGGCCAACGCTCTGCAGGGACACAATACAGACCTCCTAAAGCCCATGGAAGACCCATGCAGCCCAAGGAACACACAGAGAAGTAGGAAGTTTAGTTTTGCTTGGTGGTGGATAACACCGAGGCAGTTTGTCCTAAGCACCAAGAGATGAAATACTCAGTGTGTATCCACTCTGGATGATGAATAAGAATAGCATTGTGGTATCAGAGATGGAGGCAAATCATAAGAGACTCTTAACTCAAGGAAACAGAGAGTTGCTGGAGGGGTGGGGGGATGGGATAACTGGGTGATGGGCATTAAGGAGGGCACGTAATGGAATGAGCGCTGGGTGCTATATGCAACTGATGAATCACTAAATTCTATACCTGAAACTAGTAATGCACCATATGTTAACTATCTTGTATAATAACAATAAAAAAGAAGAGCTTAGTGGTATCATGTCAAGACCCCCAGTCTCAAGAAGAATTACAGAGAATTGGACCATTCCTTTGGGTAGTCTGATGGTTGGTGTCAATCCCAGTTGACATGATATAAAAAGGAAAAGCTGATTGACCCTCTTCTCCCCAGGTACTTTGCCTCCCTAACTAAACTGCAAAAAACACTTCAGGAAACATTCCCCTTAGAAAGTCTGCTATCACAGCAGCTAGCAGATGGCTTTCCCTGTCAATTCCTGACTGACACATGGGGAGTAAAGTTCCAATAAACTTGAAAATCCAGAAACTGAGTTTTAATTCCTCTTCTTTCTGCTAATTAGCTATGTGATCTGGGACGAGCTATTAACTTAAACCTCAGGCCTTTTTTCTCAAAGGGAAAGGATTTTGCTAAAAGAATCCCCAAGCTCCTTTCCTTCTTTGGAATTTGGTGATTCACAGGCAATTGATAATCTCTCAAATTCTTATTTTCAAAACAAATATAATCAAATGTCTAATCCCATATATTTGAGGTTCTGATCAGCACACAGAATGTAATTCCAGAATGTAATTCTGTAGGAATTTGTTCTGTTCTATAGAAATATAAATAAATGGTTGCTAGCTCTTACCGAGGATTTCAAAATTGAGTTGTAAATGTAAATATTTTACCAAAAAAAAAAATGGCATGAGATATTCCTAAATTAAACTTTCTATAGTTTAACAGGCAAAGTGGCAATGGCATATGAACGGGTATATCTTCAGCCAACAGAAAGGAGTTGGGACTTCTATTTGCTCTTAGAGAAACGTTGCTGCTTTTAATTCTTTAATAATCATAACTAAGCTCAAATTCAGTACTTGTCCTGGCCAGACAGAAATATGGATCTCTCCTGTGTTTAGCTGGTGAAAACTAGAGAGTCTGATAGGTATAAGCAAATAGGAGCCTGGACCTGAACTATTCATTTGAGCCTCATCATACTTTTACTGCTGAGTTTTGTTTTTGTAAGAACTTGCTTCTACTCAGGGTAAGTTACTATAGGGACACCCCGGACAGCAGGATGATAAAGTAGAAACAGGACAAAACCCACAGAAGACTTGGGTGCAGGGCCTGGTTGTGCCATTGAATGATGCTAGAAAAGCCACTCATCATTTCTGTGTCTACAAAATGAGGATAGTAATAGTTCCCTGTTGACCTTGCAGGGTTGCTAAGAGTCTTCAATGATGCTTCAATATAGATGGCTTTGCAATTTGGAAAGGTCTCTACTAACAGAAACCTATAGGATGATCATCCCCCTGCTGGCAAACCATTATGGTTTAGAGCCGAGACCAAGAGCCCAGTGACTGGGGTCCCAGCCCAAATATTTTACCAGCTTCTATGTTCTGCACTAGCTACCTAACTTCTCAGTTGATTCATTTGTAAAATGAGATTAAGACTAGTATCTCCCTCATCAGATTGATCTGAGCATTAAATGAGAAAACATAAGATGCTTAACAAAGCTTCCGCCACATGTACAAGTGCTTAATTAATGCTAACAGTTATTATTTTCTACCAGGGTGTTTTAAGAAAACAGATTGCCTTTAAAACGAGACCCATCACAGATATTAGAGGAGAGCATAGATCATTGTTGCTGTTTTTGTTGTCAGGGAATCCTACATAATTCCTACTCATCTGCATATGGGACAGTGGTTTTTCACAGCAGTGAGGGAGGAGGATTCTGAAAAAAGAGGCCACCTTGGATCAGGCCATCCTCATGTTTTGATCACTAGCTACAGGGACACATAGCTGCTGGCATGATTCAAAAGTTAATGAGAGTTTCTTTAAAGTCAACAGTATTTCCTGCCTCACCACAAAGCTTCTGAGAAGCAGACAGCCTATTCATTCACTGCCTTCTTTTTTTTTTTTCTTTTTTTTTTCTAATGCCTGGACTTTTAGGAAGTGAAACTAGGGGGGTGATTAAAGCAAATAGGCAAATCGATGAAGGGTATTTCTCAAGAGTGCCAGAGAGATGTTACCTGGAGACTGTCTTTTCATGTGTATAAACTTTCCAGGCAACTCCATATGGAGCCAGGCTCCTCTGTGATTTATCTGTTGGACAGTGGGTGGCCAAGGGGCACCGTAGGCAAACAGTTATCCAGCTCGATAATTAGGGAGGGAAAAGGCAAACACAAACACACCCAGGTTGACATTCAAAACAAAGTGGAGATTTAACCACGGATGGCTCGCTATACCACCCTAGTTCTTGTCTGCCAATCTGCCAGGAGAAAACCACGAGCCAAGAAAAGAAGCACCGTCAGTAATTTATCAGTACAGTGAATGAAAAAAGCATGATGCTGGGTAGAAATGGGAAGGTCTGAACTGGGGACCCAGCTTTGTGTTTAAATGATGCCTTGATTTTCGTTAAGTGTTTGTCTTTGGTGTCCTCACTCGTGAAATGAGGCAGAATCTGGGCAAGGTCTTCACTAAGTACCTCCCACCTCTAAAGGGCTTAGACTTTCCAATTTTTTTTTTGTCTTTTTCATTCATTCATTAATGCACATATTTATGTATATATTCAAAAGATTGTAAACCTAACTATAGATGAGGTACTGACAAGTTGACAACCAAATTGCAGCACAGCTGGCCTATCACAAGGGAAGAAACAACATTTGGTATTGATCCTTCTCAATTCCTAAGAAGTCAGTGTGATTCCAACTTCTATTTTCTAAGTAACACATACATTGCTTTTCTATCAAGGAAAAAAAATAAGCCAGATCTTGTTTCCATATATCTTCCGAAGAAATCAAATGTAGTCAAATACTCTTTTATCATCTAATTACTTAGCTTAGCATTTATCTCATTTTATCCTCTCCCTTCTGAGCTCCCCCTTGCCCGTTACCCACTCCATCCCACCCTCACTTCCATGGCTACTACTGTTTGGTTCTTTCTCATTGTTTTAATTCAACTCAGCTCAACTAATCAAATTCAGTTCTCATTCATGGGACCTTTCTTAGTACAAGGAACTTCCATGATGCAAGGATTATCTTCATCAATCAAGTAAGGTGGGGGGGACACATATGTAAAATAAGAAACATCAAGATAAAAATGTGTTTGGAGAAAGAGAGGCAGTGAAGCTGAATCAGAGAGGCCACAGAGCTCTGGTTAAGCCAAGGGGGACATCCTGTTATACCACCTACCCCTCATCTTTTCCAGGTTATCAAGAGGTCTAACCTCTAAATGGGAGGGCCTTGTCATCCTTATCTCCCATTTGTATGTAAATATAAAAGAAATCCAAAGACTTTGATATAATCTGCCGGTTACTGTTATCTGGAAGCTCTGTGATATTTTTATTTTTATTTTTTATTTTTATTTTTATTTATTCATGAGAGGCACAGAGAGGCAGAGACATAGGTAGAGGGAGAAGCAGGCTCCCCATGGGGAGCCCGATGCAGGACTCAATCCCAAGACCCCGAGATCATGCCCTGAGCCAAAGGCAGATGCTCAACCACTGAGCCACCCAAACATCCTTTTTTATCTATATTGTGATGAAAAAGCATTGTCGGTGAAGTCTGAGACGTAAGCCTTTGCTATGTGATGCATCATTGGGCCAGTTTTTTAAACTCTTGGAGCTACAGTTGTCTCAACTATAAAATGAGGACAACAAGTCTATCACGGAGCTGTCCTGAGGGCAAAACCAGGTATCAGCTGTATGTACCTTTCCCCTAGTATCTCCACACTCCATGAGCTTCCCTAACTCTCTCCACACTGAAGGTGAATTCTGGGCAGAGTGGCCACGGCCCTCTCTGGAAAGTTGTTTATATGTCATCTTTCACTTTAGTTGGTTTCAGTATGGTAATCATCTCAACATTACTGAGTTATAAGACAGATATATGGACAAGTTCTCCCCATTCCTTATTTTAGCTTCCAACCCTATTACTGGTCTAAAAAAAAAAAGAAAGAAAGAAAACCTCTTTGAAAACTAAATAAGATTGGCCTCATTCTCACAAATAGAAATGAACACAAATCTCTGTAACCGGAAGGTACCATATCCACACCACTACAGAATCACTCATGGCCACAAGAGCCACAAGAGGCTGGAAATGTGTCCCAGTCTGGTTTAAATTCTCTTCTTCCTCCCCTTTTCCATTTCTGTCTGCTTATCCCCGCCCCCCCGCCCATTTTCTCCCTTTCCCTTTTGAATGTCAAAAATGTCCATCAGTATCCAGTGAATTTCCTTTCTAGCAGACCCCATTTTCGTGGACAATACCCACCAATTCCAGGAATCTGGGAAGAGAACCCGTAGTGTTGGGTGGTTAGACAGATGGAAAGCTCTCACAGCTTTGAGTCTGTCCTGACCCGCAAAACAAAATCTAATATGTATATATTCACTTGTATCACCATGAAGCCATATGTTTGTTGGCTTAATTCTTTAGAAAAAGAATCCATAAAACTCCATTATAATCTGTCAGAAATCATTACAGAACCAGCTTGGACAGATGTGACTTCAGTACACTGAAGCCCACTGCTTGATGCCAATATACATTAAATCCAAAGAAGAGCACTGTGCTGCTTGATTTGGATATCCTGGATTAATACACAGTGCAGCTTATTGGGGACACCTATTTTGCATTCTTCCACAACTGAAATGACCAATTTGAGGGAAGAGGATGTATCCTACTGAGCAATCGCTAGTCGGACAGCTTCTAACAAAGCTGTACAGTTAAAGCAATCCTGTCTTAAGCTTTTGTCCACCTCCAGGACCTCCAAACTTCACCAGAGATGCAAGAGGACGGCTTTTGTCAGTGGTCAATAGAGAGTGTGAAATAGACACTCTGACATCGCCGTCCCCAGGAGAACAGATATGCAGTGTTGTGGTGCGGGCGACACCTCCCTGGCAGCTCTCTGGTTTCTTGTGTGCTCGGAGAACACACCCCGCAGAGTGCATTCATCACAATAGCCCATGTGTGACCTTTCGAAAAGTCCTTGAAAACAGTGAAACAGGAGTCTTAGTTGAAATCTGGAATCCATTCCAGTCTTACACAGGAAGAAAATTAGGCATAGAACAACAAAGCCCATAGTTCAGAGAAAACCTGGGGAGGCTCTGGCTGACATTAAAATCATGGAAGATTTTTTTTTTCTCTATTACTTTGTATTTTGTAAAAGCTTTTCATCTGAGCAGCCCCAAAGCTGCTAGAAAATACCGTATGGTTAGTTGATCGCAATAACTGGTTTCTCCTGTGAATAAAGCAAGTGGAATAAGAATAGAAATGCTGAGTAATGCATTAAAAGCCGATTACTAAACACTTTCCCAGGCTAAGAAGTAAATGCTGTTTCTCCAAAAAGTCAGTGGCCAGTACCATCATTTTCCCCTTTGGAATAACTGATTGCCAGTAATAGTGTCAGGGGTGGGAGCCTGTGACAGAGAGACTAACTATGCTCTCTAAGCCCTAACTCCATGATAAGAGTTCATTAGCCCAGACATCATGGATCTGGAAATATTCATCCATCCACTCAGAGCATGAATCAGCAGAGTAGTGTGCTTGCTCAGTAAATTTAACTCGACAAACATTTGTGGGGTAACACTATTTTATAGGTACAGACCATCTTCCTTTTGTCTCCAGCTGATATTATTCATAGTAATTGGCCATATCATATGTTTTTATTTCATACCTATAAATAAATAATTATAACCTGTACTCCCTTTGGAAGCATTCTCTCTCTTTGCCAGTAAGAAGAGAGGGTTAGGACATTTCTGAGTCAAGTGGTGGCATATAATCCAGTGAAAATCAATTGGCAGGGAAATTTGGTTTGGAACTATGTGTAAAAATCCACCTAAAGTTTGTCTGGGAGGTCTCCCTAGAGGGATACAGACCCCGAACCAAACAAGATGATTCAGAAATAACTCAGCTGGGGGAGTAGCATCTGATGCTCAGATGAATAACTTAATTTTGTTTTTTTCTTAAGTACCTTCACAGTTCATTTTTTATTTTCCTTAAAAAAATTTTTTTTAAAAAAGTAAATGGCATTACTCTGGTCTCCAAAACAGATGCCAGTTTGAACTTTACTCTGCCAGCAAGTATTTGGTTTGGCTCTGCAGGGCTTGAGTTGAAAAAATATTTGCCGATTCCAAAAAGATTTAACGAGCTTTGCTGAAGATGCCGGTGCCATCTGGCATGTCACAGGGACTGTGGCACAGCAAAGAGAACTCTCTTAACCACAGATTTTATTTGCCCAAGGTAGCCAACACTGGGAATTCAGGCGCTTCCTTGAATCAAGGAGCTGAAAGACACATGAGTAAAATTTCCAAGAGAAAGTGACCAAAGCAGACATCAAAAAAACTTGCTGCCATTGAAATTGAAGTCACTGGGGTTTGGTGGCTAATTTTCAGAGCTGTCGAGAACATCCTCATACCAGCCATTAGACACGGTCCCCAATGCTGTCTGTCAGGAAACCAAATAAATCTCCGACTTGTGGCAAAGCTACCCTTATCCAATATCAGATACTAACAGTGTATTTTGTTGCCATCTGATACCTTATACTAATTGTCAGAATTTAACTACATGAAAACCGAGCAGTCTACTTCAAGTATCTTTACTAAATACAGCCAGCAACTTTACTTTGTATTGCAGAGATGGACATGCATTGCTTTTATTAATATTTAACAGAATATAATGTATCAATCTCTCAATATGACTGGAAAGACTGAGCTTACTGCACATAAATCTTCTACGTTACGAGTCCGTGAAGGTTGTCACCTGAAATCACGTATTTCAGTAAGAGGCGCAGTTACCCTACATGAAAGCAAGGCTGTGATCCTTTGAATTAACATCACATCTGACAACTATAACAAAACATGAAAAATATTTCTGTGCTAGTGTGTGCTTCAGAATCACGTGTCTGTTCTCACGGATATGGGGGACAGGAAGTGTGGCACTGAAATTGTGACCACCTTGAAGAAGAGGAACTCTGGATGGTTTTTGTTAATCTTACCTTAGGGGGAAATTAACTCCTACTTGTGTGTATCCCACCGCAACTCCTATGGATCTCCCTAAACTTCTAAACATCCCTTTCATGAAGGCTGATCCAATGCTTGTTACATGGTCATCTGATGCCAAGGTTCAATAGCAAACACCCTCAAAGGGAGAGCCAAGTTCTGTACTGCCTTTCCACAGAAGAGCTATTCACCAAAAACGATGACGACGGAGCCATCTACCTGCCTTAACTGAAATTTGGAAGTCAGAGTAGAAATCCAAAGAAAAAGTCATGAAATAACAAAAGGATGGTTATAACTGTTAGTTACCATTTTGGCTTCTGAATGCATTGGCTGGACCTGGGGAGAAGCACAGGGGTTGCTGAGATTTGGACCTTGCATTCCCAAGAGGCTGGAGTTCACTGACATTTGTCTCTCCATCTAAGAGAAAGAAAAGCAAGAGTCAGAGTCTCAGAAAAGCAGTCTGGGTCACAGACAAAGCTGCATTTCTCTTTCAAGTGGGTCATTTAGAATTTCTTTGAATAACTCTGGAGAAAGACTATGGTTTGAGGAAGGGCAAGTAAGACACTTCTGAGCCTTGAACTCTAGGACATCAAAGAATTAATCTAAAGCCGTGCCTGCTATAGGAGATGTCCCATGCCAGCGAGAACCGTGTTGTCATGGTACATTTACAAACACGAGTATGGAATATTTCCACTTCTGCAAACACTCCAACTGCCACTAGTCATGCTTCTTTTTATAAATGTAAAGAGTAATGTATGCACAGAAAAATGCTGGGAGGATATATACCAAATGGTTATCTCAGGTTATCCATGGCTTTTTTTTTCCCTCCCTCAGTTTTATACAACAACATGAATCATTTTACCAATAAGGAAAACATTAAATTAATTTAAAAAAGGAATGCTCTTGAATATCTGGGTCTCCTTGCCATTGTAACTTATAAACACAATCACGATGTCCAAGAGGTATTTGAGCTGCTGCCCTTGGCACATCTCTTCTTCCCTGTTAACCTCATCAGGACACCATACAGCAGCAGATTTTGGCCTCATGGCAGGGCCAGGCCTTTGAGTGGGTGAAGAGAGCAGGTGAGGGTACTGTGCGGCACATGATGGACATTGTCCTGCTGGCCTGCCACGGCGTCTAGAATTAACATCGTTCAAATACTTGCACAGGTTCTGGCATTTTTGTCTCCAGGGTGTCCCTGTTAATAAGTAAATACAGTAAAACCTCTCTTTTAGCCAGGGGAGGGTAGATCTGATTGATACTGTCTATTCAGTAGAAATTTAGCCTGTTTCAAAGAACAAAAATAAAGTGAGTATACTTAATACTAAATTGCACAGAAGACTCGCCTCAAGAGGAAAAAAATAGATTCTTTGGTGCAAAAGTTGTTCCCCTTGCCAAAGGAAGGAAGGGAGAAGAGTGTTAGCCTGGGCAGTCTGGGGAAACACAGAGGTTTTTGTCACTGGAGCTCTTCCAAGAGTGCAGGCCAGGAACCTCCCTGGCAAGAATTGAGAGTGAAAGCCCAGGTAAATGCCCCGTTAGGGTCCCCACTGCTGTCGGGTTCCATCCCTGCTGGGTCCGTCCCAAGTGCGGGGCTGCAATTATGACATTAATGTGTGGGTGAGCAGAGATGCTCAATAAGTGACATGAGTGATGGGTGGACAGTCCTTGTCTCAGCAAAGCCCCCTCAGCTGTACCTTAGCATATCAGTTATTGGACAGTGTATGGTGGTGTGACACTGCTTCACAAGGGGCTATTTGATGAAGAATTTTCTATACATTCCAGAGCAAGCCAGCAAAAACTTCTGGAGCCTTATCAATTCAGTAAAATAAAACCTTCCCTCTCCTAGACCCCCTGAGTCTCCACATAGCCTAGGTATTTTATTTTGTATGACTATTTTGGAAATTCTGGTAAAATACGCGTGTCATAAAATTTACCATTGTAACTATGTTTAAGCGAACAGTTCAGTGCTATGCAGTACACTCATGTACTCTAATTGTTAAGTCTTGACAGCTGCTCCTCAAAACGCTTAGAGCTTATAACTCCCACTTCCAGAGGCAGCGAGATGGAAGAGTCAGAAAGGCCTTTGACTGTTTATTCCAACTGGTCACCTGCTCCTAGAGAGAAATCAGGCCCAAATGAGCTTTTGCTTTCAGTTTCCTGAAAGAAGGTCACTGAGAAGTACAAATGCTTATCTGGAAGTTTCACGTTGCTCTCCATCATGTACTACAAAGGACGAGCAGCTTACTTGCTCTCCTCGAGATCCATAATCAGCCATGCTTCCCACTTTGTGGAAGAGTTACAGTCTGTGACTACTCCTACTCCATGACTCACAAATTCACCAGAATGTTGAAAACAGGCTGATTTCTCTATTTTAAAACATCACATTTTTCCATCTTAGTGATTATAAGGGGTTAGCAAGAGCCTCTGCAAGACAACTATTTGGTGCTTATACTGACAAGGTCCTGCTGCAAGAGTGTGTTTTGGGGAGGTGCCTGGAATCAAGGAGTCAGAAGATGGGAGTGGCTTTGCTGAATACGAAGCAGCATTTAGCACTGCAGGTAAAACATCCAGGTAAAGGATTCACTTTTTCTTGAGCATTTCCTTTCCCTCTGAAACAAATCAGAGAAAGGAAGCTAAAATCTCAACAGTTCACTGAGCTTTTGTAATTACGATGAGTGTTTGTATTCCCAAATTATGTCAACATTTGACTGAGGATAGGAAATCATAGCACCGTGAGATCCTGTCTTGTTGTTCATCACATCGCCAGTGTCCAGGACAGTACTTGGCTCATAGCAGGTGCTCAGCAAAAGCTTGTGGAATGAATAAACACATCATTTTGCTGCAGACCTGGGACCTTGTGAAATGTCAGCATGCACTACAAATCAGCTAAGAATATTCCCTCTATAAAAATAAGATCATATTTTACATACTATTTTGTAACTGCATTTTTACCTTGATAATGTATGGTGGTCATATGACAGGAGTATGTGTTTTTATTTTAATTAATAACAACTTAAATTTATTATTTATTTATTTATTTATTTATTTATTTATTTTTAAAGATTTTATTTATTTATTCATGAGAGACACAGAGAAAGGCAGAGACACAGGCAGAGAGAGAAGCAGGCTCCATGGCCCGACATGGGACTCGATCCCCAAATCTGGATCACACCCTGAGCCAAAGGCAGACGCTCAACCGCTGAGCCACCCAGGAATCCCGTATTTTCTTTAAAAAAGAATATTACCTCCACTTATAGACATATCTTTTATGCCAGGAGCATCATGGTTTCTCAAGGCAGGAACTCTATGAGAAGACTGGGCTTAAAAATGCCAAAATCTTAGCACAGGAGCAGGGAACTCAATAACAATGGGGAGAAGGCCTAGATTTCTGGGACCAGGGGCTCTTAGGGTATCTCTTTTTTAGATATTTTATAATAGTCTTCATTAGTTAGATTCCTGTCACTCTAAACCAAGGTTTCTCAAGCTCAGCACTGTTGACATCTGGGGCCCAAATAATTAGTTTTTTTGTGGGGGCTGTCCTGTCATTGTAAAATATTTAACAGGATCTCTGATCTCTACCCACAGATGTCAGTAGCACTCTTCCCTCAATTGTGACAATCAACAGTATTTCCAGATGGTGCCCAACATCCCCTGGGGGAGAAAATAGCCCCACGTTGAGACTCAGTGCTCTAGACTAATGCTGTTGTCATGGCGGCTGTACCTATCAGTGGCATGGGTTTGGGAACTCCTGGGGGGTTGGCCTCCCAGACTTGCTGTCTACATTGGTTCTTGATCATGTACCTCATCCTTTACTTCTATTGTGAAGCATCAATAGGAGGTCAAGTTGTACAATGAGATGATATGGTGGAAACCAGTGCCAGATACTTATTCTCTGGGCCCTCTCAGCCCATGTCCCACCTTTGTCCCTGGAAATGGTACAATCAAATGGAAAAAAAAAAAAAAGAAGAAGAAGGTCACCAAAGTGGTATTTTTCTGGATAGTGGAGAAAATTTATGAAAGGAAAGTAATTTTGGACAAGAGTGATTCATAGCGTAAGGGAGGACAGCTTATGGTGGGAGTTTTCATGCAGCTGGCTGGGTTGAATAATACCTGGGATAGTGACATTGGGGGTGCTGTTGTACCTCATCTAAAGATATTTCAAGTGAGCCATGCAGGTAAAATGTGTCAACTCTTTGGTTCCTTCTGGCCTGATTTTGCAAAGACTGTTTCTAGCTGGGACAATTCAATATTTATAGTAGGCAGGTCCTTTTTTTTGAACTTGGGCTTCCAAGCCCTTGTCCACACCTGCCTCCATTCAGATAAATCAGCAAACTGCTCAAGCTTCAAAAATCTGAGCTGCTCAGTGTGAACAGAATTGGGGATCGTCACAGCTGTGTGGCATTAGACAGCTTCCATCAACTTCTTACTCTTCAGCTTTTCATCTGTAAAATGAGCGTGGCAATAATTACTGTAATCCCATTCCCACAGGACCCCAATGAGAGCAACATGAAGTGACAAATGTAGATAATTCCTCAAAATGCAAAAATGTTCCAGTCAGGCCTTGTTGATACTGTTGTGGGAGAGTTTTCATTGCATTGTCCTCTCACATCTAGGGCTTTGGGGGAACTCCTGTGGCCCTAGGAACAATGACACCAGCCATGCTCCATGAAGCACAAGGCCAGGGAGGATGAAGCAGCACAGGGAGGGAATCCTGTATCAGGAGAGCAAGGTTTGTTCTGGAACACTCTGGATGTCCCTTCTAGGCTAATGTGTAGTTTTCAGAAGGGGGTCATATCATATAATGATTAGAGTGTAGACTCTTGAGTCATACCACCTGGATTTAAATCCTTCCACTTCATCACCTAATAACTGAGACCTTAGCCAAGCTACTCAGCATCCTGTGCCTCAAGTTCCTCATCTGTAAAATGGGGTTAATAACAGTGCTTCCCTCACAGGTCTGTTGTGACAGTAAAAGCAGAGAATGTACGTATCATGCAGTGGTTGACAGAGTGGACTCTGGGGTCAGAACTCCTGGGTTCAGAACTCAGCTATGCTGCTTCTCAGCCAAGAAAGCTACGTGCTATACCTTCCTCATGCAAACAATGGTGGTAGAAATAGTACGTGCCTGACAGGATGGTTTCATGTGTTGCTGAAGTGCTTACAGAAGGACCAGCACATGGTAAGTATGCAGTAAATGTTGGGAGCATGATGACTCGAACATGATATGCAGGAATACGTATTAGTGGGTATTGTGCACCGTCATTATTACTTTTATTCTTCTAACTGTTACTGAGTCCTGGCAAGACCACTCCCCAGTAAGTTAAGGACACTCTGTACATAGCTATACAGACTTTGGGCTAGTCCTAAAACACTATATCCTTGAACAAATTCTACTCCCTGAGTATGGCAAGCTCACTTGTCACCAGCAGGAGGATGGGGCCAGGCCTCCCTAAGGAAGCACTGAAGGGCAGGAAAGCCAGTGAGATGCCTAGCGACAGACAACCAGGCACTCTCAGCAGACCAGTACACAGCTCAACTCTTCATCCAGAAGAAGCCACTTTCTTTCCAGCTTAGATCTCAGCTTTTTCTTTACTGCTTTCAAAAGAGCAAGGCTCATTGGAAGTGAAAAGCACTTACTGGCATCAGGACTGCAGAAGATCCCGGCATCGTAGGGTTGGGCAGGGTCCCAGGCATGGAGGCTGGCATGGGCTGTCTCTGTCTGTTGTGGAGATGTAGCAGAGAAGATAGAGAGCCTGGGACAGGCCTGGCAACACACAGAAAAAAGCAAACATTATTCCCCATGCCTTGGGGCAGGGGATTCATGGCCTGTTTCCCCGTGTCCAGAACCAGAGGGAACAACACCATTACATGAGCAACAGATCAGATCCTCTGATGGGAACCACATAATTGAGGATATTAGGGAAATAATAACAAATAAAACACAAGCCTGGCTTCCTCTGCTGCTTCCTAGTTAATACATCAAATTCCACTTCATTTCCTGACCTCTGTTATCTAACTCATATTCAATAGTCAACAAGTCAGTAAATCTCCTACAACCCCTGCCTCTTAGGGAAGGGGCTTGGGGGTGAAATCCTTTACTCAGGATTCTCTGCCCTTTGGAGGATCTTAGACCCTGAGATCTGAGTATGTTTTTTTTTTTTTTTTTTTTTTTTTTATCCACACTCTCCTATGTCTCTGCCTGGAAGCCCTCCTGGCTTTATTCTGAATACACTTCTCACTGTCTAGATTTGTATAGCCAACTCAATTCATGAATTCCCGATAGAAATCTGTTTTGACTTTTTCATAGTTCTCCACTGTGGGTAGAAAAAAAAAAAAAAAAAAAAAGCAAAACAAAACAAAGCCAGGACATAGACCAAAGCAGCAGGAATGAGGTTCATGCCACTGCAGCCAGCCCTTCTCAGGCAAGTCCAGAGCCCAGCCCCCAATTACCAATTCCTCATTTTATAATAACTAGAGGTGTTAGGCTGTTTGACAGAAACTGATTTTGGCCTGACCTGTAGAACTTGGGTAAGCATTCCTCAGGGGAGTACATAGTTTGAGCTTTTGCTTCAATTTGCCAGAGGGGGGAAAAATTTAGGACTTTAAATTGATTTAATGAGCCAGGGAATGTGTGGCTGAGGGAAAAAGGAAATTATTTGTGTTTATGAAAAATGGCAAATAAGTGACCTCCTCAGCTAAATTCTCAATCTGCTGATGCTTTTGCTCTAGGGAGCCGTATAAATGTCAAACCACTAAATTAAAGATCTAACAAATAAAACAAAACAAATAAATAAACAAACACCCCCGGG
Organism: Vulpes lagopus; assembly: GCF_018345385.1. Lineage (NCBI taxonomy): Eukaryota > Metazoa > Chordata > Mammalia > Carnivora > Canidae > Vulpes > Vulpes lagopus. Next base: position 41,560,362 of record NC_054836.1, on the reverse strand, counting down.
GACCTCTGAGTCTTCCATGTTAAACCACCTTGTCTTGAATGCCATAAAAGAAGTGACTCCTTCCAGAATTAATGCATTTTCCTTAAACAAACAAACAAAACAAAACAAACAAACACCCCCCCCCCCCCCCCACAATTCCCTCATGCTAAGTGCTGGGTAATGGTTGCAGACAGAGATGTGCTACATGGGCCAATGCCTTCCTATGCTTCAGGGAAGGACAGTCCCATCCAAAGTAGCACGAGAAGCCTCTTCTTTGGCTGACTTAGTGAGAAGCAGGAGACTGAAACAGGGAGATCAGTGCCAACGTGCTCTTCTTTTGCATTGTTGTTGAAATCCCAAAGATTAGGTTTCCTATTGTCTTTTCCTAACAGCTCCTTTGGGTAGAGCTAGCTGTCACAAGCTCATGCATCTTGGAAGAATGAATCATCAATTAGTCAATACTTAGATGTTTAGGAAGATATATAAATGAAAATACAAAATAATATAAAACCCTTACACAGACTCTGTGCAGATGTACACAAATGACACCCTGCTTTATTGATGGAATGTGTGTGTGTGAATCGTTACATGAACAGGCCAAGGTAAGCAGCCTGTAACAATAAAATGAGTGTTTTCAGAAAAGCAAATGAGTGTTATGGGTATTTCTTGACATGTGCCCTGGGGACCTCCAGAGTATAGATTAACAATAGGATTAGTAGGGTCTTCAAAGAAAGGTCCTTCACTTTTTAGAGTTGTAGGAAACTGCTAGTTCCAATTGCTGCAAAGTTCTATAGTATGTTGTACCTTCACTGGGTCTTAAAGCCTACCTCATCCAGAGGCAGACAGCTCTAGTCAGATAGGTCCAAATGTGGCTCTGTCAACAGACAAGGACAGGAATCTGAACTGCCCTGTTTTACAATGAAAAAGATTCACTGAGCCCATCTCTACAGAGAGTTGTTAATCACCTAGCCATCTACTCGTCTATCCAGATAGATGTACAAACATACATCTTATCCATGCATGCATATAATATACATACATCTAAACACACATACATACAACCCTCTACCATGTATGTGTTTTTCCCAATTACCAGGAGGAATGCTTTGGGGAAAGATAGGGACCAGCAAAAAAAGACAACAGAAAACATTTATAATGATGATTGGTCATACCATCCTCGTAAATAAACAAAGGGCAGCATATTATCATCATTTACATTTTGTTTCCAACAGGACATATTAGGATAATCTTGGTGATCAGTTTCTATTGATGAATCATTTTTAAAAAAGAAATCAATTAAACAATGCTTATGTGAATGGAGATGCAAAAGTAATTAAATTTAAAATGAGTTTTCATTCTTCACACAACTACAGTAAACTCCCAGTTGGATAGAGTAGCTGGGGAATGGTATGCTTCATTTAATCAATGTTCTTATTAGGTCAGTTACTTCAACACCATGCATAGATGTACCAGATTTTTAAATATCAAGCATTCCTTCTTTAATTAAGAAAGCTTTTCAAGGTACTGAGTTCCCTTGGAATTATAATAATTGCCTAATGACAGCAATCAAACCAATTAGCAATATATACTTGAAAGAGAAATGGCTATTTGAGAACTCTGCATCTTTGGATTTTGAATAATTTTGAATTATTGTTTAACACAAATTCTGTATTTTATTCATTTATTTACTTTTTAGAGAGAAAGAAAGCACATGTACACATACACATGCAGGCAGGTGGGAGGGGCAGAGGGAGACAGAGAGAATTAAGCAGGCCCCACATACACCTGACATGGGGCTTTATCTCATGACCTGAGCCAAAATCAAGAGTCAGATGCTTAACCGATTGAGCCACCCAGGCACCTCTGCACAGATTCTTTTTTTTTTTTTTTAATTTTTATTTATTTATCATAGTCACACACAGAGAGAGAGAGAGGCAGAGACATAGGCAGAGGGAGAAGCAGGCTCCATGCACCGGGAGCCCGACGTGGGATTCGATCCCAGGTGTCCAGGATCGCGCCCTGGGCCAAAGGCAGGCGCCAAACTGCTGCGCCACCCAGGGATCCCCTGTATATCTTTTTTCAAGTGTAAAACTACAAAAACTGAAAGAAAAAAGAAAATCTACTCCTACCTATCACTGGGTATACAAAGGGCTAGCTAGATTGAAGTAATTATGTAGCTTGGCCCAATAAATAATCATTTGTCCAGCATATTCTGATCCCTGAAGCAAGAGGGGTATCGGAATAATTACATTAATTATCTAATTCCCTTTGTGTATATAGAAATAATTATTAACATATTGCACTCGCTTGAAACTTTTTATATTGCACTTATACAGTTTCATATTTTTCAAAATATTTTCACTTTCACGTGACTTGAAACAATGCCATGTGCTTGGTAGGTCAGATTACCCCCATTTTACTTGGAGTAAGCTGAACTCAGAAACATTTAAATGTGCCCAAGGTCATATGGGTCATGAAAAGAAGCAGGGCTCATATTCAACTTGCAACACAGGGCTTCCCCCCATCACACCTTGATGGCTCCCATAACTAAGTTATTATTGATTTTTTTATACTAAAATAAATTCACAGTCTATTTCCTTTGATATTCACACTGCTCCCCTGGACTTTGCAATGAAGTAGTAAAATTAGGCAGTATTGCTAACACGAGAAGTCACTCATCCATGTGAAATTATGTTTTCTTCCTTTAAAAAAAACAAAAACAAAAACAAAAAACTTCCCAAACAACACTCTGAAAATCAGAGGGCAAATCGCAGCAAAGTTGTGAAAACAAAGACCCAACAGTCTTTCTCCAGTGCAGGCTTGTTGCCATGAGCTAATAACTCCAGACTTTGAGCAAGCCGAGCCTCCTTTTTAATAACCATATGCCTCTAGGTAAAGTATTTCTACTAAAAATTATTGAGGCATGGAACAAGGTAAGATGTGTGAGCTCATGTTGGATTGTTCAATTACTAAACTGAGTCCCGTAGCATTAAGAGTTTTCCAACTTGACAGATTATTCCTCTTTATACACTTGTATAAACATACTGCTTACGGCTGAAATCTATGTAAGCTTTTCTTTCAATTAAAATGTCAAGGATGACAGACTGTGTTTTCAGTGTCCTTAACAGAATGAAAGGTACCACAGCAAGCGATTTCATGTCCTCATTTTTACCCCCAAAGGATGTTTTCCAGTCTAGGGGTGTCTGAAAAGCAAGCGCTATGTCTGCTGATCTTTACCCGTGGATAAGCCCAACTATCTTTAAGTAGCTAGGGGCCAGTGCTTTTGTTTGGAAGGTCTCACAAGGGTCACTGCAGACTGCTCCCCTTTCCCAGGTCTTCAAAAGAACCATGGCACCCCGGGATTGCCTATTTAACTCAGGACAGACAAATCCGCCAGGTATGTGGTTAGGCAAAGAGAAGAAGCAAGCAGTGAAAAAAAATTAGGTCAAAGAATCGGAAGATCAATGTTAGCGTCAAAATCCAACCATAGACATCTAAGAAATTGTGTGCAGGCAATAAATAACAACAAAAGTATTTGGAAGGACTTTGTATGAGAAGAATAATATGAAAAGCTTCAAAGCAATAAAATGGAAAGAAGAGTGGGCAGGGAGCAGAAGATCCAGATGCCACTGCCATTAGAGTTTCTGACTCGGGGGAGAGACTTTCTTCACTTTGGGCTCTCCATTTCGTCATCTGTTTAATGAATGGATCAGACTATAGGCCATCTGGAAATGCCCTGGAGCTCTAAAATTCAGATTCTAGAACTTGCAAATGAGATGCTCTTAATCTCATGAGACTCTATGTTCTATTATGATTAGGGTATTCTTCATGGCTCACTGATGAATCCACAGTGCTTCACCCAGCACCTGCACCATAGTAGCTGGTCAGTGTCTGTACTGAATGGAACGGAGTCAGTATGGTACTTAGTTCTTAATGTCAAAAATACATTTGAATTATGAATAAACTGCAAATAGAAAATGTCTCTAAAAAGAAAGAGAAGGACCTCAAGGACTTAATATATCCCAGGGGGTACACACCTTTTCCTCATTTACATGTAACATAATTTCATACACAGGCTAGAGAAAGAGTATTACTCACTACATTGTATTTATTTATAAAAAGAAATGTGCTTTTCTTTTTTCCACCTTCTTAAATGCAGTATTGTGGCCTAACGTGGCAAACAAGTTTCTGTCTAGGATGGGGAAGCTGAAGAACTAAAGAGGGGAATACAAACTCTTAAATCTTAAGAGAAGGCTGTTTGTAATGAGAAATGCTTATTTTATCATTCTTCTCCTAAGTGTAATTTAAAAATTCCTATTTTTGTAAAGAAAGCAAATTGCAGGATAACCAAGTAGAATGTGAAATGGAAAGATGACATAGTTAATTTCTTCCATGGGTAATAATTACATTGTAAAATGAATGGGGTAGTGAAGAATGTAGGCTCAGAAGATGATCTGCCTAGGTTGGAATCTCAGCTCTGTCAGTCACTAGCTGTGTGACCTTGGGCAAGTTACTTGGCCTCTCTGTGCCTCAGTTTTCTCAATTATAAGATGGGACAACAGAGATATTTATGCCATGGCCTTAAGTGAGTTACTACATATTAAATACAGTTGACCCTTAAACAATGCAGGTATTAGGAACCCCGACTCCCTGTGCAGTCAAAAGTCCATGTGTAACTTTGAGCCTCCCCCAAATTAACTACTATAGGCTACTGTTGACTGGGAGCCTTAGTGATAACATGAACTATATATATATATATATATATGCAATGTTCTTGTAGTAAAGTAAGCTAGAGAAAAGAAGATGTTAAGAAAATCATAAGAAGAGATCTACATTTACAGTACCGTACTGTACTTATTGAAAAAAAAAAAACATATGGGACGCCTGGGTGGCTCAGTGGTTGAGCATCTGCCTTCAGTTTAGGGCGTGATCCCGGGTCCTAAGATCGAGTCCTGCATCGGGCTCCCTGCAGGGATCCTGCTTCTCCCTCTGCCTATGTCTCTGCCTCTCTCTCTCTCTCTTTCTCTTAGTACCTCTCATGAATGAATAAATAAAATCTTAAAAAAAAAATAAAACAGAAAAACATCCACAAATAAGTGGACCTGTGCAGTTCAAACCTGTGCTGTTCAAGGGTCAACTATATATTGAATATGCTCAGTAAAATTAGCTGTTATTGTTATTATTCTTCTGGAACACAGACCAAACAACAGATTAAGCACAATACTTCAATCAAGGAACTGGGGCTTAAGGCTGGGATCTTAAAGGTAATACCAGTCCTTAGCTTTAATTAAAGAACCACAGCATAACCAAATGCCTATGAAAATGTCCCATACTTCCTGCATACATAAGATATTTCTTTAAAAATCCATCAACTTTAGATTCCCAAACCCTTCTGCGGAGGCAAATGGACTCCTCTCACCCGCAATTTTACAGAATTTCAAAATGATTCACACTATTTCTCAGAAAGGATCTTTGAAAATATTTCCTCAAAATGGAACCAAACTAGTTCCCCAGAGATCAGTTCTCAGTATCTTGTTTTTCCTGAAAACAATGACAAAAATCCAACAGAAGCAATAATTGGGAAAACAAGACAGTTATCTGGCCCATATTTTAAGAGACATCATATTACCCGTATCTTTTTTTTTTTGAATGAGCTCATGCTTTGCACCAAGTCTCACTGCCAAGTTCCTAAAGTTGGGTGGCAAATACAATATTTCCCCTTTTAAGAAATGAGGAATTTGAGACAAAGGGTTAGAAATGTTTAGCCTTAGAAAAGGCACCAAAATATCAGCAGAATTCAATTAAAATATGTATTTTCCATGTCAATGCTTCCTTAAGCTCAAGGGAGGACCTCTGGTAAGATCTGGAAACTCCCTGCATGAAAGGTATCCCTCACTCCTCCATCCCAATCCCCTCCACCTTTCCTTTGATGACACAATCATTTGGGTGTCTGGGAAGAAAATTTTGCTTTTATAGCTATATCCTCGCCCCCCATCCTTCCTAAAGAAGCTAGTATGACAGCCTAATGAAAAATAGTGAATTCTCTACCTCATCAGAGGTAACAGTAAGCTAGGCCCCTTGTGACAAACTTGACATGGCTCCAAGGCCATCATACTCTGTGGCCCCTCACTGCCTCCCCAGCTTATGGCCCTGGGTTCCACACCAAGCGCCATAGCTGACTTCCTTCCAGCTTCATGCAAGCACTACCTTCCTTCCTGCCATAGCCTTGAACTTGAACGTAAGTAATTCTCACCACCTTCTCTGAGCAACCACTCCAGGGTAGGACCTTCTCTGGAGTCCTCTCACCCTGCATTCTTCCCTTAGTAACATTTTATCACCATTTATTTGATCAATGAATAAATCAAAGATCAAATTAAGCATCTAATGCATTTCAGGCTCTGTACGCACTCATTTCAGAGTGGAAAACTACAGTTTGGCAAGTTAGGTCGTTTGCCTAACAATTCATTTACAAATTCAAAATTTGTGACAACATGATGAAAAACAAAATAGATGTGTTTCATGGTCTTTTGGTGTTTACAATCTCAGCTCTCCAGTTATAATTCTTCAATGATTTTGAGTGATTTTAAATGATGTCTCTATCCCTAACTAGACAATAAACTTCGTGAGAGAATAAGTCCGCTCTGTTTTTACAGATGCAGATACTTCAGAAATGTTAAGAAAGCGCATGGTACCTAGTAGGTGTTAATAGATACTTCCTGAATTAATAAGAACATAGATATCAAGGATCTCTTCGACCAGCAAAACACATTGCAAGAACAGGGTTCAATAAATTATCGTTGCTAACTAATGAGAAGAACTTAATTGATTTACAAGTCATAAGTGAAACTCCAATTTACATTAAGAGCCTAATAGGACCCATTTCTGTTCTTGAAAAGCATAAATGGTTACGCCCAAGGTAATCTGTACTTTTTAGCAGTGCCCCTTAGATTAAACTCAAGCTTTCTGATGACTCCTAGGCCCATTTGTTTTTGCGTCAATTAAATTAATTTCCATTTGAAATTATATTCTGGGCATTTCGTAAGAAAAGGCCAAGAATAATTCAGGAACACTCATCTGTCTCCAATCTATATAATGTTTTAAAAATTGGATGCCTGCCCTGCAATAAGGCTGCACTTTATAATGTTCAGAGCTCTGGGCTCAGAGGTACCAGTTACACCCACACCACGGTCAACTAAACATCTCGTTTCTGCTTTGCACTGACTTATCGATATTGACAAGAACACTTTTGTAATCATTATCACCAGGGGTGTCGGAAATTAAATTTACCACGCAAGATAAATTCAGGCCTCCTTTTTATCAATTTTGTACTACTGCCGCCTTTATTTTATAGATGTAGTATCTGATATCTTGGAAATGTAACTTCTTTTTCTTTAAATAAAAGCCTGGCTGCGAGAGAGCCAATAGTAGTCATAAAATGTAATACAGCTCACAGAGCTGCATCCTGCTGGAGCCTGCGCTGGGTTTTATAGCATATATGCTGTATCTACTCAGGCAGAGGAGATGTTTACTAGTGCTTTCAAGTGTTTTAAACAGAGAGAGCAGGAATAGAAAGGGAGATGTAAATTTATGGCCATTCTGTGAAGACTATTAAATCAATCTCTTTTTTTTTTCTTCTTCTTTAATGACTGATTTCTGCACCATTAATCTGAATTAGTCATGCAGTCAGTCTGATTCATTTAAGTTAACCCAAAACACGGTTGGATTGGTTTCTGATATACTATTGTCACACACAAAAAAAATCCGTTTTCAAAATCTGATATTTTTTCCTTGTAAAGAGCTAACGGCGCTTTTAAAAGACCCTTTATAAAAGACCCTAAATGCCTGAACAGTTTGGCTTTCGCCATGGGTCAGGCTCAAAGACATGACGAGATGGCTTTTCAATTAGCCAATAACTTCTCAGTTGCATCAATTATTCATAAAGTTACACTCAGAAAAGGCAAGTAAATGCAGATCAAAAGACATGAAATAAACGAAGATTTCAAATGCAGGCTCAAATAAATGATATACATCTGGCTGGCTGGGGAAAATTTTTTCTTTATAGAGACGTATCTCTAAGTAAAATTTCTTCCTGTTTCTGCGTTGCTAATAAGCTTCCTCCTTGCTTCATAAGGACAAATAAGGAGCCCTCTGATTATGAGCCTTGTCATTTACATGTGATTGCTGCTTGCATTCACTCACCATCAATGAATAATTCATGGAAACATTCACTAACACACTTGTCTGGATGTTCTGTAGAGGCAGAGCTGGCCGAGCTTACAAGCACCCACCTCCACCCCTAACTCTTAAGTCAGCAATTCTGTTTTGGTTTCTTCTGGGCTCACAGCTTGTCAGTTATCATATTTTAATGAGTAAGTTGTGGTGGACTCCACACCCTGTACAGTCGCCCCATACCTCTGATCCAAATACATAGCATCATTCTGCAGCTGAATGACAAAAACCTCCCAACCGCAAAAGACTTCAGCAGGAACAGAAGAGCTCTAGAAAAAGATCATCTGGACAATCTTTACTCATCCGGGAACTTTGCAAGCTCTCCCTACTAAGTCACCCCAATAATGTCTTTACCTAACCTCTTCCTGAATCTTGAAAACTTGACAGTTTTCAAGTGCCTCCCCGGGGACACCAGGTTTCTAACCCTCTCCACCCCTCCACTTGCCAGGATTATTTCAGCTCCTTAGGAGGAGGCACTAGGAACTATTAGCTCCATAGCTATACTGGCAGGAGAGGGGATGTGTCAGTGATACAGGAGGAGGGGCTTAGGCTGGCTGTGACGCAGGGCAGGGATGCAGGCGGCTGAATGCTTGATTGCTCAAGTTCTGTGCTTCTCCATAAAGTATCACAAGTGCTGAGCTGCTGAGCGGGTAACTCGTCCTCCAAGGAAACACAGGACAAGGCAAGAGGCATTGCTTCAAGGCCTAGCAAACTCCTCACTAGGTCACATCATGACAGCCAGCCGCACACTCTAGGCCATGGTTGTAATCAAATAACCAGAAACCTTAGGAGAGGGTGTGAGAGCCTTAAAGAAAAGCCCTGTCAGACAGGGCTGGACAGGATGGGGGGGGGGGGGGGGGAGAAGGGAGGGAAAGGGCACGGGGGAGGGCAGCACTTGGAGAAGGCTCCCAAGACGCACGCAGAAACACTGAGAGGCCAGAAGGGAAGACCTAAATGGAAAAGTAAAAGGAACGAGCCCCAGAGATGACGAGAGCAGGGTTCAAGTTTCCAAATTACTATATTCAGAGAATGGTGGCCGGGTCCTCTCAAAGCCAACCAAAGCAGAATAATAACTGTCATAAAACAGCAGCACATGGGATTTACGTTAGAAGAAAGAGTATCTCCCAAGAACGAATAGTGTAAAACAATTAAATGGCTTACTGAAGTTTTGGAATTTCCTCTTATTAGGCTCTTAAAAACTAGATTCGTCCCCGTCTGGCATGGTTTCTAGGGAGGAGGACCAGGAACTGGCAGGCTTCTCATAGTCCTAAATTAGGTCTATTATTTTCACTTATTCCAGTCAGAGTGGCTGACAGAAATGATAGAGATAATGCTGGCTGCCATCATTAACCAGTAAATTGAATAAAGCAGCCTTGTGTGGCTGACAAGGCATAGGCTCTGGGCCGCCTGCTGGCCCTGTCACGGCCCATGAGTGTGTGATCTGTACAAGTCGTTTAACTTCTCCGTTTTCTCATTGGCAGAAACAGGCATATACTTCGTACGTACGGTTTGAGGGTGCTTCGATGATCATATAATATTATGATGATCAGATAATATTATGTATGCGCCTGGCCCTTGGGAGACGATCGATGTGTATTCTACCCAAGAGATGATTAATCTATTTTAGAGAATAAAACTACTGCTAGTGTCATTTTAAAACAGAAAGTAAAATGATATTGTTCTAAATTTCAGGGTGAAGTAGTTCGGGAAAAAAGACCCAGAAACTTCCAGCCGCTCTGAGGGACCTGAGTGTCTTTTCCATCACTATGAGACCTGGTATCTGTGGTGTGTCATCTTCTCAGGAAAACCTGCTCTGATTTCTCCAGGCCAGGCTGATCCCTGCTCTGTGTTCTCACAGCAAATACCAGTCTCTCACTAGACTGGAGAGAGTATCACAAAACACAAAGCTTGGCACATAATACGAGCCTTGTAGAGATTTGTGGAACGACTTAATGAAGTTGCCTTATTGTACATGGTCACTCATTTCCCAGCAGCAGTACCCCAATGACACATTTTTGATAGGCTTCTCATTAAGGGTCATGATAACTTGAAACCCTATCTTGTAGGGACAGTCAACTTATCTTTGACCTGAGCAAAGGAGTTGGGGGAGGGAAAGAGTTTCTAGGAAACTGATATCCTCCTTGAGCAACCTTTCCTGAGCTACCTTTCAAGTTCTCCCACTTTGCAACAGCACCTATCATGAGCTAAACTGATATTAATCTCGAACACTTAATAAAATAATAGCAATAAAGTTCATAATAATGATACCTGGCATTTACTTTGCACTTTGCATCCAAGGATCTCAAAGGGCTTTGCAATTTCCAAAGCAACTCATGGGCTGGACACACAAGTAAAGAAGCCATTATGTATGGCTTCCCGGTGGACTGAACTGGTCTATCATTAGGTTCTGAGATTGAGACTGTGGCTACGCTTTGCATGTAAACACACCCACTATCCACAAACACCCCCAGACATCTAGCTGCTAAGAGGCAAAAGTGATAAAAAGACATCTGGTTCCTAACACACTCTTATCTCTATCAGCCTGGTCAAGCCTTGGAACACAGATTTGTATTTTGATAGACTTGTTTTATTATGATAGTTCTTTCAGCCCCTTCTTGGTGTGTTTATAGGTATAATTGGAAATTCCATGTCTGTTCTTTAAAGGCATAAAGTTTTAAAGGGCTTATTTTCCCTTTAGGTTCATTCTGAAGGAGATTTTGTTTAGGCTTAAACATACAGGGGTTTATACATAAAGCATCTCTTCTAAGGCACTTTTCCCTTCCTTGGTGGCCTTGCATTTGCCAAAAAGAGTGACTTGCTCAGTTTCCCATATTATTCCCCAGACAGCCCTATTCCTACTTCCAAACAAATGTGGTATTTGGGGTTTCAAGTTTAAAATGTAATTTGGTATCATTTCAGATGTCTTCCTACAGCTTAATAAACATCTTCCCCAGAGGGCCTTGGGATCTGATTTTAATTTGTGGTAGGGTTATGGTCACAGTAAATGTCAATTTTAGCTATCGACAATAAGCCCTACTAGAAATAGAAATTGTATCTGAATGACAGTATATTTATAGGACGTGTGCCACATTATGCTTGCTCCTAGTTGACTGCTCCCCAAGAAATCCCTTCACTGGTCTGTGACGAAAGTCTGCTTTCTCCTCTGGCCTCTGAATATCAGCCACTCACCGGAAGAGAATGTGTCAGTCTGAAGATCATAAAAAGATACAGTGAAGTAAAACCGAGCCCTTCATGGTATGGTTTTGGATCCTAATACCCCAGCGCACATGTTACTGCCTCAGCCACTGGTTTGCCTAGTAGCAAAGTAGGCAAGGAACCAGGAGTGCTGAAGGGTAGGAGAGGGGGTGTAGTTTCTTCTCACACAGGAACAATGATCCTTTTAATTAGCATAAAATAAAGGTTTCACTCTTTTGTGCACCAGTTAGTCACTTATTATTAAACAGGATAGCATTCTTTAGGAGACATAGGTCAGGCCCTCGAATAAGCAGTTCTATCTGTACGGTGTGGTGCCATCAAGCCCATTGGCATTGGGAAAAAACTGGGCATTCTGCAAATGACAAAAGTCCTCCAAGTCTGACAGCTGCCAGGAAAACCATTTTCACTACTGAGTAGTAAATGCTACCTTGCCCTACCCCTGGAAGAGCTAGGATAATACTCCCCGAGTGCTTATGTTAAGCCCCATGGCTCATCCTGTCCCTGATGCCTTGGATGGTTACTTTTACAGGTCTGCTTGACTGGGCCATGGGATACACAGATGGCTGGTTAAACATTATGTCTAGGCACATCTGCGACGGTGTTTCTGGAAGAGATTAGCATTTGAATGGGTCAACTGAGGAAAGCAGATTGCCCCCCCCCCCAACCATGGGTGAGTGGGTATCATCCAAAATGATGTGGGCATTGTCTGATCTATTGAGGTTCTAAATAGAATTTTTATAAAAAGGAGAAAGGTTGCATTCTCCCTCCCTCCCTCTCTCTCTCTCTCTCTCTCTCTCTGACTGAGCTGGGACATCAGCCTTCTTCTGCCCTGGACTTATACCATCAGTGCTCTTGTTTGGTTCTCAGGCTTGTGGTTTTGGCCTGAAATTTGTAGCACCGGCTTTCTTAGGATTTCAGCCAGCTGACAGCAGATAGTAGGACTTCTCAGCCTCCATAATTGGCATGAGCCAATTCTTTATGATAAATCATATATGATTATATAATATAATAAATTATATATATTCAATATCATATATAAATTCCATATCCTATTATACATATTATATCTGTATAATATATATATCCCATATCCTATTCATTCTGAGTAATACAGTGCTCAACTTTAGGCCCTTTTCTCCAGAAAGTGTCCTATATTTCTTTAAATATATTTGATAGTAGTGAATTAGTGGAATAGAGGCATTAACTTTGACATCCCTCACCATCTACTTCTAATCATTCACTAAATGCTATCTACTCCACCCCCAAAATAGACGTGGAATCAATCCACTTGGCTCCCTCCCCACTAATAAGATCCTAGTCCAAAACACTCTCTTCTCTCGCTTGGTTTTCCCAACAATTTCTACCTTCAGTTTCACTCCTCTCCAATCCAGTCTCTGCATTACAGCCAGAATGATCTCCATGAACCAATGATCTAGTCATGACGTTTCCCTACTCAACATTTTTCCATGGCTTTCCTCAGCATTTGGGACTTAATAAAATCATCCTTTAAACGTTCTACCTCTTAATGTCCTATAGTACTACTTCTCAATCTGACTTGATGTGCTTCTCCCACCCTGGCATTCATTCATTCCCTAGGATGTGCAAGCTTTTTCCTGCTCCAGGGCCTTAGTACATCTAATTACCTGGAAAGGTTAGTCATCTGCTCTTCTGTTGACCAGCTCTTATTCATCCTTTGGGTCTCAGTTTAAATATCGCTTTCTTAAAAGTTTCTCTGACCCTCAAATTAGAGGTGCCTCTAATTTTGAGGGTCTCATAGCTCTGTGTGCTTTTTCTTCATGCAATGTCTAATAATATGTTTATAGGTATGATTATTATTTACTGTCAGTCTCTTTTTTTTAAGATTTATTTATTTTAGAGAGAGGGAGTCAGTGGGGAGAGGGGCAGGAGAGAGAGAGAAGCAGACTCCCAGCTGAGCATGGAGCCTAACACTGGGCCCTTGATCTCACGACCCTGAGATCATGACCTGAGCTGAAATCAAGAGTCAGACGCTTAACCAACAGAGCTTCTCAAGTGCCTCTGTTTAGTGTCAATCTTTATCATTTTGCTTCTACCTCCCTGATGGCAGGGACTGTGTATCTTTTGAGTATCAGAGGTAAAGTCATTCTGATTTCTTTAAGCATAGGGAAAATCTGTGCTTACTTCCTAGAATATCCTACCCCATAGGCATGGAGGAGAAATGAGAATACCATAATATAGCTGGAAAGAGTTCTAGAAGTTAAGAGGATTGCTCTAACCTAAGTCAGTACCATGGTATTTATCTACATGCTATTAGTAATAGATCTTTCCACCTTCCTGAAGCTGGGGGGTATTTCTTTTGAAAAGCACAAAAGCAAAAACGCCAAATGGAAATGTCCATTCCAGGGCTTATAATTTTGCTTTAGGTCAACGTTGAAGCATTCAACTATTCTTATGACAGTTAAGTGTTTTCCATTTTTGCCAATGGTTTCAATTGTTGAGGCTCTCCAGAAGGGTCAAAACCCATAACTTTTATGTAAGGTTCCCAAGCATCGAATATATATGCCAAGAAAACCTCTTTAGTTAAAATAGGGCATGAAGAACTATGGTTATAAGTGCCTTGGACTGCTTTCCTTATAAGGCAAATGCTGGAAAAGATCTTCTGTTTTTTTACTCAAAAACAAAGTAAACAAAATCAATGATTTCAAAGTCCAGTGTGGCTGAGAGAATTCATTTTCTTAATATGGTGTGGGCTCAGAGGTGATGAGGAGAGAGCGGACATACAGGAATGACGGTCTACTGCAGGCTTCTGGCAAACTTTTTGGCCTATTGGTTCACAGCCAGTGTTTTTCTTCATAAATGAATTCCACATCTTTATTAAGTTAAGTATTTCTTTTTTTATTATTATTTGAAACATACTTTAAATATTTTGTTTTATGACGTCCTGGAAATTGATACAATTCCTTCCAGATCAAGGAAAATGGAAAAATCAATTACTTTTTTTTCTTTTACACTGACAGTGATTACACAAAAATTATGCCCCAATTTATCCATTACTATGACTATCATTTGACGTCATGTGTGAACAACATAAGACAGCCAGAATTAAAGGTGTCTTTCCCATTAGATGAACCAATTATTTTCACAGGAAAGCCCTAATGGTTACTAAATAGAAATACACCCCCTAGTGTGAGTTGATTTGTAGACTATCTAGTAAGAATTACAGATTTTAAATTACAATTGATCTTGTATAAGAAAAATCCTTGCAAGAACAAATCAAAAGACATCAAAAGCCTGAACTGAGGGTCTGACGTCAGATTCTTTACACAAACAAGTTACAGTTTGCAATCCAGAAACTGAATCTTATTAAAATGAATTTTATCTGACATGGATGGAATTTCAAAGTTGGCCCATTTACAGATGAGTTAATTAGCTTTATCCAAAAATGGAGGAATTTTTAGGGTCCTTTAATTCAGGAGAATTGTTGGTTCAGGGCACTGGAGAAAAAAAAATGAAGCCCAGCCCTTAGCAGAAACTAGAGTTGCCTTCCCCGCTCTTCAAAACCAAGTTCTCAAAACCTCCTAATGGGTTTCACTGTTTTCTTTCCCGTGCTTATCATAATCAGGGAACCACACATTTGCATCCCTAATGGACCCTTTTCAAAAGTGTGTTGACATTTCAGTAGGTTTTGAATAGCTCTTAATGCTTCTCTCAATTTGGTCAGGTGCCCACAGATCGCCTTATATGGGTCTCAACGTATAGACTGTCTGCTTTACTCATGGGTTGTTGTGTGTGTGTTTTTTTTAAAGCCCTGGGAACCTATCTTAATTATACACTTAAAAAAGTGAAAACTCAGAAGTCAGATGACTCAGAAAATGAGCATCTAGCTGGATGTCCACACACAGGGCAGCATCTTAACTACATCTGTGAACTCAGACACAAGTCAAAAGTATCATCCCTTGTGTGGTAAATTCACTTTTTTGAGCTTCTATTTTTGTCGAAAGGAAATAGATATAAATAAGACCATCGAGATAAACATAGGTTAGGGGAGAAAGTTGAAATCAGGCAAGGAGCTCATCTGAGCAAAAACTACACTGCACTTTACTCCTTGCATTTTCTAAGAACTGAGAACCCAGAGGGCTTGCAGGGAGGCAATTTCAGTCCCACCTACCTTCTGTGGCTTCAATTAAAAAAAAAATTGTGATCCAACAGAAACACAACTAAAATAATTTTTTTTAAGTTTATTTTTTTAAACATTTACTCAGCTCCTGTTATGTTTCAGGAATGAGGGCCGGGAGTGAATAAAAGATCATCCCTGCCCTTGAGAAATTCATCATCTATTAAGAGAAAACAGACAAGGCATGGAAGTCAGGGCAGGGTGTAATGGGAGACCCCCCCCCCCCATGATATCTAATACCATGGAGGCTCTGGGGGAGGGGTCCTGGAAGAGGAAACGCAAGAACTAGTTTAGGAAAGATGAGATGTTAACCTTGCACTGCATGTGCACACATGTGTGTATGTGCGTGTGTGAGAGAGAGAAAGACAGAGAGAGTGAGGGAGAGAGAGAAGAGAGAGGATATTGGTGGTAGAGGCTCTGGGCTGAGTTAACCATCTGTGCAAGACAGATTATTAAAGTACATCAACAAAAGCCTGAAAAGATAGTGAATAATTACTGTTGCTTATAGATAGCTTAACACGAAAGGAAAACAATCTCTTTGGAAGGTAACAATCCCTACCTAGAAATACACGCCATCTGATGTGCATTCACTCAGCCTGATCCTCTTGTAGGGGCCAAACTGGGAACTATATATATTTAGAATTTTTTAAATTGATTTTCCAGTATTTTCTGTAGGTGGCTGAGTTACAAACTATGAGAACCATTTGATAGGCTATACTGCACAATTTGATCCTTTCTGATTTAGGGATGAGGGGAATAAAGGGAGAAAGAAATTTGGGGTAAATGGGAGGGAGGTGCTGGGAGCTCCGGGCAGGGGTTCAGCATTTTTCAGAATCAAAGGAACCCTTCTTTGGCCCTATTATCCTATATTAAATTGCTTTGGAAAAGGTAAAAATGCAGCTAGAATTTGGCCCCAGTTTTTCTGATTCTGAAGCCTTTTCCAAGACAGAAAGTTGGTATCACTTGAGTTTTTTCTCCCAGATTTCTAGTTTCCATTTCTTACTTGGAGCTCAATAAACATAGATGGGCACGAGATAGAGGGTGGACCTATATTTTAACCCATCACTTTTACATGGCATTTTCGTTGGAGGTGGCAAAAGTAGTTTTTTGTGTTTCCTGTGACTTTTACTCTCCTTTGTGAGTATTCCTTTTGCAACAAATTAATTTTGGTTCCTAGGGAGGAAGGTCCTACCTGGAAGCACTGTCTCAGAGGCTACACTAACCAAATAACAGAGCTCTCCATTACTTCTAGCACAGAGTTAAAACATATAGATTCAAAGATAGGGTTTATTTGTTTTGTTTTGTTTTGTTTTTGGTCTGCATGACTTGAAACCATTTGAAAAGTACATTGTTCTCCCTTCGTTTCTAAATCGATATTGGCAGTCACTGAATGCACCCTTTCTTTCAAAGTTAAGAAAGAAAGGAAGAAAGGATGGAAGGAAGCAAGCAAGCAAGCAAGCAAGCAAGCAAGCAAACCTTGGTGATCCTGGCTTAACTCTGGAGAGGAAACAAGGGCAGGAGACAAGGTAGCTTCAGAGAGTGGGTGGCCTGGCCCACGGCTTCCCATCCCAACTCTTTCTCTTACTTGCTCTGCAGCTCACTCAAAACCCACTCCTTCTGTGCTTTTGCATATGAAAAATGAGGCTATAAAAGTGTCAGCAGGCTTTTGACTAGCTGGTAGGAATAGCTAGTAAAAGATAATTGGAGGCCATTTCATCCATAAGATGCACAACTCTCCGCTGACCAATCCCTGGGTCCTTAATCTGTTGCTCCTCAGTTTTCTCATGCCAGCAAGAATTCTGCAGTGTGGAGAAGCTCTAAAACAACTTATCAAATACAGAGGCTGTAACAGAATTCAAGTTTCCAAGACCATTCCCAGCAACTTGAAAACCTCAACCCATGCCCTGCCTCTATAATATATAGCATTTCCACACTGCGGCTGTTTTAATAAACCAATGGATATTTCCCTCCAATCTGTTTGCTTTTAGTGGGCTTTTTCCCCCTCTCCAAAGAAACTGGAATTATACTGTCAGACAAATGACTAGAATAACCGTGCATTGCTCTAGACACCAATGAATAAAATATATCAAATACTGCATATCCCTAGAGTGTATTATTCCACTTAGAAAATGGTATAATTGACTTTGGGTAGTATAGAGGGAAAAAAATCCAAGTATTTTTGAGTTGTGGAGCTATTTTCTGGTAATTGCCTGACTTGAAACTTTAGTTTGTCAATCAGACAGTTCTCTGAGCCCCATAAATGTGCTTTTTTTTTTTTTTTTCTGGTGGTGGTGGTGGGGAGGCTATTGAAGGAGAAATGAATAAAATAGCTAAGCCCCACAGGCCCTTTTTCTTGTCATAAAGTTGTTGTCAAAAAGATTCGCTATTATGTCTGGGATGGGTGAACTCCGTGGCATTTTGCGTTCAGTAAAAATGTCTCAAGCCATTTTTCAAACATTTTGAGGTTTGGCAAAAACCTGAAATTCATCTTGCCAAGCACTTTCCCCCCTTAATTCTTAAACCCATGTGTCTTTCAAGGGAAATTTAATCCGTATGTTTCTGATTCATTTACACTTAACTCATCAAAATGGTGTTTTGTAAGAGCTATTTGATGTTCAAGAAGTCTTATGAGCTTCTCTTTTTATAAGTCTGAAAAGCCTTTCTTTCTGAGAACCAGAAAATTATATTTTACCAGCTGTAAGCCAAATGACTTGAGCTGTGCTAAAAATCAGGAACCTGCTGAATTTAGGAGGCAAGGAAAAAGCAGACACAATGACATAAATAAACGTCCTCACATGCCTGCCTGCTCACGCATCTCCCGAAGACCTTTCAACCGCCCCCTCTCCCTGAAGAAGCCGAGCCCATGGGGCCCAAGAACAAGCTATAAAGCTGAAGCAGGAAAGAACGATGGTCCTAGAGCAAAAATTCCCACTGATCCTGAAGATTCCCAATGGAGAATCCTAGCTCAGAATCAACAGAAGTGAAACTTGGTGCATCCCATTTGATAAATCTATTACCTAGGAGATAAAATGATCATTGAATTCCAGGCCTAGAGGGTCTTAGAGATTTCTAGCCCAGTACATTCAGATTGTACCCCAAGGGCTCCTGGGAGGAGGTTGAGGCTGGGGGGTGACTTAAGGGAGTAAGGGAGTAGCTATGGGCCAGTCCGGGCTCTGTGTTTCTGTCTTCCATACTTGGCTTCCACATAAGAGATTTTTTTTTTTTTTTTTTTTTTTTTTTTTTTTTTTACAGAAAGTACTCTGAGAGTAAATCCAGCTTAAAAACAAATACCTGAATTTTATATAAGGGCCTTGAGGTCCAGGGAAGCAATCTCAGAGTTGGGACAGTGCTGGCGATATGACCCAGGTCTCCTGACCCTTGTCCAGCATCCTCATGATGCTTCCACTACGCCAATGCTTTTCCACCTCTGGATGTAGTTCATTGGTGGGTCAGTTGGTGGGAAATGGGTGAAATTAGTTTAATCTGACATGACTAGTATCTTAGAAAAATGAATAGAATATAAGATACCCAAGAATATATACAGTAAAAAAAGTACTATTTCATCAAATTATATACATACATATATACACATATGTAAACACACATGCGAGTGTAGGGGGCTGCAAGATAAAATAATATTTCTCACTGTTGTTCATATCCAAAAAGTTTCAAAACCACTTTACCATATAGAAAAACATGTTTCTTTTACTGGTAGTTTAGCCAGTAGCAGTTTTCAGTTTGCCTCGTTAAAGACCACATGGCTAAACAGACCTCAAATGACACTTCTCACCTCAAGGAGGAAATCCTATGAATCACTGGCCTATTGCACCAAAGGCAGTTTACTACACAGATTGGGAGAAATGGACAAGGAACAAATATGTGGTGGAGGCAGGAAGGGAAGGGGGGGCCACCAGATACCTGGCTTAGAAAAGAAAGGGTCATCTTCACCCTCATATGATTTACAAACGACAGGAATGATTTCCAACTTGTATCCACTGCAATTGCACAGTGGAAGAATCAGACATATTAGCACCCACATATTTCCAAAGTGCATTTTCCAAGCACTTAACAATCATTAATTAGTTAGAAACATCCTTTCAAGGTCGGGAGGCACAATAGTTCATCTACACACAGCAGAGCTTTGGAGACTTCAGGGAAGCCGAATCGTACAGCACCTGGATAATTACTGTGGGAAGATTAATTGGGTTAACTGGCTGTGAAGAATCTGGTGATAAAGCATTGTGAAAAACACTGCCCTGGTTGCGCTGTGAGATGTCAGAGCTGGCATCCTTTGTGCCTAACAGCTCAAAGCTGCCTCCATGGGAAAGGATGCAAAGTTATTAAAACAACTATGAATTACCCTTTGCTCTCTTTTTTCAGAAATGTAATGAAGTGACAAGTTTTCTGTGGTCACAAAGTGCCTGAGTCTCTTTGGGATTAAAGTGTGAAGTGGGTTGTGTTGGGAATTGTGGTCTAAAACCGGTCCCTAGGTGGGGAGGAAGAGGGAGGAAGCAGCGAGTTTCAGAGCCCAGAGGTCACATCCTGCAGGTGGGTGGGTGCTGGTTCTGGGGTGGATTCCAAACTCTGTCCTCATCAGACACGCACTCATCGCAGCGAGGGCTGGTGCAGGGAGAGAGAGGAAGGAGAGAGTGGTGGGAAGCAGAGAGTGCCAGACTCTGGACGTTTATCCCATCTCATTTATGGCCCAGGGACAGCACACCCCACCCACTAACTAGACACCAGGGAGCTTTTGGCTGGAGGTGGAGAAAGCAAGCTATCGTGTCCATCTCCCCATTCCTCCCTCCAGACCAGAGGGTGGAGTCTTTGCACTGCTAGGTGCCTGTCAGACTCCCAGCTTCTTCAAAGCCAGCTGGTTGGGCTCCCCGGTGCCCTTGCTCAGCTAAGTCTTTGCACTCACCCTACCGCACCGTCCCCAGGAGCCAGAACTCAAAAGAAGACTGGAAAGCATACACTTGAGTGAGAAGATGGAGTTCCTGGCACCTGGAAGCCCAATAGCCTGGCAGGGCAGAAATGTGTTCCTCACTGCATCAGAGCCAGGTCTTGGCCCTGCCACCAAATAGCTTTATGATCATTCATCTCTCTGCTGTGGGGATACTGGATAATTCATCACATCTTTGGGTGGCTTCGATTTCTGAATCTGTAAAATGAATGGTTGGGCTGAAGGATCTCTAAGATTCTTGCCTTATTGATGCATTTAGAATTAGGGGATCTTTATTCTACTGCTAAGTTCTGGATGGTGAGAGGGAAGCCTAATGAAACGACATCCCTTGTGACCCGTACACTGAAGCTTCCTCTTTGTCTTGGATGGGAGGAAAAGGCCAAAAAGCAGCCACAGTCTAAGCTAGGTCAAGATCCGAATTAAGAAAACTAGTGTGGCTAGAGAGAGACTAGTGTGCAATCGTCTCAGGGTGGATACAGCCTGAGAGCAGACTGAAGGCGAACATGCATCGCAAGAGTAATTTACATCTACATTTACACTAAATGGGTTTATCATAATTGCTGTTATTATGATTAATTCCCGAGGAATTAAAGGAGATCAGCCCTTTATTGCACTGCTGCTGAGCTGACTGAAGTACTAAAATAAATAAGAAGGTCAAGAAGACACAAATGCAAAAGAAAAACTGCTTTATGCCATCTAAAAAGGAACCCTAGTACTTCACTAAAAGCAGTGGGGCAAAAAAAAAAAAGAAAAAAAGAAAAAAGGCCCACCTCTTCTTGATGCTGAACTAAACTGCTTTACAGTGAGGTCTCAGGCCTTGTTTTCTGGCCAGTGAAGAGATCTGGTCACACAGAATAGGGTCCATGAAAGGCTTCTCTCCTTACCTTGTCTATTGTTCAAAGTCTCACCAGCATTCTGTGACTCAGTTTACTTGCCTGGGAAGGAACTGCTGAAGGACAGCATTTCTCTCTACGTTATGGATGCCCCAAACACATCATTATCCGGACTTCCAAAGAAGTCAACTGGTCCCAACTGTCCCATTATTAAATAACTCACATTTACTGAACATTTACTATGCTGAGTGCTTTACAGTCATCATTTCATGGATCCTGTCTCAGAGATGAAGTAAATGCTGCTCAGAAATTTTCAACAGACTGTCAAAAATCACACAGCTAGCAAGTGGCAAAGCCAGAGTTGGAAGACAGATCTAACTCCAACATGATTCATAGGGCACAATCACATAGGCTGCATGGGGTTTTGAATAAACAGGTTTCACCTTTGTAAAGGAGCTTTACAGACCTTCCTTTAGCAGTGACATGAACCCCACTGAGGGCAGAGGGGCAGAGCCAAGTGGGTAGCCAGGTGCACAGGCTAGACGAGGCCCAGCTGGCCTCTCTGCCATATCAGCATGTGTGCAGCTCACCATGACCTCAAGTCTTTAAAGGTCTTTGATTTACAAGGAAAAAAAAAAAAAGTTCATGGGCTCCTAAAACACAGTAACTCATGGTAGGTATTCCAGCTTATATAACACAGCCTCTTGGCCCCATTTCCACCTCCCATTAAGATGAGTGATTGAGTCTGTGCATTAACAGATACCTTGGCACTCATTTGGAGCCTTATTATTATTTTTTCCAGGCTTGGCTTTTTTGGACACATCCAGTTCTATTTCAGTCATTCAGACGGCAAAGAAAGAAATTACAAGATAGAATTCAATGTTTGGTATCCCGTGGAAGGAAAGGAAGACTTTGCTGATAGCTAGATGGGCTTCAGCTATTGTATAACTACTCTCACGTTCTCCATAATGATTGCGGACTATTGATTAATCCTTCTTGGGTGCAGCATTGCTTCATCAATCATTAAATAAGCTCTCCTGCCAGGATAGGTGCAGGAAGGAAAGATGTATGGACTTGTTATAAAGTGTATATGTACTGTGTAGTGGACTTGAGAGTTCTAAGGCAAGTCAATTTCTGTTTTTAAAGATGTAAGGAGCTAAGGACCTGCGCCTGTTGCAAATGAGACTCAGGAAACACACACCTCTGGAAGCATTAGTGAACTATTTAATAGGCCTAGGAAAATTTCCTTAAAAATCACAAATTTGGACCACAGAATTTTGATTGGCTTCACTCACCCTTATCAATGCCACTCGTTTTCCTTCCTCCTCTTGGCTATTCCCCACATCCCTGAGCTGGGACCATTCATTCACTCAGCTACTTGCACACACATCTTTCTGTAAACGGATGCAAAAGGAGTCCCCTCCAAAGGTCAAAGGCCCATGTAAGCCAAACAAAAAAGGGAGCAGAAAGCAGAAGCCAGTGTTCAAACCACAACTTTTTTTTTTTTAAATGCAGTTCCAGATTTACTCATCCTATTTTTTTATCAGGCCCATGGCAGTGCTCATTCTCTCTCTCATCAGGACACATGAATTTCTGCCTCTTAAGGTTCACCTGGCCTTTCTGACCAACAGTAAGTAAAACCCGAGACCATGTTTTTATCACTCAACTTGAAACAGCCTGGGGCCCGTTCCCAGCATAGATTTGGGAATCCTTGAATGGAGCCCTCAATATATGCTTTGGGCCCCACTGCTGTTGTATGGTTCTATGAAACTGGCCATCATCACACTGTTCCACTTCCCACCTTGGAAACCCCCTTCCCTTCAGTCTCCAAAACACCAGTTCCACCACCAGAGAAATGCACAAGGGGAGGTGCAAGCTTGAAAGGCAGCCTCACCCAATTCAAGATACCTGTTGCCCACATACGCTATTGCAAAAACAGCCTTCTCTCGTTCAAGCCAGGAATGGAATCTGGTTCTAAGGGGTGAATTCACTCATCTCCATTTCACCTCATTTCCCATTCCCAAAGCCACAGCTGAGCATGAACATGGACGCAAGAGTCTTCCTCCCAACCTGAACTATTTTCATCTCTTCCTCCACTCAGGGCGCTGGAAATTTGGCAAGTCCTCACCTTACCTTAGTCAGAATTGTACTTCACCTCTCTCACACTTGACATGATCTCAAACCAGGTAGAGTCTGAAGCTGGTTACCTGCACAGAAGCTTCTCCCAGTGGATTCTTCACTGCTTCCCTGTAGCAGCAGCTAAGGCTTACTTTCTGTTATCTCACTGCAGGCTGGGGGCCTTACTATGGATCTCCACCCCTCACAACCCATGGGGTAGGTATCGCAGTCCTCATTCTACATAGAAGATAGAAACTATTGTGCAGTGAGGCTAAGCGGCTTGCCGAAGTCACACAACTAGTAAGTGGAAAAATGATTTGAACTCAGTCCTTTGGACCCTTTCAAAGGCCATGCTCTTTTCAGGAAACCCTACACTAATTCTCTGATCAATAGATGTTTGATCCCTGGTGCCACAGGTGTACCCACCCAGGCAAAACTGCAAGGGCAAGAGGAAGAATGCTGAGTTCAGCGCCGGCTATGGTGAAGCTTAGGCGTGGACAGTTGGCATTCCTCAGCTCTGTGCCTGACGTCCAGAGGGAATACATGTGTGCCTCTTCTATCATGCCATCAAAGCCTTGCCTCCCTCTTCACCTGCTAACATGGGAGGGATGGCCCCAGGGACCCCTATGGAGAGCAAAGCTACCATTCCAGCTGTGCCCCCCAAAATTATAAAACATAGACAACATCACTTAGATTGCCCATTGACAAGCACAGCCATGAGGCCCCTGACCGTCATGACGATGGTGCAAAGTTTGTCAGTGATGGCGAGGTAAACCCAGTGTGGAGTGAACTCAAGGGGTTAGAGCTTGGGTGAACTATGGCAAGTCTGACCCTCAGTTTTCACATGGATAAAAACAACCCACACACAAATAAATGAGTACAAATAAAGCCAGAAAAAAAACTGAGTAAGGGCAGTGGGTTGCAGCAATGTCAATATTCTGGTTGAGATATTTACTATAGTTTTGTAAGATGTTACCATTGGGGGAAACTGGGTAAAGGGTACACAGCATCACTATCCCATCTTACAAACGCAGGTAAGTCTACAATTATCCCAGTAAAAAATGTCAGTTACAAAACAATAACCAAGACAAAAACTTCAAAGAAAACAAACCAATCTCCAAACGGTGGAACCGATCAGTTTTACCTTTCCAGGCTACCATGGGGAAGAAGCGAGATAATATTAGGCTGATCTAAGAGCTCAGCTGGGCTCATGCTCCCTGCCCTGCCTCCCTGTCAGTTGTAAGCAGAGCATTTCTGATTAAGGTAAGCAACTCAGAGCCAAGTCAACATAAATTGTAATGCTCTAAAAAAAGAAATCATGCCCTCTTTATTCCTGAAGAGTCTCAAGCACACATTTGGCACTCATCAAACTTTGCACAATGACTAATAACCTTCACCAGCGGTTTCGTTTCAGGGCTGGGTAATTCCTCCCCCCCCCCCACACACCCCCCCACCCCCAGATAGGCATAGTTGTGGTCCTTCTCCCTATGCACAATTAAGGCTTGGTCCATAAATACACGCTTTACAATAAGGCCACTGCCCTGGGATTTGGCTGAAGAATAGGGATATTGTTTGGGAAAGTTATCTTTCTAAGAAGCACATATAGTTTTGCCTTTCATGTTCTTTGAAGTCTTAAAATTGAGCCTTCAACCTCCACTTAAAAACTTGAATTTGTATTAAAATTCCTGAAACCTATCAAGGAGTCATGCGATCTTCTAGAGGAATAAATTCATTACCAATACTGTTGTGTATCGTTATGAGTGAATGAAATATACGTGTCTCCTGTATTTGCAGCCCTGTTCTATGCATCTGAGGAAACTTGCAGGGTCTTTTAGGAAAATGTGCTGGATCAGTAAATCCTCCCTTGCTCTTCTGCAAGACTCACTCACGTAATTCTCCCTCGTTAAGGACTCCTTGCAGGTAGCATTCGAAAACTAAGACTTTCACTAGGGGACTCTTGATGCCAAAAAGCAAAAACAAAAAACAATCTTCAAAGTGGAGAAAGCCCTGTTTCTCCTCACCCTCCTCCATTCATTTAAGGCACTAATGCATCTTGAATGCAAATGTACTTTTTCTCTGAAAAGCTACGCCAAATACCTTTTAGCAGAACTTTTACAGACCACGGACACAGACACAGACACAGAACTTTCCAGCTGGAAGGGACTTCAGAGACCATCCCAGATTGGTTCCACACGTGGGGGAGGGGCTTACAGCCCACCTTGTCTGCTCCCTTATTTTAAAATGAAGCCCAGATGCTTTAAGTGATTTGCTCCAGGTCATCAGGATTTGCACTCAGGCCTCTTGACCTGACCACACCAGGCTGTTTCTTCCAAAAATCACCTCTGCCTTCCCTGCCCCTTCCATCTCTGCCCAGAAAAGGAGAGCGAGAAAAAGATCCATAAAAAGTCATAATTAATTATAACCAAGACATGCATTTAGTAAATAAACATAAACGCCTTTCTGGTATGTGTCCCATGCCTCATTATGCCTCTCACTGTAGGACAATCACAGCTAACCAAGCAGAGAAGTTTTGGAATAGCCAGGAGTCAGGACCACTCTCACGGGGCCAGGGTCTCTAGATGCAGAGGGCTCTGGTCTGTAACTATCCAATGATGCTGAATGGTTTCAGATAGTCCACAGCCTGAGCAGTGCATCACAGCACTAAATCCATTTTATGAAACACCACAGAAATGTGGTATAATTTTCAAAATATCTGTTTCTGTCTCTGGGTGTACTAGAGCCATAAAGCCTTAAGAACACCATCCTTTGCCGCCCCCCCCCCCCCCATTTATTTAGTGTTGATTCCTGACTTGCCAACATTAATTAGCTGTTTCTAGACAAATCAATCAGGAAGTTTCCATCATCTCCCCCACAACCACAGCATATCATCTCAAAATTAATTCAAGAACACAGAAGTCCCAAAGATAGCACCAGGTTAAGCTGTCACGTAAAACAACAGAAAGTTAAAATTCTCAAGCAAATGCACAGTCGCCGTTAACATTGGCCGAAGTAATAGGCAAAGGACTGTGGCTACTTCGGAGGCTCGTCCCTACGACTATACAAGCCCGCAGTCAAGTCTTAATAATAAATGCAATCGCACACCTCTTCATACTCAGCACACCACACCAAATCCTTCTCCAGGCATTTGCAATTCACCAGTTACACTCAGAAAGCCACCGCCCCCCCACTCCCACCGTCACTTCACTTCGACCTTTTATGAAAAGACAACCGTTTTGAGCCATTTAAGAAAGAGAGGGAGAGAGAATCCTGGTGGAAAATAATACACAGCTGTGATAATATCGTGTTTTTTTAAAATACCATAATATAGTTTTACTTTTAATAATAAAAGATAAAAAAGGGGCGTCTGTGAATAATTAGAGATTGCAGTCTGAAGCCAGTTACAGTCACTGCAATTGATAATAAACTGAAAACCCCTTGAGAGCAGGTAAATGCTTTGCAACCCTGACCCCCTTGCTCTCACATTACTTAACTACCCTGCGGTTCTTGCATTACATCACCATTCAAGCGATTGGTTCCTGCATTTTAACTCTCTCCCTGTCTCCTCCGATTAGGAGCGACACCGCCGCAAAGAAACTTCGCCCGAGTTTGCTCTTTCTCGCTTCGCTTTTTATTTGTGGCCTCTTTGCTCTGTCGCGCTCTGGCTCGCTCTGCCTTTTTTTTTTTTTTTTTTTTTTTCTGCCCAACCCCGGCCTCGGTTCAACTCATTCAGGCCGCTGTGCTAGCACAAAAACTCTTATCAAAGTGAAAAGAAATGCCTCTTCGGGACAAGAAGAGGAGCGGAGGGGCTGGGGAAAGAGGAGAAGGAAGAAGAGGAGAAACAAAGACGGGCAGAAAGGGGGGAAAGGGAAGAAAAAGAAGAGGAGGAGGAGGATGAAGGCTGGAGAGAAGAAGGCGGTAGGGGCAAAAAAAAATTCTATAAAATCGGGAAAAAAGAAAATAAAATTAAAAACAAACCTCATGGACATCACTGAGGCTGAATTCCCTCCTGAGGTGCAGAACATGAGAGCTCTGGAATGAGTGTGTGTAGAATTTGAGCCAAAGCTTAACTAGCCTGAGTGAGTCATATCCTTCCCACTTGATTCCAGGCCAAGCGATGATGTAATGCGCTGGCCCTTCTCTTGCGCCTAGCTCTGGCTCTCTCCCTCCGGCTCGCTCCCTTGCTCGCTCTTTCTCCTGGGCTCGCCCTCCTCCCCCTTCTTCTTTTTAGCTCAGTGCTGGTGAAGTCACCATTTAAATCTGGCAGAACTGAAGCAAAAACTTCAATGTAACCAAAACAGCCCCAGGCCGAGTTCCAGACTCAGGGAGCCTTTAGTGGTGCAATTGCCCTTAGAAACCAGTAAACAGCGGTGGAAACAGTGCCGCCTGGGGATGGCCCAACAGCTGCCTCGGACTCAGAGAGGGACCGGGGGTTCTGTGGGCAGGGGTCCACTGGTTCCGATTTTTTAAAAAAATGCTGGTTTTAAAACAACAACAACAAAAAAGGTCCCCGTGTTTGCAAACAGGACTGGAGATACAAGTAGAAGTAGGGACCCAGGGGTCAGGTTGGGATGGACGGGGCTTGTCCAACCAAGACTGCTCCCCAGCTCAGGCTTTCCTTTCAGAACCAGGTGACATGGTTTCCATGGCTCAAGGCTCTTTTTTTTTTTTTTTTTTCCTGGAGCTGTTGCTGGATTTTCTGTTGCTGGATGCCAACCACCAGCCCTCCAGAGATTTCGCACATCTGACCTCCCTGTCAGCAAGGGCAAACCCACTTCGGGGCCAAACACGCGCCTGTGTCTGAAGCCATCAAGGTCTGGGAAATCACAGTGGCTCCCCCCCCAACTTCGCCCCCCCCCACCCCTATTGGTCCCTTTTTTATGGGCGGGAGGGTAAAGGCCCCTAGTCGCAGAACACAAAGCTTGACTCTCTGAGCTTAGCACTCCACTCTCAGGTGAGCTGTCCAAAGAAGAGAGAGTTAAAACACGT
Source organism: Vulpes lagopus (assembly GCF_018345385.1). Taxonomy (NCBI): domain Eukaryota; kingdom Metazoa; phylum Chordata; class Mammalia; order Carnivora; family Canidae; genus Vulpes; species Vulpes lagopus. Next base: position 41,531,888 of record NC_054836.1, on the reverse strand, counting down.
CCATCCTCAAAATGAAAGACAAGCTATCCTGTTCCTCTACCTGCTGCTGGGGGTGGGGTCGGGGGTACCAGTGCAGGTGGGGCTGTCTGTGAGTTTAAAAGGATACAGGGAGAACAAACAGTATGTGTGTCTCTCCTTTAATTACAGAGTGAGGAAAACCAGCCTGGGGTGGGGGTGGGGGGCGGGAGTCAAACATCATCCTTCACCAACAGGAGTGAAGCCCTTTTAACACAGGTTCTACTCCTCACTTGACACTTCTGCTCAGGACTTTACCTAGAACAGTACAGACACTTGCTGCTTTATTAGCAACGGCTTTGTAACCCTACCTTCTCCTTTTAATCTTCCCCCCACCACCACCCTTACATGCCTCCTTAAAAAAGAAAAAAAATAGTGATTTTCAAAAAATGGGAAGTTCACGAGAAATTTCTTTTAAATACCACAAAAGCAGAAGAAAGGCGTGGAGTTGCAAGGTTTTGTTTTGTTTTCGAAAAGGATCATAGCTTTTGCCCAAGTCTGCTGCCCCTCGTCGCATCTGTGCCCAGGGAACTGAACAGATGCTACAACCTTGGTCTCTTCACCTCCTGTTGCCCAGCGGAGAGGATCCCAACTCCTACCCTCTGCTTGCAGAGGAATCTATTGCTTGTTAAAGATCTCTGCTGCTGGGGACAGGACGGTTAATCTGAGTCCCTTGGAATTTAAATCACAGCTTCAGGGAATATCCAGCTAAAAAGCAAGGTCTGCCCAAGCGTTTGCCTGACCCTGGGGGCGGGGGCGGGGAAGCGCTTTCTCCAGCAGTCTGCCTGGAGCATGACATCCCCAATTGACGCTGATGCCACAGTTTCTGCAGTGACACCTTTATCAAGGCAGGCAGCTCTGAATTAAAGGTGATCAGCCGTAATTACAGCTGGCGCCACTGAAGCCTGTGGCCTGACAGCGGCAAATGTGGTTGTTATAAAGTTTGGTCCACCATGTCAGTGGCCTGTATAACTCATTTACGTCTGACTCGCCAAGCAGCTATGGATTTTTCTTCTGATGCAGGGAATAAATAAAACAAACTCCTCAATCACTCCTACAAGCCTTTCCACTTCGAGGTAGGTTGACAAGATTTTATAGAAGCCACTTTCTCCCTTTTATAAGAGCCATTGACCATGTTGGTTAATATAAAGCTAAGGACTTTCCCTTTGCCTTCTCTGCTCCCTACAACACCCCTCCCACCCCCATCCTCGCCTTAGCTTTCGTATTGAACTGTTTTCTTTACATTATTATTTTAGGCATCTCAAAGTGGGTATGTGGTAAAAGTTTTCCAAATTGACATCCTCCTGTAACCTCAATGGGAAAATGATCTCTCTACGATTTTTCTTATACTAAGTCACAGAGGCAGGGTTAAGCTGCTGGAAGTGGGTCCCTGCCTTTTTTTTCTTTTTTTCTTCCTTGAAGTAGGTAAAAGGGACCCTGTGCTGTAGGTAAAGATGATGTAAAAGGAGCTCTCCCGTATAAGTAACAAAGGGGATGGCAGCTTTGGCCGAAGCCAGGCACAGACTTCTCATGAGACACCACAGCATCTTTGCCTCTGCCAAGAGGAGGAAGGGGCCAAAAGGTTCCAAGATGGTGAGCATGCCTCTGAGAGGTGGGTGAGTGGTGTGGCCAGTGGGTGCAGAGCTTCTAGAACCCAGCCAAACTCTGAGAGCCCTGTGCCCCGACGATGATGCCGCTGAAGCCCAACAATGTGCCAGGACACACTGACATTCCAACAAACCTTCTTTGGAGTGCTGGCCCGAGTTGGAAACAATTTCAGAGTTCAAAGGGGTTCTGAGTATTTACATTTGCACTTGCTGGTCCAAACATAAGTACCCCTCCCTGCCATTCCAAATCAGGCATTCTCACTGGCTGCTGGGTTTCTCCCCACTTGAAAAGAAACCCTGCTTTCCCATTTTCCTTCCTGTGAGCAGCTAATGATAGAGAATATCCTGTTCCCAAAAGGAAATCCCCCCCCACCCCCAGACTCCAGAGCTTCCTTTTTCACCCATCTGGCCCTCTAGTTGATTCCCTGCGCGCCTCTCCGCCCCCCTGCAGCCCCCTCCGCGTCCTAGCTGCTCTTCTGAAGACTGGGGGCTTTACAGATAGGACTTGTGAGATGCTGTAATTCCAGCGGGAGCCTTCTTAAAAGTAGCTCCCGGCCAGCAGGCTAGGCCTCCAGATTAGCTGGCTTGCTCAGGAATGCTTGCAACACCCTCCTTTCAGAACGTGTCATCCTTGGGGAGAGGGTGGTGGGTACCGCGCAGCTGTTCCCTGTAACTCACTCCCATACTCCCAGCTCCTGATGAAATGCTGGGCTCCGGACAAGTGGAAGCCTCTGAGATTTGAGCTCAGAGTTCAGAATACGTTTGGACCATCTCCAAAACAACCCACTAGAAAAGGCACAACTTGGACGGCAGGACCGAAGGGTGCAAGGGCCAACTGGAGAAAACTCTGCGTGTCTGGGGGAATTTCTGAGCTGGAGCACACGGAGGCACGCAGCAAATATATGAAATGATAGCGATGCTTCCTAGAGACAGCGGACTTTTATTTTCCCTCTCTCTCTTATAGATTTGAATTTATTCTCCTCAAGGAAAGGCATATCATCTTCTTTCAGACATTGTTTTTAAAATTTGACCCACGATTCCTTCAGTCCCAGTGGAGTTTGAGGGGCCAGATAATTTCAGCGTTAAATAAGCTGTAATGACTATCATATGTACCCAGCCATAAACCTAGTATTAAAAATTATTCAGAAAAAAGTGGCATCTCTTCCTTTTTTAATTTACAATAACCATCCAGGTGGTTTTCTAAGGCCTCCTTTGCAAATTGCTTCCAGCGAACCTTCCGGTCACAGACCACTGCACACCCACGTGGTGTCATTCAGCATTCCCTTCAACTTGGGTGTCCCGTGTTTTCACAGTGGACAGAGGCTGAGGGGCTGTCTGGGTGAACCTGTGCAGCATGCATCCTGTGTGCTAGCAGAATTAGCTGCTTTAGATGCCTGAGCCTCCTACAGCCAGCTCCCGGCACTCCCAGGGAGAAAAACAGACTGGTCAGCCCTTGGATACTTCTGTCTTGTACCCACTGCAACTCCTACATCCCAGCCCTGGCACCAAGTGCCCTCAGGCAGCTTGCTGGACCTTCCTGTGTCCAAACCTACTTGTAAAGTTCTGAAGTGGCAACGTTAAAAGTGTCTCAAACACAGGAATGAATTTCTAATGGAGGAGGCATCAGGAAGCTTTAGGGGTAGGTATCGGGAGGTAAGGAGAGCCCACTGATCAGCCCTAAAATATTATCCTTGATCCTGACTACTCATAGCATCTTTGCCCTAACTTCTCCATCTTTAAAATGTCATGTCATCAAAAAACCCAAAAGTACATGTCATTGTATCATTCGAACTTATCACATTTTCTGAAAGACAGCTGACACCCAATGAATATTTGTTGAAAAAATGAATGAATAAGTGAATGAACATACTCCTCAGCTCAGGCATTACTTTTTCTATGAACATTTTGTACAACTATTACACTGGGGTAGGACTGTCCATTTTTCTAGCTTCCCATGGCATCCTGGACCAGATTCTATTCTAGCAATTATGGAAGGTACCTATTTCCATTCCTGTCTTCCTCATGAGTCACTAGCTTCTTCAGGGTAGAACCTGGGCTTATCCATTCATCCATCAGCACCCTAGCACCCAGGAAGCACCTGGCTCACACACTGTAGGTCCTCAAGAAACACGATTAAAGCTCGAGGGTTGGCAGCATAGGCTGTTCTGTCTTCCCTGAATATTTTCCCTCCCAAAAGTCCTCTTTCCCTTTTGCGTCCTTAGACTTTTTCTGTGGTTTCCTTGAGATCTGGAAACTAAAAAACCTGGGATAATAAGAAAATCCTAGAAAATCTTCTGGTTGGCCTTCTCTATCCCTGCACTACACATATTTCTCCTCAAAAGGCCTTAGATTATTTTTGCTCCTCTGTTCCTGGATCCACATGATGGTGATGCCAGAATGGGCACACTGAGGTTTGGATCAGAGCAGCGGACACTAGACTGTTTTCTCCAGTTTCCCATATGAAACATCCAGAGAAACCAAGACTTGAAGTAAAAGGGAGCAATTATTTTCCTATTGGTCAGGGTGTTGAGGTGCCCTAAGGAAGAAGAGACTGACCCCAGGACTCATTTGTCCCCAAAACAATGGTGGTGTCGGTTCTAACCATCGATCCCTCCAACTCAGGGTTGGAACTATGGGAAGAGCATTCCAAAAAATGGTAGAGGAAGCTCAAAGTGGAGGAGGCTCAAACATCTGTAGGCAAAAGTATAGACAGGATTGGAACCTACCAGCATTGCTTGACTACAGTGAATTCTTGTTCCGGTGTTGAGTGGAGGTGGGACATGGTAGTGCAGATGCACAGGACTGGCTGAGGGGCAATCCTTCTCGGGAAAGGTGGGCCACCAAATGAAGGGAGAGGAACAGGCTTCCACCACAGGCTCTGTGGCTAACCTCGGTTCAGAAAGGTCATCTACCAAGTTCTCCTGGACCCTTTGACAGAGTGTGGTGACCAGCCCAGTCTAGGGTGAAGCAGGTAGGGGGCATGGGGTGTGATCTCTAAGGAGGCGGCTTGCTCTTCTTGGCTCTTGGAGCTGTGCAAGGGCACGTCAGCAGTTTCACAACCTTGAAAGTGAGCCCCTCCCTTTGATGTGGAGCTGTAGCCCCCCCACCCCCACCCCACCCCTGCCTGTCTGGGCCCTGGTTGGTGAGATTTACTCCCTTCTGCGTCCCTCATGAGCACTGGGAGGACTAGTGAAATGATAGGGGAGAAGCTCTAGGTCTACCTGGCCAGCTGCGGGGAAGAGAGGCAGTGTCTACAATGGATTGAGCGTTTTCTTGGAAGTGTCACCTGTCTTCATTCTGTCCTCCTTCACAATCTCCTGTCCGTCAGCTTGCTGTTCTAGTTTTCCCTCACTCTAACTGCTGTCTGTGTAAAACATTAAGATTATGGCCTTCTCTGTTAGAATTTATAGAAATTGATCATTTTTCCTAGTTCTTTAGCTATCCTACACATCTTACTGGCATATATATATATATATAAAAGTACACATGCGTCTATATGCACATGTGCATGCATACATACATAGAAATTTACACATATATGAATATATGCACACATAGCTTCATCATTAGGCAGTATTTACTGAGCACAAATACTGTGCCGTGCCTAAATGTCACAGTGGGGCTGAAAGTCAAATGAAAAGTCGTCTAATGCCCAAGTCAGGAATGGGACTGTGCCACCTCCTTGGTTTGTATCCGAGCACTAACTCCTTGTACAACCAGATGATCCTGGTGAGCTGGCTAATCTGTGTGAGCAGAAGGAAGCAGTGTCTGGGTCCCAGCGAGCAGGATGGGGAATGTGGGTCTTCTTAGATTCAGGCTTCTGATCAGAGAGCTTCACCAAAGGAGGAGGCCTGGAGTAGAAGCAGGGAAGAATGAAGCCTTATGGCATAACATGGAGAAGTCAGAAATGCAGGAGGTCACCCCTGTCAGGTGATAAGATGCCGCTGCCTGACTCTCACCACTCACCTGACCTCCGCTACATCCCTGAAGTCTTGTCAGGGGCCACAATCTGAACCTGCCCTGCAAAGTTAATCCCCACGGGTCCCCGAGCAACCGCAGGCACCTGGTTTCCAAGCTCTTTGTTTCTTTGGTGGGTCCCCTCATTTCACGTGGAGGAAAATGTGTGCCTGTCAGAACCTAAGCATCATGTTGCTGAGTGTTCATATCTGGAAAAGTCATTCTTGCCCACTTTCACACTCAGTGAACAACGTTATTCCTTTGCATATTCTAAGTGTGAAGTATTGGGGTGTCTCCATTCTGAATATTTACCCCTCCAATACTTTGCAGTTGCACAAAAGGGCTTTCTGAAAAAGACTACTTACTTGCTTGGATGATGGCCCTGAAAGTACACTCCACTGGTTGTTTTTGTTATTAAACATCTTTAAATAAATTTTTAAAAAACTACAAAAGAATGAATTTGAAGAGGTTTTAAGGGTATTAAAAATAAAAAGGAAGGCTTAAAGTCAGGAGTTGTATTTGTGGTTTTGTTTCTTTTCCCAGAGACTCCCGCTGCAGGCTCTGTGTGTATTTAGTAACTGACCACCCTGTCCTCTGAGCAGAGAGGTTCACCAGCACTGATTTATTCAGAGAGTTTGCAAGGGGGACAAGCCCTCTAACACTTGTGCCTGGAGGGGATAAGAGGAATTTTTTTTAACCCCAAACACGAAGCTCTTGGGCCTTCCAAATGAAATTATCTATGTTTTTATTAACAGAGTGCCTGAGTTAAAGAGTTGGTTTTGATAAGAGAGAATAAATGAAAGAGAAAACTGCTGACATAATATTTTGGTTTCCAAGCCCACTTCCACATTCTGCTGTCCCTCTCAGGCCTGGACATGACAGCAGTGTCTGTACCGGCATCAGAATCCCAAATGGAAAGGTGCAGCTAATCCTGCCTTATGCTGAAATTTAGCTTTAAACTTTCAGAAAAGGATCACAGGGACCCTTTCATATGCACTGGGAGATGTTTCTGTCTTTCTAGAAGTATAGTACTGTTGGATTTATAAATAACTTGGTCTCGTCCTCTCCATTCCTATGAGAGGAAAAATGAATATTACAATGTCCAAAGGGTCTTAAGTATGGGAGTGAGAGATCCAAACCTCCTCCTTCATAAACTTTAGAATTCCTCTGACATTCAAAGAAACGGGAAGGAAAGTGAGATCCAAGCACCATTGGGGGAGTCTGAGTGCCCAATTCCTTTCCCTTAGCCCTCACCTGGACTGGAAAGCAGACTTTTCAGTTGATGTTGGAACATACTTATCTTCAGCAACATGCCTTCCTGAGAGTCTAATGAAAACTGTGTACCCTCCCTTTATTTTTTTTAAGATTTTTAAAAATTTATTTATTGATGAGAGACACACACAGAGAGAGAAAGAGAGACAGAGACCCAGGCAGAGGGAGAAGCAGGCTCCCTGCAGGGAGCCTGTTATGAGACTCAATCCCAGGACTCCAGGATCATATCCTGGGCTGAAGGCAGGCACTAAACCACTGAGCCACCCAGGAGTCCCATGCACCCTCCTTTTGACCATGGACCCCAGGTTTCAAATCCCCAAGAAAACAAAGCATGCTGTCTTATATGAAACTTCAAGCTACACTCTTTACAGGTAAAGAAAAGCAGCCGAATCTTGAAGCTTTGAAGGCTGACCCAGATCCTGACACTATGACCTGCAGAACTTGGTCTTTTTCCAGCTCAATGGTTCTCAGATTTGCTATATCTGAGAATCTCTGGAGAACAGACTAAAATGCAGATTTCCCGGTACTAACTCAAAGACTGCAACAGCAAGGAGGAGCCTAAGTATATGCGTTGTTAGCAAAACTCCCTAGAGATTTTGATGCTACTGATCCACAGACTGTGCACACTTCAAGAAAGACTGAATTCTAACTGGTCATCCCGCAGTCCTAGAAATTTTATAAAGAAATAAATTAATAAGTAAAAGAAAACATATATAAATATGTTTATATTTCCACCGCAATTCAGGGTATAAAGAAGCTGTGATCTTGTTTATGCCTTATCTTTTAAACTAAGAAGTATAGTAAAATTATCAATCCTATAAAAATCGGCTATCGTGGCTTTTCCAAAGCAGGATGCCTATGATGGATGGAAATAAAACATATTCGCAGTAACATAACACCATTTAAATGGTCTATGGAATTATGGTCCCAAGACCCCTGATAAGATTAGAGCTTCCTGACCTGTGGCTGGTTTAACAAGGCATTTCTCTCCTATGTTTACTATCAATGGTTCCAGATGTTTACTTTGCAATATTCCCAGTCTCTTCGTGTGACAATCACAGGGAGGGTACTTTGGGGAAGGGAAAGAAATACTACTGGTAGCTGAAGAGTGCACTGCATGGTATAAGCCCACCACATCTTTGGCACAACTTGGTTATCTTCTAGAACTTCAGATGAACATCAAACAGTGGTGTTGGTTCTGTGTACTACAGAATGCTACAAAATTCTGCACGGGGTCACCTTCCTCAGAGTTCTCTCTCTCTTTCTCTAATATTTTGTTATTTATTTGAGAGAGAGGGGGAGTATGACAAGCATGTGCAGGGGGGAGCGACAGAGGGAGAGGGAGAAGTGGTCTCCTGGCTGAGCAGACAGCCCAACGTGGGGCTCTATCCCAGGACCCTGAGATCATGACCTGAGCTACAGACAGATCCTCAACCAACTGAGCCACCCAGGTGTCCCTTCTCCAGAGTTCTTTACCCATCTGTTTCTCTAAAGGATGTTTTAAAGTTCTTGAGAAGTCTTCTATGTTTATCCTTGTAAAGTGCCATGAGCACTTGAGAAGAGAAAGTGCCAGGCCCTCCACAGACCCAAAAATGCGAGTGATGGATGAAGGGGAATGGGGATCATGACCTGTGAGTCATCCAGGGCTGTATCCACTGCTAAGTAGGAATTAAGTGTCTGAATTACAATGATAGTCCTTGTATAATTTCTGTTTGACCAACGCTCTGTCATATTAATACTGTCACAGCAGCACTGAAACAATGATTAAAACAGACACCACACATAAGTCCAGGGAACAGACAAAAGGGAAAAACCTTCATAGGCGCTAAATGTCTGGGAAAATAATGCTTCAACAGGAGGTATCAAGGTTGTAGGAACATAAAGGGCAGTGAACAAGGAAAATAATGATGGAGATGACAGAAGGAAGGGAGAGTCTTTGGTCGCTTACTGCCCGTTAAGCCAGGGGCCATCGTGCCCCTTCCATTCTGATACTTGTTGGAATTTTACAGCCATTTACTCAGAGAAGCTTTGTGTCGGCAGAAGAGGAGAGCTTCCAAGATTCGGAGAATAAAGAGACACTGATCATTATTAATGATTCTCATCTTTGAATGAAATAGTTTGGGGATACTAATCCTCTTTAAAGTTCTGGATATTTTCAGAAATAATCTGTAATGGGGGATCCCTGGGTGGCGCAGCAGTTTGGCGCCTGCCTTTGGCCCAGGGCACAATCCTGGAGACCCGGGATCGAATCCCATGTCGGGCTCCCGGTGAATGGAGCCTGCTTCTCCCTCTGCCTCTCTCTCTATCTCTCTGTGACTATCATAAATAAATAAAAATTAAAAAAAAAAAAAGAAATAATCTGTAATGACCAGCAAATTGCCTTTTCCTTTTGGTTAAAAAAAAAAAAAAAAGTCCTTGTTGACTTCTCATTGTCAAGCCCAGAGTCTTTCCTGTCTCAAGTCTGAGATGCTGTTGTGCGTGGGAGTGCATATACCTTACCCCAAACTGAAACGGTATCCATGATGCACGCAGTTGCATAGGGTAGCACAATTTTGCAAGGTTAGATGATTTGGGGCCTAGAAAGCCCCATAACTTAGTCTGGAGCAGCTCCTTTTAATTTGTCAAAGTTTCTGTTATTTTAACAAAGGCTATTTGGCGTCACCTGATATCTCTCGACCTGACCAAGCCTCAGCAAAAATTGAGATCTTTTTGTTTCCACCTTGTCTCCCCTTTCACTATCTTTCTCTGCATTTCCTGATGCCCTTTTGTTCTTAACTAGTTTCAAGTAATTTTACAAAAGATTTTAGCTGATAAAGGCAAATTTGCTCCACTATATATGCTGAGAACTCCAGGAAACACATAGTCATAAGGTGTTACGGTGGCACATAGAGGGCGTGCTGGTGAAAAGGGAGCGTCCTGGTATAAGGATGCTGATGGATCTCTGGGTCCAGATAGATGTCAGAGAAACAGCAGAAAACAAAACAGACCACTACTGACAAATAAAGGGCAATGGATGGAAAGCATGGGGGTGGGTTCTGGGGTCCAGGCGACCGTGGTAGTCTGTGAGGCGAAGGGCTACAATAGTTATTTTAAAATTATAGGGATGAGCAGAAAAATACTCTGCAATTTTCAGGGTACTTTGTTAACAGAGGTGCCTGGGTGGCTTAGTCCGGTAAGCATCCACCTTTGGCTAGGATAGTGATCCTGGGGTCCTGGGATCGAGCCTGGTATCCGCTCCCTGCTCAGCGGGGAGTCTGTTTCTCCCTCTCCCTCTGCCCTCCCCTTGCTCATGCTCTCTCTCTCAAATAAATAAGCAAAATCTTTTTTTTTTTTTTAAAGTACTTTGTTAATACAACCCCATGGAGCGCTAGACCATGAAGGAACGGTGGGTATGGTGAAGTCTTTCAGATAAGGTGTTCAGGGAAGTCCTCTACAAAGAGATGGCATTTGTACCTGAGAACTGAATAATAAAATATGGAGGTGTGAGTGTAGACACAGAGGGAGACGTGTGCAGACAGAACCGAGACCAAGGTCTTGAAGGGGGAAGGACTTGGTGTGCTCCCTGACTGGAAGGAAGGCCAGGCAGGGAAGATAAGGGGAGGGGTAAGAAATGCCGGAGAAGTCGGGAGAGGTCTTGCTGGCACAACAGCATTTCTATTTTATTTTCAGGGAGAAGTCGAGAGAAAGGCCTCATGTGATCTGATTTGTATTTTAAAGAACCTGCATTAACTGCTGTATGGAAAATGGAATGTCTGAGAGTAAGAATTCAAGTTTGGGGAACAGTGAACAGATTTTGCAAGAGCCTGGGCAAGTGGTGATGGCGGCTGGCACTAGGCTGGCAACAGAAGATGCAGCAGAGGAGGGGAGAGCCAGGGTACATAGAGGGAGAACCCAGCAGCACTCCTGGAGGTGGCCACAGGAGCACTGAAGACAAGGAGTCCAGGAAGACTGGATTTCCATGCCATCAAATGAGTAAATGCTGTGGCTATTGGCCGTGATAAGAAGACTGGCATTGCTGATGACTCGAGGAGGGTCAAGGGTTTTGCTTTGGACAAGCTAAATTTGAGACGCCTGATGACATACAGACAGAGAAATCGGGAAGGCAGAGGGCTAGGAACGGTTGAGCTCAGTGGGCAGGCAGGGCCGAAGACATCCCTTGGGAGTCAATTCTGATGGACTGTCTTTAAAGCCACAGACTGGGTGAGTCTCAGAACTGAGTCATGTGGGACAGTCTTACAGTAAGTGCTGGGCAGGGGAGGGGTAACTGGTGAGGTGGGAGAAAAACCAGGAAGGAGGCAGGGGAGATTCCTGGAAGCCAGTTTAAGTACAGCAGTTGCTGAGATGCCCAAGAAGCACACATTTGTTAAAAGTCACCTATGTGGTCGCTCTTATGGCTGTGATCTGCCTAGAAGAAGATGGAAGGGCAACACGGAGAGTCAGTTGAATGAGAGAACAGTTTCTCTTTCACCCACCGCCTTGGTGCAAATACTACACTTCTTTTTTTTCCCCTCTCGTTTTAAGCATCAAGAAAGAAACTACCATAATGCTGAAAGTTGGAGGATTTCACTCGCCAGCCACAAAAGATGAGTTTTAGAAAAAAATTCCACATGGGGTCAAGATCTGTTAGAGACCCCCTGCCCGGACACCTTTTTCCTTTATAGTCGCTATTCATGGGGGACTTGAAACCTGGCTCTAACACCCAGATAAATCTGTGTAGTTTTTATTAGCAAGAGATAAACTTCTGATCAATAAGGGCCTCTGCTTTAGTCATTACCGTTTTTGAGATTTAGAAGAAATGATAAAATTGAAATTACCCATGGGCAGTCAAATGAAGACCTTTTGTCTCAAAGGTTAGGAAGAAGACTGAAAAGAAAATTCTAAAATGTGTTTTTAAACAATAAACTTGACTAATGTATGTGATTTTAATAGCTCTAGGACTTTTCTCACTTTCGAATGGTCCCAGGATGGTTTGGGAATGTAGGCTGTAAGAGCTGCTTTCCAATAGGCATTTTTGGGAGAACACAGGTATCCTGGGACAGGTTTTAAAATGGGAGGTCCTTTTGGAATGTGTGATGACATCCATTATATTAGGCCCAAGAGGCTCTGGATTTAGAGTGAGAAAGAGATTTGAGAAATTCACCACCCAAATTTCAAAAACTAAATAATGTATTTTAAAAATGTAGAGGCCAAATTGTGGATGTTTTCATGAGGACCCTTATATTCCAGGTAAATTCAAATTTCCCTAAAGAGCAGGAGCATGGGGTCTACACAAATCCATCCCTCCCCTGAAGATGACCTTTACTGACCTATAAAGGGCCACAGAGGGAAAGCATGGGAGTAGGTGCTGGGGTGACCATGGTAGTCTGTGAGATCAAGGGCTACAATAATTATTTTAAATTTGGAGAGATAAGCAGAAAAATATTCTAAAATTTTCAAGGTACTTTATTAACACAACCTCACAGAGCATTGAACCATGAAGATTTCAAAATTCAACTTTCTTCCTTTTGCAGATAAGAAAACCAAAATATTGGTAAGTGTCACTAACTCAAAATAACCCAGGACCCTTGTGCCCATTTCAGAGCTCTTTCTTTTGCAGCCCTGGATGGCCCAGGTATCTCTGCATTATGGGGAGGTTTTCACTCACTTAATTCCTTGAATTTGCTCTTGGCTTTGGGCTCTTGGGAGTGGAAGCTGTGCCCTGCACAAGGTCAGTTGAGGGGCACTGGAAATGGCCCATGGAAGCAACAGCTGGGCCCAGGGCATTTCCCCTTAACTGAGTCAAGACGGCCAGACTCTGTCGATCAGAATTTGTCAGAGCCTATTTCATAGTACATTATTAAATGCCCTGATGTTTTTGTAACCAAATAAATGCATTATGAGCAGGACATTTTTCCTGCAGTTCTCTACAACATCCTGGGTCTGCTCTTAGGAATGGATAAAAAACAGTAGGGTCTCTGGCCACAATAATGCCAATTTATATGTGTTGCAAAGCAATCTGTTACCTCATTTAAGCCTCCTAGAACTTTTCCCAGGGAGAAAGCTGAGGTTAGAAAGGTGTAATGACTTGGTCAAGAACAAAGAGTCGTTAACTAGATCCCAGGTCTTTTAACATCTTGGTCCGGCGTTTTTTTCTATAATATAACTTTCTTCCTTGTTGGGTCTCCTGGATGTGTGTCGTTTTATTTTGGAAACTGATTTTTGTATTTGGTTGGCTAGGGTGATTGGAACTCTTTTTTTTTTTTTTTTTTTTTTTTTTTTACTGTGATAAACTATACATAACAAAAAATTTACAGTTTTAAACTTTTTTCCTATTTTTTTTTAAGATTCCATCCATTTATTCATAAGAGACACAGAAAGAGAGAGGCAGAGACATAGGCAGAGGGAGAGGCAGGCTCCATGCAGGGAGCCCGATGAGGGACTGGATCCAGGACCCCAGCGATCACACCCTGAGTTGAAGGCAGACACACAACCACTGAGCCACCCAGGTGTCCTCAATTTTAATCTTTTTTAAATGTACAATTCAGTGGCATGGTTGAACTTTTGAGGTAGGAAAGAACAAAGAAAGTGTAGTAGTAAGTATCATAAAAATAAAAGTCAGTAAGTCCTTACTAGATGCCAAGCAATGTGCTAAGAGCTAATCTTCAAAATCTCATTAAATCCTAAAAACAAATCTGGCCAGAATTCTTATTCTTTTTTCTACAGATGAAGGAACACAAGTTCAGAGAAGTTAAGTAACTTGCCCAAGGTCACACAGCTGGCCCTGGCAGTCAAGTCACAAACCCAGGCAGTTGATTGATGCATTCACCACCCCAATCCACCACACCTTGTTGCTTTTCCTTTGGGGCTGCTGCTAAACAAAACAAAAAAGAACTGAAAGGCCCAATTCTTCTTTCTTGGCTTTTCTGCCTGGTTTTAACTCTCACATGTTGATTGGCAACTGAGCCACCCAAGTGCTACCAGAATTTGAGAAGAAGTGTTTGAGACAGGGGAAAAAAAGCCAAAAGGCTCTTGCTTCTCCGCTGACAATCTGAACAATCAGGATCATGCTCTTCTCGTTGAAGCTGGCTGGCGACATCTAAGACTGGCCCAGGGTATCCAAATTGTGCTTATGCTAAAGCAAATTGTAAGAGGACCTCGTGTTTTTGAGAAGAGATGATGAAAAGCAGGAAACGCGTTTCTAAATAGGAAGTGTCTGAATTCATTTCGCAATAAATGTCACTAAATAACTCAAACAATTTGGTACACACTTTTGGATAACAGGTTGTTATAGGAAATGTAATTATAACTACATCAAAAAACAGGCCTGCTAGAGACTGATGGAAAAACATACATACACACCATATAAATATGTACACACTTGTATATTTCTATACCAGTGAACTTCTGCTGTCTTGATTCCTACTGACGTGTACCCTCACGTTTTTTTGATGACACATGGGAGCTACGGAGATTTAAAAGCAAATTTTGAACAATGACCTCACATAGGCTGCCCTAGTCTTTGTATATAAGTGAGCATTCATGGATGAAACACGTTTCTATTATTTTTGGATAAACCATCAGCTTCCCCTAGTCTGCACTAATGACTACAGGAAACATTTTCAATGCCAGACGCACAGCAGCCCCTAGAATCCCAAACTCAGGTAGATAGTCTTAATGGAAAGACACATTTATAATCATCCAATAAGGGATGCCTGGGTGGTTCGGCAGTTAAGTGTCTGCCTTCAGCTCAGGGTGTGATCCCAGGGTCTTGTGATCCAGTCCCGCATCAGGCCTCCTGCTCAGTGGGGAGTCTGCTTCTCCCTCTCCCTCTCCCTGCCACTCCTCATGCTTGTGCTCTATCAAATCAATAAATAAAATATATATTTTTTAAAATAATTCTTTTAGGGATACCTGGGTGGTTCAGCAGTTGAGCGTCTGCTCAGGGTGTGATCCTGGGTTGGGGATGGAGTTCCCCTGCCGGGAGCCCGATTCTCCCTCTATTTCAGTCTCTGCCTCTCTCTCTCTCTCTCTCTCTCTCTCTCTCTGTATGTGTGTGTGTGTGTGTCTCGTAAATAAATAAATAAAATATTTTTAAAAAGTCACCCAATAAAAGGCGATGAACTCAAATAAGCACTTCAAATTATATGCCAAGTGGTCTTAGAAACATTTTACTTTCTAGCACATGTGGCAGGCAACGCTCAGAATGACATCAAGAGGATGGGGGACAGAGGGAGAACTGGTAAAGAAAGCAAGAAAAGAAGCCCCAGGGAGCTGGGTCTTCTCTTTGTGCCCAGTTCATGGGTCCCCAGGGCAGCCCTGGGCTTTCAGCTGAGAGGTTCACCCTGATGGCAGGTCACAGGAAGCAGCAGCCCCTAAGAGCAGGTGAAATTACAGAAACAAAGATTCCTGACACAGGAAACAGACTTCCAGAGCTTAGAGCAAAACAACAAATGCTTTACTCGGTTCCAGGAGTTTGGCTTGTGGCCACAGCCAAACTGTCCCCCGATGCCCCTAATGTGAGGGTCCTGTGTTGGCGATAAAGTCCCATCGTGGTGTTTTGTTGTCGCTTCTTTTTATTTTGAAATTACTTCTGATGTTCAGAAGTACTGCAAGATAGTATAGACTCCCTGTATGCCCCTCACTGAGCTTCTTCCCTAATGTTCGCTTAATTAAGCCTGGCACATTTATAACAACTTAGAAACTAACACTAGTGGAATACTATTATTTGAGCTACAGACTTTACTAGTTTTTTCACGAATTTCTCTCCCCCCCACCCCGATACCACTGTAACAGGGCTTTCATAATTTTATTCCCTTGTTCAAAAATAAGCTCTGTCGCCAATCGAAGTAAATGCTCTTCAGTTGTTTGGTTGCATCCTATATTCTTAGAATCCGCTGCCACTATTCACCAACACATATCCTACAAGGTTTGGCTTCAGCCCAACTGGACATGTTTGCTTTGTCTCAATATACCTGATCTTTCCTACATCTACAACTTGGCTCATGCCAGTCCCTCTACTCCAAACATTTTCCCGTGCTTGTGTTCTATACTCTCCCTAAGGCTTGAATCCAGTGCTTTCTTGGTTCAAGAAAATGTTACTAGCCCCTCAAGTCAGGTGTGATCTTTTTTGCCCAGAAACTTCCGGTGTGTGGTATGGGTTGCATTTCTTGTGTTGCGTATTGGGGCTGCAATGGGGTGTGACGTCAGAGCAGGGCAGGGTGGAGGGGCTAGGCCTGAGCAGTTGAGGGTTCTCTGAAACAGGGGGTAACAGGAGTCCCTCTGGACATGGCACTGCAGTGAATGTGAGAAGAAACTTTCCACTCTCACCTGCTTGCAGAACCCAACTTCTTAGAATGTTTAAGGCATAACAATACAATCTGATGCTGCTACAGAGTGAAATCATATCAGAAAGTAAAAGGAGCTGGATATTTCCTACTTATAACATTCCTTTAACTGGAATAAAGCCTGTTTTCACCCAAACTCTGTGTAGAGGAAAATCTAACGCTTTATAAACTCTTTTTGTTTAGGTTTTCGTATTTTGTCCTCCTTCCTTCACTAAAAGTTATATAACAAGTGCGTTTTCTTTTTTTTTTTTCTTTTGTAGCCACACTTCAGGGGAAGACATGAATGTATCACTGACTATTGCAATTGTTTTGTATTTTTATGATTCTACTTCCATATTTGCATAATCACAACATAATTTTGTATAGTTATATCTATAATAAAAAGGATTACTAAAAAAGAAATAAAGTTTGACATATCCAGAGAGGTTTTTGAAACCCAGACAATGGAAAGGAATGTATGATGTGACCTCTCCTATCGGAATGCAGAACGCGGATTTATTTTCTGCAAATGAAAAGATGTGTTATCCTTTTAATAGTTTTCTTATATATCTCTTAGCATTAAGTTGGCAAATAAACTTAACCAAAGCTGAACAGTGTAAAGTGAGATCATGCACTAGACCTCAGAAGGGAAATCTCATGAATGTGATAGAATGTGATATAACCTGACTACAGGGCATTTTACGGAAAAGTTTGATTTTTGTATATGACTATGCAGTATTTAAGGCTGGGGAGATCATGCAAGAAGACGTATGATTAACTTAATGCGACTACAAGGCAGACATGCAGTTTTTAAACCTTTAATTATCATACACACTGTAACTGTTTTTTCCTTTTAAAGGCAAAGCAAGTGCCCAGAAAATTCTATTAATAAGAATTGAATATTTGCCGTGTGCAGTTTTTTAAAAGCCTAACACATCCCCCAAATAAAAATATAAATGTGGACTAATTTCAAGTCTATTGAAGAGATATTTGTTTTTCTTTCCTCGGCTTTGTCATTTTAGGGAGACAGGCTGGATGTGACTTTAAAAACAATTGTATGGAAAAATGTTTATTTTATTTGCAAACTTAGAAATATTTTGCAAGTTTACAAATAAACAGAACAAATTTTTCTCCTTTGTAACAGTGGAAATGTTTTGGTTTTTTTAAGTGTTTCATCTTTTTTCTTTTCTTTCTTCATTGTTTTTTTTTTTTTTTTTTACATCATCCAATGGGATTTACTTAGAAAATGATCCCGATCCCAAAGAAAATATTTAGGCAGATTTATTCATATCCTTGGGTTTAATATGGATAGAAGCCACCTAACCACATTTAATTGGAGAAAGGAAATATATTCATAGTTCCTCTTGCATATTAACAAGTGCTTTTTACTCCAAAAACCTCAAAACATTTGATAAGATTTTAAACACCATCCAAACAAAGAGGGGACAGTAGCATTTTAATTACCAACAACAAAACTTGGTGGCAGTTTCAAGCAACAAGAAGAGCAGAGTAAGCGCTTACAAGAAAATACACTGAGACTACATATCCTTGATGACTCTGGCTGGCATTGCAGTGCTTGCCCTGGACTGAATGGGTCCAGCCAGGGACAGCAAGCATCTGAGAACTCTTAATGAGGCTGTACAGATCTTCTGGATTTGTGTTGAGTGGGTCATTCACTGGGAAAGTCAGAACTTTCTCTGGGATCCCAAAAGCATCAATCCTTGTTTCACTCTCCATGTCAAAGCAGATCCCCAAATCTTGTCATGGATGATCCACTCTGTCAAAGCAAAATTTGTGACAACCATGTTCCAATATAGTACAATAACTACGGACATTGTCGTGAGTTTCTTGAAATGGGATGTGGCCTGCAAAGGATCACTTCTCTCTGTTTTTGCTGCTCCCTTCCTTTTCCCTCTCCCTTTCTTTTGGCCACCCGCCTCCACCCTGACTTTTATTTTATATCTTTAAAATCTTTTTTTAAAAAGCCAAATCGGTTTTGGACTGATTCTAAAAAAAAAAAAAAAAAAAAAATGCTGCACCTGCATATATAAAGGGCCCGTTAACACCAGGAAAGAAAGTGATTTGGGACTGACTCAAGGCAGGGAACTACCCACTGAATCATCGCTGACACCTCCAGGGTTTCTTTGGAGGTCTCCCATATGAACATCGACCCAGCCCAGCCTCATTCAGCTTATGAGAGCTTAGCTGAAGGTGGTATGGCCACCAGCCATATTACTCATTGGGGATATTGAGTCATATAGATTTATAAGGAGTGGGTACAGAACATTAAATATCCCTAAGGTGTTTTGTGGCTTGAATGATGCTGCTATGGGCCCCAGAGTGATGGAACTCAATTTCTAATTCTGGGTATAACATGCAAGTTTCATCTCCACAACATGCGTTTCTTGTTTATTTCCTCAACTTTTGGCAATTGTTCCTTGTAATAATGTTCATGCATCTCCAAAGAAGAATGCTTATTATTTTTTGAGAGACAGAAATAAAAAAGACAGCAAAAAATACATTTCCTTAGACAGTTTAGCCATTCAATCTATGGGGTAGATATGGGGTTCTGCTGAAGGTAGGTGTAAGAAATACTCTTTGTTGTTCTTTGTGCTTTAGACTTGCTCCTTAATTCCACTTGGGTAAGTTAACCTCAGAAGTTAGATCACAGTCACAGTAACATGTGTGAGATTCTATCAGACACCATTCAGAAATAAATTTATTATAAAAAAAAAGACACCATTCAGGCTGAACGCAATTTGAATAATGGCTTTGCAAGGAGAAGAATAGATCTTCTCTCTTTTATCTCAACCACTACTTGCTGAGACTTATCAGTTCAAGCCATTCCCCCAGCCCATATCCTTCCCAATTCCTCTTTCTTACCCAAAGGAAAAAAAATTGATAGAGCTTGCCTGTCTGTTCCCTGCTCCCCCCACCTTCTTTATAAAGTTCCTAAATACATTCTTTTTAAGTTTCATTTAAACTGGGGCATTTGGTAAGTTGATAGTTATAGCATGCTCACAGCTGTGGGAAAACTGACATAAAAAATAACCAGCTCAGAAAAATGGCCCATGCACAACATCTTTGAGTTTTTATGTTTTATTAGCAATTTGGACTCATTACTGTTTGGGGGAGGAAGGAAGGGAGGTAGATGTTTCTGCAAGTTGTTTCTTTAATGTATTAAGCAGAGTTTCCCAATCAGGTTTAATGCAACTCGGCCCAGTCCTTTTAGCTGGGCTCCAGGAGATCCCGGAAATGTTGACCTTCAGCCTCCTCTCTCCTCCAACCCACTACCCCCCATACCTCTGCACTCCCCCATCTTCTTCATTGAAATTCATTATCCAACAGCAGAGGTCAAGCTGAGTATTTCACGAGGCTTCATAGAAAAATGAGATAACCTCTTTATCTCAACCCAATATGCTCTCTGATCTTTCCCAGCTTTTGTCTTCTTTTTAGTCTTTTCCCCAAAGGCGGGATTACCACTTGCAGCTACCATGGTGTCACTGTAGCTTTGAATTATGACAGCCAGAAAGAGCTGGGTAATATTTAATAGCCTGAGATCACAGATGTTCCTGACACAATACTTAGCCAGGTCTGTCCCTCTTTCAGAACTCTCATTATTTGTACATGTTCTATGACTTCTGGAGAGAATATACTGTCTCTAACATTCACTTTTCCTTTCCTTTTTGCTCTCCATGGTATTAATCGTTCCCACCCCTAACTCATCCACCTGAAAGAGTGGTCCATTTTGTCATGGAAGAACATTAACGCAGGCTATATGAGTTCTGTTCCTAATCTTTGTGCCTTTTGGTGAAACTCTGGAATATAAAAACTGCCTGCTGAAATAGCTTTCTGTGGCCAGACTCACAAAAATCACCAATTATCACATTGGAGAAAACATTAAATACACAGGCATCAAGTCTTCCAACTCAATTGTCACTCTTTCCTTAAGAACACAGGAATGAGGATGATGGAAAAATGATGGGCACAGCAGTGATGAATGAAGAATGAAAGAGGAAAATTCACTTACTTAAACCCTTACCTTCAGAGGAAGGAAGGAAGGAAGGAAGGAAGGAAGGAAGGAAGGAAGGAAGGCTGGAAGGAAGGGTGGGTGAGTGGAAGGGAAGAAGAAGAAAGTAAAAGAAAGAGGGAAGGGAAGGAGGAAAGAAAGGAAGATAGAAGGGAGACAGGATGAAAGAAAGAAAAAAAGGAAGGAAAAGATAATGAAGAAGGGAAGACAGGAGAGAGGAAGGAAAAAACCAACTGGTAATATTTTTCATCTTTCCATACACAGAAACTTCTTCTAAAAGTCCTTGTAGGACTTTCCTTGTAGGAATGAAAACTGGGAAAAAATTGGGATCTGAAATATCAAATCATACTTGAAGGGTTGAATTCACTCGATACTCCTTGATTTGATACATAGCTCAGAGACAAGAATGTTAATTCCACTTCTATCAACAAGATGACTGGTTCAGCTTGTTTTTCATGACTAGTCTGAGAGCTCTCGGGGGGCGGGGGGGAAGAGTAGAAGCTAAGTAAGCAGAAAAGTCCTGTATGATGGGTTTCTAGGGCAGTACACCTCTTAATTGAGGTCCTGGGACCAGTAGCATCAGCATCACCTGGGAACTTGTTAGAAATGCAAATTCTTGGGCCCCACTCCAGACCCGCAAATCAAAATCTCTGAGGGTGGGGACCAGGAATCTGAGTAATTGCCTTCCAAGTCATTCTTCTGCAGGCTAAATTTGAGAAGCGCTTTGAACAGTCTTCCCCCAAAAGACTTTAGCCTGAACTTGGGAAGGAACAGTAATTACCAAGCCCTCATTCAATGAAATAGCACTACCATTAAAGTATGTGAAAGAATATAAGACAAGGTGTAGAAGAACACATTATGATCAAATGAAAAAAGAGAAGAGAATAAACGAAAGCACATGCAAACACATACATAAACACAAATCAACAGAGAAAAACTGAATCATTAAATTCCAAGAAGAAAAATTAATACCAGAACTATGTGGGGAGAGAAATCAAGTCACCTGATGAGAACACAGGCTTTCTGTCTCTGATACCTCAGTCTAGAAACTAGAGAGGGTTTCAATTGGAAAATAAAAAATGGAATTTTATTTTTTATTTTTTTGAAAGATTTTATTTATTTATTCATGAGAGACACAGGGAGAGAGGCAGAGACACAGGCAGAGGGAGAAGCAGGCTCCCTGCAAGGAGCCCGATGCGGGACTCGATCCCAGGACACCGGGATCACGACCTGAACCAAAGGCAGACTCTCAACCACTGAACCACCCAAAATGCCCGAAAATGGAATTTTAAACCACAGATTTATGGTCCTATCTTAGAGACTCCTTTCGGCTTCACCCACAAGGTGAGAGAGTTCCTCCAGGTAGTATCATATCCCCCGAACACTGACACACATAAGAAGCAGACTTTGGTAATAGAGGAAACTGATCTTTCAAGTATACCGATGCCCTCCTCTCCATGCCCCCACCCCCCGCATCCATCAAGGAAGATTAAATAGTAAGCCTGATAGTTACGAAAAATAGGCTGACAGCTATCTCAGAAACCAAAGGCTCTCTTGTCCCTTCATCATCTTCCTTGAGAGAAACAGAGATGGAGCTGGCCCAGGGCAGATTGTTGTGGAGCAGCTTCTTCGCACACCTCACAGCATCTTCGCCAGTCAGTTCATTGGGGCCATGGTGCCATGTGCACTCATGCTTGCATGTGAGTGTGTGCTGTGTACGTGTGTGTGAAGGCCAAGGGTCATCATTTGCAGGTTAAGTGCTGAAATCAAACTCCAGAGTGAGATGACAAGTCGGTTTTATGGTTTGGCCCCCAAAGACTGACTGTGGGCAGCAAAAATCAACAACCTTGTGCAGGACAGGTTTTGGGGGCCAAGGTTAACCCCTGCCATTTCCTGCTGAGGCAAGCACGAGAGCGCACATTGTGTTTGGAACTCCTCTTGGTGGCATAAAGAACAGAGCTGCAGCAAAGCCACCTGGTAAAGTCACTCACCATTAGAGCTTGTTAGGCCCTCAGGAGGTCTCTGCATCATAAAAGGCCAGGCCCCCAGAATATCTTGTCCACACCACCTTAGGTCTCTTTCCTCCCCCCTTTCAGTCAAGGTTGGTGGCTGACCCACAGCAGTAATGCACCATTTCAATTCACAAGACCATCATCAGAGGATGGACCCCGCTTTTCTTCTGCTTGTACCTTTTTGTTTCCTCGCAGTGATCTGAGTATGTGCTCTTGATGATCAGGAGGTATGCGCAGCTGGAAGAGCGGCATACTTTCCTGCTGTTCTCTAAGGGGCCAGCATACTGTCCCTGGGGGCTGGCATGCACAGACCTAATATGAAACGCACTCATAGGAAATGGATCCAAACAAAGAACTGTGTTTCCCTATTACACGATGTTTCTGCCCAAGTACAGCATGTCAGTTTCCTTCACAGCTGGCGTGTGCACCTATTGTTACAGGAGAAGCAGTGGCCATTTATGATGTTTACAATTAGTCTGCAACTTTCATATTAAATCATCATTACCTTCCCCTTAACAATAATGGATTCAATTTCAAACTCTGTGTAAGGGCAAGAGAATGGTGGTAACCCAAACCTGACCCTCACTACAAGGACAGGTGAATGAGTGTTGTCTTGAAGCTAGAAAGAATCAGGATGAATTTGAAAAACCCATCAACTTTGCTGACTTCAGAGAAAAAGAAAATTCAGAAGAAACCAAAGATTTAATGAATTCTGTGTCTCTGTTTCAATAAAGACAAGGAGTTTTATCTATGAAGTTAAAGTCTCTCTAAACCTAGCAAGTAACTTATGCTGGCAGATATGCAAACAGCCAAGAGAAAAAAGATAATGACTTGAGAAAATTTTGCTTTCATGCAGAAAGAGGGAGAAGTGATTGCAATGACATGGAAACTGGGTTCCATGGAAGCTGGCAGGCTGAGTGGAAAAGAAAAAGAATAGTTACGGGGTGATCTTTATCCCAGTCAGTATATTAATTAAGAAAGAAAGAAAAAAAACCATTGAGCTTCCAGCAAAAACAATACAAATAAGTCAAACAATCATGGTCTAATATAATGCTCCAGGAGCACAGGAGGATGTGTTAGGAGACTGGCCACTGGGAATGGAGGATGAGGAGGAATTAAGCAATTCTAGAAGGCTTTACTGACAAGGCAGCATTTGACTGGGGTTTGGATGCCAGAGAGAGACATAGCAAAGGCAAGAGATATCAGACCCTTGAAGGAAGGGCCATGTTTTCATCTTTCACACCCCAACAGTATTCTCTCCCCCACATATGGTTCAGCCTATAGCAAAAACTCAGTTGGTGCTTGATGAATGAGTGTTGAAAAACATTCAGACAGAGAAAATAGCACTGAAGAAGGCAAGGAGCTGCCAAAGTGGTTGGCATGTTCAAGGCCTGGCAAGTAACAGAGAATGGCTAAGGGCAAGGTTTGTGGAGAAAGAGAGAAGGGGGGCGGGGAGAGTAAGCTAAGGTCAGATTATGAAAAGGCTTTGTAGGTAGTGCCAAGAAAAATGACTTTTTCCTCTGGAATCCAGCATTTCTCAGGATGTGTGTGGGGAACATGAGTTCCACAGAATATTAATGTAAGAATATAAATGGGAAGGAGAAGGGACAAGGAGGAGAAAAGGAGCAGGAGATATAACTCCGCATTTAAATAAGTTTAGGACATATTTGCTTAAACAAAGTTATCCAGGCATTTTATGGGAAGATTTCTCAGTTTTTAATAAAATAATATTGTATCTCCAAGTCAGTGGGGGCAGTACTAGATGGTAGAACTATACCTGTTTGTAATTATGCATTTGTTTGAGCAATTATTTACCTCTACTTCCCCAACTAGATTATCAGCTCCAACAGGACAAGGACTAAGTCTGTCTTTGCTCACCGTTTTATCTATTGTGAATAACAGGATGTCTAACACATAGTAGACACTCAAGAAAATTGTTGAATGAATAAATGATAGTTTGGCTGGGTATAGAATTCTAGGTTCAAAGTAAATTTCCCTGAGTTTTTGTTTTGTATGGTTTTTTTTTTTTTTGACAATTGTACTTTGTTTTCTAGTAACTAGTGTTGTTGATGAGAAGCTTGAGGCCATTATGAATCCTATTCTTTTATTTTTTTTATTCTTAAAGGTAACCAGAACCTTTTTTCCTTCCTTTCACAACTTACACAAATTTTCTCTATTTTTATAGATAAGGTATATGTCATAATAGCCATGTTACTCTATACATAGCATATTTTGACATAATCATAAGAATGAGAAACACTATTGACAGAGAAGGAAGAACCTCAGTAATCTCAATTCACGTAAATGCAGTTCTCTTGCCCTAATGCCATTCCTTTTCTTTGGAATTACTGACTTGAAGGTTGGAGCATGGCTGAGGAACCTGAGGAAAAACCCATTTGCTCCTGGTGTCTTGGGAAGCAGTTTTCCCTACTTTTTCTCCTCTGTTCTGATCATATCTTCCAGGAAATCCTCAAAATTTTGGATTCAATCATGGTACCATTTGTCATTTCCCAGTGCTGTTATAGTTTTACTCGTGTGTGTGTGTGTGTGTGTGTGTGTGTGTGTGTGTTTTATTTTATTCATATGTATGGGTTATTTCAAGGAAGTCAGGTACATGCACTTGGTTTGCCATCTTGAACTACTGCATTTACATTTTTATTTATTTATTTATTGATTTTTAAAGATTTTCTTTATTTATTCATGAGAGACACAGAGAGGCAAAGACACAGACAGAGGGAGAAGCAGGCTCCCTGCAGGGAGCTTGATGTGGGACTTGATTCCTGGACCAGGATCACAACCTAAGATGAAGGCAGATGCTCAACCACTGAACCACCCAGACATCCTTTTTTTAATTTAATTTTATTTTCATTTTAAACTCATTTATTAGAGACATCAAAATTATAATGAAATTTAGTTCAATTTGATCTAATCCATATTGAAATAGATTTTTTATATGTGTAAATTAAGAGGCAGCCTAAAGACTAAGAAAAATGCAGAATTTGCTGTCTCAAAATGATGTGTATTTATAACCTGGTTAGTAGCTCTTTCTGCCAAAGGATACCATGAGGGTCAACAATAAAATGTTGGTCCAAGGCTCTAGGCTCTTTGCATGCAAGTCATATCTGGCTACAGGACAGTGTCACAGCATACTGAAAGAAGAATAAAACAGCTTCGGAAATGGTTTAGGAAAAGCATTCTGTAGCTGACACCTTAAACTTCCTCTTAGTGGAAAAAGTGCCTTGTTGCCTCATTTGGAGCCCGGTTTACCCTCTTTGGCTTAAAATATCCAACATCCTATCAGGCATTTAGCTCTGAACACCATTTCCATCTTCTGAAGCACCACAGGAACCGACTCCAGCTGCTAAGGGGACTTTCCAGATACTAAATAATTGCCTGCAAAGGCTTTCCTCATGCGTGTCTAATAAACAGGAAAAATCCTGTCCGCCCAGTACACTTATTGAGGAGATTGTTTAAAACATTGACTCTCTTGCACGTTTGTGAAAGGAATGAGTCAGTAGGTCAGTGTTCCGAGGCAGATAACCAAATAAAATGTTCATTCTTGTTTTGGAGGTCCCTCGACATGAAGACTTATTATAAATTACGACATATATATTATATTTAGTGCAATGACTTAAAGTTTAGAGAGCTAGCCAATAGAGGGACTATAGAGAAAGCATTCATTTACTGCAAATAGTCTAGAGCATAGCTTAGTGCTATGGAGTTGTTGGTTTATTTCTTCCCCCTACAACAGGAGGCTGTTATCTCTACCCATGTTTGTTTCCAGTTGTGTAGCAGCTGTCAGCCCTTCTCTTATCCCCCTCCCCAAAGTAGAGACTCAACATAGCCTTGCCATCACCCCTTACTTTAATCAGTTCGGAGTCTGAGAAAGCCAGGCTGCATCCTCCTGGGAACTCCATGAACTGCTGGTGGGCTACTTGGCCAGACCTCAGCGAGCTGTCTATTTGATAGTGTCTCTCACGTTTCTGTGTGCATGAGTGCAGACGTGCTTTGTTCAAGGATGCCTGAGCTTCCCAGTGCAGCTGCAAGGACTGCCTTCTCTTGCAATGAAGATAATTGCTGCATGCACAGAACAGAAACTCTCGCCTCCTCCACCAGTGTTAAGCATCCCTAACCTGTATGAAACTGCAAACAAAAGTCAACCTAATAAAGAAGTCTTCAAAACAAAACAAACACCCAAATCAGTTTATGGGCAGAGGTAGCTAGGAGCTATGGTTTTGACCAATAATTCTCTTTCTTTCTGGATTCACACAACCACAGAGTTAGTCATGAAATGAATTTTACTCCTTGACTTTGGACATTTTACCCTTATTCTTCAGGAAACAAAAGTCTGGGGCACACACAGGAGAAATGGCTCCAAAAAGCAATTAAAAACTCATCCTATCCTTTGTCTGGAGCCATAATTATCCCTGGTGTGCAAGCCAGGCTCCACCCTCATCAGTGCATTTATTTATATTGCATGCTCTGCATTAAGGAGGACAAAGGTGTGGAGTAAATGATGCTCACGGTCACTAATATACTGTTTACGCAAGAGTAACATAAGATAAACTATAATGTGCCTGCTCAGTGAGCAGATAAGAAATGGAACCAGCAGTTCATCATTTTGTTCAATCAGTGTTCTCTGTGTGCAAACAAAGAGATTTATACACACAATAAAGCAATAAAAACATCCTTCAGAATATTTCTATGAATGAGTTTATGACTGCACTCTAATGACCCATGCCGGCATATATCTAAGCAGCTGGCTTAAGATAGCTGATTGGTTCCACTACTTTACAAAGGAGACACAATGACTAGAATAGAGCTCTGGAACAATTTTTTTTTTTTTTAATTGTAGGCCAAGGGATAGGGAGGGGGTTGGTGAGAAGTAAAATTGCAGAGACAAAGGGGGTTGAACTCAGCATTAATGCCAATAGACAGAGTTGTCAAAGCAGGCTCTGGCTTGGTCTTTGAATTCCTTTTGACCTGACAGTTTATATTTAGAAACCAATTGTCCAGAGACATCCCCTTGGAACTTTGAATTGGTTACCTACTTCTCTACCTCCTGGCATGAGAAACTTTTTCACAAAACCACCACTATATGCTTAAGACCCTTTCTGTGTATGGCAGGTGTGAGTAATGGGGCTGGTACCTTACAGATGGGACAGGTGTGTTTTCAGAAGGAATTATGTGTGTTTGGGATCATAGCTGCAAAGAAACATATTCCATGCATCCCATCATTTGAAATTCTCTTGAAAAGCTCCTTTTCCTACTTTTCTTCCCTTCACAGTAAATAGTCTCATGTGTTGTCCAATGATTTGGTTGTCTTGCAATATTTTTCAAAAAAAGAAGATACTGAAAGAGGAGTTAAGATCTTCTTGGATGCGAATACAAAGGTGAGAAAACTGGTTTCTTATAATCAAGGAAGAACACATTATACAATGTGCCCCAAGAATAAAATGACAGTTTTCTCTCTAAACCTCCAGCATGAGTGGAAGCACGAGTGAGCAGGAAGGTCTGTCCTGTTTCTTCACTCCACGACTCCTTCTTTCAGAGGGAGTCCAGGAGCTTGAACTGACAACCATTAAAGTTATATGCAGTACAATCCAAGGCTGTGCCTGCTTAGCCTGTTTCAGACCCCACAATTTAGATTGTTCTTATACCATGCTACTATGAAAATCATCTGCACTCAGAATATTGCCTTTTTCATGACAAAGAAAGTAATTATTAGGTGCAAATAAATGAGATTCTTTTTTGGCTATTCAAAAGAAGGCTACCTGCAGTGGTATCACTCCAGAGCCTATACTAGGTTATCACCATACTGACTCTGGGACTGAGGAGTACTAAGTCAATGCTGGTACATTTCACGGTTTTAGGCACAGTATCTCAGTAGGAGTCTCTCCAACCTTCATCTCCATTTTTTTTTTAATTCAGTTGAACTACCTTAAAAAGATAAACTTATGTCCCATTAGGGTCCAGTTTTTGTTAGTAATGCCCTAATGGTTATTATTAGAATTGTCATGATATTTTTATATGACCAACCCAGAGAGGGGCACATCTGGGCTGAATTTTAGACAAGTAACTAAACATACCCCCATTTCTTTTCTCCTTTAATCAATAGAAATATTATCCCATAGGCTCAGCTTCCTACATTTAAAAAACGTTTTAGAATGTGTTAATAAATTGTCAGCCTTGATGGAGATTAATTAAGCCATGTCTGTTATTGCTGTTACAGTCTTCACACCCAACTCAGTTAACTGAGGACACTGAGAGCTCCTCAAGGTCTCAGTGAATACAAGCAAAAACTCCTATTCATTAATTTGTAAATGCGACACATTAGGAAAGCTAAACTCACATGTATCATGACTAAGAGAAATGTTAAATTTCATTTTATTCATTTTATTTAAAGACTTTTTGGTGTTACTTTATAGACAGGTAAAAATTTAAAGAGTAACATGATAAAAACCTAAATACCCACCTCTCAAACTAAGAAATAAAGTATTACAAATAGAGTTGGGTGAGTTAGTGGTCCCCTATAGCCCCCTTTGGGTCCTGGTCACTCCCTTTCCCCAGCCATAGAAGTCACAGTGCCTTGAATTTGGTGATTATCATTTCTTTGCCTGTCTTTATACTTTTGCTACATAACGTGTATGTACTTTTGAACCTCACTTTTTAGCCACTGTGATAACATGCTTGATTATATTGAAGGTATTAAATACAGTATTTCTCTTCTTAAAAAAAAAACTTTATTTATTTATTTATTTATTTATTTATTTATTTATTTATCACAAACAGGGGAAAAGCAGAGGGAGAGAGAGAATCCCAAGCAGACTCCCCGCTTAATTCAGAGCCCCACCTGAGATCATGACCTGAGCGGAAACCAAGGGTGAGACGCTCAATGGACTGAGCCACCCAGGTGACCCAGTAATTCCTTAGTTTGTAGAAATATTGCTCATTTGGCACTCCAATGTCTCTAAACCATTTGCAATCTCATCCCTGGTGACCCCATTTGCCAAATATAAAAATGAAGTACAGCAAAGACAAATGAACTATCCAGGGTCAAGCATCATCTCAGTAGCACAAAACACCACATGGAGGGCCACCACCCCTGCCTCCCACTAGCCTACAATGCTGTTGTGCTCTAGGGCTTCATAATATATTTATAAGTGCTCCACAATATGTAATAAATCATTATGTATTGATTTAAACAGTGCCATTTGCAAGCCTCAAAGCGCTTTACTGTATTACATACATAAAGGAATCAAATCACTCCAGCAGCCACTGACAGGCAGCAGTTAGAAGGCCTGGATGTTAGAGCGGTGTCAGCAAAACTCCATAGCAAGCTGAGAACCCAAAGTGAGTGAGTCACATCCACTCCTATAAGCAGCAAGCCTTGGCTAATTGCTGAGGGAATATGGACTATAGTATATCTTAGATTTTTAACTGTTTGGGTAGAAAGAGAACCTTTTATTTGTATAAATCAATATGTTCAGTAGAGGTCTGTTGTGTTGGAAACTTCACAGGTGTAATGTGTATCAGCTACTGGAAACAAAAGGTTTAAATGATGCAGTAAAGGCAAGGAAATGGAAAAAATCCACAGGCTCCTACATGCAGCCTCAAGTGACAGGCACCTGCCAGTCTCATTAAGATGTCTTTGGAGCCGAAAGAAATCAAATGGTCAGGGCCTGAGATTTAAAAACTCACTCTAAAGGCTGAGATGTATTAAAGCCAGTTGCACCAGCTTTGTGAGAGCCAATTGTTATATTTAGGAATCCTGTAAGCCATTCTTCAACTGTTGGGAGGTTGAAATGGATGGGGGTGGGAGCACAGAAATTGGTAAACCCTACAAATTGGGACTTTTCCCTGCAGAAAGTGGTTTGCCACCATGGCTTCTACAAATCTTTTGGATGGTGGAGTTGGCACTTGAGCCTTATTTTACCAGATTCTGAAAAGAGTCTTTTGACTAGCTTACAGATTCATTCACAGATAGTTGTTAGGGAAAAACATCTTCGTACCTAGGTGGCAAAAAATGTAAGGTGATGTCTACTGTGTTCTCATGGATGAATGGAAAACTCTTATTTTCCCAATGTTTAAATCAGGAAATGGCTATCATGGAAATAGCTACTTCTAAAGAAATAAAATAAATGTACAATGAATGTGTTCACCCACATTCAGTCAGCCTCAATAAAACACTACTTGCCTTCATGCTGGAAATCTGAAAGGGCATGCCATGTCAACGCATTGACAAGTTACAGAATTACTTCTGTTCCTGAGGAAAATCACCCTCACCTCAAGATCCCATCAACCTAAAGTGCCTCAAAGGGGAAAACGGCACATGTTCATAGATGTTTAGTGAAAACGCCCACTTGTACTTTTCAAATGGTAACTCTAATTTAATTATTCATGGGTGGCTCTTCTAGAATAGAGGTTGCTGTTAAAGTAGTAACTTCACATCTTTTGATTACAAGAAACATTTTCTAGTCCATGTTAACATTTAGCATGGAAATTATCCAAGGTAATTACTCTTGCTCCCTGCCAAATGAAACACGTTGGGTTACTGATTTTCCTGATCTTAGTTTCTTTCTAATTTTAGTGGCTTCCTAATTTTTGTTTCACTCCTGTCTGGGTGTATGGGGCTCAATGCTATGCCAAGTCTCATTGAAAAGGATTTTCATAGATAGAAGAAGCAAGACTGAATTTGGAATATCTGTCACCACAATTTTTTCACTTCTCAGGCATGTGTGCAAAGGCACCTGGACATCCATCATCTTTCATTAAATCAGATTTTCCCTGTTTTTACAAGACAGGCTGCAGTGGAACTACATATTTGGGTGGAATCACAGGAATCCACTATGATCAACCCGTTAGCAAGGAACACCTAAGCCTAAGAGAGTGCATTGCCAGGCAGATGTGTGTAGGTGGATGGTTATATAATAATAGTTTAATGAGCATCTAAGCTGTGTACAAAGCGTCTTGTATGCATTCTCTCCAACCCTGACAACATTATTGCAAGATATTATTACTCTCATTTTATAAATGGGGGCTTTCGGGCTCAAAGAAAGCAAGGAGACCACACAAAAAGTATAGGAGACAGAATTCAGGCTATCCTCTTTTCACTATGCCACCTGTCTCAATACACTGCTATCTTAAGTAGACACGGAATGGCACTCTCCCTTTCCTATCTGCTTTCCGTAAGTAGTCACGTTTCCGACATTTATAAAATTAGAACCATTAAGAGTTTAGGTTATTAGAATAAATTTCTTTAAAACCATAATGTGAAAACATTTCCATTATAGCTTTAAAGCAATTTGAAAATGGGAGCTTTCAAGGAGCAAAACTGTGAATTATGAAATGCTATCTATTTGTCCTAATTGTAATAACTACAAGCGATATTAGGAAAGTTGTTATTAATATATTAGATATGAAAAATTAACATCAAATTTACTATATGTTTGCAATATGTTTACCTTTAAGCTAAACTTGTTTATTAATTATTTTGGAAGTAAGATATTACTCCACAGACAAAATACATACTTTGGTTATTTTTACCAATTTGCCTAATAATAACGTCAATGTCTTTCACTGTAACCACAAAAAGTAAGTAGGTAGGTTTATTCTATTTTATAAACAAGGAAAAAAAAAAAAAAAACAAGGAGCTGAGGCTCAGATAAACACAGGCATATCTCATTTTATCGCGCTTCTTTTTATTGCTCTCCACAGATGCAGTTTTGTGGTTGTTTTTTTTGTTTTGTTTTGTTTTGTTTTTTTTACAAATTAAAGGTTTGTGGCAACTCTGCATCAAGCAAACCTTTGGGCACCATCTTCCCAACAGCATTTGTTCACTTCATGTTTCTGTGTCACATTTTGGTAATTCTTGCAATATTTCAAACTTTTTTATTATTATTACATTGGTTTTGGTGATCTGTGATCAGTGATCCTTGATGTTACTATTATAATTTTTTGGGGGGGTGCTATGAACTGCTCCCATATAAAACAGAAGAGTTTAATAATGAGTGTGTCTTGATCACACTGCATTGACTGGCCATTCCATGTCTCTCTCCCTCTCCTTGGACCTTCCTACTCACTAAGACACAACAATATTGAAATTAGGCCAATTAATAACCCTACAATGGCCTCTAAGTGTTCAGGTGAAAGGAAGAAACTCACACCTCTCACTTTAAATCAAAAGCTAGAAATGATTAAGCTTAGTGAGGAAGGCATGTCAAAAGCCAAGACAGGCTAGAAACTAGATCTCTTACACTAAACAATTAGCCAAACAGTGAATGAAAGGAAAAGTTCTTGAAGGAAGTTAAAAGTGCTACTCCAGTGAACACACAAATGATAAGAAGGTGAAACACTCTTATTGTTGACCTGGACAAAGTCTGAATGGTCTGGATAGAAGATCAAATCAGCCATAATATTCCCTTAAGTTAAAGCCCAACCCAGAGCAAGGCCCTAACTGTCCTCAATTCTATGAAGGCTGAGAGAGGTGAGGGAAGTTAAAGCCCAACCCAGAGCAAGGCCCTAACTGTCCTCAATTCTATGAAGGCTGAGAGAGGTGAGGGAGCTGCATAAGAAAAGTCTGAAACTAGTAGAAGTTGGTTCATGAGATTTAAGGAGAGAAGACATCTCCATAACATAGAAGTGCAAGGTGAGGGATCCCTGGGTGGCGCAGCGGTTTAGCGCCTGCCTTTGGCCCAGGGCGCGATCCTGGAGACCCGGGATCGAATTCCACGTCGGGCTCCCGGTGCATGGAGCCTGCTTCTCCCTCTGCCTATGTCTCTGCCTCTCTCTCTCTCTCTGACTATCATAAATAAATAAAAATTAAAAAGAAAAAAAAAAAGTGCAAGGTGAAGCAGCAAGTGCTGATACAGAACCTGCAGGAAGTTACCCAGAAGATCTGGCTGAGATTATTAATGAAGGTGGTTACACTAAACAACAGATTTTCAAAGTAGATGAAACAGCCTCATGTTGGAAGAAAATGTCAGCTGGGACTTTAATAGATAGAGAGGAGAAGTCAGTGCCTGGCTTCAAAGCTCTGACTCTCTTAGGGGCTACTCTAGTTGGTGACTTTAAGCTGAAGCCAATGCTCAGTTCCCATTCCAAACATCCCAGAGCCCTTAACAATTATGTTAAACTTAATCTGCTGCACTCTGTAAATGGAACAGCAAAGACTGGCTGACACATCTATTTATAATATTGTTAATTGAATATTTTAAGACCACTGTTGAGAATTACTGCTCAGAAAAAAAAGGTTCCTTTCAAAATATTACTGCTCATGAACAGTGCACCTGGTCACCCAAGAGCTCTGATGGAGATGGACAACGAGATTAATGTTGTTTTCATGTCTGCTAACACAACATCCATACTTTACCCCATGGATCAAGGAGTAATTTCAACTTTCAAGTCTCATTATTTAAGAAATACATTTTGTAAGACTACAGCTACCAAAGAGAGTGATTTCTCTGATGGATCTGGACAAAGTAAATGGAAAACATGGAGAAAAGATTCACCACTCTAGATGTCATTAAGAGCATTCATGATTCATGGGAAGGGGTCCAAATTTCAAAATCAGCAGGAATTTGAAAGAAGTTGATTCCAGCCCTCATGGATGACTTGGAGTTTAAGACTTCAGTGGAAGAAGTAACTACAGATGTGGTGGAAATAGCAAGACAACAACTAGAAGTGGAGCCCAGAGATGGGACTAAACTGCTGCCATCTCATAATCAAACTTGAACAGATGAAAAGTTGCTTCCTATGGATGACCAAAGAAAGTGATTTCTTGATGTGGAATCAAGGGGACATCACCACTTGACATGGTGATGATGCTGTGAAGATTGTTGGAATGACAACAAAGGATTTAGAATAGGACATAAACTTAGCTGATAAAGCAGAAGGATGGTTTGAGAGGACTGATTCCAATTTTGAAAGAAGCCCTGCTGTGGGTAAAATACTGTCAAGCAGCATCGCATTCTACAGAGAAATCATTCGTGAAATGAAGAGTCAATAGATGTGTCAAACTCCACTGCTGTCTTATTTTAAGAAATTGCCACAGCCACCCAACCTTCAGCAACCACCTCCTAACAGTCAGCAGCCATCAACATGGAGGCGAGAAACCCCACCAGCAAAAAGATTACAACATGCTAAAAGCTCAGACAATGGTTAGCCTTTTTTATCATAAAGTATTTTTTAATTAAAGTATGTAGCACTGTTAAAAAACATAATGCTAACATAATTGCACACTTAACAGACTACAATATAGTGTAAACATACCTTTGATATGCACTGGGAAGCCAGAAAATTTATTTGACTTACTACACTTCAATATTCACTTCATTCTGGTGGTCTGGCATCAAACGTGCAGTATCTCTGAGGTATGCCTCTATAAAGTAGCAGAGCTAGAAGTGCAATGCAGCTCTGAGGACTCCCATCTAGTACTTTCTCTGCCATAGGACACAGAACAGTAAGCTTATAAGATAATGGTGAAAGCCCAAGAGAGAGGTGTAGCACTTCTGATAAGAGAATAACGAATTCTGGCTCAAAATGTAACTGGCATAGTTCACAATGCCAACAGTACCTTCCAACAGTTCTGACGGCAGGAAACAAAGTTAAGCAAAATGTTATGTCTGGCCCAGGTTGGTCCTCAGTGCTAGTGGATGAAACAGGACCAGAAAAAGTTGAAACAGAAGTAGAAAGGCCCAGAGGTCTTCCTAAGCCTGTGTTGCAAGTTCATGTAGGGCTTGTACTCTATGTTGCTACACAAATGCTGCCATGACATTAATAAAGCATCTTGTGAGGCTACTTTTTGAATGTATGCACTGAAAAACACTCTTTTCCTCCATTTGCCCCTGCCCAAGAATGCAGTTAGGGTCCTTTGTGTGATTTTTAGCATAGCCTCCGCCACATTCTAAAGAGACAGCAACAGTAGTATTCTTCTAAATCAGCCTCGAGTCGCCACTGTGATTTTTAATAAAATGTACCTGGCTTATGCTAAAGTATATTTGTTAAAACATATATTTGTTTTACAGGTTAATTTGCCAGGAGGTGCAAACCTGCTTTTCCTACTAATTAAAATTTAAAAAAAAATAGTAAAAGCAAAATCATGTCCTCCAGCAATGAACTGTCTTTATATTCCCATTCTCCCTTTTACCACCACTGCCAGCTCTGGATTACTGCCACTACTGAAAATAACCTGCAAAAGGGGTTTTGTTCCCATTCAGCACAGTACTTTGTTTTCCAGACCTCAGACCCCTGCCATCTTTATGTGAATCCAGTAAACACAGAAAACTTCAGTCCAATATGCCAACATCCAATAATCAAAGGTGATTAAAATCACCATTTGTTTTCTCTTTTTCAAGAAAGATAATTGAATTTGAGATCTAAAGAGCCATCTGCTACCAAAGGTGTTTTCTAGTCTAGGTGAATGCACACTTAGTTTGGATATTCTTTTTCTTTGTTATTAAGGAATAGATGTTCTAGAAATTTCTGATTTACTTGATATTATTGAACAAAACAACCTTCTGATGATTTGTTTCCAACTAACCTTAACATTAATTTCTTATGGAAAAAAAAATATGCTACGCTAATTCTCCAGAGCCTGGTGTTTTGATGTTTCAGCGTTCCACTTGGAGGATTTGAGACAACCTGGATCTACATGATTGAAACAACGTAATTGTGGCTTGGCAGAAGCAATCAGTTCAGGCAGCTAAATGATGTGTATATGGAAATGG
Source organism: Vulpes lagopus (assembly GCF_018345385.1). Lineage (NCBI taxonomy): Eukaryota > Metazoa > Chordata > Mammalia > Carnivora > Canidae > Vulpes > Vulpes lagopus. The sequence goes on along the minus strand of NC_054836.1, from coordinate 41,495,966 downwards.
CCACACAATTGATTTGACCAAGGCAATCAATACTCCTTATGAAGACAGCAAAAAACGAGCAGATCATCTAGGCTATGGTCCCACTCAGTGGCTGCAGGAAAACAGAATTTGCAAAGAGTGTGTATAACAGAAAATCTTGCTCCAGAGAATCTGGGTTTGTAGGTGTATGTGAGGTGCCCAAGTCAGCACGTGGCTGAAAGAAGGTATTTAACAAATATTACTTTTCTCCACTCTATTTTGCTCATAGAAGTTTTCTAGTATTTCACTGGATTATGCACTTTTAGTACAACCACCATATAACCACAAATATTGGGGAGGGGGCAATTAGTACGTACACAACTCAGCTGATGGAGTAGGTATAAATGGGAGCCAAAGAAAGTTACCTACTGGGGACACCTGGGTGGCTCAGCGGTTGAGCATCTGCTTTTGGCTCAAGGAGGGATTTCAGCGTCCAGGAATCGAGTCCCACATCAGCCTCCTTTGTGGGGAACCTGCTTCTCCTTCTGCCTATCTCTGCCTCTCTTTATCTCTCTTTGTCTCTCATGAGTAAATAAATAAAATCTTAAAAAAAAAAAAGAAAGTTACATACTGGCTTTGCAGATTTTGTGTGACATAGCCATCAATCAGCATGTTTTAAACAAGAATGGTTTTCAATTAATAGAACTTCTGTTACACCTTACTGTTCTTGGTATTTTCCGATTTTCTAGTAATTAGCTGGCTAATTAGCTCATTACGTAAGACTATTATAATTCTGATATTCATATACAGCAATAAGGCAAAGGTAGGTAATCTGTTACACAACTCTACCTATCCACCATTCTATTTATCTAGCTACCCACTCATTCAACAAAGAACTGTTAATACCTTCTATTTGTAAGGCAGTATAGAAGATACAAGAGAAAATAACACATGGTTCATTTCTCAAAAAATTATACTTTATTGAGAGGATGATGGGGAAAAAGTCTCAAATGAAAAGGCAAAACCATCCTTCTTTGTCCAGGGTCAAATACATTCCAAGTGGGTTGAATACTCTCTGCTGGCTTAAAGGATGATCCACACATTGGGGCATGTGTCAGAGGTTGGCAAAATTTTTCTGTAAAGTGCAATTTTGGCCATTGATATGGCCATACGGTCTCTATTGCAACTCCTCTATGTTGTAGCAGTAGATAATATGTCGATGACGGCATGCCTATACTCCAATAAAACTTTATTTGTGGACACTAAAGTTTGAATTTCCTGTAAGTTTTATATGTTATTAAATGTCATGCTTCTTTTAATTTTTCCAATCACTTAAAAGTGTAAAAACTATTTTTAGCTCATGAGCCATATAAACACAGGTGGCAGGCTAAATTAGGCCCAAGGGCTGTAGTTTACCAACCCCTGTCTTAGTTTGAAGGAAGGCGTTTTGGGGGCTTTCTTTCTCTGGTAAATTTTGCTGGTAGCCAAGAATCACAGGAATTTCAATCACTTGCTTTGTGTATAGTTCACCTTTGGCCACATATGTGAAGTCACCCTTATAATCCATGCTTTCCAGGGAAAGCACTGTGGGCTCTCTGCACACCTACTGAACACCAGTCCCTTTTCCTCTCGTGGTTGGAACTGCCAGTAGTGTTCTGTTTAGACTCCCAAAGCACAGATACTTTATTGGTACATCAAAAGTATTCAAGGCACAACTTTAATTAGAGCAGAAGAAGAGAAGCTATAGAAAAATACAGGCTTCCTGTTTTGTTTCTTTTTTAAATAAAAAGGATTTCAAGTAAGTATATTATGGAAACTTATATTAATGTTTTAGTAACTCTTGATAGCCAAATATTTGATAGCACTTTTCCAAAGCTATCATCTTATTATTCCTTTCATACTTGATGAGGTTTAGCTTTGAGAGCAATGTGGCTGGTTCACTGCCCCCGTACTAGGGTTCTTGTTTGTGAGTGGAGTTGGGCACTCTTTCTAAGGTCTACAAATTTAAACCACATATTCTGGTGCTAATCTGTGGTCCCTTCTCAACATAAGGATCTTTGTGATCCTGATTATCTTTGCGCTTACCACTGAGAATGACAGTCTCTATATCCTCCATCCCATCCAAACCTAACCATCTTGTATTCAACATACTTTACATTAAAAATAACAAACTTCCAATGTGCTAGAGGAACCTCAAATATCCCTTCTGGTTCTATACTATGAAACTGTGATTTTCATAAGATATAGTATCTGCTAGCTATATGTGGCTACTTGTGTTTAGTTTTATTTTTTATAATTTTTAAAAAGACTGTGTATTTGAGAGAAAGAGAGTGAGAGAGAGAGAGAGAGAGAGAGAGAGAGTGAGCATTAGTGGGGGGGGGGTTGTAGAGGGAGAGGGAGAAGCAGATTCCCTGCTGAGCAGATAGCCTGATGTGGGGCTCAATCTGGAACTCCAAGATCATGACCTGAGCTGAAGGCAGACATTTAACCGATTGAGCCACCCAGGTGCTTCATGGCTATTTGTTTATAAATACAACCTGGATAAAATTAAGCAAAATTTAGTTTCTCAGTTGCAGTAGCCATATTTCAAGTGCTCAACAGCCACATTTCCATCATTCTGAAAGTGCTACTGGACCATGCTGATCTAGATGAAAGAGCAGGAAGACAGCAGTTATGATGGTCAATCACCTTGATTTATTTATATCAGCTAAGAATTATCCTGCCCAACTTAGTTCTTTATTTCTCCAGAATAAAATTAGTTTTCTCAATTACAAGTATGAACAATGTGTTACTATTAGAAAGTCCTGCCCTCTAATAATAGGCTAGGAAGCTTTTCTCTTTAAGCCTCTATCTCCATGTTCAGTGCCAAAAATTAGCAAAGTAATGTTAATGATACACCTATGGTCAACAAATGCCATTTCAGGGCGTTGTCTAGAAGAATCTACCTTTCTCTTTCTTGCGGAATTTCTGTTGAATAAGGACTTGGTGGAGCACATGATATGTAGGCCTGGTCAACTGAATGATCCACTTTGGCCTACGAGTCTGGGGCAAGTGAGGTCAAGAAAGAGCAGATTGGATCTTCTGTGTCACACTTGTGATGGTGTCTAGTAGTGGTGGTGGGGAGTGCCCAGTGGCAGCCGAAGTGACATTCTGGCCAGGCTGTTAGTGCTGCAAGCGTTAGAGGCCATCTGGAGCTCCTCTGATCTCTGCCTCCTTTATAATGTTGATCCCCTCCAGCCTCTGCTAATTCTGGACAACCAAATATCCTTTGAATATGTCCCCTTTTTCTGATTCAGGTAACAAAGTAATTTTTCTTCTTATCACCAAGAACCTACCGATACATCACTCATGATATCTCCTGTGTTATTTCCAAATCTGTTATCAACCATGTTGTGTTAATCCAGTTTTCATCCAAAGAAACAAACTCAGATGCAAAAGACTGTGCTATTGTTGCCACTGTTGTTGTACCAGGGGTTACTTTTTAGAAAATTTGCAATCACAATTAATTGCAAAATAAATAATGTAGAAGCCCACGTGGGGAAAAAAAATCTCACTTGTAAAAGGTTATTTCAGCCTGCAAAACAAAGATGGGGGAACATAAAGAAAACACATTTCAAATTTTTCCTGATACTTCCAACCTGCCCTTTGGGTTGTGTCAAAAACATTCTTCCCTCTCTGAAAGATTTCTTTCTTCTAAGTTTAAAAGCTTTGTTCTCTGTTATCCTTGGTTAATGCTATCGTGGTAACTGGCACTATCTCTCTTCAAAACACATGAAATAATCCTGGTCTGAAGGCACTCAGAGGATAGCCTTTTGCACTGTTAACACAGTTATACCCAAGTCTGTGCAAGTGGGGATGGCTTTGAAAGATAAAGTATGTAACATCTCACAGGGTTACTTCAAAATACTTCAGGAGATGACAGCATTGGGCCTCCATAGAAAGGTGTGACTGATGTTTCTCTTTTCCACTTCCTCTCAGTTTTCTTGGGATCTCTGGACTGAAATATTGCTCATGGAAAAATGAGGTTGGGAAGCTTTCTCCTTGTAGAAGGCATTTTGAGTTTTTCTAATTCCCTGGCAGAGATTTTCTCAAAACAGAAGCAGCCTCATTTGCTCATCAACTTATTTCTTGGTCTCTATCACCAAATGATTGGGTGCCACTTCAGTTCTCCCTCTGACCATTAAGAAAAATAAAAATCTTAAAACAATCATTACAAGAGTAAATATTCTCTCCTCCTTCCCCACCTCCTCCTCCCTCAGGAAGAAGGTAAAATCACCATCAACAGAACAACTATCATTTTCTGCTAACATCTAGAGAGATTACATTTTCGGCCATTTGTTCTCCCTTATGAAGATTCAAAGGTAATTAGGATTTTATCATGGTAGTAATTTTGATATCAAGAGATCCATAGCTTTCAAAGTAAGAAAACTATTCTCCTTTTTTTAAAGATTTTATTTATTTATTCATAGAGACACAGAGAGAGAGAGAGAGGCAGAGACACAGGCAGAGGGAGAAGCAGGCTCCATGCAGAGAGCCCGACATGGGACTCGATCCAGGGTCTCCAGGATCACGTACTGGGCTGCAAGGCGGCACTAAACCACTGCGCCACTGGGGCTGCCCAAGAAAATTATTCTTAATGCCACCCACCTCTCTATGGCTTCAATTCCTTTAGGCTTATGCTTTCTTACCCATTTAAAGGTTGAGACAAAACCTAATTTAGATGACTTAAAAGGGGCACAAATTGGGATATAAACAGAACTTGACCTGGATATTCCCATCTTGAAAGTGGCACCGGAGATCTTCCATCTAAAAAAACAGAGTTGGCTATGGACTTTTGGGAGAGTTTCTCCCATGTCCCTTCATGTGTCTGTGTTCTAATAAGCACAAACACTCCCTGAATTTGTCATGCTACACACAATGATCATCATTCACAGGAAGAGGAATCTACAAAAACTAGTACAATGTGGTACTGGTGGGACCGCAAAACTAACTAGTTTTTTTTTTTTTTTTAGATTTATTTATTTATTCATGAGAGACACACACACACACACAGAGGCAGAGACACAGGCAGAGGGAAAAGCAGGCTTCCCGCAGGGAGCCCAATGCAAGACTCAATCCCAGATCCCAGGATCACTCCCTGAGCCCAAGGCAGATGCTCAACCGCTGAGCCACCCAGGTGTCCCCTAACTAGATTTTTGGAAAAACAAAACAAAACAAAACTAATATTTAGGGTCAGTAGGCACTCTTAATCTTAGATAAACAATTTAAATGCAGATAGGGGCACTAGATTCTTTCTGGCTTTTTTTCTTTTTTCTTTTCTTTTTAACCATCACATATCTGCCAATAGAATTTGAGATGAGATCCTAATTTTGAATCTCTGGACACACTCCCATCCCTCCATCCAGGTTCATTTGCATATAATATCCTTTGTTCCCTAGTCTGCAGCAGGGTGGAATGTTGTAGGCCAGGAAGAAAGGCTCACATTTCTAGGTAGAGTTGGATTTCTGCCATAATGGAAATCAATTTGACAGTCTAGTCCCTTGCCCTCCAAAATAATAATCTGGAATTCCCACTGGTAAACTGTAAACACTTTTTCTGATGCTATTCTGGAAAGCATGAAGGAAAGGCATTCATGAAGATGATTGGGCATCCATCAGCCCAAGGAGTGTGAGTATGTGCATACACGTGGGTTATCTACCATCAATACACTCATCCCAACATAATGTATTGCAATATTTATATTTATACGGACTTCCTTCTTATAGGCATTTGCCTCTAGCTCAACATAGTGATGAGGATGATAATGGTAAAAGCTGATACCTCTTGAATCTTGTTAGGCACTTTTCAGCCTCCTTACTTGTATTACTTCATCTGGTGTCCCAACACCTATGGAAATACATATATATACACACATATATATATTTTTTTATCCCATTACAAATCAACAAACACAGAAAGGACTTAACTTTTATAAGGTCATTACAGTTCCATTCAAGTTAGAGAGGATGTGTGTTTGAGCATTTTGTATATGTGTGTGTGTAGGGAGTGGCTGAAGGTCACTATGGGAACAGGGTGGACAGTCCCAGTGCATAGAGAATGAAAGATTCCACTCCAGTCACTTTGGAATGGAACAGAAGCACGAAATACACAAAACACCTAGAAATTCAACCCATACACTCCAGCCCTTTTAGTGACATTGGACAAATATGCCCTAAAATTAGCTGGAAGATTCCTTTGGGGATTAGCAAGTGTTTTTAGAAATTTCTAAGAAAGCTGGTTCCAAGGGCTAATCTGTAGCTTCTGGCTTCTTAGATATGCTTGCTTTATTACATACATTGAGACAAAAAATTCATAAAGTATGAGAGTTCAAAGCAGTTGCTACTGTAAACCTCCAGAACCTGACAATTGAGAGTTGAAACTTGAGAAAACAGGCTTGCTTATAAGGTGTCCAGCCATGCCAGGATGTGTGTGTGTGTGTGTGTGTGTGTGTGTGTGTGTGTGTCTGTCTGGGTAAGAAGGAAGTCGATCCTTCAAAAGTAGTGTACCAACATGAAAAATAAGGGTTAAAATCTATTCTTTTTTCTTTCTGGCAAATGTTGAATAAGATCTGTGTATACTCTGGGCCAAGGTTAGGGCATGACTGTTTTCATCCACTTCAAGAAAAATGCTAGTTATTATATACACACATTTCCATCTGTTCCTACCTCTATTCTGTTTGCATACAAAAACTCACAAAGGACAGTTTAGTCAGCTAGAGCTACAAATCCCTTTCTTAAGAAAATTGGGATGAAGCTAATATATGAGCCACCAATTAGAACATTTTCAGTGGAAGGAGTGAAGTTCCTTCAGCTGAGGTGCACATAGGGCCCTAATAAGTACTGTCCTATCTTTTACCAGCATGTCTACTCATTGACAAATATTAACAGGCTGATTGGCAGATCATATTAAAGCACTTACACAGAGAAAAGGCCTTTGTATGTGAAATAGCAAAATAAAGTTCAGCTTGAACTATTTAAAAAAAATGAAGTTAGTAAATGCATGATTCTGTTGCACTAAATAGTTATGTTAGTATTAGTAACAGCTTCTCACTTTCTGCAGTTTTAATTATGTCTCTTGGGACTGGGAGAAGGGTGAGGGCGGGGGATATAGATTTTAACAGCTTATTTGGTTGCTGTCCCTACCTTTACTGCTGCTGAACTGAAAAATCTCCACAGGCTAAAATTCTTTACATTGCAAATAAAATAGTTTTTCCCTGGTTTTTATCAGCCTAGGTCCCACAAGGAACCGACAGCCGGTTTATGTCAATGAACAAGACTTATTGTTTTCAGATTTATTTTTTTATAGCCAAAAAAAATTTGGTGTTAAGCTTAAAACAAAGGCAACAAAGAACAATGAAGACTCTAATTTGGGGTTCCAACACAATTGCTGGGTTGAATAAAGGCCATCTTACACCCAGCTATTTGTGGGAGAACTCATTAATTTTGGTGCTCCTCTTGAACTTGCCTCCCAGTATGGCATGCACACACACGAACACATATATACATACACATGTACACACACGCTTTTCTTTTTACCCAATGGGCAGATGTGTTGCTGTGTGTGCATTTCTGGTTCCCATGATCCATCCATAAAAACTAATGAGAGAGGGAGTGGAGGTCAGAGAAGAAAAGAATAAGAACAAAAGAAATCCTGAAGGACTTAGGATATTTTATTTGGGACAAGAACAAGGACACGACAATACTCCTTGCTAAGCTGGATTTATGAAATCTTTTCTTATTTTAGTATAAATCACCATTTCCTTTCTCCTAGAGAAAAGGATGTAGCTAGAAATGTAGGAGACCCAAAGTGCCTTTTTCTTTCCAGAAAAAGATGTGGCTACTCCTCTACCCTTCCTTGCCTGAGGATAAGTCCCTCTGGCAGAATGGAAAGAGATGGGTTGGGAATCAAGAGATCTGCGTGCTGGCCCGGCTCGTCACAAATCTGCTAGGTAAATTTTGGCAAATCACTAAGCTCCTTTAGTCCCAGTTTCTTTATCTGAATAAGGCAACTTTCCAAGAGGACTATCTGGGTCCAATATTCTTGATTCCATGCTTTCTTCTTTGAAATTTTAGACCCATTTTCCACAACCCAAAGATGGTTCCTCTAGTCATCAACCAATGGACGATTTGTCATGGTCTTTCACAACCAACTTCTGGAATGTTCCCATAGAACTTATTAACTGTCAGGTTCTGGGTTCTATGGAAATCACCTGGGACAGATAATCTCCTCCAGGATATTAACTAACATTAACCCGAGGTTGTCAGCAATCAGGGAACAGTGCACTCCCACTAGGGATACTTACAGGCCAGAATGAGCTTTCTCTAATAATGAAATTTCTCCACTTGAGGTGGTGAAAGAGATGCTTTTCAGAATGACACTCATTAACCATTTGGAGAAAGCCAACATTCTGAAAGGAACCCTAGTTATGCCAAAGATTTAGAACTGGGACAAACATCAAAATGTGTTTGAAAATAAAACTTGATTTTAAAGTATTGTCAATGAGGCTCCAAGGGAAACCAGAACAAGATATTAAAACTTCTCAAAAAAAAAAAAAACGAAACAACAAAAAAACAAACAAAAACTCCTCCTCAGGGCTACCCTGCTATAGTGACCAATGAACTGAAGATTAAGAAATAATATTCTCTCAGTACCCTGGGAAAGAGGGTCTTGCTCTGGAGAGGAGGCAGGAATTACCAGCTTGAAGAGGGGAGACATGAGTTTCATGCATTTACAGGAGGTATATAATTTTGAAATGCTGTCCTGTCACATTCCCAATTTCAAGGCTCATTCTCTTCCAGAATGTGGCCAGCTCATATTTATTTTGTAATCTCTTTTAATTATGGAGCTTACTGTATGAAAGTTATTTCCATACTTCTTCCTTATGACACCATAAAATTTAAAAATGCTCCTAATCTAATTTTTCTTAACCCAATTTTGTTACAAATAGTCATTTGATAGAAATAACACAAAAGAAGTATTTTTCTTTTTCCCAAATGGTGAAAAGAGCCAAGTATCTGTAATTTTGGGTAGTTGTTGAAATTGTTATTTCTGCCTTGTTGCTGTTGTTGTTTTGAAAGATGTTTGGTAAGCTTTTCACCAACATCACGGTGCTTTTGACATTCTCTTAGTCCAAATGAGACCAAAGTCAAAACGCCCCACAGGTGTTGTCATTGAGTTCCTGTGGTAAAAATGGAAATTTCCAAGTACTGTTGACTAAGTGAAGGTCGCCCATCACATTTATTTGGCATGAGCGGCCTGGGTGGAGAATTAGGCTCTGTGGCTCAGGCTCTTGATTTACTGTCTAAAACTTCACCACTTGGGGCTGCGGCGACACAACACAGCATCACGCTCACTTGCCTAGAGGCTCTAGCGCAGGTAATCGCTGAGGTTAATATTTTCAAACAAATTCTTCCCAGACCTGAGACTGTGGGGCCCAAGTTTTATCCAGAGTGAAGGGGAGTGTGAATTAACAGGGGATTATATTCATCTTTTATTGTCAACTGAATCACGCACGTGCAAGTGCACACCCGCTCTCAAGTTTTTGCAGCAGTGCGTGTGTGAAGACCACAAACATGGCTAGAGTCCCTGCCATCTCTGTCCGGATTGAGAGGTGTCTATTTTGACTCCACAGCACTGCTGCTGGCCTCAGGGTTGAAATGCTTTTAAATGCCAAAGGAACCTCATTCACAACAACCTCTTGCCTGTCGGAGTTCAAACACAGTGGAGAACTGGGTTATCCTACACAGCAGATTAAGACAAGACATCAGGATTTCTTGTTTGCTTTTGATGAGCATCATATAAGGCTTTGTGCGGTCTTCGCTCCACGTTTAATGACCAGCTTTCATTATTCAACTTCCAGTGAGAAGCCAGCAGCAGGGAATGATGGATGCCTTGTTTTCAATTCACTCGCACACTATGAAAAATTGAAATATGGATTCCTTTTATTGAATTTGGATATATGTTCATTTCTCATTTTTAGAAATAAAAAATGTATAGTTGAGGCAGAACATATTAAATACCACAAAAAATCCATATTTCTGTTTCTTAGTTGACGTCTCTTGAGACACAAAAATGCAACCTACCGAAATGCTTACTCTTCTCTAGAGCTAAGTGTCTGTTGACATTTTAATACAGCACATTTGTTTTCAGGAATTTTGTTGGGTTTATTTTCTGACTTATTTTAAGAAGAGACCCACGCTTGCATCAGAATATTGGACACATCCTAGAAAAATGCTAAAGGCCAAATAGAAATAAGACTAAGGCAAAGAAACTTACCAGATACCTCATTGAGTACCAGGGGAAATTGGAATCATTATACTGAGTCATTATTATTCAACTTGTCCAGGAGAACAAATGCTATGTAGCATCCATGAAGCATAGCATGAAGGCTACTGGGCTGGGTGTGGGCATTACACGTTCCAGCTCAATATATTCCATTCAAAAATCTTCTCAAAATGTATTTCAAATAAGTAGATGTGCTAATTTCCCTCTCATGCAATATACAATAAGAGAAGAAAATAGATATAGACATTTCATTTCTTTGGAATTTAGGAAGGAGTATGCAAAATATTCCCTACTTTGTGATCTAACCCCCTTTCTAGAGGAGACAAAATGTCCGGGTTTTGTTCTCTGATTTGCTATGTGAGTTGAAAATTACTGGCAGATTATCTGTCTTAGACCATTCATATATAAAATGAACTCATACCTAAGGCTATGTGGAGTATATTATTAACACAAGCTATAATAGTATCAATTGCATTGGTGTATTATCTCTTATTTAAGATTAGGAGAAAGAAAATGTACATTCTAGCAGCAACCAGCTCCGTAGGACAGACACATGTAGGCAGACCTCATTTTATTGTTTCATTTTACTACAAATGTATTTTTACAAAAATTTTAAAAAGATTTTATTTATTTATTCATGAGAGACACACACACAGAGAGAGAGAGAGAGAGAGAGAGAGAGAGAGAGAGAGGCAGAGACACAGGCAGAGGGAGAAGCAGGCTCCCTGCAAGAAGCCTGATGCAGGACTCAATCCCAAAACTCCAGGATCATGCCCTGAGCTGAAGGCAGAAGCTTACCTGCCGAGCGACCCAGGACTCCCTGTTTTTACAAATTGAAGCTTTGTGGCAACCCTCTATCAGGCAAGTCTATCGGTGTCATTTTTCTAACAGCATTTCCTCACTTCATGTCTCTGTGTCACATTTTGGTAATTCTTGTAGTATTTCAAGCTTTTTCACCATTATTGTATTTGTGATGGTGACCTGCAATCAGTGATTACAACTCACTGTTGTAATGGTTGGCTTCTTTCAGCAATAAAATACTTGTAATTTAAGGTATGCACACTGGGTTTTTTTGTTTGTTTTTTTTTGTTTGTTTGTTTGTTTTTTAGATATAATGACATTGCACACTTAACAGACTACGGTATAGTATAAACGTAACTTCTATATGCACTGGGAAATGAAAACATTCATTTGACTCGCTTCATTACAGTGGTCTGGAACTGAACCTGAAGTATCTCTGGGGTGAGACTGTATATGTCTGATCTCTTTCTTTCAGATAGTAAGTTGAATGAAGCCTGGACCAAGATTTTCTTGGCCAACATGATAGTAATTGTTACATATTATAGGTTCTTAGTTCATGTCTTTGCTGACAGATCTCACAAGAACCCCTTCATCCAGGATTCACAAGCCCAGAGATTTGATGAACATTTGGAAAATTCAGGAAAGACTATTCATTAAGTGTTGTAATCAATGTTTACAATGTTCCTCCAGGGAAAGAGATCCTGTGGCTAATGAGGCTAATACTAAAGATTCCAAGAGACACATATTAAGTCTTTTGGAATCTTCACATATTAAGACACATATTAAGTAAAAAAGATGACTAATCTACAATTTGATAAAAAACCATGCAGTTTCAAATGCTGAGCTGTCTGAATTCCTTTTCATTTACAAACCTAGTATCTGTTCAACTTCTCCGGTCAAACTATTCACTAAGTGCTGCTGGAAAACTATAGTGACACAGCAAAAATAGAACTGAAAATTGTAAAGTACCCAATGCTCTATGTTTAAACGTTAAGTTCTCAGTGAATTGACTTGTGTAACCAGAAGGACTGATATACCATCTACAGCAACACTTTTAATTCACAGACCGAATGACACAAATTCTTCCCCACCAAAGGGCCTTCATCCCATTGTTCTTTCTGTGAAAATGCATTCCCTCTGCATTTTCACGTCGACAGCTCTTTCTGATCCTTGGGTCTCACATGTAATGTCATGTTTCAGGTACACACACGTTTTCTACGTAACTCATCAAAAACACCTCTCTCTCCCTCCTCCCTTCCTCTTTTCCATTAGTCTCTATTTTAGCACTCTACCTGTTTCCTTCATACTGACAACCATCACAAATTTTAATATATTAATATATGTTTAATAATATATTTGATTTGTATATTAATAATATGTATTATTTACATATAAATAATATACATTTAATTATACACACACACTTCATACTTGTTTAGTATCAATCTTCCTCACTTGTCTGTAAGTTCCTTTTTTTCAAATTTTACTTTATTTATTCATAGAGACACAGAGAGAGAGAGAGAGGCAGAGACACAGGCAGAGGGAGAAGCAGGCTCCATGCAGGGAGCCTGAAGTGGGACTCCATCCTGGGTCTCCAGGACCACGCTCTGGACTGAAGGCGGCGCTAAACCTCTGAGCCACCTGGGCTGCTCTGTCTGTAAGTTCCTTAAGAACAAACTAACCTCTACATAGGAAGTCCCTCATACAGTGCCTAGCAATGATAGCCTCTCAAGAACTATTTCTGGAACAGAAGCACAAATGAATGAAAGTTATAGGGCACCACAGAATCTGGAGACATTCTAAGCTAGGAAGCATCATGTGATCCAATGTGCATTTGAGAAAAGTAACTCCAGCTGCAGGATTGTGGAGGCTGGGTAAGAGAGACCAAGTAGGAGATTAGAGAAGGAGTAATAGGGCCTGAACTCATGTAGTTATGGTAGGAATGAAGACAAAGGACAGATTTGAGATTTTTCACAATGGGAAATGAACACTCAGGTTGTATGTCATGGTTGAAAGGGAAGAGTCTAGGATGACTACAATGTTTATTCATTGAACAAATAATTGGAGATATATAAGGCATTATGTAGTTTATAGTGTTGGACAGGCAACAATAAACAAATGATAATATATAAGCAAATTATTTTCTCATGGCAGAGGTAAATGCTATCCAGGAAACAAAGGGACCAGGTGTATGGGAATGCAGAAGGAGGAGCAAAATGATAAAGTCATGGGTAATGTGACATCAATAATCCTTGTCAAACCTTCCATATGTGAAAATGCTCACATGTGAAGATGCTCTAAACACATTGCACAGGTGAAAGTTTTTGCTGTTACTCCTTTGTGTCCCTCATCCTTCCCAGCGAGAACCTCAAACAGGGTCCCTCAAAGGAAGCTAGAGCATGAGCTAGAAGCACAAACATGGCTTCTGGCCCCTACCTGTATAGTCTTGCCCTTTACTTTTTTCCCTTTTGTCAAATGAAGGGTATTGTGAGAATTTATTTGCTCATTTTAAGAAGACCTAAATGTAAAAATAAAAATTAGTGCATTAAACTTAAAAAAAAAAAAAACAGAGGAAACAGGAACAGATGATTTCTAAGGTTTCATCTGGTTCTGCAATTCTGTTTCTGTTGCTCAATAATTATTTGTTGATTTTATTTGATTCCTTTGGCATGCTTAGTTAAGCTGCTGGACATGCTTTGTCCATCTCTTCAGAAATCTTGGCTCGCAGGTCCAAGCTACATGCATCAATAGCATGAGTTGGGCACAATTCAGGATTCTCGGGTGGGCTGCCAAGATTTGGGAGGTGCATGTCTATTGACAGGCCATTCTGGAATGTGATTGCGCCTAGAAAATAATATGAACGAATAAATTTTAAAAATCAAGACGTCGGGGCACCTGGGTGACACAGTTGGTTGGGCTTCTGACTTTTGACTTTGGCTCAAGTCATGATCTCATGGGTCATGATCTCAAGCCCCGCATCAGGCTCTGCCCTCAGCATAGAATCTGCTGAAGACTTTCTCTCCCTCTCCTCTGTCCTTCTCCCATGCATGTGCCCCCCTCTCTCTAAAGTAGATAAATAAATCCTAAAAAAAAATAATCAAGAGGTTCTGGAGAATAGAAAACTGAAATAGACTGGTCCAAAAGCAAGCAACCCTCAGCCAAAATAAATATAGGTTTATGAGAGAGAGAGAGAGAGAGAGAGAGAGAGAGAGAGAGAGAGAGAAATAGGTAGAGAGATAGACGGAAAAAGAAGCACAGAAGAAATATAAAGTATTGTTGGGGCTCCCTGGGTGGCTCAGCGGTTTAGCGCCTGCCTTTGGCTCAGGGCGTGATCCTGGAGTCCCAGGATCTAGTCCCACGTGGGGCTCCCGGCATGAAGCCTGCTTCTCCCTCCTCCTGTGTCTCTGCCTCTCTCTCTCTCTCTCATAAATAAATAAATAAATCTTTTTAAAAAATAAAGTATTGTTGACTAATTTGGGCAGTTTTATGGTTTCAAAATGTCTAGCATTTTTTGTTTCTGTAGCTTGATTGCTGAGCCAAACCTTCTAGTAATCTTTCTGTGATGATAAAAAAAAGAGACCAGAAGATCCATCAAGATTGGTCTATGGATTTGAGTACTTTTTAAGTATTTCTTGTTCCATGAGAACAACAAACCTGTTTTTGTGTTTTTTTTACCTGCAGGCAAATGCATTCCTGACACAATACTCTACCCTAAAGCTACTTATATCTCTTTGAAAAGGAAATAGTAATATGCATAAAACATGAGAAGATAAATGAAAATCTATAAAATTAAAGGAGGATATTTGAGATACAGACTAAATTCCTCTAAGAGTTTAGAGAAGAAGGTGGGCCAGAGCTAAACAGTCAGAGAAGGCAAAGCTTGAAGGATGATGCATAGCTCATAATAATTTTTAAAGAAAAATTGTCAAAGTGATGTAAAAAAATCAACTTTAAAATATTTTCCCTGGGGATCCCTGGGTGGCTCAGCAGTTTAGCACCTGCCTTCGGCCCAGGGTGTGATCCTGGGGTCCTGGGATCGAGTCCCACATCAGGCTCCATGCATGGAGCCAGCTTCTCCTTCTGCCTCGGTCTCTGCCTCTCTCTCTCTCTCTCTCTCTCTCTCTCCCTCTCTCTGTCTCTCATGAATAAATACAATCTTTAAAAAAATAAATAAAATATTTTTTCTTAAGGAAAGAAGGAATCATGAGGCGATCTGAGCATCTGTTTGCCTTTCCCAGTATAAAATATTGGTTTACTTTAATTCATGAGTATGCATTTATCTGTTCCATTGGTCTGAAAGGGAAATGACATGATTAAAGCTTTGGGTGAAAATAGTTTTTTAAAAAGAAACTCCTTCTGGAGCCAGGAGGTGCCAATCACTGTTCAGAGACAGCCTGGACGGGTAGATTAAAGCTCAAATGAAATTCGTGCGGAAATGCGTCTGCCATGTTTTAAGGCTATAATGGGAAACACCAAGCTCACACTTATAAAAGTCTGAGAAAAAGATGAGGCTCAAAATTATTATCAATTACCTCCATTTTACTTTTTATTCTGGGAATCCTGACTGATCAGATAGCCAAGAAGGCAGGCTAAGATTTCAGACTCATCGATTTTCTTTTCACTCTTTTGTTTAAGAGCCAGACTCCTGGCTTCAGATAACAGTGATTTAGAGATTTGGTCTCATTTTATAGGCAGCACAGAATTTGTGCTGTCCAATAACTGGAGACAGGCTAGATTATTATCTTTTAGATTTGAAGATGCAGGACCAAGGGGACCCAAAGTGAGACACAGGACCACTGCCTCTGTATTTATTTCTTTGGACAAACTCATAAAGCCCATACATTCATAACCCTCCTTTCCCACACCGGCTACCATGAATCCCCACCATCACTGCCGTCATTGTTAAATCTATCCACAGAGTAGCCAGCAAATTAAAAGGACGCCAATGAGTTTCCAACTCATCGTTCTCAGCCTGGCCTGACCACTGTGTAAGCACCTTACCATGGTAGAAATGGTATAGAAGGGACGTGTTCCTTACCTTTGTTTCAAGTGTTCTCAAAAGTATTTTTCTAGATGTGAGATGTAGACAGAAGCAAAAGTAACTCCTGATAACCTAAGAGTTCAGGCTAAAAGAATATTCACAGTGCCAAATTTTCTACATTTCTTTTCATATACATGCATGTGAATCCTCTTTAGTTAAACTGATTGAGATTCGTTTGTGGCAAACAATTTTGTTGTAAAAGAGTTTTCTTTGTTTTGTTTTGGTATCATCAGTATTTCTTTTGTAATAGCAACATGTTCAATAGAATAGCAACAAGTGATAGGGCATCTGGATGGCTCAGTCAGTTAAGTGTCTGACTCTTGATCTCAGCTCAAGGCTTGCTTGATCTCAGGGTGATGAATTTGAGCCCCATGTTAGGCTCTACACTGGGCATGGAGTCTACTTAAAAAGAAGAAGAAGAAGATCAGTGTAGTGGGTACAAGTGCAAATTCTAGAGCCAGACAGTGGCAATCTGAATCCTAGTTGCAGCACTTATTAGGTGTGTGACCTTAAGTGAATCACTTCATTTCTCTGTGCCTTAGTTTACTCATCTGCACACAGGAATAATACTAATGCCTGCCCCATGTGTTTACCATGAAGATTAAACGAATTAATATCTTTAAAGTGCTTGGAGAAGTGCCTAGAATTTGATGAGAGCTACAGAAGTATTAGCTCCCATTATTATAATTTGATCTATTGCCACATTCATCATTCAGCCCTCAGGCACCATTATATGATAGATACTATTCTGAAAACAGGGGACATGCGGTGAACAGGACAGATGAGCACCTTGCACCTACACTGTAGTGGGGGAGATAGATAATAAACAAAATAAATAAATACACAATGTTATGTCAGCAAATGACAAACGCTATGAAGAACATGCCAGTGGGTGATGTCAGAGAGGCTGGCTGGGGTCAGGAGCTGCCTAACTTCCAAGTGGGTGGGCAAAATATCTTCTCTTCATGACACTATTGCTGAGACCTCAGTCACATCTCCTGTGTAAGGAACACTAATCAGAAGCAAGTTGTGGTGTTCTCCATTCCCCAAGAATCTGTTACAGTAGGTTCTTCCTGCTTTAACACTGCCAATGTTCTTTATATACCCATAGATAGATAGATAGATAGATAGATAGATAGATAGATATTTAAATATTTATTTATATATTATATACACATATATATTTTAAAGATTTGTTTGAAAGAGAGAGAGAAAGACAGAAAGAGAGGAGGGGTAGAGGGAGAAGGAGAGAGAGAATCTCAAGCAGACTCCCGGCTGAGTGAGGAACCTGGTGAGGGGCTCTATCTCATAGCCCTGAGATCATGACCTGAGCCAAAACCAAGAGACTGACACTTAATCAACTGAGCCATCCAGGCATGCCCTACCACAGATATATTTAAGGGTAGCGAACAGAACATTCAAAGACGAACACATCTGAAAAGTATGGGCTCAGTCCTTCTGACAGTCACCCCCAATCAAGGCACCAAGAGGAGACAGCAAAGAATAGAGAAGGACCCTCACTGCTCCTTTTCCTTCATCTATCCTGTTCTGCTCAGGCAGTTCAGACTCCAGACACCCATGTCCTGTCATCAGTCAACTGCAGGAAATTTTTAGAAATTGTTGCCCAATCTGCAAGGACAGGAGGTGGAGGAAATGGAAAAGTGAGAGAGGGAGGAAGTTCTGCTCCTTGGTAGATGATGGAAATCAAGAAAAACATTACCGCTTGTGTTTGTTCAGTCCAGACACCTAAAATTTTGGTGTGGGGGGATAAAGGCTGTTATCTTGTGGAAATGGAACAAACTTCACTGGGTTGGAATGTCAGTCTTGACTCTTACGGGAGAACATGGTTCGAGCTGTATTTTGCAAGTGGCCATTGCTATTTTTCATTTGCAATAGAAGTTTCTTCCATGGGGGAGGTAGGCAGGGGGATGGGGTGACTGGGTGATGGGCACTGAGGGGGGTACTTGATGGGATGAGCACTGGGCGTTATACTATACGTTGGCAATAAAAAATATGCATAAATAAATAAATAATTTTAAAAATTAAAAAAAGTTTCTTCTGTGTTCAGTTTATTTGCGTTTACGAAGTGCCCCCATACACATATAGGATAAAGTTTCTTTTGACCCCATTTCCCAGCTCAGAGTCCTTAAAAATGCCAGTCCTAAGCTTGCAGTTCTCCTTGCCCTTCCCTTGGCAGATGCCTCTTTATCTTTTGGACATATCCTCCTCAGAGAGACCATACCCAGCCACCTTATGTCAAAGATGCTCCCACCCACTCATTTTCCCAATGCCGGGATCTTTCATTTCCTTTGGAACTCTTATCCAAAGGTGTAACTATGCATGTGTTTGCTTACTTCTCTTTGGCTAGCTTCCTCACTCGACTGCAGGCTCTATGAAAAAGGCAGCACTTATTTCTACTTTATCTACCAACACATACCCACAGCTTTACCAAATGCTTGGCACAGATGAGATGCTCAATATTTGATGCATAAAAGAATCCATACCACGAACTTGAGGAGTGGATATTTTTACAAATGAAGAAACTGAATCCCTAAGGATTGGTCCCTTGCCCCCAGGGACATTCAGCTCCTGTCTGGTGAAGCTGTGACTAACTCAGGGCTTCCGACTTTTGGTTTTAGGGCTATTTCTGCTATACACCATACAGAAAACAACACCCAAATGACTGTCAAGAGCACTAAAAAAAAAAAAAAATTGGAAAAAAATTTCCAGGTATCCCAATGGGAGGTTGTGATATTGAGACTTTTAATGAGCAATATATATTTGGTCTTCTTCCATGTTTCTGGCACAGAGTTCCTAAAACTCTTGGAATTTCCTAAGATGGCTTTTGTTATACTAGTTAGATGGCTTTCAGACCCTGTCTATGGATGGGCCCAGCTTCCTGTTGTCATCAGAAGCCCCTGACTTCTAGGAAGGGGAGGAGGGGCTGGAGGCTGAAACAATCACAATGGCTAATGATTTAATCAATCATGCTAATGTAATGAAGCCTCTGTAAAAACCCAAAAAGGATGAGTTTCAGAGAACTTCTGGATTGGTGAAGACATGGAGATTCGGGAAGACTGTCATATCTGGAGAGGGCATGGAAGTTCCATAGCCTGTCCCCACATCTCACCCTAGGCATCTCTTCCATATGGCCATTACTGAGTTCTATGATAAACTGATGTAGTAAGTAAAATGTATCTCTGAGTTTTGTGAGCTGCTCTAGCAAATTAATAAAATCCAAGGAGGGGGTCATTGGAACCTCCAATCTGTAGATGGTCAGTCAGAAGCACAGGAGACAACCTGGACTTGCCATAGGGTCTGAAGTGGCAAGGGATGGGGCAGCCTTGTGAAACTGAGCCCTTAACCTGTGGAATTGGATGCTACCTCTGTGTAGATAGTATCACCCAGACACTATCTGTGATACCTTGCTGGTGTTAGAGAACTTCCCTGGATGTGCAGGGAAAAGCCCCCCCTGCACACTGCAACTGGGGTGCAGAATGTTTAGAAACAGATTAAAGCAGATGATACTTTGGAATCAGAATGCAAATATTTTACCACAGAGAGGAACCAATGGGCCTGCCCAAGAGACACTCAGCAGCTCAGGGTTAAAAGGTTTCCATATGTCTCCACGTCTCACTGCTGGCTTCAGGGGTTACTTGAGACGACATACTTTGGGGTCAGGTCTCTGGTTCTAACCACAGGGAGATACTAGCTGTGTAACTTTGGGTAAGTTATTCATGTTTGTGCCTAGCTTCCTCTTCTGTAATGTGGGGAAGATGGTCATACACACCCCACAGTGTTGATACCATATGGACTCTGCTTAGAATACAAGGAAGGCACTTAATAAATGTTGAATGAATACTGAAAGAACCTGTAGACATATGTCTTCGGTGTGCACAAAGTCCTTTTATATGGTAATCTATTTAATCAGAATGATCACAATCTCCCAGCTATAAAGCAAACTGCTTTATGCATTGACCATTTTGCTTTACCATGTGTCCCGGTATCACTATAGTTTCGAGCAACTACATTTTTAAAAACTTTTTCAGCTGCTGCACACCCAGCATGATGCCTTAAGATGCAATATGTCAGGTGAAAATGAAAAACACATGGTTTTTCAGCACTTGGTTTTAAGTATTCTTGGTTTTCCAAAAAACACAGATTCGAGAATGAGATTTTCAAACAAAATGGACCGAATGTAGATTTACCATTGTTCCTGAAGTTGCTGTTAGGAATAACAATCAGCCGGTATTAGAACTAGACAATATTTGTTACTTTCAAAGATCAGGTGGTACAACAGATTCATGATGAATTCTAAAAACTATCAAACCGGGTTGTTTAGTCTGGAAAACAAAAAAAGAAAGCTCAAGAGAAAAAACACAGCTATCATTTGGGGACAAATGGGCTTAGTGTTAGGTCAAATGAGTAGAGCTCAGTTCTATGGGTAAAAATACCAGAAAAAAAAAAAGCAATACAACATACCTCATTTTATTGCATTTCATATTGTATTTCACAGATATTGTGTGTTTTACAAATTGAAGGTCTATAGCAGCTCTGTACTGAACCGGTCTATTGTTGCCATTTTTCCAACAGCATTTGCTCACATCATGTCTCTGTGTCACATTTTAATAATTCTCACAATATTTCCAACTTTATTATCATTATTATACTTGTTATGGTGATCTATGATCAGTGCTTATGACTTGTTGAAGGCTTAGATGATGGTTAGGATTTTTTAACAATAAAGTATTTTTTAATTAAGATATATACTTTTTGGGATGCCTGGGTGGCTCAGTGACTGAGTATCTGCCTTTGGCTCAGGGTGTAGTCCTGGAGTCCTGGGATCAAGTCCCACATCGGGTTCCCTGCATGGAGCCTGATTCTCCCTCTGCCTCTCTCTCTCTCTCTGTGTCTCTCATGAATAAATAAAATCTTTTTTAAAAAGGTATATACTTTTTTTAGACATAATGCTATTGCACAATTAATAGACTATAGATTAATGTAAATACAACATTATATGCATTCATATTTATATGAACCAAAAAATTCACTTGACTCACTTTATCATAATATTCACTTTATTGCAGTGGTCTGGAACCAAACCCACAATATCTCTGAAGTATGCCTATAATTGGCTCCACAGAAGCTACCCAAGTGGCCACCACAGGCCCTAGGTGCTGTAGGAGCCAATGAGCAGAGTATCACAGAATGGCTAGGCCAGAAACTGGGCGGCCACATGTCAGGACTGTTTGGAAGTTATCTACTAGATAAGAAGTTTGGCCTGAGAGACCTCTGAGGGTTCTTCTAACCGTGGGACTCCACGTTTTCTAAATGTGTCATAGAAATCCATCTTCCAAATCTGTGCTCCTTGGTTCATCACTGGTCAAAAGTTCTGTGTCTAGAGATGCATAATCAATACTGAAGCCTCTCTGACTAGCGATGAGAACTCGACATAGCAAAGAGCCTTTACATGTTAATGAAATCTCTGGTAAACAAAAACTAACTTTTGCAGTTAATAGACACCATCCCTTATACAAAACTGAAATAGCTCTTCAGAACATCTGAATCAAGGAAGGTCAATGCTTTCAGAAGACCTATGATTCCTAAGCAAAGGTTATTTGAGGATGATGTTGTGGCCCTATGTTTAAGAAGCCCTTCCTAACTCTAGAAGGTCAACGAGTTTTCTAAATGCAGCACAGATCCTTCAGCTCCTAGCTGTCTTGCTATCTTTTGGAGCAAAGAAACTCCCTGTTTGCTAGCTGCCTGTTCAGCTGTGATACAGAGCTTTTGTGGGCTGCCCCAGAGCCTCTCTGGCTGGGTCTACAGAAACCAGAAAAAAAGAGTGCAGGAACCAGCAGCTGCTGAAGAGCTTGGCTGACCTGTACAGCGAATCCACAATTCCAGAACAACTCTCCAAGGGAAGGGCGGAGGTGAAAGGAGGATGGGGCAATAAATTAGTCATTTGGACATCCCTACATGGACTTCCTCCTCTGTGTGTCCATCCTCACCTTTTTCTTAACATATTTCAGTGGATTAATACCAATCACCTAATTTTTGTTGCATGCACCCCATGTACTAAATGCTCCTCTAAGGATTTTGCATTGTATTATCTCATTTAATCCTCTTTATCAATTTATCAATCTCAATTTAATTCAGCAACTTCTGAATGAGTATTTTTATTATGTAAATTTTGGGGGAAGTAAACTGAGATATCATTTAGCCCAAGATCACACAGTTGTAAATGGTGAACCCACTGTTTAAACAGATGGCCTGATGTAGAAGTCTGGGCTCTTAGCCACTATCCACTAGTTGGGTAGAGACATGAGGAAGAAGAGTTATTGGAAGTTTGGCTTATGGTTGTTGTTGTTGTTGTTTAGATTTGATTGCTTGTTTTTAATGTAGTTGAATCTATCAATGTTCAATGTCTGTTTAATGATCTGGTGCTTCCCAGAAGACTGTATACTTCATGAATCAGAGCTGTCCTTCCTGCTTCATAAATATTAGTAGAGCATCTGGCCAATGATAGGTAGTTGGTCAATGTTTCCTGAATGAGTGAACACAGCATAGGAAATGTCTAAAAGGATTTTCCTAGAAAAGTCAGAAAAGTAGTATACTGACGGCACTAGCATGCAGCATATCATCTCCAATTCCTCAGGGGCTGCTGTCTGATTTGCAAGCCTATCATTTACCCACCAGGTCCCCTGGTTTCCATGCTACCTAGCCATCTTCCCGCAGGACACAATGTTCTCTGAATTCACATTTCCCTCTGTCCAGTTCTGACTCTACAGTCATCTCCTCCTTCTCTTACCCCTTGATTTCCTGGCCATGTCCCCTGGGTTCCAGAGGAGGCTGTTTATTTCCTGTGGTTGCTGAAACATCTTCTGGAAGGTTTTGAGGGCAAAGTAGATTGACAGATGCTAAGCCTGCTGGAGCAAATCAGAACTATGAGAGGTGACCAGACAGGAGACGGACAATAAGCAGGCACAGTGGGTTGCTGTGGCAGTAACAGCAGTAACAGGTTTTAGTAAATAAATAGAAGGAAGTTCAGGAAACCTGCATGGTCTTTTCATATGTGCTGTAAGCGTGGATCACAAAAGTTCCTGGCAGCTCTCTGTCTTTGGGGTCTTAGAGATGAGAGGTATTAGAACCATTCCTCACTGGCACCCCTGAAAGATGAGTTGATGATGTTGGCGAAGATCATAGTACTGATAGTTAGAATGAGAGCAATTCCTTCCTCTGAACTGGGAAGTTTCTTGATCATGGCAGAAGAGAAGAAAGAAAGGAATTACTACTGCATAGTAGCAGGTAGATCAGGAACTTTCACTTATGTCATATTTAATTAGCAAAACAATCCTGGACGGTAAGCATCAGTATATCTATTTTACAAATAAGAAACTAGACTCATCTCCAAAATCTCACAGTAACAGTAGCCCCTGCATTTTGTACTAAGCCACATACAAATTATGATTTCTTAAACATCCAGTATGAACTGGGCACCCTTGTGAAAATGATTTCTGGTGATAGCCCTGGTTTGTCTCAGGCTGAAGTAAGCCAGAACATCTTAGCCACAAAGCACTGACCTCTTGCAAAGGCTGTGGCCAGAGGAGTTCTGGGGAACACTTCAAAGGTGCCATGAACTTCATCCTTTCTCTTTAATCTGGGGATGACCATAACTGTATAGAAAAAAAACCCTTTTCACATTTCAAGAGACAGGTCATGGGAATTACAATTGGCCATGTACATGAAATTTATATATTTCTGAGCCAAGACCTTTCAGGGTCTTGGTATTCAGATTTAAGCCAAAAGATTAATTTAGCCCAGTGTTTCTTAACCATGACCTCACATTAAAAAAAAAAAAAGAAAGAAAGAAAGAAAAGAAAAGAAAAGAAAAGAAAAGAAAAGAAAAGAAAAGCAAGCTAATGCCTGGGCTCCACCCCAGAAGATATGATTAAAATTTTCTGGGGGTGGGGCCCAAGCACTGGTATTTTCTCAAGCCCCTCAGGTAGCCAGGGCTGAGACATTCTTTAAACTAATGGTCTGAGCGCCATCTTATCTAATACAAAGAACTGAAGTTCAAGTTGACTTGAAAATTCAGGATGATCTTCCATTTTGATTGAATGCTGGTTATCAGAAACTCCAAATTGACAATAACAAGGCAACAACAATGGAGATTTCAGAACGAGTGCCCAGCAGCCAGGGCAAAAGACAGGGAAAGAAAGATTATATGAACTGCCATGCTAATTATGGAAAACCAGACACTCTGGCAGAAGGCCAAGGGTGTGGCTGAATGGAGAGGGGTGGGGAACAGGAAAAATTTTAGGAAATTAGAAATTTTAATAACTTTGACCGTCAAGGGTTGCAATTGGATGCTGAATTGTTTCTAACTTATTGCAAGCCTTGAGAGCAAAAACAGATGAGGAAAGAAACTCTTGTATCACATTCTGGCTGCTTTTCATTTCTCAAGCTTAGGAACAGAAAGGAAATGAAGCCTTCCTGGGGCTCCTTTCCCCAAATCTCATTAAGGGCCCCCACAGGCTCCCTTTCTGAACACCAGGGGGAGTAAGACACATTCAGCCTCCTTCACCAGCCCTTGCAATAGAACGTGAGAAAGAACCTAATTCTCCCTTACAGTTTAGATCTCTTTTTGAATAGGCTCTTCCCTTCTCTCTCTGGCCAAGGATGACAATCTATTTGTACTCACTTAAAAGAACAAGTAAACGTCCTTTAAAAGCAATAAAATGGATTCCATTCTATCACCCCACAGTTTAAAGTGGTACAAAAGGAAAGGGGTTATGTTAGCAGATACTAAGCCTAATTCCTTGGGTTTAAATCCCAAAACAGCTCTTAGGAGCTGTGTCACCAGGAGCAAGTCACTTAACTTCTCATGCCTTTGTGTTCCTGTTGGTAAAATGGGTATAATTATAGTAATGCACCTCATAGGATGCTTGTGCAGACTGATGGGCTGACACACAGAACGCTTGGAACAAGGCCTGATGTATAGTAAGCAGTATAATGAGTTTTAGCTAATGCAATTATCAAAGAGAAGACCAGGAAATTTTTATTGGAATTCAAACCCTTCCATACTTCAATGATTCCCAAGGATTTTTTATTAAAAACATTACAACTCAAATAGTAAAGCCAATGGAGTTTTTGACAAGAAATGATATTTTAAGGTAGAAAAGAATGTCATCTTTCATACACAACAAATGTTACTTATTCTAGTGATCTATAATAAGAATATACAGAAAAAAATGAATTACACTATCATAAAATGGCTACTATATGTTTTAAATATGAGATAGTGCGCCCCCAAAGAACGAACGACTAAAATGAGCACACCATAAGGAAGAAAGACAATAATCTGTTAGGATATCATTATCATAAACTTCCCCCAGAGGATGTAAGAAATTAGGTGAAGAAAAGGAACATATGGTAATGACAACTTATATACATTTTTACTCTGGCAACAGCCAAGAAGACTCTAACAGTAGTTATTTCACTAAAATGCATGTACTTTTATAACTCCACAAAATTGTTTTGATTGGAATAGATTATCCTCCATGATGCTACATCATTTTAGCAAAATGAGAGGCCAATAAGGAAGCCCAGCGTTGGTTTTCCCCACATGAAGACTGATGGCACATTTTCCATGGATAGAGGCCACGGAATAAACATTGCTGTATCAAACATTCCTGACAATGAAGGAGAACTCCACTTGCGTGTTTTTTTGTACTAGAGCACATAACTTTTTTCCCCTGTGGATCTTCAGCGAGGCAAGGCAGTTGCCTTGGCTGTATGGAATTCAGCAAACAGAAATGCATGACCAGTGACCACACACTTGCATCTGGATGAGGTTTTGGCTGACTGCGCTTTGGGATTTTAACTCCAACCACTAACAAGGATCCCCTTCTTTTTGACTATATAAGTCAACTCTGAGAACCACGGGGTAGTGTGAATGTTTCTGTAGTCTCTCCATGTCTACCAAGTACTGAGAGTGTAGGTGACAGATATTCATTCTCTTGTCCTCTCTACCTCTTGTAGTTGGAGGCACAAAAGCTTCTGGCAAGAAATTAGAATGACAGAGGAGGGGGCATCTTAGAGAGTAGAGTGAAACTCATCCATCCACATATGTTGGGAAAATGGATAAAGATACCTAACATAACGACATAGTGGTTAAAGCATGGCCTGGGCCTGGGCTTGGATCCAGGTCCACACCTACTAACCCTGCAACTTGGAATCAGCTGTGAAAACTCTCCAGGCCTCATTTCCTGATCTATAAAATGGGGACAACACCAGTCTCTTCTTTACAAAGTAGTCATGGGAATTAAATGAGATGGCTTATAAAATGCTTTATCCTGTAATACACTGTATCTTTAAATCTTCCCCTAAATACCTATGAAGCGGATACTATTGTACTCATTTTGCTGATGGGAAACTGAGGCTCAGAGACATTGTGGATTGGCCCATAGTCACCCAGCAAGTGGGTGGAGGAAGCTAGGCATGGGCCCAATATTGCTCCAAAGTTGGTGTTCATCATCACTGCCCTAAGTACTCACTGGCCTGTATCACAAATTCCCAGAAAGGTAGGTCTAATGGACTCCAGACCATCGGAATTGGCCCCTCTTTAATAAGAGAGGAATAAAATTAAGGGCTGTCTAGTCATTAGACCAAGCTAATCTAAACTAAACTCGAGGGTAGAACATATACAAGAAATCAGTTCTATAGACTCTTTGCCCAGCGATTTTTTCCTCTGTTGGCTCATATCCCCACAAAGGAAGAGCAAAGAGTAAATTGAGAAAAATGTTCAACTTAAGCTTACAAGACTACTGACTGGGATAAGGCAGAGAGGTAGAGGGGCAAAGAAGGAGCCAGCCAGACACTCTATTTATACAAAGCCTTGCAGCTTAGTATCTTAAAATGTTGATAAAATGCAGTATAACATCCAACCATTTGAACTGCAAAAAAGTTGAGATTTCTAAACCTGTTATTATTAACTGTTCATTAAGTATGTGTTAGCAAAAAACAACAGGGCTTAGCCAAACCAAACAACAATCAGCTTTTTCAAGTATAAACAAAAAACTAGCTCAAATTCCCAGTTGTTCTTCCCTGATTTCAACATCAAATACATATACTCAAAAACTCAAAAGAGTAAATTAAAATAAATGAGTTACTAAAGGCCTGCTTCTTTTCTGGCTTCAGAATTCACACAAATTAGGCCTATAGAGCATAAAGGTTTTGCTTATTTAACTGGCCTCAATATTCAATTTGTATTTCTGTATTGGTCAGTGTATTTGAGAATGCTTTCTCTATTTTTATGAATTTAATACCAACCGGTTTAGATTGAATACCTGTAGAGGGCAGTATGCCATATTTATTTAATAGATCCATAGAATCTCTACTAACGGTGGTGATAGCTGTCACCATCATCATCATCATCACCACCACCACCATTGTTCTTATCCAATTCCTGGGTGTCAGTCTTAGAGAAAATTTCTATTGCAAAGTAGGAAATATGCATATAATTTTTTCTGAATATTAATTGTGTTCATTTTTTTCTGACTTATTATTTTGTTTAAGCCCCAAAAGGCTCACCCACTTGCACACCACAAAACTCCTTTACTATGTGAGATGCTGGCATAAAATTCTGCCATTCAAAACATTTTAACACAAAATGCAAAAAGACCTATCACTAACAGAGAGCCACAGGCGGAGGAATCAAACAGAAAGTTCCTGCCTGAGATATGTTTTCACTCACACTAGCCTGTGGTCAGAAACAAACACTCCCTGTAGAATCTGTTTCTTTAAGATTCTAAAAATAAATTGATCTGTAAGTGACTTTGCTGTAATACATACAGTGAGTCAGATCAAGGAATAAGAGCCATTTATAGAACATGAACTAAGCACTGGCCTGAGACACCCATTTAACCCTCATCAGAGAAGAGGCATTTCAGATTGCGCAGAGTTTGATCTATAAATCTATTCTGAAATATAAAGATTCTTTGATTATACTAGGATATAACCAGAGGCTACCATAAGGTCAGACCATCTGGTAGCAGGATGAGCAGTATGCATGGGTGCCAGTGTCCATCGATGAGCACACACTCGGACCTGTACTTACTACGGATCTATCCATCTTCATATGCATGTAGGGAGCGACTATTTGGTGCAGAATCACAGGTGGTCATCCCATACATACTCCTATAAAGAAGTAGTTAAGAGCATTTTGACTTGTACTGCACAATGGTTTAGAGTCAATCTATATAACTATAGATAAGTTATTTAATATCTTTGAGCCTCATTTTCATCTGTAAGATGGAAATATAGTCCTTACCCCAGGAGGTTGATGTGAGACTTTATAAGGTAATGCATATAAAGCACACCGTACACAATAAAATGTTTAAAAGTGTCAGCTTCAATTCTGCTCTCTTCAGCCCTGGCAGTGATAGTATGGTATGGTTTCCCACTTCTTTGGGTACTCCTTGATTGCTAGAGCATGTCTTCAGTCTTGTAAATAGTTGCCTCGAGAGGCATATCTGATGGCTACAGCTTAGTAGGAGTTTTGTCACCCCTCCTGCACAGCTGATATAATGAACATCGTTAAGGGGTATATGATTGGAGGGAAGAAGGGTGTGTGTGTGTGTGTGTGTGAGAGAGAGAGAGAGAGAGACAGAGACAGAAAGACAGAGAGAGACGAGAGAGAGAGAGAGAGGGCACGAGAGGGAGAAAAGGGAAATGGGAGGAGAGGGGAGAGATAGGCAGAGAGGAAGGAAGACAGAATGTTTATGTATATAAGAATTCATGTCAGGGGAATCCCTGGGTGGTTCAGCGGTTTAGCTCCTGCCTTCGGCCCAGGGCATGATCCTGGAGTGCCGGGATTGAGTTCTGCATCAGGCTCCCTGCATGGAGCCTGCTTCTCCCTCTGCCTGTGTCTCTGCCTCTGTGTGTGTGTGTGTGTGTGTGTGTGTGTGTGTGTCTCCTGAATAAATAAATAAAATCTTAAAAAAAAAAAAAGGATTCATGTCGGGACAAGGATTTGCCACCCTCTTCCTGACTTTCACTCCCAAGCAAACATGTCAACGTTGCCTGCACACAGATCTCAAACCTGGCACAGTGTAAAGAGCTGTACTGCAAGGACTATGACTTCATATCACAATGTTAATCACTGACCTCCGCCTTGGCAATAAGATCTGTTTTGGCCCTTGTACAATTAGAATTCACCCGAGACTTCCTAACCATCTACTTGATAGCAAATTGGCAGCAAATATTAGGAAACTGCACACTGGTGTTGGGATGAGTCTTTTCCATCGATATAGTTTATTTGGATTACAGGGTCTTCCTCAATTAAGACAATAAATCAGGCATTTTTCATTTCCTTTTCACCTCTGGATACATGTTGCCCTTAATTAAGTTGCAGTCAGAATTCATGCTGGTAGGATGACACCATCCTGTCTTTCAGGTGTGGTTTCAGGGTCACAAGGACACTTGCATCTGGAAGGTTGACTTCACAGCACACCACAGACACATTCCGCTACTCAGGGGGGTGAGATCATGGTGCTGGCATGAATTTATCACTCTTTTAAACGAATGGGGTTGAATTCAATCTACTGACCTTGATTGGGAGGCTAGTGATACAGGCTGTGTAAAACAAAACAAGACAAAATAAACAAGGGAAAAACCACAGAACATGCAGCTACTTTGTTCAGAAGGTGACACTACTGAATTTGGTGTGTGAAGGTCTTGTCACATGGAAGTCTTGAAATAACTATGACCTAAGCATGGGGGTAGGAGATAACCCATTTAGAAATGAATGGACACATTCCATTGTAGCTGTATAGTGGTAAAATCTATTTTGGGGCAAAAGGAACATTGTAAATACTTTCCTTTGTTTGTAACTATCATAACACAAACTTTCTGGCTCTCAGCATTTTTCAGTAACCCTGCATTCCAGTAATAGTTTACACACCACCTGACCAGGCAAACATTATTCTACCCAAAAGGCAGGATTCCCTGTGACCCCTCTGAATCCCCAGGGCTAGCCAAGCCTAGACTGGACCTCATGAATGGTCTGAGTCTGGGCATCCCTAGGGGTTTCTCCAGTCTCACTACACAATTCCAAGGCCACTCAGTTCTGGTGGCTCTCAGAAGATGCTGCCATATTAGGCACAGGGAAATGTTCATGTCATTCTGAAATTATTTTGGAAGTAGAGATTTAACATAACTTTTCCAATTAGCATTCAATTCCAAATTTGGGACTAAGTTTTGGTGGAATTTATTTCAGGGTTTCTTGTTGGTTTTGTAAAATGTTAATGCCAGCAAGCACTTCTTCATGTTCAATACCAACTGGATCATAGGCTGTGTTTCTTTTTTCATTTGATTCTCCCTTTGGTAATAGCATTTCTATGGCAGAGGGTATGACAATCTATACAGACATTTCCAAACTCTAAAGTGGTTATTATTGAATTCAGATCAACCTGACCTCCTTCACCTTGATCACAATGGCCCTAGATGCCAATAAGAAGGTCAAACTGGGAGGAGCCTGGGGCCACATATGGAAAAGTGAAAAGAATAGGCATTTTCTGATTATTTGATTCCTAGTGTTCTACAAGGCCAAATACAAATTTTACCTAGAAATGTCATATACTATGAACAAATTTATCACTCAAGAATATTCTTTCCAGAGACAATGATGATCTTTCATTAGTCACCATGCCTGTGTGAAGATCTGGAGATAAAGTTCTCTTGTAGCTCTGTTCACTGAGACATTAGTTATAAATGGGATCACCTCTTCCAACTGGATTTTGTTATTGAAGAAATGAAAGGAATTCCTTACAATGCAGCTTTTCTCATCAGATGGCTCCCAAACAAAGACTTCAGCAAAGCAACATAGAGGGCTCTGGAACAGTTATTTTTGGCATTTCCAAAGAGTAGTTTCCTTCTATTTCTACTACCTCAATAACAGAGAATAAATCAGAGACTTGGCATTGACTACTCCACTAAGCTATTAATTTTTACGTCTTCTGCTGATTGGGTTCCAACTATATGTTTGATGGAGACAACTTTTATTTATTGTTTAAATCAAACAATAATTTAAGCCAACTCATCAGTTTAAGATATTATATCAAAATATGTTTACTATTGAGTAGGATTTAGTTTAATTTAAGATGGAGGATTCCCAGAGATCCAAGTTTGAAGTTTAATGAGAACATCCTATCCTACATGATATTGGAAGACCAACTATTTGGGTACTCACCTAGTAAGGTACCAGGCTCTTATTATTGATAAGTCTGCACAAAATAATTTATCATGTTAACACCTTTGTCTTCCTATCTATTTCTTTTGTTTAACTTCTTATTTAAACATTATCAGAAGGTCAGTAGCCAATTCTGCATCTAATTTAAAAATGTACTATTAGGCTTACATCATATCAGACTTAAGAACTGATCGATTCTGTGAGGATGATATGAATAGCTATATTGGAATATATTTTCTCCCTATTATTTAGAAGCAGGGTCAGACTTTCCCAATTTTCAGGACCATTTAAAAAATTTTTAAATTTTATTGTTGTAAGAACACTTTACATGAAATCTACCTTCTTAATACACTTTTAAGTGTACTATTATACTTTATTACACATTATTATATATTATTATTGCTCCTTATTATACATTATTGTTGATTATAGGTACGGTGTACAGCAATTCTCTAGAGTTCACTCATCTCACTTAACTGACAGTTTATGCTCATTGATTAATAACTCCCCATTTCACCTTTCCCCGAGCCTGTAGCAACCACCATCCACTCTTTAATTTCATGAATTTGACCATTTTAAATACCTCATATAAGTAGAATCAGCAGTTTTTGTCTTCCTGTGACTGGTTTGTTTCACTTAGCATATTTTCATGGCTAATAAGCATACAAAAAGGAATGTTCAATGTCATTAACCATCAGGGAAATCAGAACCAGAGAAGGTCAGAACCAGAATGAGATACTGCCTCACACCTGTAATGATGGTTATTTCTTTTAAAAAGATTTTATTTATTCATGACAGAGAGAGGGAGAGAGAGGGAGAGACATAGGCAGAGGGAGAAGCAGGCTCCATGCAGGAAGCCTGATGCAGGACTTGATCCTGGGACTCTGGGATCACACCCTGAACCAAAGGTAGACACTCAATCGCTGAGCCACCCAGGCGACCCAACTAATGATGGTTATTGTCAAAACAAAAGAAAACCAGACAAGTGTTAGCAAAATTGTGGAGAAACAGGAACCCCTGTACCTTCTTAGTGGGAATGCAAAATGTTGCAGCTACTACAGGAAACAGTATGAGGGGGCACCTACGTGGCTCAGTTGGTTAAGCATCTGACTCTTGATCTTGGCTGAGATCATGATCTCAGGGTCATGAGATGGAGCTCTGTGTCAGGTTGGGCTCTGCGCTCTGCGTAGAGCCTGCTTGAACTTCTTTCTCAATCTCCCTCAGCCCATCCCTGCCTGCCACGTGCATTCTCTCTCTCTCTCTCTCTCTCTCTCTCAAATAAATAATCTTAAAAAATAGTATGAAGGTTCCTCAAAAGAAATAGAACTACCAAGTGATTCAAGAATCCCACTTCTGGTTATTTATTCAAAAGATTGCAAATCAGGATCTCAAAGAGATATTAGGACTCTTATGTTCATTGTAGTACTATCCACAGTAGCAAGAATGTGGAAACAACCTAAATGCCCATTTATAAATGAATGGATAAAGAAAATGTATTATCCAATGGAATACTATTCAACCTCAAAAAGAGGCTAATTCCACAATATGCAACAACAGAGCCATGCTCTTTTCAGAAAAAAATTAACAATATTTGAGCACTGACCATGCTTCAAATGTTTTATTTCATTTAACCCCTGTAAACACCTATAAAGTTAATTGATATATGTACTCATTTTTCAGGTGAGAAAACAAGGCTAAGTGCAACTCAATCACTTGCCTAAGGTCTCAGAGCAGTAGGTGGTAGAGCCAGCACTTGAGCCTACCTCTGCTGATTGTAGAGAAATTCTGCTTGTCTCTGAAGCTTAATCTCCTCAAGTGCAAATCTTTTCAAATCTAAAGACATTGAAAAGGTAACTTATTCTGAACTTTCTAGAAAAATATATGAGAATATTGCGAAAATTGTTTCTCTTATCTATACAGATTAAATACATTCCTAGCCCACCCTTAAGGGATGAATTATTATGTCATCTTAAAAGTTATTTTTTTAGTATCTTTATTAAGTCAAGTCCATTTTATTATAATGATGGCTAAATTATGCAGAAGTTTACAAACTGTTGTCAAATCTCATTTTTAAAAAAGTCTGTTGCATTGAGGCAGGAGGATGACCTCAGAAAAGTAGCCACTTGCTACAAACGCTAAAGGACAACAGTAATTCATTACATTTATACTATGTTCTACAGATAAGACTAACTTTTATACTTTTTTTACATGAGATAGGCAGAAGAGTCATTGGAGGCTCAAAGGGGCACAATAACTAGCCCAACATCACACTTCTAGCCCGTGACCACAATCCAGGTTTTCTAGCACTGTGCTCAGTGCTGCTTTCCCAGGAGCCTGAGCTCCCCACAAAACTTGGAAAAGCCCTCTGTCCCCAAGGTTTGCTTCACTGTCATTCTGGAAGAACAGAGGCAGATTTAGATGTGTGGTTTTTTTCACTGAAGAGGATGGTGTCTGTCCACTGTAGAATGACAGGAGAAAATAAACAGGCACCAAACAACTTTCTCCTTAATAGTTTTTTCAAAACCCACCCTGCTATAGTAGGCCAATAAGTGAGAAGGCATTTGTCCAGCAGAATCATTCACCATCGAGAAACATTCCCTTCAATACCCAGGCATCCTGTCAGCTGGGTGAATGGTCGATTTTGATAACCTTTCT
The DNA here is from genome assembly GCF_018345385.1 of Vulpes lagopus. NCBI lineage: Eukaryota > Metazoa > Chordata > Mammalia > Carnivora > Canidae > Vulpes > Vulpes lagopus. The sequence continues at coordinate 41,461,938 of NC_054836.1, read as the reverse complement.
CTTCCAGACCTAAATTACAGGCCATCCAGTGCAACCTTGCAGCCATGCTGGCTGAATTCAAATCCTATCTCTACAATTTACTATCTGTGGGCTTTTAAACAAGTTCTATAACTTCTCTGTGCCTGTTTTCTAGAGGGGATCAACAATGGTCTACCTCATAGGACAATATAAGGGCTTCAATGAGATCAATGTAAAGTGCTCAGGACAGAATGTGGCAATGTGCTCAATGAGAGCAGTTATTTTTATTATCTTAACAAATGAGCCCCTCGATGTATTTATCTATAAAGTGAAAATGAAAAACCATGTAACAAGAATCAAAATACATCCTGTCTTTGTAAATAATAAAACACTCTGTGCATATAGAGAATGAATGCATCATCATGAAGAGAAAGTTGCAATGTCTGAGCTATACCTGCCTTCTGACTGCATCAAATAGAGAAAATCATTTATATTCTAATCTCTAGTCTGACTCCATTGGGAGCTTGCGATGCAGAAATCAAGGAGTTTGGAGGTGTTGTCTAGCCAGCGTTGAGTGTTTACCCAACACCTGGTGTTCCTTCACTTCCCAGGGGAAGGCTCACGATGATAGTAGTTTGAGATGACATGCTAATATTGGGCAAGTTCAGGAGGAGTGCAGTTGATACAAATGACGGGAAACTTGCATCTCCTCCTTTTTCTTCTGCATCAAGGTCTCACCCAGTGACGGACTCCAAGCTCTAATGTCTTCAAGGAAGACCAGATGCCAAGTGAGAAGAGTTGTTCTCCACGCCCTTTCCTGGCGGCTTACTGCATGTGCCCTAACTGTCCCCTCCCTGCCAGCCTCCCTGGGTGAAGTTCTACTCAGTTTTTGAAGTTCAGCTTCAATGCTCCTCTCTTTTACTACACTGCCTCTCAATACTCCCTCCAAAACTAATCTCTTCCTACTGTGTCCTCATAAAATTTTCATGTGTGCACCTTTAATGCAGTGCTGTCAAAGTTCGCCTTGTTTCATGATGGGTTGTGCAAGCCATCTCTACCCTGCTGGTTTGTAAGGAACTTCTTCTGGTCACCCCTGTGTCACAGTGACACCTATACTGCATGCTACCCAAACAAGCCACTCAATAAATATTCATCAAGTGAATAAATAAATATTTGCTGGCAATAATGAAATTGAAGAACTTCATGGCCTCCAAGAAAGGCTCTGAATTTTTTAAATGTAGCATTGCTCTTTTCTCCTCCTATCACTGTTAAGGTTGTTTCACAGCATTTTCTGTCAGGAACAGATCCTATTATGAAATTATTCGGTGCCAGGGAAGCAGCAGCACCTTCTATGATTAATGACTGGGTGTAACTGTGGTGAAGGGAAGCCCCTCATTTGCTCCAAGTTTCAGAGGTGAAGACTGTTGACTTGATCTTCATGCTGCTCCTGCCACAAGCCAAGCATGAGTCAAGTGGTGGATTTTGGAATTGTGTTTTCTGCTTTCCTTCCCCTGAGCATCCCCTACACGTGGGCCACATCTACTACCCATGCTCCAGATGGGATATAAGGCACATCAATGGGAAATCAGAGTCCACATTTCTTATTTGGAACCTGGGACTGTGCTGTCACTAGACTTCATGCATGCTTCTAAATTGTATGCATTCAGTAACTGGGTAAAAGCAAAAGGTGGAGGAAAGGTGTAGTAGTATCATGGATTGGATTTTTCCTCTACAGTTTGAGATTAACTTTATCATGTAAACAACTAATGAGAGTTCTCCAGATGTTCTTCTAAATTGCTTTTCCCTCTCAGGGATGTTATTAAATATCCCCTATGCTGGCTCTGCATAGCAAAGACACTTTCCATGGGGAAATTTCCAAATTTAGCTCTTAAGTACATGGAATCATTCTTTCCATGGGGGAAAAAATCCAAATTTGGCTCTCAAATACATGGAATCATTCTTATGGATGATTTTAGTAGACTTCCAAGAATCCGAGCATCCTTTCCTCAACTCCCTGAAATTCAAGCTAAAGCTTTAGGAATGATACCTCGGGAGATCCCCAAAAGGTGTTTAATTTAAAGAATAAACAAACAAACAAGCAAATTAATGAATGGATACATCAGATAATGCATTGTTAGAGATAACATTTTATCTCTTCTTGGTCATTTGACTCCTAAATATCCTGGCACAGACTAGTATTTTGTTTATCCTAAATGAAAATCACAAAATGTTTCAGCTGGAAGAGACCTTAGTAGTAGACTCTTAATACAAAATTTTTATTTATCTTTTACTTTTAAATTTTTTATTTATTTATTAGAGAGAGAGGGAAAGCATGTGCAAGGGAGGAGGAGCAGCAGAAGGCTAGGGAGAACAGCAGACTCCCCACTATGTGGGACTCAATTTCCAGGACCCTGAGATCATGACCTGAGCCAAAATCAAGAGTTGGATGCTTAATGAAATGAGCTAGCCAGGTGCCCCTACACAATTTTTAAAAGTCATGGCCTGATTTGTTCAAATGCCACTAGGGGAAAAAAAAAAAACTGCTTCTCTGATTGACACATAGGTAATGGCCTGGAGACCCCCAGCTCTGAGGAATCAATTACAAAGTTTGTTCAACACTATACAGATCTCTGAGGTAGAGCCAAGACTGCCAAGACACTGGCCTGGTGTTTTCTCCTACAGGATACTTCCCTTTATGAAAAATTGTTTCTGGGTACTTATTAGGTAAAAGGACATCTCTCTGATGCTAAAATGAGTGGGACACAAACTTTAAGAAGTTTTGAACTGGACTTCAGGGTAGCCACAGAGTTGTGATAGGTTCTCTATATAGAAATATTCCAGCTAATAAATGAAAATAAATAAATAGAATTTTCTTCACCAATTTGCAATCCCTAAAGAAATAACGGGTCCAAGAAGAACTGTCAATCACTGCCAACACCCCAAAAAGAGACAGAGGTTGATACCTCCTGACAGAAGCCCCATGCCACATTGCCCATGAATTACTGTAGCCAAAAAAAAATTGAACTGGACTCTAAAGCAAGTCTAGAAAGCCAGTAAATACTTGTAGGAAATACAAGAAACAGTGGAACTTATTAAACTGACACCAGGAAAATGGAATCAACAATATTCAGATTGTACAAAGTCTATGGGCTCTTCAACAAATCAATTGCAAGGAAAATCAAGGTAAGGGGGTCATGGGTCTGTGATTTAAAAGTGTCTTGGAAGACATGTCACCAGTTTCAATGTATGGACTTAACAATTCTGATGAAAATAAAGGGCACTCTTACTCTGGGAAAACACCAAATGATGGAGGTACACGAGCATTCCTGGGACACTGGAGTAGCAAGCAGTGGCAGTCTGGCCTAGACCCTGGAGCCTGAAGAAGCAAGGCCAAGCTGGATCACCAGGGCAAGGGCATGAAGATCAAATGTCCAGGATATCTCTCTTCTCTTCTTGCCCATAAAAGAGTCCTAAATCACTCACTTTTTCCTATGGATGTGCCTCGGGATAAGGTTTGAAGATCATGCCCATGTAAGATCAGACATGCGCTGCCCAGTGAACCAAGATCAAGGCATTTGTCACCATCTGGGACTATTACAATGGCCATGTTGGTCTGGGTGTTAAGTGCTCCAAGGAGGTAGCCACTGCTGTGCTTGGGGCCATCAGTTGGCGAAGCTCTCAGTTGTCCCTGTGTGATGAGGCTCCTAGGGGAATGAGACAAGGAAGTCCCATACTGTCCCTGCCAGCACCTGCCTCCACACTGGACACCTCATCTCACCCCCAGAGACACCAGTATGATCTCTGCCTCTGTGCCCCGGAAGCTGCTGCTAATGGCCAGTATGGAGGACTGTCAAAGCTCAGCCAGGGGCTGCACTGCCACCTTACACAACTATGCCAAGGCCACCTTTGATGCCATATCCAAGACCTGCAGCTACCTCACCCCTGACTTCTAGAGAGAGACTGGGTCACCAAATCTCCCTATCAGGAGTTCAACTGACCTTTTCCTACAGAATCACACTGGAGTCTCCCTGCAGAGGCTCCAGACTGCAGCTGCGGCTACCACTGTAGTGTTTTTAATAAAGTGAATTAATTTAAAAAAGGTAAAGGGCAAACGTGCTATGAAACAATCAAGGAAATTTGAAAGGTATTTTAAAATATTAATAAACCATGGGTAACTTTTTAGGTAGAAAACAGTATTGTTTCTACTTTTCTTTAAAGAATACTCACTTTTGATTCTTACATGCTGCAATACTCAGGGAAGAAATGCTATGATACTTGAGCTATGCTTCAAACAACCTTGGGGCAGGCTGGAAATGGGTAGAAACACCAATGAAACATGACTGGTGGTGGGTGAGTCAAGAGCTGTTTCAGTCTGATGATAGATCTATGAGGTCATTACCTTCATCTTTGTATTTAAAACATGTTTGAAATTTTCCATAACAAAAAGATTTTAAAGGTGTTTTGCTCAGAATTATAACAAAAAAAAAAGTTTTTGCTCAACTGTTAAAAGAAAAACAAATCTGAAAGGCAGGAAGGGATTTCACAGGAAGTTCAGAAACTCCCGGAAATGCAGGGGACCTTCATTATGAATGGGACAAGAGGAATCTCTCAGAAGTGATAACAAGAATATCCAATATGTTTTGACTGAAGCTAGACTAGACCAGGACAGGGGTCCTGCTGGTGGTGAGGGTGATATCACAAGGGAAAAGTGTGGTTTCACAGACTTAGTCTCGGTTTCACTACATTAGAGGTAACAACAGCAGCCTAGCCTCTGTATGTTTTAGCTAACTCAAAACAGGACATTGGGAGACTATGTCTTTGGCAATATAATTAAAAGATCATTCCATAACCACAGGATCAAAACCCGAATGGAGGGCACCAGTGCCTGCCATCTGAATGAGCTTTAAAATACCATTGTCCTTACCCCCAAGATAGAGCATTCCTAAAGCAGATCTGAATGCTTCAGGCTGGCAAGAAGCCTCTCCAGATTGCAAGTTGCCCCTGAAAGGACACACTGGCTTGCACTTTAAAATGGTTATCTCCAACACGAAGCTACCCCCAAGACCATTTGTAAATTCCTGCTGGGGGAGGGGGTCATTTACTAAAATTGACATTTGACAACCTAAAGAAATAAACATCTCCACAAATGCCCAAGGTGCAGACACTCACTGGTGAGATTTTGTCCGAATGCCATGAAATCAAATATGTCATCAAATATGACAATTGCCCAAAGGGACCCAGGTCAGGTTAATGACCAGTAACCAATGGGTCAAATCAAAGCACATGAAGGGATCCCAAAGCTTACCTCTGGCTCTGTCCTTCAAAAACCCAATCCAATGCAGCAATCATTTTTTCATTCAGTTCACATATAGTCAAAACAATCTTTTATTCTGGGAGTAGGGATGATGATTTGACACCTATGAGTCATAAGTGGCCCTTTGTGAAGGGCCTCATGACAATGCGTTTGCTCACATTGAGGCCTCAGTGTGTGTGACAGACACTCTGTTCCCATCAGTCCCTCATCCTTGCTGCTTCTAGGGCAGGGTCGTAGGCCCTGGCTTAGTGAGCGTCCTCATTTTCAGACCCAATATATTACAACAAACCTTAAAAATACTTAGGCAGTCACACATTTGCAATGAGATTTTTTTTTTTTAAAGGGAAACATATATTTTCATTTATTTGGCCAACATGCTCAAAATGTTGAAATAGTGGGCCTTCCACTATTTCATTATTGCTTTGCTAAGGCATAGAAGTGAAGACAGTTTCCTCTGTCACTCCAGAGAGCAGTTACACATTGACCAATGAGGCTGCTCTGCAATGGACGTCTAATAAGATACGCTGGTCACTGGGTGTAATTCCAAATTCCTGTAGAGAAACAGTGGCTTCTTTTCCTGTAATGATTGCTCTGGGGAATGAACTAAAATGGCCAAAATTTTCAATACATCTTTGAGAAGGGTTAAGCACAAAAATCCTGTTAAACAATAATGGGATTTGTGTCTGAAACATTACACTCTTTGAACATTTTTGAGAAAGTTACTCTCCTCTTTCCCCTCCGACTAATAACAATTCAACATTATTTAACATAATCCTACTGACAGGTAATTTCTGACACGAAATTTATTACTGGCTTGCCCTTTGAGGGCATGTTTCACTATTAACGTTTCCTTTTAAAAGCTATAGCATACATTAGATTCACATACAGAGTTTCCCCATGTTTTCCTTGGAAACCCCTACTTTCTGTGGTATTTTACATTGCCCCAGTCTGCTTTAACTCTGTATCCTTACACACACACACACACACACACACACACACACACTCCCCCAATGTCCAGATATACACTTAACACTGAAGCACTTTGTTCTACCATTATTAGGTTTACCTATAACTGAATAAGCAACATTAGTAGAGCATAAATTTAAATAAGTTTTTCCTGTACCTGAGCACGCAGTTGAGTGAGCTAGAATTTAACGTGATCATGCCTGGAAATAAGAGCTGCAGGTTGTGGATATTATCCATATACGGCCAGAATGACCCTGCAAGCAGGTACCCTGATTGGTGCTCTGAGCTCTTCACGATGCAGGACATTTGAGACTTTTTGGAACACACTTTTGATTCTGACTCATTCAGAGAAATGATTTTTTATCTGGTGAGTCAGCATGAAGCAGGTATTTCCCTACCTGTCCTAACCATACAAGGGCATTGCTACCTGGAGGGTTAGGTCATCTGCCTCAGGAGGAAACACACACCATCTCTGCTTTTTCTGGAACTGCTTTACTGGCATCATGAGCTCATAGGCTGGAGTTGACTATGTGGTGTCCTTCCTTTGAAAGGGAGGCATTATCTAAATGGCTCACTGGCTGGCAAAACAGCTAGGGACAAGTGAAAGGAATATTCATTTGTTCATTCACAAGTTATGTACTTATTCATTTGTTATTTCAAGGAGGTCAGACTTATTGAGCTATAGTTTACAGATAGCAAAATTTATTCTTTTTAATACACAGTTCTATGAGCTTTGACAAATGAGACAGTCATGTAATACCACCACAATCCATATAGAACAGTTCCATCACCTCAAAAAGTTTTTTCAGCCCCTTTGTAATTAACCCCTCTCCCACCCACTATGTTTATTTTAAAATAATACTCAGATAATTTACAGCAATATGGTAGCAGGATTTACTGGTGACAAGCTTCAGACATCCTCAACGGCACCAGAAGATCAAGAACCTTTCAGGGAGACCTGTTGACTCACATATGCCCTCATGCATAACCTATGTCTGTAGAAAAACATACACAGGACAATACCATTAGGTAAATCCTTAGCGCCCTAGCTTTTCCCATAAGTTTAAGAGGAAAAACCTCGGCTTCTCCCCTCCACCAAATGCTAACTGGGAAGCACACATACCCTCTCCCGACTTTGGCCCCTTCTTCTCTCCCCACAGACATATATACATATTTGATTCTCTCTCTCTCTTCACATACACACACACACACACACACACACACACACATACACACACACACACACAAAGAAACAGAGGCAACACAAAAATTGCCAAGACGGTCTGTCATCCAGGGTCATCATGAAATCTCTAAGGCCCTGGCTGTACCCTCTAGGCCCAGAAGCCTGGGATGAAAATTCCCCATCCCAGAAGTTGGAACCGATCTGAGGTCCTTGCACATTAGGGAAGAGTGAAATCCCTAGGTTACTGGGCCATTAGCAGCTCAGCCATCCATTTTTCATTTGAAGGAACCTTTTTAAAGGTTGAATTCTTATCTTCGGGAGGCCCGTAAATGCAGTTCTTGTGTTTTCATTGGGTTTATTTAGCCTGGGGGATTTAGGTCCCTCTGTTGAGGTAGTAAATTTTCCCCTTTGTGTGAATGTATGTGGTTAATATACTTAAAAATCCATCAGGCAAGGCTAACAAAAATGCAGCCGCCTTTACACAGCAGTTTTTGGCAAGGATATAGTCACTCAGGATGGCTGTGCGGTGCTTATAATTGAATTGTGGTCACTAAGCCCAATGCTATCAACTTCTGTAAAAACCCAAAGCCAGATACTTCTGAGCACGCCTTTCACCACCTTCCCTCTGGCCCCTTCCTCTTGCTGCCAACTCCCCTCATTTACCCGGCTGGCAGAGTGGGACACAGAAAGGAACCCAAGACGAGCCACCAGCAGACACTGCTACAGCCTTTAAACATGTGCCGTGAGAGACTGAGTGTGGGACCTGAAAAGACAACTGAAGACCCAAGAGCATGACTTACACGCTCTCAAGGCCAGGGAAGGAGGCTCATGACAAGAAAAGGACAAAGGTCTACTAAGGCACCCTTGGAAGACTTCCAACTTTTGGTCAAGAACAAAGTTAACATTTAGCCATTCAAATCAACACTGCCTAACACTAGGGGCACAGATTCCAGACCCCCCAAGGTCCCACTCACAATCGCAACCTCAGACAATCTGTAGTCTGTTAGCTGACCTTTCCCCTCTTTCTCCTCTGACCTCATGTGCCCACCTCCCATTCATCTGCCTTCCTGGCACTTGTACCAGAGCCCAGTTGACCACAGGCTGGTGTGCATGATGGCTGTGGGCTTCAGCCAGCACACATGCTGACTTTGCAACTCAGCCATCTTTGTTGCCAGCAGGAGACCAAACTACCGCCCTAGTGCACCAAACTCAGTAAGCTGTGGCCCCAGCACCTGGCAGACAGGAAACAAAAGGAAAAAACCAACTCATTGAACAAAGTCATGGCAGGAGGAAAGGAAAAAATCCACTGCACTACTCTCCCTAACCTAAAGACAAAAGCATACAAAGTCAAAATACAAGATGATGGTTCTAAAAACTACCTTTTTCACTAGGCTAAGGAATAGTGAAATATTTCTAACCCCTCCCAGGCACTGCATTTATTTAACAAATATTGCTCTAAATGGGCACATGCTAAATATAACAATAGTACCTGAACTCCGTGTGTGCATAAGCTGATCCCATGTGCCCTGAAAAGGGTAGAGAAAGCACTTTAGAAGCAACCACTGCCTAAAGCAAATTTTGCTGAAAATGAGCTCCTGGAGCTGAGGAGCCTAACTCAGGTGAGGTCAGGGCTTAGAAATTAAACAAGACAGAGACTGTAAGCAGACCAGCACAAACAGCTTCAAAGCAAAAGACATGCTGTACCATAGACCTAGAACCTAAAAAGAAAAAAAATGAAGCTCTGTTTAAAATGCATGGGTCAGAAGAGCACACATCTTTCAAAAATTAAACATGATTTACCACCCAGGAATGACCGTGTTTATTCATGTTACTGCTGCTTACCACTGACAGTGGTTGCATAATCACCTCAACATTTTTTGAAAAATGGATGTGCAAAGCTATGTAAAGTCATACCTCTGAAATCATGCTTTATTTTTTTAAGATTGATTGATTGATTGATTTATGATAGACATAGAGAGAGAGGCAGAGACACAGGCAGAGGGAAAAGCAGGCTCCATGCCGGGAGCCCAATGCAGGACTCGATCCCGGGACTCCAGGATTCCACCCTGGGCCAAAGGCAGGCGCCAAACCGCTGAGCCACCCAGGGATCCCCTGGCATCCTGCTTTAGATGGTAAGCTCCTAGAGGAGTTATCTGACTTTCTTATTATAACCACAAGTATAGCATGATGTGCAAGTAGGTCACAGATTAGGAATGAACACTGATGACTATTGTTATCGATTAATACTTATGCCAAAAATTACAAAATCTCCCCTTTTAAATTAAGCTAATTTAAGAGGAAATGTGGAGATCCTGTTCTTCTCATATATGAACCAGGCAATACTTAAGCTTACATATAACCAACATTCCCTATCATTAACCTTTAGTGACCTATGGATTACTCATATATCAACACACGTCAAACCATCAAGTTGCCTCATTCCCTGAGAAATTTCAGAGCCTTAGTTTTAAGAAAAGTAGTAATGGCTTCTGAAGGACTGAACAATGAAATATGATTTTCTAAAATAGTTTCAGGGTCACTGATATAAGTCTTTACACCCAGGGTTGTAGCATGTTCAATATGCTGTGCTGTGGGGAGGAAGTAAAGGCAGAGGCCAGGAAAGCAATGAGGCTGGGATTGCTATAATATGAAGTTTTAGAGCAGCATCCTTAAATTCTAGCCTGGCTCTGACCATAGGCTAGTTAGCAGTTTCAATTATACCCTACTTCCCCCTTAATATCCCCCTCCAACCTCTGTTTTAAAAAATAAGATAAAAAATCACATTTATGTTATTGTCAAAAGGATCTTTCTGGCATTTACCACTGAAGTCTTCTCTATCTATACTCCTCTACCCCCCACCACTATCAAAAAATCACAACCAAAAAAAAAGAGAAAAAAAACCAGAAAAGTATGACTCACATACACATACATAAGGGGAAAAAACAGTCCTTGTCCCACTTTGTCTTAAAGAGTGAGGAAAGACACAAAGCAAAATGCAGGGCAAAAGGATTTTGTGTGTGTGTGTGTGTGTGTGTACATGTGTATGAAGTCTGTATGGTACAAGAGGAAGCCATATAAGATCTCTCAATGCCCTAATGTCATGATTAATAAACAAAGCTCACAGCCAATGACATTACCCAGGAAATACCATGTCCTGTGCTGTTCAGTGTTTGTTTCAAAGGGCAAAGTCTGGAGAAAAACAAAGGAAGCCAGAGGGAGGAAGAGAAATTCAGTTTAACTGTACTGCTGTGAGCTCTAAAAGCAAGCCAAATCCCAAGTCTGGATTTTTATTTTATTTTTTTTATTTTTTATTTTTTTTGTTAGGAGAATACCTTTTCAAGTATGCACATCATAAAGAAAAACCTATGGGCACTGGTCTTTTTTTTTTTTTTTTTTGGCACTGGTCTTCTTTTGGGTAAGTCAGTGGTCTTTACCATTTCGTGGTTTTGCAAATAAAAAGGCATTAGGCCACTTCTTTTTCGAAGCACCAGACTTCCAGACTTTCATCCTGCAAGTAACTCAGGGTTGTGTACTTCATTCAAACTTTGAGATCTTACCTAGTTTAAGGTTTCCATTGAAATGGGTTTAATTTTCTCAAAAAGTAAATCCAGTTTCTTTTTAGGGATTGGCTCTTCCTGGTATTTTTCCTTCCCCTGGAAGTTCCTAGAAGGCCTCATATGCCTCCAGTTCATGTAGGTACACACTGCTTTGCTCCCACTCAAAGGACACCCTGTACAAGGTCTTTCCTATTTCCCCTTACATTCAGTCCTATGTCCCCACACTTTACATGTCTAGGTTAGTTTTATCCTCAAACTACAATTTTGGGGGATATCTTTTAGCCACTTTTCATCTATTTTGGTCCTCTTACTCCCCAACTGCTACTCCTGCCTCCGGCAATCACCATAAAGAGAACATATGTTCTCTGTATCTCTGAGTTTGGTTTTTCTTTCCAGATTTCACATTGATGTGAGAACACAAGTATTTGTCCTTCTCTATCTGGCTTATTTCACTTATTTTACTCGCCCTTGAGATCCATTCATTTGTCACAAATGACAAGATTTCCTTCTTTGTTATGGCTGAATAATATTCCACTACGCATGTCTCTCTGTGTGTGTATCTTTATCCATTCATCCATCGATGGACACTTATGTCATTTCCATGCCTTGGCTATTGTAAATAATGCCGCAATGAACATGAGGGTGCATATACCTTTTTTGAAGCTCAGATATTTTAAATACTAGTCAAAGGGTTGTCATTTAGCTAGACTATCCCTAAAAAGGGTCCAGCAAGATAATCAGAAAATGGCTCTGCAAGGCTATGAAAAGTCATACAGTTGCTTTTATATTTGCTTCTAAAGTCTAACTAGAGAAATCATAATCTAGTTTTTCAAAAGGATCATTAAATTTGTCACAAAATAAATCACTGTTTCTTATTACCATATATGAATTACATAGGATGATATTCTTGAGACAGAAGAGAAAAATGAGCATATGGACTGTAAAAAGCCACGCTCCATCTAACAAAGTTCGCAAAGGCTTAAAAAGAACAGTTCTGATTAGGAACATTTTGTAGTGGAGAAGCCGGGGGCAAATGAATATGAGCCAAGACTGCTTGTTGAGAACCCTTTTCCAAGGATGAGTAGCTATTCTCAGACAAAAGCCAAGCAGGTACACTAAATGTGTCCTCCAGGAAGGTCATACAAAGGTATACAATTTGAATGAGAGGGCATGGGGATAGTTTGTGAGGTAATTATTCACCCTTAGCAAGACAACAATGAAATTAATATATAAATAATATTTTTAAGTCAAAAAATTGTTTTACCCTCAGGCAAGGGATATCTTGAGGAATAAAATGTAAACACCTCTAATTAAGTTTCTATTTAATCCTGTTTTGTGAGATAAATTATATTTCAGTGGTATTGCATGGACATCTTAACCTTATAAAACATGAAAAGTAGTTATTGCTATCAAAATATTGTCCAAAATATTGTCAAGTCCTTTGAACTAAAGACAAAATTAAAGAACAAGCAGGGAGTTGGTAGCAATGCTTTCCAAATTGCATTCTAATCACAATTTTTAAAAAACTAACTTTATTGAGATATAAATTATATATAATTAAATCCATTTCATTGTAAAAATTTATTTCAAATTTAATTTTTATTAAAGTGATTTACTTTTATTAAATGTAAATTTATTTAACATTTATTTCAAGTGTACAGTTGTTGAGTTTCAGCAGGCATCTACACTTGTTACCACCAACACAATCAAGATATGACATTTCTATCACTACAAAAGTTCTCTCCTGCACTTTTCCTACCAGTTTACTCTAGGAAACTGACATGCTCTCTTTCCCTACAGAGTATCTTGCCTCTTCTAGAATTTCATAGAAGTAGAATCATACTGAATGCATTCTTCTGTGTCTGCCATTTCTAATCTCCATTTGCCAAACCCATCATTTTGCTCAAAGCCCTATGCCCCTCACTCCTGTGTCTCATGGTCAGGAAATCAGCTTTGACTCCGATAACAAGACCAGAGATGGACGGTTGCCACTTTTGAGAAAGTCGCTAAAATAGCAGGAAACAAGGAGCAGGAAGCAGCAAAGGTCAATTCCAGTTCATTTCCTTTTGGGGTATTAATTTTAGTACATTGTTTGGGATTCCCCAAAAAGATATTTTTAGATAAGGGAATTCCAAGCATAATGGCCAAAAATAGAAAAAGAAGAAGACCCTTTGGATGTTCTTTCCCACACATGCCTTGAAGTATTGTATCTTTGACCAAGTAGATGCAAGATAAATGCTTGATGATGCAACCAGAGGTAGAGATGGGTTTTCTTACAGTATCTAGAAGAATTTAGCCAAAATACAAAAGTACAAAGCAAGTATGGATTACTTATTTCTGAATCAATCAATATTCTCTCCTAAAGTAGAATGTTTCTGGGTTTACAAATTAGAAATTTTCATTTGCCAACACTTAACACCAAACATGAATAATTCCTTTTCCTTATTAGGAAGGGTATTTTAGGTTGTGTATAATATCCAGTTCTCTCTGGACCTGATACTCTTCTATATAAACCATCCCAGCATTAGAAGAATCCAAATTATCAAAATTATTAGGCTAGTCTTCCTCCTGATATCCTTCAAGACCTTCCTGTGTGACTCAACTTTTTTTTTTCTTTTGAGAAAAGGCATACATTTTTCTGTGTCCTAACTCTGTATATAAACATCAGCTCTTGGGTTCTATGTTCCCTCAAGCCGCTCCCACATAATGATTGGAAGAGAATATATTAATTCTTCCAGGGTCCTGGGGCATAATGCAAGTAATAAATCAATTTACATATTGATATTACAATTACATATGTTTGTAATATTACAATTACATGTTTGTCATTAAGAACCCCTCCACTTCAAACAAAATAACTTAAATCCCAGTGATAGGATTATTTTAATCAATGGTGTTGTAATAGATGAAAAAAACTAAGGCACAAAACTTAAAAAAACAACCAACATGATATATCTTGAGAAGAACTGCAGAGAGGGCTATATTCATGACTTTTATTATCTTCCTATTTTACTTTATTATTTATTTACTCATTTGATATTTGTTATTTATCATTTAGTGTAAAATTGTCTGTCAAATTCATGACCTAGACAGAACAATAGTTCCTTAATTGTACAGATTATCTGACCAATGAAAGAGCCAAGGAGTAGATTAATCAAACCACTAACACAGAATGAATATTTAAAAGTTTTAATTTTTCTGAATGGTAACTTGGTATCAAGCACTACTTAGTAGGCAGTCTTGCCCTCTAGTACCTAGTTCTATAGGGAACCATATATTCAAAAGATCAATGGCCATAAAAATGATCTCTTCGTTGATATTTCTCAAGTCCAGTCTCTCAGCCACATAAGCATCTGATGGAAGAAAATAAACCCGGATCTCACCATAAACACAGATTCTTTCAAATATTTAAAGCCAATAAAAAGAAGAAACAGAATTTATCATATTTCTTTGGTATCAAGATGTGTGCAAAGGCAGAAGGTTCTGGTGAAAGAGCACAAAAATAAAAAAATTATAACTAGTCCTTGATTCCTCACTTTCTGAGTTGGGGCCCTTGAATAAGTCATGACCCTTCCAAGCCTTTTGTTCTGCATTGGTTAAAAAAAAAAAAAAAAAAAAAAAAAGTAGGCAGCGAGTGTCATACCTGCCCTACCTGGATTTAGATAACAAAAAGATTCACATGAAATGGTTTCAAAACTTTTTAAATGTCACACAAACGTAGAGGATTAGCACCCTTTTATGCACACCTCTCTATAAATGTATGCTACATGCATTCTGACGTAAGCACTGCCCTTAAACTTGTGAAACAATCCAGCTCTCGGCAACAGATCTCCTGAGGACACATTCCTCCTTATATCAACAATGGTTAGACCTCTGTGAACACATTTACAAATTACCTAAAGACCCCTAAATCCACAGCAAAATCTTCCAGCCTCTCTTTTCTAAACTAAAAGCACATCTGGCTATAACTTACCAGCTAACTAACAGACTAACCAACTAACTAAAAGATAGGGGCATAAATCACATGTTCAGTAAGCTTACCAGGTTTTGAACCAGAATGGAAAAAAAGAAATCCAAAATCCAAATCCAAAATATGGGCAGAAAGGGCCCTAGACAAATCAACTATTATTCCTCAAAAACATCACACTCCTTGGAAGATCTACAAGCTAAATACAAACTCCCACACCAGGATGTCACACACATTCAGACTGCAGTCATTGCTCATTAGCGGCCACTGCCAACAAAGACCTTCTTTGAGACAACTTCCACCTGGTTGGAGAGCCCAAGTTCTGAGCAGTCTACTGCACACCAAATGCATCTCCTCCCTGTTCTGTCATCTGGTTGAGATAGGAAGCTTACAGGAATAGTGATAAGGGAGCTGGTACTACATGGAACAAGGACTCAGATGAGGGACTGCCCAATGCCTCTTTAAATGTGATCAAAAGGCCACAGATAGGCTGTGATCAAAACAAAACATACTGGGTCATATTGGCCAAGTTCTCAAAGGCCGTGGAAAAATTATTCTGCGTGTTTTTTAGACTCTGCCTAATTACACATAAAGGTTTCTGTCACTGACTCTTCATCTAGTAGCAAGGGAAAACGGTGAATTTATGAATTTTGGAGTAGTATGCAGTTACTGACCACTAAGATGTTCATATTCAAAGAGCTGTCAGTCAGTCGGTCTTTTAAGTGATTATCTTAGGTGCCTGCAATGGAATTACCTTATCTTGTCATGGTAGTATTGTGGAAATCAACAAAGTGATAATCAAATTAGAAATAAATATACCTTTGATTTTTGAACTTTTTATTTTGAAATAATTACAGATTCACAGAAAGCGAAATGTACAGGGAGGCTCAGTGTATTCCTATCTTTACCCAATTTCTTCCAATAGTAACATCTTGCATAATTGTAGTACAATATCAAAACCAGGAAATTGACATTAGTACAATCCACAGAATTTATTTCATCAGTTTTACATGCACTTATTGTGTGTGTGAATGTATGTATATGTGTGTGGGTGTTTAGTTCCATGAAATCTAACATATGTGTAATTGCCACTATGATCAAGATACAGAGGTGTTCTATTACTATAAGGATTATTCATGATACCCCATTATAGCCACCTCCAGCCCTTTCACCAACCCTAACTCCTGGCGACCACTAATTGGCCCTCCATCTTTTTATAAGTATGTCATTTCAACAATGTGATATTAATGGAATCACACAGTATGGAATATTTTGAGGTTAGCTTTTTTCATTAACTATACTTCTGAAGTCTATCCAAGTTATCATGTGTGTTAATAGCTAATTGCTTTTTATTATTGGCTAATATCCCATGGCATGGAGTACCACAATTTGGTTAACTCTTCACCTGTTGAAGGACATTTGGAAACATATCTTTATTTTACAACAGCCTAAATTTGTGAGTTCTGACACAAATCAAATTAGTATAAAGAAACAACTCATCTTTAATGAAGGAAAATATGTCATACCATAATCTATGCACAAAACTATCTCTGATTATACAAGAATATTATGCATTCATGTATGGCTTTTACCTTTTGGTGACCATATGAAGTTCACAATATGTTGTTGTAATTCTATTACATGCATCCATATACACAATACTTCTATTGGATTTAAAACAAAACAAGAAAGACTAAAAACACCTCTATCAAAGACTTTCTGCCCAAACAACTTTTTATACTAGACTTTTATTTGGTCATTTAACTATAGTTATGCTTCCATGATCTTCATAGAGTCCAGAATTTGAAGAAATAGCTGGGTTTTTTTTCCAGATAGATGAACTGAACTAACAATCTCCAGGAGCACTGAGATCTGCACTTTTGATCTGCCTTGCTTAACTTGCCAGCCATTTTATGCACTGAAATATTCCCACTGGAACTAGCAGTTCTGAGTGTAGAGTTGTCTTCCTTTTTTCTGTCATTTTAAGCCCTTAAGATATCATGCATATGAGCAAGTGCTGTATGTCCAATGCCTGTGGACTAACTCCTCTATTCTTTACAAATATCCTTTCAAACTGCTTCTATCATCATTTCCATTTCACAGATAAAGAAACGTGGGTGTGTGGGAGGGATTTACGCACCTTTCTCCCAGTCTTATATTTACCAAATGATGGATTCAAACCCAAGGGGATTGGTTCTACCACATTTACCTCCAACATGGTGCTCCACTACTTTGCCACTTTTGAAGAGTGCATCCCTGTTGGTCCAGTTTGTCAAATGCTCTTTTTTGTTTTCAACAATTCCTCCCATTTTTGTTTCATATTGCTCCTACTCTCATGGTTTGTCTTTTCTTATTGATATCTTCTACATCTCTAGAAAAATTCCTATAGCATACCGCCAATACACTAAAATAGAAAGCATCTATTAAAGTTTACTACATAGATCCAAGCATCACCTCCTCTCCTCCCAAATACAGAGAGATGAAAGAAGGTTTTAAGGATCCTCCAAGATGAAGACCAACATGGTGATTATTTGAAGGGAGATAATCCAGTCTTGGATATTTTATCTGTTCTCTTCCTTTGATTCCTTAGTTCCCTCATTTTGGATTGGATACATCCAAGAAGAAAGTAGACAGAGGAAGAGGAAAGAATGTGAAGCTTGTGTTGGTGGAAATCACCCGTTACAGAAACTCTAGCCAGCGGGGGGGGGGGGGGGGGGGGGGGGTTGAAGGCAAAGAAGCTGTTAAAACTCTTAGCTGAAACATGTTAATTTGGGTTGAACTATTTATTTGTGTGTTACTGAGTCCCATAACTCCTCTAGAGGAGACACATATTTAAAGACCCTAAGATATGTGTTGAAAATATTTTTTGATAGCTCCCATGCCTGTCCCTCACACTTTTGGCTTTCTTTCATACAATATGGACAGTGCTAATGGTACTATTTTTTCACATTTTACCTTTCATGTGTAATAAGATATAAATATGAAAAGTTTGCCTTTGCCTTACACCAAATCTTGAAACAAACAAAAAGCCTTTAAAGATTGTCTAGCCTGCAAAAATTTTTCTCTCACACGAACATTATGTATTAGCTAGTAACTTCTCCTCTCCATCCCCTCCCTATCATGCTTGGTTCTCATATAATTACATCAAACAAACACAGGCATTTGCCTGCAAAAGTGAGTTTTATTACAAAGGGATTCTCAGGAAAATATGCTAAAAAAACTTAGCCTCTATGAAATCGCTCATGAGGCGCCCTGTCTCATCTTCACACAGCTGTTCTGATCAGTGTTATGTCTTCCAATGGGTGCTTGGCTGGGCACACCAAGGATAGATATGTCAAGGTAGTTTTGCACTACTTCTCTACTTCCTATTCAGAAACACCTGGATTCAAATAGCATTTTCTTTCCAAACTACCAAGGCACATTAGGCTACTGAAGGAGAAGTGAGTGGCAAGGAGGAGAGGATCCAAGGCAGGTCTAAGGACACAGAGGATATAAAGGGTGAGATATAGAGCTGGTGGTAGGCAGAAAAGAAGGAGGAGGCAGGCATCACTATGACACAAGGGTGACTTATACCCTTCACCAAACTCCCCGCTCCTATAGACAAGCTCCTTGTCACAAACACCTCAGTCCCCACCCTCACAACATGGCATGGTCCCTTTTAATAACTCAATTATTGTTTCTCTGTGAACTTCACAAGAAGCAGAAATTAAATTGTAGATGGCATTTCTATAGAGGCAGGTCATATCACAAAAGGGCAGATGATATGTTTTATTTTTTAAGATTTTATTTATTTGAGAGAGAGAATGAGATAGTGAGAGGGAGCATGAGCAGGGTGAGGGGCAGGGGGGAGAAGCAGGTTCCTCGGTGAATAGGGAGCCCAATACAGGGCTTGATCCTAGAACTCCGGGATCCCCATCTGAAGGCAAGGCAGATGCTTAACCAACTGAGCCACTCAGGTGTCCCCAAATGATAGGTATCTTAAAGATCATTGTGGAACTATTCCTACATCCAAGCATTGACTCAGTATTCATGATGTGTCTGTTGCCTTACAAGGACAGTATGCTGATCAAAGAAAGAAGTTCTCACTAAAACAAGACAGAAAAACTGGGCCTGTCCTGGAACTTTAAGAACCAAAGCTCTTCATGCCTAAGACAAAAACAGATTTTAGAACCTTACTAATTTGCAAGAGTGCAGAGCTATGGACATCATATTTCAGTATATACTTAGGGATTCATCTTTATAGAGGCTATGCTGTGCAATGATGTATCTACTTTGGATAGATGAAGAATCCATAAAAGACCTTCCAAATACATCCCCCCTCTCCCCAAATTACAGTCTCATCTTAACATCAGACCAGGATGCTTGCAAATATCATCTTATCAAATTACTTTAATACTTCTAGACATCGTCACCAGTTGAGTTTTTAATTAATAGGTAAGCATAAAACCCAAGAATATGTATTTATGAGCTTATTTTCACATCTTTGATAATTAGCAGTATTTGAGGAAGGACATTCCAAATAAAATGTGAGATAATACAGGATATTTGTTTCAATCACTCTCCTTCTCTCTCATCTTTCCTGTATATACTTCAAATAAACTTAAAATGGAAACTTTAAGAGACAGACTTAAGCTGTAGTAATTTAGTTCAAAGCAGGAGCTTCAATCACCTCCTACAGATCAAATTGCCAACACAGTTTGAAGAAAAGGGAATGTTTCTAATCTCACGTAATTTACTGTATGAAAGCAAGCATCTTTTCCATACAGAAAATTTTCATTGAAATCTGTCAGTCCACAAAAGAAGAGGAATATTGACATTGTGTATCAGATCATACTGGGTCAGCAAAACTATGAGTCTTATTTGACTTTTCTAAGTCACTTAAGATACTACTACTACTAATAATAATAATAATAATGTGAAATATCCCTCACTTTAAAAAAATGAAGATGTGTCTTTCCATTAAAATATACCATAGAGCATAAAAATAATCCTGCCCTACTTCACACCAAGACCCCCTTTATTTTTTATTTATTATTATTTTGTGTGTGTGGGGGGAAGCATGGAGAGGCAAACAAAGAGAGAGAGAATCTCAAGCAGGCTCCATGCTCAGCACAGAGCTCAAAATGTGGTTTGGCCAAAGCCAAGATCATGACCTGAGCCAAAATCAAAAGTCAGACACTCAACTGACTGAACCATCCAGGTGCTCCAATATCCCCTTAAACTCTGCAGGAAAAACTCACCAATTATACCTAGGTTGCTCCTCTTAACACTCTCAGGTCACTGCATGGAATGGCTAACTCTACAGAGGGAGCAGTATTCAGATAAGGTCATGATGGACAGTGGGTTGGTGAGAGAGTTTGGTCCACAAGATGCTCAGATACTAGTTCTGTGTTAGGAGTGAGTGATATTACACCAGTTTAATGGATTCACCAGTGTTAATTAACTTGGGACAAGGAGTGACCAAATGCATCATGAGAAGTTGTGATAATTCTTCAATTAAGTCTAATGACCACAGAA
The DNA here is from genome assembly GCF_018345385.1 of Vulpes lagopus. Classification (NCBI taxonomy): domain Eukaryota; kingdom Metazoa; phylum Chordata; class Mammalia; order Carnivora; family Canidae; genus Vulpes; species Vulpes lagopus. Next base: position 41,441,476 of record NC_054836.1, on the reverse strand, counting down.
ATAATTCATGGGCCAAGTATCCCATGATGACTCAAGGGTAGCTTTAAAAATATTTTACCACACACAAAAGGTTCTGCTAAACCTCAGAATGATTCCTATTCTTTTTATGCATCTTCTCTTAAATGACATGACTCATAAAGTGCAAGTTCATAAATAAATAAATCTTAGTTCAAGCTCTCTGTCCTGCCTTTTCCTTCAGAGGGAAGTCAACATCAGTTTGACAAAGAAATATAATTCTAAGTTCATCTTCCCACCTTCTTAGAATTCAAATGTAATGAACAAATATTGTCTACTTTCCCTCTCCAGTGGAAGAGAGTCTGATGAGGCATATTTTTTTCTCCTTGCTGTTTTGCTCTCCCATGCCTTGTAGTCCATCCTTGCTCCCACCCAGGCTGGGAATTCTCCCTAAGCAGAGCCAGAAAGACTCAGCTAAGCTGTGGTTCATCAAAGTCAGGGGGCTGAGGTGGCTCCAGAGTTGAGGTAGCAGTTGATATAGTCCTCAGATGGGACTAAGAATAGGCTATTCACTCCCCATCAATCCGGTCAGACATCAAATTAAAAGAAACATCCAAAATCCAAGTTAGATTTTTCCAAAAATTATTTGCATGAATATGACTTGCATATAGGCCAGATCCTCCAGGTCCACTCTTTATCTTTCCTGATCTGGCATCAAGTCTCTCTAAAAACTCCTAAGGGTATTGTTATCACATTTTATTGGTAGAGAATGAACTGGAAATGACATATCATTCAGAGTCCCCAGTGGACATCTGAAAAACTATTGTGATAGAGTAAGCAGGACCAAGAGATCAACTTTCCATTTGCAAGGAGGTGTGCTCTTCTCTTGTATTGCTCCTGAGAGAATGCCTATTCCTGGTGGCCTAATGTCTACACTTCATCAGAAAGCAATAACAGAGGGTCAAATGGAAGACCTCATGCAACTCATACTCATCCAACCCTTGGTATCAGGATTGTTGCTTCAACATGCATTTTTTGTAATTGGGAAAGGAAAAGAGCTGCACTGCTTATCCTGCCAAGGATATAATGGATCCAGTAATTTCCGACTTTGACTCAAGAAGGTTCAACTATCCATTAGCCACATTCTTGAATTTAGGCTAGAACATCATGCATTTCAGGTTTCATACTTAATCATGGCCTTGGTCCCAGTGCAAACTTCACCAGTGAGTGTCCAGGGATCAGCATCATCGGGTGCTATCTTGGCTCTGAGACTAATTAGTTATTAGGCAAAACTGGGATCCTTTTTACTGAAAATCACCATCACATGCTATTAACAGTAGCAATAATAATAATAATAGTGAAGGCTCTTGAGTCCTTATAATGTACATAATGCTAAATACTTTACATAGGCATTATCTCATTTATTTCTGATGACAGCTATGTGAATTGATTGCTATTATCCACATGTTAGGGATGATGTAACTGAGGCATGGAGAAGGTGAGCATGTCAAGGTCACATAGTAGTTATTTGGTTAGGCCAGGGCTTAGACCCCGGTCCACACCATTGCAAATTCATGCTCTTAACCCATTCAAAAGACTACATATGTGGCAAAGGAACTTGTTTTAGCGGGATAGGGATATAGGAAGAAACCATTCAAGTGCACCTCCTTTCAATAATTTAATATGAACTGTTCAAAGTGAGCAATTGAGATGCTTCTAAGCATCTGTGACTCACTTCTTTTGGATCCCAGAGTGCTGTTATGGAAATAAGTTGCAGGGCAGTTCATACTTTTCTTATAATATATGCAATTCAAGAAATTCAGTGCTGAAATATTCAGGGTGGTTGGCTCCTCTTCTTTGCCCTTTGGAAAGAGTAAAATTTCCGTTTGTTTTATTCAAAGCATCTCTGACTTTGAAGTGATCACCTTTATCTTGCTCCCATTGGCTTGGCTGCACGAATATTTAATAAAAGCGATTTTGGGGGAGTACTCACTCATCCTTTGATTTAGGGGGAATATTCACTCATCATATTCCATGGAGCTGCTGCACACCTCAAAGTCTCATAAAAATTGTACCATATAGTCTCTGAGAAGAATCTCCAGTTAGAAAGGTGGCCCCTTTGGGAGGGGTCGTTGAAATCCCAATGCTTAGGTCCACTGGGTTGAGGGGGTTGCATGACGTTGTGATTTAGGAGGTCTTGGCCTAAACGCTGTGGTAGGCACGATGAAAGTGAGGCCAAGGATCATATTTCCCAAGGAACCCAGAACACCATACCAGAAGTAAGCGTATGATATCCGTCTGCTGAACTTGTGACGCCAGAGAACTTCAACTAGAGTAACATGAAAACTGGCCTGGCCCCTCCAATTTCAAAAGCATCAGTTCCTATCCCCTTTGCTTTGATGGTGTGCAAAATAGGTCTGAAATGTGATCTCTAAATTATTCCCAAGGTTGCTGCTGCCAAAAGAAAGAGCCATAAGCCAGACCTTTTTCCATGTTCAATCTTCATCACCAGCTTTGAAATTAAGACCATGTTGGTGGGAAGGGTTGACAAGTAGAAAGAAGAGGCTTCTTTTTGTTCAGACTTTGGCTAAAGTTAAAAGTGATTTATCATTTTTGCACAGCTGGGTGCTTGCTATATAAAGTGTGAGACATAAGGAGAACCCACCAAAGAAAGTGGGTACACCATGGGACTTGAGGTGGAAGCAGAAAGAAATGTTGAACTATTTAAATCTTTATTTCAAATTAGACCACTGATTGGCCATTCATCCATTTAGATAGATAGACATTCTCCAACACCATCCTTAAAGTTTGAATGAGCTTATACTATGGGATGGTGATAACCCCAACTTCCAAACACCTTCAGAAAAATTTTCCCTGATCATCCTAGCAAAGTCAAGCTCCTCTACTAGATGCTTCCATAACAACAGACCTTTGTACTTTAAAGGGTTACAATTTTAAGGTATTTGTATAAATATTCCATTAACACTCATCACCCTCTCATGGGACTATGTATTCTGTGATCATGTCGATTTATTTTTCTCTCCATTATTTGTCACAGAGCCCAGCACGGTGCCTGGCACATAAAATGAAATAAATAAATATATACAATATATTTGTATCATTTATTTGCATCTATAAAACCTTGTGTGGCTTTATAGATGCAAAATATATATGAAAATATATACGTATAACATATAAAACTTATTTTTTCATAGAAAGCATAGACATTGGATGGGGGTTGGAGGGTGGAGGTGCTCAAGAAATATTTATTGAATGATGAGTTAAAAAAAACTGAAGGATGCTCAAGGGCTGAAGTAGAGCGTAACGGAGATCTTTGGCAATTCATGTTCCTTGAACCATCTGAAGTTCAGAGAATGTTGTGTCCTTATACAACTGGAGTGGCTTGTAGAAGCTGCTGAACAGAAATTTTAAATTCTAGCAGAGAAAACAGAGTAAGGAGGAAGACTTAATTGAAAACTCTTTGTATGTAAGGATTTGGTTAGCTGGGCCTCATATGTATGATGGATCCTGTGACAGGTTGGGTTGTCTGAAAGTAGATGCTGAGACAGAGTCTGATATGAAAAAAATTTTATGAGACAGAAAATGAATTTATATCCTTAATGTTAATCAGGGTTCTTATTCTGTCTTGTTCTATTCACCAGGCACTCTTCAAAAATTCTTTACTTATTGTCTATTGAGCTCCGGGTACCCGATGCATCCAATCTATCTGTGTAAGTGACATGTTAAAAGCCATGCAGGCATGCTACAGAAAGAGGGCAGGGTTGGCCTGGGGAAATCAGGAGAACTCATTGAAAATTTTTCTAGAAAGTTCATTGTAACTAGACCAATAACCTGAGGAATGTTTTGGAGACTAGGCAGTCTATGTTTATCCAGGCCTTAAAGAGAGTTAAGTGGGCTGTAATCCTTGTAACCAGAGTTGTAGAGGGCGGTAACCAGATTTTCCCTTACCTTAAGTCAAACAGGCATCACATTCACTGAGTGTCTGAATCCACTTCTCCCCTCTAATAACAGAACAGGGCTGTAAAAATAATTACCTAGTCTAAGATACTTCAATTAACCATTTGACCTTATCTATGAGGTTAAGAAAAAGAAACCACTGATAAACTTTACCTTTTTATTTATACTTTACAATTTTCAGTATTGTTTGGGGTTTCAAGGGGCCAACACTGATACCAGTTTTCACTGTATAAGGAGAAAGGTGGCAGACTTCTCATACCCTGGAGAGGAGTGTTTGCCAGTCAGACAGATGAACTTGGCATTGCGTGCAGAAGCGATCCACAAACTGGCTTCCCACTGCTTGGGAAGAAACCTGCATTCGGGGGCTCAGCGGAGCCCCTTCACCCACCCTTGATTACTCAGCTCCCCTGCTGCTGGTGATAACCTCTCAGGTGGCTGCGAATAAAATTTCTTCCTGTAGCTTTACTCCCTCCTACTTGGCAGGCTTTCTGTCGCTAATGGATCCAAAATTAATGGGTCCTTACTCCCTTATTTCTTTGGATCTCTGACAAAGTCAGCACATTCTGGGAAATGGCAGGCGGTTAGTTGTTACCTGTGGCACATATCACAGGGTTGGGACCAAGCTGCATCTGTCATTCTCCAGGGCTCTCCCGTCAAGTGCCTGGAATTACATGGAAGTAAATCCCACGCACATTCACCATTGCTTTTAAATTTTATTCACAGAAATTTCTCTATCCACAGATGGACCACACAATCACTCTTCTGGAGGCATCTTCTATGAGTGTATAAATTGCAATTCGACCAGCACGAATGGAATGATGATTGGGAAGCATACACTGCACACTGTGGTGAGTCTGGATGTGTTACCACTGAGGTCAAGCCTCTCTTGGTGGGAAGCAAAGAGCTCACCTTGAGGCTCATGCCATTTGCTCTCATCAGCAGCAATTGGATTTGTCTCTGGGGTGTTTAGCTTGCTAGAGCAGTAGACTATGGCTGTGCTGATCTTGTTCATATCAGACTACCTGGGTGTGAATACTACCCTTGTCATTTTATTACCTATGTGATCTTGGGGAAGTAATTCAATTTCCCTGTGCCTCAGTCTCCTCAACTATAATGGAGGGATTGTAACTGTATCCCCATTTTAAGGATAAGAAAACTGAGGCACAGAGGGATTCAGCAACTAGGTTAGGTATGTGGCACTGGGTGCATCTTGAACAGTGCCTGGTACACAGGACATGCTACTGTTATCTGGGCTTCTCATTGCTGGGTCACCCTTTGTACACATGTGGGGAGTATGGGCTATGGTACTCAAACAGGTTTGCTGCTCCATCTCCTTCAGTATGAGGCTAAGTGACCCATGCAGGAATGAACTCTTGACCTCTGTAGGTTTAGCACCAGGCCCTTGCCCACTGAGCTAACTGTCTTAGACAGAGCTACTAACGACCACGCTATCAGTTCTAAAGGATGTCAACCCTCTTTGCTCCTTCATCCAAAATCCCTTCAAGATTTAAGTACACCTTCTAAATTAATCTGTTTCAAACATTTACTCAAGAAATAAAAGAAGTCAAAGTGCCCAGTGCTTTACTCAAAGTTGAAAGTGGGGGTACTGGTCTCTTCGCCCCCACTGGTCCTGCATTCTATTCCCCCCTCCAAGTTCTTTGCAAGAAAAAAATTATGTTGGCCACAGTTGCAATCAGCTTTAATTCATTCTTTATTGCTGCTCTGGTTTTGTGTTATTTGAGCTGGTTTAACTGTTAAAAGCGTTTCAAATGTTCACATGGTCTGCATTAGGTTACCGAATTAAAACAGGAACAGCCCACCAAATGTAGCTTTCTGAAATGCAAACCACATGAGTTTGATTTCTTTGTGGTATAACTTTAATTGGGTTCAGAGGTCCCCGAGACTTACCTGTCTATCTGCTCCGTGATGGCCTGATCTGATAAGACTAAGCTGAAGGGGCTGAGGGATCCGAATTGCTCCAACTCTAGTTTCAGAACCAGTGCTGCCCACGCAATCCCACACTCCATCCCATTTGTGACCATCTGAACTCAGCTCAGTGGAGATGGCAGCATACTGTCTCAGGGCTTCTTCGATAGTGCTGACCTAGCTAGTGTCTGGCACACACAGAACACACATGTCCCCAGAGCACAAAGGGCTGGGAAATTGCTAATACAGTATTAATGACATGTCAGAGTTGCCACCTTCCTCTCTTCCCTCCACCCCACGATCAGTTATGCCTCATGTCTGTCCTTTTCTGATTCAGCAGAAGAGGGCTTTAGGCTCATATGGTCCCTCTTTTGGGCCCTTTTGATGGTATTTTGTGGCCAGTCTTCCTTGGACCCTGTCCACCTTCTGGAAGAGCTTCCACAGCTTCTAACTTTTACCCTTATCATTTCTGAAGGCAAGCGGAAGCAAGAAGTAACTGTTGTTTAGTTCCCAGGAAGAGCTGAACTTCCCCTATGTAGGTTTCCAAGAAATAATCACATGACTTCAGCAAGTCTACAAATGTTTTCTGACTATTACAAGCAGGGTACCACACAAGCCACCATGAACAGTGAGGCTTGGGAGGAAAGGAGAAAGAAAAACCAGGCAAACATGTGGCTGATCTAAGCACGTGAAAGCAATGGAGAGGAGAAGCCAAGAAGACTCCTGAAGGGATGGTATGCTTGAAGGGATGGTATGGAGCCTAAGCAAAAAATAAACCACCTTGTGACTTCAAGCTTCAAAGGAAACCCTGGGAACCATGTAGAGGAAACATGATATCCTTTGGTCATGGCTCTTCCCTTACTAAGGCATGGCTCCGGGGACACAGGATAGGAATAGTGTGAGGAAAATCCAGTGTTTATTCTGTCTGAGGTAAAAGTAGACTTCTCAGTGGAGGCTACACAGTGCTCATTTCCATTAAAACAGTGGGGGGGGGGGAGAAGCACATGGTTCAGTATTTCCTCAGAAGTTCATTGATCATACAAAATATTCACTTTGGGGGGCACCTAGGTGGCTCAGCCATTAAGCATCTGCCTTCAGCTCAGGTCATGATCCCAGGGTCCTAGAATAGAGTCCCACACTGGGCTTCCTGCAGGGAGCCTGCTTCTCCCTCTGCCTATGTCTCTGCCTGTCTCTGTGTGTCTTTCATGAACAAATAAATAAAACCTTAAAAAAGAGAAATACTTCAAAATATAAGAAGGATTGATATATGAATGGAGGGACAGATAACTGTATAAATATATGATAAGGCATGTACAGTGAAGTGGAATAGTAAAATCTAGATGGTAATTTTTTAAGCTTCTCATATTTGAAAACATTCACAACGGAATGTCAGGCGGTAAGGTGACCACAGGGCGAGGCTCACATTTCTGTGCTACTGGTTTCCTGACACCACCCTTGAGTTTTAGAAACTGGGCAGGCAGGTGAGAAGAGACAGACTACATCTCTGGGGTCAGAGGGTCAGCACAAGCCAATAATCACATGCCCTTTCCAGGGAAACCAACCAGCTTGGAGAATGGCTCCTTGACAACCTCAAGCCCAGACTACAATCTCGAGAAAGACTCTCACGCCAAGAGGAAACAACTACACAGCAGAGGCAAGGAGAAGATGCAGGATTTCAACATCACTGCACATGGCCACACAGGCAGAGCTGGAAATGAGAGCTAGAACTGTAAATAGTCCTTCTTGGTTCTGCAACCTAGACTTGGATGGTTTACACATCCTCAGAAAAAGTAGGTTCTTGATCAATGTTTGCTGAATGAAAAAAAGTGTCTGGATGAATGGAAATATTTTGCTTGAATGGTAGTAAAGAGAATAAAAACACTTATTTATTTATTTGTTTGTTTGTTTGTTTATTTATTTATTTATTTATTTATTTATTTATTTTAGAGTGAGAGTGTACATGTGCAAACAGGGTGGGGGTGGGGCAGGGAGCAGAGGCAGGAGAGAGAGAATCTTAAGCAGGTTTCCTGAGGAACACAGAGCCCCATGCAGGGCTGAATCCCACCACCCTGAGATCAGGACCTGAGCCAAAACCAAGAGTCAGACACTGAGCCACCCAGGCGACCCAAAGATTAAAACATGTATCTCATTATCTCTCCTATCAATCTCTTACTGTTCAAATGAGGGAACTCTGCATATACATGATGCCTCTTCACAATTCTTCTATACCCACAAGGGTAAGCACACTTTCACCCATATAGTCCTATGTATTATGTAAAGTGCTAGGTGTCGTAGGAGATACACGAATGAATGAACCACGATCTTTGTCTTAACGACTTGAAGCCTAGAGAAATAGACCCACAGCAGGGAGTTATCATACAAGGTCTGATATAGTAAGTACCATGAACAACAGAGATCCCATCTAGTTTTAATTAAGGTCTGACTTCCCACTACGGGTCCTATGTACTATATTCAAGTCACCAGAAATATTACCACTCCGGAGGTAATGATCCCATCCTAGAGAAGGTATAATCTAGGACATTAGAAGTCAAAACCCAAATTCTGTACTGCAAATCAGAGCCCTCTGGAGAGCCGAAGGTGGTTTCTCTATTTTTATCAGAAAGGCAGGATTATCCTTTGGTGTCAAGAATTTGGGATTTCACAGAAGGGTCGGGAGGCCTGCCCTATATAGCCCTGGAGTTCTGATCTGGATAAAAGGGGCCCTATAGCAACCTTAGTTACGCTAACTAATGTAACCAGACACATGCTGGTGAAACCAGGTGACGGAAAACTAGCTGGGGAGCTGGATGGGGAAAAGACGAACACGGTGCCTGTGAAGAAATTGTAGGTATTGAAAAGCAGGTAATGTTTTCCACCAAAGGGTATCCAGTTGGAGACTGGTCTGAGCTGGCTCTCGTTTTATAACCTCTCGACACATGTGTGTAGTCAAGGCTGAATTTAAAACCTATACCGTGAACCTTAGGAAAATAAACCACATTAAACAAGCACAAATTGAAAATATTACACAAGAGATTTCACAGGAAATTGGTCCAAATTTAGCCTCACTCTTTATGTATTTAAGCCTCTTATTCGTCACTTAGAACTTTATATCAGGATTTTAATATGAGTCTGCCCTCCCCTCCAACCCCCATCCCAATCCACCTCCACAATGGCCTGCTTAGTTTTATAAAACTGATTTTTTTTTAACTCCCAAAGAATCCTGCTCCCTTTGGCCTGCTCTTTCAGTGCTCATTAACACATGGTCCAAAACAGTACGCTGATGACGCACAGCAGGGACGGTTAGGTGAGGCTGACCATATACCTGAAAAATCCACTATGAAGGGATGAAGGCAAGCTTCAACTCTCCCTTCAAAGTCTGTGACTCGTGCAAGACCACAGACGCTAATGTTACTTAAAAGATTGCAGCCATCATGACAAAGGGCATCAGTGACAAACCATCCCGTTCAGTCTCATTAAGAATTCTCTCACACTGCTTTCCTTTCTTCCGTAGATTTTTGTGTTTTTAAATTTGTTGTATTTTCTGCGAGTCTCCTCAAATCCCTTTTTTTGGGAATAAAGCCAACTATAGATAAACAACAGAATATTTAAAAACTTATGACTCTAATCTATGAGTCCACCTTTTACAGTAACATTTGAGCTAATCTTGTTATCACAGCGTTGCTCACGTGGCAAGAGGCTCACTGCCAATGCAACGGTTGAACCACCCTGTCCACTTCAGGTCTGGTGTTTCACCATCAGGAATGCCTGGTGGGGGTGTTGCCAAGCACTCTAGATGGAAGCTCTTCTGAGCCAGGCAGTTGCCAGGTGGGGAAAGTGATGCCAAACCAGAAGGGAGTTTTGTGGGATGGACAAACATGCCCTGCGGCCAGCTGGGGTGTCCCATTCTTTCCCACTTGTGGCTACCAGCCAGAATGTGATTATTACTGAAGCTTGCTTACAAGCTACTTTAAAAAAAAAAAAAGACAGTTTTACTTATTTATTCATGAGAGACACAGAGAGAGGCAGAGACACAGGCAGAGGGAGAAGCAGGCTCCCTGAGAGGAGCCTGATGCGGGCTCGATCCCACGACCCCGGGATCACGCCCTGAGCCAAAGGCAGAAGCTCAACCACTGAGCCACCCAGGCATTCCTACAGGCCACTTTTTAGAAGACTTAGGAAATTAAAACTTATTTTGTATTTAAATTGGATTTTTAAAAAAATCATTTCAAAGCCTGAGATTCATGATGACTCCCTACTTCTCTTTATCATGCTTGCTGGTGAAGTCAGTTCAATTATCCTAACCCTCCTTCTTCACCCTTGTTGTTCTCTACTTCTCATGAAACTGATAAAGCTACGAGAGGACAGAATAAGCCACATGAAGGGTTCAGTGTTAGATCTCAGCTGGGGAGGAGCGGGGGTTGTCAGAGGGCTGGCAGGGACAATTACCCTGTTGCCTTTAACAGGGCTGAACTGCAGGAAGTTTCTTTGCGGCTATTATTCTACGAAAATTGTGAGAACATCCTGGATCCCTCCCAGAGTTCTTCTGAGCTGCTCTGGGGGAACTCTGCTTCCTCCCCTTCTCTGCCTGCCATAGCAGCCACCATGCTCACCTATGGGGCTTTCATCAGGACTCAGAGAAACATGTGTTTGGAAAGTGCCCAACCACAGTTCTAACCAATAAGGACGAAGACCGCAAACAGCATGAGCTTTGGGAGGTGTCACTTCACATCAACTCAGTGGTTTGGCCGGGGGGATTGCTTCGGTTTTCTGGTTTATTAAAAACACTAAAGAAATCAAGGTGGCATCATGATTTGATGAGACCATTAGGAAAAAGAAAACCCTGAATCACTCAGGATCCAAAAACACAAAGTTCCTAAGAGGTGAGAATTCAAACCAAAAGCTTCTAAGGGCAGGGGTGGGGGGTGGGTGGTCAAGAAGAGCACTTTGTATCTATTATACTGAGGGGTGAACAGACTTCCCTGATGGAAAACATGGAATATTCTAACATTCAAAGTAAGTGTTAGTCTAGCCCCACTTTTACAGGTTGCAGTCCCCTACTCAACGGCAGCCTCACACAGGTATATGTCTTCTTGCTTTTAACACTCTCCCACTCGGGCTCTCGCTCTGGGTGGTCATCTCCTACCCCCTCAGCCCCCAACACAATTCTGGCGGTGGGCTTTATTGGATTTCTCGGAGCATTAGGTTTCTCGGAGCATATAAACTCCAGGATTTTTCCTTTAAATCACTCAGAGCCAGAGAGGGAGGCAGAAGGATGCTTCAAAAAGAATTAAGACAAGCGAACAGATCAAAAGAACAGTGCTGCCACATAAGCTACTTCCTTTTTCAAAAACATGTATTAGGAAAACAGCAGCTAAAACCCTGATCAGTCATGAAAATGAGCACCAGTCTGCTGGCTGAGGGGCTAAAAGAAATTAGTCTGAAGACACAGACAGAGAGAGACACACAGGCGTGCAAACAAAACCCATCACCCTTCCTCAGACCAGCTGCTGGTACCCTTGCCTTCGATGTTCAGAGAACGTCACCAGCTACCAAAAACTTCTGGAAGACTGAGTTTAAAAGCCCCCAAGCCTATATGCAATTCAGATCTTCCATTCATTGTAAATTATGGGGGAAGACATAGCTTAATAGGCAAAAAGTACATCCTTCAGAATCCAGCAGATACCACTGAGCAGAGTAAGCATAGAGAAGAACCCCATTCTTCCCCATTCACCTCAAAGTGGATTTTTATGGCTGTGTATGTTTGCAGCCCAAGAGAAATGAATCTCTAATGACATCTTTCATCAGAAAATATTATTGGTGGTTCAGTTTGATTTAGCAAACTTCTTCCTTCCCTTTTTGTAGAGAATGGAGAATGGGGAGAATTCTCCCCATGGAGAATGGGGGTTATCTTACCAAATAGGTCTCAACTCCAAGACACCTGTTCCCTAGAGTAGTATTATTTTTATTCTCGTCATTTTTTTCTCTTAATGTTTTTATCTGCCCATCTGATGCAGCTGAATAAAAGGAGAATAAATTGATAGAGGGGTTTTTGTTTAGTTTTGTTTTTTACCACAATCTGTTGGCAAAGCAAATAGGTCCACCATTACATGAAGACATATGTATTCGTTTCCTAGAGCTGTTGCAACAAATTACCACAGACTGGGTGATTTGAAAACATCAGAAATGTATTCCCTCAGAGTTCTGGAGGATAAAAGTCTGAAATCGAGGTGTCCGCAGGGTTGGTTCCTTCAGGAAGCTCAGAGGAAGAATCTGTTCCATGGTTCTCTCCTAGTTTCTGGGTGTTGTTGGCAAACCTTGCCTTTCCCTGGCTTGTACCCATATCACTCCAAACTCTACCTCTGCTGTCACATGGCTCCTTCCCTGTGTCTTCACATGACCTTCTCCTAAGAGCACCAGTCACTGGGTTTAGGACCTACCCTAATCGCAACATGACCTCATCTTAACGTGATGACATCTGCAAAGATCCTATTTCCAAATAAGGTCACATTCAGAGGTACGGGGGGTGGTAGTTCAGACTTCAGCCAATATTTTGGGGGACACATGTGGTAGCTAAAGATAGAAATCACTTGAGTCTTGCCTAGGATACAGGACCTACAGAGCCCGTAAGGGGGAAGTAGTCAGGGATTGTCCTTCTAGGGATGCCAAGAGGCAGAGTTCAGGCGGACTGTGGGAAAGGTGAAGTTGTGAAGAGAGAAAAAAAAAATATTGAAATCCTGGAAAGTTCAACTGCAATGGTGAAAGAGAGAAGGTCTGCAGATGGAAAGTGGAGGGTGAAGCCCAGGCATCTGGTGCCCTCGGGCCATGATGGCTGCCTCTGCCCGGCACTGGGTCTTAGCACCTCAGACCTTGTGATCCCAAGTGTTAATGTATCCGGCTGCAACAGTGAACTGAAACAATACAACTTCCTTTGTCGTTGTTTTCGTCCTACCTTTTCCTGAGAGATTAAAATGGACAAATTCCCATGAAGGTTTTATGTTTTCCTTCAGACAGTTTTCTTCCTTCCCAACCAATCATTGGAAGTTCTTTCATATTTTACTTTGCCCCCATCACTCTGGAAACCATGGCTGCTTTCCCTAAACCCATCTCCCTTCCATGATGGTGATGGTATCACTTCTTCTCCAGGAAGTTGGTCTTTAACATGGTACCTACATAAACATATCCCCAAATTCACTTTTTCTCTCCTAGTACATAGAGAGAAAAGAATCTCCTAATTCTGGATTGCTCAAACTTTTTTCTTTCTACAGAAATCTTTATTCAAAGAAGTGACTAGGGAGAAATTCAACTAAGTGAAAAAATGTGGAGCTGCTCTGGGTAAAGGGGTACCTGGGAGATAGGATGCCTGCCCACCTGGCCAATCTCTACCTCCCTTACCCTTGACAGCCCTGAGCAGACTCTGCACAGCTCCATGTAGTGGATCCTAGCTGCCTATATTCTAATAACTCACCTTTATGATGTGCACGTAGACATCATATTATAATGTACTGGGGTCTACCTGGCCATCTTTCATAATAGGCAGTCAGTCGTGTTTCTTTGTTTTGTTTTTTCAGGAAAAATCTCTGTGCAGCTGAGAAAACAATTATTTCCCTGGTGTCGTCACATGCCAGACTGTGATGTCTTCTCCCTTGAATGTGATTGTAGTTTCCCACAGTGCCTATCTCTGTTTGGAAGCTCCCTGAAAACTCATCACATGCCCCATTCTGGAACTATTAACAAAACTTGCAAGCTCTTTTCATTGCATGACATAGAAAAGGACCTAAAATTCAGTCAATGAATGGAGAGATGGCGTCCAATAGAGGATACATCAGACCCATCACTATAAAAACCACCTTTCCAGAGAAGTCCAGTATTAAAACTTGAGGGATCAAATGCTTTCTCTCATAATACCCTTAAAATAAGCAGTTCCTATGGTAAGACTTGGTACAACAGAATCACTGAATGACAATGGGACTTTTTACTAAGGATTGACAGGAACAATACACTCCACACAGCTTTGTAAGGACGGGGTTCCTTGTGAAGGTTACCACTGAAAACGAACAAATCATGATTCCACAGTTAGGAAACTCCATGCCAATGAAGACCATTTCCCTGCTCCTTCTCACCCCAAAGTCCCTAAAACAAACAGCAGATGAAAAGGCAGAAATTCTACCCTAGCAGGAAACCTTACCCGAAGACAAACTTTACTCCTATGAAGAAAAGTGCTGGATATCTTTCTCTTTACAGTACTGTTTTGTCATCTTTTATGCAAACCCAGACAGGAATGCTCCTTTGTAATATTTTCCCTCCAAACAGTTTTCCTACCTATAATGTCCAGGATCACAAATCCCCAGAAATCACTACAGTGAAACTTTCGCTTGCTTCTTATTCACACAGGGGCGTTCACCCAAGGAACCCATTTAATGATGTGTTATAAAAGGAGTCACTTTTCAATGCCTAGAACAGAGGAGGGAATTCCTGTTACTCACCCTATTTGGGCACAACATCTGGGAGGTGTGTACCCACTTGCTTCCTCCCCTGACCTACTGAGCATTATTTATTACACAGACGTGGCATCTCCTTCATGCCCAGTGAGGTCGCCCTGGTCTTCCCTGACCCCACCTAGGAATCTTGGTTGGCTTTGGGATAGAGGACAGACTGTGTGGGCATCAGTAGAAACAAAGCTTACATTCACTCAGTTGTGTCAGGTCTGGCGGGTCACACGGAAGCTGTTGGGGACTTTTTTTTTCATCTGACTCAGCAGATAGGAGGCTCTTGAGGGGTCTGGATGAGTAGCTTTTGCTACAAAAGCTGCCATGATACAAGGAAGAGGTTCAGGGGAAGGGACAGATACCCCACACTTGAGGGTGTGTGCTGTTCTCTTTAAGCGCCCGGAGGCCTGTGACTGGTACAGACGTTGGCAAGAAACCGATGAAGTCTTATGGGAAAAATAATGTCTGGAAGCCCATCTTGTCATGCTCTTCTTACTTTAATGACTTGGTGAGCCTTCTGCCAGGCACAAGTTCTGCTGAGAACGTTCTACTCGTTCAAACTCCCTGGCCACAGTCTACCTGCGGTCCCTAGGGAGGGCATGCAGAATGCCCATGGCACAGGTGTTTCAGAATGATATGGCAAAGGGAAAAGGAAACAACACAGAGTCTGGAATCTGCAGAGTTTGTGTGCAAGGAGTAAAAATAAGTCAGGAAAAATACGAAGGTAAGGTTGTAAAGACACCGCCCCCTAAAATAAGCGGCTGCTTTTCCACTGGGTGCTCCTCTGTTCTTCTACATTTTCTCTCTCTCATACCATTTCAAAACCAGCCTCTAACTGAAGACGCAACTTATTATTTATTTTTCTATTTTTAATTAAAGGAACACAGAAAAACCAAGAATGCTTCATCAAAAAAAAAAAAAAAAAAAAAGCTTTCTGAGTGCTGGCGTTCATTCATGCTGGGTTTGTATTTGATGAACTTTTCATTCAATTTGAAGCTCAATGTGTACGAAACCCAATGAAGTGAACCAGGAGAAGGACGTCGTCCAAACATGTTGAAGCACTTGTGGGTGATTGCTTGGTCCTTTGTGTGCTACAGCTCCTGTGAAAAGCCTCTGTCTCAGGCAGGCTCCAAACTGCCAACTCAATGAAGCAAATAATAATTATTCCTAATGGCAGTAATAATTATGGAACGGGGTGGACCCAATATAAGGTTGGTTGTCTGTGGCTTCAGTGGGGCAGCCAAAGTTTCACACACCTTTTTTATAAAAATCTCTCTCTGTCTCTCTTTCTCTCTTTCTGTCTCCCTCTGTCTCTCCCTCTCCACCTCTGTCCCTCCCTCTGTCTCTTTCTCTTTCTTTCTCACACACAAACACAGACACACACGTATTTGCCAAAAGAGATCTGGACAAACTCACTCCTCTAGTTTCCTGCAGAGTGCCCGACTTCAGAGTTAAATTAAATAAATAGCATCTATCCACACAATGAGGGTGGATTGGGACATGTCTAGTAATTGACAACCCCCCCTCTCATTTTTCTTTTAGTTAAAAGTTTTCAAATATATCCAATTCTAGACTTTTAGCCAGAGCCATGGTCAAATGGCAGACATGAATAATGTGATGTATTTCTCCTTTCTTTCTAGGGGAGATAGGAAAAAAAAAAAGAGAGGGAAAGAGGAACAAAGAAAGGAGAGAAAGTCAGGGTTCTAGATGGGTGCCCTCCCACCCCCACTCTACTGTGATTATAAATTGGAATCTCTGGATAAATCAAAGTCTTCTTTGGTGAAGCCACAAGCCCATGGTTAGTATCACAGCTAATTTTCTATGAAATATTCACCATCCTCCTCACAGGGAGGGAATCACCACCTGAGCTGATACTTCCTCCTGGGCTCTCAGATTCAGCTGTCACCACCCTCCAGGGACTTTAGCATTAGCACCTAAGTATGTCATCCCACATGCCAATATGTCAAGGTGTCAGAGAAATAAAAAGTGGCTCCTCTTGAAAACATAATCCATCATCCAAATGGTCATTTTCTAGATAATGAGGAAATTGTTTCAATTTTCTGAAAACTAGGTAAAGGGGCTAATGTGAATCTACGTGAGTTTCTTTTTTAATCTTATTATACTTGTCAGTCACTGGGGCTACTCTTTAAAAATGGTTCCAAGGTGCTGGTATAGTTTATTGTCATGTTAGAGATGATAGGGACATTCAGGGCATCATGAAAAACCATGCTTTGTACAATATACAGAATATACCCAAGACAATTCTTCAAGGGTACTGAATAAGATAATATACATGTCAGGGGCACCTGGGTGGCTCAGTGGTTGAGTGGCTGCCTTCAGCTCAAGTTGTGATCCTGGGGTCCTGGGACCAATTCCCACATCAGGCTTTCCAAGGGGAGCCTGCTTCTCCCTCTGCCTGTGTTTCTGCCTCTTTCTGTGTGCCTCTCATGAATAAATAAAATATTTTTTAAAAGATAATATACATGTCAAATGACCTACATTACATTTCAGTAAAGCAAAATATTATAAAATGAATGTAGAGACATGCACACACACACCACTTTACATTCGGATATAACTGAATGTTAAAATTGCCCTGTCTCCTTTAACAGTGTACAGTTTAGTTGGGATTATTTAAATTTTAAAAAATATTTTATCTTGAAGTAATCTCTACACTCAATGTGGGGCTCAAACTCACAACCCTGAGATCAAGAGTCACATGCTCCCCCAACTGAGCCAGCCAGGTGCCCCTATTCTTAAATTCACGCTTTCAATGTATTTGAGAGGCTATAACTTGGAATATGCATCTATAAAGCTGCATTTTTGTTTAGTTTTGTCATTAAAAATATACCTTGGCTCAGCATAGGGTTATAGAAAGATGTTAGAGGTAGACTTTGGTCTCCCTGAATTTACAGGTTCATCAATATGGCTCCATTCAAACTATCCAAACAATACTGAAGCGAAAACAGCCTCTACTTCTCTTCAATCCAACAACTAACACTATATCTCTTCAGATATTCAGTTTAAGCAAGACACTGGGGAAAGTGAGAGGAGATGTCATGCTACACAGTGATCCCTGAGAGTCTGCCAAATGCTTGGCCCCCAGTCCCTACAGATTCTGAGAACAACATTGTGCATTTGACAAATGTTCAGTGGCTTGGTGACTTGGTGATGGGTGTTTCTTGTTGCACTTGTCATTATGATTATTGTGTCAAAAATGTTTCTGAGTTTTCTGGACTGAAAATAATAGATTTGAGGTCAGCTATGAAGTGCTGTGCATTTGGTTTGTGAATTACCATATCTGAACCAATATATGATGGGTCTATGGTTATTGGGGAAGTCATTTCTGGCATTTCAAAGATGTTTAGGGCCGTCTGTTCTTTGCACACTTCTGCAACCCTGCAAAAGCAACCCCAGCACATGCCGGCATGTCTCTATCCCACACTCACAAGGGTCCTATCATTTTACAGACTTTACCGGCCTATTCACCAGCCCAAATGCACTTTGCCAAAGGGGGTGAAACTATAAAACTCCAAATTCTTTTAAACGTGTCTGGTACCATTAGGAATGTTTATTACTCTACAGGAATTTCACGTTAATATTTACCAAAAGCACAACATACAAGGCAAATAGATTACTAGACTGCCTACTAAATTTGAACATGTCTATTTTATGGAATTTCTTCTTCCATAATCCATATCAGCCAAGCAGTGTTGTAGTAGAGTGTTAGTCATGGAAAAGAAACTGACTTGTTCCTAAGAGCTAGAAGAGGGCACTTACTAGACAATATAGTTTCATTCTTTCTTTTTATAAGATGGAAAAGTAGAGCCCAGAGAGGTCAAGGGGTCTGTTTGAAGAACCTATAAGTGGTAAAGTCAGAACCACCAGCTATGGCTTTAAGTCTCCAGCAATGACTTTGCTCTGTTCCTCACTGACATAGAATTTCATCTGGATGTGACTGAAACTCAATATCAAGGATTCCCTTTATATCCAAAATCCAAGACCAAACTGGATGTTTATGTGTTATTCATATCCCAACAAAGGCTAAACTTCACAGAATTTACATAATCTTTAACTCAATTCTCATTAGAAGGGATATAAAAAGTGATGGTAGAGAAAATACATTTGATATAATATTGAAAAATATATGAGAGCCTATTGAATCTTTTGAATCCCAGGATGTCCAATTATATAAATACATGGTATATGCAATGGGCACCATGGACTATCTGCGAATTCTTAGAACAGTCCTCCCTTAACTCAGAAAATAGTTGCCAATCAGTTCAGAAGAGAGTTGTTCACACTTTATGAGACATACAGTACTTGAGAATATGAAAACCATTAAGTGATCAGAAATGTCCACGGAGACCTGGACATGCTCAGTCTTCAAAAGAACAAAGTGTCCTTCCAGTTACAAAGGACCAGATCTGCTTTATCAGATTCATTTCTCCTAACACACTTACCTTACAGAGCACTACACAAACTAATCATTTCCCCATGTTAATACCCCTTTTGGCATTCAACAAGGAATGATTACAGTTAGTCCTGGGGCTCTCTTTAAACATCACACCAGGAGCCATGTTAAACCTACAGTGGTGAGCCAGCAAGGCACCATGTTTCTGGTCCTGAAAACAGGAAATATTGAGCCAATCCCCATGTATAAACTATGACAAGTACAGAAAGGTACAGTTAATTACTGCATTTTATATCATGGGAAATACTATCCTCAACCCCCATTGTCTAGTTATTTGGAGCCTTATCCAAGGATTACCTCTAGGAAAACACTGAATATTAATATAAACTAAAGCCCCATGTTTCAAGTCTTCCACAAAATAAGCCCCGAAATGAAAATGCCAGAAAAAAATATAATGAATTGCATTTTCCCACAGAGATGCTTCTGGCAAGATCATTGTCCAGGTTTCTCGCATCAGACGTGTTTTATATCTTTCACTATCATGCCATTGTTTAGGTGTTCTTCTTGTTAGAGTCTAACAATAATTACTTTTAGCAAAGTGACAATAAAAGAACAATTTATTTGTAAAATTAATGCAAAGAAGAATACTACACATAGCCATGCATGAAGCACTGTGCCCCCAAAGAACCTGCCTTGCCAAGCAGTTTTCAAAAAAATTTTTTAAACATTTTGTTTGTTTATTCATAGAGACACAGAGAGAGAGAGAGGCAGAGACACAGGCAGAGGGAGAAGCAGGCTCCATGCAGGGAGCCTGATGCGGGACTTGATCCCGGGTCTCCAGGATCACGCCCTGGGTTGGAGGTGGCACTAAACCCGCTGAGCCACCAGGGCTGCCCAGTCTTCAAAATAAACTTGTATGAAAATCACTACTTTTTTTAGTGTTAAATAGGACCATGAGGATTTTCTAGTGATACCTCTCCATTTTATAAGTGAAGAAACCAAACCTTGGGGAAGTCAAGTTCATTTAGACCCATTGAACATGCAGTGTAGGTGTCCTGGTTTCTAGTTCTGGCTCTTGCCCTTCATTATTAACTATACCATTTGGGGCAAGTTACATAATCTCTTAACCTCCCTTTACTCAAATGTAAAATGGGGGATCCCTGGGTGGCGCAGCGGTTTGGCGCCTGCCTTTGGCCCAGGGCGCGATCCTGGAGACCCGGGATCGAGTCCCACATCAGGCTCCCGGTGCATGGAGCCTGCTTCTCCCTCCGCCTGTATCTCTGCCTCTCTCTCTCTCTGTGACTATCATAAATAAATAAAAAAAAATTAAAAAAAAAATGTAAAATGGGTATGTTCATTCCTATGGAACAGAATTATAAAATTGTTGTTATTCACCCAGGAGTTGAACCCAGAAATCAGATATCTCTGGCTACATATGTTGGACCCCTCTGTTTGACTGCACTGGCCTCCTCCCAAGCCTTACCAAGCCTAATTATGTTCTCGTCTACGGTGATATGTGAACACATCCATGAACACATAACCTAGATATCTTACCAAACTCAGCTCCTGGGGAGAAAACAAAATAAAAGAGAAAATAAATTTGAGACAGAAAGAAGTACTGAGCGAGAATTTTGCTGCTAGGACTGATTTGCAATCATCTGGTTAACATTTCCTTATAAAGATGAGGGAACTGAGGCCCAGGGACATTGAACACCTGGCCAAGGCTGCAAACCTTTTAAATGGCAGACTCTGGACTATCCTAAACCTATGACCTTTGAACTCATGGCCAATACTTCTCCAAGACTCCACTCTGATATAACATAGTTCAGCTTTGAGCAAGCTCTTGTTCTCCAGGCATTTCAATATGCTGCAGAAAAGAACAACTGTTTAGATTTATGATGGATACAGACTGTATGATCCTGGGCTATTTTCTCTAGAATCAGACCCTCATCAGTGCCTATCTGTTTCTAAAAATGGGGTGGGGGGCAGATGCACACAGAGAGGCTCATATGGAAGCTCCTGGAACTCTGTGAGCAGGGTTTCTGTTCATAAGATCTAGAAATGAAATCCTCCACCAAGAGGAGGTCACAGGCAAAGTCACTTATCCACAGTAGGAATCAGAATAAGTCTGGAAGTCATAGTTCATCTGGGCAAGGGATAGGGGGTCTTCCTTCAGATGAAGAAGCCAAATGTGGAGCAACCAAATGGTTGAAAAAGATCAGTCACTCTTTGTGGGGACTTTGGTTTTCTTACAAATGAGGGCATCCGGTCAGCTGGTTTCTTCCAGGAGAGACCAACTCTGCCTCTATGTGCTCAAGATAGTCCCTGATCTCCCTTCCTTAGGGGCTAGGGACCTCCTATATCTTTCTCCTGGAGGATTGAAGCAGCTGCTTACAACTCAAGGTGTTTCCCTCTGCCCTTGACCACTCTGCAGGTGTGTGAAAGCATAGAAGCTCTTCACACTGGAACCAGACAGACTGAGCATTAGCCAACTCCAATGGGTAGAAGATTCTCCCAAAGGGTCAGACAAGCTCATGTGTCTTCCACAGCACTGGGACAGCTATGCATAGAACAGGGAAAGAAAAAAAAAAAAAAAAAAGAACAGGGAAAGCATGTGCTTTGGAGGCCAACAGACCTACATTCAAAATTCTGCTCGTCTCACTGGCTGAAGGATGTCAGACAAGTTACTTCTCTTCTTTGAGAAATAAAACTGGAGTAAATAATGTCTGCCTCTCCGGGCTCTTGGACAATTATAGGAAACAACATGCTATGCTAGATCAGTACCTGGCACATAGTAGATGTTGGATAAATGTCAGCTTCCTTCCTTGTCTTCATTGTCAGCCTGATAATTGAGTGCTTTTCTAACAAAAAGTTTGAGCCACTGAAGAGTGACCTCCAAGTTTCCCTCCCAACTACACAAGCTGCTTATAACCTGAGTTTGTGTACTCCCCCAAGTCATATGCTGAAGCACTAACCCCCCCATGTGATGGCATTAGGAGGTGGGGGCTTGGGAATTAATTGAGTTTAAATGAGGTCATGAGAGTTGAGTCCTCATAATGGGATTGATGTCCCTATAAGAGGAAGAAATACCAGAATTTACTAACTCTCTCTTCTCCCCCAACCCCATGAAGTATAAAGAAGAGGTCAGGTGAGCACAGAGCAAGATGGCAGTTTTCTGCAAGACAGTACAAAGGTCCTCATTAAGAGGACCTTCTGACCAAATCATCTGACCAAGGTCCTTGACCTTGTACTTTCAAGTCCCCAAAACTGCAAGAAATAAATGTCTGTATTGTTGAAGCCACCAAAGTCTGTGGTATTTTGTTTTATCACTCTAAACTGACTAGGCTACCAGCCTTGCTGTGCCTCACCTGGAGTGAGGAGCTAAAGCACCAAGACCTAGAAAGTTCACCTGAGGAATCCGAGGCAAGAGCCGGATTCTGAGACAAGAGCAAGGATATTTTTCTTCTCCTTGGAATACACAGTCATGTGCTCTGGTGTTCTGGCTCTGCCCCCTTCATCTGGCCATAATACCATGTGGTATTACAACTTCTGAATGTTAAGAAACCTTATATTTCCTCAAGTATCAGTACTTAATTTTTCGTTCCACACATAAAACCCTGTGAGTGGAAGGCTGCTGGCCCCCTTGTCAGAGGTAATTTTTCAAGGCTCTGCATGGGATTTAACGGGAGCCATATGGTTAAGTCCATCAACCCTCCCAGAAAGCATCCCCCTGAAGGGCCCTCGTAAATGTTCTTGGGGCTGTGAAAGATCCAGCAACTTTCTAACAATAAAGCAATGTTCATAGCCATGATACTCAGCAAAACACAGAGCAGGAAGTAATGGCTTCTCTTCTGAATTACTCAAGGGGGTCTTCAAGCTATCCTGGCCAATGGCTGGGGGCCAGTGACAACCTGGGTATCTGATCTGCTGCCTCCAGCAGAAAGAAAGCTGGCCCGATGTCACCAGCCGCAGGCTGGGGGGGGGGGGGCGGGGGGGAGAAAGTGACAGTCTTAATCATGCTCAGTTTGGTTTGCAGAGTTCAAGAAAACTCTTCATAGTGATTTTACACACCTTTGCATTTACAGAGCAAGCACATTCCTAAAAAACTGTTTGATTAACGTCTTCTTTAAATGTTTAAATGTTGCTTTTCTGTGACACAGTCATTAACGGACTTTCTTTTTTTTTACTGAGACACAAAAATCCTCAAATCAATCACCATTCCCATCTCAAACAGCAACACCAACTCCTACAAAAAAGTTGCGCAACTCTGATAGAAAAGGTAGCACTGCTTTTGACACCAACATGCTCTGAGACAAAACAAGCTTTTATTATTATTATTATTATTATTATTATTATTATTAATTTTTTTCCTTGGTCACATCCACTGAGCTATACTCTATACTCTGTGTGATACATAGTATCAGGGATCGCAAAGAGATAAGAGAAATAACTGCAGAAAGAGTGAGGTGAAAGGCACAATTTATGATGAATACCGGCTTCTCTTTATTCTTACATAATACAAGATTTCCTTCTATGGTATTTTATATAAATTTCTGGCTAAGTATTAGGTCTATACACTACATGGCTAAAAACCCATGCAAATAGGGTTTAGACATCACACAGACATGCCAGGAATATAAGTGATGTAAAATCAAGGAGGAATTTCATACATAAATGGCTTCATATATGCATGCTGTTGACCATATTTTCAAGTTTCTTGATGTCTTAACTAGAATATTCCACAATGATCAGATATGTTCTGTCCATATATAAGCCTTGGTAGGAATGCTTGTGTATTTTGATGTTAGGAACAGAACACTTCTATATCATAAACTATTACAATCAAATAATTTTCACCAATAACTCTGCAAGCTTGCTTATTTGCCCAAATCCCTATGAGAAGTAAATTTGTAGAACATTTGGAACACAAAAAGAACACAGGAAGAAAATGTCTGGAGTATATCGGCAGTGCCTCCCACAACCTATCAGAATTCTGTACTTATGTCCATCCTTGTGGATCTCCACTTTCTATACTAACTTCATTGCTCTTCTAAAGAATTACTGAGCATGAATTACCTGTTCATACTTACTCCATAAAGAGAAATAGGCTTCTTTAGGAAAGCTGGGATCTATTAAGATTACAGCCACCTCCTCAACTGCTTATTGGCTCCTACAAAAATGTCTCATGCAGAAAGAGACAGAGAGTAAGAGACAGAGCTAGGGAATTCACGTGACCACTACATGCTCATCCACCATTTTTCCCAGGTTCTGCTGACTTAATCCTGAATTAATGAGCCTGTTACATGATATCTAATAAAAAATGACTGCAATAGAGATACCGCATGGAATCTGCCACATATTTGGTCCAAGGCTGAATCGATTTCATCTATATTTAACACATGCTTGTTTTCTGTCTCACGTGTCTCCTCCACAGCCCATGGCTCAACTCTTTTTTTTTTTTTTTTCCATCTGGAAAACTTATCTCCTAAAATGCTACCATCAATCAGCCAAAGACACTCTTCCCGACAGAGTGTCTGCCAGTCTGACTAAGCACAAGTAGTCTCTAGTTTGGGGATGCCTCCCACACTCTCTAGCACCGAGTGTTTTTCTAGCCTGCCTAACCACACGAGTGCAATTTGGGATATTTATACTTACCTCCAGTTTCTACTGGGATAATAGCGTTACTTTGACAGAACTGGACAGTTCTGGTAGGGGGTGATATGGGATGGCACGGAAGTTGCCTGTGTTGCTTATCTCCCTACTCTTAAGTTTGTTTCTTTGGATTTTTGCATTTCCACCCATTTCAGTCTACATTGGCTCAGTGCCTGCTCAAAAAGTATGAAAATCAAATGCTTACAAAAATGCATACATTTAGTACCCCTAAAATCTTCCCCAGACACCAGTGCTGTTCCCATTTCCAATCCGTTCCTTGTCAATACCACTTTCAGTACATTCAAGCCTCTAAGTTTAAATACAGCATAAAAGAAGGGGCCGAAAAGAAAGCAAAAGTAAGGCTGGCAGCAGAAGCCAAGCACTGGGAGAAGGAAAGGGAAAAGGGGAGCAGAAGACAGGCGGCCCTCTCCCTCTCCCACAGAGTTCCAGTCGTGAACACACCCACTGGCTGCAGCAAAAAAGCACCGTGCGTGGGCACAGGTGGGTCCCAGCCTCCCTGCCTGGATGCAGCTTAAGCGCTGAGCCTGAATGAAGACTTTCATTGCTGTTTGCTGTTTTTGTTGGCCAGTAGCCATGGCAAACATTTGCAGGTGGCTTGGCCAGATTTTGACACTTAAATATTTGAGGTTGTGATAAAAATCAGAATATTACTACAATATGGTTCTGTGCAGTCTCAAAAAAAAAAATCTATCTGCAATTTCAAATGCTCATTTAAAGACACAGTCTCCAGAGGGAACTCATGTTTTAAAATAAGTACTCATTTCCTCTTTGCTGGGAGAAATAAAAGAGTCAAACCATCCCCAAATGTTACCACCTAGAGTTTCATTCTGAATCCACTGGTGAGATGGGTTGGGTTGTTCCTTGCTGAGCCCCCACGGCCATCCGGGCAAGGTTTTGGATGGGTCACATGGAGAAAATGGAAATGACAGGATGTGTGGGTTGGAATCAACATGGTAAGCACGACAGGGAAGGCTCTGCAGAAAAGAAACAGCTTCTCTCAAGCTTGGCAATGAGACAGAGTCCCAAAAGTGACAATTATCTCCTAGAACACACCAATAGAGACATACAACACCCCAGGATTGGGAGTAAATGAGAAGATGGAGTGGGTTGGGAGGTCACATGTACCAGAGAAACACTCCAACCCATCCAGGCACAGTGATACAGCCTAGAAATGTCACCCAACTCTACAGCCCTGGGCCAGCTGGGTAAATTATTGACAGAGTCAACACCCATCTTAGAATTTAGTGCTAACCCTTAAAAGATTGTTTCACAAAAACCAGCATTGTACTAACAATGGCTGAATCCTAAGGGCCTCCAAGAGGGTAGTTGCGGTAGGGGTAAGGGGAAGGCAGGGGGACTCCAGGAGGGAAGGAATGTTATAAAACTGCTAGTAAACTCCAACACATTTTATGTTTTTTCCCCCTTGAAAGAAAAATAAAATAATTATAATTAGCAGGCCTAACTGTGAATTGTCTGCCCAAAGCCAAACCACTAGAGTGAAGGAGTCCCTTGAGATATAGATGCTGTCTTAAAAGAACCCACCCCATTAGTATATTATAGGTTCTTGCTTTAGATGGTGGCAATATTTGCTCCCGCAGTCATCTGAAAAGAAAAGAAATATCTAAAAGAGATGCTAGCTAATTTAGCACTGGCTTCTTCCAACAAAGCCAAGCATTCAAGTGGCCAGATTAATATCCTATGTTTTTTAATGGGAAATCAAATGTACTCATGACAAACTCACAAAACAGTCACTGCCCACAGCTCTCATTTGTTAATGATGGGTCTGCACAAATCACAACCCATCTGGTAAGTTGAGAAATGTGAGAGACAAGGTACCCCTTCTAAAGCACTCCAAGGAGGAATAAGCCAGTGCTGTTCCTGATACTCACTCTTGATCTGAAATTCTTAGAAGCATTAAAACCAAAGTTGGGAAAGCACTTGGCTGGCTCAGTTGGTAAAACATGCGACTCTTGGTCTTGGGTTGTGAGTTCAAGCCCCACCTTGGGTGTAGAGATTACTTAAAAAAAAAATCTTAAAACTAAAACAAAACAAAGCAGGAAAGACACACTGGCAAATTGTGGGTCAGCGTCTAGTGGGTTTTTTTTTTAAATTGCCATATCTAATATTCAACTGAATATTCACACTAAATTCTGATGCACATACCAAACACAGGAAGCTCCCTTTCCTATTTTAAAGAGAGAAATCTGGGAATATACAGCAAGTAGTTCTCAGCTTCCAGCAATATAAATTTATCAGGGCTCTCTGGCTTAAGTTACTATGTTTTCTTCCTAAGAACCTAACTGCTCTTAAATCTTTTATTTCCTCTTCACTCTGCTTTTGTGAGGGTGGAAAGAAGACACAGCACCATCATCCTGAAGATAAGGAAGCAGGCCAGAGAGTTTGCATTTCTGAGAAGCTCAGGGGTCATGCCCCGGCTGCTGGTCCGCAGACCACACTCTTGAGTAGCCAGGGGCTAGAGCTGTCCCATGAGACTCAGAGTGAAAACTCTTTCTATCTCATAATACAGAGTATCTGGGATTCTGACAGGATCTTTTTATACCAATTTTGCTCAACACCACAGTATTGTCTTTTTTACATAAATGAGGGGGAAAGGGTTTGCTTTTTTTGTTTTGTCTACTCCAGGAATGAGCCTGGACCAATATAGAGGAAGAAGGCGAGAGCAAATAAGAAGGTATTAACAAGGAAAAGAAGCAAGGAAGGATAATCAGAGGAAGGAGAAATGGAAATACGTAGAAGACACAGGGGATGGGCTCAGCAGATCTTAGGAAAAAAGGGACATACTGTGTTGGGGAGGAAAGTGAGCTGGTGAAATTTCCCTCTACCATCCTCAAGCATTTGTCCTGAAAATTATGCTCTGCTTTCCATAACACCCAACATGTTTTCTAGTCATCTTGAAGTTCACAAATCTTATCTGAAGAAACGATGACACAGAATGACTTGCTCTGCTCCCCAAAGTTCAGGATCAGACAGTTTCCACCAAATGGGGACTCCCCTCCCTTCTCCCGTTAAAAGCATCACGCTAGGTGCCAGGTGATATCACACTGCCAGGAACACCAACTTCTATCTCATCCAATCTGAGCACCAGAAACAAGGAGAAGGTCCAGAACACTCTCTGAGCTCCAGCCAGACCCTAGAGACAGCTGAAGAAGTCTCCTTACCCGATCTGGCGGTTGGTGGAAGGTGCCTGAGTGATGACAGAGCTGGACTGGGGTGACGGCATGGCTTGTTGAATCACAACGCTGGTGTCATGGTTGGGCATTCTGGTGCTGCCAAGCTGGTGAGTTCCGGGCCCCGCCATGGCCCCACCAACTGTGTTATGCATCGAGATATTCTGCCCAGAGAAGACAGAGAGGATGGTCAGAAGTCAATGTTTTATTGTACTCTCAAGCTCTCAGAGGACGAAATTGGGAATCTGGTCATGTCAACTAAATAAAGAGTTATGGCTTCTGGCAAGCTATGGATCCATCCATCTTGTTATAACTTACAACTATGAGCAGATGAAAAATAACTATTTACCCTAACAGTAAGGCACACTAGAAAATATCCTGAAGTTCACTAATCACTCTGTCACCATCCCAACGTGAGGTTTGTATCAGGGACATTTGGTGCATATCCTCTCTGACTTGGTGTGATATATACCGCATTTGAAAATGATTTCCGTGGTAAGTGCACAATACTATGATTTAGTGAAGAGGTGCTCGGCATCCTGCTTTGAATGACACACACACTAGGTTATTGTTTCTTTTACAGCCCTATGAGAGTGGCCAACCACCTACTTTTTTTTTCTCCCCAGGAAACTACTACTTTTCCAAATCATAATCTGGGTACTCATGACCCAAGCTCAACTGCCTGGAGAGTGAGGATAGATGACTGGAACATATGACTGGGTGTCTGGAATCCAATGCTAAAAGCCTAAGTTGCAACTTTCAGTTGCAACTTCATGTTGATCATAAAATCAATCTCTAACAATTTTTATGGAATAATGGAATACAGAACAATGACTGCTTGTCCATTTATTTGTTCACTGTCTTCCTCTAGAATGCAGAAGGTTTGTGTTCATATCTCTCTCTTTCTCATGGTGCCTGGGACACAGTAGGCACTCAGTAAATATACACTGCATGAATAAACTAGTGAAGGCATAAGTGAGACATCTGAGTCACTTAAGGGAACTAATATCATCTGCTTATTTCTGATGACCCAAATGAAGGTTTCTTTGTTTAAAATGCAACAGTAAGGTAAAACATGAAAGGTAAAGCTATCTTAAAAGATAGCTCTTCCTAGAAAAGAAAGTCACTGGGACAAAAGGAGTGACAGAGGCAGATTCACAGGGGCAGAAGTTGTCTCATCAATATGGCAGAGCTAAAAGGTGAGAAATTCAGAGCCCAGAAAAGAAAGGGAAAGTGCAGTGGAAAGCCAAGTAAGTAAGTGGGCCTCGGTAAACAGCTAAGCATAGCTCTTCAGCCTAGAAGGGTAGTGAAATTTGAGAGGTCAGTTGGACAATGGGTTGAGGATGGCAGGAAAGAAATGGAGTGTCACTAGCAATTTACTAGAAGGAAAATATATATCTGTCTGCGCTTTGGGGTTAGCAAAGAAAAAAATAAATGTTACCCAGGAGAACCAGAAGTGGTTCTTTGAAGTTCTTCTGCAAAGAACAGGATTTCCTGCACTATGTGTTAAATGATGGTGATAACATATATGGTATTTGGGGTGGTTGTGTCCATCACATTGCACCTTTCCCAGATTTCTGATTTCTAAATCCTGACCACACAGTTTGTCAGGAGTCCAGATGGAAACTGGGCACCTGGCTTAGGCTGTGAGCCGACTGTGTTATCGTGGGATCCCAGAGGCATGAACAGGCTTATATACACACACACACGGTCCAAAGGCTCCTCTTATACACTGGAAGGTTTTTCTGACGTGGGAAAATATTGTGGTTGGTTAAAGCAAGATGAAAGGAAATGGTGATTTGTGTTGGAGTGGCAGTGTAGGGATAAGCTTAAGTTCTTTTTTTTTAAGTGTTTTTTTTTTTTAACGTTCTTTTTATAGGGTCTAGAGACATAGAGAATTGAACTAAAATAATATTGAAAATAAAGATAATTGTGGTACTTTTTTTGAAAGTGAGCCTTAACAAACACATTTCCCTGGGTCTCAATGAAGCCTTAACAAAATCAACAGTTATAAATACTTTTCTTTTCTCCGTTGTTTGGATCCTTAGAGATACTCAACAATTTTTCATCTTGCTCACAGTAACCTACTTTGCCAATAATAGATCTGAGGCACAGAATGATTTCAGACTTTCTTTTTAGAATTACTTCTGTTGTGCTGTGCTATCAAGGATTATGAATAGAGTTGAATAATCTAAAATTTAAACTAATAATATTTAAATTGCCAAAGGATATAACATATGTGAGCCCTCCTTGAGTTACCCTTGATACCTCTTTTCTATCACTCCCATTTGCAGTCCCCGAGTATTACAATTCAATTTATGTATCCTTCATCTCTTTCTATCCTTCCATGTCACCTCCCACCAGCCTACACCCAACCAGCCTCATCCCCTTTCCTGGACTAGACAGTGGTCTCCTAACTGGTCTTATTGCTCTGGCTTCCTTTTCTCCTTTTGCCCATATACAGCCACAGCAATCTTTATAAAAGACAAAACTAATCACATCACACAATTCTCCCTGCTTAACCACACCCTCCTATCCCCCACCCCACAAGATTCCTAGATGGCTTTCATGGTTCAGATGACACTGAGAGCACTCTTTGTGTGACCTACAAGGCCTGTGAAGGACCCTTTCTACCTCTCAGCTCATTTCACGCTATTCTCACTCCTGCTCTCTGCTCTTCACTCCACCTTTCTAGCATGTTCTTGCCCTCATACTACCCGTGCTCCACTTCAGCACAGGGGCTTGGGATATTTTGTCTTCTGCTACCTGTGCCCTTTCCCTGACCCCACCTTCAAATCTCAGATTAAGTATCACATGAGGAAGACTTCCCTGAAGTCTTCCCAGTGAAGGGCACCTTCTCCTTCTCAGTACTTTTTATAAGTTCACAATTGTTTTGGTTTGATTAATATGTTTCTTCCTAGAAAGCATAAGCAGAATGTGAGAAGAGACTAAATCTGATCTCTTCCCCATTGTCTCTGTTGCTTAGATCAGTGCCTGGCATATAATAACTGCTCAATAAATACTGACTGAGTTAACTATGAAATGACATTCCTAAAATATTCAGTATGAGGAGCTCTTTTACCCTGGCGAATTGTTGAGAGTGCTAACTTTTTGTCTATTTACCTTGAGGTCTCAAAGTATGTTCGTGGTAATAGAGTTTTAGATATTAAGGCATTTGTTTGATTATGGGCTAGAGAAATACAAAGGACAAGAGCTTAGAAGAAAGCCACAAACATGGGATGTAGACTGGAAAGTAAAGCCCTTGAGAAAATATTAAATGAGCCCTGGGAGGAAGATGCCAAGAGGTGAGCTCTGAATCTTTGGCACTTTGGCTTAAAGGCTGGCAACAGCCATTCTTTATCTCCACATGAAAACCAGGAAAAACTGATCTGTGCTATAGCACAAAGAAGTTGGTTTGCTTTGTTCAGAGGGAAATGTGTTAAAAGAAAGAAGGAACGAACTCTTTAATGAGAATCATCAAAAAGAATTTTAAAAACCTAGGAATATACCTCACATCCTCTCCCACCAACATTGAAGACATCTCTGTCTCTGTGACCACACCAGAAATGGAAAAGGCTCTTATTTTTTTTTTAAGATTTTATTTATTTACTCATGAGAGACACACACAGAGAGGCAGAGACACAGGCAGAGGGAGAAGCAGGCTCCCAGCAGGGAGCTCAACGTGGTACTCCATCTGGGGTCTCTAGGATCACACCCTGGACCAAAGATGGCGCTAAACCACTGAGCCACCCAGGCTGCCCAGGAAAGGCTCTTAAAGGTTTTATTCTAACTCTTCAATAATCTCCTTTTTCCACCACACGTGAAATCCACATTCTCCACTCTCCTTCCCCCAAGACCCAGACAGTAATTTCAAAACATTTTGGAAAAATAAACAATTAGGCAAGCATTATCATTTCACATTAAGAGAAGATATTTTTTTTCCTTTAAGCATTACATAGTAACTCAAACATGAAATTATTTTCTGAGTTCACATTTTCCCAATTATGGGTTCAAAACCTGTCTTCATTGATAAAAGAATGGCATTTTACCTCTGGATAAATTAAATATCCAATTTCAAAAACACAATGAGTGACTACATCTTGTGGAGTTATTTTTGCTAGTATAGGTGCATAGATTTGGAGCTGGTGAAACAGTGTCATCAAATCAGCGGATGGGTTTCAATATTCAGAGAATGAATGGAGGTGTTCCTCGAGGCTCAGCCTTTGGCCTTTTCTTATTCAACATTTTTATCAACAGCTTGGATAAAGATGTAAAAATCATGCTTGTCAAATCTGCAGTTGACACAATGTTGGGAGGTATAGCTTATGTTCTGGGTAGTAGAATCAGGTTTTACTCGAGCCAAATTTGTGATCTGGCCTCTAAAAATGCTAACATAAATCTAGGATGCTGTAGGAGAAGTGCAATGTCCACATCAAGGGAAGTAATTATTCCACTGTAGAGCATGCTGAACTGACCACATTTGGCCACCACATTTTAAGGGGGAAATTGACAAATAGGAGAGAATGAAAGCAATGAAGGCATCCAAAACGCATCACAGGAAGAACCGTAAGAGAATCAGAGAATATTTAGTCTGAAGAAAAAAAGACTTGCTAACTGCTTTCAAATATTTGTAGGATTACACATAGTCTATACTACTCCAGAGGGCATAATTTCAAAAAAATGGGATCATGATGATAAAAGCCAATGATGACTATAATTTGAGTTCTTATTTTGAAGCAACCGCTATGGTAGATGCTTTATAAACTGCACTGCTAATCCTCACAATGACACTAGAAGGCCATCATTATTATCCTCATTTTAAGATGATAAAGACAGAAAACTTCTCACCATCACTAAAAATATGCCATTCACCTCTAGTCACCTTCACTCATTCTTGACTGATGCTTTTAAAATATGAATTTGACCTTTTATCCGAAGACGAAACAAGGTGCCTTGTAAAGTACTGAACTTTCTGGCCTCGGAGTTAAGCCAGTAGAGACTAGTGGCCATCTGTCAAGGATGTCACCAAGAGAACTTGTGCATCAGGAGGGAGATGGTGCTACATGGAGGGAGATGGCACTACATGACCTCCAAGGTTTCTTCTATTGCTAAGATTTTCTCACTTATGAGCCATGGTTCATACTTTGGGTCAGTGCTTCCAAATGATTAGTAATGTGTGATAATTTTGAAAATATACTGGCTTAGGAGTTAGGAGGTCTTTTCTAGTCCTGGCTCTCTGTTCCTCCTTGCAGCCACATAATCTGGATAAATCGTTCAATCTCCCTCATCTCTGTAACCTCATTGCTAAAAGCAGGGGGCTGGACTATCTGGGTTCCGTGATTGTTTCCAGCTCTGATACTCCACAAGTCTCTTTCTATGTTATATTTTATGAGACCTTAAATATCCAAACAGACTTTTTAGACTCTGATTCATGGGCCTAGAAACACTGATTTTTCTCCATAACCATAAGCTTTTGCAGAAATGAGCCTTCTGAAAATTATAGCTTTATGCCAGACCCAAGGCATCATGATTTAAGAAACGGATCCAACACAAAGTAAAATTTCTCGAACTTCATACATAAAAACTCTACAAACTACTTTCTCCTAAATTGTTCACTTCTTGGTTCCAATTTCTCTGCATGTTCCTTTGACTTCTTCCACCCTTCATATCCTGTAATATACCTTGTTCTCCATTCACTGTTGTTCTGAGACATAAAGGGTGTGAATAGGATGAGAACCAGGGGCATAATGAGTCTTGATTGCATACTCAGTGAGCTTGAGGTAGAGCGGTAATTGTCCTTCTGCATGCATGGGCTTGGAATACAATATGCAAAATAACAACCCAATGTATATGAATATACGTTCTTACAAATACCTATAATTTCAGGGTGTGGTAATGAAGGATGAACAGCAGTGGACCACAAATGAAAGTAAAAGTTGGAGCGCACAGGGAAAAGGTTGTTGATTCCCATAATGTCCCAAAATGTTATCTTCAAATCTATATTCTGTCCAACTGCCAAGGTGTGGAGACTTTATGGGTTTCTCCATAAAGAGCCAGGGTCATCCCAACACGCGTTTACAAGTCAAGTTGTGCAATCTTGGAATTGTCTGCATCTTAATGATGCCCAGGCAGTTATGAAGACTTTCAGAACTTCCCAGATATAAACATCCATGAATTGCATCCAAAATATGTCTGACACATTCACAGAATAACAAAAGTTCTAACCTTTCAGAAGAAACTAAGCTTTCTGGAGGTCCAGGAAGGATTCTAGAAGGATTCTGACTCCTCCTTTCTGGTGCTCTCAGAAGCTAGAATACCAGTGTGAGTATTTTGAAACCTACTAAGAGGGCAGGTTGCTCCATGATAGAGGAGACATTGAAGTATTCAAGGGAACATGGTGGGGGGTGGGGTTGGGGAGGAGACCAGGGGCAATGCCAACTGCTTCTATCTCCATAACATTCTCCTTATTGTAGCCACACAGTGAAAGATAAACAACATTAGACAAGAAACCATCTCAGGCAACCTCTGCAGGAGAGGAAAAGAAAGGAGAGCACAGAGTGCTGTGAAAACCCCAGCCGTGACACACACACATTTAAATTCTGCTTTTTCAGAGTTTGCTATTTATTCCAGAAGAATTCTAAGGAGAGCCATGGTACAGAATAAAAACATGAGCACCAGAATAGGGCTCAGGTTCAAATCAGTTCCATATCATCTGAAGTATGTTAAGTTCTCTGAGCCATACCTTCCTCATCTTTAAAATAGAGATAATCAAAATAAAAATAAAATAAAATAAAATAAAATAAAATAAAATAAAATAAAATAAAATAGAGATAATCATCTAATGGAGAGGATTGTAGTAAGTATTGAATGAGATGACAGATGCCCCAGCACAGTGCTAACAGCAAACATGTACTTTTCTTCCTTTTAGCATAGTGTATAGTCCCAAAAGTGAAGCTCAGAGAGTAGTGTTCATTTTGGATGGCTACTCCCCATGACTGATTGGATTTTAATAGAAACATTACTAATAATAGTTACCACATACACAGCATTACCCTATGTCAGAAAACCCATTTAATCCTTATCCATCTAGATGGTAGACAGGATTATTAATCCTCTTGTTACAGATGAGGAAACTGAAGCACAGAGAGGTTAAGTAACTTGCTCAAAGTCACACAACTAATAAGTGGAAGAGCTCAGATCTAGACCACTTGGCTTCAGGAGTCTAGGCTCTTACCTACCAAGCCATACTGCCTCCATAGTCTTGCTGCAAAAATATTTTCTAGTGGAAAATGACATGACAAAAAATAAAGTGTACCTAATATCCTTTCTAGAGAAATTAAAAGAAGTTATTAATGCTGGTATGTGATCCTGAGAATTACAGTCATACCACTAACTTGGGTCAATGTGATCACCACTATATTCATACCTAGAAAAGCCTAAGAATACACCATTAATTCATTTCAAAGTTATTGACTAATGATCTTCATCTTAATGTCATGCTGCCTACATAGGCCTTTTTAAGCTGGTTTACAATGAACAGGGCAGATTAAAATTAGGGAAGAAAGATGTGTTTCAAAAACTGTTGAACAATACTTTCATCAAACTACCAAAAATAACAACCAACTCTCACTCACTCATTCTTTGATGTTAGTTCACCCTCAACAACAAATTTAAGAAAAAGGCTGAGAAAGAGATAATTTCTCTGATGTTTGAGTTGGGTTCAACTTCCAAGGCAACTTCCCTTACAGTGGGTAGAAAAGCAGCCCCACACTGATGTGACCCCTCAGTGGCCTTTAGCAACTCACGGGTTTCCAGGAGGTAGGCAGCCCCACCCCCAAATGGGGTTCTAGACTTGAGTGTGCAGGATACAGAGCAGCAAGATCCATTTGACCAGCTATGCTTTCCTCCAACTCCAGACCTCTGTCATCCTTTCTAATACTGGGTTTAGACAACAGAGCCCTGAAACATCCCTGTAAGTATTTTATAGCTATTCATTTAATACTGTAGTAAAATGCTCAAGACAATAAAGGTCTTCTCAAGTGCCACCTTTGACTGTGAGAAACAGTTTTTGGGTGTCTCTCAAAGATCCTGCTCCTTCCTTTTCAGATTCTCAATGCCACAGACCTTCGGTGTCTCTGCTCTCACCTCATTTACTGTCTTGGTTAATTCTGCTAAATATAATCATATGGGTTAAAAGGAAGGAAATGATGCCACTTCATTCAGGTTACTAGAGTCACAGTTGAGCAAATTTCTGTGATTGATGCACCTATGGATATCTTAGAAGTTAGAAATTAGTCTAATGCTACTGAAAATATTGTACTCACTGCTCACTGGTAAAGTTCCTCTTGTCTCAAGAGTCTTCCTCAAGAAAGCTGTGGCATCAGCCTACTTAAACACTTCTGCTGGCCATACCTCTGATATATGGCTCAAGCCTTTTACTACCTAATTCTAATCAATCTTTCCCATATCACCTCCTGGCAATCCATCCTCTCTATCCTCTCCCCTCTCATTCACACACACAGACCTCGATGCTTCTTGACTATTCCACACCATTTCATGTTTCTTTTTTCTCTGCACATTTTTCCTCTTCGCAGTCAACACAAGATCCACTGCTGATGTCCCCTCCTCTGTAGAGGTTTTTCCCACTCCTTCTGGCCCCATTAGTTGTTCCCTGTTTTGTGCTCCCACAGTGCCTTTTCCACACCACCATTAAAGGGCCTGACTTATTTCCACAAGTGTTTCCTCCAGCAAACTCAGGCCAGGGAATACACCATGTTCATCGGAGAACATGTGTCTGCTCCTTGACATGCACCTTGTAGATGTGTCATAAATTCAATTATTCAGTAAATAAATGAATGATGTGTGATTTTGAGCAAGTTTATTGCTTCTCTTTGCTTCAGTTTTCTCATTTGTTAGACAGGAACAACTATACCTTGTAAGATTTTTATAAATATTAAGTTAGTTAATACAACGTTGGACACATTAACTGTCCAGTAAATGTTAGCAGCCATTACTGTAATTATCATTACTATTATCATGATCACTACCAATGCTGATACCACCTCTACACAAGGTAGAATCAATTAACCACTCCTTTGTCCTCCATTTTATCCCATAAATACTTCTTTTAAAGCTCTGATTACACATGGTGAGTTCCACCATGGAGCACATGATCTTGCTCAGTATCTTAGTCTGTTGATTTTGCCTTCATTATGATTCCCACATCTGTCTTTTCCTTGCTATCTCCTGATCTCCAGAGTTTGATTACCTCCTATCCCAATCACACTATGGCTTCCTACTGTTTTCGTGGCTTCCAACCCTTCTGGTCCCTCCCAGAGCACTCCAGACCCCACAGTGGTCCCATTAATTGGTATGAGTCAGCTAGTGCCCAGCTCAGTGCCAACAAAGAACGAGACAACCAATGACCAAAAGGATAAATGAATCGTGATCTCTGAGGTGACGATACAGGAATGAAGAGCAATCAGCTTACAACTTCCTCTTGTCTAAGTTGGGCACGTGGTCATCCTAAGCCTGAGATATAAAGAGATAACATCTGCTGATTTGAATCCTCACGAGTCATATCAACTGACAGAGGCCAGAAACAGCTCAAACAAGTCTCCTCAAATTGCCCTGTGTTTGGTCAATTCAAATCACTGGTTGAAGTGAGGCCAAGACAGGCCTCCTTCAGTAACTGGAAAATAGATAGGAAGAGCCAGACTGAAATGATGACAAATAAGCAAGGAACTGGGGTCCTGCGGCACGGATGGGGGAGGGATACGAATAGCACCAATGGCAGTACCAGGCTCACATTTCTGTATGGCACAGGGAAGAAAAGATTCTTGAATATCTCGGAAGGGGCACTGAAGCCTATAGGGCAATGGTGAGGAGGCACACTAGAAACCCGTTATAGCCACACAAGAGGCAAATGGCCCATTCTAGAATTGCTAAACACATTTCTCTTCCTCTCTTACCAGCAATGTAAAATTGCTAAAAGTAAGAGTGTATCTAAAACCACCACGAGGATGCTGAGGGTCTGTTTTCTCCATATTTCAAAGAGAATCAAATACTTACTTAATGACCAGAAATATAAATGCAACACTCTTTTGAAAGCTGCTAATGATATACTGCAGATTTGAGAAGAGATTTTGCCTTTTCTCTCCCTCCGCCCCCCTTTCTCAGCTCTTCTCTTCAAGCCAAAAGAGCTGGAGGGCAGGGCTGGCCACGAAGATGAATTTGTTTGAAAACTCCCCTGCCTGGAGCACTGGTTGGGTATCTGCATTCCTGAATATTTGGCAACAGCACGCTCTTAACATAAAATAGAAATGTGATCTTCAGTGGGAAGGAAAATGTGCTACAAGTTAGACTTCCTCCTCCGAAACAATAGAGAATAAGAGTACTTGGCCTTCATTTCACTTCTGGTGGAACCCGTCAGGTGGCTTGCCATGAATGGCCTTGCTTTGTAAATTGTTCGGTACTTTACAAACAGAAGTTACTGCTCTGCTGTGCTAATGATCGATATTAATTAAGCAGCAGATTTCTATCCTGGGAAGTGGATATTTTATTGGAAGACAAGTACACTTCAATCGCTATTGCTTCCAAGGAAACTGAATCATAGCTACCGGTGTTTGTTAAGTTTGAGACCCAAACCAAGTTACATAATGCAACACAGGAAATCGATGAGAGATTTAGTCGATCCTATTTGATGAAATCCTGATAGAAAGAGATTGTATTTGTATTCTGACCATATGAAACCAACATCGCTTGCTGTGTAGCATAGGGGCACTGGCTACCACTAGATACAACAGTCCTCCAAGAAGCTTCTGGAAATCCTGTCTGAACATTAAGAGCAACTTTTAAAATAGGAATTCTTACTGGTAATTTGGGTTCTCTGTATCCTTAGGCATAAAGAAAAATGTGATGGGGGTCAATGAGACAGTTTCCATATTTACAGGGCATATGAGGTACATCCCCAAGCCTACATGATACCACCTATTATCACTCTGATCTCATCTCCTGCTACTCCTTCCTTACCTTATTTGTTCTGTTCCAGACATGTGCTGACCTCCCTAACGTTCTACTAACCTACAGCAGCCTTGTCACTGGCTGCTCCCCAGCGATGGGAAGGTTTCTTCTCATTATCCTCACAGCTCCTGTCACCTCTCCAAATGTTTGCTCAAATGTTACCTCCCAGTGAGCCCTCCATCTAAGGCTGGCTACTCTAAAATTACAACTCTGCTTCCCTGCATCTATATTTCCTTTAGTTCATCCTTTCCCAGGTATGGCATCCACTCCTTCCTTACTTACTCCAATGCAAAAGCGCCAAACCACTTACTACTGATCCCTATTCTTAAAACAATATGCAAGAAAAAGTACAGAAAGTCCAGTGACTGCATTTTTTCCCTTTTTTCTTTCTTTTCTTTTCTTTTCTTTTCTTTTCTTTTTTTTTTTTTACCACCAGCAATCTCTTTTCTCTCTCTCTCCCTGCAATGCCACGTTTTGAAAATACTTCTTTAAAAGTATGAATTCATCTTCCCATAACAGTCTTTTGAAGCTTTCACATTCCTCAATTTCTAAAATCTCATTTCACTCTATTGTACCATCAGACACTACTATTTCACAGCGTTGATAAAATTCTAGTCAAACAAAAAGAAATTGATGCTTTTAGTTAGTCTGGGCAGACTTGCTGCAGATAAATGTACAATTTCAATTAGAGTTTCACTACTGTATCACTCAGGATGCCAGGAGGAAACAGACAGCACAGTCAGATTGCATAATTTGAGGAATGATTAATAAAGGAACTATTTGCAAAGGTGTGGGCAGAGTGCAGGGAAGCCACTGAGCCAAAGTGCAGTACCCTGGGGCCAATTTCAGTAGGTCTCTGTTAGCATCCCTAGGCCTACAGAAGTGAGAAAAGGGAGAGGCTATTCAGACCTCAGGGGAGAGAGAGAGAGGTTAGCAGGAGACAGGGAGGAGAGAGCTGTGTGGATAGGACACCTGGCAAGACCTGAGATCCTTGGCCAAATAAGATAACTAACTGAAGCAGCTGGGAAAGTAGACACCAAGGCTCCCTTTTTTTCCTTTCTAGAACTTGCTATGGTAGTTTCGTGGTCACTGGCCCAAATCCAACGAGAAAACACAGGTTAAAGGTCAGCCTTTCAGTGTAGAGAGCAAGGTGGGAAAAGGGAAGAATGGTCCTGGGCGGAAAATATCTAGTACAAGTATGTTTTGATTAAACTTGCGTTATTTTATTTCACAAGCAATATACTAGCTTGTTAGAGGAAATTGAGGAGGAAAAAAATAAGCGGGAAGGAATAAAATCACACATCATCCCAGCATGCAGAAAAAAACCCTAATATTTTACTGTATCTTTCTCAATATTTTCTCTATTCACATGCATAATCTCACACACACATATACATTACAGAATATATGCACACATTATTATATATATATATATATATATATATATATATACACACACACACATTATTATATGCAAGATATCCAGAAGATCAGAAACCCCACCAGGACACAGGACACAGTTTGCACTCCACCCTATCTACCATGACTTAAAAAAAAAAAAAAAAAAGTTATCTGTATGTTTATTTCCTTTCTCTCTAACTTAAACCATGTAAGGACAGGACTGTCACTAACTCAACTTGCTCTGCATTTATGCACATGATTAACAAATCATGATGAGATTGATAAAAACAATACAAACAAGGCCGAGCAAAGCCTACCCCACAATGTGCCCAAGTAACCCAGCTCCACCCCACAAAGATGAGCCGGGGCAAGCACGGCTCCTCTGAATCCAGTTACACACCCTCAAACCAAGGTCTCACTTTTAGGCCACAACCTCTAATATGTCTACACTCCTCCTGGTGAAACAATCGAGTTTGGAATAAAAACAGCTTTCAATGTGGGAGTCACAGAGAGAAGAATTTGGCACTGGTGTCTGCGTACCATAGAGCGTAATAGTGCTGACTTCAATTCTCCTTTCCACCAAAGTTGTCAGATGGCAGGAAGGTAAGAGAATGTAGAAGGGAAGGTGTGTTTTTCTACTCTAGACAGTTGGGATTTATGGCTTGGCTTGCTAAATAGAAGCACTGATGCTAATGAAATGATGACATCATTTCATCAGTAATGAGATAACTCCCCCAGCAACCTCTCATTCTTGTATTAGAACACAAAGTCTATAGGTCCTTGGTCTTTGCAACTTGAACATCCTATATTTTTCCATCTTGACTTCATTTTCATCCTCTTGTACCACTGCTCTCCTGACAATCTCAAGGTAGCACAAACCACTGATTATTTAACAGACTAAGAAATACTATTTCTAAATCTAAAATAAATATGAGAACTTAGAGAAGTCAAGGATCCACATAAGAACTATACACCCATATCGCTGGAGCTTTTAGTAAGTGAGTCCTTTGACAAAAGACTTCACATTTTTCCCTATGTGTCGATAACATCCACAAGTTGATTATATGTATGTGTGTGTGTATATGTGTGTGTGTGTGTTTGCCCCACAGATAAGTTTTTATTTTTTAAACATCTGAATGTTCTCTAGTTACTTTTAAAGGAGTCCAATGGCAGGCCTATGTATAAAGAAATTTTTTTAGATGTCTTTTCACACCTATATAGTTTACTAACCACTTTATGAAATACTTTCAAAATCCCTACAGATAAATTTAGAAATTTGAGTCTGCTCTTAACCTCAAATAGAATCTGAGTATGAAAAGCCATTTTAAAGGTTAGTAACCATTGGTAAAGATGTGTTGTTCAGGGCAAAAGATGAAGCACAAAATATCTGAATCTCTTGTATTATCTTCACCTTGGTTTCTTTTTTTTCTTTTTTTTTTCCCCTCTTTTTTTTTTCCACCTTGGTTTAAACACCTTTGTCTACAAGTTGGTTCTGCAATTATGCATAATACTGACTTCTCTGGGAGGCACCCTCGAGTTGGTTAGGTGTCTGACTCTTGGTGTTGGCTCAGGTCATGAGATCGAGCCCTGTATCAGGCTCTGGGCTTAGCGTGGAGTCAGTTTAGGATTCTCTCTCCTTCTCCCTGTCCCTCCCGCTGTGTTCTCTTGCTCTCTCTAAAACAAATAAATAAATCTTTAAAAAACAAAACAAAACAACACACTGACTTCTCTAAGTAGCTATTCTCCATCCACTTTTCAAGAAACAATGACAACATTTAGGCATAAAGTCTGAACCCCCCTCTGCTGGCACAGGACAACCCATCCCCAAAAGCCTCAGGGCCCTCAAAGATGCCTTGTCTTATATGTTACCCCATTTATTCTAACAGCCTGTTATACCTCCACTTTTGATAAAGGTTTAGGATCCATGTCTGAGGAAGTACTGTCAAGGTTAAAACATACCTCTTTCCTCTTCCTCTCCTCCCTTCCCTTTACTGGGGTTAAAATCATCAAGAACATTTCTTGTCAAAGGTCTTTTTCATGCTGGTCCAGAGGCAACAGAGGGAAAAGACCTGTTTGATCCTTTGTTTGTATCTTTGTGTCAAGGAATCCAGAAAATCTATCTTCCTAGCACATGGTGAGCACATTTGGGGAAACTTTCTACACACACACACACACACACACACACACACAGTGCTACTTACCACTGGCTGAACAAAATTCAAGTAGAGGCTGAGAAGTGAGAGGAGAGGGGATGTTTGCCCATTGGTGAAAAAAGGAAGGGGTAGAGTACATATGGCCTTTTATCTTCATTTTTGTGACATGATCCAATTACATCTATTCAGTAGTGCCTTCTAATTATGCACAGAGATGAATAATGAGAGATTTCACTTGTATTCAAGCTCTCCTTCAAGTCAGCTTCCCTCCCTGATTCACTCATGTAAACATTCCATATTCCAATACAGACTATACCTAGAGCTTGTAGTAAGCTCAGCCAAGTAAAGAGTCACTTAGGGGTACCTGGGTGGCTCACTTGGCTAATAGACTAACCCTAGATTTCGGCTCAAGTCATGATCTCAGGGTTGTGAGATCAAGCCCAGCATCGGGCTCCACCCTGGGTGCAGAGCCTGCTTGACATTCTCTCCTCTGTCCATTTCTCCCCTACTCTCTCTCTTAAAAAAAAATAATTAAAGAGTCACTTAAAAAACTGGAAAAACCCTTTGGGGCTTCAATAAGAGCCCATGGCTACAGGCTGGTACTGTGAATGGCAGAGTGGAACAGAAAGGGACCCTGTGTGGGTCCAGTGTCTGGAACCAAAGATATGTTGGCCAGCAGAGTTACAAAATCTTTCATGTACAGGATTTAATTGTTAGGTTTCAGTGGTAATGTTGGGACATGGAAAGGAAAAAAAAAAAAAGGAAGATCCATGGAATTAAATATAATCACTGAAACAGTGGAAACTGGAACAGTGAAAAGGAGGGATGAAGTTGTCTCCACTTTATCAGAAACAAAGTCCTATGACTTTGGATGGATAAACCCAAAACAGATCCAGTTTAGATGCAGGCTGGGAAAACAGGAAAACAATTCCAACTTCAAGGAAAATATATATTTTTTAAGATTTATTTATTTATTTGAGAGAGAGGGAGGGGTGGGACAGAGGGAGAGGGAGACAATCTCAAGCAGACTCCCTATAAAGGGTCCAGCCTGGTGTAGGACTCGATCTCACGACCCTGAGATCATAACCTGAGACAAAACTAAGAGTGGGATGCCCAACCAACTGGGCCACCCAGTATGCCAAGGAAAATATATTTTTTAAATATTGTATTAATTTATTAGAGAGAAAGAGAGAGAGAGCACAAGCAAAGGGAGCAGTAGAGGAAGAGGGAGAAGCAGACTCCCCGCCAAGCTGAGAGCCCAATGCCAGCCTCGATCCTGGGATAATGACCTAAACTGAAGGCAGACTGAGCCCCTCAGGTGCCCCAAGGAAAATACTTTTTAATGAAACTGAATATCTGGTCTCAGAACTTTAAGTTTGAAAGATGCCATAGATAGCCTTTAATCCCAACTCTGTGATTTGGCAGAAAAGAAAATGGAGGCCAGGGGAGAGTAGCCCACATCTGGGTGGAGGCAGAAACA
The DNA here is from genome assembly GCF_018345385.1 of Vulpes lagopus. Classification (NCBI taxonomy): domain Eukaryota; kingdom Metazoa; phylum Chordata; class Mammalia; order Carnivora; family Canidae; genus Vulpes; species Vulpes lagopus. The sequence continues at coordinate 41,397,800 of NC_054836.1, read as the reverse complement.
GGACAAAAGTCTAGCTCTCTTGATTGTTCAATCAATGGTGTTTGTTTGATGAATGATTTTAGAGTTTTATTTTTGTGAAGCAGATGGAGAGGACTTTCATGTTCAATTCAGACCTTGATACGTTGGACTAATAAGGTAGTTATTTTATCTTGGGGATGCAAAAAGCTGACAGACACTCAAAAAAGGCAAGAGTTAGGGTCAAGTCCAGAGATGCCCATCTCCTTAGAATGACCAACACGTTTTTTTTTTTTTCTTAATTTATTTTTTAAAAATAATTTATTTATTTATTTATGAGAGAAACACAGGGAGAGGCAGAGTTATAGGCAGAGGGAGAGGCAGGCTCCCTGCAGGGACCCTGATGCGGAACTCGATCCCAGGACCCCAGGATCATGACCTGAGCCAAAGGCAGATGATAATCCACTGAGCCACCCAGGTGCCTCCCAACAAGGGTTTAGAGTGAAGGGAAAGGAATTATCTTTGACAATGGACACACCAGTCCTCAGCCCTACCAGTCTCCCTGCAGCTGATCAGAATCTCTGACAGCAGAAGTTCTGAGGACACTCTTAATTGCACTGGAGGAACATGTCAAGCCTCCCCAAAGCATAGCACAGTTTTAAGTCTGAGTGTCAGCCAGCTGCTCCAAGTATTTTCTCAACAAAAACAAAAACCACCAAAGAACTCCTTTTGTCCTGACAATTCTTCTGCACACTTCAAGCGCCCGGCACAATTAGGACCATTTATTCTGTGCATACTTGGATAATACTTTGATAAAAAAGCTGAGACTGCAGAGCATGGCTGCAGGGACAGGAAAGCACTATTGCTTCTATGGTTTCATACACAGATTGTGTCATACTTAATGCTGAAATCATAAACTATATATTTTTGCCCCCTCCAAGCTGCTATTGTGTGCTTATAAACAGGAACCTGGCAGCATGTCAGGGGTGCAAATTGATTTCCTTTCCCAAATAAAATTTTAAAAAGCAAATAAACAAGGTTATGTTGGCTAATGAAACATTACATGCCAGGCTGGGGAGAATTCTTTTAAAATGTATTTTCTCGAGCAACACAAAGGCAACACAAAGCATCCATAAAAGGTTCTTTCCTAAACAACATGTTTACACAAAAATGCATTACTTGAAAGAAAGGAAAGTTATGGTGCCTCTCCCTTGATATATTTGGATTGTGTTTGAAGGAATCAATTAGGGATGGGTGAGAAGGGGGGTGTTCTACACCGCTACAGATTTTGGAAATTAACTAAAGCTCCTCAGAAGTAAGATGAAGTTGTTCTTATTGAGAAAATTGTTTGAGCTTCATGTTTTTATAATTTGTCATCAAGATGTAAGTAGCCTACTTAGAGCGCATCCTATAGGTGTGAGGAAAGCCGGGAAAGAAAACTGAATCACACCTGCCCTGCTTAGGGATGTATGACTAGCACGAGCCTGGATGACTGGCATCGGCGGAAAATTCTCCTGGATGGTGACCTGTTTCCCAGCTGGAAATGGTTTTAGTAATCTATGTGTAAGAAGGATCTCCTGGATCTCGTCCACCTCATACTTTACCAAAGAATGAATTCCTGAAGTCTCAGGACCAAAGCCATCCCTGGGGGACTATGAGGCCCAAATAAAATATTCCTTGCATCATCTCCCTCCTTCAATCATCTTCCTAGCACCTTCATGCTGATGAGCCCAGGCAGCAGGAGTCCTGATGCATCCCGATGAGCACACAAAGTCCCAAGACAGGATGGCTTAGACCCTGAGGGATGGGGATGAAAAGGGAGGGGGCAGGATCCAGACTGCCCAGCCGAGAGCAGAGCTGCTACTACGATGGTAGTGTATGAACAGAGGGCCTTCTGTGCGTTGTTCTGAAGCCCAGTGATGCATCCTTGCCACAGTTACTGCCTCTCATTAGGGAATTAGTATCTCATACTGGAGCCCAAGGGTACAAGGTAAAAAGTCCCCATAATCTAAGGATAGCCCTGATTATAAAGAAAGAAAAGGAAATTTTTAATCCTACTCAGGGGCTTGAGTTCAAGCTTAAAATACAACTAGGCTAGCTAGTCAGAAATAAAGAACAGAATAGTTAGAAGTCACAAAGGTGACCCTGAGATCCCACAGACCTGATGGCCCTACCCCAGAGAGTGGCGTTGAGCAGTGACAAGATGTGGGGGCTATGGGATGGACTAGTGCCCCCCACTCACCATGCAACCTTGGTCAGGTCTCTGGGCCACTGGGAGCTTTCTTTTTTCCACCACTTTTAATATAAGGCAAACACTGTCAGTCTGATGGCTGTGTGATTAATGAGGTAACATTTGTAAAATGCTAAGAGCTTTCCAGAACTCAGATGCAAATACTTTAGACCAAATACTCTGGATAACAGTTAAAACACAAAAAGGGTTAGTCACCAGTTGGCTGAGGATATGAACCTGGGAAGGAACTGCAGAAGGAGTGTGTTCTGTGAAAGGATTTGCCTATGGTTGAGTGCACATCAGGGGAAGGAAAAAGAAGGGCAAAGAATCTTTAGGGGTTGCAAAATCTAAAACATGAATTATTTCGCTTCCAACGGAGGCCATTTAACTTTTTAATACGCTGCACCCTTGCAACAACACCAAACATAATTGAATTACACAAAATATTTTTCTACACACATAATCCTACAGGGTATAACCTAAGGTGTGACAGTAGATTATACTGAAAACTTCTGTTCTTATCCCAAGAAAATGACACAGCACGAACCTATAGGGGCCACATACCAACCGGCTTGGCACTTGCGACCAACAACGATGCCCCCCCCCTTCTGTGGCAATGCAAGAATCATATTAATCACCGGCAAATTTGATAACAGATGTGTTTCCCAGCAAATCCACATCAAGCACTCAAAAAGTAATTACCCCCTAAAGCTTGTTGTGTTCCTACGTACATTTGGCATCAACTAAAGACTCGAGCTGCTTTGTTTTTATCTGACGTGAAGCTAAAGCCTCGGGGTGATACTCCAAGTGCTGCTTTAGATTATAAAGTCTTAACAGCCCCTCGCTTTAGGGCACTGTGTTTATTGATGCTTTGTAAGCAATTTACAGTCCCTTAATAGCACATTCGCCACAATGTTACAGTGTTTAACTTGTTAAATTATATTTAGAGCTTCAGGGAAAATTACCTCATTGGCTTCACTAGCGTGGGTTATTGATATGGCGCAGGAGCTATGGCGGCATCCACCTGACTGGGGACGGCCACCAGAACGTTTTACGGGCCGGAGTGGAACGTGGAATGCGCAAGTCAAGGGGAGACGCCGAGGTGGCTCGGGACTGGTGGGAGAGATGGGATGGGTGGTGCTCCAGGAAAGGCGCTAGGGCGGGCTGGAGGGGCGGTGGCGAGCGAGCAGGGTCAGCGTCGGCCAGGCCAGAGTTACTTATTAAATTGGAGAGAGAGAAAAATTGGCCATGATGGCCATCTTGGTTTTTTCCTTAAGATTTTATTTATTTATCCATGAGAGACCCAGAGAGAGAGGCAGAGACATAGGCACAGGGAGAAGCAGGCTCGCTGAGAGGTGTCTTAATGTGGGACTCAATCCCAGCACCCCCGGGATCACGACCTGAGCCAAAGGCAGACGCCCAACCACTGAGCCACCCAGGCGCCTCCCATGATGACCATCTTGATTCCGACATTGGCTTAAGCCACCTCGGTGACCTGGCAGGGCTCCTATTCCTAACCTCCCTGTCCTTTGGGAAAATGTTCTAGATCCAGGGGTCTGGGAGACAGGCTGACCTCCAGCAGCAGTACTCATCCAACAGCTCGGTGTTCACCTCTTTGGGGCTAAGATACTGCAAGGGAAAGAGTGGACATGTTAAAAAGCAAAGCCAGGGGAAGGCGAAGGAGGAGGATGTGGTCAAGAAAGGGGAAGAGGAGGAGCAGGAGGAAGAGGAAGAGAGAAGAAGGGGGATGAGAAGAAGACGAGACAATGGTAACAACAGTAGCAGCAGGCGCAAAATCTTTATGAGGAAAAAGAGACACAAAGTGAAGCTAAAATACCATCAATCCTGAAGCTTAGTGATGTCATGAGGCTTCTTCAGAAAAGCAGCCAAAGGCCAAGGTATTAAAATCTACTGCAAAGGCTAGAGCACAGGCATGAGCAACCAACCAAGTGGCTGATACACTCTGGGGTCGGAGTTCATGTGACCTTTGCGGGCTCATGGATGGTTAAAGGATGGAAGCAAACCATCAGATGACAAGTATTGCAATGTGTAACCTCCATGAGAGAACAGCACTTTCTCTTTCCCATCTGGAGGTGCTGCACTAAGTTTTTCATGCTCAGGAGACTTACTACTAATTAAACACCAAAATAAAGCAGGCAGGTGACATTGCAAAAACAAAAGGCATCCAATGAAATAAACAACATTGCTCACCAGGCTGTTTTGGCAAGTATGATTGTTGATAAGGAACCAAAGCGAAAAATGACAAATTGAGCGTATTTCAAAAGACAGAGAATGAAAAGAGGGGAGAAATGCTATCCTGAACAGGCATATAGTTTCCTATGAAAATGAAGAATGGGGCACCTGGATAGCTCAGTGGTTGAGTGTCTGCCTTTGGCTCAGGTCGTAATCCCGGGGTCCTGGGATCAAGTCCCACATCGGGTTCCCCACAGGGAGCTTCTTTCTCCCTCTGCCTATGTCTCTGTCTCTCTCTCTCTGTGTCTCAAATAAATAAATAAATAAATAAATAAATAAATAAATAAATCTTAAAAAAAAAAAAAAAAAAAGAGGAAGAAGAAGAAAGAGAAGAACAGCCAGGTGCACAGGTATGAATCTTAGAATGTGATCCCTTGAAGAGAAATTTCAGTCTTATAAATCAGAAATTCCCATTCCTCCTAGGTTTGACAGATTTTAATGTTTGATCTAATAATTTACATTTAACGTCTAGAGTTGCAATTCCTGAACTGTGTGCCTCGTTGCCCCTGGGTGCTGCACGGAGCCTTTCAAGTTTGAGGGAAACATGGCAATACTTGACATCTGTTGGACACTGCACAAACTCGAGGTTGTCAGTGTTTCAACATTAGATCATACCACATTCCTTTGGATTATATCACAACTTTGCAAAGCTAGATTTTTGGTGGTTGCTGTGATAAAAAGTAAATACCATGCAAAAATAAATGTGGACAGAAAACAAGGGTGGTGCTGTCCATTCTGATTTGATGGTTTGGGAAGTTGTAAAGAGCCCAACAGGTACACACATCCTATTAGCAAGTAATTATGGTTATTTTAAGATAAAACAAAAGTATTATTTTTTAAATTTTAATACCTATTATTTTTTTATTTCATATAGCTACTAAGATGTTTATATACTTATTAAGTTGTTTGGACATAACTACTTACTAAGCAGAATGATCTATCTCTTTTGGCTAAGGCTTGCTGTGAAAAAAATATTGAAACACAGACACTGCCTAAATTCCAAGAAAGTTTGGGAGCCTCTGGCCTGGGAAAAACTGATAGCAAAAATAATGTGTAGTAATATTTAACAGGAGTAATCAAGAAAAAAACATAATTTGGGCTAATTAGCCCTCAGGACAGCTGACCATATGAGTAAAAGAAGACTCTGCTATGCTTTCCAAAGGGCAGTAGAAATTCAGATGTTTTGGAAACTTTATCTCTTGAGCTAGCTAGCATCATGGGGATTTTTATGCTTTGAATTTTGGCAAGTTCCTAACACTTACAAGACTATATGTTTAACTCTACATCCATTTGGCCCTACCAATGTCCTGGCACTCCATTATCCTACTATAATTATTCTTTGTTTTTAGAGAGGTACCATGAATGTCATCTGTCACTGACAACAGTCATTTAATTGTGCAAGTCTGAGATTTACAGCCTTAACACACCTTAGGGGACATTTCACCAATGGCTAAGACAACCACAGAACTCAGGTCCACTGCATTTCACCAAAGTTGGAATCTAATGCCCCAAAACATACTGGAGCAGCATGTATTTAATTGTCAAGGGTCAGAAAGAAGAAACTAAAAAAGGCTAGAAAAGGTGGAAATGAATGAACCAAAAGGAATCTTCAGGACTTAGAATGTCCCACAATGACCAGGTGTTTCAGGTGTGAAAAAGACCAAGAGAACAACTTTGAATTCACAGTCCAGTTTAAGAGTTTAAGCAGTTTACAGAGTTTAAGCTCAAGTTAATTCCCTGAGAAGGGAATTGAAATGCTTGCCTGGCTGAAAAAATTTGACCCTACTAAAATTCCAATCAAAAACTGTCTGGAGACTTTATTGAGACTTTACAAACCAATATCTTTTTTGGTTTGTAACTAGGGAGTGAAACAGGACACAAAATACTAAAGATCAATTCTTTACACTAAATAGTTACTTTGATGTTATTTTCAGAAAGCTACTTTTTCTGTGCACTCATTTGTTTGGACAAAAATTTATTAAGTGCAACATGTGTACCATCCCACTAGGTACTCTGGGAAACCCATAAGAAGTATAAGATATGATCCCTGTCTCAAGAAGTTGGCAAGACAAACCTTATACACTTGCAAAAGGTTAAATGTCAAAAGAAAATAATGCTAGAGATTTCATGAACCTGCCTAAGATTACAGGCCAAACGAGTGGTTCAAGAGTCCTGAGGTGTTATGGTAAATTTTGTATCAACTTGGCTAGAAAATGATGACCAGCTATCTGGTCAAACACCAGTCTAGATGTTGCTGTAAATGTATTTCTTAAATCTAATTAACACTAAAATCAACAGGCTCTGAAGAAAGTATATCACCCTCCATAATGTGGGTAGGCTACATACAATCAGTTGAAGGCCAAGAACAAAGACTGCGGTTTCCCAAAGAAGAAGCAGTTCTGCCTCAAGACTGCAATATAGAAACCCTATCTGCATTTTCCACTTACAGATCTTGGACTCAAAACTACAACATCGGGGCTCCTGGGTGGTTCAGTCAGGTAAGCGTCTGACTTTTAATTTCAGCTCAGGTCATGATCTCAGGGTCCTGGGATAGGGCCCCGTGTCAGGCTCTGTGCTCAGTGTGGAGTCTGTTGGAGGTTTTCTCTTTCTGGGTCTCCCTCTATCTGCCCCTTCCCTACATGTGCTCTCATTCTCTCTCAAATAAATAAATAAATAAAATCTTAAAAAAAAAAAAAAGCTACAACTCTTGCCTGAATTTCCAGTCAGCCAGCCTGTCTTATGAGCTTCAGACTTCCTAGTCCCTCCCCTCCCCCATCTCTCTCTCTCCTCTCTCTGTGCAGAGACAGAAAGAGAGAGAGGTAGATATATATCTTCTATTGGTTCTACTTCTCTAGAAGACCCTGACTAAGACAAGAAAATAAGAAGGTGGTTGTTGGTTGGTGCACTCAGGGAGCTCTTCAACAAGGAACTAAAGATGGGTCTTGAATATCAGGTAGCATTTCCATGGGGGTGAAATTAATCACTGCTGTAATCACTGTTAAGATATGAAGCAATACAAACTAAAGCATGATGTGGCCTCCTGACCTACAGAGAAAGATAAAATGGGAGAGACAAACACTACAAGTAGTTATTATTCCAAAAGGGGAGAGTGAGAACGTCATGTTGGCCAAACACAGAACTTCGAGATGTCAAAAGAATTACTGTGAATACTAAGAAGGGCTCTGTCTGAATTCTTCCTCCAGCTCTGGCCAGGGTGACACAATCACTGCAAACAGCTTCCTTGGCCTGCACTTCCCTTCCACCAATTCAAGCAAAGCAATGCCTCACAATATCCAACAGTATCTTTGCCACTCCATGCAAACACTGTTTCCTAAGAGCAGGGACAAAGAAGAACAAGTGAAGCGGAGAGCTCCTGACATCCACCTGGGTTTCAGTCAAGACTTAAACCTATTCTCAAACCTGTTCCTAGGAAAAAAAAGACATAATCTTAACTGAAAGGCAGCAATCTAGAAAGACACATTCTGAATCTATGTAGTTATAAAGAGGAGACTGCTTGGAATCTATGTTGGAGATGATTCATCATACACTCCTCATAAAGATAGAGATAGAAGCCTAGGTATAGATATAGATAGACACAGGGTTTTAAAAAAAGTAATGCTGACATTTTTAGGAAGCTACTGCCTTTTTATGACTCCATTACAACATAAAAGTCATTGGCTTTTTTTTCTCTCTCTCTCTTTAGGTATATATATATGTGTGTGTGTGTGTCCTATGATCTCTTTCTCTCTCTCTATATATATATATATATATACACACACACACACACAGACACACACACAACATGTACATATCCTAAGAATTAAACAAAAAAGAGATAGTACATACCCAATAGAAAATGGCTACCAAAAAAAAAAAGAAAGAAAATGATTACAAAATATGAATAGAAATTCAAAAAGGAGAAGGCCCAAATGCCCAAAACATATGGAGAGATGTTCAAACTTACTAGTAGTAATCAGAGAAATGAAAATTAAAATGAGAATAGGAAAAAATAGAAACATAGATTAGTATTAGTGCTGATATAGGGAGTTAGGAACTATATGCTATCATAATGTAAATTTCCGTGGTCATCTGGAAAACAACCAGAATCAATTTAGGTAAATTAAATATGCATAGGAAGTATGTCCCTATTATTCTCATGTAGGTCCATACAAAGATCATGAGGGGCACCAGGGTGGCTCAGTTGATTAAGCACCTGCCCTCGCCTCACGTCATGATTCCAGGGTCCGGGGATTGAGCTCCACATTGGGCTCCCACTTCAGTGGGGAGTCTGCTTCTCCTTCTCCCTCTGCCTGCCATTTCACCCGCTTGTTCTCTCTTTCTGTCAAATAAATAAATAAAATCTTTAAAAAAAAAAACAGAAACAAACAATGATCATGATCATGACTCAGCTCCTTTCTGTGTGTAGGGTACAAGGCAGGTATACAAATGGAGGTCTATATCCCACATTACTAAATTGTTTGTAGTCACAAATCAACTTATAAATACGTTCACCTCCTATCTTGACAAATGTACAATCATAAAGGCCTGGAAGGCCAGGTTTGAATTAACAAGTCCCAACTCCTTGGGATGCTACTTTTAGCCTCTTGCTCTGGCCCCCAAACTGCCCCCCTTTTCTTCCTACCCACAGCTCTATCTGCACTAAGGGTGGTACCATATGCACGCAGGTAATTTACAAATGAAGAAGTGAAGACTCAGATAATTTACTTGAGAAGACAGAATAAGTGACAAAATCAGGGCTTGAATTCAGATTTCCTGATTCCCAATCCTGCACAACTCAGTTATTTGCAGTGGACAAAACTGATCAGACAACTACCTATAAAATAACCCTAAAATTGAGCCACTGAGATGGGATAAGGTGACTCTAGATGAACATCATTGCTATACAGAGACTGAAGCCCACATAAAAGCTCTATGGAGATCCTCCACCCCTCAAATAACCAGGTCTTGACCACTGACCCCATATAAGGCCAGTAGTACAGTCTGTCCTTGCAATAATGGACCCTACCAAGAACCTGCAAACTATTAGCATTATAAAATGGTGCAATCACTTTGGAAAACAGTCTGGCAATTCTTCAAAACCTTAAACATAGCATTACCATAGGACCCAGCAATCCCACTCCGATGTACAATCCCAAGAAAAATAAAGACTATGTCCATACAAAAATGTTTACCCAAATGTTCACAGCAGCATTACTCGTAATAGCTGAAAAGTAGACACAACTCAAATGTCCATCAACTGATAAATGGATAAACAAAATGTGGTATATCCATACAACAAATATTATTTGGCCATAAAAACTACTGATACATACTACAAAATAGTTGACCTTTGAAAAGGTCATCACATTAAATGAGAGAAGCCAGTTACAAAAGAGCCTGTATTATATGTTTCCATTTATATGAAATGTCCAGAATATACAAATCCATAGAGATAGAAAGTAGATTATAGTTGCCTAGAACTGAGGGGATATAGGAGGGTGAGCAATGACTAATGGGCATGAGGTTTCTTTCTGAGGTGATAAAAATGTTTAAAAATTGATTGCCATAATGAATAAATAAAATGAGTGGATTAATACTGTGAAATGCTATATAGCAGCTAGGAGCAATGAAGAAGTATATAACAAGAATAGATCTTTAAATCAGTGTTGCATGAGAAAAGTAATAGCAGATTTTCAGCACATTACCATTCAACAACACACACAGACCCACACACACACACACACACACAACTATATCTTTACAAGGGTACATGCAGATTTAAGAACATATGATAATGGGGTACCTAGGTGGCTCAGTTGGTTGAGTGTTGGAGGACTCTTGGTTTTGGCTCATGTCATGATCTCAGGGTCATGAGATTGAGCCCTGGGTCAGGCTACATACTCAGTGTGGAGTCTGCTTAAGATTCTTTCTCTCCCTCTCCCTCTGTCCCTCCCCTCCCCATATGCATGTGTGTACTTTCTCTCTCTCTCTCTCTCTCTCTCTCTCTCTCAAATAAATAAATACAAGGCACCTGGAAGGCTCAGTTGATTGAGTGTCCAACTCTTGGTTTCAGCTCAGGTCATGATCTCGGGGTTGTGGGACCAAGCCCCACACTGGGCTCTGCACTCAGCCCAGAGTCTGCTTGTTCCTTTCCTTTCCCTCACACTCATGTGCATGCTCTCTCTTAAATAAATAAATAGATAAAATCTTTCTTTAAAAAATAAGTAAATAAAATCTTTAAAAGAAAAAAAAAGAATGTATGATGAATATTTTGGAGTAGGTGGCTATGGAAAGAGGTGAATGGGTGTGGGAACAGAAGACAGAGGAGAGAAAATAGAGCAGAAGTGGAGATTCTCCCAAACCAGTGATGACAAAGTACTCTGATCTGAGAAATTAACTGAATAATGGTGATGAACTCAACACCTTAAGTTTGAAAGAAAACTTTAAGTTAAAAAAGCAAAAGAACATTTTAAAAATACATGACAGCAGCAGTAAATGATCTACATTTCTGTTCCTGAAAATCACACAAGCAGTCAAGTGGCCCAGGTATAGACTGCTGTGGGAGAAAGGAAGGGTTTCTGTCTCCTTTTCTGCATAGGCTTCTGTAATGCTTAAGGTTAGAAGAAAAGAAATATATCTCCACTTCCCTCAGAAAGGATAAGGTAGTGCTTGCACAACAAGTAGGCAATGAGTAAAGAAATTTAAGCAAATTAATCACCCAGAGACATACTAGTTAGAAGATAATGCATAGTCCTCAAAGTTCCAGAAATAGCTTCTAAAAGCCAGTGGTGTAAGTAGATTAGCAAAGAAACAAAATCTTCCTTCTACTTTTTTATTTTTTAACTTACATTGTTTGATTTTGTTTGGTTTTGGGTTTGGCAGGGGGAGTGATATGGACTTTTTAGACTTTGTTTTGAAGGAAGGAATTTCTCAAAAATGGGAACTTTGCTAACTTGAAAAATCCAGCTGTCTCCACGATAGCAATTGATCTACACAGTGCTGAAATGAAAGCTCCTTCTTCACCGTGACAGACAAAATGCTGCCCCCCAATCTTTAATCTGCTTCTTCCTACCATCCCCATGGCTAATGCTCACAGAGAGGGGCTGACCCTGCCAACCAATTACATTATGCTAATTTGTCTGTTACTCTAACTCCTGCAGGGGCATTCACCACGAGAGCAGCTTCTAGATTTATATTGTGTCTTGCCGCCTCTGCACACCAGCTAGGTTAATGGATCTTTCTGCCCGCCCCCCACACTCCCTTCTCTGCTTCCAGTTTGGGCAGTATCTTCACGAGGCAACAGTGTACTTTCCAAATGACAGCTCTGCAGGCTCAGGGCTGTGCAGAGACGAGCCTGGGCATCATCCTATATGTCTTCTCTGAGTGCACTGTTTATCTTAGGAGACCTGTCCTCTGGAGAAGCTTGTTTTCCTAAGAAAATATATTGCCTTTTTTTTTTTTTTAACATACTGCAAAGTAGTAGGCAAATGTGTCAGTCTACTGATGCTTCTGTGTTTTATGGAGTATGCATCACCTTGCAGGAAGTCTATTAGAGCAAAAGTTAAATTAAAAAGTCATGCATGTTAGGAAATCTGCAATGGACTGCTATCCTGTTAAAAAGAGAAAGTGCCAGAGTTTTGGAAGGTGAGTTGGAACACACATCTGAGAGTGTAGACCTTTCTCCCAAAGTCAGAATATATTGAAAGCCTCATATAATTAGCATTCCAACACAACATCTAAAACTCACAGATTAAGGGATCCCTGGGTGGCGCAGCAGTTTGGCGCCTGCCTTTGGCCCAGGGCGCGATCCTGGAGACCCGGGATCGAATCCCACGTCAGGCTCCCGGTGCATGGAGCCTGCTTCTCCCTCTGCCTGTGTCTCTGCCTCTCTCTCTCTCCCTGTGACTATCATAAATAAATAAAAATTAAAAAAAAAATAAAACTCACAGATTAAAATAAATAAATAAATAAATAAATAAATAAATAAATAAATAAATAAAGATAAAGCTCACAGATTTCTGGATCGACAAGGATTACAAAATATCCACCATGTGCCAGGCTGTGAGAGAGAAAATAACAAACAATATGCAACTATAAAATAATGAGACCAACTCCTAGAAGTCACCTTTCAAAGTCAATTCCATTATATTAGAAGTTTGAAATCTATAGGACAACAACAAATGCTAAGTCCTGGAAAGATAATAGCCATTAAAAATCCAGCCACCTCCAAGGAAAGTTATTGCATCAACTAAAGATGGCAAAGCAGCCTTAGAGTACCCATAAAACTCACCATTTATCAAGGCAAGAATAATCACTCTTTTCAATGATTACAGCACCCATATGAAGTAAATATGACTAATCCCACTTTACAGGTGATAAAACTGAGCTCTGATCAGTTACGTAACTTGTCCAACATGGCATAGCACTGATGGAGCCAGAATTCAAAACAAACACATTCTCCTAACCTCTTTGCACTCTCTAGTAGATCTACCAAACTGTCTTATTTCGCAGATGGAGAAACTGAGGCCTAGATAAATGAACCCTCCCCCCGACCCTCCCTTCCCCACATACACAATGAAGCCCAGAAAGGCTCCAAGTTATATGACTGGTCTGCGGGCACCTGGTCCAGAGTGCCCACCCCCCAGACACCTTGCATACTCCTACTAGCCACATAGGAATGTGACATTGCATGACATTTTCAGAATGATCCACTTTTACATTAAACACAAAATCCAGGACGTCACATTCAGTACAAAAAAAAAAATTCATTTCCTTTTCCTCTGATGAATTGGATTGAGATCCATCCCAACAAGCAGGGGCCAATGAAAGCCCCTCTTTTCATTTTACTCACACATTTTATGACCTAAAATAATATCTGAAAAACAGACTTTTGCATGACTGACATTGTCATGTGGTTGCTACAAAGAATGATGGAAAGCTGCTTGTTATGATATGGAACGATGCCTCAGATATACAATTAAGTATTTTTAAATGACTTGGAGCAAACATATCCTTTGGATAAAGAGAAAAAGAAGAGAGAGAGATAAATGAATAGACAGCCAAACAAATGCATAATATTTTTTCTGGGATGCTACGGATTATGGTACATGAATAATTTTTTTGGAATGATATAAAAGGGAACTATTAACAGGGATCACCTGTGGGGAAAGGCATTCTAGAAAGGCAGAAGGAAACTTTACTTTTCATTTTATGCCTTCCTGCACTGTCTGAAAGTTTCAATGTGCACACATTGCTTTTATTCTTAAAAAACGGCCAGCAGACATTTGTTCCACATAACACAAATAACTAAATTTCAGATGTTCCAGTGGAAAGAAGAAAGCAAGTATTGAGGTTCTTATGAGGCTGACAGGACGGTGTCTGAGAAACGGGTCTGTAAACTAAGAAGAAAGTTGTATGGACACAAGATACTCATCATGATGATGATCAGGTAATTACCAGGATGAAGAAAATAATAATCTGAAGAAGTAGACCGAAGAAGAACAAAGATCCAAAATCGTGGGGAGGCTGGGATGCCGCTATGAAGTGGAAATAGCCAGATGGCATCAGCTGATTTGTTTTTAACAGGATTAAACATTAAGTAATGTACCCCCCAAAATGTACACCCAGTAAATTAAGGCTGTAATTCCATCTTGGTGTTATGGTGACATGAAAATCCACTCAAGCTTTTCTGTCAGGGTTTATGAAGTTATCAAAGCCCCTTGATGGAATTACAACACTATTATGTACAGCTGGAGGGACATTACTCCTTATCTTAACAGCAGTTAAAAGCACAGTGCCACAAAAGGGCACTAAAATGCCAGTTCCTCATTAGCAGCAGGGAAAAGGGACACATATACACACACACATGTGCTTGCTTGCGTGCGTGCACACACACACACACACACACTCATGAGCATGCACTCATGACTGTCTGCATTAATGATTACTGGTCTAAGCGCATAATGCTGCATACTCCACATTGTCTCTTTCTCAAGATTTAACAGAATTGTTCATAGATAACACAGTGTCTGAAACAGCCAGTGTTATCTCACCTTCTGGACATAAAGGGACATCGGCAGGTGGTCAGTTTTGCTCCCCAGCACCCTTGCCTCCCAAAAGGATCCATAAACATGATGAGCTGCAAAAATGTCTTAAGATACTTAAAAACAAATAGTGCAATAGTTGTAATATGGATTCAGTCTGGGTTAGAATCTCGCTCTACCATCTACTGTGTTACTTTGGGCAACCTACTTTCTCTTTCTGTGCTCAACTGCCTGTTAAATGGCAATACTAATGGAACCTACTCTTTTGGTTGTTGTGAGGATTAAGCAAGATAGTATGAGTTAAGTGCTTAGTACAGAGTCTAGATACAAATGGAGCCCTTGTCAAGTGTGGCTACTATTATAGTGTCAGCAGTATTATCATCTTTATTTAGTGGTGAATAAGCATATTTGATAATATAAGCAAAAACTATAAAAAAGCCTTAAGAGAGACACTAAAAATTTAAGAACTGTGGTTGTATCATAGGACTCTCAAGAGAGACTAAAAAGAAGAATTAAGATAATGCCAACTTTTGAGTTCAACATAAAGAGAACAGCAAGGAGCTTTTTAACTACAGAAGAAACCATTGAAAGTAGTAGTTGACTACTACAAAATGTTGAATAAAGGGGGAAGGACCATAAAAACAATAGGTGTATACTTTAAAAATCTTGTTAAAATGTCTAAATACAAATGCACTGCCAATCTTCCAGTGTAGGGCCAATGCCTTTTCTGAGTGTGGGTCTGCTGAGGAAGTTCTGCATATTCTTTCTTGCATAAACCACACTCTGCATGTGTAGTTGATGATTTCTAGCTTTAGACTTTTAAGCGTACAGTGAGAACTCAAAAGACCATTGAGAAACAGTCTGAGTGCAGAACCTGACTGTATTTCTACAAATACATTCACAATCTCTTACGGTTTTTCCCCTACTAAATTTGACAGTGTTTCTAAGAGATTCTCCAGTATTCTTTGTAAGCATTCAAATTAGGTCTTTCCTTTCATGCTCATATTTTATTCATGTATACCTTATTTAATTAAGTTATGGCATTACAAAAATAGGTACAACCACCACTGACAGTTTGAAAACAAATACAACTGCTGTCTGCGACACACACTAAAGAGCTGGCAGTGGGAAGCATGTGAGGTATCATAAGCACCAGCAGATTTATTTTAAACAGAGAATGAAGAGCACCAATTAAACTGCCAGGTGGACTCAGTTTGGGTCCATCAAGAGAAGTTGCATCACGTGCTCATGATCATCATGGTTGGGAGAGAGAGAACGGTAGAGTCCTCCATTAGAACATTCTTAAAATCCCACCTTACTTTTCTATTTTCAGCTCTTCTTTGCCATTAACACCAGATACAACCCTAAGAGCTGTCTAAATCCAGGAAGAAACGCCTATGTGCAACCAGTCAAAGAATCAGAAAAAGAGCAGTTTGTTCTATAAACACAGAATTTAGTGAGGTGACAATGATGGCGATACTGCTAAAGGCTTATAACAATTATCCAACTAAATGGCACTTGGATGTGTGGTAGGATGTGGACAGTAGCAGCCCCAAGCAAAACATGAGGTCTCCTCTGCTGTCACATGCCCAGCCTCAGGACTATAGGACTCTTTCACCTAGCCCTTCCAAACCCAGATGCCCATTCTACCTATATCCTCCCTCTCTCCCCTGGCCCTTCTCAATCTAAACCAAAACACACTCTTAGGAGCCAATCCAAAACTCATTCACCCACAGTATGAATAATTAATGAACTTTAGTGTTATTTTTCCCAAAGGATTGTGCATCAGAACCAATAAACAAAGTATCAAGGTGACACCTTAAAGGAATAAAATTATGCAGTTTTAGGGCATCCAAGGATATTTAGGATACTCAGAAGAATACTTGCCTCTTTGAAATCATACTAAGAGACAAGGTACTCCATATTATAATATAGGATGAGAAACTGACACCAATATAGTTTTGGAAATGCCCTTTATAAAATATGTTAAAGTCTTCAATGTTCCTTGAAAATACAAACTAGTCTCTCAAGACTCAGCTTGATGTCAAATTTCCCTGAAAGACCCCCACATTACACGTGTACCATGCATCCTTGGAAACAGCCATAACAATTTATGCCCAATGAATGGGAAAGAATGTTGATTTCACTTGCTTTACGACTTGGGTGACGGTGGGCTGGTAACCAAAAATGTCTGTGCTTATTTTCAGAACAATACCATGACGGTCCATCAACCACCATTTGTTGAGTTCCCACAAGCTGATGATGGTTGGTTTTGCCTTTGGAAGATGTTAAGAGCTGGGCAGCTGGACATATTTTCAGCTCACCAGGACTCTGCCTCTTTCTTAGACTAAAACTGAGCAGCTGAGGTGAGGCAAACCTACCAAATGGGGAAAAGATTTCCCTCTGGCCTGAAGAATGGAGACATCCATGAGGAACACTGGACAAAGATGTCAATCACAAAAACACTTGATTGCAAAATTATTACTTCTTTTACTGGTATAGAATAAAAGATAAACTAAGAATATAGATGTGAATTAGAGGATAGGCTGCTGCTAATATTTTGAGAAACAGAGACTTCCATTCAAGTCTCTTATCTGTTTGCACTTAATCCTCTTATTTATAAAATGCAGATAATAATAGTACCTATCTCTTTGGAATAATATTCAAAACACATGCCTTACGGCTTACCAGCAAAGGAGAGCAGACAACCAAGTGCACTACAAAGAGGCAGGGGACGTTTATATTAGATAAACACAATAACCAGTGATAAAAATTAATTAATAATCACTAATATATACAGAGTACTTACTATGGGCCGTGTACCACCCTGAAAAGTTTTAATATGCTACCAAATCTAATGTAAACCGCCTTGAGGAAAACACTACTATTATCTCCACTTTAGAGACAAGAAAACTGAGTAACAGAGATGTTAAGTAACTTGCTAGTAGTGTATACAATAACTTTTCCAGTAGGGATACTAAAAGATAGCAGAGGAAAACTGTTCAAGTAAAATGCAAAGCAGGTTCTTTGTTCCAAGCCATAAAACAGGTGTCTGCAAATTTCAGAGAATTAATATTATAGAGAATGTGCTCTCTGATCACAATGAAATTAAGCTAGAATCAGTAACAGAAAGATGAGTAGACATTCTCAAACATTTGGAACTGAAATAATATGCTTCTAAAGAACTCATGGGTTAAAGATAAAATCACAGTAAAAATCAGAAAATACTCAATTGAATGATAATATAAAATACAATATACAATATATCAAGACTTGTGAGATATAGCTTTTTTTCCTTAGAAGGAAATGCATAGTTTTAACTGTATAATTAGGAAGGAATAATGGCTAAAAATTCAATGATCTAAATATTCATCTCAAGAAATTACCAAAAATGGGGTGCCTGGGTGACTCAGTCAGTTGAGCTCACTCTCTTGACTCACTCTTTCTCAAAAATAAGTAAATAAATAAAATCTTTTTTTAAAAAGTTACTAAACAAGGGCAAACTACACTCAAAAGAAGGAAAAGAAAATTAATGAAAATAAAAGTAGAACTTAGTGAAATAAACAAATATACAATTACAAAAACTGACAAAGACAAAGATAAATTCTTGGAAAACCCTGATAAAACTGATTAACCCTACCAAGAAATTTTGAAATTTGAAATAAAATTTGAAATTTTATTTAAAAGGATGAATTCCTAGATAATCCCAATTTATAAAATTGACACCAAAAGAAATAGAAAATCTTGACAGATGGTGACAGAAGATATATTCTTCCTCCAGTGTTTGGAGATGCTGTTTTATAAAAGAGGGGTATAAAGATATCTGGCAAAAAAATAAAAAATAAATAAAGATACCTGGCCACTGCTAAAATATGATTATGGAATCACTATTTGAAGTAGATGCAAGCACTTTCAAGCAGACAAGAACACTATGATGGCACTGTCTGTGGCAAAATCCACCTCTGAATACCTGGATTTTACTTAAAAGGAAATTAAAATCCAAAGCCACGTGTTCTTCTTAGTTCCAGTGAGTGGACTTTATTCTTTTCCCTCAATCTGTAGACTATAGGAGAGTTTTTAGAGTTTGCTTACAGAGAAGAGTTCTCATTTTATCTCATGGCAACTCTGTGAAGTAGACAGAAATACTACTGTTGCCTATGTTATTGATACTTAACAATTTAGGTGATCTATTCACAGTTCCAGTAGGCAATGATGGATGGAGTTAGGATGTGAACACAAGCCCTCATATTCCAGATTAAAGGATCTTTCCAAATGTTAGGGGGCCAAAAGCTAGATTAATCTATGAGTTTGTAACCTATCCATAGTCAGCACAAAGTCTTTTAGAAAACTGATGTAGGCATCACCATGAGTCAGCTGAGGCTGCAGGAAGTTGGTCCTCAGGACTGCTATTTCCCATGGGTTTCTTGCAAAATAATTTTTCTTTCATTGAGGGGTGGCCCAGAATGATACAGGGGTCTTCTTTCCTTCACAGCATAATATAAAGACAATGTCTGGTCTAGAATGAGGCTCACCTGAGTTCAAATCCCAACTCTACCAATGAGCAGCTACATGGCTCTGAGAATGCTGCTTAATTGGTCTCTTTCTCAGTTTCCTTATCTGTAAAATGGGGGTGACAGTAGCATTGGTCTTATAGGTATTCTCCATTGTTTGCTTTTTGATTTTCTTTCATGAGAATTAACACAAAGGCACTCAGAACAGTAACTGGCACATAGTTGAGCTCTCGATAAAAACAAGATATACCTGTCAGGCGTCTCTTTTTCCAGTCCATCATCACCTCTAACTTTATCTTGGCTTTAAATTTTAAAAACCAAAGTCTATTTTTGCTCTTTAAAGCAAAACATTGGCATTTGAACCAAAATGTCCCTCTGAATACTTACATAGTGCCCAGAATAGAGGATTTACAGCTGAGAAAATGATGTTCGCTCCATTACAAATACTTTCAGGAAACAGCAGTGTGAGAGACTGCAGCAAGGACAGAGTCTATGGGCCTAGCTGAAATGAATTAAGGAACCATGGAGGCAACGTATAGATTTTTTTCCCCAGCATTTTTTAAGTGACATTTAAAAACGTTTAATCTGAACTTGGCCACATTCATTTACAGAGATTTAGTAGTGAAAGGTCTAAACTCTCCTGCTCATCAAGGTAAGGGATGCATGGTTAGAAACCCAAACTGCACCCCAAATCACTTACATGAAACAAAGATGGAATGAGAAACAGAAGGATGTGACTATATTGAGTGTGATGTAGGAGGATTGAAATGGAGATTCAGTTCTCCTTTCTTATGACAGACTACAGTCCGTACTTCTTGCATCCAGCAAATGAGTTAGGAATTCTCAAGATCTGTAAACATGACCTTTTTGCCTTGAGTTCATGTCTTTCCCTCTTATTCACTGACAGGAATGTGGAGCAGATCCCCAGTCCTGTCTCTGCTGGCCCACCCCATATTTAAATAGTGTGTCAACCACCCCCCCCACCCCACCCACCCCCAGTAATCCCAGCAGTCTGCATCTTCTCCATTTCCATTCTGAGGCATCCACATCAGGTAAGCTGTCTCAGGGTATAATTTTCAACGACCATGGGCTCAAAATAAACGCAGACACTCAGCAATGCTGAAAAACAGAAAGTCTTTAAATGCATGTTATAGAAACTCCTTTGGTGGTTTGGTGGTGAAATTCAGAGCTGTTCTAAACATTTATTGGACTTCAGTGAATATACCAGCGCGGTCATTTTCAACCTCTCTAAATCTCAGCTTCCTCACCTGAAAAAATGAGCCAATCCTCCCAACTTGCAAGATGATTCTGAGGATTAAATCAAATTGTACATGCTAAGCTTCCAACACAGCTGTGATGCTCGCTACGTGCTTAATATACATAGCTAGTATTTGGGAGGTGCAATGACATAGGTAAGCAGTAGTACTGGCTTCAGGAAAAAAAAACAGCCAGGGTTAATGGTTAGACTTCAGATTTCTCTCCTTGCAGGTAGATTGACCTGAAGCAAGTTACTTAACTGCCCTGGGCTTCAGTCTCACCCATCAAATACGCATCAAGTAGCTACCCATTAGGACTGTACAAGGATTAAGTGAAACTAAACAAGATTTTATGTGTAAATACTGCTAAATGGGCAACAAGTAACACTCTCAAGCAATTTGTATAGACTCAGCCCCCGGTGAATGTTAAGAAACCAGGGGTAGATACTATTTGTGATGGTGCTAATACTATTAATAATGTTAATAATTTAAGATGGATGACTGTCTCTGAACTGGAATGCTGGAAGTGAATCTTATTTGTTAAGTGATTCCACAAACCTCAGGCTGGTCAGACTAGCACATTGCGGCCTCCTGGAGCTGTCAAATCCTGTTGCAAGGAACTTGAGGTCTGAGCTGGATCAGGCCTGGAAACAGCAGAGACAGAGTTCCCACCACTAGAATTACTGAGTTTCAGAGCTCTACGGGAATTGAGTACTTGGCAGGCAGGCAGCAAAGACCACAGGGCAGAGAGAAGCACCTTACAATGGACTAGAAAAGAAGCCAAGGATGGTAACATAGACCCCAAGAGGGGATGGAGAAATACAGACGCCATGTCAGAGCACCTCTGCAAAGTCTACAGGTATGCATTCCCCACTCTTCTGTTGAAACTATTCTGTCTTTGGAATAGAAAAAGGGAAGCTACAAAATGTGCCCTATAGACTCGAGGTGTTTTCCAAGCACTGGCCTGCTGGTTTCTCTGGCAGGCTGCCTGTTAACGAAGATGGGAATCAAGACATTCTGTGAGCCCTGAAATGCAACGATAGACACTTTGGCTCTCACAAGACCCAGGATGTTGGAGGGACCCATTCACAGTTCCAGGCTTGGAAACTTGATTTGATCTTATGTGTTTCGACATTTTTTTCCTCATTCCTTCTTTTCAGAGAGGAAACCCTAGGAACATAACCAAGCTTCCAAATGTAAAATCTTTGTGGGATAGAAGTCAGTAAGGCCCTACCCAGGAGAAAAAGAATGCTACAGAAATGACCAGGCATAAGAGGGCAGAAAGAAGATCCTTCCTAAGAAACTCATGGTTGCCGCATCAGTGAGTATTCTTTCCTTCCTTTCTTCCTTCTCTCCTTTCTCTTTTCTCTTCCTACCTGTTTACCTACCTCCCTATCTCTCTTCCTTCCATCCTTCCTCCTTTCCTTTCTTTTCTTAAAGAAAACAGCTTCCCTATGGAGGACTTTGATATTTACAGGCAGCAGGGGACAAAGCCCAAGAATATGAGTGTTCCTGCAGAGATGTGACTTTGTTATCAAATCAGAGTGGCCTAACATTCCTAACAGGGCTGCCCCTGCTTGACTGTGGAGAGGGGATGGACAGGGATTCCGCTGCTGCCAAAGGCTTTACCGGATCTCACTAACTCATTCATGACTGGGAGGAAGCCCAGATGGGAGCTGCAGCACACAAGCCCTCTGGTAAGAAACAAATCGTTAGGGAAGAATGAGTTTCTAAAAAGATATAAGTAACAAAAGAGAAGTGATGCGGGACATCAGGAGCTTGAGAACTGGGACTCTGGCATCAGACCAGCTGAGTTCAAATCTGGACTCTGCCACTTAGGAGCTGTGTGCCCTGGGAGAAGGACTTGGTCTCTCTGTTGCTCAGTTTTCCGATCTCCAAATTGGGGAAAATAGTACCACCTGCCTCACATGGCTGCTGTGAGGAGTAAATGAATTAATCTGGAAGCACTGTGTAAATGGTTACTGTGATGATAATGAAGATGGTGTTGGAAAATCCAGGCCTTTTAGTGAAAAGTTAAATGAAGAAAAGCAAGATAAATGACAGAGGAAGTGGATGTGAAGAGAAGAAAGTATTATCTGAGAATTCTATTTGAAAATTCTCATAATTGGAGAAAAGTGGGTAAAGAAGGGGTATCCCCCCCAATACCTTATACTGGAACGCCTGACTGGGAATATTATCTTGCAGCAGTAATAGTTCTGTGAGAGGCCCCCCAATTAGGGGAGGGACTGCCTTAATTGCTAGTCAGCTTACAACAGTGTTTTCACTTCCCCTAGGTAAAGGGGTCCGCACTGTCCTTCTCCTCCATTGGGAGAGGGAAGGGCCTACAGAGGGCTCTGGAGGGAGGAGCAGGGCGGAGTTGTGACATGGAGGCCAGAGCATCTGTCTGCCCTTCCTAGAAGTCAGGGCCTCCCCATTCTGTTTAATAAAGAGTTCCTTGTCTTTTAGCATACAGAGTAATCTCTGAAAGACTGCACTCCAATTTGAGAACGAGCCAACAGCCAGTGGGAAATTCTCTAGCAAACTGGACAGGGAGACAATAATATGAAGGGCAACTGGATCAAAATGCCTTTTTCTTCTTCTTTTTTCTTCTAGAAATTCCTATCCCTGAGGCCCCAGGCACTGTTGGTCTAGGATTCTTTTTACCAGAGGTTGTCAGGATAATACTGTTCACAAAGCAGATACAGATTTGCTTTTCCAGGGTTGAGTGACAGGATCTGGGTCTCCAGATTGTAACTGAAAAACCCTGTTGAAAGCAAATGTTAGTCTCAAATGTAACCTGTCATTCTGATTCATAAATGTTTACACTTTTTTTCTTAATTTTTAAAAGAGATATTGACCCAGCCTATATAGTAGCATCATTTAGGAGAAGGAGGGAGAGGGGAGAAGGGGGAGAGAAGGATAAAGAGGAGAGAAGGAAGAAGAGGGGGAGAGGGGGAAGGGAGAGGACAGGGAGGAGCAAGAGGATGGGAGATGAACCTCTTGGGGTTTTGGCTCAGGATGGGCACCCCACAACCTATATTGGGTTGGTTATTACACCAAGAAGTAAAAATCGGAGTAGGAATTTCAAGTTCTTTTACAACAGAAGAGGAGGTTCTCTGCCCAGTACAGGACTAAGTCCATTGAAGGCTTCTTAGAAAATGTCATGTAAAATGCAGAGCTCAAAATCCTATAAAAAATAACCTTTAGCATTTTAGAAATTATGAATGAGAAACTTCTTTATCAAGTAGAGTTTAAAACACTTTGTCCTTAGGAAATCCTTGTGGCACTTTCTTTCTTTTTTTTTAATTTTTAATTTAAGTTCAACTTGCCAACATATAGTATAACACCCAGTGCTCATCCCATTAAATCCCCTCCTTAGTCTTGTGGTCTGATAGGAATTCTTAATAGTATGACTTGGGTCACCATCTCCATGTGAAGTGCAGGTATAAATGAAAGGAAGAGGGATGCCTGGGTGCTTCAGTGGTTGAGTGTTTACCTTTGGCTCAGGGCATGATTCTGGGGTTCCAGGATTGAATCCCACATCGGGCTCCCCCCAGGAAGCCTGCTTCTCCCTCTGCCTATGTCTCTGCCTCTCTATGTCTCTCATGAATAAATAAATAAAACCTTAAAAAGAAAGAAAAAAAAGAAAGAAAGAAAGAAAGAAAGAAAGAAAGAAAGAAGAAAGAAGAAAGAAAGAAACAAACAAACAAACAAACACACAAACAGACATTTTGTTGGGACTGATGTGGCAATTACTGTTTTCTTGTATGTTATGGCCTTGAACAAGCTATCTAGTCTTGATATCTCTTCTGTAACAAGGGACAGTTACTTTTCCTCCTAACATTCATTATGTCCATATACTTATCAAGGCTGAGGAAGGTAGGTTATGAAAGCACAGTCTTACCTGAAAGGTTGACTCTTTCAACGTGTACCCTAATCCAACTATAAGACATTTCATGTCCTAAGTGTTATCTTCCCACCCCTGTGTTCTCAACAATAGGGAATTAATCTTACTATATCCAAATACAGTTCTAAATTATTGTTCATATTAACTATTTGCTATGAGGTGGGCACTATTCTTATAATTCCATTTTATAGGCAAGAAAATTAAGGTTGAGAGATCATGCAGCTGTTAGAAGCTGGGATTCGAACACAGCTTGGCTCATAACTCTGTGCTCTTACCATTATATAGTACTGCTTTGCAGGTTACTGTCCACAAAGTAAATACAGTTTTGTTTTTCCAAAGTTGGAGTAGCCAGTGCTGTATTAAATCTCTACTGCTGCATAACAAATGCCTCCAAACTTAGTTTCTTAAAACAATAAATATTTAGGGATGCCTTGGTGGCTTAGTAGTAGAGTGTCTGCCTTTCGCTCGGGGCATGATCCCAGGGTCCTGGGATCAAGTCTCACATTGGGCTTCCTGCATGGAGCCTGCTTCTCCCTCTGCCTTTGTCTCTGCCTCTCTCTCTCTGTGTCTCTCATGAATAAATAAAAAATAAATAAATATTTATAACCTCACAGTTTCTTTAGGTCAGAAATTCAGTAGTGATGTAGCTGAGTGGTCTGGCTCATGATCTTTCATGAGATTACAGTCAAGACACTGGCTGGGGCTGCACTCATCTGAAGGCTTGACTGGGGCTGGAAGATGTTTCCAAGATGGATCATTTACATAGCTGTGTTGGCAGAAAGCCTCAGTTTCTGACCACATGGATTTCTCCTTAGGACCATTTGAACTGTCCTCATGACACGGCACTGCCTTCCACCCAAGCCCTACAATGCCCTGCTTTGCAAGCAAATACTGGAGTCTCAAATTGAACCAGTAATTTTCCACCAATAAAATTTTTAAAGTTTTTATTTATTTAAGTAATCTCTACATCCAACTTGGGGCTCAAATCACAACCCTGGGATCAAGAGTTGCACATTCCCCCAGTTGAGCCACCCAGGCACCCCTCCACCAATAAAGTTTTAACTTCAGTTTTTACTTAGTATGTACACACTCCTCTTTATTGGCCTACTTTCAGAATTCCTGTGTAAAAGAGAACTTGGATAAGTCTGTCAGATGCTGTTACAGGTCAAGCTGTGTTCCTCCCCAAATTCATTTGTTGAAGTCCCGGCCCCTGGTCTCTTAGAATGTGACTTTATTTGGAAATAGCGTCACTGCAGATGTAATTAGTTAAGATAGAATAGGGTAGGCCCCTAATTCAATATGATTAGAGTCCTTATAAAGGGGGATATTTGGACAGAGACACACCACAAGGAGAATTCATATGACAATAAAGGTAGAAATCAGGATGCTATATCCATAGGCCAGGGAACATCCCATGAGTGGAGCAAAGCTAGGAGAAAGGCATGCAACAATTCTCCCTCACAGCCCTCAGGAGGAATTGACCCTGCTGATACCTTGATCTTGGACTTCCAGCCTTCAGAACTGTGAGACAGTAAATTCCTATTGTTCTAAGCCACCCAGTTTGTGGTACTTTGTTACAGTAACCATAGCAAACTAATACAGATGGTAAGAGAAAAAAAATAGACATCTCCAATACCAAGAGATGTCTAAAAGACAGGAGATGTGGTTATCTTGCATCCATAGATGGACCATGGGGCTTTCCTCAAAAGATTATATTGTTCATCTTTCCTGCCACGCATTAAAAAAAAAAAAATGACCTTCCAAAAGTACATTCCCAAGTGAAACTGGCAAAAACTGAGTGGACAGTCAAGGTTTCCTGATCTCGCCCAAGAAAGCGGAAATTTTATTACTCTTTCATGACCACAAGGTATTTCCTAAGCTCATTAAGCACATTTTTCCTGCAGAAGATCTTGTCTTAATAAGGCCACCACCACCCTGTTCCTCCAGCCTCTGTCATTGGACAGGATAAAAGGCAGAAATGCGGGTGGAGATGAGAGGGGGCTCTGGAGAGTTCCCACTCTGCTTGTTTATTTTGAGACACACTTGTGCTCCGACACAACTGTGGTCAAAGCATTCAGAATCTGAGGAACACAAACAAAGCTAACATGGCCAAGAGCCAGGGTCAAGTTTTCTTCAGCATCATACAGGGAGGGCAATTTTGCATAGCCTTTTATATGATAATCACAGCTCCTTCGTATGTATTGAACTTTGCAGCAAGCAGGAAAAATAAATAAATAAGGCTGACTAATGGCTTGTTTCCCCAGAGGCAGCTTTTTATGGGATCATATGTTTTTTCAGCTTTTCAGTCACAGTTTCCTGCTTGGACGTTAGGAGCCCTTGACATTGGCGATGGCTTCGTGCATTCTGGACAGCAGCCCGAGCCACCCCTGAGCAACTAGAGAGGGGTCCAGCTGGACCACAGCACCTTCCTAGGTCACAGCAATGGTGAACCTTGTCCTCTTCGATGAGCTACACACAGCAGCAGGTCTTTCAACACCTTCCAGGTCGAGCATGACCCTTCTTATCCCGGGTAGTGAGGAAAACAGGGTTGGGTGGATTGGGAGCCTGAGACAAACAGTCTGTAGGCATTCGCAAGCGGGAACAGCAAATCTGAACTGCTTTTATTCCTGTTACCTTCACCATTGCTCCTTTCCAGCATCAGAGGGGACTCTGGGAATTCCATGGCCTTGATTTTAAATCCCTGCTCTGCCACTGGGTGACTAAGAACAAACAACTCAATTTCTGAGCTCTGTTTTTTTTTTTTTTAATTTAAATTCGATTAGCCAACATTTAGGACATCATTAGTTTTAGAGGTAGTGTTCAATAATTCATCAGTTGTGTTAACCCAGTGGTGAGCTTCATTTCTTATCAGTAAAACTTGTGGACCTCTTATGGGGATAACAGATGATGTTTGTAAGACACCTGGCAGATAATAGGTGCTCAGTAAGCAGTAGTTATTATCAAGTGTTCCAAACATCCTCACCATCAAGGAAACCTGCCTGGCAGATCAACATACGGAAAGGTAATGCAAAGTGCGTTAAAGCCAAACATAGCTTGACGGTGGGATGAGTCAACAAACATGCAGAAAACCATAGTCCTCCAGCTCCCTCTATGCGGCTCTCACTTTATTTCACTACTTTGGAGAGGGAGGAAATTATTCTGGAATGTTTTCTCTTTTATCCCCACCCCTACCCCTTCAGAGGGCCATAGAGCACGGGGAGTTGGGATGGAAGAAGGAAAAGAGACAATTTTTGCTCGGTATTTTTCCCCACCTTTGGACTGGGTGGTTAAGGGAGAAGAACTTGATTAAAATGCACCACCCTCTTACTCTTGGGTAATTGCAACTTAATTACACTTGGAGTCGTGGTTTTATCATCTCAAATTTGGGGAAAGGTCACAAGATGAGTCATGGAAAATTTTTTGATAAAATTGTGGAAACTTGGGACATCTGTGATTTTTTTCCCCCTTGCCTCACTTCTTTCCCACTTTCCTGACCCACCCTTTTCTTCCTGCCAATGGGGATCCCTGCAGGGAACCATACTGAAAAGGCTCCCTTCCTGCCTGGCCTCGGCACCTACTCCCCATGCCTCAGGCTTCCTTGAGCTTTGAGGTCTATCCATGCCCTCCCTGCATTCTGGGCTGGAGAGCTCCTTCCAGGAGGCTAGCTGGTCACACAACCAAGTCATAGAAACCAGTTGCACACTCTAGACCATAGCTTTAGAGTCACTCCCATAGTTCCATGTTCTCCACCAGGAATCTGTTGCCTCTCCATATAACTCACCTGCCGCCGCCCCCTCCCCCCCCCAAGGTCTGTTGCCTCAGAAGGCTTGGACTGTCTCCTTGATTACAGGAACTTACTGCAAAGTCATTTGATACTCTACCCTCCCATTGCCTCTCTGGGGTTCAGCTTTGAAGGAATAAGGCCCAGAATAGTCCTGAAGTTATGGAGGCCCCTCCCAAAGAGATTCTCTGAAGGATAAAGGTCAGAGAATGGGCACAGAAGGGAAAGAAAGACCATATTCCTTCTTGAAAAGTGACAAACTCCCTATTCTGCAATGGCAAGCCTGATTTTTTAAAAACCAAAAATGTTTTTAAGATACTAATAATTAACACCAGTCACTCATTTTTATAGCACATTGAAGCCTATAAACTACTTTCACATAATTTAGAATTGAATGCTGAACACTCTCAATGTCACAGCATCTTCAAAAACTACCCTGCCAGTGGTTTTTTTTCACCATGAAAACACTCCCCTGGATAATTATGGAACAATGAATGCTAACTCAATTATACCCATATTAAGATCTGCTCACTTGACAGACACACAGAAATTATGGGCCTCAAGTTTCAAGAAATCGTTGGACACATCCAAAATGTCAAAGAGAGTGTGAGTGGGGCAAATGTCAACATCACTCTGACTTGAACTAAACAAAGCATACTTTCCATTTATTAAATATATTCATTTCTTGAGAAGGGAAGGAGCAGAGGGAGAGGGAGAGAGATAGAATCTCAGGCAGACCCGACACTGAAGAGTAAAGCCCAAGTTGGGGCTCAGTCCCATGGCCCTGAGATCATGACCTGAGCGAAAATCAAGAGTCAGATGCCCAATCCACTGAGCCGCCCAGGCACCCCTAAATATATTCTAAGTGCTATATAGACTATTTACAGGTAATTATGCCTAAACTCCACCATAACTTTGCGAGGTGGATAGAAATGGAGGCTTAGAAAAGTAACCTGGTGAGGACACCTGACCAGTAAGTCTGGAAATCTCAAGCTCTTTCCATTACAGTCATGAAAAAAGGGGTTCTAATGGGTCATAGCTCCATGGGATGTTAATGGCTGTTCCACATAAAGAAAAGAGTTCTCTGTTCAAATAATAAGTTAGAAAAATAATAGATTGAACAAAGTTTCTTTCTTTCAGGCCTTTAAAATGTCCATGTATATTGTGAATCCTCAGGAGGACAGGATTAAACAAACTGTGAACATATTTGACAAGAAAATGCTTAGAACAGTGGTTTTCACAGTATAGTCCCCAGCCCAGCAGCATCAGCATCACTTTGGAACTTGCTATACCCAGATTTAGTGAACTGGTATAAGATGGAGCCCCAGAAGTTGTATTTTGAGCCAGGTCCCAGGTGATGCTGGTTCTGCTGGTCATCCCAATGTAGCATATTTCTCTGGAAAATTTTTCCAAGGAAGTCATTTCTGCAAACACTGACATAGAAGTACTTGTGTGGCACTGAGCTTTGGATACTTGGTTCCAGTAGCAAAAGGAAAGACAAGAGGACTTTTACTAGGGCAGAAAGTTGGTCTTTCTTTTTCTTTTTTTTTTTTAAGATTTTATTTATTTATTCATAAGAGACACACAGAGAGAGGCAGAGACACCGGCAGAGGGAGAAGCTGGCTCCATGCAGGGAGCCCGACATGGGACTCTATCCTGGGACTCCTGGATCATGCCCTGAGCCAAAGGCAGACACTCAACCGCTGAGCCACCCAGGTGTCCCAGAAAGTTAGTCTTTCAAACTCTTACTTAGGAAGGGATAAGAACAATTGTGGTCGTGGTGGTCCCAAACTCATTCTTGAAAACTGGAAAGACCCATGTCAGCATACCTCACTACAACTAATCAGATTTTCACAAAAGGGCAGGGTGTATGACGTATCTCAGCTCTGGCTTCCCAGTAAGTTGCCTTCGTCTGATACAAAGTGAAAAAGTCAGCATTCTGCCACTATCATAGATTTAATATTTCACAATTTTCCCATTCTTGGTAAGGAGTAGCAGAGTATGCATCCCAAAGTCAAGCACCTGCCATCACAGGTGTCATAGGCATGGATGATTTCAATACCGCAAGTACAAAAGAGTCAGGACCTCATGGAGTCTGTAATATTTGCAATGAAAAAGAAAACAAGAATTAATGAACTGTATGGTGTAGGGCCTGTGTTCTAAGCCAGTGGAGACCTGTGCATGGACCTGTATTCTGGCCTGGATCCCTACCCCAAGAAGGACCAGGACTAACAGGCAGGCAGAACCTTTTCTGTACATCCCTGGCCTCAAAACGCCCCACATGGCAGTCTGAGCTGCATAGACTTTCAACTTCAATCAGGCCAAACTTGCCTAAAACATGAACTTGCCTAAACCATGAACCTTGATGGAGGATGTGCCCAAAGAGAGTGTTTATTTTTCTTTCCCAACAATGTTCTCTAGTCACCAAAACTCTGATAGTCATAAACACTCCAGACACCGGAAGAAGCATGTCTTTCCAGGAAGTAACTCAAAGGCCAAAGAAGGCAAAATGAGATGGTATCAGCAGGAGACGTAACAGAGGAAGAGGCAAGTGTGCTCTGAAGATGTTAAGGTTTAATTTTGATTTGTCCCAGAGGAATTTCTATTATATTGCTCCGAAGAACTCATTCTTAGATGTTTTTTTCTGACCTGGAAGTCGGCCTAGGCAACATCTGCCAAATCTTCCTAAAAATAAATAGCGGGTATCCTACATTACCTGGGCTATGAAAGGAAACACTGGAGAAGCCCAGAGACTTTTGATTTATATAAGAATCACCTGTAACAACAGAAAGACTCTCTCCTGCTGGGTATGGATCATAGACCCCAAACCCACCTCTGAGTTGTGACTAAAGCCTTTGGAAGGTTTCAGTCTCTTGGCCCACTGCAGCGGTGAAGGGACTTCTGAGTCACAACTGCCACCTAAAATCCAGGAAAAATTATGGGCGTAGAACATTTGCTTAATTTCCCATTCCAGTTTGGCATCAAAGTCTCAACAGCCTCCAATCCTTTGGTGCAGGCATAGTGAGGGGGAGACGACAAGAATCGAGCACCGCCCCAAATACACTCCAACGATTTACACAAGAGGTTTCCTTTATCATCAACAACACTCTGCGAGTTGGGTTTTATCACCATTTTATAGATGGGAAGACCAAGGTTAATAACATTAGGTTACTTAACCAAGACCTACCACTGATACCTACTATTCTCCCTAACACACACACACACACACACACACACACACACACACACACAAATGGATTGGGGAATCCTTAGGTTATCCCTAATACACTATTATGTCACAAGAAATTTGTTACACTTGATTTTAAGAGCTTCTTGCTGGGCAGCCTGGGTGGCTCAGTGGTTTAGTGCCACCTTCAGCCCAGGGCGTGATCCTGGAGACCCGGGGATTGAGTCCCATGTCAGGCTCCCTGTATGGAGCCTGCTTCTCCCTCTGCCTGTGTCTCTGCCTCTCTCTCTCTCTCTCTCTCTCTGCATCTCTCATGAATAAATAAATAAATAAAATCTTAAAAAAAAAAAAAGAAAAGCCTTCCTGCTTTCAATTCAAGATTCTCTGCACAGGATGGCAATTAACTGGTAACTATGTTATTGGATACTTTATCCTCAGTCATCATGAATTAACAAATTTCTTGAAAGAAAGTGGATAACGAAACTCTAAGAGACATCTCTCCTTGGAGGTAGAAGGTACTTCCATTCTCCTTGCTTCAGAGAATCCAGGCAATCAGATCTTATGTGTAGGGACATCCAGTCACTCATTCATGCTCATTCATTCACCCACTGCAACAAGTCTTCATGAAGTTCCTTCTGTGTATAAGGTGACGGTTCTGGGAGTCATATAAGGGGGCAGGGAGAGCCTTGCAATCACATGGTTTACAGTCCAGGGGGAGTCAGGAAAACACAGCAAACACCAGAACACAACACAGGCAGCTGGAAGTGCCATAAGAAGCACTTGAAGAAAGCAATGTGGGAATTCAGGGGAATTCAAGGTTGCATCAAGTGAGGGGAAACCAGAGAATGCTTCACAGAGGTGGTGGCATTTGACACAGGCGTTATGGATGGGTTAGATTTGGTTAAAGAAGAGGGGAAAGGGAAAACCTTCCAGGTGGAGATGACTATATGGGCAAGTGCACTGAAGTGTGGAAGCCACAGATAGGTTTAGGAAAGGGAGACTTACTCCATTTTCCTGGAACAGAAAAAGACACAAGAGAAAAAATGGCACAGAAGAGAAAACTGGTAAATTAAATCAGGGCAGATCATGAAGAATATGCAGCTAAACTAAGTAGCCACAGTCAATGCTATTTCTACAATACACACAGTCCCAGAAGAGTTCAGAACTGATTAAGAAAGCCAAACATTCCCCCAACCCCAAGATGAACAACTCCCCTACTAGAATGTAGCCTTGGAACCTGGCCCACCTAGCATAGCACCTGGGATGTATTAAGCCCTCAATAAAAGTTTGTTGGATCAAATAGGGAGGACATAATAGAAACATTTCCAGTGGTGGAAGTTAGGGATGAAGAGAAGGTGCACAGTGCAGCAATGCTGTCCTTTAAACCCAATGTTTAAATATGAAATATTGACCACAGCCTATATCCCAGCAATTACTCTTTATCCTACTGCCAAAACTCCTATGACATCAGAAATAATGGCATAGCAACCCCCTGAATCTCAAGGCATGCCCTGGGAGACCATAGCATTCTAAGGGTACTCTCTTCAGAGGCAGTTGTTCAAGCACATATTACTTTATTAAAATCGAATGTATGTTCCAAGTACATCTCCACAGGACAAATGTTCATTTTACTCCAGGAAAGCAATGGTCACTCGGACCAGGCATGGAAGGAAATGTTCCAAAACAAGAGAATGTTGCTCACAAAATGCTAGAGATGAGAGGCTTGTCCCATGCCTGGCTTAGAACTGGACTATGTATTTTGGTGAGTAGGGCATTCACAGTAGACTGCATGCCTTGGAAGTTTCAGGGCCAGTCTGCTGTCTGCAGCCACAGCTATAGAACATGGAAGAATCTGGAGCCGAGACTGGAAGTCTAAATTAGAATTTTTAAAGACCAGGATATAGTGGGTACAATCAAGATTTGTAAATGTACTTGTGAAGGTCAAGCACAGCTTGATGTTTTGCAAAGCTTCCACTGGACAGCTTTTAAACAGTAAGCATGCATATTCAAACATACATGTACCATAAGGCAATAAGGATGAGAAGAGGCAATCTGAAGTAGCAAGAAGCATGTGAAACTTCCCAGGAGACAGTCCTATATACAAATACTGTATTTGTAACTTCCTAGCTTTGTGGATTTCTGCTAAGTATTTAAACTCTTAAGCCTTAACTTCTTAATACGTAAAATGAAGGTTAAAACATCCATCCTGTAAGATTGTTGTGATGATTAGGAAATAATATAAACAAAACTTCTACCACTATGGGGCGCCTGGGTGGCTCAGTTGGTTAAGCATTCAACTCTTGATTTTTGGCTCAGGTCATGATCTCAGAGACATGAGATTGAGCCCTGGATCGGGCTTGAGCTCAGTGCAGAGTCTGCTTCTCTTTCTTCCTCTGTCCTTCACCCACACATGATCTCTCTCTCTCAAACAAATAAAATAAAATCCTAAAAAAAAAAAAAAAAACCTTCTAGCACTGTGCCTGACAAACAACAAGAACCCAATGGTAGTGATTTTTATTATTACTAGTTTCTAATCACCATCTCTAATAATATGGTGTCATATCTCCCGACTTTTTCTAAATTTGTATAAAATGAGATTTTTACTTTCTGTATCTCTAAACTCTGTTTTCATAGAATCATGGAAACTGTGAGTTGGAAAGAAACTTAGGAGTCATATAACCCAACCTGGATGTAATCCTAAAGGATAAATTAACATCCTTTCCTAAAACATCTTCCTGGCGCACTAGCTCTCTCTGTACACCAAAAAACAGTCCTTATTTATATGGTCAGAAACAGGATTCTGGAGGAGTACTGTAGACAGGCTTTGAAGAATGCCAAGTGAGATTCACAAATACTTGACTTCTCCGTGGAAGGTAAAAGAAATCCAGTCATTTGGTAAAAGCTATTGCTGTTTTAGAATCTATTAAATACAGCGATTGATGCAGTAGAAGGCATTATAAATAAACAATAAATCATGCAATTATGACTGTTTGAATTTTGGCAAGATAATAAAAAGAACAGGGGTATAATCAGGAAATAATAGAAAAGATCTGCAAGGCACCCCTGCAATTAGTGATAAACAGAACTTGGCTCAAAGTTAGAGCCCCAATATGGCTCTCATTAAAGAGCCTTGGGACCTATTCCTGGGGCAGACCTCTGCTAGCTTGGGGAGAAGTGAGGTAACCAAAATGTCAGTGTGCACACACATACACACACACGTGCACGCATACCCCCCTCCCCATATTCAGATAATCTTTTACTATAGTAAAATGACTACCTTATGCCAAGTGAAAACCAGGCCATGGTCTTCCAAAAGTCTAACTGAGATATTTCCTGTTCTCAGTTTTTTTGACTCTTTCCTTTGTAATACCATACACACACACATACACACACACATGCATGCAAGCACAAGTGCACACACACACAGGCATTGTGTGAAGGATGCCTTCACTCATTTTTCCTTCCCCCTTTCCTTTCACCTTCTTTTATTAATGGTACCTCTTAAAGAGATAAATGCTCCCACACAAGTGATACCACTTAAACAGATAAATAGTCCACACTGGAGAGACACAGAGAGCATGTGAGAAAATCCTGTCTTATTAGACTGGAAACAGACACACTATATTAATGCAAAAAATCAGCATATGGTTCTAATAGGCTTTCTTAAAATGATTTATCAGCTGTGATTAAGCCCTCAACCAGCATGTCTATCTTCATAAATAAAGCAAAAGTGCACCTTGCTCTCAAATGTATCTGCAGTATCTTATTACCCAGCCCTGTGCAGTGCACTCCATTTACAACATGGCTCTGGGGAGCCAAGAATTTGTGTGCAATCACAAAGTGTGTGCTCTAAAGAGACTGCCAAGATTTAGGACTCTTATCTCAGAGATAGTCTTACTAAAAATCCATTACAATGAAGGCTTATCCCCTCTCTCTGTGCCACGGAGCTCGGCATGGCTGAAATATGAACAGGTAATTAAAAGGATATGCCTGATTTTACAGTGAGCCTGGTGACACGGAATCACCAAACAGCTGTTGGGAAAGGCATCTGGCACCCGTGCAGGTCACCTCTGCCAGGGGGTTGTAGAAAATGAGGACCACTTTAAAAATCAGACTTGGTCTCTTTCTTCTCTTCTATGGAAAAGAAAGACAAATGCAAATATTCGTCATCTTGGTTCCTACCTCATTCTCTGGCTGGCTAATATGTCAAATGGTCTCAGCGGCAGACTTGAAAGAAAAAGTCTTCACAGACACCCTGGGGGGGGGGGGGTGATGAGGAAGTAAGTGCCGTGACTTCGAAACGAAGGAGGAGGAACTGGGTCAAAGCATGTGAGTGCCTTAAGTCAGAAACGGATGTTTGAAAACTGCACGAAGTCAACCATTTTATACTCACTGGGCATGGCTCTGTTGGAGTGGTATTTACTCTTTGATAAAAAGCCAGTAAGTCCAGGAGGATGAGCTGAATAAATCCCATAAAGCATCCAAGCAAAGTGTTTTAGTGGCTAAGTCCCTTTCAAGCCATTCCTCGCATGCACACAAAGCACCATTCATGCCCTCCCTTCTCACACCGACCTATACACAGAGATCACAGATGCATCTGCCCCCTGTTCCATCTGAGCTTCCCGGGCATTGCTGGACATGTCCATCTGCAGGGTGACTGAAGCACAAACACAAGTTCTCAATACTCTTTACAACAACAAACCCCTGCTCCACGATTTAGGCAGGTCTGCTGCAGCATTGTGAAATGTTGTCAGATGGCAACAGACTTCAGGAAGGACAAAATATAAAATCTCAGAAAAAGAAAAGGCTGTTTGGACTCTTCCATCGGTGTGGTAAACAGATTGTTTTTCTGTGTAAAATGCACCAGCTGATTGTATGAAGAGTGCGGGCTTGGTAGCTGTGGTCTGTGCCTGTAGCACTCCATTAGAAGAACAGCACTAATGAGGTCAGGGCGGCTCCCCTCCCCTGCGATCACAGCCTGCATGCACCCCTGGCCCTGGCCAGCTGTCTGGCAATATGTGCCTTTAGTTACAAGGGGGTCCAGGGGAGGGCATGTGTGTTTGGATCTGTGCGAATCTATCACCTCTAATGGTCAATCAACTCTTAAGTTCACACTTGATGGGCAAATCTAGTTGTGCCATCTTCACAATCAGAGGGCAGGAGGTACCTGTACTTTGACATTAAATGTCTGTAAAAGCTGGTATTGGACACTGAAGGCAATTCTAGGTAATGGTCAGAATGAAGAATTATTCACAAAGCCTGGATTGCCCATTTTGTGTGCAAGTATACATGTATGTGTTCATCATTATGATACAAATAAAGACAAAAAAATCTAGCAGAGATCTGGAACAAAAAGCTATCCTCCCTACCCCATTGTGCAGGAAAGATATGCTCCTTCAGGAAGCAATGTTGCTACTGAAGGACTGTCTCTGTGAATGTGGAGTTTGAGTATCTGTCCCTGGGACCCTTTTCGACCACTTATTTTAATCAACAACAGAAAGAATACTCAAGGTGAGATGCTAGAGCGATGTGTGCATCTAACACCATCTACCTAAGAATGAGCTTTATTATTTATTCTCCAGATCTTTATTTCGAACTATATATGTATAATTCCAAAGTTGTTAAAAGGCCCAGTTTAGCACTGAGAAAATGAAGTCATGCATGACTTTTAGAGAGTGATGGAACAGAGTTCGGATTTCTTGCCCCCGTCCTCAATTCATTACTTCTCCACAACCCATGCCAGGGCTGTTAATGAACAGCACTGGAAATGCTGAAAGGCCATTTTCAGGTGGAGCCAGCAGCACATGGCTACCACACTACACACCACATGTTGGTACATCACGCCACAAAGGGACCACCAGAATTCTGGGATGTCTTCTTCCCTTCTGGCATTTGGGACCAATCAAGTGGGCCAGAAGGGTGGGCTCACCTGTTCTCTATATTCTAAAGCACTAAGATTCCAGGCTTACCCTGGAAAGGACAGGAATGCCTGGGCTCACTATGTCAATGAATCCAACAAAAGCCTCACGTTCGTAAATCCTCTGGGAAGGTTTCTAAGCTCTGTGCATAACGAATCATACCAGGAGAAGCCAGGAAGGGGATGGGTGCCCTCAAAGCGGCTGAGATACACAAGTCCCAGTGCTGCATCATCTGTAGTCAATCAACCCGACATCTACATGGAACAGGACTGCTTTTCTTCTTTGGGGACATGACTGCTTGCAGAGCCCAAATAAGCCCCCACCCAAATATAAAGTCACAGGAAAGGGTGGGGCCTAGCACCAACTCAGGCAGGGTTCAACAGCACCATCATCAACTTTCAAAGTTTTCATATAACAGATCGTGTGCTCTGCATATCACTCAGATCCCAGGGATGGCTGCGACTGCAGCCACACTAAATTCAAAATGTGGGGTTCACCCTCACTCCACAGAGAAAATGGGACACCCCCCACAGTGCCAGACAATGAAGGGAGAGCTTGTAGGTGGGACTATCCCTTCTGATCAAATGAAACAGCTCACATTCACCTTCACGTCAAAGGTCAAAATATCATCTACGTACATAAGTCTGATTTTGCCAATGTGAGTGCATCCTGTTAGAAAATTTGTGCTTAGAGGAGACGCTAAGGGTAAACTCTCTCGGCATTCCATTTCACTCTAGAGCCAAGTGAGACAACTGGCCTCATCACACAGAAGAGTCACAGGTTCAAACAGGCTAAAAATAGCCTCTAATATCCCAGAAAACAAAAAACAAAGTGAATCCCAGCAATGTTCTAGAAAAGACGGCAGCTGATATCCCATCATATTTGGGGTGTGAGGATCATCCAGCCAAGTATCAGGAAGCAAGCAGGTGACATTGTGCATTGCTACCCAAGAGAACAGCCTGCCTACATCTCCAATCCAACCAGCTTGTGAGCCCCTCCAGGTCACCAGAACAGCTAGTTCCCAAAAATAAAAGAATGTGGTGCAAGTAATTCAAGGAGGGAAAAACCCCCACTATTTCCTAGGCCTTTGGGTTTTGGTGATAGTTGAGGAAAGAACAAAGAAAATGTCCTCTTAGGGGGTTCTGAGGCTAAAATCAGTAATTGCACCACAGGCTTGAGTTGACAGCCAACATGCTGGAAATATGGACGGGAGGAATGCTCGGAATGCCACTTCCTGGCCTCAGCCTTATCAATATGGAAATAACTTAACAACACACAAATGCTAAAGCAGGGTTCCCAGAGTAAATCACTCCCATACCTGCTCCAGACCATACTTCATGTTCACCTGGATTTACGAGACGATGGAGACAGAGACTCTTGCAACTATTATATTATTTTCCCATTCTCCTTTTACAATGTCAATTTTTTTTTTCTCACATCTCTGCGAGGGGCCCAGGTAAGTAATTCTTAGCTACAGATGCGCACCGAGTCTAACATTTGGTCCAATTTTCCAAATGTGAGTGCTGTTTTCTGCCTAGAACGGAAGCTTCATCTTTAAGTCATTTTGTCTTAATCCAGCCCTGAAAACAGATCTGTTTTCCTGCTTGCCTTTGGGAGCATTAATGCAGGGCCTCCCAGAGGACAGTATGAGCTTCCTCTGCAGATGCAAAGGCCCCCAGTGCCCAGGTACGCACCCGCCTCCCAGGGCCTGTCTGGCCGGGTGGCAAGGCCTGAATTACTCACAGCTGGAAACAGATTCCTTCGGAAGAGAGCCTCTATTCACTGTTGTGATTCCACTCGGGTTCCTACCTTGAACTCCCAGCCTGGCCTGCCTGCCTCGGGACAGGTGAGGAGTGATTTTAACTAGCTGAGAACCCGACCCAAGCTGGAACAGAAAAATCACCCTGTTGAGAAAGTCTCCTGCTGGGAAAAGCTGCCCTTTTCTGGGCCCTTAAGGCTGAGCTTTGTAATTGTTTTAGTGAGGAGCCTCCCAGCCAAATAATTCAATTGGATGAATTTTCAGCTACAGGAAGGCCGCCTGATGGGAAGGCAGGCCAAACAAGTGGTCCTAACAGCCCTAGTCTGGGCTGATGGTGGCGCCTGGGGAGCTTCAAGGCTCCACTGTGTTTTGGGCTATTTTTGGTGTCCTTTTTTCATAGTTTCAGGGCTTCCCCATCTCTGCTTTGGTCCTTCTAGAAGCATTCCGTGCATACAATGTCATTCAATCAAGATGATGTTTAAAAGTCCCAATGCACTACTTTTTGTACCGAGGACATCCCACACCAACCTCTCTACCTTTTAATAATGGCAATTTCTGGAGGAACTCTGGACTTAACCACAGCCAGAAGTAAAAGAGCTTCGAGAACAAATTTTTATTTTTTGACTTGTAAATATTTGGTTAGTTTTTATGTATTAAAAATGCATTTAATTTTGCAAGACTTAATGCTAGGTATTTCATTCAAGTTAAGTTAGCGGTCAAAAATAATCTTGGAATCCACACCAATAACCCGGGTAGGAAATGATGATGGAAGATAGGAGGTCTCTTTCCTTAGGAAGTTGCTGGAACCTGGTGAAGGGGGCAAAGGAGGTGGGAAGGAGGGTTGGAAGGAGGGTGGGAAGGCAGAGCTGACTCCTGCTTTGTGTGACACGTGCCTCTGACCTGGCTGCAAGTTTGCACAGGAGCTCTGAGCAGTCTGGGGGCAGGTGGAAGTAGCAGAAGTGTATTAGATGGGAATGTGGGTAGCAGCTGGAGAACGGAGCCTCATAGTCAAGTCTGAAGACTACATTTATAGTTGAAGGAATTGTCCAGAGGAGTTGACTGTTACGGTATCAAAATCTTATGAGTTTTCTGAAGAGAAGGTGTAGAGAGAAACCACATAGGAGTGGATACAGCCAACAGACAAGGAGGTAGAGACAAAACAGAGAGGTAGGAGAAAAGCCCTACCGCTGGCCCTCTGCAGCTTAGGCCTATCAACACTCCATCTCTCTTGAGAGTTTATTCCCCTGCATTTCAATGGAGAACATACTACTGATATAACCACCTATAATTAATCCTTGTGAATTAAAGGGACCAAAATCATCATTAATAACATGCTCAATGTCATATGTGGGTCTGAATATGCTTCATGAATATAAAGTACATTGATCATTTCTGTACCCAATCACAGCCAAACAGGAAATACTGGCCCAAGAAAATGCTATTTTATATTGCAATATTCCCAACACAAATAGCAGTTCTCAAAATCAATGCTCAGTTCTCTTCTGGTAATCTTCCTGCTATATCTTAAATGGGGTCTGGGCCTCCCAATCTCTTCCACCCTGTGGCTTAAAGTAGAAACATAAGTACCTGCTATGAGAACACCTGTCACATCATGGAATGAGTGCAAACCCTCTCATTCAAACTTTAGCCTCTGGAAGCCTTGTGATCAGTTCTCCAAAAGATGTCAGGCAAAGACCTCTATCTTGCCAGGACATATGTCATGGGATAGCAAATATCAAGAAGACCTATGACAAGAAAACTTAAATGTTTAGTACTGAACTCAGAGAACAATAAAACCTGCCACTCAGAGGCTGAGACATTTATCCACAATTCCCACCATTGCCACTACCCCTTATAATTTGGATTAGTACACTGGCTGAAGGCAGAGCCATGAACCGCCAAACAATTTAGCTTTAGAGATTCGATCCTCTGCTTTAAGAGATAACGTTTTTTCCCCTCAGTGAGAAAGTTAGGTTGTGAGGACTCATCCATTTCAGGCCAAATTATACAAATATACAAATTTTCCGAGGGAAGAGGTGACCTGGTACCCCTCTGGGTCAGTATTCCTCCAAACCGTGGGCCTTCTCTCATCATCCACATCAAATATACTTAATATAGGTGCTCATTTTTTGCAAGGCAATAGACAATGCATTTTGCCATTTGGAAGAAACCCTTACTTTCCACCAAAAAAAAATTTTAATAAAACAAAAAACCCTATGAGGTTTTTTTTTTTTTTTAATGATTTATTTATTTACTATTAGAGAGAAAGAGAGGGTTGAGGGTAGAGGGAGAGAGAGAACCCTCAAGCAAATTTCCCTCTGAGCAGAGCCCAATGCGGGGCTTGATCGCAGGGCCCTGAGATCATAACCTGAGCCAAAACCAAGAGCTAGGCACTTAACTGAGCTATCCAGGAGCCCCCCTCAAAAAATCCTATGCGTTTTTATTTCCCACTCAAACGTCAGATCACATTTGATTCACTGACATTTGTGCCAGTGAACTCTATGTGGCAGTGAACATTAACCCTAAATCCCAGAAACTAAAACACGTGAAATACTTCTGGTCTTTTCCACTGATTTAGTCATCCCCCTGAGTGGGATGCAAAGACCAAGCTAACTTCTCTTCCAGTGTCAGAGTCTACTCAGGCTGAGGGCATAATGTAAACCTATAAGGAGAAAGCTGAAAAGTTTTACATTTGTCGTGTCCTGTGATGGGAGGACAAAAGTAATGCTTATAAGATAAAAGTTAGGTTTTCCAGTCATTGGGATGGGGGAATAAATAGATTGTTATCTCTTCTAGCATTGCTAGTGGGTGTTTCCTTTCAGTCATGCTGATTAAAAACAAAACAAAACAAAACACGCCAAGATCAAAACCAGTTTCATCGTTTCATCTCCTAGGATTTAGCAAACATGATGACATTTTCAAAATCAGAATGAAACTAAGTTTAAGTTTCAGAGATTCTTTTTCTCCAGACTTCTGCAAGAGGGAGGGACTGTTTTACATGAGCCAATGTCATAGAAGCAACATGCTAACAGAGCAGCTGTTGCAAGTTTGCTCCACTCCCTATCTTTTCCATCTTTTCTTTCCCATTTCAGCATCACTCACGCCTTCCCCAGAGGGCAGCTGTGCCAGCTAAGGCCTGACAGAACTAGACTGTGTATGAAGGCAGAGGGCCTCCCTCCCGGCACCCTCTCCCCCTGAGTAACTGGTGGTGTCAAGTAACATGATTTCCAGGTACAAAATTTAATCAGATGGAGCAGCCTACTTTTCTGAGCTGAGGCTGACCTGGCCATGCCCTGTTCCGTGACTCCTGTTGAGCTGGGATCCAAGATCTTAAGATTGTAGCTTGTCCCTTGTTCCCATGTGTTCAACAGTCGGTACCCTCTGGGAATAGACTGCACTTTTCATCATTTGGGTAGGAATTCTAGAGCATGGAAATGTCCTCATTTGCTATTGCTCCATCAGCATAATGAGTCAAATTTAGGTCCTATGGGAGAAGAGCAACACTCAGCACTTACACACCGTGCTTTTCATCTTCAGGGTTCTTAACCACGTTAGGCTGTAATGTTATATTTCTCTCAGCAAGACAAAGGAGTTCATTCCTAGTCCTCTCAACTGCCCTTCCTTTCTTACACAGACACAGACACAATCAGACACACAGACACACTCCCACACAACTGCTATTATATGATGAAGCTATATCCCACTTCCTAGGCAAGCATTATACTTTCGATTTAAAAAAAATAAAATGTTAAAGGTCAGTTCACCTTCCCCTTTTTTCTTTTTAAAAATCTTTTTTGCTTT
The DNA here is from genome assembly GCF_018345385.1 of Vulpes lagopus. Taxonomy (NCBI): domain Eukaryota; kingdom Metazoa; phylum Chordata; class Mammalia; order Carnivora; family Canidae; genus Vulpes; species Vulpes lagopus. Next base: position 41,355,199 of record NC_054836.1, on the reverse strand, counting down.
TGTTTTTGTTTTCTTCTCTGACGTGGAACATGAAATAGGGCATGCTGACTACTGATCACTGGAATCTATTCAGCATTACTGCCGGTGTCCCTACACTTGACTTGATTCTTCCCGCCTCAGAGTCTTCTGTGTCATCTCTGGTGGTGGAAGAGAACTGAATATTCTCTCTTGGAGGTTCTGATGGAGTCTGACAAGTTCCATGCTCAGACCTCTTTTCAACTTCATCTTCATTCATTCCTGACCTGGGTGATTCCATCAAGTCTCATGTATCTAAACACCATCTATATGCCAGGGACTCCCAAATTTATATCTCCAGATGGGTTACCTCTCCTGGAATTACAGACCACTATATCCATGTGCCTATTCAATATCACCACGTAAGTCAAAAACCAGTCTCCACAGTTACCCCTCAAACTTGATCTTCCCACAGGTAACTCCATCCTTCTAGTTGCTTAGGCCAAATACCTGATTCACTCTTGATTCCATCTTTTCTATTACTCCCTAGATAGATAGATAGATAATTCTTCAGCAAATCCTGTTGGCTCTATCTTCAAAATAGAACCAGAATGTAACCACCCCCTCCATCTCCATCTTGGACCGATCGGCCATAATTCTCAATCTAGATTCTTCCATTTGCCTCCTGAACTGGTCTCTCTCTGCTACTGCCCCCTAACAATTTACTTGCAACTCAGCAACCAAAGTGAACTTTCTAATATATAAGTCAGATCCTATCACTCCTCTGCTTGAATCTGTTAATGGTTCGCCATTTCACTTGGAGTAAAATCTGAAGGCTGCAGGCCTTCGGGAATCTGCTCTCCTATGCCCACTCTTTAGTATTATTACATACCCTTTTCTTTGTGATTTCTCTTATGCACAGAGCATCCTCTAGCCTCAGGGTTTTGCACTTATATTCTCTCCACTTGGGACACTCTTTTTCCCAATACATGCCTGCTCTGAAGCAGAGCTTCAGTCTGTGCTGCATGTCCACTCACCAGTGCATCCTCCCTGATCACCCCCAAAACTACCTCTGCTCCTTCTCTACTAGGACACTTACCACCTTCTGACATGTTATATGTTTTATGGTTTTTACTTGCTTACTGTTTGTCTTACCATGAGAGGTAAGCTACCTGAAAGTAGGGTTTTGTTTTTAATTAACTTTAGTCCATGGTATATTCATCAGTGACTCAGACAGTGCCTGGCATATGATGAACACTCAAAAATATTTACTGATTGAATAAATTCTGAACACAAGTTTCTCACCTGTTTCAGGACATGGACTAGTCTGACTTCTGAGCCATGGGCAAAATGAGATTTGTGATACCTGCTAGTGATGGATGTTTTTCCAAGGGAAAAACATCTCTTATTAAAGAGTTTTGAAACCACGAGCTTATACTTCTGTGGAAGGTTGAGGTAACTGTGGAATGTGTTGTCTTCGGTATGTAATATTGATAGATACTAGGGCTTTTTCCATTGTTATGACCTGCCTCTAACCTGTCCTCATTCTATATATGCATTGGGATACATTGAATAAGAGCTTATATTCCTACTTTCTAAGTAGGGGATGAATAAATGAAGCAGGAGCTGAGGGGTGGCAGTGTGCTAGGGATATTGGTAGTTGGAGAAATGTGGTCAAAAGTTTGGATAAAAGTATACTGGTAGATTGGAGTCTTACCTTTCATTTACCCACCTGTGGCTTCCAAAGAAATGCTATGCAGAAGCCACCAACACAGCCCATTTGATTGCTGGATAAGTCACTGAGCATTAGGTCTCAAGAAGCCAAGGCCACCCCAGCTGGATTTGGCTACTCTGGTTTGAAAGAGGCAAGGGAAGAGGATACCTCAGCAGGCTGAATGCTATCCAACTTTCAGTGCATGCAAGCTGGGGTTTAAGAAGGTAATCTCCTAAGATACCCACCCCAAAACCATGAGGGAAGCTGGCTTTAGGTTCCCCCACTCAAATATCCATCACAAAGCCAGCACATGGCTAAAAGCAACATTCGGGCTAAAATTAACACAAGAAAATTAAACACCAATAAAAGTAAAAAAAAAAAAAAAAAAAAAAAAAAAAAAGGATACATGTGAGCAGAGAAGATAAAATAAAATAAAATAAAATAAAATAAAATAAAATAAAATTAACACAAGAAACAACAGATGTTGGCGATGATGTGGAGAAAGGAGAACCCTCATGTATTGTTGGTGGGAATGCAAACTAGTGCATCCCTTCTGTAGAACAGTATGGAAGTTCCCCCAAAAAGTCAAAATTAGAACTATCCTACCATCCAGCAATTTCACTACTAGGTATTTACCCAAACGATATAAAAATACAGATTCAAAGGGGTATATGCACCCTGATGTTTATAGCAGCATTATCAACAATAGCCAAACTATGGTGAGGGTCCAAATGTCCATTGACTGATGAATGGATAAAGGAAATATGTGTGTGTATGTGCCTGTGTGTGTATGTGTAGGAATATTATTCAGCCATCAAAAAAGAATGAAATCTTGCCATTTGCAACAACGTGAATGAAGCCAGAATGTATTATGCTAAGTGAAGTAAGTCACTCAGAGAAAGACAGATACCATATGATCCTAGTCATATGTGGAATTTAAGAAAGGAAACAGATGAATATGTGGGAAGGGGGAAAAGAAAAAAAGGAGACAGGGAAACAAACCATAAGAGGTTGTAATGATAGAGAACAAACTGAGGGTTGATGGAGAGAAGTGGGTGTGGATGGGCTAGATGGGTGATGGGCATTAAGGAGGGCACTTGTGATGAGCACTGGGTGTTGTATGTAAGTAATGAATCACTGAATTCTACTCCAGAAACAAATATTCACTGTATGCTAACTAAAATTAAAAAATTAAAGCAACATTCAAAGACACTTTAAAAATATATTTGAAATATGTATTGAAAATACGTATTTCTTCAACTATAATATCTTCTTTCTCCACTCTGCTTGCCTAATTATTTTTAATTTATAAAGTTTATTTATACTCTTTCTCAACCCACTATGACTCAAAAGCAATTCACAAAAAATGTACAGTGTAAAAAAATTTTTTTTAATTAAAAAAATCAAGACCAGAGGAAATATAAATCAGAAGCGAAAGTCTAGTCTCGGGGGAAGTAAAATATGTTCATCACAGTGTTCTAAAAAGTTCTCAAAGTTAAGCAGTAAACTTGGCTTTCTGTTAACTGAGCAAAGTGAAAAGAGAAATAGAACCAGTTGCATGATTCTCATGCCCACATGGAGAAAATATTTCAGTTCCTTAGGGGAAGCAAACAATTTCCTAGAATTCGGATCTGCAAGAATTTCCTCCCATGAGGCTTCATATAGGAGATCATGAATACTATGTAAAGAAGAACATCTAAAACCACACCCTTGCCATGGGCTTCCTAAAGCTGTCCTTGGTAAATGTCTGTAGGAAAATCAAGGGCACATACTTTGATTAAAACCATTCTATCAAAAATGAAGACAATATAAACCAATACGAACCAGCATACCCTTTTCTTACAGTTCAGTTTAATATAAGAAGTCCACCTTCACTATCTTGAGGAATGAAAGAACTTAACTCCTCAGTTTTTCACATATGCCACATCTATCAGGAAAGCTAAATTTATAACTCAGAGGAAATTTACTTCACTTTTTGGTTCTTCTTTACCCTTGTTATTTTCATTTTAGGGGAAATTTAGAATGTAAGCCTTTTTTTTTTTTTAGTTAAATTTTTAAGTGCTCAGAACAGTGCCTGGCAAATAAGTATTAAATATTAATTTAAAAAGAAAAAAAAAGCCTTTCATGTCACTTGAGGGGTGGAGGAAGTGGTTGTGTCAAGGATGAATGATAAATTAATTATACACAAATGAGTTGATTGAGATTTTATACCTTTCTTGTATCCTTTGCCAATTATCATGATTTTTTTTCTAAAGCAGTACAGACTTGAGGCAAGCCCTTGATTATTTTAATGTGAGAATGTGACATGAAAAATCTGGTGGAGGGGGATTATTATAATTTCACGTAGAGGAGGATTCCAAGGTTTTGAAATATCAGAGCCTTTTAAAATGTCTTCTCTGGATGGAACAGCTGGAACTTCAGAATCCATTACAACCTAGTTAGCCCTTCCTTTCAACCAACTTCCATATTTTAAGTCTCTCCTCATGGAATGTGTCTAATTTGTTGTTTAGTACACTGTGGGCATTCAATAATGCTCTATCGCAACAGCGAAAAAATGCTAAAGAGCTTCATTATCACATTTACTTGTGACCCCATTTCCTTTCCTTAATCTTGTAAAGTGATTTTTAAAATGCAACCACAACATTACGAGAAACTGAATATATTCTGGAGGCATTCATAAACTGGATTTTCTACATTTGTAAGAATAATCCACATGTATATTTAAACCATTTGTCTCAACAACAACAGATGTTCAATAATACGACTGGGAAGTAATTGAAACTGGTGGAGGTCTACCGGGAAGATTGTGGAAATCAGACAATGAGAACCTGGGACAAAATCAGATGAAACCCCCTCTCCTACTGCTACAATTATTCTTGGACTCTTGTCTTCTGCATACAACACCCATGTAAGGCTTCCTACTAAGTATTTAGCAAAGTAAAACAATAGTTTTGAATAGTTTATCCAACTCAAGGTCCAAGAATAAGGTGTTGTTTTTGGTTTTGGTGTTTTGTTTTGTTCTGTTGCTTGAATTTCCTATTTCAGAGGTCTTTTTTTCCCATGACGGATTATACCACAATCAGGGATTCATCTTTAAAAAAAAAAAAGCATTAGACAAATACTTGCAAATGGAATACTATTTTAGGGACACATCCACACAATCTGCTGTGCCATCTAAGTTTCCACACAGAAGATTCTAACAGAGGTTAGAGGAGGCACCTATCAAGGTGTCCATTCAAGCAAACCTACCCGCTTGCTGCTCTCCTCCTCCTGAGCCTTCCTGAACTCATGTTCAAGGGAGCAGTCCAGCTCATTGAAGAGCCCCACTTCCTCGCAGTTCTTCAGGAATCTTGTTGGGGTCGGAGTCTGATCTGAAAACAGAGACCGAGTGATCATACATGGATTCTTTTCCTTAAAAGCCAGGGGCAAGCATGAGCTCAATTCACTAATCCCCTCCCCTCATCTTAATTAAGATGCCAACTGGTCATCCATAATCTTCCATCCTTTTAAATAAAATTACAATATGGAAGAAAATATAACCACACGTCCTGCAGGAGGGATACAATGGGTAGCAGGCTGCACAGGTGAGGGTTTTCCAAACTTCTTTCCAAAGATCCTATCATCTACTTTCTGGGGGCCCTATCATTTGAATACACATCAAAATGTGTGGAATGAATTTTTTAAAAAACTGGAAAGAAATGATTAAGCTAAAATCAGGCCAAAAAATCTGCTAAGCCAATATTAAGCTCGATTTCAGGGGGCTGGGAGGAAAAAAACGTTTTGTAAATGTTTATATCAAACAAAAAGAAACAAACAAGCATGCTAATTCCTTTCTCTTAATGGAAAAGGAAAATACAGCAATTCTCTCTTATTTTGAGAGTCACAGAGGATGATGAAAGGTTCCAAGTCAAACACATTCAGCTTTCATCCATTAAAAATATAATTATTAATTTTATTTTCCTTTGCTATAGCCAAAGGAATGTTCTGAGAAAACTCTTTAAAAGGAATAGAATTTCCTTCATATTCTTGACTGTCTAGCGAGTATACTGCTTAGAAAACTAGAGGCTCTGAAGCCACTATTTATGGCTTAATATTTATATAGCCTTTGCAGTTTACAAAATGTTTTTACATACATGCTATATAATCTAGATCTCACAAGATCCTATTAAGGTAAATAGGGTAGAATTACACCTTTGTAATCACTAAGAACAGTCATCTTCCTTGGAAAAGGAATACTGGAGTTGACATGAATAAAACTGTAAACTGTCCCTTTTTCAGAAACAGAAGATGGCCATGCTATTATTTTGCAAATGAGGAAAATAGAAGTACTGAGTGATTAAGAGTCTTATTCAAGGTCTCCCAGGTATGTGTGATGATACCAGGAGTATAACCAAGGCCCTGGTGCCATTTCCAATATGTACTGTATTATTCCCGCCCAAGCCTACACAGCACACCATGTTAGTTTGATAATGAATGACACTTGTCCACCTTGACCTATACTCAGTCCCCAAATCTCTTTCGGTACAGTTCTCTAACACCTACCTCACCACCAGTCAACTGAAGAGTGCCCTCAAGTTGAAACGAACGTGCCATTTCTGCATGCTCTTTATAAATTCCTATATGACAAGAAACTAGAATCATATTTACTTTTCTAATTCATACACAGAGCAGTTGATCCCAGTAAACTATCCATAGAGATTCAAAGAAATAGCTTAATATTCATGAAGTTGAAAATAGCTTGATATCCCCATATATTCAGCCTTTCTAAGGCAAGGTCTCCTGATTCTCTATGGCAAGGGGATTTTCTACCTCTTAAGCAACTGGTTGACTTGGATTTCAATGCAGCAAAAATCCCCCTCTGCATTCTTTCTCATTCTTAGCCCAACCTCCAAGATACTGAATTCTCTTTGCAGTACACAGAAATCCCATAACAGGTGGTCATAAATCAGACATTACAGATAAAAGTCATGCAAAAGTTGAGTTTGATTGAAAATGGTTTTATTAGCACATTAATTTATTAAGATTCACACATATACACCTATATCCCAATATATACATAACATGTATATGTATATTGGAACACATATACATACATACAGTGTGTTATGCGCTTATAAAAGATAAAATTAGTATTTATGAGCATTTTGCAGTTTACAAACATTTTCACCCACACTATCTATAATCTAGATCTCACAGGACCCTGTGAGGTAGGAAGGTGCACATTATTTTAGAAATGGAGAGATAGGTATCTTGCACAAGGTCACAATTTGTAAACATTGTATCACTATTAAGTCCTCTTTTACCTTCAGACATAACCCCTTCTCAATCTAAATGCTGTGCTTTCCCCGATGTTTATAGCAGCAATGTCCACAATAGCCAAACTGTGGAAGGAGCCTCGGTGTCCATCGAAAGATGAATGGATAAAGAAGATGTGGTATATCTATACAATGGAATATTACTCAGCCATTAGAAACAACAAATACCCACCATTTGCTTCGACGTGGATGGAACTGGAGGGTATTATGCTGAGTGAAATAAGTCAATTGGAGAAGGACAAACATTATATGGTCTCATTCATTTGGGGAATATAAAAAATAGTGAAAGGGAATAAAGGGGAAAGGAGAAAATGTGAGTGGGAAATATCAGAGAGGAACACAGAACATGAGAGACTCCTAACTCTGGGAAACGAACAAGGGGTGGTAGAAAGGGAGGTGGGCGGGGGGTGGGGGTGACTGGGTGACGGGCACTGAGGGGGGCACTTGATGGGATGACACTGGATGTTATTCTATATGTTGGCAAATTGAACACCAATAAAAAATAAATTTAAAAAATTTTAAAAAAAGAATTTTAGATGAAATAAATAAATAAATAAATAAATAATAAATGCTGTGCTTTGCCCAGACTTTCCTCCAGGTCTGAAGGATGTTGTCACATGTGTAAAAGACAATGCTGACAACCTAGAAAACTAGTCTTAAAAATTATGTGATTTGGGGGAAATTACCTATATTTTCTGGACCTCATATTCCTCATGTTTCAAATAAAATTCTAAAGTTACATGATTCTGTGAATCCTAAAATCACCACCATAATGGGTTCTCTTCAAAAGTCACTGTCAGTAGGTCAAAGAAACATGACCATTTAAAGGACAGCTTAATGGGAACATCAGCAACAGCTGGCTACACACTAGAAATTAGGCCAGAGGTAAAGGCTAAAGAGATAGAAGAAGAAGTTTCCTGAAAAGAAGGTATAAATATGTAAGACCTGACAGTGGAAATAAAGGGATGTGTGTGTGAGTGTGTGTGTGTGTGTGTGTGTGTGTGTGTGTGTATGTACATATTCTTCCATTTATTGAGTGCTTATTCCATGTCAGGCATAGTGCTAAGGCTTTGTATGATGCACTATCTCATTAGTTTTCACACCAACCACATTTGGTAAAAATTATTTTCCCCCTTTTACTCATGAGAAAACTTAAACTCGCCCCAGGCCCCATTTAGAAATTGAGTCACATGATGGTATCGGTAATTGACAATCCTAACTGTCCTTGGTTCTTTTAAAATATCTTGGAATTATTTACATCCCTAATATAATAGGACCATGTTACAATCCTACAGACTTTTCTATTATCTTCTGGCTCATTTTGTGACTAAAAAGCCTGAAAAAACAACACATGACAGAACTGAAATATTAGACCACTTGTACCAGGAGGAATTTAGTTTGCCAGGTTTTAATTTTTCTTCTCTTCCTCTATATTTCTCTATTGGAGATTTATAAGTTGAGGGTCATGATCCCAGGTAGAGAGAATAGTCATCCAGCAGGATCCATATGACTCCTGAATTCTGAGATGAATTCATGAGATGGGCCATCAAATCAAATTCAGACTGGCATTTGGAGGCCAAGCCCCAGGCACAATTGAGAAATGTCTTCCGTCTTCTCTCAGCAAAATTATCCCCAGAGTCCAGCACATGTATACACACACATACATCAGTAAAGGAGGTGGAAAGAACATGGCACAGGGATAGTACAAGACAATGTCCTCCATCATGAGCCTCTCTGCACCAACAGGGAAACAAGAAATGTGAAGCAAGGGGAGACATGGGCCCTAAAAAGAGTTGGTTCCCTCCTATCCCTAGAGCAGAAGACCCAGATGGAGGCTACAGCATTGTTACTAAATGTCTTTCTTTGCTGTATGATATAATGAGGGAAAAGCAAAACAAATATCTATATCCACATTTGGAAGAGATAAGGCACACTGTTCCTAATTTTTAATTCATTTTCTTCTTGTGAATGAACTATTCTTTCCAGTTACAACAGGAACCAGAAAATGGAGCTTAACTTTTATTTTAACATTTATAGAATTAATACAGGGTCTCTGGCTGTCTTTGATCCCACATGGTACCAGTTCCAAGTAAGCCAGGAAATGTGCAAACCTTCAAAAAGGGGCAGCTAAATCTATCCGCAGCTTAAATAAAAGAGTCAGTTTCTCAGCCACATGAATGCTTTGTCAAATAACCATTCCAGCTGAAATGAGACCTGAAGTAGGTGAGTAATATCCATGGCCATAAATTAAAATTCTGATAAACCACACCTTCTTTAGAACCAAGGGCATGCACTGGCTATGGCAGCAGCAGTTTCTATATCATGAATAGTAGTGGCTGGTTCTCCACTGGTGGATATTATCTAAGATGTGTTCAGTAGTAACAGGCCACACTCTAATCACTTACAGGAACTGGTTCCAGTGGGAACTCAGAGCTGAGATGATTGCTGGAGGACTTCTGCTCACCTTTCTTTCAGTGTTTCCATTTGAGTGAGGAGCATCTGAATGTGAGAAAGAACCCCAAATCTCAAACTAAACTAAAAGTTAAATAACTTTTGAGTTGGCCTTACTTGAGTCAAAAGCATTTTGTTGTCATTACCTTTGCAAATCTGAATTGTCCCTGAATAAACAGCTGCATGTTACTTTCTCACAGGGAGTTTGCAAAGAGCACATCAGCTTCTCAGCACACCCAGATAGTGAGGACCAGTGCAAGCAAAGTAACTTAACCACTTCTACCTGTCTTACATGTCCTTAGGATTTCTTTACTACTTGGACAAGAAAGACTGGCACCAAAAGGGATTTTAAAAATTCTTGGTAAGGTCTGTCATATTTCAATATCTGGGCCCCTTCCTGGAATGGTGAGTCTGTTCCTTGAAAAAGGAGTTCCACTTCATAGAATTACTGCCTCTGTAAATAGCTAGGTAGAGGATTCTTGCCATGCAGAGATTCTACTTGTAAATCTACCTGAAATAGTGCCACAAGCTTGACATTATGATTTAGAAATTCACCCATCAGCTATACGACAGGAAATCCTGCAACCCCACTACATCTGGGAAGGACAACAAGTATATGGCTACAACTATGAGGGGAAAAAAAACTCACTAAGTTTTCCAATCAGTCCACAGTCTGCCTAGCATCAAGTGCTTTAGCCCCAGCAAGTATGATTACTCCAAAGGCTAAGTGACAAGCACAAAACTAAAGCCTGAAATCTGATTCTTCTTTTAAAAAGTGTTTAGTCTGCTCTATATTTAATAATAGGTTGCTACCTTATTCGGTTTCAGGGGCTGCATTTGAGTTACATGTTTGTCTATGTTTCATTTTCTTCAATGATAAAAAAGGCAAGGCGACAAGTCATCAATTAAAAAAAAAAAAGTTAAAGCAGGGTTCCCATGATATACCACAGAAGAAGGATGTAAACTTCCTAAGCAAAATTTTCTTTCTGGTCTAATATTCTCAAACTATGCTATCACTAAAGAACTATGTGAAGTAATTTTACATCATTTTGTATTAAATTGACAGTAGCTAGGAATACTATAAAAGTCCCAGTAATTCAGACCAGTTATAAGAAGGATCAGTTTGAATTAGTGACCATTCTAATTATAGGGTATTTTTTAAGGGTAATGCATTCTTATTATTTGCATGACTCAGAGTCAACCAACAAAATGCAGCTTAATGGAATTCCTCAAGAATGCCGCTTAAATCAATAGAGAAATGTATTGGAATTAGCATATCTATTTTAGTTAAGAGTTGGGGTTCTCAGAAAAGGCATTTTTCTCGGACAGTTTTAATATTCTTTTTATAGTTACATTTATCCAGTGAATTTTTCAGCATATGCTTTCTTTAAAATACTCTGACACAGTTCCTATCTCTGTGTAAATTCTAATAAAGTCTTAATTAAGAGAGTCTATATTAAATGAATTTTAAAATACACAATCCTTTATAAGAGCAACAATCAGTAACAACTGACCGAATTCCATGAAATTTTAGGCTCCTCTACAATAAATGTGCCTTTTATTGAGTGTGAATACACAATAGGAGCAATAGGGTCCTCTCCATAACACTGTTGTTACTATTTCCCTGCATCTGTCCCAAGAGGCAGTGCTTCCATGGGACAAACGAAGGCAACTCTGGTTTTTACACAATAGTTGTGGAATGCTTCATGGTTGACTACAGTGTGGCTGATCCAGGTCCCTGAGACATGAGACTCTCGAATTGAATGCTACAATCTATTTATTGTCAAGGCAGAGAGCTAGTGGACTGGATGCCCTTAGGAGGGTCTTGAATCAAAGAAAATGCTCTGACAATGGCATCTCAATACACATGGCTCCAGAAGACACAGATTCAGATTTAAATTAACCAAGTAAATAATCCATACCTACTCATTGTTAGCCATGGCCTAACCAGAGTGTTCCAAAAGTAATCAAGCCTCAGTTCATGTTAGAGGAGCTGAGCTGGTGGAAAGGGTTATTAACAGAGATCATGTCTCTGCAGGCTAGGTGAACTGAGGGGATACAAGAGAGGTTTCTTATCAAGCCCCTCCTTGAACAGTGGAAGCTAAAGCTTCACATTTCCACTTAGTCACCAGTTGCCTGAGTTCCTTGTCGAAAGGGATTGGTTTGGTTTCCAGATGAACAGACTGGAAGCCAGTTTTTCATATATAAAGAGTACTACAGATCAAGGCCTCTGAGGTGTTCAGGTGAATTATTCAAAATTCAATCTTGCTTGACCAGCTAGAAACATGAATGAGAAGCTGACAACTCCTATAAATGCTGACTGCCACTTGTCATAACAGAGGGAAAAATCTGATTTAAGAACACAGTCTTTATTCCTCTAGATGCTAATGTGTCAGTATAATCTTCTAAAAATTTTTGACTATTTTATCCATTTGATGACTATTGAAGAAATAAGCCAATAATATAAATAAAAGCAGTTCATAAAAAAAAAGCAGTTCATAGATGTATATCCAAATATAAATCTAACACCAAAACATATTCTTAGTGCATGTAGCTCATCAAATCTACATGTACAATGAGAAAATTATAGACAGGAACTTTGGACAAACTGCTTATCCTCTCAATCTTGTTTCTTTGTATGCAAAGAGTGGCCAGGGTTAAATGACATAATGTATGTAAAGCAGGAGCTTTAATTATAGGCATAAGATAAGGCAATAAATGGTAGCTATGTTATTATCATGCTGTCCTCCAGTGCGAGCCATTTCCACCATCCTCTGTTCCATAGAGACCTGATTAATTTCAATAGTGAGAAGTCACTATATACCTTTACCATCAATGGAAGAGGAGGTATGTTCCGTGTGTGTGTGTGTGTGTGTGTGTGTGAGAGAGAGAGAGAGAGAGAGAGAGAGAGAGAGAGAGATTTATTTTCTTATTTTTTTTTAACATAGTAGTTCATTCCAAAAAGAATGTAGAATGAGATATATCACCTTTTCTCTGACTTCCCCTTTAAAATGCCCATGAGGGATCCCTGGGTGGCGCAGCGGTTTGGCACCTGCCTTTGGCCCAGGGCGCGATCCTGGAGACCCGGGATTGAGTCCCACATCGGGCTCCCGGTGCATGGAGCCTGCTTCTCCCTCTGCCTGTGTCTCTGCCTCTCTCTCTCTCTCTCTCTCTCTCTCTCTCTCTCTCTCTCTCTGTGACTATCATAAATAAACAAAAATTAAAAAAATAAATAAATGAAATAAAATGCCCATGAATTGGGGTGCCTGGGTGGCTCCCCAGGCTGGCTGGATTAATTGGCTGGTTGTATATTGGTTTCACTCAGGTTATGATTCCAGGTTATGAGATCAAGCCCTGTGTCGGGCTCCATGCTGAGTGTGGAGCCTGCTTGAGATTCTCTCCCTCCTTCTCCCCCTGTCCCTCCTTACCCTCTCTCTCTAAAAAAATTAAAAATTATTTTTAAAAATTAAAAAAAATGTCCATAGATTATTTAGTAGCTAACAGCCATGAGCAATGGATCAGGGTTCTGCAATTATCTGATTAATCATGATCAATCTCTTAAAGATAAATGTTCTATTCCATTGAACAACATTTTTGCTTTCTCCATGGTGAGAATTAGGTTTAGAGCCTGGAACTAGAGACAGTTCCTGATTCTAGACTTACTCCAGGGACACAACTGGGTTCTGAGAGGGGCTATATTGTCACTTGGTGGTAGATGCTCTGCCATCCAACAGGAATAGGAAGATGGAATGACGAACCCAGTCTCTCTCAACTTTCTTCTGTGTGTCAGCTGCATCACATCTGGTGGTGTGGTGTCACCACTTTCAGTCTCACCATATTCAGAAGACAGGGAGAAAGGACGCTTGAGCCCACAGTGCTGAGCATCAGATCTTGGCTGAAATACCACTAATGCAGAGGGGCCCTTCTTGACCTCGTTTAGCAGCTTGCTGGCCACTTGTTTCACATTGTCATGCTTCATCTTTATCAGAGCACTCATCACTAACTTGTATGTTCTTGTTTACTAATGGGGGGATGAAGAAGAGGTGCCTCCTCACCCCCAGCAGAATATTGTAAGTTCCATGGAAGAGGGACCCCATCTGTCTTGGTCAGTGGGGCATACCTGGCACCTAGCACAAGAGGATCTTTGCAGACACTTGATAAGTATTTGTTGAATGGATGAATAAGTGGGAGTGGAAGGGCAACTTTGGCCCCTCTTCCCACACTTCAGCTGGTGCCTGTCCTCATTTCCCTCCAAGCACATTCAAGTTCCTTTTGGCATTAATTGGGCTGTGATATCTGATGTGGATTATTAGGCATTTGAAGGTATGGTTTCATGCATCTCTTTTTCAGGCTTCCCACTTGAAATGTTGATTAGGTCTGCAACACTCTTGAGCTTCACTTCCTTTTCATAAAGCAAAATCCATCATCTTTTAGGTCAATATTTCTACCACACACACACAAACATACATATACACACACAATACACACATGCATACGTGAACATACTTCTCATTTGGATTATTCGCTTCTCTGGCTATAAATAAAACTTCACTTGATTCTCGCTCTGCTTTTTTCCTGTACAGAACCTGGGAACTCTAAATAAGTGGGGGTAGGGATTTTGACAGGGCAAGATATGGGAATTCCTGAATACCTAACCATAATACCATTAAAACAGACCTAAACACCATACTCTTTAGCTCTAATACTAAAATAATTTTCAAACCAAATAGATCTTTTGTCACATAAGAGCTGATAATTTTGCAACCTGTGTGTAAAAGTATATTGTCCTCAATGGGCTCCCATTTCAAACTTGGCACTTCACCAAACTTCAAAACTTCCCTCACCATGAAATTATCTTCAATCACAACAAGAACAGCTGAAGGGAATGATTCAAGTCCATCATCATATCAGGACTCTGGAAATGACCCACATGGACCAAAGAAGAATGGAAGGACCAAGGTGGGAGGGGCTCAGAATCCACCATCACCACCCCATTCATGTTCCAACTAGCACTGTCCCTTTAGAATGAGGTTTTATGTTTACTGTCAACCCAAAGGAGCAGACTCATCTTAATAAAACATCATGACTGTCACTTTTACTACTCTGCCTTATAGCATGTCAAAGATCATTTACAATCATTTTGAGTAGTAAATTGTACCTGGTGTAAATAAAATGGACTTTATGGCAAAGCTAGGAAATCATTTTAGATCTTAAAACTCTTTAGACTCTTAACTTCAAAAAGCATATCTATGGCATCTTAATAATTTCCCTGACTTGAATATTTGCAATTAATATAGGACAAAGTGATTTTCCAAACTACAAGTTAACAAGATATCCTGAAATTAGTAATGAACACACCTACCATACTTCCTCTTCATATGTGTCAAATTCAAATTCATTTAAATGAAATTTTGTATAACTGAATATTGCTTGCAAAAAAAAGTGGCCCAAGAGGGACTTGAAGATTTTTGTCCTGGCTTATGCTTGCTGATTTAGATTTAATTTCTGCTATTTTTACTGTTTCTGTTACTTTATCTCAAGCTGTATGAAATCATTCATCCTTAAGAGAGGCCACAAAATAAGCACATTCAGAAATAAAATTCTAATAAGTACTTTAGTAGATTTTAGAGCCTTTGATAATTCAAATCTAAATAAATCAAGATATATGATAAGTAAAACTTCAGTCATACTTGCAATCACAATCTGATATGCTAAAAGTAATATGAGGTTTGAGATAAATACACTGAAGTCTTTCTTAGAAAAAAATTAACAAAGTAAAAATACCCAAAAGACAGCCTATTACAATGTAGTGTAGACAACACTAGCCTATGACATATAGTAGACCTCAGTCCTCTAAATGCAAAGTAATGAGCTGGACTGAATAGCTCTGTTTCTGTTCCAGCAAGAAAATTCAATGACACTACAAGCATGCAATGTGGGTAGCAAGTGTAAAAATGTAGCACCTAATTTCACTTGGAGTATAAAATGGCCTCATATTAGCTTCAACATAAACCATAAGAAAGAAGAAAATATGCCAATATTTTATTCATGGTATTTTCCCTCATATTTATTTCTCCCTTCATTTTCTTACTCAGTTTGACATAATAAAAATTAGAGAGACTTTCCTCTCAACAATTTTCCACCTGACACTGCCAATTATTGGCAGCAATGGCCTCAAGCTAACAAAGATCTGGTAAGAACAACTGAAAAGCTACAAGAGCTTGATCAAAAACCTGTTTATAGGCAATATATGTAAGTGTTTACACATCCTTAATTCTTTTTTTTTTTTCAGACCTTTGGATGGGGCTCCTTGTACCTGAAAGATACTACCTGGTACTTACCAGTAAGCAGTAATATCTCCACATAATTTAACACCCACTTCCCACTCTCCTACCACCAAGGAACCTATTTTCAGAATTCTATTTCAGAAAAACAAAAGGAGAACTTATACATTTAAATGTTGAGAACTGCAAGGTCTACAGTCCTGCTACTTGCATAGATATGCTCATCTTTTAACTATGAAGGTATACGACCTAATAAATGATATAACATAATAAACCAAAGAACAGACTATCCTTCCTAACCCTTCCAGGCCTTGGTAATTCTTACAGATTGAAGTTTCTGTATCTCTGTTTCTAGACTCAAGGAAACATAAAACTATTTCTGAAGAGCCAACTATTTCAATTCAAGCAAATAGGCTGAGAGAGAGGTGGTAGGTGGCAGTGAAGGCAAAGAGGCTGCCTTTGAAACAGAATTCTTCTAAACCACAACACATCTGTACTATCAACAAGTCACTGGCAAGTTTGTGAAGACATGTTGCATGGCTCTGGCACCAGAAGTACGCAATCGTGCATATCAAGTAGTGAAGTGTGAGAATGCTGCAGCCATGTCCATCAGGGAGCTGGGACTGCACCATCAAGGACCCTCATCTTTTCCCTGTGTGGTAAGCCTGGAAAAGCTGCTCCATCTCCATAGGACCCTTCTTCTCTATCAGTAAAATATGAGTTGTAATAATAACCTGCCTGATAAAACTCTTAGACGATCTACTAATAATAGGGATAATAAAATACTTGTAAAATTTAAGTGCCATAGAAATGCTAAGTTATATGAGCTAGGCCTGCCAGGGCAGTCAGTTTCTCTTCTGATATCATTTAAAGCATGTTTATGAGCATATTATCTCTTTCATGATGCCAAGGAGACAGTGGTTTCAGTGAAATATCTCTAGCCTAAGAAGGGTAACAGGAAATGCTTCAATTACCCCGCCAGGATTTAGGAAACACTTTGACTTACATTCTTTCACTGGATCTTCACAGTGAGCCTGTGGAGTAGAGTGGCAGACAAAATCATTTCCCTTTAATGGAAAAAGAAACTGAGGCCCAAAAGGATTCACTAACGTGGCTCAAGGTCATCTGGCTGGAGGAGGCAAAGCCCATGCTAGAGTTCAGATTTCCTCACTCCGAGCCCTGCCCACTGTTTTAATTTACTGCACCACCTATCAAAATGGGAAGGAATGGCAATTATTTGATGAGTTCATTGGGATTGTTATTTATTTCTATTCACATTTCTGAGCACTTGCTATGTCTCCATGCTATATCATCTCATTTAACCTCCCACTTATGAGGCAGATACTGTTTCTTTTAAAAAAAAAATTCAATGGTCACCTCAGTGAAAACAAAGAGAGAGAGAGAGAGAGAGCGAGAGAGAGAGAGATCAAGAGAGCTCCTTCAACTAAAGCCACAATAGAATCTTCCTTACAGTACTCATGTGAAATATATCACAGATAATCCTCTAGTTTAACTATATTTTCACATGTACACTATATTATGATGTCCTCAAGAACAGGAATCATATCAATCTTTGCATCTCCCATAGTACTCAGAACTGTATAGTACCCATAAGAGATGCTCAATGAAGATGTTTTGCTTGAGTGATTACAGGTATGTGATTTTTAAAAATACTTATATGGAGCCAACTTTCATAGCAATAAATATTTTACATTCCTGAAAATGAGAAATCACAGCTCTTCAGTTATTTGAGTGAACACCACATTAGCTGATTACATTTCTGCTTACCATTATTTTAAGTCTCTGCTGTACCTTAGAAATATACATCTTCATGGCACAGAATAAGCCAATGGAAATCATCCTATCATAAGTAGAATAATTATCTCTCATGCAGCTGATCCGTTTACCCAAAGCCTTTTTGCCTGATGGCTCCTTACCTGATAACATAGTGTCTGTTTTTATTGAGGGAAACTTCAAAGTCATTTCATGCTTGTGCCTATGAATCATCAGATGGTCCTCTGTTGGGAAGCGCTGTCAGACAAATAGAAAAAAAAGGGGGGGAAAGGGAGAGGAGCCATTCAGTTTTATAATATATATTTGCCATCACGGAGAAAAAGATGTATTCAGCATTACATATGTGACAGGCAAAACAAAAAATTAGTTCTGAAAAAGTATGAAAGCATGCTAAGTTAAATGCCAAATTATTTTTTGCAAGCAAATGTGCTGAGATATTCCTTTGGATTGGACCCAAATATATGCATCATTATTTCCATTATCGTTTACCAGGAACTTAACTAGGTTGCAGTAAAATCTGGCTGAATAGTAATAAGAAATTGGAGACCTTTGCCTGATGTCATCTCTGACTCCCTACACTTTCCCTGGGAATTCCTTTTAATGGCTTCTACTTCCTAAATAGTCTTAGAATATAATCAATCGAAAAGACTCATCAGTCAACTAGATATTTCCTTAGGAACTAGAGGTTTGCATCTGAGGGAAGATCTTAAATTTGTGTTTAGTTAAAGAATAAATGAGAAAGAGTTAAATGAACAATGCTGAAAGTATTCAAGTAATAGATACAATAGAAATATGCTATATCTTCAACAAATAAGAGTTCTTGAATGAATGCTCACATATGTTCACAAAGAAACTAACAGCAGCAGCATGACAAAAGTAAAATGCTCTTATTTCTACCTATATATGAGAGAAAAACATGTCCACTATGGAAAAATGAATTTAGACCTAAGTAGCACTGGAGTTTTGCAAAACTATTTGGAACTTCTGTCTAGTAGTTACTGTTCTACATAATAGTATAAAATAGTATACTACAAAATAGTATAAAGTAGTCTAAGGCATAATAAATATGCTAGACATTATCTATAGATTAACCAAAAGTAGGAAAAATGCATGAAGCAGGAAAAGAATTTTGATTCATGTCAGACATTGGGAAAGAACTACATGTCATATTTAACTTTTTGACATAAATACCAACAAATGTGCATGTGACATTTGTATAGTATGTTTCTGTTTAGGAAGACCTTGCACATTGCACTCATGTGATCTTTTATAAGTATACAGATGACTTATAGTAAAATGACAAATCATTTTTAGTATTCTATACTTTGTACAGTGTAGTAAACCAACACTTTATTTTTAGTTTTCAAAGAGTAATATTACAGTTGTTTAAAATGTGGCTTTCAAATGTTTACAGCTGTCTGTCTTCGGATCACATGGTGGGATTGGATTTCCTGGCCCTTTTGTGGTAGCAGGGGACATATGACTCGTTCTACCCATGGAGTCAGGAATGGAAGTGATATGTCACTCACATGCTAGCTGATTCCTGGTGCAAGACCCTCTCTCCTTTAGCATGGCAATGCACAATATTAGAAATAGTGGCCCCTCAATCATCCTAAATCTCTTGAAGGGTTCTGAAGAGCATTTTTGAATTCTAAAGGATAACGAATAATATCTTGCCAAGCTAAAATAAAAATGTACAATAGAAATTACTTGGGCAGTTGAAAAAAGACTTTGTTGTTTTAAGCCATTGAAGCTTTGGAGTGATTTGTTATTGCAGCAGATCCTAGCCTCTCCTGACTCAGACTAGTATGTTTTAATAACTGAACTTAAAAGAGCATCTGCTTTATCAAAGTCAAATGAAAACACAAGAAAAGACAATAAACTCTGCCGAACATTTCTGAATTGTAGACAACTTAGAAAGTCTCTCAGAGCTTCCCAGTTCCTTAGGATAGTCATTACAAGTTTTAATTATCATTATACACTGTGGTAGAAATCTTCTCTGCAAATAGTACAGATTAGTGTTCATACGAATAAAGGAATTCACTGGGCTAAATCCTTCAGGATATTCTAAAAGTAATTTTGGGAACAAATATCACTTAGTTATTTATCATTTGTATCATATAAATTAAAGAATATAGAATCTGCAAAGCATGGTAATTATGTCACATTCCAAACTACATGGAAGTCTGATTTATAATGACATGAGTTTTTGCTACAGCTTCATCTATTCTCTCAGTCCTTTATAACACCTTAAAATGACTACATCTAATATGGGATGCTACCATGTGTGGTTTAGAGACAGGTTAAACTTCTCAGTCTTGCCATTAAAATCCTTATTATAAATTTTATTGTGATATATATATAATCAACAAACAACATGGTAATAGCTTTCATTTTGTATTTGTAAGCCATTTTTGGTTCCATAAAATAATAGCCTAAAATAGAATATTAATTAGAATACTTATTAAATGACAATAATTTCCATAAAATGTCATATTAACTATAAATACCTTCCCAAACTATAAATACCTTCCATAAAATGTCATATTAATTATAAATACCCTCCCAATACCTCCCAAAGAGACAATACAGGACATCACAGGGCTTTTTTAATTTAGCAGGAAAATAGCAGCAAGTTGTAAATAACCAAAATGTACAGTCTACGACAGACACACAACTAAAAGAGGCCACTGGAACTCAAAGCATGGTCATGCTAAGGGCAAAGAGCAGTGAAATTAACAATGGACTCTGTGAGCTCAGAAAGAGCCAGAGAAACTTATTTCCCTCTACTTCAAAGAGACAAAGACACAAAGCTAATGTATAAGGAGCTGTAATACAAAAAACCTCCCAGGTGTTGTAGACCATTCCTATACAGCAGAGTTTCTTTCAGTGAGGAAAAAGGGGAAACATCCTTCCATTGCCGCCAATGCAGCACAAGCACTGATAACTCATATTTACTCCCCTTTCCAATCCCCAGCCTCCTTTCTTCTCCATACAGGTCCACAGGCTCTGGAAGGTCACTACAGTAAATGCCATGATCACAACTGACTGGACTGTGATTTGCTATCACCCCAGCAGGAGACATTTGGAATCACTAGGCAACTACTACATTTCCTCAATTCTAATACCTCTTCAATTGAAAGATGCACATATTTTTTAAATAGTTTGTCAAGAAAAAGAAATGGTCCCACCTTAAATAAAAACATCAAGTTTTAGATGCATCTTTATACTTAAATTTGGCAAGAGGTTGAGGGGGGAAAGGCTTGGTGTTTTACCTTAAAACCAAGAAACTATGGGCATCTTCCATTCTGATTTTGTCTAACCAGTCCACTCAGCCTTCTCAAGGAAATGACCTGCTCTTTCACTGAGTACAAGGTCATTAGAAATGTTCCCCCTCAACCTTCACTACCACCTCTACCTCAGAATGTGTTTGTGATTTCATAGCGCTATTTCCATTCCTTCCTGCCTGAAAGGAATAAGCACCCGCTTCTCCGTCATTGGACCTTCTAAACCCTGTGTCTTCTGGGGTTGGTGCTTCAGCTGTGGTTCTTCAATCCAGCACTCTCATTTCTCCTTGTTCTTGATTAAAGGCTACCCTTTCATTTAAAAAGAACCTCTCTCAGGCTGCTTTCTTCTCAGGCTACCATTATATCACTCTTTTTCCCGTCATTCCCCAATGCTCTTGAAAGAGTCCTCTATGCTGGCCACCTCCACTTCCTCACCACCCACTCACTCATTAATCCCTTCCAACCTGGCCCCCACCCTGACTCCTCTCTCATAGGTCACCCGCCAGAACCCAACTGCCAAACCCAACAGCCTCTGCTCAGCCTCTCACTGTCCCGGCTCTAGCAGCGTCTGACACGAGTGACCACACGTCTGTGGCATTATTTATTTATACCCTGCCTGATTCCAAAAAGGAGGAAAGACAGTTTACAGCAACACATGAAATGGAGTGGGAGAACATCAGCTAGAATTAGGGGACCCCCAAAAGGGGAGGGATCCAAAAAAAGAAAAAGCTAAAGCCAAAGTGCAAACCACCAGGCAGTCATCCTCAATGGGGGGTTGGGGGGGTACATTTTGGCTCCCAAGGGGACATTCAGCAATGCCTAGAGACATTTTTGGTTTTCACAACTGGGGAGTGACCCCTAGGATTATTAGGCAGAGGTCAAGGATGCTGCCAAACATCCTGTAATGTACAGGACAGCCCTCACAACAAAGAATTATTCAGCCTGAAGTGTTTACAGTGCTGAGCTTGGAAAATTCTGCCACACGGTCCATAATTACAGCAGCAGTAAGAGTGATAATGGTGAACATTAACTGATCATTTGTTATATGCAGGCCTTATACTAAATACATGTAGTATCTCGTCTAATCATCGCAACGATCCCGCTTGATAGGAGCCATTGGAGACAAAGAGGTTTAATCTAGCACTGCATGCCAACTTCTCCCTCTTAAAGTTTAGATAAATGGAAAAACTGTGGGTTCTACAAAAGTTATAGGGGGCTTATTGTACTCAACGAGGAAAACAAAACAAAATCGAATTCAACTCTGATGGTGAGTTATTTTACCAGTAATTCAAAGGCCCCATATCAAGTGACTATTGTAAAAGCAGCATCCTCCCTCCCCTTTCTGAAATAACAGTCCTGAACATCTGGTGGGCAGGATGCGTCTGGCTTACTTCCAGGGGAAAGTTAAGGATGGAAATGGCCAACGCTGATGTATTTCAGGGGCTGTGAGGGAAGTAATTCAAACTATTCAATGTAGAAAATAAAATAATGAGGAAGAAGATGATGGTGGTGGGGGGGGTGATGATGATGGGGGGGAAGGGGGTTGACAATATCTTGGTGAAGAAAGCCCACAGCAGGCAAGATTGCCAAGTGAGAGCTGTTTCCCTGTCAGAAGGCAGCTACATCCCCAGCAAAACAGACCAAAGGATCCCCACACTCACCTGAGAGCAGCCAGGGGCACTGCAGACAAACGGCCTCTCCTGCTCCAAATTCATCTTGGATTCCTCATAAATCTGTAGGGACGGGGGAGAGGGAGGAAGAAAAACAGAAATCCATGAATATCTCCTACTTCTACCTAAGAAACATGAGAAAGGCAACTGCTTGGAGCCCCTTTCTATGCCAATCCCCAAATTAGACAAGATAAACATTAACATGAACACAGGTCCCGCCTTGCTGAAGTTCACTAGGATTTCTGCAGTCTGCGCTCCTATTGTTTGCTTGGGCACATATTTATTGTACTTTGAAGAAAAATGCCATAGGGCTATTGCAGCAGAAATTCTGCCTCTGGAAAACCACCTGGACTGTGTTATTACCCAGTAAGACCGCACCTGCGCAAGAAGATTCCAAAGCAAAGTTCACACCTGTCCTTTGGAGTTGGCTACTTAGAAAAACGAGAGAGGGGGCAGTAAACAGGGTTATCACCAGTGTGGCGACCAAACTTGAGCAGTGGTCAAATAATTCACCCGTGATCATCCCACCAAGCTTCAGGATGACCACAGGATGCAAAGGAGCCCCGCAGCCAGCTTAGCAAATGACCCCAGCGGTGAGCCCCGGTCTTCAATTCCCTTTCATCTCAGGCATTCACGGATGCCTCAACAAAAAGTATCTGAGTTATGCAGGGATAAACAGAAATAAGAAAATGCAGAAAACATTACCTTGGGTATTTTGTTAATTTGGTTTTACAGGCTGATTTGAAATTAATATTAGATTAAGGCCATTGCCCATCTGATCTCCAGAAGTTATCGGGAGTAAGGCAGCTTTAGTGGGAGAAATCTTATGTTATGGTCTCAATGCTATGTTACATTATACTATGTTTTTTTCTTGTGTAGGAGTTAGGGTTTTTTTTTAAGATTTTATTTATTTATTCATGAGAGACATAGAGAGAGAGAGGCAGAGACATAGGCAGAGAGAGAAGCAGGCTCCATGCAGGGAGATTGATGAGGGACTCGATCCTGGGACTCTGAGCCAAAGGCAGATGCTCAACTGCTGAGCCACCTAGGCATCCCTGTAGGAGTTAGTTTTTTTTTTAAGATTTTTTATTTATTTATTCATGAGAGAGAGGCAGGGGAGAGAGAGAGAGAGAGAGAGAGAGAGAGGCAGAGACACAGGCAGAGGGAGAAGCAGGCTCCATGCAGGGAGCCCGACATGGTTCTCAATCCCGGGACTCCAGAATTAGGCCCTGGGCTGAAGGCCGTACTAAACCACTGAACCACCCAGGCTGCCTAGGAGTTAGGTTTTGAGGTAAGTTTATTAGGCAAAAAAAGAGTGTAATCAAAATTACCTTTACAAATCCTCCTCCAAACTGATAAACGTACACACACATAGTTTCATGGTTACTAATCTACATAGTAACATAAAAAAATTTTTTTGACAAAACAAAGGCGTTTATTATAGGAACATTCTCAAATGATAGCAGAGATGTTCAAGCTTTTTTTTTACATACAATTTTTTAGACATCACAAAACACTATGTAAATTTAAGTTTCACAATTTAAATCATTTTCCAAATCATATTTTTCTTTTGTGCTGCCAGTGGGACATGGCTCTATCAGGGTACTAAAACCTATTGCTTTATCTCTGAAGCACAAGAAGGTATCCACTTCCTTAAAATGATACCTGTAGGTGACACCAAAGGAATCCCAAGTCCCCTTTACTGTTGAAAGAGGGAACTCTGCTTCTATTCAAGTGATAGTTAGCCTTCGTCCATGGAAGCTTTATTATCTTGCAAAAAACCCAACACTATTTTGTCCATCACTATGCCCTTTCCCCAAGCACTAAGAAACTTCATATGCATTCTTTGGAAAATAGGTGTATCTTTTCCCTTTTCTGAAATGCAAAGCAAATAGATTTGCCTTAGATAACACCCCTAGTCAGATATTAGAGAACAAAACAGATTTACAAACACAAACTCTCCTTCCCACCGCCTCCTTATTATACAGTTTTCACTAAGTACTACCCCTTTGTACTCTACGTCTGGCATTACTTCCACTGGTCACCTACCAACACAGTAACTGAACCTAATTTTACAGCTCTCCTGGATCAGGCATATTATGTAAATTACTTTATTGTACTTAGAAGTAGAAAAAAACCCAAATATCTTTAGAAGCTTTCCACTTGTCCTTGTCTGAGGAAAGTCATGAGCAATTAAAATAATTTCACAAACCTCACTATTCATTTGATTTTGCCATCACTTATCACAAAGCATCTCTTCTCTCCCCTATGAAGGCTGACTTACATCTACACCTCAAAACAAAGGTTGAGAGAGTGGTTTTGAGTCAGGACAGAAAAAACAACAGAGTAATTGGGTTATCCATTAATTAAATATACCTTTTTTTTTCTAGTAAATTTTTAAATGCTTTCCTGGAATTTTTTCTGTCTCTGGGACCATGATTTACTTGACTACTGCCAGGTCATTTAACTGTTTCTGGCCTCAATTTCCCCTCCTTTACAACAAGGCTATGAATATAATCTTCAGTTCCTTCATTTCTTTATCACACTGATTCATTAGGAGGCCTGTAAGATATGCCTGAATTATGGAGAAAGTATGTTTCTTCATGTTAAGTCTGTGTGTTTGGAGGTAGGAGAGGGAGAGGTTCTGTAGGCAAGTGTTACTGGAACCCCACTCTAATGTCAACTATTCCCTATTATAAAAGAGAATTTGTTATAAGGTGAATCTTTCTTGGATTAACACCTAAGAGCCTGAGTTGCTAAGATAATAATAAAAGAATGTCAATATTAGTAACATTACAAACCAATATTAAGATTGCCTGACAGTAAAATAGGAAAGCTCCATATAAATACATTTATGGCATACAACTAAAAGTACTAATTAGTGATAATAATTAATCTCCCATTAACAGAAGTGGTCAAGATTGGAAGCACCACTACTGAAGGTTAGAAGAGATTCATTAAAAAGCCAAAGTGAGAAGAGACATCAGCCAAGCCATGTCAGGTAAGTATGGGAAGAATGTATTTTTCTACCATAATCACAACTCTACACCAAACCCTACCTCACCAAAATGCTGACTTCCCCTATATATTCAAGCCTACAATGGTAATAGTTTAACAATTCTGCTTGATATCAACATTAGCTGCTTTATCTTAATTATTGGTTACAGTGTGCTGTAACCAAGGTGTAATGTGCATATAAGCTGCAGCAAATACCACCAAATTACACTATGGTGTTGATGCTTGAAGAACAAGGAAGCTCCAGGGACACCTGGGTGGCTCAGGGGTTGAGCATTTGCCTTTAGCTCAGGGCATGATCCTGGGGTTCAAGGATCAAGTCCCACATCAGGCTCCTCACAGAGAGCCTGCTTCTCCCTCTGCCTATGTCTCTGCCTCTCTGTGTTTCTCATGAAGAATGAATGAATGAATGAATGGATAGATAGATGATAGATAGATAGATAGATAGATAGATCTTTAAAAAAAAAAAGAATAAGCTCCAGCCATATATAGATTTACTCTTACTGAGCCCTCATAGAATGGATGTTATTATGTTTAGAGGAATATGATTAATCAGAGAAATAGAGTCTGCTTTCAAATAGTTTAGATTTCAGTCATCAATATATTCAGCTGACTTACTACTGTCATTTTATTATTGTATGTTTTAAACATGAACAAATCTGTATGAGTTTATTCTATGCTATGGATCCCATGGACCAAATGCTTTGGCAACATAGTACACAGTGTTGGAATAGAAGTCATTTTTTTAAAAAAGATTTTATTTATTTATTCATGAGAGAGACACAGAGAGAGAGGCAGAGACATAGGCAGAGGGAGAAGCAGGCTCCCCACAAGGAGTCCAATGCAGGACTCGATCCTAGACCCTGGGATCACACCCTGAGCTGAGGGCAGATGCTCAACTGCTGAGCCAGCCAGGTGTCCCTGGAATAAAAGTCCTAAGGTAAAATGGCAGTTGCTAAAATAAAATAGGCTTAAGTAATTAATAAAGTCTGAGGTGAGTGGGTGTGTATATATAAGTGTGTGAACCTCAACTGCTTTATTTTGATGCACTGCAGTTCCCACATTTAGCCCTCTGCAAATAGCATGCCCTTGCTCATTCCTTACTGTGTGGGTGTTTGTGATAGTTTTACTAAATGGTACCACTCTACCACACAGGCTTCATTACTTTTATCAACTAGTACGATCTGGTCTGATGTATTAGTGAAGAACCACTGGTCTATTTTTATGGCCTATTATTATGGTTCTTTCCTAGCAAATAGTGTAATAACTATTCTCTCAACAGACTCCTACTAAAGCCCTGCAAATATTCTTCTATCCTCCATCAACTGGGGCAAATCACTCAGACATGATTTTACCCACGTTGTTCTGCATTAGGTCCTCAGAAGTCAGGCCTCATCCTCTTATTTCCCATTCTGTTGTTTTACCAGCTGGGACATTTTAATAAACCAAGTTTTGTTTGGCAATTGCCATACCCCAGGCTCCACTGCATAGAGCTGACATGGTAGGCGTTCAATAAATATTTGTGGAATGGATAATGAATCCTGAATCATCATCATAAACCACCCCAAACAGCTTGACTTTTCTCCACTCCTAAGGCAGTAGTTCTCAAACTTTTTGGCCCAGAACCAAGTTTTCAGCAAAGCAAGAGGTTGTGCAGACCACTTATTCCACCCATCCTCAGTTATAACCATAGAAGAAATTTCACACACACACACAAATGTCGAAATGGCTGTTGGTGAAAACAATGAGATGAGAGGCTAGTTTTCACTAAATTTCACATGTACATGTACTATTAATTTATTATAAATCCAATCTGTTAATACTGCCATAGACAGTAAAGCCACTGAAGTCCAGTCGATTAGCCATGTGCTGGCTACTTATGATACCCACAGAGCACCCATTGAGAAACACTGAGTGACCCCATAAATTTGGTTAGATACAGTTATAGTTGTGGCAGACACTGTTTAATCATTTAAGAGTTTCTAAATAGTTCTAGTTTTTATTCCTCTTCTCCAAAGTTCAGATTCAATGCTCACTGAGAACAAATGCCTTATGAGTCTAATTTCCCTTCAAATTTTTGGAAAACAACACAAAACCCTAATAACAAACCCTAATAGTGCATAAAGTGAGTAGAGGTTTTTCCTAGTTGACAAGGAGATGACAGGCTTGATTTACAATTCAAACCCTCAACTGCCACTGGATTCCTCAGCCTTGAAATGAGCAAGAATCTCTTTCATTGTTCAGCATTTGACCCCACAAATTCCTCCTGGTCTAAAATGGGAAATTTTCCACAATGGCTGATGCAATCCATTCAACTGCTTTGCCAGGCATTTAGAGATATACTTGGAATTACCATTTCATGAAAGGCAAACATTGCAAAAAACAAATGTTACTAAAAACTTGGAGAGTCTGCACAAAATACTGTAAATATGTATTTTAAACAAGGATAACAACTGAGCTCCAAGGGAAAAAAAAACCTCCATCACCTCGGTTTGCTGAAATCAGCCAAGAATCATGCTCCCCTATCTACCTCATAGGAAGGCGCTACTGATCCTTAGTTAACACCAAACTCCAATCTTAGATCTCCGATCTTAGAATGGCACAAATTTCTCCCAATAACAGCAGATGGATTCATACAGTGATGAGGGATTTGAAATATGAAGATACTAACAATGTTGTTTTCACCTGAAAATATGCATGCACTTTTATCAACACCAGAAGTTATGGGAACTTCAAAGTTGCAAATTAAAGTCATACATATAAATGAGCACTAATAATAATACTGATATGTCTCCATCAGCTCTGCCATTGTTAATCTGATCATGAATGCCTTATAGATCGGTTGGGGGGAGCGTGGCGCTCGAATTTTAAGAATGACTTTAACATCTGTCAGCATTTACTGGCCGGCCATGAGTGGGGAAAGAGCCTTCTTGTCAGGACTCATGTGAAAGAGGCCTCACTACCTTGCCAGAGTTATGAGACTGCAGCAAAAGTTCCAGAGGGGGAAACAAGACCTTCCTAAAGTGCCAAGGACAGTTGGCAAACAGGAGTGTCTTGAGCCAGTCACACTGTGTGAGTCCAGATCAGTCTCTGTTTCTGGGAACAAAGTTGCTTATTAACTAAAATAGTTAATTCTTTAGCCAATTTGTAGTTTGTGTTTGGGAGGGAGGGAAGCAAGTATGTCTCTCAATGCATTGGTCAAAAGGGAAACAGCACCACACAATAATAACAAATTCACCAAAACACACTCTATAAATTTTTTTATTCTATGATGACTGATCCTACTTTAACAGTAAGGAGGCAGGATGGTTCTCCCAAAGCATGGCTAGCTTTTCCTGGAAGATAATTACATATTCAGTTTGGGGCTAAGACTTTTCTTTTTTTGTGAGGGATATTGTATCTTTCACTAGGTTGTTTGCTAATCTGTGAAACAGGATCATTTTAGTAAAACACTGTAAAATCAGACCATTCAAAGAGATATCATTTGAAAAAATAATCCATGGAAGCTAACTGCCAAATCGCAGAAAAGTAGATCCTTTTATTTCAAATATACCTCTAGTTTTCTAACCTAACATCGTAACTTCAAATAGAAAAATAAACACCCTTGAGCTTAAGTCCAAGAAAATTATTTTGTGTGTGTGTCTTTGTATCTCTCTCTGCATCTCTGTGTCTTTTTTTCCTGTATCTTCCCTCTCAAAAACTCTTTCCTGGGTGCCTGGGTGGCTCAGTCGGTTAAGCATCTGCCTTCAGCTCAGGTCATGATCCCAGGATCCTGGAATCGAGCCCTGCATCAGGCTCCCTGCTTAGTGGAGAGTCTGCTTCTCCCTCTACCCCTCCCCCCTGCTTATGCTTGTGCTCTCTCCCCCTCTCTCTCTCTCACACACACACAAATAGTACGTCTCTCTCTCTCAAATAAATTTTAAAAATGAATACTCATAAAAAGAAACCTTTTTCTGTGCCTATTTCTCTGTCTCTATTTGTCTTGATACATATGTCTTTCTCTCTCTTTGTGAGTCTGTCTTACACACACATACACAAGAATACACACACACACACGCATGCACACACACATTTTATCAGATGTGTTCTGACTAGCCTTACTGGTAAAAAGATCTAGTAGGCTTGTTTCCTGTTTCAGTGTTATTCTTGAAGTGGGCTGCAGCTAGAATCTGAATTTCATTGGGCTATTATTATTTGCAGCTGCGTGACCTTTTTAACCCCCTCCCGCTTTTAAAGTGACATTTCAGCCCTCAAGCTTGAAACGCCTTGAATGCTGCAAAGTTTTCGAACCAGAGATTTACACAGGGAACAAGACCAACAGTGGGACTGTACCTTCTAAGTGAAAATTCCAACAGAACTTAGCGAGATCGGGGCGTGTTTCTGGGCAGTTTACAGCCAGGACTCTTCCTCGGAAGTCCTAACTGTACACGCACCGCTCCAGTTACATATTACTCTTCCGTTCAAACCAGAAAATCACCGTCCTTAAAAGATGTTCACCAGCCACTGGTCTCCCCAAAGTTTGGAATCTTACAACCGGAATCAGAGACTCTTTAGGATTATTTCACACAACCGCATCATGCTATGCTAAGGGACTGTCCAAAGTCCCCTTCGAACCAGGTCCACCATTCCCAGGAGGAAGGATTTCTAAACAGCTTTTTTGTCTCTGGAAATTCACCCAGGCTTTACTTCCCATAGGAGGCCCTACCAGGAGAGTGCTGGGGGCTCACGTCCTCTCATGTACTTCTGCAGAGGTTTGTGGTTTTATTTATGTGGCGTTTATACTGTGTATGAAAAAACATTCCAGTGGGATTGGGTTTTCATATGTTAGATTCCTCTTTTTTTTTTTTTTAAGTTTTCCATATGTTTCTTTAGATATGAGGCCTCTTTTCAAAGTTGCTGGCTAATTTCTACTTATGTTTTGCACAATCCTGTCTTACAGTTTTCCCATCTATGGGTTCAATAGTTCAGAATGTATTTGCTAAGCATCAGTGTTGGGCGTTAGATGTGCAGAGCTGAATAAGCCACTGCAGTGCATGTATTTGTGACTAAGAGTGGGTATTTAGGTCCTATTCCTCTTTTTGCTCCCATGGAGCACAGTATTATTATTATTATTTTTGCAGGACATACTCCATCTCTAAAAAAAAAGTTTATTTGGCATACATGTGGTTAACAAAACACTAGAATAGAGATTCTCAGAAAATATTAAATGTAACCAAATCACTTGCTTGTTTCTAATAGGACAGACTCAGAAAACATGCTGAAGGCAGCAAACTCTTCCTTTTTACCTACTCCTAATACAAACACATTGAAGAGAAAAGCAATGAAAGAAAAAAAACGGAAAGAAAAAAGTTAAATTGGAATAAGAGGTGATCCATGGTTTAGCTGACACTGTCATCTTTACCTTTCCAGAAAGCCTTCCATTGCAATTTAAAACAGTTGCCCCTGAAATCCTGAAAGGAAAAACTCTAACAGCTAAAAGATTAAATACAAAACTGGATCTATTTTTCCTTTGAGTCAAAAAGCAGTTACCTTTAGAAAATCAGGAAAAAAAGTCAGCAGTACAGTTCTACTCCTTCTTGCTCTGCTATAGTAAAATCTGCCGTTTTTTGGAATTACAACACATCCCAAATAATTCTGCTATATCTCAGTATAATTTTTGAGACATTTTGGGCATATTGGTTCTTAAACTTTTTATAAACAATGAATATTTTTAAATAGTCTGGAAAATCACAAATTTCTAGTTCGTTTTCTTCGCATTCAAATGATTTTTATCAGTTCTATCACTGTTTTCTTTGTATCTCTATCCTATGTAAGTATCCTTGCATCTCAACACTGTATGTTTATTCCGCCTAAGTTATGGGCTGAAGTAATACTTGAAACTTTTGAGTTTTCTTCTTGTGCATGAATCTCAACTACAAAATGTGAGGCTGTATATAAACAGAGTGGTGATCACGCCAGACGTCTCTATTTTCTGCAGGGCCTGGCAAGAGGCTATTTCATCCTGGGATTCTATGACTGACTTGCTGTTAAAAGACATTTGCAAATGATCATATTGAACGAGGTACTTTTCCCCTTGACCTCCAACAGAAAGCTGGGCATACCTCGGTTCGATGTAAAGTAGTCGGCAGTTGTGCTCGGAGCCCCCTGCAACTCACAGGTGTCAGCTGAATACAGGGTCAAAATATACTCACAGACTTGATTCAGATTCCTAACACACTATGCTTCAAATGTCAAGCCTGTGAACATTTGACAGTACTAGCAGGTCACTTAAAGGCCATGTAAAGGCAAAACCCTCATGACATCTGAAGATTATGCCATCACTCTAACAGGGGACCCATTCTGAATACTAGCAAAAGGCATGTTTTCATCTGCTTTCTTAGAGAAGGCATAATTTCTTTGCATACTCCAGTAAGGGGATGCGGAAATACATGAAGCCAATTCTTAGTTGCCACTGTCCCTGGGGGCCCCCACTGGCATTTAACGGGTGGAGGGCAGGGCTGGGACATATACTGCAACACACAGCGCAGCACAGTGCAGTACTCGTCTCCTGACCCCACAGCCCATAGCACGGCCCCTGTGAGAGTAATGATAGCATGAGCACCACTGCCCCCTGGCCCATGCCACCAGGTTCACAGATTTAAAAAAAAGCAGGTAAGAGGAAGAGAACAGAGGAAACAGTAAAAACTAAGCCAGCACATACTAGAGTAACTAAAGGGACTAAATGCATAATATTCACCTCTCTATACTTTTCAAAGAGTTCTAAAAAGCTCTAATACAGTGTAGCTTAGGATGAGGCTAAATTCAATGCCAAAGAAAATGTCATGAATACTCAAAAAAGTGTGTGAAATTATCATTCCCTTTCCAAGTGAAGCAGGGGCAGGAGGAGGGGGGCTGTGGCTGAAATTTTAACGAAGCATAAGCATACCCTTTCAGGTTCAATCCACAGAGGAGACAGATGAGTAAGCTAGTATAAGCTACCTAGATTTTTTTTTTTTAAATAAATTACCTGGTTTGGCTACCTACAGTCCCCACTCTCCAGTTAACTTACCACACCGTTTTAAGCAGTGTTGACTCAACAGAAGCAAAATAAAGCATTTGGCCCAAGGTGGAAATATGGCTCTCGCTCAGATGCCTTTTCGCTCCTGATAATTGCCTGTTGCTTTTATATTATTGCTGAGGATAGTCCCATCAAAAAGAGCATGTTTTTCTTTTCTTTTTAAAAATCTAAGTACAGAATACCACAAGTTTCTAAATTCTGTTTTCTTTTTTTTAAATTCTGTTTTCATGTTGCTGGCACCATCAGCCATCAGCTCACAGAACACTTATCAGGAAATATTGGCTTCCTAACCAACTTCCCACCAAGAAAAATGTATTAATAGATCCGATACACACACACATACACACAATTTTTTTTCTCTTGGCCTGTTTTCTTACTGAGAAGTTGGGGTGTGTGCATTTATATGTATATATACATATAAATATTACAGAGATGATTTCATCCCCATAAACTAGCTCAACATTCAAAACTGATGCCTAGTCCCTAATGTAACCCAGAGGAGAATACTGAGCTCGCAAGGGGGCAGGATAAGAAAATCCAAGTCCGCCTCTCAGCACAAGGTCACCACAGTTAAGGATCATTAAACTTGTATTTTAGAAGTACAGAAATAAGCTGTATTTTTGAGGATCACTAAATCGTTTCCTTGGGCTAGAAAAATCCTTAATGTTTTTCTCAACTTCCTATTAAACAAAAGAGTTACTCACTAAAGCCTACAAATCCACTAAAACAGCCTGGAAAAAGGACGCGGAAAGAAAAGGCCTTTTCCTTGAACCACCACCCACGAGAGGTTACGCTGTACCAGACTCCCAATTCATCAAAAGGTCCGAGCCATTCACAAACAAACGCAGGGGCCAGCTCCTTCTATCCCCCGGGCTCGGCCCCCAGACAACAGCACCATTTTTCAGTCAACACTCCAAATCAGCACAGAAAGGAAAAGAGGATTTTTTTTAATGCCCCTCCTCTCCAAAACTTAGGAGCCCTCCCTAAGCATGAATGTGGTCTCTTTGCTCAGGGGGTGTAGGTCAGGCCCTGGAAAATATCCTGAACCTGACTTTGCCAAGAGAAAAAGTATAATGGGGAAAGGGTGCAGGCAACACCCAGAGGGGATCTGGAGGGAGGCCTATCAGACATTTCCACTGAAAGGCTGGGTAAAGGGGAAAGGGTGGGGGGCAAGTCCCCCAGATCCACGTGGGTAAACTACAATGGCTCAGAAGGGAATTCAGGGATCTTCAGGGAGCATTGTTCACAGGCTGCTTCAGGAAAAGTGGCCTGTGGACAGTGATTGATTACCTGTCACAGAGAACTTGTTCAAAAGTGATTCAACCTTGGCATGCACTGGGCGTAGGATCAGAATCCGAGGACACTGGTCTCATTCATTCATTCTTTCCTCACCTAGTCGCAGAGCACCAATCATGCATTAAGCCTCAAGCTAGGAGTACCAAGGCTCCACCAAAATAACCTCTGCCTGCTGAGCCCTGACCACCCATTAGGGATATGAGGACTGCATGGACGTCTACAGTGGAAGGTAGAATTAAAGGACAAAAAGGAATTTTAGCAAAGTTCTGTGAGGGTCCTGAGGCTGTGAGAAAGCAATGCATTAATTACATTAATTACATCAAATATCAGATACTCTCCTTTCACAGCTAAATATCTCTCATAATATAATGCCAATTAAAGGTGTGTGTGCATTCACACACACACACACACACACACACACACAACCTTGAAGCAATGTCTTAACTGAACTAGAAATAAAGTTTTTGTTTATTTTTTAACTTTAGGCTTTCTTTCACTTTCAATCTTGGTAAATAAGACTGTATTATTTGTGGCAAACCTAACAACATGGCCAGGAGACCAGATTTTACATTAAAAAGTTGATCATTAAATCTCAGTTCTCTTGTTCACTAGCTGTGTGATCTTGGGCAAATTAGTTCACAATACAAGACCAGTGCTCTAACCCCTGAGCTATGAAGCCAACCAAGTTATTTAACATTATTCTGAATACCTGACAAATATCTGAACACTATTTTCTTGCTAGCAAAAGAGACTATAGACAATATCAGCATTATCTGCCTCACAAGGACATTGGGAGGATCAAATGGATGACATTTGGGGAAGCAGTTCATAAACTGTAAAGCACTGTGCCATGGCAGTTACTGTTTTTATTATACAGTCACCTTATAGTAAGCATATGGAGCTGCTAGGGTCCTGGTCAGTGCAAAGTTACATTGACAGCTGAAAGCATGTGTAAAGAGATTAAAGATTCTGAAAGGTATTGAAGGTATGAGCTTTAAAGAGAGCCTGGCCTTCTATGATTCTCAGATAACCTAGCAATTATCAAGCAAAATGTTATCTACTATCCTTTTACTTGAAGACTCCAGGTAGAATTTTTTTTTTTTTTTTGTCTTCTGAGACATGATGCTGAGAAACACTTTGGAGTCTGATCTGTGTTCAAACTCTAGCTCTGTGGCATACCAGCTGACCTATAAGCGTGGGCTATGGGTCACTTGACCCTGGGATAAATTTGGCTATTGCTGGCTGAGCAAACCATCAGACACCTTGCCCTGGACTTGGAGGAGCCAAAACCAGACTGCATATAAATTTGTTTATCTTCCTGGAACACTGCTCCTGACTGCAGAAATACAGGTAAAGGCTTTTGCTGGGCCAGTCCACCCCTTCATCTGTGCTTGGCTATGCTGTCCTTACAGTCCTAACTCCATTCACCCTGAGGGCAGGAAAGAGTAGAGTATGGAGGGCACCCAGGGTACACCGGGAAAGTCAGCACCTTCTTGCTTATAGATCTACCCAGAGTCATTAGAAATAAGACCAGTAGAGATTATGACATCATACTCTCTCCACTTGGGCGGTCAAAAAAGAAATTGAATCTTCCTTTTGTTATTAAATTCTCTTTAGCAAAATATATATACACACAGGACTGATACATACATATATATATATATATATATATATAAAATCATCTTACTGCTTATTCTTAGTCCCTCTCTTTCTTACTTTTTTCTTTTCTCTCCTTTTCATCCCCCAAATATTCCATGTAGTATTTAATAGAAATATTTTGACTAAAGCATGAAGCTGTGCAAGGTAGCTGTGGAAAAAAGGGAAGTCAGAGCACCATCAAATATCTGCTCATTCATCCAGTTGGAAACACAGAGATGTGGTATGTCCATAACAGCAACATTTCCTAACCTTAGGACACTGGGGAGTTCAAGATGAATAGCCTGAGACCTCTGTCTCTTAAAGCAGGTAGCCACCTCCCAATGTGGAAAGGTCTGTATGCATTGAAAACCTAACAAATTTTTAGTTGTTTCATGTTTGGGAAGAGTCAAAATTTTATTTAATGAAAATGTCTCTTCCATGTACCACTACATACTATGGGTTGGGCATTTTTAATCTCAAAAAAGCATTTTCCATCAAGGTTGAAAGAAAGCCTTGATTAGATACAGCTTTGATTTATCTTCTCCACTGAGTACCTCTGTAGGAAACACAGCCGGATAAAGCAGTTCTAACATGAGTCAGGATGGCAAAATTCCCAGTTATTTCCGAAACTCTCAGCTCTCCCATCCACTTTTGCGATACCTACATCAAAGGATTTCTGGTATTCTCGAAGTGAGGGCATTATTTAAATAGTGGCATCAAGCTAATATTTGTAAAATGCCTCAAAGAACATGAACACAAGTTGAAAGTAATAGTATCATCATTATTTCTTTATCTGTCCTCTACTGTTTCCAAAGAAACAGAAACAACCACTTACAAAAACACACACACACATACACATACACAAACACAAAATCCCCTGGACACCCAAGTAAACCAACATCCTCCTCCTTCCCAAACCGCCAATCAGCCAGTCACCAGGCAAACAGCTCAAGCACCAGGCAAGGAAAACATGTTATTTTTCTGGGCAAGCCTTAACTTCACTGCCTACAAAACACAGCCCCATGGGGCACATCCCACACATCGTGAGATTAAGGCTCTCCTCTCTCATTGGAAACCAATAGTTACCCATCAGTGCCTGTGGACGCTGAGGTCAGGATTCACCAGCATGCGCTCTGAAGTCCAAGCTCATTTATTCTCTAGCTTTCCTACACAAACCAGTACTCACATCCAAGCCATCCCTTCCATGCCTCTTCTATTAATAATATACTCGAAGAAAGCTCAGAAAGGAGTAGCATAAGAGAGGAAGCTCTTCAGAGAGGGGTTGGAGCCTAGCCACTTGAATATTCAATGCAGACTCTGCAGAACAAGAGAACTTACTCAATGTCAATGTGACGTTGTGAGTCAATCTGGATGTCTAAATGTCCCTGAAACAAGTGATTCAGTGAGCTAAGGTAGGAAAAGAAAAGCAAAAACAAATAACAAAAGCAGGCTTCAGATAACCCTTTAAATATGAGGCTGCTGAGGGGTGCCTGGGTGACTCAGTCAGTTAAGCCTTTGTCTCAAGTCATGATCCCAGAGTCCTGGGACTGAGCCTTGCTTTGGGCTCCCTTCTCCATGGGGAGCCTGCTTCTCCCTCTCTCTCTGCTCCTTCCCTAGCTTGTGCTTCTCTCTCTCTCTCCCTCCCTCCCTCTCTCCCTCTCTCTCTCTCTCTCTCAAATAAATAAATAAAATCTTTAAAAACATGAAGCTGTTGGGGGCTAAATTCCACAGTACACTCAAGTCACTTAAAAACACACCCCAAAGCATTGGTCTGAAATCTTCAAAGCGCAAGGGAGGTTCCCCTGTCACGGGCCAGGGTCATGGACCCAAAGGTGACAATGAGACACTCCCAAGAACATCTGGCCTAATCAACCACCACTGGACCCTTCCAGACAACGGACAGCGGCCTCTATCTTCCCTCATCAGCTGACCCCAGATTCCTGTCCCATGTCTGGCTGCTTCATGCAGACCACGGAGCACAAATGTCGTTCACTCAAGCACAGGGCAGGGTTGAGGGTTTTAAGGCACCTGGAAGGGCCACCCTCTTCCCCTATTTCCCCTATCTTCCTCCAGGAGACCTGTCAGTCTTTCAGCAAATGCCTCCAGAGGTCCTCATTAGGTGTGTGGGTGGGGGAAGAGTGGGAACGCAGCCAGATGAGGTCCCTTTGCTCACAGAGCAAAAGTAAGCAAAAACCACAAGCACACAAATCAAGTAAGTGAACAAGAAAAACAGCTGCACATTTTGGGAAGTTCACTGAAAGAGGCAGAGGGGGTGATCTGATAGCCAGAAAGGCAGACAGAGGACACTTCCTTTGGGGTAGGTCCATCCCTCAGAGCAGGCTGCTTGGGGCAGAAGCAGAGAGAGCAGCCTGAAGACAGAGCAGAGGGGAGTTCCAAGTAGAGGGGACCACAAAAGCCAAAAGTCTGGCGACCCTGAGGGGCTGGAAAAAGGACACTGCAGGATGGCAGGTGAGGGACAGAGGGGCCCAGAGTCACTGACAAACAGAGTGGCCTCAGATCATCCAAGAGTAGGATTTGTAGGATTTATCCTAAGAGTGAGAGAAAACCACTGAATTTCAGGCTACAGAGAGAGGGACTCTAAACAGTTAACTTTTCTGCTCCTCAAGCCTCACTTGAAACAGGAGGATCCTAACAAGTCACTTTGGGGCTATCTCGAGGGTTAATGGCATCCCAGGACAAGACACTGGCTGAAAGAGGCAGTGTAGATGCTCAGCTTCTCATAAACTAAACAACACAGCCTAGCTCATGCATAAAGAAGGATTTAGACTCCCCCTCCCCCAAATAAGAATGTTGTCCTAGGAATGAGAGATCAGGAGAACACAAAAAAATACAGGGCCCCACCTTGGGATTAATTAATTCTTTCACTCACCACTTTAGTTGCAGCCTGAAGTCACACTGCCTGGTTTCAAACCACAGCTCTGTGACCTTGGGGAAGGTGCTTAACTTCTCTGTGCATGTTTCCTCACTGACTTCGTAGGCTTGTTTTAAAGATTTATATATAGATATAACATAAATATATAATAGTTTATTATTCTATATGGAATATAGTATTTTCTACATTGAATAATTTCTGGTATGCAGGGAATATATAATATATATTAGCTGTAATTATAACAATAATTACTTTTTTCTATCAGAAAAGACTGATTTGTCTTTTTTTTCATTTTTATTTATTTAGTTAGTTATTTTGATTTGTCTTTCAAACAATACATTGAGATCTTTTCAATCCCATATAACCAAATTTACG
This sequence comes from Vulpes lagopus, assembly GCF_018345385.1. NCBI lineage: Eukaryota > Metazoa > Chordata > Mammalia > Carnivora > Canidae > Vulpes > Vulpes lagopus. The sequence goes on along the minus strand of NC_054836.1, from coordinate 41,316,455 downwards.
ACAATCTCCACTACTTTATGTTTTTGCTTTGACTACTAAATATACTTTGGATTTAGTGGCTAAAACATTTTTATTGGGGTGGAGAAAGTGCAACAAATGTAATTTTTATCTTTCAACAGGTTAGATTTATTTTGGTTGGTTTCAGTTTTTATAGAGCTGAGTAATTATTTTATTTTATTTTATTTTATTTTTTTAAAGATTTCATGTCTTCATGAGAGACACATGAGAGGAAGAGAGGCAGAGACACAGGCAGAGGGAGAATCAGGTTCCATGCAGGGAGCCCGACGTGGGACCTAATCTCAGGTCTCCAGGATCACGCCCTGGGCTGAAGGTGGCACCAAACCACTGAGCCACCCAGGCTGCCCAAGAGCTGAGTAATTATTTTAAATGTAAAGACTCAGTTTATCCATTGAGAGTTGGTCAAGAAAACTATGGCAATTGATAAATCATGTTTTATCTCAAGCTGCAATCTTATACATAAAGGATATCTTGAAAGATATATGCTAAAACATTAACAGATTAACAGTTGGCAATGAGGTTATTTTTTGAATTTTTAAAAAAGATTTATTTGTTTTAGGGATGCCTGGGTGTCTCACTGGTTGAGCATCTACCTTTGGTTCAGGTCATGATCCCAGGGTCCTGGAATTGAGTCCTGCATTGGGCTCCCCGCAGGGAGCCTACTTCTCCCTCTGCCTATGTCTCTGCCTCTCTCTGTGTTTCTCTCATAAAAAAATGAAATAAAATCTTTTAAAAAAAAGATTTATTTATTTTAGAGAGTGACAACGAGCATGGGGGGAGGGGCAGGAGGAGAGGAGAGAGAGAATCCCAAGCAGACTCTGTGCTGAGTGCAGGGCTCCATCTCACATCCCCTGAGACCATAACCTGAGCAGTAATCAAGAGTCTGCCACTTAACCAACTGAGCCACCCAGGCACCCCCATTTTTTGTATCTCTATGCATATTTTCTATCATGAACATTGGTTGTCTACAAAATAAATTAAAAACTCAATGTAAAATAAAAGATAAAAAAATCAATGTAAGCTAATATATCTGGAAGCGTGTGATGATGGCAGATACTGTAAGAGTCCATGAGCCTGCCTTGACCTTTGCAGCTACCTGTTCCATCTTGGGCAAATTTCTAAGCCTCTCTGGATTTTAGTTTCCTCATTTGTGAAATAGACAAAACAATCCTTTTTACTCAGGGTTGTGGTAAAGACTGAATGAGATACACAGTGACTATTCAGTAAATCACAACTCATAGCACTACATCGTCTTTTAAGAGTATCTGGGTTCAGATCTTGGTTCTTTCATTCATTAGCTGTGTGGCCTTGGATCAGTCACTTAACCTCTCTGTGCCTAAGTTTCTTCATATCATACAATAATGGCACTTACTTCATAAGGGTATAAGAATCTCTGAGGATTAAAGGAGTTAACATATGTAAACAATTCAGAACAGTGCCTGGCACGTGGTAAGTGCTATGTAACTGCCAGTTCTTATTACTATTCTGAAATCTGAACCTAAAACTTCTGAAAAGCCTATGGTTACACAATCATGTAAATATGGTTTATTTTATGGTGACAAAAATAACAAGCAAGAATATCATGGCATTTTAGTATCATTCATTGGCAGGGACTCTAATTTTTATTCATGTATAAATTTGTTATGTTTATGTGTCAAAAAAATCAAGGTCCTAATTTTTTATTTGTTTATATATATATACACACACAAGCTATAATTTCAGGACTATTCAACACACTCTTAATTGCCTGAGCTAATTTCTCCAATGAACATTTTCTTTGCCATCATTCTGTCTTTATATCTGTCTTTATATTGCTCCTCCAGTGTAGAACCAGACTCAGTAAGTCTGCATGCATACTTGCTAGAGTATGTAATCACACAGTGTGGCAAGCATACAAGGGGGGCTCAGGTCATCCACTTATTTATCAAAAACAATTTTTATTGGAAGCCTATCTTGCTTGGAACCATGCTAAGTACCGGAGAGACCTACATGAAAAAAAAGCAGTCCCCAAGCAATAACACAGTGGTCAAAGTTCAGAGTAACACAGCACTCACTGAGTCTGATCCTCCCCCTCTCCTGCTCTTTACCGTGAATAGCTCTGTGTCCCTGGACACACTGGTTAATTTTTCCGATTCAGTTCCTTCACCTGCAAAATCAGGAGTGAAGATAACTATCCTACATGTTTGTTGTGAAGACTGAATGAGGAGCTGCCTATAAATCATTTAGCACATGATAAGTTTTCAACAAAGTTAACTATTGGTGTATGGTCTCAAAGGAGACAGACACAAGCTGATAACTACGTGTCTATGTAAAAGCGAGATCAAGTTTCAAGGAAGACTCTGAGAGCACAGAGCAGGCAGCCATTCAATTTACCTGCAACAGTCAAGAGTTTAGGAAAATGGAATTAAGCTAGTATTCTTAGCACCTTCTGTTCCCCACTCTGTTGTCTGTCCAACCCCACTGCCCATGATCCTTGCCTGAGTGGATGTGCTCCTGTCTCAGGCTCCTGACTCCATGTCTCTAGACCCAGTGTCAATCAAAGCTTACTTGGATCTTCTCTGAACGAGATGGTTATCTTGTTCAACCATGCATCTGATGCTTGAGTCTATTCAACAACACCTCAAAGAACTCATTGTCCCGATGTGGCCAAAGGGCTTGCAGTAATGGTGAGCTTGCCCTGTGAGGGACTGGGCACTGTCTTTAAGATACCTGGCAGCATTAGCTGACGGGCACTGGTCCAGGCCTTTGTAGCCGAAATGAGCCCAGAAATGGGCTTCCAATCCCAGAAATGAACCCAGCATCTCATGCCCATCATTTGCCTGTCATAGCAATTCAGGGGCCTCGTTTGTATTCTTCAAGTAAGCTCTCGTGATTGGCAACTCATGACTTCTGTTCAGGGTACCAGACACTGCCTCCCGCTCTGTTCCCAGGCTCTGAATCTACTCTCTGCCACAGCTTCTTGAATTCTGACCCTTGAATTAAACTGCCCCTGGTGCAAGCACCCAGTGGCCTTCTAAGGCTGCTTGCCCATCTTTATTTGCATTCATTGTTTAAAAACTTCCTCTTCACAGAGAACTAAACCATCTCCCTGTAACTTGCAGCCATTGGGTTCATTCCCATCCTAGGAGTCATCTTGACAAATTGTAATCTTTCTTTGACGTGGCACAGTTTCACATATCTGCAGGTAACTCAAAGCTACTTACCACTCCCCACTCCTCTTAAACAGACCAAACATCTCCAGGCCATTTCTGCTGCTTCTCTTGGGATGCTGTCTTTCCTAGGGTGCCAACTCGATAGGGGCATCAGGCTGACGCCTATCACCCATCCTAAGGGACATCTGCACTTGCACAACAGTTTCAACAAAGTAGCCCCAAGAAGAAAGCCATGTGGAGAAATCCTGACAAATGTGCAGGCTGATGTGAGCTGCAATGACTTCTGCACACCTCAAATCACCACACAAGAGCAACTCCTCATCTGTCTACAGAAGGAAAGTAAAGAATTACAAGTATCACCAGGAGCAGAACTCCTCCACTTTCATAAATCCTCAGTGGGATCTTGTGAACAGGTACTATCTCCTGAAATATGTACTGCCAGGTTGTGCCCAAGAATACACAGCAAACAGTAAAAACAACTTCTAGGAATACAACCAAATCTGGGACATATTATATATTTTTCCTTTCTAGTGCAAAAGGACAGTAAATAAAGTGAAAGGACGGAATAAAAAGTTAGGTTTATGTGTAGTGCCCTTGCCCTGTGGTTCCAAAGACTGGAGTTAGTCTGCATAATGCCACAGCCTATCCTAATGACCCTCCCACATTGAGAAGACAATTCTGCTGGATGGTCTTCCTCTGTCCCTCCAGATCCATTCTCTGCATCCCTGTGTGTCCTAGAAGGCTGTCTCCAGATTCCCTTGACTGGAGGGTGGAAGTGGGGAGAAGTCAGGTGTCTGCTGCCTATACCACTTCTCTGTTGGGGTTTGGGTGGCAGTGGCTATGTGTCTCTACATAAGGTGGGCAGCCCCCCTCCCATTTAAGTCCTCTCCAGTGGGTTCTTCCCCTCAGCCCCCTGGGCCCTCCAGGCTCAGGGGTGGGAACAGCTCCCTCCTATGGTGAGACTCCAGTTGGCCTGGAGGCCAGCAGGCTCCTCAGCAAGCTCCTAAAGTAGTTCCTTCATTACATTTTCTTTCCTTATCCTTTGGAGGGCACCATCTGTAGGGACCCAGACTGATATAGCAGTCTCTGTTTGAGAAACCTTTCATCATGTTCATATGCCTAGATTTTCAAGGCCTTGACCTAGGGCCTCAGAATTCTCTAGGGGTGTCAATGGACCAGATGGATGTCATTCAGAATCTGGATGTTCCTGGACAAAGACAAGTCAGACCATTCAGGGCATATTTAGAATGAGGTAGAAGGACTTGGTTGCAAATGTTTCCTAATTAATAAGAGATGTTGGCCTTATGATATGGGAAAGCTAAACCTAGAACAAGCCAGGGAAGTCAACAGAGATTTACAGCAGTTTATTTAGTCGTCCTCACAACCCTAAGGTATTTTATGACCCCTACTTTACAGGCAAGAAAATCTGAGGTAAACAATTTTCCCAAGGACCCAGCTAGGAAAAGGGGAGCCAGGAACCAATGCCTGCAGTCTTCCAGCACCCTGACTGCTTTATTTTCTTTCTGATTGAAAGGTTCCCAAAATAATCAGCAAAAATTCCCTAACAGTTCATGATAGATCTGACTTCATCTTGAAAAACATGATCATTCTCAATTTTTACGAGGTACCAAGCTAAAAACTTCATGCATTTTTTTTCAGTCATATATTTAAGATAAAACTGATCAGGTAATAACTAGATGGAATTTATTAGGGAGACCACAAAAGAAACATAAGAACCTATTTATTTTACTAGCACTCTTTAGAAATGAAGGTGCTATTACGCCCTTCAGGTCTGTTTTTATTTCATTTCTTCAACTGCTCGAGTCTGGTTTCTTAGTTGTCCTTATTTTCACCATTTCTGCCCCAGCGAGGTGCTCCAGGTTCTGTGAAATCATTGCCTTTACAGCTGTGGTTGCTCCATTGCAGGGAGAAGAGAAATACAGTCTCTCTGCTTCCTTTTTAAAACCTGACAGTCACACTTTCTCCACTTCAAAGCCACACCATATGACCTCAGCAGGCTGACATAAATGGACACTCATGCAAGAGATTATTCATTCAGTGGCTTTTTCCAAATGAGGAAAAAAAGAGCTGTTTGTTAACCTTTGTAGAGTTTAACAGTTTACAAAGCCATTTTCCATACATTAATTTAATTTGGTTCTTAGAATGATTTATGAGATGGATGTATTTTTTTTCTCATTTTTGCAGATGACGAATCTGAGATTTAGAGAGGGAAAGGAATATGCCTGGGGTAACACCATTTGTGAAAAAGCAGAACTAGGACTTGAATTTGGGCCCCCTACCCCTAAACACTAGGATATTCTTAGAACAGAGCAGAGCGACCAATTTGCCATTGCTTTGGGATGTTTTCTACACCTGGGGGAATTAACCTAAGTGCCAGTGAGTCCTAAAAATACACGGATGATACAACAGTCAAGTATTGCTCTAAAAAACCCTAGGCCCTATGGGGTGTTTCCAAAGATGGGGAGCAAGTAGTCTTTTCACCGTAGAGGCTGAAAAAACTGCATCCAGTACCTTTCCAGCACCTTCTGCCCTATGCAAAACCCTCTGTGCAATATCCCCAGTCCAATTAAAGAATTAAAGAATATCTAAATATATGGAAAGACATTTCAAGTTCATGAAATGAAAGGATTAATATTATTAAAAGACTACGCTACCCGAGTTTATCTTTGGATGCAATACAATCTCAACCATAATCCCAGATTCTTTTTATTACAAAAACTGACAAGCTGATCCTAAAATTCATATGGAAATGCAAGGGTTACAGAATAGCCAAAACAATCTTTTAAAAAAAGAATAAAATTGGAAAAATCACATATCCTGATTTCAAACCTTACTACAAAGCAGTAGTAATTAAGACACATAGATTAATGTAATAGAGTTAAGAGTCATAAATAAACCCTTACATCTATGGTCAACTGATTTTCAAGAAAAATTCCAGAACCTTCCAGTGTACAAAAAAAATAGTCTTTTCAACAAATAGTGCTGGGACAACTGGACATCCACATGCAAAAGAATGAAGCTGAACATTTACCTCACAAAGTACATAAAAATTAACTCAAAATGGATCATAAAACTAAATCTAAGAGTTAAAACTAAAAAAAAAAAGAGTTAAGACTATAAAACTCTTGGAAGAAAACATAGGTATAAATATTTGTGGGGCACCTGGGTGGCTCAGTCAGTTAAGCATCTGCTTCAGTTCAGGTCACGATCTCAGAGTTGGGGGGTTGAGCCCTGCATCAGGCTCTCTGCTGAGCAGCAAGTCTGTTTTTCTCTCTCTCTCTCTCTGTGATCTCTCTTGTTCTCACTCTCTCTTAAATAAATCTATCTATCTATCTATCTATCTATCTATCTATCTATCTATCTATCTTAGTGACCTTGGATTTGAAATAGATTTTTAGATATGAAACTAAAAGTAGAAGCAACAAAAGTGAAATAAATTGGACTTACCAAAATTTCTAACATTTGTCCTTCAAGGGACACCATCAAGAAAGTGAAAAGACAGGGAAAAAATGGGAGAAAAATTTGCAAATCATATCTTCAACAAAAATCTGGCATCCAGAAAAAAAAAAAACTCTTACAATTCAACAATAAAAAATTTTAAATAAAAAAAAAAATTTTAAATAACCCGATTAGAGAGATGACAAATGATCTGAATACACATTTCTCTAAGGACGATATCCAGATGGCAAAAAAAAAAAAAACACATGAAGAGGTATTCAATATTATTTGTTAATAGGGATATCTGAATCAAAAGCACAGTGAAATATCACATCACATCACATCCACTAGAATGGCTAAAATCAAAAAGATACTACAAGTATTATAAGGTGGAGAAATTACAGCCTCTCATACATTGCTGGTGAGAATATAAAATGAAGCAGCCACTCTAGATAACAGTTTGGCAATTCCTCAAAAATGTTAAACATGGAGTTACCAAATGATCCAGAAATTCTATTCCTGGGTCTACACCCAAGAGAAATGAAAATATGCATCTACACAAAAACTTGTACACCCATTCATGAACATTCACAGCAGCATTATTCATAGTGGCCAAAAAGTGGAAACAATCCAAATGTCCGTCAACTGAGAGGTAGAAAAGCCACATGTGGTATATCCTTACACTGAAATATTATTTGGCCATGAAAAAGAATGAAGTACTGATACATGCTACAATGTGGCTGAACCATAAAACATTATACTAAGTAAAAGAACCCAGAAACAAAAGGCCATGTATTGTATGATTCCATTGACATGAAATATCCAAAATAGGCAAACCCAGGGAAACAGAATGTAGAGAATCATGGTGGCCAGGAACTGGGGAGAAGGAAAAATGTAGTGACTGCTAATGGATACAGGGTCTCTTTCGGAAGGGATGAAAATGTTCTAAAACGAGACAGTAATGGTTAGATAATTCTGTGACTTTAAGAAATTATGAATTGTACATGTTAAAAGAATTTTATGGTATGTGAATTATATCACATTAAAGCTTTTTATATATTTTTAAAGTCTATAAGTGGATTCACATTTTACCCCAATTTTTCAGGTTGAAGAATGGCAATGGATTTACAAGCTAAGCTTTCTAAGGCTCAAACCTTCTGAAATAAGATCAGGACACATTCTGACACAAGAGGTTTCTGCTTTTATATTTATATAAATGAAAAGGTCCACATATTCAACCACAGTAAGCTGTTTTACAAGTCTGTTGGGACTATGTTACAATGACACAAAATTGGGGCTGTCACAGAAAATCCTAGAGGTGGGGGCTCATATATGTCAGGCACCAGTCCACATGAAATATACATATTTCACTACTCAAAAAACACTAATTTCTAGATTCTAGTCATGATGAGTTAATGGAAAACTGTGACTACCAGAAGGTGTTTATACAGGAAAATAAATACCGCTATTTTCTACACTAAACTCAGAGTATGAACATTTAACAAGCACCACATCTAGAGCAAATACCCATCCAAAACACGCAGTAACCAGAACATCGTGTTTTGTTGACTGGTATCTAATATAATAGGTGCTCCATAAGCAACGGTTGAATGAATATGTGGCTTTTTTCCCCTCATCAAATGCTAAGTCTTCCTTCTTGTTCTTGTCTTTCCTTTGTACATCTTCTCCTGTGATTACACCTCAGCTAACACTAAGTATTTTTGTAGGATCTGCATCTCCCTGATACCCATATCTCCACTCCTTTCATGCCACCTTCTCCTTTCTCTACCACTCTCCTCTCCAGCTTTCTCTCTCCTCTCTCCACCCCACCCAGTTCACGGTCAAATCCTCTAAATTCCACTTATCTCAAATCTATCCACTTTTTCTTTTTTAAAAAATGATTTTATTTATTTATTCATGAGAGACAGAGAGAGAGAGGCATAGACACAAGACAGAGGGAGAAGCAGGCCCCATGCAGGGAGCCCAACGTGGGACTTGATCCCGGGTCTCCAGGATCACACCTGGGCTGAAGGCAGCGCTAGACCGCTGAGCCACCCGGGCTGCCCTATTCACTTTTTCTTTAAGGTTTTATTCGTTTATTCATAAAAGATACAGAGAGAGGCAGAGACACAGGCAGAGGGAGGAGCAGGCTCCCTGTGGAGAGCCCGATCTGGGGATCATGACCTGAGTCGAAGGCCGATGTTCAACCACTGAGCCACTCAGGTGCCCCAAATCTATCCACTTTTCTCCACTTCCCCGTCACCATCTCAGACAAAACCATCATTGGCTTAACTGGCCTTTTGGAAGAGCTCACAGTATGAATAGCTGACCTTTATGAGGCACCTACTGTGCCAAACAGCTCTCATTTCATCCTCAGGGTAACTCCTCTGGTAGGGGTTATCATTAGACTCCATTTTAAATGCAAGGCTCACACAGGCTAAGTCGCCTGTCCCCGCTGAGCTGACAGCTCAGTCTATCAGACACAGTGGCCTTCAGTCCCGCCCATCTCACTGTCCTGCCCCAGCCCTTCCTTGCGGCCATCATGGCTGCCACGCTTCTAATATTCCATGGTGAGAGTGGCACTTCCCTGCATACAACCCTTCATTGTCCTCTAGAGTAAAGTATGAGCCTTTTAATAAGGTCCTACCTGAGCATGTTCTTCCTTAACTCTCCCGTCTCATTCATTACCAATTCCTACAAGTGCTTTGGTAGGACACCATCGCTGTCTCCACCTCCATGGTAGACACTCCACCAGAAAGAATGAGTTAAGAAATCCTCTCATGGGGGCACCTGGGTGGCTCAATGGCTGAGCATCTGCCTTTGGCTCAGGTTGTGATCTCGGGGTCCTGGGATCGAGTCCCACATTGGGCTCCCTGCAGCGACCCTGTTTCTCCCTCTGCCTGTGTCTCTGCCTCTCTCTCTCTGTGTCTCTCATGAATAAATGAATAAAATCTTGAAGGAAGGAAGGAAGGAAGGAAGGAAGGAAGGGAGGGAGGAAGGAAGGAAGGGAGGGAGGGAGGGAGGAAGGAAGGAAGGAAGGAAGGAAGGAAGGGAAAGAAAGAAAGAAAAAGAAAGAAAGAAAGAGAAAGAAAGAAAGAAAGAAAGAAAGAAAGAAAGAAAGAAAGAAAGAAAGAAAGAAAGAAAGAAAGAGAGAGAAAAAAAGAAATCCTCTCATGGGTTCCCTAACCCCCTACCCTTACCCCTGTGAAAACCCTTAGAAAGCAGAACATCGAATCATCAGAATTAAAACTGCAGGTTCTGACTGCTGGTCTTCAATTCCAGTTCTGCCACTTACCAGCAAGGTGACCTTGTGCAATATTCTTAACCTCTTTGTAAATTAGGGGTAATAACAGCACAAGCGTGTACCTTACCAAGTTGTTATAAAGTTTACATGTGGAGCAATCAGATAGGGTAAGCATACATGTTAATAAGTAAAACTTTTCCTTATTACCCTCTCTTACTCTTTTTGTTTGTTGGTTTCTGTCTATTCCAGCAAACCTTCATTATCTGTGTATAAATTTCATGATATTAGTGTGATTTCTTTACTTGGTAAAATGTTTAATCCTTCTCAAAATTCTTTGTCCTCAAAGCAATTCCATGAAATAGGCAGAACAAATTATTTTACAGAGAGGTCAAATGTCTTTATGTGTCACATGAATGTAGTGGGACCATTGTTTTTAGCAGGCAGTGGGTTTTTTTGAGAGCAAGAGCAGGAGAAGACACAGTATCCGTGGGAGAAACTGTAGCTATAGAAAAATCATTATCTTCAAAGTGCTATTTGAGCCACTTAATCTGCTTCTCTGAGCCTCATTTTCCTTATCTATGAAATGGGGATAATGACACATACTTTATAAAACTGCAATGAGGTTTAAGCAGAATAACATATATAAAGTATCTGATCAGTGCCAGGAACCTACTGAACACCCAGTAAATATTAGGTAATGACACAAGACCCCACAAGGCCAAGGTCACTGAATTGGCCAAAAGAGGCGCCAAACCAAGCCCAAATTGGACTATACATGTCCCACCATGACAGCCCACCCTCCCACCTGGCCATGTTTTCTGTAGAACACATCCGTCAGCTCATTCATAAATGTGTATCCTGCCTGCCCTCTGCTTTGCCTGAAAAGAGAAGGTGGGGAATGGAGAGACGGGAGCATAGAAGAGGGGATTTAACACAACCCGTGATGATAAGATTTCAGGACCTAAAATCACCCAGGGGCCTTGTCTTTATGGGCAACCTAATGAGAAACACCAGTGCGGCATGACTCCGATCCAACAACGAGTCTCACTTCTTTAAGGGCCTTGGCAAGAGGGAAACAAAGACCCCTTTCCCTCATTCTTATTTTCAGTACTTTCTCCCTTTTCCAAACCAGACAAAAGTATCATCAAGCTGCAAGCTCAAATTCTGACTGAGGAAGCAGGAAAATGGCATGCCTGGACAAGGGATGGGAGGGATGGGGTTTGCAGAGGTGGCTCAATGCCAGCTCTAGAGAGGGACTCCCTCTCTAGGAACGTGACCACAGCAAGGCACCCATGCTCATTTTTCCAGGATGCCAAAAAAAGACCAATTCCACTGGGTTGTTCACATGGAGCAGTCAGCAAGGGAGGGGAGGCTTGAATGAGCACAGCCCATCTTGGCAAGGAGGGTGACAGGGTGTGGGTGTCCTGTCATCAGATCTGCATGACATCGACCCAGCCCATTATTACCTCAGCAAGAATCACATCACTCAGGGAGCATAAGGACCAGGCCCACCGGAGTCATCAAATCCCACAGCAAGGCAAGAGAGGCCTCTTGCCTCTCTCCTTCATGGTTCCTTTAGGCCTTTCTATGGGAATTGCTATTCCTGTGGCCACTAGGTCTCAGGCACACCTAAGTATTTAACATATGTTAACTCACTGAATTCCCACAATATCCCTTCCAGGAATGCAACAGCATCCATATTTTACTGGTGACTGAGTTGAGCTCCGAGAGGTGAAGTCATTGTCCATGATCACACAGTTAGTCCTAGCAAAGTTGAGATTCAAACCCAGGTCACTCTGAGACCACAGCCCATGTGCTTTTCCCACCAGGCTACCCAGCCTCCAAAATAAACTCAGGATCCCTCTCCTAATGCTACCCTTTCCTGTCTTCCTCTGTTGGGGATTATACAATCTCAATAGGAGTAAAAGATTTTTTTTATAATGTTCCTATAAATTTAAATCCAGCTTTACATAATCTTTCATTGCTTTTTTTTTTTTTTTTCAAAACACCATCTATGCCACCCGCATTGCAATACTCACTTAATGAATACTACACAGGCATCTTGCTAGATGCTAGAAGATATAAAACATATAAGACATAGTCTCAGGCCTTCCCCCCAAGACCGAAAGCTAAGCCCGACCTGATACAAGGGTTAAGGTGCCATCTCTTGAACTAAGCATGGCTCATTTGTCTTGCTGTTAATGTGTCCTAATCTTACACCCCAGTTTAAATACCGGGGCTGCTACATGCCTAGAAAGCAAGATTTCCAACTCTTGATTTCTTCTCAAGGTCCTGTCTCCCTGTTCTAATTGCCTGATTAGTAACACCACTTCCTCTTAAGGCCAGGGTCCTGCCATGATCTTCCACACCCCCTTCCCAGGCCTGGAGTCCTGTCCAATGGCACAAAATCTGATGGAACAGCTACCATCCACTCTGCAGTCTTAGTCTGACTGTTTTTTGGGAACCCCTGCCCCTGCCTGTTTGGTTTCCACTGCAAATCTCTCATGAAGACAGTGATCACTTACTGCCATAGGTACCAAGATACCTGGGCTGGCCAGAGATTCTGTTCTGAGGCAGAGGGCAAATCCAATTCTAAGCCCATGTACCACCAATCCCATCTTTGTAGGTGACTAGGTTGTACCTAGCTGAGTCCCAGGACAAGAAGAAATGGTCCCTTTGTTTCTCTGTCTGAAAGCCAGTCTTCTGCACATATGTAAAAGATCCAAGCATATCCACATGAAATCCAGTCCCTAACATAGGAATTTTTTTCATTCATTTTGTTTACTTTTTGTGTAGCACCTTCTCAAATTTAAAAACAAATTTTTTGGCATGAGACAGATAGAAACTACTTTCAGGTCAACTACTCCCCAATTCCACAAAGGTGTAGTAACTGCCTCCCACATGTAGGACACAGAGGAGGGCCCTGTCCCAAGCATACTGAGCAATCCCCTATTCAGCATATACAGATTTACACCCCTGAGATTAGTAGACCAGTCCAAAATCTAGCGATCATAAAATTTAGAAACCTTCACTCAGCAGCGATTGTTCTGACTGTAGCCAAACAAGAAGAGAGCGTGTTCCAGGCACAGTTCTGTAAAGCGAGGCTAAAAATAAAATAGGTGAGTTTTGACCATGTGGAAAAAGAGTAGATGCAACACCCATATTTTAAAAAGACCTGCTAACCCGCCTCTTTGCTAAAGGGACATGATCTTTAGAGTTTTTCCCCTTTCCTTAAGAACCCCCCAAAGACTTTGGAACTACACCATCATCTAGGGCTCTTTGCTGGGGAGAATTATTGTGTTACCAAAAGGGTCTTTAAAAGCAGCCTCTTGGCTCAGGGAGTAGTGCCCCCATTAGCAGGCAGTCCATCATGGTGAAGCTCCCTCGGCCAAGGACCATCGTCACATGGCTGTCAGTGACCAATCCATAACCATAAGTGAGAGCATTAAAACAGCACATGAGAGATTTGTTTTCTGAGAGCGAAGGAAACAAACTAGGAGACAATTCTCCAAAGACTGAACATTCACAACCAGCAAATGCCTGCTGGAAATTTATATGCTGTGGGTGTAAAAGCAGTGAAATTCAATAATCTCAAAGCCACAGATTTGTAACTTGCACTTATGTAAATATTTATGGATTCTTTGGGAAAAAAAAATCAATCCTCTCAGCCTTTCGCTTTAGTACATGCATCAGAGGGAACCCCCCCGCCCCCGCCACCCGCCCCAAGCTGGGGATGTAAACTCTAGCTATTGCTGAAGAACATGAAGTCAGTAGACCGCCTCAGAACAATCTGAATCTCACTTAGGAGTTTACTCTGGAGATTAGCTCTCCTCCCACTCTCCACCCCAACACCAGTGAGAGTGCAGAGAAAATGTGGTGGTCCCCTCTGTGGCCTGACCTTGCTGAGACTGGGGAGGTTAAAAGTTGACCAAGTCAGTAACTCCCCTTACCTAGGTATCAGCCATCCCTCCATTGTTACTGAGAAATAAGATGCACACAGTTCTCCACTGGTATCTGACACAAGCCTGTATTCTCTTGGCCGGAGTTATTACAACAGCCTATTAACCATCTCCCTCCTGGCTGCTGACCTCCTTAATCCCTCCTTCACACTGGCCCCAGGGTGATCTTCCTAGAACCCAGGCTTTACTGTGTTTGGCCCCATCCTCAATGTGAACCCGAAGCAGCAAAGCCCTAAAGCTAGTCTGAGCTCTCTAGCAGGATAGTCAAGGCACTCTGTCGTCTAGCCCCAACCTTTATCCCCTGCAAGCTCACAGCTGCATGAATCCTACATATCTGCAATCCTGAATCTCTTGGCACACACTTTGAGCATTTAATTTACAAATAAAATTTTTCTCATGCTTGTAAGTGGCACCCGTTCTCACTTCTACATTAATTACAAGCTTGTTCTACCTTCGAGGCTTGGTTCAAATGTCACCATAAGAAAACCTCTACTACTTGCACCCCATCTTGTCCGCTTCCAAATCATAATGAAATGCTCCATCTGCCCGCCTGATTCCCCTACCGGATAGGAAGCACTTTCATCCTTGTCCATCTCTGTAGCTCCATGGAGTTTAGCCCAGAACACTCCAAATAATAGGCACTTGCAAATATGTCTGAAGATTGACATATGCCTACTACCAAGTGAACAATTTTAATGCCTCATAAACGATGGCTTGAGGCAGGTTTACCTTCCACATGCTTCCTCTACCAAATACTATGTTTAAAGCTGCTGTTCATTATTTGATTAAAAGAACTAAAGGCAGGGGGAGGAGAACCTGGGTGGCTCAGCTGGTTGGGTGTCTGGCTCTTGGTTTCCATTCAGGTCATAATCTTGGGGTCCTGGGATCAAGCTCTACACTCAATGGAGGGTCTGCTTGAGGATTCTCTCCCTCTCCCTCTGCCAACACACACACACACACACACACACATACTCTCTCTCTCTCAAATAAATAAATAAATATTTTTTAAAATGTGAAAAAATTAAAGAACTAAAGGTGGTATAAATACTGGCTAAATGCATGTTAGTAGGGTGGTCAGGTTCCATGCACAACTACAGGCAAACCCTATTTGAGGACTGGTGAGGTGGTATGTATGCTGAAGCCACTATAAGGGCATCCTTTCAGTACCCATGAAGAAAGGGGTGTGGAAGTGGGGACCAATATGCTCAGTCCTCCATGGTCAACCCACCCTCTGTTCAAATACATTTCACTATAATAGGCGAGATCCTCCAAGTGATGAAGATACTGTTGGCATATCAGCTCTTGCAAAGTATAAAGCCACACAGATATCAAACTATAAAGCAGCATAGTTATATTGGCATCTCAGTCCTTTAGAAAGGAATTTTATATGCTTAACAGCATACATCAGGGATAATATTCACTCCAGTGGGCCTGAGGGCCTTTAGACACAGACACTGACAAGTAAGTGTCATAGTAATAAAGAGAGAGCAGAGCCCCAGGTAGGCTGATTATGACGCATGACCGTCATGACCTAGCTGACCCATCTTATGAGGCTCAAGTGGAGGTGCGGTTGCCACAGATGTTGTGAGGCAGCAGTGGGAAGCAAGGCAGCCCACACAAACAAGGAGTAAGAAAGGCAGAGCACCCATGAGAGAAGGCTGAGAAATGCTAATAACAACAGAGCAGCGGAGACTTGGGTGCTGGTGCCTGTAATCACAAGCACTTAGGGAGCCTACCTTCAGGCTGATCTCATGCCCCAGAGGCAGGGGTGGAGCCTCTTCAGCTACAACCCCAGGGGGAGAGTGTGTGGGACAGGAGCATGTTAGGAGAGAGGTGATCAGGAAGTTTCTCCAGGAAAAGGAACTGGGGGAGAGCTTCAGCCACTAGCCTGGACTGTATCTTCTCCCAGCAAGAAGGTTTACAAAACCCCACTCACCCCAGCAAGGTGAAGAAGGAAGCATTTTCATTTAGAGAGATTTTTCTTTTGTTTTACTCCAAATGTGCTAGAGCAAAGCTGCACCTCTAGCAGTTTCATGGGTGATCACATAGTAAATGGCACAGACACAGCTAGAGCAATGGCTCCTAGCAAGACAGACCCTACTCTGAGAGCATTTTGAAAATTGCTGGGTGGTTCATTTGGGGTTTTTACCAGGATTAGAGGAAAACTAGGGGCATTTCCTGGGTGGGGGCCAGGGATGCCAATTGCCCTGAAATAGATAAGACACTACTTTCCCCACACCCATACACCCAACTCTGAAATGGCATTCATGTAGAAAAAAGACACTTAAAACTATGTGAGAGGTGAACTCAATTTTATATGTATAAGCTAAATGTACTTTTGCATGACTTTAACATATGCTGCAATTTTTAGAAACGCAACCTGGAAATGGAAGATTGTATTTGTTTTCATTTGGAATTTTACCTTAAGTTGTTCACCATCTGAGAACATCAGAGTTGCCAACACAAGGCAATCTGTCACATTCCCATATTCATGGGGAAATCCTACATGAAGGTGCAAGGACTTGACCCTTCATTAAGTCTTTCAGAGTAGAAGCACCTACCATGTGCGTATCAAAATGCCATGTTGCCTTCTCCATTTGCCCCAGCCCTCTCTGATCCATTGTCTGCCTTTCTCCACTCTGTTTTCTGCATCAGGAAGCTGAACTCTATGAGACTGCATCCCCCAGGCTCCCTTGCCCTCTGGCTTCCAGCATTCAGTCAATGAGAGGCAGTGGCAAGAGATCAGAGGATGAGAGCAGAGAGTATACATTCTCCCTCCTCTCCCTCCTAACCCTAAGGTCCGAATGTTGCTTCCTCCCCATCTTCCGGCTCCAGCTCACAGGATTCCTGTAGATTTAGGCATAATAACAGATTCTAGCTGTCCCTAGTCTCTGGTCCCTCACTATCTTTGGCTGGTTCCCATAACCCTGCCCTCATTTTCATTCGAGTGTTTTCAGTTAAATTCTTTACTGTGCCATCTCCTTCCTGTTAGGATCCTGAATGCTGTAAATACATATTATTTTATTAAAATTACACTTACTTCATTTCTTTATTATATTATATTTATGGTTTTTTTTTTTAATTATTTATTTATTTATGATAGTCACAGAGAGAGAGAGAGAGGCAGAGACACAGGCGGAGGGAGAAACAGGCTCCATGCACCGGGAGCCTGATGTGGGATTCGATCCTGGGTCTCCAGGATCGCGCCCTGGGCCAAAGGCAGGCGCCAAACCGCTGCGCCACCCAGGGATCCCTATGGTTTTTTTTATTATGTGTCCAGGGTAGGGTTTTTTAAAAAACTAAAACTTAAAAAAAATTTTTTTCAAGAGAGAGCAGGGCAGAGGTGGGGGGTAGGGAGAGGGGCAGAGCGAGAGCAAGAGACTCTTAAGCAGGCTCCATGGAGCCCAACGTGGGGCTTGATCTATGACCCTGAGATCATGACCTGAGCCAAAACCAACCAGATGCTTAACCGACTGAGCCACTCAGGCACCCTAAGGCAGGTTTCTTTTTAAATTTATAAGATTCATTGCAAGATTGTAACAATTTATTATAAAATATTTGTCCAAAGATGGATCATTTTGGATCTGATGGAGCTAGAGATAAAGAAAACACGGAATGAGGAAACATGACTGAGCAGCAGGCAAAGAGCTGAGACTATAAAGAAATGTTAACCTCTATGATAGAAATTGCCAGTCCAGGATGGGCTGGAGTGACTCAGAGGGAGACCAACAGATGATGCAAGAAAAGCGGAAGGTGGGGGCAGAAACCTATTTCCTTATGGGAGGAACTGGCAGCTAACACTAGAACATGTAGCAATGACACTTACATATAACTTGGAATTGCTGTAAATGTGCGTATTTACATATGTGTATGCCTCAAAATACATGATCTGTTTGGCAAACCCTATGGAGGTTAATCAAGAATGTCAGCTCAAAAAAAAAAAAAAAAAAAAGAATGTCAGCTCAGGGATCCTCCCAAAACTCATCAGCTCTTTTTAAAGGCACCGGAATTGTATATAAATTCAATCCTTATTTATATTCAAATTCCCAGGGCCCAGGATGGAAAGATCAGGTTAGAACCACTCTCTAGAGAGTGGTACTGGAATAGGGATGCTCCTGTAGGACTGTCGTACTTCTGTGGACACACAACCTGGACTTCCTTTTCCACCCCCCTCATGGTATAACCACAGTACATACATGCACACACACACACACACACACACACACACAATGAAACCTCTGGGTGAATTCAGATTCCACTATTTTTAAGTGGCAGTCCCACAACCAGCTTCACATAATACTAATTTTTCAGACACACACACACACACACACACACACACACACTTTGGCAAAAGAACAGAATGACATCCCAGGAAAGTAGCTGGAATCCTGGTCAAGTGCTTTCCAAACAGCCTGGGTCCTACATGTCTATGCCCAAACCATGAAAGGCTTACAGAAAGCCTAATATAGAGCACCTGGTTGGCTCAGTGATTGGGCATCTGCCTTCAGCTCAGGGTATGATCCTGGGATCCTGGGATCAGTTCTACATCAGGCTCCCTCTGCTGTGTCTCTGCCTCTCTCTGTTTCTCTCATGAGTAAATAAATAAAACCTTAAAAAAAAAAAGAAAAGAAAAGAAAGCCTAATATAGCTGGTATAACTGTAAGTCTGAGGAACATTAGATGCCAGCCACACTACAAACTAGCTACTTTCTAATAAATATATATTTAATAAATGCACAAATTAAGGGGAAGTTCCCTCAGGAGAGAGATTCCCAGACAAGCGCCCCCACAACTGTATTTTTTCCTCTATTCCTTTTGAGCACCACAAACCCATGCCATAGACCCCTATAAAGTTCTCCAGATCACAGCTAGTACTAGCACTAGTGAAGCATAATAGAAAAATCAATTACCCTTTTTGTCCAAATCACCTTGATTGAAGGCACAAAGAAAGAGCGTGCTTCTCCCTTATAGACCTGGCATTCCCTAGAGACCTACAATGGTGAGTACTCACTACATAGCAGGGGCTCCCCTACTCTCATGTTTATAATACCTTAGGGCTATGTGTCTACCTCATCAGCAATGACTCCAAATACCCCATCATATCAAACAGAAAATTACTGCTTCAAAAGGACTGATTAATTGCAGAGAATATATATTATAACCCATTCTCAACACTTTGCTAAGACTTGAGAAAAATTGAGAGAGCCAGTTTTCATCTTCTGCTCCCCATGTTTCTCTTCTCTCATCCAAGATCCACAGACAGAGCGAAGGGGGTGCAAAACTATGATGAGGTGGAGCATCTGGCTAAGCAGATTCAGCTCCCATGGCAATCCATTATCTGGGGAAAATTATGGTTTAACATCAACCATTTGAGTTGCTGCAAATACCCTTTTCTAATCTATGTTAGGCATTTTCTAACTACATATTTTCTTCAGCATGAGAAATTGTAAGTTTGGTAAATTATCTATTTCAATATTTCACATAATAAACAATTCGAGTATCAGAACAGCAGTTTAGAACAGCAGGCATCACACTTTTGAACGAGGATAATTTTTTAAAATTTCCAGGCTCTTCCTTAAGTAGCTGTTTCTGGTGACGTATTATATAAAGCCCTCAGATACCCACTAATTGATTTAAAGCCCAGTTAGGCACATTACAAATACCCTTGGGCTTTTTATTATCTTGGTCCAACAGAAAGCATTATTATCAATCGCAACAGGATCCATCAAACAAACAGCATGTATTATACTGGCATCCTCCTTTGGGAAGAGAAGACCAAAAATAAATAAATAGACACACAAAATTAAGCTCATCAGCAATATCAACTGATTCTCCAAAATAAGAGCTTCTTTTATTATTGTGGGGCACGCATGATTTCATTCCAGTGGTCCAAATGGTCCAAAAGTGGTCCAAAGTTACAATCTCATCACTGGCTGAGTTTACCTCATGGACTAGATCTTTAAATTCTGACAGTTCCAAAGTCTAAGAAAACTCAGCAGTGTTTGGCTCTATTTCACTGTGAAGTGTTAGAAGGAGAAAGAGGTAGGGGGGAAGAAAATAGAGGAAAGGCTGACAGGGACATTCTTAGGAGAAACTGACAGAGTTACTAACCTTGGCCAAACTGATGAAACATTAAAAAAAAAAAAAAAGCCAATCATTACCTTGATGTTAGGAATATTCCTGTAAGACAGGCTCTTGAGTAATGACATGAAGTCCCCTCAAGAAGGAACCTAATACATAATGTGACCAGGCAATAAACAAAAACTGTAGTCATAATATATATATGCTAATCATTGGTTTTCAACTTTTAACATTAACCAAAAACACAGAAGACAGAGTGGTGGTTGCAAGACAGAATGAAAAGGTAAATCACCCAAACAATGTGAAAGTAACTATGGCACTGACAAAACGTGGAAGGTGGAAGGGAGTAGGATAAGGAAGAGGTCCTCAGAGGACTCAGGGCTTCAACTTAAGAAACTGATTGACAGGTGCCTGGGTGACTCAGTTGGTTAAACATCTGACTTTTGATTTTGGCTCAGGTCGTGATCTCAAAGTCATGGGATCAAGCACCGAGTCAGGATCTATGCTCAGTGCAGAGTCTGCTTCTCCCTCTGCTCCCCGCTCCTAAATAAATAAATAAATAAATAAATAAATAAATAAAATCTTTGACAACAACAACAAAAAAGAGATTGAGGGAAAGTTGATGGGGCACAAAGTGAACATGCAAGTTACAATTTTTTTTCTTCCAAGTTTTTATTTAAATCCCAGTTGGTTCACATACAGTATAATATTAGTTTCAGGTGTAGGAAGTAGTGACTCATCACTTACACACAACACCCAGTGCTCATCACAACACAAGTTATAATTTAAAGGCAGGGGCAACCAACAGAAGGAGTAAATATAATATTGGAACATTGAGAGAAGTCAGGGAACAGAGAAGAATCAGGGCAACTGAGAGCTAAAGCCCCAGTTTCATAGCAGAGACTCAACAGATGTTATAAAAAGATAAAAAGAAACATAGATATAATTGTATAATTTAGAATCTAGCAGTCACTTCCAAAAATAAACAACAACAAAACCAGTTAGAAAAGATTATTTCTGGTGAGTGGCCAGAAATAAACATTTTTAACTTAAGTTCTTTTACTTTGCTTCCAGATGTACATATTATGAGGAAGAGGAGAAGGGGGGAAGAAGAAGAAATTCAGCCAAGATGGGAAGCAGGAAAATGCCATTTTAGAGAAGGTGAGAGGGGTTGGAAAATGGTTAAGAACTGATTAAGACGCCAGAGTTTCATTTCTGCCTCAGCCAATGATAGGTGAGTGAGCAGAGAATAGCCAGAAAGAAGCCCAAAGAAGAGATCACAAGGCCTGTGTCCCAGCCACGTCTCTGCTCCTGGCAGTGTGACCAGGAGCCTGTTTGGGGTTTTTTTTTTTTTTTAAGATTTTATTTATTTATTCATGAGAGAGACAGAGACAGAGACAGAGGCAGAGGGAGAAGCAGGCTCCATGCAGGAAGCCTGACCCAGGACTTGATCCCGGGACTCCAGGATCACGCCCTGGGCCAAAAGCAGATGCTTAACCACTGAGCCACCCAGGCGTCCCTAGGAGCATGTTATTTAACCCCTCTGGGCCTCAGTTCCCACATTTGTAAAATGAAAAGTTTCGACTAAATCATCTCTAATCCTGAAAACAGAACCAAGTAATTTTGAAAGTAATATTTCACTTGCTGTTTGGTGGGTTTTTTGTTTGTTATGTTTTCAGGATTTGAGCACGAATCCAGTGATAAACTGTCCTGGCTTATCAACTCCCCAATCCCCCTCTGCTCAATCAACCCTCCTGGAGATGAAAAGAATCAGGGCTCTCATGTTGTCAAAGTCACAAGTGGCAACCCGCCAAGCTATCCAAAGAATTTTCGAGGTGAAGGGCCCACTTCAAAATCTGAAAAGTCCTCCAGAAGGACACACGAAGGAAGTGGCAAAACCCCACAGCTAAACCCACCAGCGCCATATCGCTAACAAAGGGTCCTGGGCTCCGATGGGAAGTGTAGGCTGGAGAATGAAGTGCCTGGGGGCCAGGGAGCTTGTCAGAGCCAAACGAACTCTGAGGTGTCCAACAATAAATTAAGCAGATCTGAAAAACAGTTGGAAGCAATAAAAATGAAACCACACATACACCTCCCCCCAAAGAAGTTCACTCACTAAAGTGGCTTCTTGCTGCTTCTTGTCTCTTTTTTTTTTTTTTTAGTAGATTCCAATCTTTATAAATAACTTCTCCAAGTCAAAGGAAGAAGCCAATGGGAAGAAGAGAAGGCCTGAGGTGTACCTGAGGTCGGGGAGGAATGTGAGCTAGTTGTGTAATCAGAAGCCACATTTTGGAAATGCCAGGGAAAATAAAAGACCCTGAGTCATCAACTTCTTTATCGCACTCTCCCCACTGTGACACTCTCATCCTGCAACCACACACAAACATACACCACCTGCTCCCCACCCCAGGCAGGTGCATGTGTGGGGTCCCTGTTCCTGGGACATGCTAAGTGAATACTCTTGGGCACTGCTTTCTCCCCACCACAAACACAGCGAAGGATCACCAAAGCTGGGCTAACTGAAGCAAATGTCTACAGTAAGAGGATGAATGCCCTAAGGCACTGAGTCGGTTAGTCCACATTTCTCCCTTTGTGGGTTTATAGCAATGAAAAGAACAAACACATAGATGACAGGAACATTCAGGGTTAAACTCCCTCTGGAAGAATATTATCTTCCTTTCTTAGGATCAGTCCCAATGGAACATGCCATCATAACTTGTCATGTGTGAATGGGAAGACTTGTCAAAGAAGGGTTATAGAAAATGGAACTGGCATCTCTTGCGCATTTACTGTGTTCTGTATTTAAAAAAAAAAAAACAGATATGTGCCAGGCACTGAGCTTCAATGTACAGAAATAGCCATTGCTGACATTCATGAAGTGCCTTCCAAGCCCTGGGCTACATGTGTTTTCTTACTTGATTCTCAGAAGAACTCTGTGAGGTAGGTAGTGTTGTGATCTCCACTTTCCAAGTAAAAGGTGAGTAGTTTTCCCAAGATCACAGAGCTAGCAAGGAACAGAATCAAGACCCAAGGCCAGCCAGTCTCTGGCCCATGTGGGAATAAGAAATGGCCTTGCCTTGGAGGTGCTCATGCTTCAGCATTGAAGCTACTTCAGCTCACACTATCTGGCACATAGAAGGCACTCCAGAAATGATTTTGTTTAACTCCAGTGTCACCCTTTTGAAGTGAGCAAAACGACAGCTATTTTATAAAGAATTGGGTCCAGAGATGTCTCCCAGCTATTAAGAGGCAGAGCAAAAACCAAGACCCAAAACTGTCTGGTTCTCTCACGCTCTCTGATCTCAGAGAGAGGCGCGATGAAGACTTCACACCCGAGCATACAGGGAACATTTGGTTCATATTTTCACTGGTGTCATATTTTGGAAGCTGCCGACAGCCACATCATCCTGCCAAGTCAGCCCCAAATGCTCCAGTGTGTGTACAGCTTCCTTGAGCTGGGGGGGGAGGGGAACCCAAAACAAACAGATCCACCAAAAACAACAACAAGGAAACTGTGGGCAGAACCGTCCAAAGGAACACAGTGGGAGGGGAAGATTCTTGGTCTGTATGGAAGGTTCCTTTGAGGCCACATGTGTCTGTGGGCATCTTGCACTGTTCCATCAAGGAAAGGTGCCCAGGCTGCTCAAAGGGCTCCAACTGGGGGAAAGAAGTTGAACCAAGTAATTATGAAAGTAACGCTTCACGTGTTTTTGGTGGGTTTTTGTTTGGGTTTGTTGAGGTTGTTTTGCCACTGCCATGCAGAAGCCTCTGATTCTCCGGGCAAAGCAGCAACCCTTCCCTCACCCTGTGAGTCTACTGGGAGAAGACTGGCTTCTGAAACCTACTTTGATTCTTAAATAAAACCCTTTCCCCAAAGATTCTTATGTTCTTCTACTTGACTTTGCTGATAATGTCCACAAAGTAGTTTCCTCTTTCTGCGGCCTAGTCTAGAATCAGATAGACAGAGCCTGTCTGAAGACAGAATTTTTTTGCAAGATAAATGGCTCTAGAATCATCTGCTGTAAAAGGGGCCTGGCTCCATCACAGAGAGTTTATGTATCACTTTTCTTTCTTGTTTAACATTCAAGATTCGGAAAAAATCTCTGGATAGGGATAACCTCATGGGGAAGAATCATGTCCCCACTCTGCTGTGGGTTTGGGGTGGCAGAGTTCTCGCTAAAATTCTTTCTCTCAAATTCTTCACTAATTAGATTTTCTCTGGCATCAAAGAGAGTTGAAATCAGCTCAGGAAACAGGGCCAATTGCTTCAGGGGTTGAGGAGTAGGCCAACAGGAGAGAGAATTTCTCACCATACTATGTTAATCCATGAACATGGTAGCAGAGCTAAATAAGCTGAAGTCAAGCTTTTTTCCTTCTTCTACTTCTTCTTCTTTTTTTAAGGTACAGCTTCTCCTCTGATAGAAAGATGTCAGTGGAAGAATGTTTCCTCTGAAGATACTTGGTTGAAAAGGGACAGTGGTTAACCAACTAAGGTTCACTCCGTTTCCTTACCACAGTTCAAAGCTAGCTACCAACCCTCTTCATTCCATGTCCCTCTCTATTATTTTCCCCGGAAAACTGACAAACTCGTTCCCTAAGGGGACCCTGCTGAGAGAGAAGACAATCCGCAGCCTGAGAGGCCTTTCTGTAGAGTGGAGACCTCTTTGTTTTGAAAAGATAATTTTAGTCATATTGTTGCCAAGACTTTTTCTTCTCCCCAGATTCCAACTTCATAACCACGAATATTTCCTGATACATAGATTCAGGCACATGTCAAGAGGAATCTCACAAGCAAGCATAGGCATTACAAAAACCTTCCACAAGTCATTTAATGATATTGTTATACAAACATAAAAGAATACTAATTGACTTGTAGAGGGGACAACCGGGAAAAAGAACCTTCTGGATTTTGTACAGAAACCAAATTATTTCCAAGTTATGAAATTAAATTTTCCAGAATAAAGTTATTCACATTGAATCTAACTTTCAATAATCCAGCACCATTGCCTTCTGTGTGCTGCTAAATATGATCTCAAGATGCCATTCTGACTTCTCTTGGGATCTACCAATACCACTCCCACATCGCAGGCAACCCTGCTGCGTTTGGGTATCTAGGGCTGGGTCAAAGCTGCAAAGGGACAACTTGATGGCCAGAGAAGTACTTGTCCCAAAGGGTCATTGTCATCTTAAATTCATTTCTGTTTTATATCATTGGTCATTAGGAGGAAGCAAGATGGACCATGGCTGAGGAGGTGAGGGCAGAAGAGGCGAAGAGTATAAGTTAATAGCTTGGAGCCTGGTTGAGTTGACTTAGCTATGTGACCTTAACATATACACATCCTCAATAAACATTTCTCGAGTGAATGAATGACTTAACTTCTCTAAGCTCAGATTCCTTGTCTGTAAAATAGAGATAATAACTGTTAGGAGAAAATTCTCCATGGATCTCTTGCTATTGCATACGTCTGAGAAGCAGAAACCTTCATTCCAGAATCTTTTCAAGCATGTTTATATAGTGAACAGTCTCAGAAAACATACTTAGTGTATCCCTCTGAGGCAGAAGGCAGGTTTGCTTACTGTCCAGTATATTAAAATAATCTCTCCCAAAGCGCCAAAGGTCAGGGAAGGCTGCTCACCACAACATTAAAAGAGACTGGGATTTCTAAACTTGGAGTGCCTCACCCATCACACAAACCCATGGCATGCTCAGCATCCATCTGGGCCAATCCACATCACCTTTGCAGGATATGGGGCCAGGGAAACTGATGTGAAGATGTAGCCACTGCTAGCTTCCCTGCCTTAGGTAATCAACAACTTTGTTTCTGACCCAGAAAGCTCCTATCTTCTACCAGCCTCCAGGAAACCCGCAGCTAACTTATTAGTTTTCATGCAGAGTAAAATCCCAGATCTTCCTAGTTCTTGACTATAGCAATCTCTACCTCATAGAGTTGTGCATCTTAAATGAGATAGCAGATAAAAAGCTCTGCAGTGTCTGGTCCAAAGTAAATATTCAATTAATATTCAAACTAATATTCAATTGTATCACTATCCTATGCAATGATCTTTTAATAAATATATATATATACACACACACACACATATATATATTCAAATAGCATATCATCATACATGTACTCTATTCAGTAAGAGAATACAATAAAAAACATGAATAAGTAGTCATAACAATATGAGGCGACTTGGTTATGACTCAAGATAAACTTTGATATTGGGTCCCAATAGTACAATGATTAATATGGCTTCCACCACATACTATACAACTTCATGGTCAAAACCCATAAAGAGCTGGATTCGTATTCTAGTTCTTCTTCTCCCAAACTATAAGACCTTGGGTAAACTATGCAGAGGAGTTTTATCTTACAAAATGTAGAAATTAAAAGTATCTACCCTTCTCCAGGTACTATGAGTACTAAACAAGATAGCCTTGTAAAATGTTTAACATAGTGCCTGGCATATAACAAACATCCACCTATTATTTTATTCAAAGATCAATGACATCAAGAAAAGAGATGTGATTCTATTTGCAGAGCTTTTTTTATTTCCCAAAGTACTTCCATGTAAGCCTTTTACCCTTTCAGTAACTCTGGGAGGTAGGCAAGACAAATATGAGCCCAATTTTACAGATGGGAAAACTGAAGCTAAGGGAAGTTAAGTGTCTTTTTCAAGATCAAAGATCTAGCAAATAGCAGACATTTTATTTTTTAGAGTTTCTTTCCATGTGCACAGCCACTAGAGATTATCAAAAGGTAAAGATTTCTCTGTGCTTTTGAGTAATGGAGCTCACACATTACCAGGAGCTGGCAAATGCATTTGGCCCAGCTTAACAGCCTTATGGGCTTGAAGCTTTCAACCAAATGCAAACTTTTGGTGTGTTTGAATTTAGGTTTTGCCAAGACTAGATGGCTTTCTATTTTTAAAAAGGAAGGGAAAAGAACATTGGAAGGTATTTAAATCAAGCTCTAAAGTCTTCTTGGACACCAAATGACTCTTAGAAAACAACATTTTGATGAGTTAAGTATAAATGAATCAAAAACATATGGACTAAATTTCCCTTGAAATACACAAGGGTCTAAAAATTAAGGGGAAAAATGCATTGATAAAATACATTTGGGATTTTATTGAAACCAAAACATTTATAAAACCATTACACATCCAGATTCACCCAACCTTGATGTGTTCTCTTCTGAAGGCCATGGCCAGCCTCCTTGCACCTCCCCAATAGGCTGCCAAACATATCCTTTATGCCAAAAATAAATCACTGGACTCCAAGCCACCCCACAGCAAGGTTTGGATCCTGTCTTATGTGTAGTTGATGGAACACCTTCAGCCCAAACGGTACTAACTCTAATTCTCAGTATTTTGAAGAATCAGCTTCAATCAAATGGCTTTGTGCATGCACCCCATCATATTGAGGGCCTAATAACCAATTTTTGCCTAAATGGTTTTATAAGTGGCTATTAAATTAAGCTTGCAACTTGCAATCCTAAAGCTAGCAAACCATCAGATTACTTTCCAGGCTTGTAAAATTAGCTAAAGATGAATTTAGAAGCCCAGGCAGGGGCTGGCATAGAACAGGACTATAATATGTCATGAAACTGTGGGCCCCACTGCAGCAGCTTCCTGCAAACTGGAATAATAAGCATGTGATATTAACTGAAGCCCTTAATTTAAGGAAACAAAATCAACCAACCAGTAATTAACAAATTATTCTTAAACAGACTTCACTTAAAAATTAAGTTCAACTACCATTTTTCTATAACTTGTCAGGAAAATGCTGACTGGTACTTAAAGTAAACACAACCTACGCAGATGGTGAGATCTCACAGAGCACCAAACCTATACTTAAATAAATCAGCATTGTCGGACTGGAGTACTACATGGATACTCAGCACAATTCATGGGCATCCCTGCAAGATTTGGAAATGATTTACTGTCACGTGAAGATGACAAGTGAGAGCTCTAAGTTTTCCTGTTGGAATGTTCTGCGCCCCTGAGACAGGTAAAGTCTACCTACTGGAAGGAAACGTTTTTCAAGCTCTCCCAGAAATATGTCATAGAAGGAAAGATTATCTCAATCTGGGTACAGACAAGGCGCTTCTGTGTTTGTTAATTTGCTCATTCATTCACTCATTCAAGAAATATTTACTAAAGGAGGAGGAGGAGGAACAGGAGAAGGAGGAGGAGGAGGAGGAGGAGGAGGAGGAGGAGGAGGAGGGAAGAAATATTTACTAAATATTTACCCAGTGGCAGGCATTTTATGAGGTCCTGGGCATATGAAGCTGAATGATGCTCAAAATTACTCATAGATTATGCAGACACAGAAAGACAAAAATAATAATGCAAGTTGCTAAATGCTGTTACAAGGATGCTTTAAAGAAGCACTTTGGGAATTCTAAGAAAGGAAGAGTTAACACCACTTGAAGGATTTTGGAAAACCTTTGCCTGTGGAAGTGCCATTGTGAGGGAGAGGCAGTGTAGGGGGTCAAGAGTATAGGTTCTGAAGTGACAGATCATACAAGTTCAAATTCTGACTCCACTATTTATTGGTTATGTGATTCTGGGAAGTTTACTTAACCTCTCTGGTTCCTCCTCTGCAAAATGCAACTGATAATGGCAACCACCTCCATTGTAAAGATTAAACAAGTGTCTAGTACATAAGTGCTACTATCTTAGCCAGATATTATAGGAACTTACCCAACAGAGACTGTGCAGAGAGTATTCCAGTTAGCAGAAGAGCATATGTAAAGAGTGGGATTCATGGAAAGTCCAGTAGTTGCAATTATAATGGAAAAGTTGGTATAGTAGGTTCATAATGTATACGTGGAAAGGGATCAGGTATAGATTAGGGTCATATTGTCAGAGACCTTGTACATCAAGCCAAGGAGGTTAGATTTTAGTCAAGGGGCAGTTGAGACCCAACAAAAAATTGATAGCTCTGGTTTTCCAAAGCATTCTGCCTGTAATATGGGGCCTACACTAGAGGGTGGGGTAAGGTCCATGCCAGATGTGGAGACAAAGCATCACATAAAGGGTCTGGTTTTTGTTTTTGTTTTTATCACAAGTAGAACTGTCTGTGGTCAAGGATTACAAAGTAGACATTGCTACTTTTAGCTGCTTACCAAGGAAAATTGTGGGCACACCCAAAGCACAACTATTCCCACATCCTTACACGGCTCTCCAAGTTTTGGGGGTATCTACGTTTGCCTCTTCCCCCATCCCCACAAAATGTTGGAACTGGATTTCAAAACTTACTGTTGGAAGTACATTTGTAACCAGTCGATTTTATTAGCTTTAATGGCATTCACAAATCACAGAATGTTAGAAGTCAAAGGGAATTTATGGCAATTGCTAAGTCCAGTTGTTCCCCACTTGGGGGTCTCTGGATTCCTAGGCAGTCTGTGAAAGTAATAACAGAGATCGGTTCTATTTTCAGTATTTCTAAAAGCTTACCATATATTTAAACATTTAGTCATTCACAAAAAAGCTTCCACATGCCAAGTAAAACGTCAACTTTCCTTACTTCTGCTGAATTTTTTGATTCAAGATGGTAACATCAGTCACGTTATGTTTATCACAAGCTCTGATTGACAGTTACAAGTGTCTTTAATTTAAAAAGAAAATGAGTTAAGTAATATGTATCTAGTGGGGAAAAAATCTTTCAAGAGAAAACAAAGAGGTCCTTGTGGTGTAAAGGTGGAAATCAGTGGTGTCAAGTCCAACCTCAGCAGCATCCCCCAGAATCCTCCCTACCAGCGATAACTTGCTGATAGAATCTATATCCTCATTCCTGTCCTACCTCCTGCCTGTTTTTAAAGTGTAAAACCAATTCTTTACTAGGAATGCCTATTGGAAGTGAAAAGACAATTCAGCATGTTTGGGATTATCTAAATATCCAAGGAAAGCCTGAACATCAGCTCTCAAGAAATGGATGAGTTAAGCAGTATCAACTCTAGGTGAAATTCTATTACATAACAGTCAATGTGTGTCTCTAGATAGTAAGGCCTTTAGCAAGGACTCTTGTACTTTGTCTTTTGCACACTCTACCCAGTAAACACTTAAGGCACTGCATAAATGATGCATCACTATGCATCCCAACCACAAATGGATCCTGAATAAAAGCCTTTTTGGATAACTGGAAAATATCATGCAGGGATGAACGCCAATGTTTGTAAATTCATCCTGAGCCTGAAAGTGATCAGATCCTAATCTTGCAGAGGTCTATTCTCTTTTCTGTTCCAGAACAGATTTAGGACCATAATTCCAAAAACAATCATACAAAGAATACCGAACATGTAAATCCTCAAGTGATTGCACTTAAAAAGCACAGTGAAATGACATAGTTTACAGTTGACAGGCCTGTATCTGTAAATGCAACTATTAATAACATGACTGCTAATGACAACAGCAGTTACAATTCCATTTAGTTAGACTGTATTACTAACTACACCTTCAATTTCCTATTGTTAGGTGGAATCACCTATGCTTCCATTGTACTTTTTCAAATCAATGGCCACTAAAATTAGGATTTGGGGTGACAGATAAAACTAAAAAAATCTCATATTGACTGAAGGCAATGGACATAAGATCTAGGGAACCAAGAGATCCATGGGATTTTCTCCATACAGATAGCTTCATTGAAGAAGATGGCATGGTGATTTCTCTTGGAAAGTTTTTCAAAATATGTGTACAGTACAATAATTAGGAACACAAGGAAGAGAGGCACCTGAGACAAAAAGGCTGGCTTTCCCACTTAACAGCTATGTGATCTTGGGTAAAATCTTCAGCCTCCCTCAGTTTCCCCATTAGAATAAAGATAATAACACCTCATACATAAAACAATGTAAATAAAGTATTTAACATAGTGCCTGGCATTTAGTAAGCATTAATCAAATTAATTTATTAATCTATTTCCTCCACGTGAACAGGCAATAATATGAAATCTTTGGCCATGCCCCTTAACAGGTGCTCATCTATGTCATTCAGGTTGAGAGAATCCTTTCTGCAGATCACATAAGAGAGGCCTTACGAGTAAGATCTGAGATCTCTGATGGAAGCTGTCCTACTGACCCAGTGATATCAGGCCTAAGTGAAGACAAAGTCATGACTGGATTGCACCAATCTGAAGACCTTCTGATGCTTACTCTCCTTCTAAAACTGAGGCAAGGACAATTAGGAACAGTTCATTATTTTCTCTAACACACCTTGAGTTACCTCAAGAGCCCAGCACACAATTTCATTTTTGGAATTTTGTGTAGCAGGATAGACACAATCCGCTCCCACAAACCCCATCATATTGGTTACACATTTTAATTTTTTAAAAATATTTTATATATTTATTCATAAGAGACAGAGAGAGAGAGGCAGAGACACAGGCAGAGAGAGAAGCAGACTCCATGCAGGGAGCCCGATGTGGGACTCAACCCGGGACTCCAGGATCACACCCCGAGCTGAAGGCAGATGCTCAACTGCTGAGCTACCCAGGCGTTCCCTGGTTACAAATTTTTAAATCTCATATACATTTGCTGTGAAAGGCTGGGCTGGTCCCATTTATCAGAGGTGACCATTAGTTCAAGTAGGATTAATAGAATCTCAGTCTTTCCTCTACTTTGGAACCTAATCCTAAAATTCACCATTTGATTACTTCCTAGAAGAGAACTGTGATGGAAACTACTTGGTTAGGAAAAATCATGGCATCTAAGTTCAGGCAAATAACTTGGCCATCAAGAGGCAGACTCTTTGTATTTGGCATATTTAAGATAGTGTAATTCAAGTCTGGAAGGAACTAAATGGTTTAAAATTGTGCTACCCCTCCAGAAACCCATCTTTTTCACATGCCCTTATTACTGCCAACCAAAGGAATAATATATAGGTAAGCAATAAACTAGCCACATCGTGTGCCCACTCCCTGAGGCAAACATTGAAGGGAGAAAACACAGCCCCTCTCCTGCTCTTTATCAAGCACACAAGGAGACTAGTCACGAGCCAACAGATTGTTTGTAGTGGTGCTGCGATCTCAGATATGTCTCAGAAACCTCAGAAAACACGGGTGACAAAAGGCCATACGTACAAATGCACACAATGCACCCAGACAACACAGTAAGACCTCTGCAGCTCACACAGCAAGGGCAAGAAGCATTGATTTTCACTGGAGAGGACATATCAGGTTACAGCAATGCACACATTTAATTTTTATGAACCTGAAAGCTCACAGAAACAACAACAAAAAGACCCCACTTTGTCACACATTAATATAGCTGGTTAAGGGCAACTTTAAGATAAAACAAAGAGAAAAGCTTATTTGTATTATCAAAAGGCCTTTGAAAATAAACTGTACTGCAATAAGCCACTCTGACACATTCTGTGACACTTCTAGTCTCCAGGATAGAAAGGTGCTGGACCCAGGTCACATCCTCAAATCCTCCTTTTTATATAAAGACAGAGAGATGGTCTTACTCACCCCTTTCTGGTTTCTCTAAAAAATGCTTTTCATTTTCTAGGTAAATCCAAGAGTCACCAATCCTCCAGCTCCCAGACCCACCCCAAGAAGAGCAAGTGAGCAAGGCAGAAATGTGGTTTCATAGCAGAGCATCTTCTTCCAGCCAAACGTAATTTACAGTGGAGTGTTTGGTTCATCTGTCACATGAGAATTATACAACCTCGCCACTTACCCTGAAAATAAATATGTGCTCCTCATTCAGGTAAATGAGATCGTTTCAGAAGTAAATTGACTCCACTACTAAAACTTGCCTTTTGTAAAGAAAATAAATATTTGAAACTTTTCTCCTGATGAAGGTGATGCAGCTAACATTAAATTGAACAGGCTGGTTATATGGCCCTCATTCATATTAAGGCCAGCCCAGGAGAAGTTAGATGCCACAGGAGCTGGAAACAGCTGACAATAACTCCTTCTAAATCAATTCTTCATTCTTATCAGCATGCAAAATCTCTCTGGCAAAAAATGGAGGGGAAAAGATCAAAATGCACATCTCCACTGACAGTTGTACATCTGGAAATAAAACAATCTTACAAAATGACACTGAATTTTTTACCAGCCCACATAAAGCTTTTAACTATCCACTCCCTCTTACAGAGGACTAGTCCTCTGAGCTTCATGATAGCCCTGTAAATTTAAGAAAATAGAATTTTTCCCATTTATTGGTTGGGAAACTGAGGCAGCAGGCAGTCACCCAAGTAACCAGAAACTCACAGTTGGTTATAAGTTGAGCCAGGGTAGAAAAGCCAGGTGGTCCAGCACTCATTGAATCTCTCTGTTTTTAAAGGAATTACAACACATGGTTTCTACTCTTAAGGTGCTTATGGCCTAATTACAAAAATAAGATGCTCACATGCTAAATTAAACGATGCCATTGTGAAAAATTACCAATGCTCACTGTACATCCCTTGCACTATTTTCAGCTCAGAGCCACATTAATTTTATAAATTTATAAACTGACAAAAAGATTCCTAATAAATTAACACACAGCTGCAAACTTAAAATTGCACAATGAAAGCCAGGGCCACTGTTCAGAACACATCATTTGTTAAATTATTTGTGCCCATGTGACCTTCCTGCTGAATATCTAGGTAAACTGCAATGCCTAGTCTTAGGTAAAATCATTTACCAGCGACCAGATTATATGGCTCACACTGAAGGAAAAAGAAGTTCATGTGGTTTTAAAACCAACAGTCAAATATTTCGCTTTTTTACTACTGAGTTACAATGATCTTCGGAGACCTAAAATTTTATAATTTCTCTGGCATTCCCTCTTCTTGGAACTCCAAACTTCCTAAGTATTTTCGGCAAACTTTCAAATTCCTATATTTTAAGGAATTCTCTTAGCATGGGCTAAAAAAAGCACCAAGAAGCTATGAAAATGATAGGCAACAAAGTGTCCACAAATCACTGGATCGTCATCAGTGTCAAATTTGGGCAGATGATTAAAATTCTATAAAAAGGAGCGAAGAATTAATG
This sequence comes from Vulpes lagopus, assembly GCF_018345385.1. Classification (NCBI taxonomy): domain Eukaryota; kingdom Metazoa; phylum Chordata; class Mammalia; order Carnivora; family Canidae; genus Vulpes; species Vulpes lagopus. The sequence continues at coordinate 41,282,553 of NC_054836.1, read as the reverse complement.
ATCTAACACCTATAATAATTAGCAATTATATTTTCAGAGTCTCTAAGAGTAATTAATTAGAGCATACCTTTGAGGTATGATTACCTCCATTATAAAATGAGGCAGTAGAGATGGAGCCGAGATGAATGAGTTGCCTCTGGCCACAGGCAGGAAAAGAGAACGGACTGTCAGATACCTGGAATTCCTCAGCCCCACAGCCTCACTCACTAAGCCTGCTCACTCTGAGCTGGCATCGGGAAGTTCATTCTTCTCATGGCATCAACAAGAAGCTGTCTTTTTTCTCTGTCAACCATTCCTCTCCAGTAGATCTATTGACCCTTTCAGTTCTCACATGAGATTCTTTTCAGACTGTGGTTTCCCTGGCAGGCTGCCACCTAAAAGTGTAGCTGAATAAAATGAGATAAGTAGAAGTCTGGATCTTTTAAAATTTTTATTACAGAAGACGAACAGGAGAGATGGGCAAAAAAATGGAAGGAAGATTGCTATTACTGAACCTGTAACAAGCAGAAGTGATCTGACTCTAAAAGTAATGTCTTTATATATTTGCAGACTCACATATAAACTACTACATCAGGAGTTAAGAACCACAAAAAAAAAAAAAAAATGTTTTTTTAACCTTTTATACTAAAAGTGCATGGCTGTATTTGTGCCTCTAAGTTTTAAGGATAAAGAGTGTATAGCCTTCCCGTATTAAAAAGTATAAATTCCAATATCTGAAACATTAATACTCTAAAAGAAAAATGGCCAAAAGGTACACAGACATGAACAATTGACAAATTGCCAGCAAATAAATGAAAATAATGTTTTCAATGTTCCTTTTAACCAAATAAAAGCAAATCAAAATATTTTTTGACTAAAAAATTGGCAAATATTTCCTTTTTAATGACTATCTAAATCCTGGTTAAAGGTCAAGTCTGATAGATACTCTGTACCCCCTTGACAATGATGAAGGCAATTGATATAAACTGTTTAAAGCATTTGATAGAATGTATCAAAATCCACTTGTTGGAATGATTCCTTTGGAAAAATGAGAGATGCAGATGAAGGGTCATGTGTGGGAAGATTTATCACAATATTTGTTATCAGGGAAAAATCCAAAATAGACTATATATCCAATAATAAGCAGAATGGCTTAAGTACATTATGACAAACAGAAGATTATGCCTTCATTAAAACTGTATTTTCAAAAAATAAATCATGACCTCTGGGAAATGTTCACAAAATAATGTTAAGCAGAAATATTCCAAACACAAATCTGCAAATACTCTAAAGAATTATAACTAGATAATACAGATGGATAAAGACATAGATTATAATAGACTATACATCAAAATCACCAAAGTGATTATCTTTGGTTAGAATTTCTTTCTTATATGTTTCTGTATTTTCTATGAGTTTTTAAAATCAGGAAACAGTAAATTTATCTTTAAAATTTTTAAAAAGAAAAGGGAATCCTTAAACTTCAGATATTGTTAACATTTTTTTACCCATGTTTGTGTAAGCCAGCTAAAATTCATCTTGACTCAGAAAGGAACACAACACAAGTAGATTTGAGCATTAGGATTGGTTGATTCCCAGGGCACCTGGGTGGCTTAGTGGTTGAGCGTCTGCCTTCCGCTCAAGTTGCGATCCTGGGGTCCTGGGATCGAGTCCCACATCAGGCTTCCTACAGGGAGCCTGCTTCTCTGTCTGCCTATGTCTCTGCCTCTCTCTGTGTGTCTCTCATGAATAAATAAATTTTAAAAAACCTTTTTAAAAATTAAAAAAATAAAAGAATTGGTTGATTTCCCATGTTAAAGCTCTGGAACCTTCCCTGCCTAGCTACTCTTTCGGGAAAAATAGATTCCCTTTTGTTCCTCTTTGGGGTATTTTTCTCACAAGGTCAGCTTCAGGGGGAATTTAGAGGAAAGAAAAGTTACCAAGACCACTATTTTAAGTCGTGTGCTCTAATTTTAAAACCTTAGAAGACACTGCCAAATTGCCCAGGTGCCTGTTGAATTAGAGACGAACCCCGAGACTACATAGAGGCAACAGTCATAAATGACACAACAGAAAAATGATAGCTGCTTGTTTGAGAAAATATGCATAGAATATGCCAAAAAGACTCCTACACTGGATGTTTTTCTGAATGAATTTCTTGTAAGTTCTGTCACTTGAAAATAATGTAATACTAGGAATCCCTATGCTATGAGAATGTCATTCCAAATGCACCCACCCTACTGCCTTTGCCATTGGCTGGTAGAAATACACAACTCTTCAACTCTCTCAAACACATTGCATAATTATAACATCTTATTACAAACCTTCCATGTTTGTTTTATCTTTGCCTAAGCACAGCTTTTACTTAATAGATTTCAGAATATTTCTCTCCCTCTCTCAAAGAAAAAAACCCCCAGCTAGATGCAATAATTAATGCAATCAGAATCACTAAAAGAATAATAACTCATAGCTATTTGCAGTCACCCAAACCCTGCAATGACTCTCCACTGCATTTAGACTGAAATTAAAACCCCTAACCTGGCTCAGCACACCTCACCTCCAATGTTATCTCATAGCATTTGCCCCCCTCCCTCACTACACTTGTGGTACCCAGGTCTTTTTCCTTTTTCTCAACCACGGCAAGCTTATTCTCACAGCACTAGGTTTCACCTATACCTGGAATGTTCTTCCCCTTAATCTCCAAATGATTGAACCATCTTTGTTTTTAAGCGTAGGTTAAAAGTAAGCAAGTGAACAGATAAGACATCAATACCATAAAATGACTAAATTAACATATTTTTAATTTGGTACTCTTCTGAGGAGAAACTGTCCTGGGTTTACCACTGATATTCGTAAAGTGCCTTCTAAATGCTTTCCTGAAAAACAGAGAGGTTATAAATATCCAAGTATGAGCCAGGGCCAAAAGTAAAAGAATGAACCAGGATTCCTTATTGGTTACAACTCAAGATCTAGAAAGCTCTAACACCAACTTCCCTGGTCTTCACCAACTATGGTGTCTTAGGGGAATAGTAGCGTTTATTTCCTTTATATCTTTCATTTCAAATAGTGTCCATTATTAAGGCCAGAGATACAGCATTAACTCAAAGTATCATTTACAAGTACTGTGTAGCAGGCAGTCTCTGAGATGTCCCCCAGTGATCCCAGTCTTCTAATATATATATGTGTGTGTAATCTCCTCTTCTGAGTAAAGGCTGGGCTTAGTGATTTGCTTCTAATGAACACAATGTGGCAAATATGATGGGATGTCATTTCTGAGATTAGATTAGAAAAAAATACTGTGATTTCCATTTCTCACTTTCTACCTCTTGAAAGCCTTTCTTACTCTTAGCCTGCAAACAGCCATATAAACAAGCTTGGGTGTGCATCTTGTGAGGCCTACAATAGCCATGTGAGTTTAGAAGTAGATCCTCCCATAGATGAGGCTAAAGAGGCCTACAGCTCTGGCCTACATCTTGATTCCAGCTTTGAGAGACCCTGAGCCAGGGGACTCAGGTAAGCCATAATCAGATTCCTGATCCACAGCAACTCTGAGTCAATAAATATATGTTGGAGAAGGGCGCCTGGGTGGCTCAGTCATTTAAGCATCCAACTCTTGATTTCAGCTCAGGTCATGATATCAGGGTTGTGAGATCAAATCCCACATCAGGCTCTGTGCTGGGCATGGAGCCTGCTTAAGATTCTCTCTCTTCTTCTCTCTCTGCCCCTTTACCTTCACCCCAACTCACACATGCACTCTCTCTCAAAAAAAAAAAGGGTAAAACAAATTCTTTAAAATAAATATATGGGAGTGGGGAGGCTAATTTGTTATACAGCAATAGGTAACTAACACACTGTTTATAACCCAAATTACATTCCTCACATTTCCTCTTTCTGTTAGGTCTATGTGAAAGAAAATCTTAGCTCTCTAAATTATAAGAATAAAATCTTAGATTGTACAGGGATGGAGGATATTCAAAACTAGAAATAATGAATCAGGATTTATTCCCAATGGAAACAATAACTATATTTGGTACATCAATCATAATAGCCACTTAAAATTTACATACCATTTTTCAATATGATTGCCATTTTTACATAAATGGTCATTTACTCCTCTTGCAAAGGCTATGAAGTAGGTATTAGCGCAATCTCCATCCTACAGTGAGGAGACTGAGACTCAGCAGATTTTCTGACCTCCAGGAAGGCAAATACCTCTCTCTTGTTCACCATCCTTCCCCATGGAATGAGACATGTCTCATTCCATGTCTAGCACTGTAAATGCTTAACACATATTTGTTGAGTGAATGCCTCATACCACAACATTATCTATAAAGTTAGTGACTTTGTTTCATGTCCCCAACTGACAAACACATCAACTGGTCAATCTCTATATGGACCAGTGTAAAACACATATATGTATTCATGAAACCAGTGTATGTGTTTCTCAAACAACACAGATACCTCTGAAAGCTTACTCCAGCTTTAAACACAATAAAAAGATCATTCTCTAATTTAATCCTGTTTTTCATACAGTTCTATGCTGCTGAAGACAGAGACCTAAAGCTCTTTTACAAGCTAACAACCCTTTTAAATCTAATCTCTTCCCTCACATATCATTTCCTAAACTCTCCCCAATGAGGCTGGAGACAACGGACCTTTCTAAGAGTCACCAAAGGAAGTCCTCATCCAGTTAGATTCCCTTATCCCCACCACACTCCCACCCCTCCCCTGCCATCCTAGCCTCTTTCCCCAATAAGCATGGCAATAAACATGGTAAGGAGGAAGTAATAAGTCTTGCCAAAGGTCACTATAAAATAACCTCAGGCAATGTTAGATAGAAGTGTCCATAGAAATGCAACAAAGCTGCTGAAAAGGAAACAGGAGGTAGGGGGATTTTGATTAGGAAGTTTATATAAGCCTTAAATTCCTCTTCTTTTCAAAGTTTCATAGTCCAGTGATCATTTACTTTAACCACAGCCCACTCTCTCCTATTACCTAATAAGAAAGTGTTCACAAAAAAAAAAAAAAAAACAACAAACAAAACACATGGAGCCATTAAGTAATCAATTAGACTATGTTTTAAGAAGATAGGAAAATCATTAGGTATGATTACTCATGAAATCATATGCTTATAAATAGAAGAACTGCAATATATCATGAGTAAAGTAATAAATTAATAACAGACCTCCATTCATTCAGCAAATACTGAAGAACTGTCTGCTATGTGCCAGCACTAGATGTTGGAAAAATGGTGATAAACTACACATGATCAGAATTCAGATTCTAGTGGGACATACAGATTTCAAATTTTAAAAAATTAAAAATCACTTAAAGAAATATAAATCTAAAAACTGATAAATGCTAAGAGGGAAAAGTTCAGGGTAGCAGGAGTATTCAACAGGGAAACCTAATTTAGATTAGGAAAGCAGCCATCATCTCAGCAGGAATGGTTGAGGCAAAAGGACAGTATATGCAAAGGCCCCATAATTGAGAAGGGCTTGGTGCTTTCAAAGACCTAAAATTCCAGTATGGTTAGGACCCCCTGCATGAGGGGCTGTGTTGTGAAATGAGGCTGTCCTATCTGATGCCAAAACTGTGATCCTGACTCTATATCTGTTGCCCAAACTCCTTCCCTGAACACCAGACTCAGCATCCCCCATTCACCGGATATCTCACACATAACAGCTGAGTTCCATATCTCACCCACCAAACCTGTTGCACAGGCTATCTTCCCCACATCACCTAGCAGATATAATTCCAACCTTCCAGTGTCTCAGGTCAAGAATGTTAACATCCTCCCTGATGTCTCGCCAACCTCAATACCCAACTTGTCAATAAGACCTTTTAGCTTTACCTTTGAAATAAGCCTTCTCACCACATCTCCCATGATCACCCAGTCCAAGCTGCCACAGTCTCTTGCCTTCTAACACACCTTTCTGCTGTCACCCTAGCCTGTACAAATCCACTCTTCAATCACAAAGAAGGTCTTTAGAAATAATGGATGCTCTTCTCAAAACTCCCCAGCAGCTTCCTCTGTGGCTAAGATTAATATTCAACATTCGCAGTATGGTCTACAAGCCCACCCATTACCTCCCACTCCTTCCTCACCATCTTCATGTCTGCATCCTTGCAGCCCCTCAAACATACCAGGCCTTTGCACCAAGAGATCCTTTGTCTGCAAGCTTGTTCTCCACACCCCTGCAGGAAGGGCCCCTACCTCCAGTCTCTCTACTTACCTGTCACCTTTTCAGAAAGGCCTTCCCTAACTGTCCAGCTGAAGGAGGAAAGAGCATACAGTATCTACTTACCCAGTCTCATCTTTCTTTTTATCACTTACTGCTATATGATGATGCATTATGTATTTACCTATTTGTATAGAGATTCTGCTGTTGGTTCACTGACAAATCCTTAGAACCGGGAAGAGATCTAGCTAAAGAGAGCAAAGGCATACCTTTGATGATGTACTTTGTTGGGGTACCACCTAGCCATCTCCAGAAGTCCTTTTGTAATAAAATTACAAACTCTCAAGAAATAGGTTACTATCTTACCAGGATTCAAGGATCAAGAAAAAAAGAAAGAATCCAGCTGAGATGAGGGGCAAGAAAGGCAGGGTTTGTAAAAGACAGATCAGTGTCTGGAGGAGGATGGCAATCCTGAGCTCCTATGACAGGCACTGCGGTGGAACAGAATGTGTGAGAGGAAGATGGGCAGAAATAAAAGGAATAAAAGTCTGAGGGTGCCCAAGACAAACCTGAGCTCTGTCACATTTTTGCCTAAGCTCAACCCTTTAAAGGAAGATTTTTTTCAGCCAGTGTAAGAGGAAGGAGATTAAGGTCTTCGGAGTATATATTTCTCTTGCCAAAAGACTGGTCATGTGTTTTTTTATAATCATAAAAAAGAATCCACAACAAAATTCAATGTCAAACAATAGGGGATGGTTAAGAAATTATGGTATAGCGACTCCATGGAATAGCATGCATAATCATAGTTTTGAAAACTATGTAGCAACATGAAAAAATGCCTGTGGCATAGTTTTAAGTGAAGGAAGCAGCCTTTAAAAATGTGTCTACGTTCTGATTAAAACTATTTAAAACTCTGGACCAGGTATGGTAGAGAATGTAAAAATGAAAAATCAATGACTCCTTGGGGTTGTGAAATTCTCTGTGATTTCCTCATCTCACTCCATTTTTGAAGTTCTGAAATATTATTACAATTGTTTTCTATACTTTAGGGACATCCATCAATATACCTGAAGAATTTCCCTGTGCTAGTCTTTCCAGGAGCCCTCAACAGACATCAAACATCTCCCTCTGGTAATAGAAAATTCATGACAAAGAACAACATCTGAGTATTCCTATCATCAACTCACTCAAGATTATCTACTCTATATAAGGAACTATATGCTAAGGTCTATGAGGGAAATCAACACCAAGCAAGAGTCAATTCTTGCTGTTACGGAGCTTATAAACCAAGAGAAGGAATTTATGACAATATAAAAAGAACTATAATTGAATATCTTCTAATCATAAGAAAAATATTAAGAAAATCCTAAGAAATTAATTCTGCATTTAGTTTTTATTTGGGGAGATCAGGAGATGAGTGTTTGCACAGGCACAAGGTGAAGGGGTGGGAGGAAGGAGTGTGCTAGCCATAGACAGATGTTCCAGGGAAGAGGAGAGCCTCAACATGGCAGAGAGGCACTCAACAAAAACAAGAGTTTATTATGGATCTTGTTGAATATGGGCTGTACCTACAGGGATGCTGGCTGAGGCTGGCCTAAAGGGGCTTAAAACAGATGTTGATGAAGGCTCTTGAGCAGTGAAATGAGACATTCAGAGCCATAGAGTAGAAGGATTTATTTCGTAGCCACAATGGAAAGTCTGAGCTCAAGGACCAGCCAAAACAGTTGTAAATCCCTATTCTTCCATTTAGTGGTCACATTTCCCTTGTCCCATTAACTGGTTTGTCCCCTACCTACCCTGTGAGTCTCACTTTCCTTATCTATAAAATGGGCTAAGTCCAGCTCCTGGGTAGGTTTGTTTTAAAGGCTGACATAGTACATCAAGAGGGTAAGCTCAAAAAAGACACGTTAAATAATTCTGTTCCCTTTAATTCTTGGTTCACAGAAAGAAGTAGTTGAGAAGGAGACAGGGCAGAAGGACAAAAATCACAGGACTTTGCTCTGCAGGGTCTAGAAGACATAGCAATGATCTGTTCATCGTGACCAAGGGGAGAGGCAAGGTCAGCAACTGAACGTTCAAGCTGTGGACCCAAAGGATAATGGTGGCCCTTCCTGAAATGGGTGTGTCAGAAGGAGAAATGGTATGAAGATTAGTTCCTGTTGGAACAATTTAAAAATTAAGGAACAGTAGCAGTCCATCTAGGAGGAAATGGCCAGAGTGAACTCAGAAATTAGGGCTCCTGGCCCAGAAGAGAGGTACAATCTGGAGACACATTGCATATGCCCTAAGATTTTTAGTAGTTGACCATTCCTATTTCCAAGATCTGTAATGCTCCTATCAACCTTTCTCCGCTGCTCATCTTAATACATTCATCCGAAATATGTAGAGAAGTTATTGGATCAAAATATTCTATTTGGCATATAACCTGACTAAACTTGGCATCCTGTATTTTTCTCCATGATCTGTTATCTTTTTAGATAACTTTCTTGACATATAATTCACATACAATTCATCCACTTAAGTGTACAATTCAATGTCCTAAGAATATTCACAGATTTATGCAAATAACAACACAATCAATTTTGGAACATTTTATCATCTCAAGAAGAAACCACACATGCCTTTGTGGTCACCCCCAGGTCCCCAGCCCCACTCTCAGCCCTAGCAACCACCAATCCTTCTTCTCTCTCCATGAATTTGCCTACTCTGGACCTTTCACATAAATGGAATCATAGGATATTCAGTCCTTTGTGTCTGACACTTTTTCTCAGCATGTTTTAATGGTTCATGCATGTTGTGGGATGTGTCAGTACTTCATTTCTTTTTACAACCAAATAATATTCCAATATATGGATAAACCACCTTTCGTTTATTCATGCATCAGTTGATGGACTTTGGGTTATTTCCACATTTTGGCTATTATGAGTAACACTGCTATGAACATTCATGTACAAGTTTTTGTGTGGACATATATTTTAATTTCTCTTAGCTGTATACTTAGAAATGGAATTGCTGGGTCATAAGGTTTTTGTTTAATTTTTTAAGTAACTGCCAAACTGTCTTCTGAAGTGGCTGTGCCATTAGACAATCCCACCAGCAATGTATGCAGGTTCCAATTTCTCCACATCCTCATCGAAACTTGTTATTGTCCGTCTTCTTTATTATAGTCATCTTACAGAGTACAAAGTGGTAACTCCCTATGGTTTTTCTCTTTTTTTTTAAGATTTTTTATTTATTTTTTCATGAGAGACACAGAGAGAGAGAGAGAGAGAGAAGCACAGGCAGAGGGAGAGGGAGAGGGAGAGGGAGAGGGAGAGGGAGAGGGAGAAGCAAGCTCCATGCGGGGAGCCTGACGTGGAACTCGATCCTGATCCCAAGTCTCCAGGATCACACCCTGGACTGAAGGCAGCACTAAACTGCTGAGCCACCCGGGCTGCCCCTCCCTATGGTTTTGATTTGCATTTCTCTAGTAACTAGTGACACTGAACATCTTTTCATGTGCTTGTTGGTCATCTGCATATCTTCTTTGTAGAACTGTTTATTCAGATCCTTCCCATTTTTAATTGGATTATTTGTTATTTATTAGGATATGTTTTTAAACACAGAATTTTGTCTTCTGTACTTTCATTGTGTAAAACAGAGATAGCACACAGGCATATATTATTCATCTACAACTAGAAGAGCTGAATTTTTCCCCCTGCATTGAAATGTCTATGTTCAATTGTATGTGTGTGTGTGTGTGTGTGTGTGTGTGTGTGTGTGTGTGTGTGTTGTGTATGGGAACTGGTGGCTATTGTCCTTGGAGTAAATACTACCACATCAAAACAATGATTGTTAAGCCTGGCAGGGTGACAAATTAATTGTATTTATTCTTTGTTCTCAAGGTTAAACGTTGGTATTGCCCTTTTAGCATTGCTCTTTCACAAACTTTGAAGACAAATTCAAGGCCAAATCAAGGACAATGTCCATATTAGTAAATTCATTTATCAGTACTATATATAAATATATATATAACTACATATATATATAATTTTTTTAAAGTGTAGCCTTGTTTTGCTGGCTTTGTCCACACCTGGTAATGTGTGTACCCTCATCTCTGAAGACTTGTTCCAAGGTTTGCTGGGGGTCCATCAGAAGTTTATTTTTAACATGCGCTAAAAAAAAGTCTGGTTATGAGCCACATCACTCCCTATCTGCCAGCTCCTGTGGGATCCCACTAGTAAGTGCCCTGGGTGCTACCTTCTTGAGAGGCTTACCCACTGTTATGTGTTGAATTATATCCTCCCAAACCTCCAGTACCCTAAAATGTGACCTTATCAGAGATAAAGTCTTTACAAGTAGTCAAGTTAATATGAGGTCCTTAGGGGTACCTGGATGGCTCAGTTAAGCATTTGCCTTCAACTCAGGTCATGATCCCAGGGTCCTGGCATTGAGTCCAGCATTGGTCTCCCTGCTCAATGGGCAGCCTGTTTCTCCCTCTCCATTGTTTGTGCTCTCTCATGTTCTCTCTCTCTCTCTCAAATAAATAAATTAAATCTTAAAAAAATAAATAAAATGAGGTCCCTAGAGTGGGTCCTAATCCAATATGACTGGGTGTCCTTATAAAAAGGGGAAATATGCACACAGAGACAGGCACACATAGAAGGAAGATAATGTGAAGAGACACAAAAAGAAGACTCCATCCATAAACCAAACAGAGAGACTTAGAACGATTCCCCCTCATGGCCTTCAAAAAGAATCAACCCTTCTGACATACCTTGACTTTGGAACTCTAGCTTCCAAAACTGTGAGAAAATAAATTTCTGACAGCCATCCAGTCCACGGTTCTTTGTTAACAGCAGCCCGAGGAAACAAACACACAGAGCTGTGCCCTGGACCCCACTGAATGCCCCAGCTGAGGCTGCTTTGGAGGTGGGTGCCTGTCTCTCAGGGAGGCTACTTTCTGACAGAAATTATCTCAACTGCAATGCCTGTAACTCAACGACTACACTACAGTTTTTAGTTATAGTTGCTCTCTTGAGTTTCTGTTCAGTTTTCTGTTCTTATTCAAGGATTCAGACACATGTCCATGGAGTACTAGACCAGAAACCCTCCCTTCCTCTACCACCGCAAAGGACAATCCGGGCTTTAACACTGGGTCCAACTTTTCCTGCCAGGCTCCCTCTCCCCTTAGAATGAGGAAGGCCCTCTTCCTTCCCCTCATATTCCAGTAATCAATCCCCTAGTCATATTGATCTGTTTTTTTTTAAATCTGGCACCACAGTAGCCAATCCACTATCATGTCTTGCCTGGACAAACCACACTAGTTCCCCTGACAGGGCTTTCTGCTTCCAGACTTGCACCCCCACAATATTCTACAGTACTGACCTATCTGGTATCCCTCCTACCAGTAAGCTCTGGGAAAAAAGGGACCCTGTTTGGCTTTGGCCATGCGTCCCCAGTACCTGGCACATGGCACATAATAGGTTCTCATTAAAAACCTGATAAAGGAAGGGAGAAAGGGAAAAAGGGAGAAGGAAGAAGGATGGAAGGGAGGAAAGGAGGAAGGGAGGGAAGCATGGGCTTACATTTCCTTACAGGAACTAGAGGTCTATCTTTTCTCATCTAAGCATATCAGTTGAGCATACCCTTACACTGAGAAAGGCAATCAAGTCGATTCAAACAGACATGTTCCAATAATGCCAAATGGTGTGTTTTTCAAATTAAATAATACAGCTTTCTATACACAGAGCCCATCAAGATCCAAGCCAGTCTCCAGGAAAAAAAGGCATTTAGTGCTGTTATCCTCCCTGGATTACTCTATGCATCAGAATCACATTACACACCTGTCATCTCTCTGCACTGACCAGAAATGCACAAGTCCTCTTTAGACTTTTGCTCTTCCAACTAAGATACCTAAGTTGGAATAAGTGGTCTATGCATTCTATGGCTCCATCTGGGGAATGGCTGCATTCAAACCTTATCCCTCTCTTTTTTAAAAACTGTGTTAAAATGCACAATTTATGAAATTAACCACGTAAACTATTTTTAAGTGCATGGTTCAATAGTGTGAAGTACAGTCACATTGTTGTGCAACCCACCTCCAGAAACCCCTCTTTTTTTAAACAAACATTAAGTAACTAACACTATATAAAGAAATATAAAACTTCCTAAGGAGACCTCCTAAAACATCTGCTAGATGTTAAATAAAGAGGGCGCCTGGGTGGCTTAATCGATCTGCCTTCCCCTCTAGTCATGGTTCCAGGGTCCTGGGATTGAGCCCTGCATCAGGCTTCCTGCTCAGTAGGGAGCCTGTTTCTCCCTCCCGCTATCCTTCTGCCTCTCCCCCTGCTTGTATTCTCTCTCTCTCTTTTAAATAAATAAAATTTTTTTTAAAAAATGTTAAATAAAGAGGGATACCAGGGTGGCTCAGTGGTTGAGCATCGGCCTTCCGTTCAGGTCATGATCTTGGGTTCCAAGCATTAGGCTCCCCATAGGGAGCCTGCTTCTTCCTCTGCCTATGTCTCTGCCTCTCTTTCTCTGTGTCTCTCATGAATAAACAAATAAAATCTTTTTAAAAAAATATTAAAGAAAGAGAAAGCATCCCATTTACAACCTTCCTTTTAAAGATACTACGGGTTTTGTGCCTTGCGGTGGGGAGCACATTTCCTGAAAAGGGTAAAAATTAACTTTGGGTTAAAGGGTTAATCTATCTTAAAAATGTCCCTTCCAAAGGGCATGCCAAATAATTACATGTAATTTTTTTATCCCTGTTTTTGTGAGTGCTTCTAAGGCACATGAAAAAAAAATGTGCATCTTTGCCAATGCTGCCTCCATCCAATAAGCAGACATCACTGTTTTGTTTTGTTTTGCTTTTTAATGTTTTGAATGATTTGGAGATTAGTATGGGTATTTAACAAAAAGTACAATTTCAAATTACATGCTGCTTCATGGTGCCAAAACACTGTGCACCATCATCTTTGATGACGTCCACCAGCACAGCACTAAGAATGGTGGTTATTAGTCATCTGGCTTTGCAAAGCTGGAAGACGAAATTGTAAACAATGTGTGCTTAAACAGGCCACATTAGAAAAGAAGAGTGTCTTAAATACAGTTTCGATTTTTTTGATCTAACAATATCTTTTAATCAATATCTGTATCTAAATCAAAGTGATAAACAGATATTTGCTCAAAAGAAGGGCAGTTTATCCATTAGCATCCTAAAAAAAGATGATAATCACATTTGCAAATATATATGCCAGTAACATCCTGGTCCTCACTGGCCGAGGTTTTTATTTATATACAAGCTTAACAACCATAACCACATATATGTGTGGATACTGAAACTGCTTTAACTTTAGTATAATGCTTAGAAAAAGACCCAAAATAACCCATCGCTGGTACTGGTCACAGACTACATTATTAATCATGGCTTGTATCTCATCCATGGAAGACCTAGAGGTGCAGACAGAAACTGCTCATAGTTAAGCCCAACCCTAGTCATTGTTAGAAGAAAACAAAAACCAAATACTCAAAAGCAGATGACTCCAGGCCAAGTGTGAAGACAGTACATTGGTAAAACAAGAGCTAAAATGTTCTACTGAAGATAATTCAGGAGCTCTCTATCTTTCTCAGTGAATGAATACCCAAAACTCTTTACTTTCAATCCCTAAAAGAGTTGAATCACTTACATCTTTAATCTCATTGTCTTTCCACAAAGTCCTCAACAGTCAATCATGAAGTAGCCTTAGAGAAAGTTTCCTTAGATACCACTAAAAACGCAGGTTTTTAACAGATGTCTCCTTGCAACTTTTAGAATAGATCCCACATTAAGAGGCTGGTATACCCAGATGTATTTGTTAATCAATCCAGGTACATGTAGCCTGGAGCTGAGTAGCAAGAGTTATTAGCAGAGAAATCATTTAAGTGCAAATAATGCATGCAAAAGCATTAGAAAAAAAATGTTATTTGCGAATTCAAAGACAATTGCAATCATATACACAACTGGAAAATCCCCACCTGGAAGCCACCCAGAGTGGTGCTTATCTTTAGGCACTAATAAATGGGAGCCTTTGTCTCACACCCTTCTAGTTAATGAACACGATGCTTTGCCTTGTCAATCCCTCAGTTTCTTCTCATAAATGGAAGTTAAAATTTTCCCAGTGAAGAGCATGACAGAAAACACAAATATTATCGCCACAAAATACAAAGAAATGTGCCATTCTGCACCTAGAAATGGCTGTAAGTCATGTTTAAAAAGCACATGGCCACATAGACATGAACTTGGAAACAGACCACTATGCAGGGGAGACGGAGAGAGGTTTGGGGTGGGATGACTCACAAATTCGGGAATGCAGAGGCTTTCAGCAGCACGAAGTCACAAGGGATCATCCCTGAGGTCTCTCCTCCCCTCCACAAACAATACTGCTTGTTGACTTGGAAAGAAGATGGTACAGAGTTTGGAACTCATTATTTTTAATTTTTGGTTCTTTGCACCCGCTAGTGAATGCACAACCTGGCACAGTGTTAAAAATGTATTAAAGGAGAACATTCTGGTGTGCACTGAGAAATACTGATTCTTCTAACATTTTAAAGGACGACAAAGAATAAACACTTTAAGTCAAGGAGCTGGAACTACCATTTTGACATGAGCAGAGGGCAAGGGCAAGTCTGGTCTCTGCAATGACACAGAGCTTGTTAAAAGCTTAGAGAGAAACACAAGGGGAGCCAGATGTCTTAAATGCAGTAAGATTTTTCCCTCCAAAAAGAGCTAAAGACAAGTAGTACCGGGGCAAAGAAATAAACTAGCAAAATACCCAAATTGTGACAATCTTCATCTTTTCCAAACTGGAAGGTTTCTAAGAGGCTGCATGCAAACCAAACCATACATAAAGATTTGGAGACAGGGACACCTGGTTGGCTCAGGGGTTGAGCATCTGCCTTTGGCTCAGATCATGATCCCAGGGTCCTGGGATCCCGTCCTGCATCAGGCTCCCTGCATGGAGCCTGCTTCTCCCTCTGCCTATGTCTCTGCCTCTTTCTGTCTCTCATGAATAAATAAAATCTTTAAAATAAAAAAAGATTTTGGGAGAAGCAAACCATCGAAAACCATTTAAAATATTTGAAACTCATACAAAGCAGAGTTCATCCGTAGCACATAGAGTTGTCTTCTAGTCATTCAATCTATGCATTTTAATTTTTATTGATTACATTTCCTAAATACATTTTATAGTGTGCAGCATGCTATGACAACCACTTGCTCTTGAACTCTGAATGCTTTCCTGCAATCCCTATCTGTCAACAGATCACAGAATATGGGAGCAGAAGATACCACAGAGGGCAGTTACAATTTCAGTCCTCAAACCTGGCTATGTATTAGAAATACTTTTGGAGCTTTTAAAAATACAAAGGCCCAGGCCCCCACCCTAAACCAATCAAATCAGAATTGGTGATGCGGAGTAGGTATCAGTACTTTTTACAAACTCCACAGGTGGTTCTACTGGGCTGCCATGACTAAGAACCATTGAAACAGAGTGTAGATTTGCATTGCCTGACACCACCATGGTCACTTGATATGTGGCTATAGAGCACTTGAACTGTGACCAGCCTGAACCTGGACGTGAAATAACTGTAAAATACATACCGGATTTCAAAGATTTAGGACCAACAACAACAACAAAAAAAAACCCACAAGGTATCGCATCAACATTTTTATATTGATTATATGCTGAAATGATACTATTTCAGATATTTAGGGTTAAATAAAATATGGTATTAAAATTAACTGTTTCTTTTTACCTCTTTATTTTTTTTATTTTTTTTATTTTTTTATTTTTTTTTCTTTTTACCTCTTTAATGTGGCTACTAGAACATTTATAATTACAAAGGTGACTTGCATTTATGGTTTCCATTGTTGAACAGCGCTGGTCACAACTAACACTCTTTTTATCACAAACAAAAAAACTGAGGCAGAGAAGCATAGTGAGTTGAAGGGATTCCCCCTTTCAGTCTTTTAGTCTTTTCCTGTTGCCATAAACCACATTGTTTGGCAGAGCTACAGCAGAGCCCATGATGCCATCAATTGGATTTCAAACCTTTCTCTCTTTTGTCTTGCTAATTACTTCTCCTAAGATTGGATATTAAAACCTATTTCCCTTATGGAAAAATGTCCCCTATCCCGTTACGCACACACTTGTGATTTGTTATTTTAGGGTTACTCATAAAAGCAGGGTAACCAGAATGGATGCTTAAAAATAAATCTAGAAAAATATTAGCATAAGGAAAATGCAGGGAATGGATGAAGAAGACCATTAAGGCTTTTAAGATGTAGATAGTCAAATTCTAGCCTGTGGATGTTTTACCATGTTATAATTTAATAAATAACCTCAGAAACCCTCAGCATTCTGAGAGTCATCTTCAACACAGCCATCAGTGAGCTTGAGAATTGAGAAGATGGTCTTTCCTCCCAGAAGGCAGTGTTTTTCTGGACAATGCTGTCATCGCAGGAAGGCAAATCAGGCTCTTCCTAACGGCGTGCTACATCACGCCTAGCCACCCTGGTGGAAATGGATTTTATCCTCAAGGCTTTCCACCCTCTGGTGCATGATTAGAACCTGATCATTCAGAAGTCAAACAGCATCATCGCTTACTTAGAGAAGAAGATCTTGTTTTGATAAAGTGAAAGGGTCGTACCAGATCTGGCAAATGGAGATAAAATGTATTTCTTCTTATAATCAGCTAATTCAAACAAAAACAAAGATGTTTTTTGTTGTATGTGGTTTTCCCCTTTGGGAAGCCAGCAGAGAGAGAATTGCATAAAATTGGCTGAAATGTGTTGTAGTTGAGGAATTCATGCAACACAGGGGCTCCTCAGTGTAATAAAAGAATAAAAGAGACCTGAATTCTGATATAAAGTGTTCATGCAAAGAGCTGGAAAGGAAACCTATGGGTCAAGCCAAATAACACATACAGTAGATGCATTCAAGATTTCTGTTGAGATTGTCTTGTTCCCCATCCTAAATACAGCATAGCCTAAATGTCATCTTAAATCAAATGTGTGGTGCTGTGGAGCCCCCTATGTTGCATGCATGATTTCTATTAGCTATGATTAGTCAAGTTTTGCCAGTCAAACCTCAAACAGCATACTTCTAGACTCAACTCACTTCTGATACAGTAATAGTCGCCTCCAAACACTTTCGTATATACCAACCTGGAAAGATAATATACTACAGAGACAGATTCTGGGCAAAAGTACATCTGCCAGAGTGAAAATAGTGCTTGTTTGTCTATCTGACAAAAAGAAAGAGGATTTATCTTAATTTTAAATAATTTTACGGATCCCTTCTTCAAAGGTGATTAAGAAAAGAAAGGAAGTAACAAAAGTTACTGCCTTATCCTACAACAGTCGTTTAGAACATCTTTAATCCTGCCTGGTGTTTAGTCTCAAATGAAATCTGGACAGTACTGTTTTACAAGGCATGTCTAATAATAATGGCGAAGAATAAGAAGAATGGTTTTCCAATAAGGGAGTCGATGTGAAAAAAATTAACATTACAGATATGTCAGAATAAACAGAACAGAAATTACAGTTTTTATGGTTAGGGTATTCATTCAAAAGATCTGATAAGAACTGTCTTCGAAAAGTTAGTGATCAAAAGGTTTGAAAAGAGCAAAGCATCCAAAGCCATGGGTTATGTTTCATTCACGACCATTTATGGCAGCCGGGCTCATGGAAAGAGAACCTGACCTGGAGGCAGGGACGTGGCTTTTAGGCTCAGTCTGGCAGTCTTTAGCTCTGGGCCTCAGTGAGCCACAGGATATAACCAGTCCTTGGGTTCTCCTCTGCAAAGTGACAAGGTTGATCTATTAATGAGAAGACCTCCCAGCTCTAGCTCTGCATACACTATAGCAAGCCTTTCAACTTGGCCATCGAAATCCCTGGTCCAGAAGGAATTCTTACTCTCCAAGATTAGCTCAAGCCAAACGCCAACATGATAGTTTTCAATCTTTGTTAATTTTAGGGTAGAGATTAGAAATGTAAACCTTGAGGAAATAGAAGGAAGCAACTAAAATATGTGTTTTTAAGGTGTTAAATTGATTCTGATCCATCTTTCAGAAAACATAAATGAGCAGCAGAGTGACAGAAAGAGATACAAAAATGCCAATGTAACATCTGAAATGTATCCAAAATGTAAGTTTTAGTTTGAAAGTCCCAGAGTCTCAATATAAGCAATAAAAATTTAACTCTTGTCTCTGGCATACTGTTATCAGTACCTGAAAATTTTTAAAAGCCTTCTCTCTCTTCTTTCTCTCATGTCAAATCCATGATTTGTGATTCCCAACAATGGAATACTAATGGATCCTCAAAATCACTAATTGCTCATTTTTTTCCAAATTGCAAAATATAAGAACTTTTTAGTGAAAACATTAAACATGATGGTCATTTTTAAAGTGTCAGAGTTTCTATTTAAAGCAATGCCACAAAATTGATGGCTTATTTAGTTTACAAATAGCAATACAAAAAGGTTCTTTAAGTCTGCTTAGCATATCTGAAAGTGCTTCTTCCTCACACTTCAATGTTTAAGGCTACTGCTCCCTAGTTTATTACCTTATCTCAGTTGCATAATTTTCTTAAATAGCATTCAAAGAGATAGTACTAGATATACATTTTTAAACACAATTTATAAAAAGTACTGGTAGATTCCCATAATACAGCTGGTAGTCAAACTGGACAAGATAATGAATTGACTGAGATCATTGCTCCATCTTCATCCAAGAAAGCTGTCTCTAAAAAAAGATCTTAAATTGCTGTAGAAATCCAATTTGTAAGAAGCAAAAGAAGCGTATAGATGGGAAACACCAGCCATGATCACATTAATTTTGTGACTAACAGCATTGCTTTGAAGTGAAGAAGAAGGGGAAAAAATATGACAAACATAATAAGTCCACTCAAATCCCCAATTTTAATCTAACAACGCAATGGGAAGAAAACCAACTATAAACACAAAGTTCACATCTTGAGGGTACAGCAAATATCACCTTCCCACAAAACAATTTTCAGTTTAATAAGAAACAAACTCCAAGGCTGAGGAAATATTATAGGAAAGTGATGCATGGTTGCTAAAAGGCAAATTATACTAAGAAATCAGAAGACCAGGAACTTGACATCGGTACCAACAGCCATGGAAAATCCACGATTGATTGGTTTTGAATCCACAGGTGTGGGAAACTGACAATTAATTGTATGAAAACCTTTGACCAACTATAATTGAAAAACTATACAGGAAAAGTCTCTCTGGCAAAGTACCATTCAATTAAACTTCTATTCAAATAAAAGCTGCAATGTCACAGAGATGGGTCCATGTTTTTGTGGGAATGTTGTAATAAACTATCTACTCATGCAGAAACGATATAAGGTCACAACTGACTTCTTGACAGTTTATGGATATCAGCAATTTACATTCAAAAGCAGCTTGAAGATATTATCAATAGAGCAAATATGTTTTACCCCCAGTAAGGTTGAAAAATACAAATCGTTATGCATCAGTCAGGATTTTAAAATAACAGATCTGTATAAAATGATGCAAAGGAAAATGAGGACATTTATACGAAGGCACCAGTGAGTTCTATTATTATTTTCTTTTTAAGTATTAAAACTAAAATAATAGCTGATATTCAATCAACAGCATCCTACTTCAGGGGAATACACATCTAAGTTTGGGTGTGGAGAATGTTTTTTGTTGTTGTTTTATTTTCATTTTTAGTTTTCTTTTTTAAAAATGCCTTCATATTAAAACTTAAGTACTTATTAAAGTGATTCATGAAGGCCTGTGGAAAAAGGAATTCTTACCTGACACATTACTTAACATGCTTCATAGCCACCCTCCTGCAGTTCACATGCCCGTGAACATTATTTTACCCAGAAAATAATGGTCTTATTCACACACACACACACACACACACACACCCCTTCCACACAAAATGCCACCAAGTCCCAGGAAACCGACAAAGGCAACATTAAAATTCGGTGTGAAATAAGAATTCCATTTCTGAATTCCATCTATGAAAATATAAGATCGGCCTCATTTAACCAACTGCAAAGTTCCTTTCTGCTTCATAAGCATAAGAAACATCATCTTACCATTATCTGTAGAATAAAATCAGCAACGTGTTGCTTCCTGCAGTCACCAAATCAGGTTTTTTCTTCCTTTCTTTCTAGTAACTTCTTTTTCACCAGCAAGATTAGGAAGAAAATAAATCTTTGAGTATTTGCCTCAGAATTTCAGACCACAAGATTGTGAAACTAGCTTTTAGTTTAAAAAAAAAAAAAAAGGAACAGGTCTGGTATTTTACAATCACTTCTGCAATCCAGAGGTACCTCCTGGACTCCCGTACCTCCTTTCCTCCCTCGTTCGCTAAGTTTCTCTTAGTAATGAGACTAATTTTTCCAGTAGCCTTGAACTCCCCAGATTTAACTGACATGGAAAATGTGACTAAAAACTTGTAGAACTGTCTAGCCTCCAACCCTACACAGAATCAACTTTGTTGGAAGTGTGGAAGAACACCTCGCAAGCAGCTACTTGCTCCTTGAGACTCCTGCACTACAACGGCACAGGACACCAAATAACAGTGCGCCATCTAGCTAGCAAGTTGCACTCACCATTCTAGAAGGGGGGACACCTTCAAACCCTGGGAGTTAAGAACTTGTCAGGGTTCAGCTGCTCTGAAGGTCCAATTGTTTATTTAAATAAAAAAAAATATCGCTACTGAGATAATCCACATCGAGTGGATATGGGAAAATTTAGGTTATAATGGCACTACAAACTTTTACATCTAACTTTGATTTACAAGATAAAAGCAAGTTTTAAATTAAAAGGGCTTTCTGTTAATAGAGCTTATTATTCTGAAGACGGGGAATGATTTTCTTCGAAAGTTGTCCCTGGGTGCATGCCTATTATCTTTGCTTTTCCCCTTCCACTAATGAGCATTTATCTAAAGAGCCTGTTAATCCTCTGATGTGTGCTTCTGGTCAGAGGTAACAGTTTGAATAAAACCACTAATCACTGATCACTAAATCACTGATCATTAATCACACTCTCCAGTGCTGGTGACCCGGGCCATTTTTCCCTTAGGTCTCTGCATCACAAACAAGAAGTTTAACATTTTAGATGCACAAGCATTCTGTAGGGGTTATACTATTTCATCTCTAGATGTGAATAAATAATAAATACCGCTGCAAACTTGGGGAAGGATGTCAATTAGACCCCAGACGGAAGTTTCACAAATGCCTACTCTACAGCATGGCTGTTTCACTTGGAAGAAAGTAGATCTGATTATAACAAAACATGTGTTCTTCACGAAATTCCCACATACTCAGAATATAAATGTTCCTTAATTTAGCTTCCGTCAACTTCAAATCAGAGGGCACCCAAACCCTCTGCCCCACTCAATCCAAAACTGTCAGTAGCTTTTTTTTTTATTCGATTTCTGCTGCACACACACACCCTCCCCCACTCAGAGTTCTTTTTTACTTTTATCCCTTAAACACGTCACACACAGTGTTTTTACTTCAACTGCCAGATTCGAAGATTCTGACTCAGTTCTATGACTAAAGTATTCAACTTCCTCTTTAAATATAGAATCTTAAGGCTAAGAGAAAGAAATACATTCGCCAATTTATTGTAAGGTGCTTTGGGTTCAACGACTCATGTCCCCACGCTTTTGCAAATGCAACGCTGAATCTTGATTCTTTCGGCTAAACTGGATTTAGTCGGCATCCTCACTTCTTGGTCTTGCCCCCCTCTTCCGCTAAACGGCTAGGAGGAAGGCGCTAGGTAAAAGTAAGTACTTTGTTTGCAGTGGGTGTGTTGCTTTCCTAAGTCACCACAGGGACACAGTGTCATCATAACGACTCTAAACGTTTCCTGAGATGCCTTTCCTATCAGGACCGAGCATTTTCGCCCTGCAGAAGAGGGATCGCTGGTGCCTTTCTTAAATAATAGAAAAGGGCAGGTTGTGTGTGCGTCTATCAGGTACCGTGCTCCCCTCGGACCCCAGAAGCTCTTACCCACACTCCAGGGACAGTGATCGCCCCAGGGAAGGCAGTAAAAGGCGGAGGCGGGGCCAGAGTGACAACGGTGCGGGCGGGAGAGGGGGTCGAGAAGGAGGGGTACCAGGAGGAGAGGGCAATAGAGATGCCCAGGGGACGGGCTGTTGTGCGAGTGTGTTGGGGGTGGGATGGGAAGCAGAGTTGCTTTGTCAGCATTTCTAAACCCCCGAACTCTTGAGTATCTGAAGCTGTTAATCAAACACTTACTGGCCTGCAGAATGACGTAATGGACCTGTATCCAGCCTTTATTCCTTGACACATGTCAGAGAGGGAGGGAAAAATAAAAATCAAACACACCCGGAGGACTCTGACAACGCCACACACAAGCAACCCGCTCCAGTTTCTGGCCTCGAACAAGCATCAAGTGGGGGGTGGGGGTGGGGGGGTGGGGGGTGGCCCCCGTGCAGGCAAAGTCGGGGAGGAGGTGCACAGGGCCTGCGGCTTTTTCTACCGGATACCCCCTCCCCCCGGAAACATCTCTACTGCAAAGGAGCAGCGGGATGCGGTCGTCGGGAGAAAAACGTGTCCTCGGCTCCTTCCTTCGCGCGTCTTGCCCCTCTAAGAACTTCGCGAAAAGTTTAGGCGGTTGCGTGGAGAGATCTGCCGCCGGAGGAGGGCTCCGCCGCGGGTCCCGGGGACTGCCGCCGCGCTGCCGCGGCCAAGGCGGGAGCTGTCATTTGGGGGCAGCGGCGGGGGTGGGGAGGGGGGGTAATGATGCCAGCGAGAACCGGCCGCAGGCGGGAGGCGGCTGCAGGAGGGAGAGCGCACCGAGCCGCGCCGCTCTCGAGCTTTCCGCGCCCGCAGCGACGGCCAAGTGCCCCTCGAGGGCCGCGTCCCCTCCCCGGGCGCGCGCGCCCACCAGCCGCGGCGGGCAGCCCTGCGCGAGAGGTGGCAGCAGCAGGCTCGGCACCGGGGGGGAGCGAGGTGACCCCGGCGTCCTCGCCGCGCCCGCTGGAAGTTTGCAAACTTTCTCCGGGGGTTCCGCCGCAAC
This sequence comes from Vulpes lagopus, assembly GCF_018345385.1. Taxonomy (NCBI): domain Eukaryota; kingdom Metazoa; phylum Chordata; class Mammalia; order Carnivora; family Canidae; genus Vulpes; species Vulpes lagopus. Next base: position 41,259,314 of record NC_054836.1, on the reverse strand, counting down.
ACCGGGAAGTTGGGGACGCGGGGGGAGGTTCCTGGCTCGCCGTCTCCGCTGCCGCCGCCGCTGCCGCCGCTGGGCCGCACCTCCGGAGGGGTCCGCACCTGGCCAGGTCTCTGGAGGCAAACACACACCCCCGATTCATGACTGTTCCCCGCGCCGGGGAAACACACGCGCGCTCCCACACACGCACCACGCCGGGGAGGACACGGCGCTCGCTCCACGTTAGCATCCCTCCAGGCGCACGGCGCGGCGGCCCCCGGGACGCGCTCCGGCACGACACGGCGTGGGGGTCTCCGGAGTGGCCTCGGGACACAGCAGAATTCCACCGTCCACCAGCATTTAGGGCCGGACTTCGCTCTGGTCCGCCAAAGTGTTTACAAACAGATCACCCTCCAGAAAAAAAAAAAAAAAAAAAAAATGCATCGCATCTTCCCTGCTCCTTGCCCTGTGACCTGCCCACTGGACCAAGTAATCTCGCGGCTGCTGCCGAGAACCAACCCCTGCAAATCAAGTACGCTCCCGAGATGGCTCCCGCGGCAAGTGCAACAAAAGTAGCTAAATGCAAAAGCCCCAGAAGTGGCCGAGCCGTATTTTTAGGAACTTACCAAACAAGTGTGGAGAAGGCAAGAGCGGAGCCCGGGTGAAGGGACCACGTTGGACTGAGCAAAGATTACAATACATTCTATTTAGAGTGCATTACATCACCCCCCCGGTGACGTCACGTGGGATTCCTGAACTTCTAAATCATTGCGGTCCGCGGGGGAGGGAGAGAAGGAGGGGCGGGGCCGGCGCGCCGAGGGGGCGGACTCCGCCCCGGCCCCGCCCCGCCCCGCCCCGCCCCCGCCCCAAGAGCGGACCCTGATGCACCCGCCGGGGAGCGGCGGCCGCGGCGGCGACCGCGCAAGCAACAGCTTGCAGAGCCCAGCGCCGTGTGACACGGCTCCCGGCTCCCTGACATTAGTGGTGTGAGTCAGCTTGGAAACAATCCTCACGGTTTCAGACAGGACCACGGAGGAGGCACGGACACGGGCTCTGCTACGAGCAAGGCCTGGTTGCGTTGGAAAGATGTGGGGATGAGGACAGGGGGTAGTGGGCTAAGAGGGTGCTAAAGGGTGCAGAGACTTTCTGCAAGCAGAAATGCAAGACGCTCCCCCCTTCCCCCACCAGCAGATGTCCAGCTCCTTTTCGCCTGCGACAGTCGTGACCTCATTAGAGTGTTCCCTGAATCCTGCCTTGCCAGAACGTTCGGCACCCCCCTTTTCACCGCCCCCTACCCCACCTCACCTCCAAGGGAGTAACTTCTCTACTGTGCACCCTCACATGGAATACACAGCCCCCACCTTTTCCACGACCCCAGCTTCGTGCGTCTGAGAAGCTGGAGGGGAGTTTCTCCAGGAGGCGAAAGGTGAATCACAGCTAGAGCCAAGTGATGAGCCTGATTTAGACTCAGCGTCAGAGCCGGAAGGGCCCTTGGCGATCACTTCCAGAGCCTCCTCTGTAACTCGCCCAAGCTCACAGGCTGGCAAGTGGCAGAGCCAGAGCCAAAATGCAGGATCCGGGAGCCTGGTCTGCAGTATCTTCCTGACAGCTCCGTGAGAGAAAGAGCCTGGCGTTTTCAGCATCGGCCAGACACACCAGCCCTATCCCCCCAGTTTAATTTCCATTCGGATTTCCCCTTGTGAGTAGGACTCAAAGGGAAGGCATAGGCTAAATACCAGCCTATCCTAGATGACCCCTGTCATTCTTGCAGCGTCTCACCCTTCACAAAGCAATCGCACCCATGTGAACACCCTTGATTCTCACAACCACCTAGCACAGGAAGGAGAAGTAGGGCAGGTGTAATTACTATCCCCATTTTACAGATGAATTAAGGCAGATTCCAGGAGGCTGGGGAGCTGGCCTGAAGTCACTTGAGCAAGTGGTGGCACTGGGACCACCCCGACCAGTTTTCAACCCCAGATCACAACTAAGCTCTTTCTAGAAGCAGAGGTGAATATTCCATGCTCATGGGTTATTCGGTGGTTAGAATCTCTGCTACCACTGTTGTTGGCTAGGAGTCAGTTTTGCTTAGGAACAGTTTAGCCCCTATTAACAAACGATAATCATTCCTGACATTTATGTAATATCTAACATTTATGTAGCACCTCTTATCCCAATGCATCATAACCATGACTGTGCAGTTTGCCAGAGAATCATGACTGGACTGGCTAGAAATTGTAATGCTTTGCCCCAATCATCTCATACTACACTTCTGAGCTGTTTTTGACATACTAAATGGAAGAGTTTTGAATCTCCTTTCTGTTTTTAAGTGTCTAAGCAACTCCCTGCCCTTAAATGTTCCTTGAGACCATAGGGACTGGCTACTCTTTGTTTCTTGCAGCCTTATTCAGAGCTCATCACTGAGTTTTCCATTTGTTCTCTTCCACATGTAGCTCTGCAGGAACTGCAAAAGAACGGCTCCAGTCCTAACTTGAAATCTTAACCAATAAAACTTTAAATATGACAGCTCAATTACCTGGGCTTAGAGAAGGAAGCAATAGCCTACTGAGGAACAGTCTTCTTGCCTGTGTTGCCACTCAATAATGAGGATAGCCTTTTCCACCTAAAGCCAAAGTCTACCTCCTTCTCTAGCAAAGAGGTGTGAGCCACACAGGGAGCAAACTTGAGACAGAAAAGGGATACAGCTTGACATCAGAATTCAGTCAGAGAGCTAGTCTTTTTCCCAGTTGACAAGCGTGGGCCAAAGGAAAAAAAAATGAAGAATTGAATCAGCAAAGATGTAGTGATAAAATATTTAAAACCCTGTAAGTAGTTAATCAACATATAAATTTAAAACATTTAATTCTCAGCATTCTCTAAATAGAAGCATACATATATATATGAGTTTCATCCAAGTAGCTCATCAATTTCTAATACTATCCAAATCATTTGTTGATCTTTAAAAATGATTGCTGAACTTCTGTTTGACGTGCTGCTATTAGGTAAACAATGCCCCTGTCTGAGCCATGACTGACATAAGAATATACAGGGAACTTTTCCAATGACTTCCCCAATACCCTGATAATCGTTAGGCTAATTATGGAGTGTCAGTAGGTAGAGAATTTCTCTTAATATCAGCAATATTGTTCATGGTGCTGACTCCTCTCTCCTCTGCTGAACTGACAGAAATTGCATTCAGAATGTTTCCATCCATTGTATTACAGGGTATATATATATATATATATATATATTTCCTGTTCTCTGTTACCAACTAAGTCACACACAAAAACTAAATTTTCTAAATGTAAACTGAAGAAGAGAAGTGGCATTTATAAGTTTGGACTCTAATCTCAGGGTGCTGGAGTTCGAATCATGACTTTGCTACTTGAGATTTAACTAACTGCTGGGTCTCACTTTCTTCATCTATGTAATATGGTGATGATCATAGTAACTCAAATGAATTAAGAATTGTGCTGAGAAAAAAGAAAAAAGGATTATGCGGGGGATGCCTGGGTGGCTCAGCGGTTGAATGTCTGCTTTCGTCTCAGGGCATGATCCCAGGATCTGGGATCGAGTCCCACATCAGGCTCCCTGCATGGAGCCTGCTTCTCCCTCTGCCTGTGTCTCTGTCTCTGTCTCTCTCTCTCTCATGAATGAATAAATAAATCTTAAAAAAAAAAAAAGAATTGTGCTGGGCACAGGATAATAACTATGTAAATACTTGCCCTCATTTTTATTACTAAAAGCAATGTGGCTAATGCCATGACAGTAGAGCATTCAGTGATTTTAGCAAACTTGGCCAAATAAATGAAAAGAGAACCTGTTTCCCCATACTTCACCCAGCCCCCACACTAACCCTTGCATGCACCATCTATACCAAATAGCTCTCATCTGTCAAAGCATGCCCAGAGAACCCTCATGTTTGTAGACTCAAATTCTTGCATGGCTCGAACTCACCCAGTCTCTTCCAGGATCCCTCAGAACTGAAGTGCCATGGAGGCTGCAGTTCCCAGAAGAAGCCATGGAAGAGCATCTCTAGGGGTAGTACTTCAGCTGGTGGTGGCCATAACCTGGGGCATTTACCCCAGGAATATCATCTCACCCACTAGGAGTCCATCCATTATGGCCTCATGGACATGTGGAGAGGGGCACCCTGATAACAGAGTCAAGGTGAACTGACTGGGGTACCATCCACCCAAGGACCTCCTTCCCAATCCCACCTCCCTCTCTAGGGGAGGGACATAGGCACAAGCCCACTGGTAAGGCACCACACTGATTGGACCTATTAGGAGCTGACTGGCACCTATGCTGGCCAGGGAGAATAGATGAGACCCCATGCTAGACAAAGGGTTAACCCTTTAGTTGCTGGATCAGAGAGCAGTCCAAGGGAGAAGCCTGGGCAGCTGGGCCAGTGGGACAGGATAGAGCCCAGAACAATGGTTACCTACTACCCACTATGGAAGAATTTTAATATTTTGGTAAGTCTATAGCCTTACTAGTGCTTACCTCCTGAATATTAGGCCTGAATAGAACCATTCCAAGGGTCTTCAGATGAGGAAAAATCCTGTAGCTTTGTGCTTTGCATTTAGACATTTCTCCAGCATTCAACAAAGGGCGGCCGGTCTTCCCAGAGCTAGGGATTAAAAAAAAAAGAAAAAGACCTCCTTCTCAGTTTCTAGACTGCCACAGAAGTTATCAAACTTAGCAGTAATAAGCATTTGGGCAACTTGTTAAAGGGAGTTTCTTGGATGAGATTTCCCCTGGGGTTTCAGTTCAAAGCTCTGGCACTGGGCTCAGGATCCTGCATTTGTAATTCTGCTGCAAGTGCCTGGGGACCCCACTTTGAGTGACACTGATTTAGTGAATTCATAGATGGGCAGTGACCCAGGAGAAAGCTGGGGAGGGAACAGCAGAGTCAGCTGCCTGCAACACTAAAAAATATATATATGACCCCAGGCTTGTATACTTGAGATGAATCCTATAGCTGCTTCCCAGAAGGACACACACACACTCCTAGAGAAGGCTTCGCCTGGTCCCTTCTACAAACACCCACTCAGAGGGACCTTTCCCATTAATTTTTTTCATTCAAAGCTTTTTTTAACTGAGTTGACAGTGGTAGTGGAAAGGATGCTAGGTTTGTGGTTAAAACCTTAGCTGAGCTTCACTGGAAAGTTTCTATCTTTTCTAAGATGAATCTTTCTATCTTTTCTAAGTTTCTTCATTAACTTCTTTATTTTTAAAGTGAGCACCACACCCAGCATGGAGCCCGACGAGGGCTTGAACTCACAACCCTGAGATCAAGACTTGAGCTGATATCAAGAGTCAGATGCTTAACCAACTGAGCCACCCAGGTGCCCCTTCATTATTTTATGTGAAGAGGTAAAGATTTTCAAACAAATGGAATTGCAAAATGTATCCAGAGGCAGCAACATCCACAACATGATGGCTAGCTAACACCAGGTATTTTACTATGTGCCATGCCTTGGGCTAAGACCTTTATGTGTATTCTTTCAGTTATTTTAATAAATAACCCTATGAGGTGGCTGGAACTATTCCTATTTAAGCTGAGAAAATAATTTTACTTATTTTTTTATCTAAATGTTAATTAACATACAGTGCAATATTGGTTTCTGGAGTAGAATTCAGTGATTCATCACTTACATACAACACCCAGTGCCCATCACCAGTGCCCTCCTTAATGTCCATCACTCATCTAGCCCATCCCCCACCCACTTCTCCAGCAACCTTCAGTTTGTTCTCTGTTATTAAGAGTCTCTTATGGCTTGTTTCCCTCTCTCCTTTTCTTCTTTTCCCCTTTCCCATATATTCATCTGTTTTCTTTCTACAACTCCACATATGAGTGAAATCATATGGTATTTGTCTTTCTCTGACTCACTTATTTCACTTAGCATAATAATCTCTAGCTTCATCCATGTTGCTCCAAGTGACAGGATTTCACTTTTTGATGACTGAGTAATATTCTCTTATGTCTGTGTATATGCTACAGAGAAGACAGTTTTAGAGCAGTGAGTAACTTGCCCAGGATTGCACATCTGGGGTGTAGCCAAGCTGTGAGAGAGACCCAGAACACTCGTACCAGTGCCAGCACCTGCCAAAGCCTGGTGGGACCTGGAGCACGCATGAGATCAGAGATTTGGCAGGTGTGCCCATTGTTCACTCCTAGCTCGTCTGCATGTAGTGCTACTGCAGCTGCATAGGTGTTCAGTGAGAGCCAAAATGAGTGTGAAATAAGCCCGCTTCATCTATGGCTGAGTGGCCTGAGAGACGTGGACAGTGACAGCCCTGAGAGTACCTGCTTCTCTTTCAAACCAGAACCTTCTTGGAACCCAGAAAGAAAAGGATATGGCATTCAAAGAAACATAAATGAATAAGGAACCCTGTCTTACTCAGGTTACATCACTGCATTGGCCAACCAGTCACATACACTAAAATGATGACATCAGGGTAAAGGGAAAGATAGGGCAGCCCTCGCTTGCTTTTCCATTCAGTCTTTCCTTACTCATGAGTAAACAGAAGGCAGAGTTTTGGCAGGATATATTCATGTCAAGAACTGAAATAAAGGGGCACCTGGGTGGCTGCTGTTGGCTCAGGTCATGATTCCAGGGTCTTAGGATGAAGCCCCTCATCGAGCTCCCTGCCCTATGGGCAGCCTGCTACTCCCTCTCCAATGCTTGTGCTCTCCCACTCTCTCCCTCTCTCTCTCTCAAATAAATAAAATCTTCAAAAAAGGGAGTGGCCACCTGGGTGGCGCAGTGGCTGAGCATTTGCCTTTGGTTCAGGTCATGATCCTGGGGTCCTAGGATCAAGTCCTGCATCAGGCTCCCTGCAGGGAGCCTGCTTCCCCCTCTACCTGTGTCTCTGACTCTCTCTGTGTGTCTCTCATGAATGATTAAGTGAGGTCTTTAGAAAAAAAAAAACTGAAATAAAAGACAGTTGAGTTCATTTTGTGCAGTGTTTCTACTGCTCTGGTTAAGAACACAATACACATATACACAGGAGCCACAAAATACAAATTGTGTGGGTTCTGTGATTCCATATACAAGTTAACCTATATTTGCGTTTATAACTGGCATTGCACAACATAAAGATTAATGGTAAGATGAATGCTAACAACTTAATATTTAAATTTTGTGTTACTTAGAATGACACATTAAATAGCAAATTGAAAACACCGTAAGTCAAGAGATAGCTATGAAAGCAAGGAAAGACTTTTCTATTTAATATCTGGTTTTGGTGGGGAGGGGCACATGAGCAGGGAGAGAGGGAGAAGGGAAAGAGACAGAGAATCTCAAGCAGACTGAACGCTCAGTGCAGAGCCTGATGCAGGGCCTCATCTCAGGACCCTTAGAACCTGAGCCACAATCAAGAGCCAGATACTCAACCAACTGAGCCACCCAGGTGCCCCTCTATTTAATATCTTTACTGACATGTTCCCCCTGTCTTTTGAACAAGGGACTTTGCACTTTTTGTTAGCACTGGGTCCAAGAATTATGTAGCCAGCTTCAACTACAGACAAATGATTGAAGATACATGTCATGCCCTCAGATCCATGTTCACTATGCTAAGAGTACAGGCAAGCAGAGCAGGAGATTTAGTGGCCTCAGCTTTGTCACTTCCTGAGTGTTGTGACCACGGCCACTTTTTAAACCTCTCTGAAGTTCAGATTCTTCACCTGTAAAATGGAGCTAATGACACCTCCCAGAATATTACAAAGATTGAATGAGTTAATATGTGTAAAATGCTTAAAGCAATGCCTGGTACACAATAATTACTGAAAACAAAATTTTCAGTAGAAGGCTGTTACGCCTTCTAAGGTTTGGGGGAGAATTTAATAAAATGATCTGTTTCAAATGCCTAGCACTATTTAGCATTTAGAATGTGCTCTGTAAATGTTGCATAAAATTGCATGGAAGCTATAATACTTAAGTTCTATGGATGAGAATGGAGGAAGCAATCCAATTAGCCTTAAATTAAAGACCTTACTATAAGCCACTTATATTTGAAGGAGGAGGGACAGTTACATTAACAAATCTGCTCTGAGCGTGTGGGCAACAGAGCAATGCTATACAAGCTGATGTTCTAGTTGAAATGATCACCTTCTAGTCCTGACCTACAAATGCATTTTATGCCAGCAGTTGTGTAATTATATTAATTCTTGTGTGGTTTGGATTTGCTAGAATAATACCTTAAAATCTCAACAGGTAGAGTTTGAAAATGCCATGCTCTTGCATTGGAAGTGAGGGTAAATATCAACTCTGAAATGTTGTTTAACAACAGGACGGCCTGGTCACCTGACTCAAGCTTGGGGAACCTCACCTGGAAGGTGATCGGTTGCTGATGGCTTGGAATATTCCTATAGGGAATTACTGTATTCACCACCTTATAAAAATTAATGCCTTCTTTTGAACCTGGCTGAAAATCAAAAGCTTCGCCTACCCCAAAGAGTATTAGAGTGTTAACATCCCTATAAAAGTTACACTTATCTTAATGTGTTCCTTTTTTTTTTTTTTTGAGAGGCTTGATTAAATAAAAAACTACTTTTTTTTCCTGCCTTGAGATTAAGTGAAGGAGATTGACACCTGCTCTGAATAATGACCCAGAATAAGAGTGCTGTGTCAGCACACTCCAAAAATTTTAGTCATTTCCTTAAGATCAATGGTAAGTGGAAAGTAACGGTTTTACAATAATTAGGAGTGTTTTATATATACGGAAGGTTCATTTAGACTAAAGCATTATTGATATCACATAAATTAGTATTGAGCGTCACCTCGCCTGAACTGATATTTTACATACCACCTCTTTTTATATCATCATTAACCACATGTTTAACTCATGTACTGCTGACGTGGAAGGTTATACTCGTCTCTTTCGGGGCATTTATAAGTACCTTATTTAAATGATTCTTGAGAATTTCAGTAGCTTTTAAACCTAATTGATCAGCAATTCCTCCTCATTCTTACATGATATGGAGTATTTAAAACCTGGAAAGTTACTCTTAGCCTCATTTGAATCATGAAAATTATCCACTGATAAAGTCAGAAAATATAAAGCTTCCCTCTCCCCACTGTCCTCCTCCCCCATCCTGATTTTAACATATTCTGTCTATAGCTCTCACAACAGTGCCCTTACTTGACACTTAAAGAGAGTGCAGTACAAACAGTACACTGGGACATTGTGCTGTTTAGAAAAACCATCTATTTTCAGGACTGCCATGGCTACTTAATGCTCTGCCAAAGTCTGAGAAGGAAAGAACCCCCTTATTTGTGTGTATCACCTCTGGTTCAAGTCCATTATATATTTTATCTCATTTAATCCTGGCAACTCTGAGTAGAAGATGTTATTACTCCTATTTTGTTGATGGGACTTCTGAAGCTCAGAGAGGCTAAGTAATTTGACCAAGGTCACACAGCTAATCAATAAGGCAGCTGGGTTTCAAACCTCATTCTGACCCCAGAATCTCCACTGTGCATCACATCCTGCTGCAGCAGCCTTTATTTCAAAACACTACATCTCTCCTTTTAAGCCTCCTGCATAACATTTTATCATTCTGTTCAGCAACCCATCCGTGTGTGTGTGTGTGTGTGTACACATATATATATATAGGCAAAGATTGGAAACTGCTGTGCTTCTCAGTGATCATTTTCTTGGGAGCTGTATCCATTCACAGATTGAGTCCTGTGTTTGTGGAGGAGAGTAGAAGAGTTTTGTGATCATGGGCATGGGACTCTACATAGCAAGATCTTGGCTATGATAGGTAATACAGGTGTATCATGATCCTGCTTGTGTTGGGGGGACTGTGGTCTAGAGAGCCAGCAGCTTGCCACAGCATTTATCATGAGAGTATAATGAACAGAGTTTTAACCTTAACCCCAGTGACAAGACATATCAGTAAAGGCAGAAAAGTTGACATTGCTGGTATGGGGGCTGGAGGGATATTCAAAACATTGACTGAATTTGCCAGAAGAAGACAGAGGCAGACACTTAAGGTTGCTGGAACCCTATTTTTTTTTCTTACATTGCAATAGTCACTCATCCATGTTCCTTTAAGGACACAGATTTGGAGGACTCTACATAAAAATAAAAGGTTTAAATTAGGGAAACACCTTGAGAAATACAAGGGCTTACTCTTCTTCTCCATAGCCAGTGAGACCCCTTATGGTTCTCTCTTTTACTTTTTTTTAAAAAAGATTTTATTTATTTATCTATCTATTTATTTAGAGAGAGAGAGAGCACACACATGCAAAAGCAGGGGGGTGGGGAAAGGAAAGCGGGAGAGAGAAAATCTCAAGCAGACTCCATACACTGAGCACAAAGTCCAATGCAGAACTTGATTTTGTGACCCTGAGATCATGACCTGAGCTGAAATCAAGCATCGGACGCCTAACTGACTGAACTATGCAGGTGACCCTCTCTTTCTTTCTTTTTTTAAGATTTTATTTATTTACTCATGAGAGACACACAGAGAGAGGCAGAGACATAGGCAGAGGGGGAAGCAGGCTCCCTACAGGGATCCTGATGCAGAACTCAATCCCAGGACCCCAGGATCACGACCTGAGCCAAAGGTAGATGCTCAACCACTGAGCCACTTGGGTGCCCCTCCCTTACTGTAATTTGGCATCATCTTTTTTTATGGTTATGAAAGATTCCACTGTTTAGCTTTAATCAATTCACTAGAATGGATATTTGTGTAGTTTCCAATTTGTTGCTATTGTAATCAGTACTATAATAGATGCCTCTCCGTGTACTTGTACATACATATGTGATGACTCTTCATAGAAATGGCACTGTAGCATCACAGACTATGCACGTACGTCTTAACTGTTGTTACATACTGCTTGAGAGTCTTTTACCAACTGACTGTCCAAACTGCAATGAGAAGAATGCCTCCTGTCCCCACATCCTTGTCAACAAGGTATAGGTTTAAAGAGCTACAAGTTTTGCATGAGATATCCAAAAGATGAAAGTCTATCTTATAAGCAAAACTGAAATTGGTGGTTTCTACAGAGAATTCTACAAAGGGAGGACTACACAGCAAATGTAAGAGATTTTAACCACAGAATTAACATTCATAAATCATTGGAACAATAGCTAATCCCTTGATGATTTTGAATTAGTGTGTAAGTCTGTCCCATACATTTCATTCAATTAGGATGACTCTGTGAAGCTCGTATCATTATTATCATCCTCTTACATTCTGTAGCTGAAGGAACATAATGACAGAGAGATACAGTCATTTGCTTGTATGGCTGTTAAGAAGTGGAACTAGAATTCTTATCTTCATTTTTTTTACTGTGGTAAATATACAGAACATAAAATTTACCTTTTTTAGCCATTTTTAATTAACAATTTGGAGTCATGAAATACATTCATACTATTGTGTAATGATCACCACTATGTATTTCCAGAATGCTTTCATCATCCCTGTACCCACTAAACAGTAAATCCTCATTTCCTCTCTCCCTGGAACTGAGACTTGAGCTCACAAAACCTGAGGTTAAAGCCCAAGACTTAAATACCAGGATCTACTGCTTTGAATGGTTCCACCACTTTCTCCTTTATTGTGCATCTGAATTAAACTCTGGTTTTAGTGTTTTCTTTTCATGAGGAGGGCTTTGTGTGGTAGAGGAATAGCAGCCATAGAATACTTCCAGAATAATGGGAGGCTTTGTGGCAAAGGTGGGATCATCAGGGCAAAAGCCTTGGCATTGCTGACTTACCATTACTGAATGTGCCTGTAGTAGTTCTAACTGTTAAACATGAAGGCCAAGGTTTTACATTAAGCTGATGAATCCATTTTTTAATCAAAGGAAGAACAGTTTTTATTCTGATTCACTAATCCAAATAGACTGACCAAGGGGCAGCTGTGGCATGTATGGATCTCCTCAATGCAAATCCTCAATATCCCACAGTCTGGAAGAAGAGGGAGATGCTGTGTCCTCCAGGTGCTGGCTCCAACCCAAAAGACCCAGACAGATGAGATCCCTATGTCTCCTTATCTTTTTATGTTGATCCCACCCTATCCTAAATTTTGCTTTCCCAAATAGAGCCTTCTGGAATACAGCTGCCATCACTCATTCAGTTGTCAAGGGGTGAATGGCTGCCTTTTTGGAAGAATACCACTCTGTAAATCAGCCACCAGGTGCTGTTTATCCCACTGATGGATGTCACACATCCACACATATGGGACCTGAACCAGAGCTATGGATTTTTTTTTTCCAATCCACATATTGGACTTTTTCTTTGTATTTTAAACTTATTAAACTGCTGTTTTAGAACAAATTCTTCTTGAGAAATAAGTTTCCACATATCACTTAGCACTCCAATCCAAAGCACTACAAGAAAACACCTCAAGACAATGCCTGTATATTTTCAGGGTGTTTAAAATGTATTATAGAGTATCTTCATAGAAAGACATCCAGATTTTTTTTCTTTTTACAGCCCAGTGAAATGAAAAAAGGCTAAATAATCCAGAATATAAAGAGGACAAGGGGAAAGGAACCAAATGAGATAGATATAGACCAAGACAGGGACAATGCAGAAGAATACAGAAGTTATAGCTTCATTCTTACAGTTACCTGGTATTCCTCAACTTGCCAAAAAGAAAAGAATAGCATCCAAGAGTTATAGTCCTGTCTTAACATAAAAATAAATTGCAATTAAAATGATTAAACTAAGTAAAACAGACACAGGAAACATATAGAAAAAAATATATTTCCTGTCCACTAAGCCTCTGATCCCATTAAATACTTAAATAATATCTTCCTGACATCATGACTGTAGAAATAACATGTTACTTTCATATTTATGACATCAAGAGATTACTGGTTTATGAAAAAAGATGTTTAATTTGCAAGTTTTGAATGGCACTGATACAGATTAGTATATGTTACAGAATTAGATATATATGCTATCTCAGCTAGTTTTATATTTTGTTATAAACATCCCCAACTAGTATAAAAATATCACCTAAAATAAAAATATAAATGTATCTTATGACAATAAAAACATATCTACCTCATATCCAAAAAGAAAGTGTATGTGTGTGTGTGTGTGTGTGTGTATATATATATATATATATATATATATATATATATATATTACCATTATCCCACATTCTTCCTTCTAGAGCTTTATCTAACTCCTTCTTGGGCATGATGCCATATATCTATAAGCCTTTGTATCTTCTGATTAAAAGAAAATAAGTGTAGAATCATGTTTGCTACAGTCTGCTGCCAAAAGCCCATGTCTATAATCCATCATTAAAATGTGACAGTGTATGGCTACAAAGAAAGAAAAATCTCAGTTGTCATGCTCATTTGCAAATGTTTCAGGGGCTGGAGATCCTTTGGCAATCCTGCTGTTTCTAGGTTATTTGTGGAATAACCAGTTTAATTGAGCCGATGATTGCCTTGTGCCTACACTGCACTTCTGACTTAGATCTTTATTTTCCACAGTTGGCACCAATTTGTGCTACGTGGCAAGGGAATGGCATGCATTCAGCAAGCCCAAATTCCAGAGTTTCAGCCCACCCCTTCTTTGTCCTTGCCAATCTGATTTCTGAGGAATTCGCCTAGAGTTGCTACAGGGGAAAAAAATGGAGAAGGTACTCCTTGCCCTCCTTTCAGACCATTTCAGAGAATACCTCTTTGGCTTAAGATTTTTAGCCCCATTAGGGCAAAGGCATTTTATGCCTTTATTGAAATGAAGACCTGTTTAGGATGTTCTCTATAATTGGAGCACACCCCCCCCCCCCCCCCCATCGAATGGAATATACAATGTGGACCAACCTGTTGCAACCTGGAGAATAAATAGTACAAGTCAGATATTTGCTACCCAACAGAGCCAGTTGGAAAAAGAAAAGGGTGGGGGGAACCTGGGTTAACATCAACCTTGTCCTGACATGCAGCAAGGCTATAGCATGCAGGAAAATTGAAAACAGAAACATCAGGAAGATCAGTGAGAAGGCAGGGCCCTTTTTTCTTCCTTTACTTTGTTCCTAACAAATGTTCATCCTCATCCACTCTAAATCATGTCATTTAAATGAAGCCTGTGTAAAAGGGAAGTTCATATTGCAAAACCAGTGTGGACAGAAACTGCCCTTGACCACTATGGAAATGGCTATAGCCTGCTTTGAAATGGGCTTGTTCTCCTCGAGAGTAGGTGAGTACCCCCAGCTAGTTGAATCTTAGAATTCTAAGATGATGATAAAATTAACAGATGTCATTTAAAAGAGCTTTCATGAAATGCCTGAGTGGCTCAGTTGGTTAAGTGTCCAACTCTTAGTTTCAGCTCAGGTCATGACCTCAGGGTCCTATATTCAGCCCTGCATTGGCCTCCATGTTCCATGGGGAGTCTGCTCAAAGTCCCCTCTTGTGCACGCTCTCTCTAAAATAAATAAATATATTAATTAATTAACTAATTAATTAAAATAGCTTTCATTCAGGACAACTGGGTGGCTCAGTTGGTTAAGTGTCTGCTTCTTGGACAGAGCCCCACATCCGGCTCTGTGCTCAGCAGGGAGCCTACTTAAGCCTCTTTCTCTCCTAAGCCTCTTTCTCTCCTTCTGCCCCTCCCCATTCCACTAGTGCACATGTGCGCTTGCTCGTTCTATAAAATAAATATAAAATAAAATAAAATAAAATAAATAAAATAAAATAAAATAAAAATACAAAACAGTTTTCATCTTCCATGAGAAGAATCTAACACAGGCCCTCTTCCAATAAAATTTTAGACAACATTTTCAGGTATGTTTGAATTTCATCTAAAAACCTCCAAATAGTTTCCTCCTATATTCCCTAAGGAAGTAACTACAATTCCTTTCCTCCTTCAGAGAAGAGAAATAAGCTGTATTCTTTCAAAGTAGGATGAAAGATAATTTTGATGGACATTTCCAAATAGACAAAAGTTACTCCAGTTCAAAGAAGGCATAAGACCAACAGGTACGCTAAAACAAAATAGGAAAAGTATGGTAATTCCTTTACTCTTCCTTTATAAAAACAAAAATTCAAGGGTTAAAAGATGAATTTGCAGAGGCACCTGGTGGCTCAGTCAGTTAAGCATCTGCCTTCAGCTCAGGTCATAATCCCAGGGTCCTGGGATGGAGCCCCACATCAGGCTCCCTGGGGAGTCTGTTTCACCCTCTCCTTCTGCCCTTCTCTCTGCTCATTTATTTTCTCTCTCTCTCTCTTTCTCTCTCTCTCAAAAATAAAATAAAATAAAATAAAATAAAATAAAATAAAATAAAATAAAATGAATTTGCAAACAGGCTTCTTTTCATGACAAAGTTTTGAGCAATGTTGTTCTATCCTAGGTAAAACCAAATCAGATCCAACACTCAACAGGCATGATATATCATTGAATTATGATAAGCACAGAGTCCAATGTGGGTGAAGTTTGTGCTAAATATTGAAAGATGGGGGATTGTCTCTTAATATGAATTATAAGAAAAAAGCAAAGGTTTCTGAAGAACACTTGACTCTCCACAGGATTATGTTACTTGTGTTAAGGACTAATGTATCTGAAATTATTTTTTTTTGTATCTGAAATTATTATAGCTACTTGGCTTTCTTTCTTACATAAAGCAAGGTATATCTTTCCCCATCTCTTTACTATTAATCTACATATGTCTTTGCATTTAAAGTACATTTCTCATAGACAACATATAGTTAGTTCGGTCTTGTTTCTTTTTCCACTTTAATAGTCTCTCTCTTTTAGACCATTCCCATTTCAAGTGATTGCTAATGTAGCTGGAATTATATCTATCATATTGGTAAATACTTCATATGTGTTGCTCTTGTTCTTTTGGGGTTTTTTCTTTTGTCTTCTACTCTTTTTCTGACTTCCCAGCTTCTAATTGACATTTTATATGATTTCATTTCTTTTCTCTTATGATATCAATTTATAGGGATGCCTGGGTGGCTCAGTGGTTGAGCGTCTGCCTTCAGCTCAAGGCGTGATCCTGGGGTCCAGGGATCATGTCCCACAACAGGCTCCCTGCATGGAGCCTGCTTCTCCTCCTGCCTATGTCTCTGCCTCTCTCTGTGTGTCTGTCATGAATAAATAAATAAAATCTTTTTTTAAAAGACTCTATGTCTGTCATGAATAAATAAATAAAATCTTTTTAAAAATAAATAAATATAAAAGATTTTATTTATTCATGAGAGTCACAGAAAGAGAGGCAGAGACACAGGCAGAGGGAGAAGCAGGCTCCATGCAGGGAGCCTGTTGTGGGACTCGATCCCTTGAGCCGAAAGCAGACGCTCAACCACTGAGCCACCCAGGTGTCCCTAAATAAATAAAATCTTTTTTAAAAAGATATCAATTATACTTCTTTTTAAAAATATTTCAGTGGTCTTCCTAGAATTTGCAATAAACATTTACATCTTAATCCAAGTCCACTTCAACACCATCCTCCATCAGAGGTAATCCAGGCACCTTATAACAGAGAATTCCCAAGTTCTCTCCCTTCCTTCTCTTAGTCATAAACTATAATTGCCCAATGCATTGTTGCTATTATTAATTTGAACAAACTGTTTTCTGTTAAATAGTTGTTAATTTTCAGCTGTGAGAATGGGATTGGTGACTTCCAAGCTCTTTACATATTGGACTGGAACCCAGAGTCAACCTTAATTTACATCACAGTGAGACCAGGAGAAATCAGAGAAAAGCTAATTAAGATGTAGCAGAAACAGTAATGAAACCAGAATCCATAATCAATCATCATAATATCAAAGTAACCAAGAAAAGTTGAAATAAGTAGGGAGATGGGAGGGTTATAGCAGAGAGAAGGACTAGGAAGAAAGATATTTGAAAAATCTAAAACTTTAAGCTTGTTGCTTTCTTTATGAAATGCAGTCTGAGGAAACAAAGTTTCTGAGAGGTGAGTCAGACCCAACAGGAATATTTAATGTTTCTTTGCTAAAAAGCATCATCACCTTATGGACTGAAAAAGATTGCTATACCTAAAAAGGACAAATGAGTAAACAAAGAAGCAACATCCAGCCTGAACTCACTAATGCTTAAATTGGGTCACAAGACAGACAAGGTCTGAGTTCTAGGACTGAGGTATCACCTGTACCTGGAAAATCTCTTCATTATCCCAGTCTCCTTTACACACACCTTTGAAAACAAGGCTTTGATGAGATAAACTACAAGATCACTGTGTCCTGAACTTCTAAAACCCTATGTCAGGTATATTTGCAATAGAAATGTTGATCTATCATTGGTCAAGAGCATGAGTGAGCTGGAAAGACCCAAAGGTGAAAGCCTACAAGACAAATATTGCATAACTCATGAGGTGTAGTCCCCCATCATCCTGGGCTGCGAGAAGCAAAGCCATGGGATGTAGAATAAACCTTGCACTTGAGGAGAGAATCAAAGAAGGGGCAAGCACAGCATAGAGTCCCAGAGGTCAAGATCTTCTGAAGTATAGTGCTGCCCCTCTGATGGACAATGGGGAGAACAAGAAGGCTCTTTAAGACATTTCTAAAATGGCCACATTTGGAAAAGAAGGATGTCCTCTGGATGGACCCTGGCTAGAAATGCAAAGGCTACTGGGGTGCCTGGCGGGGGGGGTGGGGCGCTCAGTTGGTTGGGCATCCAACTCTTGGTTTCAGCTCAGGTTGTGATCTCGGAGTCATGGGATTGAGTTTGGCAGAGGGCTCCACGCTCAGGGAGTCTGCTTGAAAATGCTCTCCCTCTGTCCCTCCCCCCACTCACACATTCTCTCTTTCTCTCTCTAAAATGAATAAATAAATATTTTTTAAAATGCAAAGGTTAGGAAACGGATGCCCAAACATAGAAAGTAAAATGTCTTCTTAGAATAGAGCACGTGAAGAAAAAAGGACACCAGAATAGAGAAACAGAAGTGAAAACAAGGAAACAGGGACAGAACCTCATTTGTTGTTCTGATATTTAATGAGAAGAACCACAGCCAATCTCTCCTGGAGGCCACAGAGATAAGCCGAAAGAGGGTCTTACAGGCAGCTGTCACCAAAAGGGGCACTGAGGGCCACTGACTGCCTGCAAGAATTGGAGCAGATCTCATACCTCAGCAAAATTTACGGCAGCACAGTCTTAACGGAGCAATTCTTTGATGGCCAGTTGATTTGATTTCATATATTTCATATTATAGTTTTATTGGAAAGTGTGAAAATATTTTAAATACAAGCTTTATTTGCTCATATAATTGTTTTCCAAAAAGATTCATTCTATAGCATGTAATAGCCTATTAGTAATGACAAATGAAATCCAATTAAGATCAGGGAAAGAAGAGGGAGAAAAATGAAAAACATCTGTTGAGTGCTTATGTGCCAGGCACAGTGCTAGGCGACTCAGATGGGCTCATTTAGTCCTCATATCATCCTTTTAGAGAGGACTTCTTACACATTAGGACAACTCCTAATTCCCAAGAATACATATAAATTACTGAAATCTCTACAAGGGCTGAAGACCATACCAATACATATGAAGAAAAAATGTTTTTGATAAAACTATAACACTAAGTTTAAAATAGAGCAGATAACCAAGTGATGATACAAATATAATTGTTTTATCCTCTAACTTTTAACTGAAAAAAATTTACAGCTAATGCAATAAGGTGATAGATGAGACTCTGAATTGCTTTCTTTTCTCTATTTTAGAAGCAAAATTTTTAAAAAGTTATCAACAAAGCCTTTCAAAATTTCAGTCAACAATAAAACATATATAAAAAAAGGCACGTAATACACATTATACTCAACCCATCTTTCAAAGAGTTAAAAATGTGTAAGCAAAGTCTAAATTTAAGTCCAAATCATAAACTTGACTTGAACTCTGTTGTCAATTGCCAGGAAAAGCATTCCAGACTCTAAGAAACTGTTTGATTTTTTTTTTTTTCTTCATAGCATCAAGAAAAAGCTGGAAAGCTTATAGGGCCCATGGCATGTAAATTGTAGCCATCAGGAGAAAAACCCACCGTACTAACAAGTGATGCTTTCAAAGTCATTTTCTCACCATCCTTTATAATGCTGCCACACCAACAGGGTAAAAGATGGGATAGAAAACTCTTCTACTTTAAAATCAACCAAATGATGCAGAGGAAAAAGTAGCACTTTGCCAAAACCTCAAGGTTAAAAGTAATAAGGAGAGAGGTGTCTGTCAGCATCCAGAAGAGTTTTGCAAACAATAGATGCAAAACATCAGAGTCTCCAAAAGGAAAATTTTCTTTTTAGTGCCACTTTTGGAGAGTGATCAGTAGTGTATTTCATTTCTGGTTTAATAAGGTTATTAACAGTTGCTTTTTTTTTAAGAAAAGAGCAAAGGAATATTTTCTGTGAAAGTTTGTCGATAAGCATTAGTGTGGTAAAAAAATCGTGTGCCTTTTTATGAACAGTCTACACAGTAGAATAAAACACTATCTACATGAGCTTTCACACAGCACAGCAATTAATTAACTTATCTCTGTGAACACTGTTCTCACTGAAACTTATTAAAAGTCTGATTCATCCCCAAAGCCCCAGGCAATCATCAATTGCTTCATAATAATACAAAAGAAAAATAAGCTTTGGTTATGTTCTCATTTAATATCCTAAGAAGATCCTCTTTGCCCTCTGTCTTTGTTTGAAAATATCTCTATTAAGAGGGTTTTTTTTTTTTAAACCTTCCCACTTGACATGAAATATGTTATGGCAGGGAACTGTGGGAGTAAATTACAGAGCCTCCAGGATACCAGATTAAGAGGAGAAGCTGGACTTTCTCAAAGACACACAAATCATTCAACATGCAGCACAACAGGGCATACAGTGTGTTATCGATGCCGAGTTCCAAGCACCATTGTTAATACAGACCAGAAGAGGAATTGTTCATTAAGTAATAAAAGGGGGGAGGGGAGGGAACGCTCAGACTTCAGCGTTCAAGAAGCCAGCAGCGGAGGGACGCTGGTTTCACAAGTATTAAACAGCTTAAGAGTTATTAGTCTGCTTAGGATTTTGGTTTCATTCAACTCTCCCAAATAGCAACCTAATGACTTCTCAGCAGAGACTACAGTTTATGAACCATGTATTTTTTAAAAATGTTTGATATACTTGACCATATCAATAGCGCCCTCTACAGGAGGTTTCAAACCCACACCTTCAGTTTTCAATTTTAAGAAAGGCTAAGTAGGGCGAACGCTATCAGACACAAGATGAAAACTTGAATAAAACTGATAAGTTTGAAGAAAAATCTGAAATGTTTATGATGCCTCCATTTTATGTGAAAATTTTGTAATTTGGAACAAAGCAAAACAAAACCATAGCTAGAGCCCTAGGTGATTCTGCTTTTGGTGGTGGTGGTGGTGGTGGTGGTGGTGGTTGGTTAACGCTCAGTCATTTAAGATAAGGACATTGAAATTCACAATGTGTCTTTTTTTTTCTTTTATTGGAATCTCAAAAACATATTAGCTTTCCCTTTTCAATGATTTGCTAGTTGCAATATTGTACAGTGTTACTCAGATTCCCTTTAAGATACAAACAGTTCACTTTTTGAGAATGCATTAATAACTAATATATATATATATATTTCAAATTATATTTATTTTTCTAATAAGCAGTAGAGATTCTTAACTGGAGGCTTCTGCATGTGAGCAAGTCCTGATGCTGATAAAATATGTCTATATGGTCCCTTTCACTATTTCTTATATTCCACATATGAGTGAAACCATATGACAATTGTCTTTCTCTGATTGACTTATTTCACTCAGCATAATGCAAACTGAATTTAAATAAATTATATTAAAATAAATAAGTAAATAGAATTCATCATCAAAACAAACACAAACCAAAATATGTCTGTATGAATCCTTAAAAGTGTGACTGTTGAATTACTACAGAGAGTTCCTCTCCATGTAGGTGGTTCCAAATCCAGATTCAGAACGTAGAATCTGCCTGAAGAAATTGTTAGGACTAAATTTTCTGACTCATATCACTACAGCCTTGGGAGTCAGAGGCAGACTTCTTATCTCAACTATAATAGAGTGAATGACCTTGCAACAATGATTTAATCTCACCTTATTTTAGCAAGTTATCACAATTTGGGGAAAATTGACTTCTGATTTCAGAGTTATCTCAAGAGTTACTAGAAGTGACACAATAAATGCCAACTCTAAAAGCTGAAGTGTTATTATTTTGTGTGATCTACACAAGTAGTGAACAAGTAATTCAGAGGCTGTTTTACTTTCCACTTTGCTGAGCCTTCTTACAGTCAATTAACTTTTCTGTGTCTTAGTTTCTTCATCAAAAAATAATAATAATAATTAAAAAGTTCTGTTTGAAGGAATATTTAGAACCAGAAACCTAGAAATATGCTAGATTCAATATATAAACATCTTTTTTAATAGTTGAGCTATGTAACAAAGGAAGGATAAACAAATCATTGAGCTCATAAGAGCTAGAAAGCAGGTGTTAGCTGAATCTATGGATATCGTATAAGCATTTGCCAATCTTTGTAACCAAGAGGCTTGAATTTTAACAGCCACACTGAGTCCTAAGTAAGATGAGGACTTGGAACTGAGACTTCATATAAAGCCCAAATAATGAAGGGGCATGCCTTCCACATAAACCATGTAAAGGGAAATAACAAAAAAGTCTCAGCCGAGGTTCTGGATTGGGATATTACATCTTCCCTGAAAATTTACAACCACAGGCCTGTCCTATAAAAGCTTGTGGTTAAGTTGACACTACTGTGCAATCTAGGAAGGCTCAAGCCAAGAAATTAACCTGATGTGGACCCAGATAGGTAGGGACCTCTCTCTCTGAGGGACTGACTCACAACTCAGGTCTTACAGGATTGCTACAGATACAGCTGAATAATAACTCAAAATCCAAAATTATGAAGTACATGAGGAAACAGGTCCCATGAGTGAGAGCCGGCAGAAACAATAACAGCTGAATTAGACTGCCAAGAATTTTGAATATTGGAATGGACCATACAGAAAATAAAATAACCAGACATAAAATGTTAATAAAACAAATATGAAATTTAAAAAAACAGAGAAAGTAATAAAACACTTTCAAAACACCAGGCAGATTTGAAAAGGAACCAAATATTTTAAAAATTAAAAATATAATTTAAAACCACAATGGATAGCTTAATAGATTAGTCACAGTTGAAGAAAGAATTGATAAAACGGAAGGTTACACTCAAGAAATCAACCAAAACACAGGAGAGACAAAGAAGTGGCAGCTGTGAAAGAATAGTTGTGAGAAAAAGAATGAGACATTTAATAAATGTCTAACTGGAGTTCAAGAAGATTATTTTAGTGAAAATACCAATAACATCGGCATACAATATTTGAGAAGAGATGAAAGATATAAATGTTCAGATTCAGAAAGCCAATCCCAAGAAGGATAAATAATAAACTCACATCAAGACTCATCGCAGTAAAGCTGCAAAATACCAAACACATAAAGACCATACTAAAGCATCTAAAGAAAAAAAGACAGATTATCCATAAAAAGATAAACTAGCAGTAGACTTCGTAAAAGCAACAACAAATTCCAGGCTGTAGTGGAATAAAATCTACAAAACGTTCGGAGAAATTATCAACTATAGCAAAAGTATAAGGATGATGGGGGCAGCCTGGGGAGCTCAGTTGGTAAAGCATCTGACTCTTGATTTCAGGTCAGGTCATGATCTCAGGGTCATGAGACTGAGCTCTGCACTGGACTCAAGTCAGCTCTGCACTGGGTGTGGAGCCTATCTGAGGATCCTATCTCCCTCTGCCCCTCTCCCCCTTAAAAAAAAAAGTATAAGGGTGAAATAAAGACATTTCACACAAACTAAAAGTGATACAATTTACTGCCAGAAGACCTTCAAAATTTAAAGAATATACTTCAAATTTATAGGAGCAGAGAAGGAAGATGAGATGCCCAAAAGGAAGACAGATAAAGACAATGCAAACAAGTGGGTGAATCTAAACACTGACAGTATAAAACAACATTAATGAAACAGTAGATTCATATTGAATCAGTAGAATTGAAACAGTAGAAAAAGTTGGCCACAAAATAGTGGGCAGTAATATGTGAGATGCAGGGGAGTGATCAGAGTAAACATATATATGGATATATAAATATACTCATATAAATCAGATAAAATGGAGCTATTATGATAGAAGTGAGGGCAGGAGATTCCTACCAGCTATGTTTCATTAGGAGCTATGACCATAAAGTCACAGGGCTCTAAGGAATGAGCTGGAAACTCACTAGACTGCAACTTATCTAGGGAAATTCACGACACTAACATTCTGTGTCTATTACTTTGTTTTTATAACATTCATATTTTTATTTTAAATGATTATAAGAAGCAATATGCCTTTTTTTAGCAGTTCTTGGAAAAAGCTTATTAATTTGCCTTCTTTTTTTAAGTATAGTTGACACACGATGTTACATTAGTTTCAGTGATTCAACAAGTCCAAACCTTTCTGCTATGCTCACAAGTGCAGCGCCACTTCTCACCACACAACACTATTACAATATCACTGATATATTATACTTTCTTTGTTTTTTAAAGAGAAATCTTAATTATATAAGCCCTGATCTGGTATTTTTCAGTGAGTTTGAAATATTAAGGGTCTCTAGGTTAAGAAAAGGAGAGGAACAATCTGAATCTTTCATATACAATTATTTTAGCTTTAACAATAAGAAGTGTTTACCAATTCAAGTTTAAATTGATTATGACATTTAATGGCAAAGGGTTTCACAGGAACTCAGATCAACTCTCCTTTTGATTTACTTCAGTAGGAAAAATAAAAACTGTAGAATATTGCCTCCGTGACCTTGTTTTGATGTCCCACTTTTCTATTTGCACCCAAGCATGCTGTCGACACTCTGATTACTGCTATGCTGTGCCAAATGTATCTCCTTGTCAGACTGCAGCTAGTAAACAGAACATACAGTCATTCATATGTTTCCAAGACATTAATTAAATGAACAATCTTTTATTTTTTAGGTTAAGGGAGGTAACTACTTAAACAATTAGGTTCTTTTTAAAATAAAATTACCTGTTTTCAAATATGAAGATTCTAATGCTTGTTCATGTCTGGTTATCTGAAGATGAAGACTGGGAACTCTCATGGGAGCATAACACTGCAGGACTGGGATAGCAGGATAATCTGAAGCTACTAAATTCATGGTAGTCTGTTACAGTAGCAATAAGAAACCAATACAGATACCACTAAAAGACAATTGTAGATACCTAAATGATTCAATCTGCCTGAGTGATTCAATCCATTGAGTTGAGCATCTGACTCTTGGTTTCAGCTCAGGTCATGATCTCAGGGTCCTGGGATTGAGCCCCACATCGGGCTCCACGCTCAGCACAGAGTGCGCTTGTCCCACTCCCTTTGGTCCTCCCTGCCATCCCCCATCTCTAAAATAAATAAATAAATTCAAAAGACAACTGTAAAGCTGTCACACTGTGGGCTTTGAAAGCAAATTTGCTGCCTTCCTCTGTTATGATATCATATGCTTATTTCCACTAGCAGTAATGCACAGTGGGGTTGCCACTGTTAATCTTGCAATTGTACTTTTCCAGTTAAAGGCACTAGACCTTTGGCCTCTTTTTCATTCTCAGGGTATCCAGTGGGTGGCCTATGATGCCTTGCTGCTAACCTTAAACGATACTTCATTCTATCTAATAAGCACTCAGCTCAGATGGTAGTCTGTGCAAATGCCACAAGGAACAGCTCCCACGGGACCCAGAAAAGTATTCATTTTCCAAGGAGAATTAAAGCCTACATTGATAGCATATAAAATAAGGACTCTGTAAAATGTAAAGAGTGATGGGGTGATTTACCCTTTCATTGTGCTTTTAGGATAAAGCAAAAGTTAAATCTTAAGAGATCTGTATGCCACCTGACACTTCAAAAAAATAGAAATCCAACTCATGAAATCCACCCTAACTTCTTTCCCCAGCTTCTGTACTCTCCTAATTAGCCACCCCTTTCCAACTAACAGTTTTGTATTGCCCTGCAACTAGGTGCAGAAAAAACATGGATTTGAAAACAAACTTTTTTCTGTTTGTTTCTGCCTATAACATATGCTAACCCCATGGGAAATCAAAGTCTAGAATCTATGTGATAAATTAAGGGGCTCTGGGAAAAATATTCCACTTTGTAACAGTCTGAATGGGTTTCTTAAATTCCACTAACATTGGTTTCCTTGCCTTCAAAATGAAGATAAGAGTAGTACCTCTTCTGAGGATTATGTGAGCATTAATACAAATCAAATGGCACGTTTTAAGGAAGGTACTTCCTTCCTTAGGGCGAAAAGATGTATGAATGCTGTTCAACTGCATCTAACTCTGCAAACACGAACACATTCAGTAGTTCCTAGTCATGTACATTCTACCTGATTAGCACATTAGCTCTCTTCCAACTGACTGGTATGTCAAAGTGAACTTCAGAAGGGTAAAAAAAGACCAAGGTCCTAGCTTGAGAAGGAAAAAGGATGCCAAGAGGAGAACAGGAAGTTTCTGGAACTAGAATCTGATGAAGCTTTATGGATAAACATTCTACTCCATGGTTTTACTGAGCCCTCGTTTTGAAAACTAGCTAAAGACAACACACTACAATTTGAGGGCTAGTGCAGAGGAGGCTTCTGAATAACCACCATGTACTAGTCTTGTGCTGGGCATTTTTTCAAGTATTATTTCAATTAATCCCTATTAACAATCCCACAAGGTAGGTATCATCATTCCTTATTTTTATACACAAGGTAACTGGGGTTCAAAGAATTAAGTGAGCTACTCAAGGTCATGCTACCAGAAAGGAAAGCAGCCAAAAAATGGCTACAGGTTCCTCCAGGGCCAGCTCCTACTAAGCCAAGTGGCTCTGCAGTCACAGACAGTGCAAGTCTGGCCAAAGTTTCTTCCAAACTTTCTATCCCCTAGTCATGATACCAAAGATCTTCCAACAATTTCTGATTGCCTTTTTTTCATTCTGTCCTCAAATTGTCTGAAATATCTATAAAATTTGTGTTTTAACATCCGGGTGGTAGTCTTCCTCTTTTCTTTGTAGCAACCTAGCATGGCCACAAGTAGACTTGTATCAGCCACTATGGCTCAAAAGCATGCACTAGAAATTGAAATAAAAGGCTGTAAGAAAAGGTGCAGGAGAGTGATCAGCAGATCTGGATGACCACCCTCAACTGAGGATGGACAGTCATGTACGCAACACTGGATGAAAGCATTCATCGTACACTACAGGCCAGCTCACTGGCTGAGAGGAAGTAGAGCACTCAAAGCTTTCTGCTTAGCTTACCTGCCAACTCCTGTAGTCTTACAGAGCTTTAACTGGCCTCAGACCAGACATCTTCAGGGTCAGTAGCATTTGACAAGGCAACCTTTTTTTTCCAGGAGAGAAAGCTTAGGGCAGTGGCTTTCAAACCTTGGTATGTATCAAAATCATCTGGAGAGCTTGTTAAAACACCGATTCCTGAGGCACCTGGATGGCTCAGTTGGTTACGTGTCCAACTCTTGATCTCAGTTCAGGTCTTGATTCCAGGGCCATGAGTTCAAGGCCCATATTGGGCTCCATGCTGGCCATGGATACTATTTTTAAAAAAAAATGCACTCGATTCCTAAGCTCCTCCTCTAGAATTTCTGATTTAGCATTTCAGAAGTGGAGACTTGGAAATCTGCATTTCTAACAAGTTCCTGGTGATGTTGCTGCTGCTGCTGATGATAATCTAAAATCCACTTGGGAAACTAATCACCTAGATCAGCATTCTTGACATTGGCCACATATTAGAATCCCCTAGACAGTTTTAAAAAAAAATGCTGGTATCCACACCCAAGCCAACAACCTAGCTTCTGGGGATATGATATGGACACCAAGATTTTAAAACTGGTGTATCTAGTGTGAAAACTAATGGCCTCTGATCTTTGAAAACCAAGCTTTGTCCTTGATAACTCCTAAGAGTGTATTCTGACATCTACTTTTCCTGACAGAGGAGAAAGTGTTTATGACACTCCATGGAAAAACACTGAGCTGTTCTAGACTTCAAAACAAAATAAACTATGGATATCTGAAAGATAATAGTTTCCAGAACCTTAGAAAACATTAAATGTCAACAGAGAACAAACTGTGATAAACAAATGTGATTGCCTTGGGGGACCAAATGGTTTAAGCTGGTGGACAGAACATGTTAGAGTGGTAGATAGTGTCTTTACCCAGGGCTTTGGTATCACATAACTTTGTCCTTCAGCTCAGTGCATCCTTATTCATCATCACCTTTTATTCCTGTTGCTTAGCTAACATAAAAGCCTGTTATTTCCCACTTTAATCTCATGTAAATTTCATTTTTTAATCAAGCCTTTGTCAAGACATTTGTGCCAATTTTCAGAAAGATCTTAGAGAATGGGGAAGTAGATTCTAAAAGTTACAGCCAGGTGGGTTTGATGTCAAACTTCTAGTAACACTCTAAAACAAACTATTTAAAAATCAGTGAGCAGTGATCACTAAGAGCCAGTATAGGTTTCCAAAATAAATGTCTCACCAAACCAGTCTCATTTCCCTCCTTGACAGGGTTACAGGTCAGGGAGATCAGGGAAACATCATAGACAAAAATATATCTTGATTTCGGAAAAGAATTTGACATCCTGTGGACAAGAATGACATAAATGACAGTACACTTGAATAGAGTTGTAGCTGTTTCAACAACTCTACCCAAGGAATGTCGACGGCTTGATGAATCACTGCCTACCCGAAGGGCAGTCACAATGGCAGACTCCCAAGTGCTATCTGTGGTTCATCCAGTCCAAAATTTCAATTAATGATGGATGAGGACACAAAAGACATGCTTATCAAAACTGTAGGTGTGACAAAGCTGGGAGAGAAGCCTAATTCATTAAATGTCAAATGAACCAAGAGAGACAAACAGTCTTGATAAACTAAAGAACAAGCTGACATGAATAAGAACAAACGTTCTTATTTATTTGATAATTATAAGATCATTTATTTATAAGAACAAATGTTCTTATTTATTAATCTAAAAGCTAAATATAAAATCATCCATTGTTAAAATCAAATGCAAAAGTAGTGGAGTATGAAAGATTGAGATTAAAAATAATTTAATGAAAAATAAAAGCTCAGGAGTTTTAAGTGACTATAGTCTCAATACAATCTAGTGGGTCTCAGATTTCTTTGAAAATCTGTGAAAGCTAAAGACTATCTCATAGACAAATGTCCATAGTCATAAAACTTTGTTTACAATTTCAGCTGGAGTCCATCTATGACCACCAGAGATTCTGGATCCCAAGTTAAGAACCCTTGAGTAGTATATTTGAACCACCATAAAAACTACAGCATACTATGTGCTTTAACAAAAGTTAGTAACATGAAAACAATGGAGATAATAGTCCCAAAGGGTATGGTACATCTTAATTATAGTCTTCAGTTTACAGTATTCAGCTAAGTGTAGAGACCAAAAAACTGAAAAGGGTCTAGAAGTTATGTTAAATAAAAAGCATTTGAAGGAATCTGAGACATTTACTCTAAAAAATATATATTAGGGGAAACACAATAGCAGGGTTCTAAAATCTGAAGGCTACCATTTGTAAGAGTGCACAGACTTATAATACCCTTTAGTAGCACTATCCAGTAGAGATACAATGCTAGTCACGTATGTCACTTAAAACTTTCTAATCAACATACTTAGAGGTAGAAAGAAACAGGTGACATTAAATGTAATAATATATATTTATACCAATACACCAAAAACAGTATCATTTCAACACATAATCATTGTAAAACTTTTTCATATTGAGTTTTTGAAGTCTGATGCAAATTTTACATTTACAACACACCCCAGTTAGGACTAGCTTCGTTTTAAGTGCTCCATAGCCACATGCAGCTAGTGGCTACCACACTGGACAGCACAGCTCTATAGCTTCCCAGGGAGAAGTGAGCAATTAAGAGATGTTAGAGAGAACTTTCTAACAGAACTGTCCAAAAATGGAACGAGTCCTTTACAGAATGATGAGGTCTCTGTCATTGGTGATGTTCTAATTTAGACTGAGTGGGCACATGTCAAGGATTATTTAAGCATTTCCCCATAGGGATGGGTCTGGAATGGATAATCCTCAAGTCCATTCTCTTTCTGAGGCTATAATTCTATGACTGTCAGGTTTGGGAATCAAGGTCAAACACCAATCTCATGATATTCTGCGACAAGTGGCCAGCCAACCTTTCCTTAATTGATCTTGCCAATCTAGTTATGCAAATGCACAGCAGGTGCCCTTACTGTGGTGGAGCCCAGTGTAAGTTATCTATCAAGACAAGCCATATGCTTGGCTCAAGGTCTGACATGAAGCTGAAGAGAGACTGTTACTGCATAACTGAGCTAAGCTCAGTCTGGAAATAACCCACCTAAAACATGTGTCATATATATATATATTTAATTATTGCACTCAGCCAACCAGCTCACCCGTAGTTCTAGTTTAACATTAAACTCACTAACAGAAAATTAAGTGTTTAGCTAGGTTATGAACATAAAGGTACTTCTCTGAAGGGAATCCCAAAGTGCTATTCAAAAAGGAAAGCCATCCACAAAGAAGACCATTTGCTTGTGTTTAACCAGCCACAGTCCCAGCCATCATGGTGTACAACAGCTGATGACTGGTACCAGCATATACTCAGTCTGAACCAAACTGGAGAAGCAACCAGTGTTTGAGGAACCAACCCCAGGGTTTTTGTCATCCATAGACAACTGCATTCCGGAGAAGTCAGAAAAGGCTAGATAGGAAAGAAGATGTGCTCTGAAGGCAGACTCTCTGAGTTCAAGCCCAGTATACCTACACCTCTCACCAGCTCCGTGACTTGGACAAGTGACCAGCAATATGTATGATTCATGCTTTTCACTTGAGATACTGATCTGTCCCTGCCCATTATTTCAGTGTTTATAAAACCAAAAGGCCATACACAAGTAAGATATAAGTGTTGAATGGAATGTGGTTCATTGATGACACTCTATAAATGTTACTGACACTTCTTTTTCTAAAAGTGCTTCTATTTTTTGCTGAATGTGTTCACTTTCCTGCATTTATGTTCAATATATTGTTACTTCCATACTTTTAAAATATAACTTGCATCATTTTTTAGAAACATCAATTTCTAATATACTTCTAAGTTCCAAGATAACAAAAAGCAGCTTTTCATGTTGACATCTCTGAAGTCATGCCTTTTTTTCCCAGTGTCCTGACTATTTAGAAAGGACATATTCCTGCTATCATGATATCCCTTTCTGGAGGGTCCTGGGAGAGGACTTAGTAGCAGATAAAAGACTGTAAGAGTCTCCTAATCCTGCATTTAACAAGTGAGGAAACTGAAGCTCAGAGAACCAAAGTGACTTTCCTATGATCACTCAGCACAATCAATGCTGGTGTGGCCTTACCCCACGCAAGCACCCTTCCACTTCACCACACTCCAGTGTACAGCATGATTCAACCTGACATATGCTAGTTAACTCGCAGCCCATTTTCTGCTAGGCATCTCTGTATTTTAAGATCAAAATTAAATGCTTAAATACAATTTCTTAAATAGTTGCATGGTAGTTTGATAATAGGAAAGTCATTTATTCACAAAGGGCACTTCATAAGGCTGTCTTTCCAAAGAAAAAGCTCAAAAGAATTCTCTTTGCCATGTGCAAAATATCCATTTAATTAACATGAACACTCACATTACCAGGCAATTAAAATGATTTATTCAAAGAGCTTTAGAGTCATTCCTTAATACTAATGTATAATAAACAGGAGAAATAAAAGTAATAATACCTACTATCGTCCCAGTTAAATACAAGTATCATAAATAATATTTGCACCTTTAAGCAACTATATATCCTTCCCAAATAATAAGACTGTAATGTGGGGCTTTTGCTTTTCAATGGGATAAAATATATTGCTGAGCTTTGTTTTGTTTTTTACAAGTCTAACACTCAAGGAAGGACTTTCTCTGGTCTATTTGGACTATTTGTCTCCTTGAGAAATAAATAGCTTTGAAGTTACAGGGTTACCTCCATTATTACCTGATCATTGCTCACCAAATGCAGGAAGCAAAGTTAATCACCCCCAGTCCCTAGTTCTCACGCTTTTACACGACCTGCTGTGTTGTATTATAAATTATTTGTTATTTATTAGTCATGTATTTATGTCCTTCTCTCATTAAATAATTGATCTGCCTTCCTTGTGGGCAGAGTTTGCTGTAAGAATTAACTAATAGTATATATTAATATACTGCTATATATACTATTAACTAGTAGTATATACTAGCGCAGTTCCTGGTAGAGAGTTAGAGTGACCTGAGGTTACCCATTGTTATCAATCACCTTGAAATGCATGCCACTGCCAAGAACAGAATCTGGCACACACAAAAACTGGTGGAAAGGGGCACCTGGGTGGTTCAGTCTGTTAAATGTCTGCCTTCAGCTCAAATCATGATCCTGGAGTCCTGAGGTCAAGCCCCACATCAGGTTCCCTGCTTGGTTCCCTCTCTCTCTCTCTTCTCTCTTTCATTTTTTAAAAAATAGATGGAAACATGGGCTTTTGAAATATCTGATCTCTTAACCATGTAAGTACTGAGTAGAGTTTCAGAAGAATATTCTCCCTACCTTCTTAAGCAGGTTTTAACTAACTTCTTTTGGGAAAATGGCATATGCCAGACCAAGTCATAAGCACTGAGGTTGTGAAGATGGACTGCGCTTAAAGAGCACAGAGATGAATCTTGGAGGAGCACATGTCAGTAGTGTCTTAGGACAAACATAAGGAGAGAAGTGCAGAAGCAGAGAAGAGGGATTCATGATTTTATATAGAGAACCAAAAAATGCACTTGTTATAGCAGCCTCTGTCCTGAATGTTGGAGACAGGGTGCCCGGGATGGCTGCCCCAAGTCCCAGAGGACAAGCAGTAGCAGTAAACCTACTGTTTTCTCTAATGAAAACAGAGAAACAAGGTCATTTCCATGCGTGGCACCTGGAGAAGGTGGGTGCTGAGGGGCACTTTATCAGGCTGGGTCCTACCTGCAGGGGACGCTAGGGAGATTGAGGTTCTAGGGGACCAAGGACTGGTTCCAGCCTTAGGATGGCCTCCCAGAGCCACTCTGTTCTGCTTGAATGGTGTGCAGCCGCACAGGGCCCTCTGGCTCTTCTGCCTTCCCCAGTTATCAATCTGCCACTTTCTTTTTTTTTTTTTTTAAGATTTTATTTACTTATTTGACAGAGAGAGAGAGAGAGAGTGAGAGAGAGAGTGTGTGTCCACACATGCACAAGCAGGGTAAGTGGAAGGCAGAGAGAGAGGGAGAAGCAGGATCCCCACTGAGCAGGGTCCTGGGATGGACCCTGGGGTTATGACCTGAGCTGAAGGCAGACACTTAACCAACTGAGCCACCCAGGCACCCAGTCTGCCACTTTAACTTTTCTGCTCCTGCTTTCCTCCGCTCTGTCTCATCTCTTTTGTAGCCTGTCATTCATGGTTTGCTTTGTGGCTTTGTCCCAATCCCTTTGAAGTCCTTCTTTCCTTCTCTCTAGGAAATAACTCATTCCCAGGCCGCTCAGGTACCTTCGGATTGTAGGTTCCTCAAACTTTGGGGTTCCCATTTTCATTGCTGCTGCCTGCACAAAATGTCTCTCTTTGCCACCAGTAAAGTGCTCGTTCTCCTTATTTCTGGTTTTGGCAATGTTTGAGGTGCCAAAGTACAATCTTTGAATAATTAAAACCTTATGTAGGCAGCTCTGGGGGACTTTTTATGGCTAATAAATCCTATGAAATACTGTTAATTTAACTTCCCTAAATAGTTCTCAGAAGTCACTGGAGCTGCAGCTAGGATATATATATATATATAATATATATATTTATATATATATAATGTGTGCGTGTAGATTTTAATATTTACAAAGTACTTCTGCCTCACTCTGCTTTTATTTAAGTATGAAAAATATGTTTTCCACAAACACAATTTCTTTAAAACACAACACATATGACTCTAACACAATTTTCCCTGTTTCTGCATAAAGAGGCTCACACTTGCGGGCAAGATCTTAATGTCTTCATTTCCAATTCCTGAACTAACCAGAATTCACTATTATACCTCAAACACCTCACCTTTATGATGTGTTTTATAATTACCAACCTCTTTCACATATAAAATTTCATTTACTTCTCTCAACAGGTCTGTATTATTTGTTCTTCTTTTACATTTGATACAAATGAGGTAGGGATGTTGCATATTTCTTCCCAAGCCTCACAGCTCAGCTGTGAGTGGCAGTCCTACTGCTACCTTACATATCATGACAACATGGAAAGGCCTTAGCATTTCAGCTGTAGGGCCTCATCCCATATTCCTAAAATGATAAGTATAATTTCTCTTCCTTTCTATTCTTCTTTAGGTGGTCCTCCAATCATCATTAAACTAATGCAAAGACATCATGATAATTCTTGCTTCTAAATAAGGCTCTTACTATGGGTAAACAAATATAACTAATGACATTATCAGAAAAAAAAATAGTTACCAGGGTTATAAACCCGTAGATATTTTCTGGTGGAACAAAAAGTGATAGCCTCTACCCAGACAGGTTCTGCAGAAGCAGAGCCAGAGATAGGGATTCATGCACACCCCATTTACTGAGGAATCGTCACAAGGGAAACTGATGAGGAGTGAAAGAATCAGGACACAGAAGGAGGAAAGTTGGTATCTGGTGTCTCAATTTGCAGGGGGGTTTGTAGATACAGAAGTCCTGCCCCATTGTTCCAGGGCTACCCAGAGTGTGCCCTGGCTTGAGGCAAAGGAGCAGGATCTTATAGCCCCATCTCAGTCTGGCACCGGCCAAAGGACAGGCCAATAGGAGAGACTCTGAATAAATTGGTCTGGGTGATAATAGTAATAATTTAATAATATTAACAATAATTCCACAACTACCATAAGTTAAATGTTTACTGTGTGATAGTCACTTACCTATATTACTTCCAGTTCTTAGAGCATTCTGCAAGTTATTAATGAAGAAACTGATATATAAAAAACGATGTGATTTGTTTGAGATCATAGAGCTGGACATTGGCAATCCTGGAGTTAAATCCTTGTTCATCCCTATTTGACTCCAAAGCCTGCAACTGTTTGTTATTCTGTGATACAAGCTCCAGTTTTTGGTCAATGCTCAATAGTGGGATGAAATAACAGGCATTATCTAGGCCTGCATTACAAACTTATTCTTCTGAAAATGTCACTAGGACATGCTCCTGTACTTAAAAATAAACAACAGGAAAAAAAAAACACGTAGCAAACACAATGAAAATTTCTGCATCCGTTTGATAAATATATATTGAGCACCTACTATGTGTTTAACACCGTTCTGACATTGGAAATAGATAAGATAGGAAAGATCTCTGCTCTTAGGGAGCTTACATCCCTAACCACAGAAATAATCCATCTATTGTGCTATTTTAAGCATAGGATAATGGGATAGGGAGGAAATTAGTCAGGGAAGGCTTCTAAAAGGAGATTTTATATGGAAAAAAATTAGGTAGCAATGAGATGATCTGAGGCTAAGAGCATAGTAAGTACAAGGCCCTGAAGGCAGAGCTTGGGAGAAGGAAGCTTGTTGTGTTTAGGAATTAGAAAGTCTGTGTGGCTAGAGTTCAGTGGGAAAAAGAAACAACACAGACATGAACCTGAGATCAGGAAGGTTGGCAAGGTCTAGAACACTTAGCCCTTGGAGACCCAGATAAGGAAAAGGGATTATTTTTCATCTAGTGTTACAGACAATGGAATGACATGCTCTGATTGACATTTTTGAAAGACACTTTGACTGCATTGTGGAGCAAGGATCATCTGGATGGAAGGTGACAGAGGGAAAGCAGGGAGACCAACAAAGATGTATGACAATGCTCCAGGTAAGCCCTGATAAGGGTGTCTCTGACTAGGAGAGAGCAGTGAAGATGACAAAGAGAATTGGATGTATTTGAGATATATTCTATAGGTGGCACTGACAGAATTTGCTGCATGGAGTGATGGACGAGAGAAATAAAAAACAATTCCTAAGTTTTCGGACTTAGCAATTCCAGCTGCCATTTTCTTATGTGTGGAAGGCTGCACAGGAACAGGTGAGCTAGTGGTGGCCCTGGAGAATCATGATCTCTTCTTTAGACATGGCCATGAGGCATGCCAATTAGACATTCAAGCAGAAAAATAAAGTCAGAAGCTGCTAAAGTCAGGTAGGAATCTGAGTTTGTGGGGAGAGGTCACGGTGGAAGACAAAAGTCTAGGAGCCTCAACTTACTGACAGTATTTGAGTGATGGGACGAAGATCACCTAGGGAAGAGATGATCAGAAAAAGGGAATGAAGGGAGCCCAGGAACTATGCCCAGGGCATTCAACACCTAGAGGTAAGCAGAGAAGGAGAGCTAGCTAAGGCAATGAGAAGGAAAAGCTCTTGAGTTAGGAGAAAAGCAGAGGTCTTCAGAGTATGCAAAGATTTTCCAAGGGGAATGCAAGCACAGATAGTTCTAAGGAAAGCGGTTCCTAGATCCTCAAATTCACATTCCCTCTGCCTGAAAACTTAACTGCCTGAGCAAGTGCCTAGTGAAAATAAGAGGTTCTCCATCCCAATTGCCTTTCACAAACACTGTTCTCCCACCTTTCTTCATCCTACATCTTACTCTACTGCAGTGCTCAGTAGTATGAAATATCCTGGGGACAAAAAGAAAGAATTAGATAGTTTGAAGTTCATAACTGCAATATCTACCTAACAAAGCCTTGTTCAAGTCAGGTGATATCCAATGTTTTTGCTTTCCACAAGATCAGATGAGAGCCTGAGTTGAGAGGTGGTGGATCATTAAAAACATTTTTGTGATTAAATTACTCTGTGATTTTTTTTTTTTTTTTAGCATATAACTCAGGAGTTCAGAGAACTGAATAGCACTTCCAAAATAAAATTTCTAAAAAAAAATAAAAAATAAAATAAATAAAATAAAATTTCTATCTTATTTATATGAACAGGTTTTCTCAAAGCTTATACCTTTTATTTTTTAATTTAAAAAAAAGATTTATTTATTGATTTGAGAGCAAGAGAGAGAGATAGAAAGCGTGAGCAGGGCAATGGGCAGAGGGGGAGAATCTCTAGCAGGCTCCATACTGGGTGCAGAGCCCAACTCGGGGCCTGATCCCATGACCATGAGATCATGACCTAAGCCAAAACCAAGAGTTGGACGTTTAACCAACTGAGCCACCTACGTGTCCCAGAGCTTACACCTTTAAAAAGAAAACAATAGACAGAGAACTGATGTTGAATTCTGTCTTATTTTAACAATAAGTAGTAGGATCCATGGATATAGGAACAAAACTGGAAAAAATACAAGCCCTAGCCAACTGAGAGGAATTTGTTTATAATAAAATTTTCTTTTTAGGTTCATACTTTTTCATCGAAATTTGTAAGATACAGGTCCATGTTATCAGGTGTATAAATAATTAATTTATCAAGTGTATAATTAAATAACTAACTAATAACTGAATCTGAAAGATGTAGAGAAGTTGGTAGAGCACTAAAACATATTACACTGGGAAAAAACTTTGTGCAGAAAGTTGAATGAAAATATAAATTCAAGGGGAAAGAGGAACAATGTAAAACTTCAAACTGCTACAGAAGTCTGTATTTTCTAAATGCTTTATGGCAAATATCACATTTCTATGGTGTTTAGATTCCGCCAGGCACATTAAAAAAAGTGATATAACAGTTTTATTTTAGGATGTCAATATTTAGGGCAGCCTGGGTGGCTCAGCGGTTTAGTGCTGTCTTCAGGCCAGGGTGTGATCCTGGAGACCAGTTGGAGATCCAGTCCTACATCGGGCTTCCTGCATGGAGCCTGCTTCTCCCTCTGCCTGTATCTCTGCCTCTCTCTCTCTCTCTCTCTCTCTCTCTCTCTCTCTGTGTCTCATGAATAAATAAATTTTAAAAAATTATTTTTAAAAAATGTCAATATTTATAACATGCCAAAAAGTCTATCCCTTGCAACTATTTAAACATACAGTGAAAAATATAGATGTCATCTCTAAAAATGTGTAAGGGTCTTTTACAAAATTCTTTAAGGGGCTCTATGAGCAAAAATGTTTGAAAACAACATGCATAAGTCAAGAGAAAAAAGGTTTCAAACATAAAGTGGTCTGCTTGTTGGATGCAGCTAAGAGGTAAAATAGGAATAGAACTGTACTGGCAACAGACAGGTCATTGACCACCTTGATTTGAGCAGTTTCAGTACAGTGAAAGGGCTAAAAACCTAGTTGAAATAAGTTGAAGAGAGAGTAAGAGGTGAAGATGTAGAGGCCCCCAGTAAGACAACTGTCAATAAATTCTACAGTGAAGGCAAGCAGAGAAATGGAGTAGTAGCTGGAGGGACAGGTGGGATCAAGAGAAGGTAGATAAAGAAGATACTAGATTATGCACAATGTTCTTTGTAAAATTAAAAATGCCTGACAAAGTTTAAATCACCCAACAATTGTGATTTGTTATTAAGCTATTATTTCAAAACAAAAAGTGAAGCTTATCAGATTTTATTCTAAACAGTCACACTTCTGGTCCAGAGAAATGACCTTAAACTAAAAACTAAAAACAACAGTTAATGAGTGTGCCCATTGCTCTTCCTTGTACTTATCACTGACCAGTGTCATTGCCTGGCTGGACTATTCCCAAATGGATACAAAATGTAAGCTTCTATTCTATACAGATATTAAAATAGGGTCTGGCAAACACAAAAGATGAAATAGAGAAAAAAGGATAGCTTCAAATGTGTATCTTACAATAAATATACCATGTACTTCTGAGAATTTGTTTAAATCAATATTGTAAGTCATATTGTTGCCCAATTCTATTAACCAAATGTAAAGGGTTCACTGCAGGACAGAGCTAAAACACTTGGCTAATTTATGTTTATTGATGAGGATTTGGCCAGAGTAGGAAGATTCTGCTTTTACTTTGATAAAGAATGTGAGCTCGAAAGAAGGAAAGAAGAAAGAAGAAAAGAAAGAAAGAAAGAAAGAAAGAAAGAAAGAAAGAAAGAAAGAAAGAAGAAAGAAGAAAGAAAGAAAGAAAGAAAAAGAAAGAAAGAAAGAAAGAAAGAAAGAAGAAAGAAAGAAAGAAAGAAAAAGAAAGAAAGAAAGAAAGAAAGAAAGAAAGAAAGAAAGAAAGAAAGAAAGAAAGAAAAAAGAATGTGAGCTCTAGAACTTGGAACTGAATATTGCTGCAGTGCTACTGGGAAAAATACAACTATAAGCTCTTCTCTGTTTTTGCTACCATCTACACTACATATCCATGCCTCTATCCTCATCTCCTCTACTAGCAGACATGGTACACACAGTCCTGGTTTATTCATTGGGTCATTGATGAGTAAGTGATCAGTCAAAAGTCTGGGTTGTGGGCAGTCCCAGTGGCTCAGTGGTTTAGCACCGCCTTCAGTCCAGGGCATGATCCTGGAGGACTAGGATGGAGTCCCACATTGGACTCCCTGCATGAAGCTCCCTCTGCCTATGTCTCTGCCTCTCTCTCTCTCTCTCTCTCTGTCTCCTTCTCTCTCTCTCTCTCTCTCTCTCTCATGAATAAATAAATAAAATCTTAAAAAAAAAAAAAAAGTCTGGGTTGCCACCAACAGAACAGACTCTGGAAATGTATTGGAAGGCTGTGGGAACATACTAACTCCACTAGGGGCTGCAGAACAGGCCCTGCAAAAGACAGGAACCAAAAGGCTCTTTCGAATGGGAAAGCAGACGCATTCATAGAAGCAGGAACCCTAAGATCAACATGCTGAGGCCATGTTTTCATCACTTCTTATGCTCAAGAGTCAATGTCCTGGAAGAGATTATTTGATTGGCCAAAGTTAGATCTCATGACCACTCCCCAGCTGTGCAGGGGCAGGGAAAGGAAGGATATAGCACCTTTCACTTCCTTAAAGAGAGATGTGTGGAGGGATGCCTGGGTGGCTCAGCAGTTGAGCACCTGCCTTCGGCCCAGGGCTTGGTCCTGGAGTCCTGGGATTGAGTCCCACATCAGGCTCCCTGCATGGAGCCTGCTTCTCCCTCTGCCTGTGTTTCTGCCTCTCTCTGTGTGTCTTTCATGAATAAATAAATAAATAAAATATTTTTTTTTTAAAAAGAGAGATGTGTGGAGTTATGTCCCCACCAAGGTGACACAGGTCTGGGGAAAAGAAATTCTCAAAAAGCAAACTGGTGTACTCTTGAAGAGGGGGAATGAATAGTAGGCAGCCAAAACTATATGAATATTTACTTATATAAGGTTGGGGTTGATAATCAAAGACTGCAAACAAGTAAGGATTCTGGGGAAAGCAGCTACAGGAACACAGAGCATGGAATAGGCTTCCATGAACACTTAACTATGCCAGACACTGGGCTATGATTTAGTTGCATTGCTTTATTCTACCTACATGACAACGCCATGCAATCAATACTATTGCTATTATTTCTGTCTTACCTTAAGATGAAAAAAAAAATTAAAGCAGGATTTTTTTTTAACCTCAGCACTACTGACACTGGAGCCAGATAATTATCCATTGTGAGAGGATTACTGTGCATTGTAGGATATTCAACAGCCTTCCTGGCCTCTACACACTAGATGCTGATGGTACCCCACCTCCCAGTTGTGACAATCAAAAAGTGTCTCCAGACACTGCCAAATATCCCCAGAGCAGGACAAAATTACCCTCACTAAGACAAAGTCACACTGCATAAGGATTGTTCCCAGACCTCTCTGAAACCAGAACTCAAACTACTAGCCATGTTTGTGATACACACTCCAGCCTACAAAGCACTTTCACATGGATTATTTCACTAGTGTCTAGTAACACTCTTGTAGGGGAGGTAAGGCAAGTCTGGTTGTCTTCATATTCCCTTTGAGGAAATGTTGCTTCACAGAGTTTGTGACTTCCCTAAGATCTCTCAATTCTCAATTTGTCAAGCCACCACTCAAAACCCTCTTTTTGGTTTGTTTGACTTTTAGTTTGTTTGGGTTTGGATTTGTTTGGGGTTCTTGTTTTATTTTGTTTCGTTTTTATTTTGCTTCCAACCCAGTATTTTTTCCACTCTACCGGTTTTACTTAACCAATAGAATTAATGATAGGCATAAGTTTCTTGACCAAAGTTAAGGAGAAATAGAAATTCTCCTTGAATTATTAGGTTTTACTAGTTTTACTATTTTGAAAGAGGTAAAAAGTCAAAAAGAATAAAGGAAGTAAAGAAAGGAAGGGAGAGGGAGGGAAGAAAAAAGGAAAAATGAACTAGTCTGGCTGCCTTGAAATGTATCCTCACTCTCATCAAATCAGCGCCCCCCACCCCCCATATACCTTGTAGGGCACAAGTTGCTTTGCATCTGAGAAGAACTTAAGAGCCCTTTGCATTTCACCACAGAATGGCCCCATCCTCCCCCTAACATGCTGAGGCATTGTTTTATTTCTGACTCAGAGGGAGGACTGACTCACAAATACCACTTTACCACTTAGCCTTTCACTGAAGGTCTCATGGCCAAGGCCAGGTCAAATGTGAGGCAGCTTGAAGTAAGAGATCAGATGAGTTCATGGCCCAAGGCAGAATGGCTGCAGATGTTTGGGAAAGAAAGACTTTCACAGCTGGGATGTTCGTGACTTAAAAGCAAAACAAAACTCCTGGCTAATTAGAAACCAAGACAATGCCTAAAAAGAAAACAACCAGCGTTGGTTAACCACGAAAGCTCCCAGGCCTTGTCCCAACTGCTGGAAGTGGTGACCAGCAATAATATCCAAGAACCACTAACAATCCTCATCACTGGCCTCCCCGGTGACCAGGGCCCATGACAAGACCTGGAAACACAGCAGCTGCCCTTTTCCCTGGTGAAGTGTGAGTGCTGGAGTGGGAGTGGGGAATGGGAGTTGTGAAAATTGTGAGGGCAGGAGCCCAGGTGAAACCAGTTTACCAACTCCTCCGCTCTGCCTCCCTTATGTCCTAACCAAGGGTGGTGCCAGAATGGACAGGCTGTGAGTCAACAGACTATATTCAAGGCCCAGCTTTGACTTTCAGGCTTTCATTTCTTCTGGTTTCAGTATCTTCATCTCAAAGACTGGATAACTGTACTTGTTGCCTAGGATTGTGAGGATTAAGTGAAGGTGTGCATACAAGACATCTAAGAGACAGTGTGACACACAATAGGTGTTTAATAAAGGCTATTGGCTCCTTCATTATAGAACCCAAACACCCTGGCTCTTTCCTCCTCACTGGCTTCCCTCTCTGCTATCAATTAGCACATACAGAATATAATGATGGGAGTGTAGATTCTGCTCCCCCACCCTGCTCAGCTCATAACCCCCCCCCCAAATATCCTCGCCTTCACCTTTAAGGATCTTTCCTTCCTTCCATGTGACTCAGCCACTTCCGAGAATTCCTCAATG
Source organism: Vulpes lagopus (assembly GCF_018345385.1). NCBI lineage: Eukaryota > Metazoa > Chordata > Mammalia > Carnivora > Canidae > Vulpes > Vulpes lagopus. The sequence continues at coordinate 41,217,896 of NC_054836.1, read as the reverse complement.
AAAGCTCTGACTTGGAAAGAGTGGCATTAAATGCTATTCCAAGCAATTGCTTCCACAGTGAGCTCCTGGCACAAAGCTGTATCTACTCAGTTCTTTTCCTACACAGAGGAATTCCAGTACATACACTCTATGCCCTCCAAGAGTATTTTCTAACTGATATACATTCACGCACATGAAGTCAGAACACCTCTAAACTAGAGAGATAAAGACTTAGCAAGGAAATGAAAAGAAGTTTATGGGTAACATTTTTCCTCTATTTTTGTTTTCATTGCTTAGATGAAAAAATATAGGATAGGGAAAAATTGCTGTTTTTTAAATCCAGGTTAATAGAATTCTTAACCAACGGCTGCAAACAGCAAAATCCTAAGTAATTTCTACAAATGCTGAAATACCTAATTACAATGAATTTCCTTCATCTCCAGCAAGTTAGATGGGCAGTCCTTCATTGTCTCCTAGTAAAGACTTCTGCTATCGAAAAAAGTTGGAAACTCAGAAACACATTCAAATTGAACTGAAAAAAAAAAAAACTAGAGACATTTGAAAGTGATTTCTAGAAGTCGCTTTTGAACAAGAATCTAGACTCCTGTTGAAGAAAGACATGCTATGGAATTTGGACATTAGCAATGAGATTTAGGAAGAAGGAACCCTCCCTGCAGAGTAAGAAATATTCTTCCATATAGGATTTGCTTCTTGGCCTACATCAAGTATCTTTTTCTGGGGTTTTAGTGAGGGATTTAGGGAAAGAAGAACAGGAATGGGAATGGTCCAGGGACAAAGGGGGTTTTGTCTTACTGCATGCTGCAAAACCATTCTCTTCTTCAATAGGATCAAGTATGAAGAGCCTTGTAATAGTCCTCTCAGTTTCCATGCTCCCTCTCTGCAGGAACAATATTCTTTACCTCCAGGATTAGAGAGACACATCATCAGCACTCTTGCAGTGAACTATGTGCCATGTGCCATGTGACTTAGCTCTGGCTAATGAGAAGTGTCATGTGGCAGCTTTCAGTAACCTAACTAAGCAGCAGTGCAGGTGGGCCTTTGTCATGTCTTCCCTATTCTATGATGGATGAAATACAGCATTCACCACAATGATCCTGGGGTGTGGACCCACCAAGGTAAAGAGCACAACAGAGAGAGCCCGGTTCCTGATCCTGTGAGTATCATAACTGCCCTAAACCAACTACTTATACTTTTCTATGAGATGGAAAGGAACTTATATCTTACCCAAGCTGTTATTTGGGGTTTTCTCTTACTCACAGCCTAATGCAAGTCTAATTGGTACAACAGTTGGGTGTAGGTTCTTAGGTTCACCCTGAGAACCTATCGATTGCCTGTGGGTTTATCTGTGCTCTAGTTCTGCTCATACTTGGTGGCCAGCCTGGGTAAGTAGTCAACATGCTGAACTTCTTCTCCAGTTAAATGCCAGAGTGCCAAACTATTGCCTAAAACGATGTCGTAAAATAAAACCTCTAAGTTGAGACAGCCTTGCTCACAAACCACGTATGCACACACACGTGTGTATTATAATATACACACACTTCTCATTGAGATAGCAGCTGTATAGGTGGAAAGCCTTCTTTCTAGCATGCCACATCTGGGTAAACTCCAATGGCCAATTGCCTTTTCACTTTGTCAAGGAGTAGAAAATGACTCATTGTATCTGAAACAGGTTTAAGTGCCCCCTGATTTATTTACCTATCTGCATTCAATTAGAAAACTGCCGTTATTTTCTATTTATTTATAGACGTCATTTTGGTTATGCTGGTGCTTTACTGTATGTTGTTCACTTCCCTCGAACACAGAGGTGTGTTTACAAAGCCCTTACCTATAATTAGTGTCACTCAGTGGAACAAGGCACCTCTGTTTTGTACCTGCCACAGCTGTCATGCTCTCTTTAGAATGAACTGCACTGATGGACGACTTGAGTCACTCGTTTCTTCAAAAAGTAGCATAAAAACTGTTATTGCAGTTGGCCTGGTGCTCGGGGAAGCCGTATCAGGTGTTATACTCTGTGACAGCCCCAGCTCGGAAAGAGCTTCCTCTATTACATTTCCAGTTAATTATTCCTGTTCTTTTCAATAGCTCCATGTCATAAAAACGTGGCATGTAGTCGATTCGGATTAGCTTTATCCTGTCAGGTGATGGCAGACCTCAGACGACACGTTAATCAGTGGATGTTGGCTTGAGTATTCTATACATGTGACTACTGTCAGCCATGTTGAAGTGGGGGGGGGGGGGCGGGTGGTCAGGAGGCGGGAAAAGCACTTTTATGGGCTTATATTTCATCAGAATTCCAATAAAAGTGCCGTGTCTGTTTGAGAAAAATATAACATGCCCCACTGCTGTGTTTAATTTTTCTTTAGGACACTTTTCTATTAACATAAATTGCTTGAAGGAAAAGCATGTTGTAAGTAATATTTTTCTTCAAACATGAAGCCTTATCACAATTTTGAGGTCCTTTTTAAAAACACTGCCATGATCCTTCCTACTACTGCTTTTGGTGCCTCAGATCCAATCACAGGCCAAACATACTTCATTCCAGTGTCATGTCAAGAGTGGACAGCAAGAAATGGAGCAACAGATAAAGAAATTCACCAGGCCTTCTCTGTGCTGGACTGAGTAGGAACTGCACTGCACATGCCCATTTTATCCCAAATGGAACAGAAGCTTCACCAAGCTCTGTCCTCCACCCTGCCAGTGTAATAAGTCCACTATAGGAACTTCCTTCTCTTGCTTGAAAGGATGCAGTGTATACACAGCCAAAATGAAATTGAGAACTGAATATTTCTTATATTGGATGAATGCATGACACTTTCCTAGGGATGCTTTTTCTATTGTGGGTAACAGAAGAGGTCACCAACACTAAACCCATACCAACCTAAACCAGAGGCACGTTCGCTGCTTGCTGAATAAGACATTTGAAGGTAGCCAGGTCCCATTGGTTTGGATAATTTGGGATGTCATCAGGGATGCAGGCCCGTTCCATCTTTCTGGTCCTTAGAGGCATTCATTCTCAGGTATGTATGTCAGTTCAGGGTCAAAGATGGCTCAGTACATCTCTCTCCTATTATCAAGAAGTTAAGGGGCACCTGGCTGACTTGGTCGGTAGAAGATGCAACTCTTGATGTTGGGGTCGTGAGTTTGAGCCTCACGTGGGGTGTAGAGATTACTTACATAAATAAAATTTTTATTTTTTTATTTTTTTTTTAAATAAAACTTTTAAAAAGGTAAATTATTTTCCAGAAACCTAGAGCTAAAGTGAGTTAACATGACCACCCTTATATGAACATCTGGGAAAGCAACTATCTGGAGTTTTCAGTCTCAGAAGTGGGATACAGATAAAAGAGAAAAGAACCGGAAATGGCTGGTGAGCTGGGGAAGTCAACCACAGGGAGGCCCTAGGAAAGGCCATGAGAGGAACTCCTGAATACCCAGGTAATGAACTTCCTTCTCCACTGAATTTGAACTTATAATCACAACCTTAATACTACAGGTATCCATTCTCTACCCTACAGTCAGAAAGATCTTGCTAAAACTTTATTCGGGGGGTACCTGGGTGGCTCAGGCAGTTAAGCATCTGTCTCTGGCTCAGGTCATGATTTTAGGGTCCTGGGATGGAGACCCGTGTTGGGCTTCCTGCTCAGTGGGGAATCTGTTTCTCTCTTTTCCCTCCCTCTCTCTTTCTCTCAAATAAATAAAATCTTTTTTAAAAAATAAACAAAAATAAAATTTTATTCTGATTAAGTCCCTTTTTTCCCAAAATGTCTTAATCACTCCCCATGAATTGCAGAATACAGTTCAAACTCCTTAATGTGCTTGTCTTTAACAGTTTACTTTTTACCTCTAGAGCCTTCTCTCTCAACTACACCACCCTTTGTACTTGATCCAGATTATTCTGAACTACTTTCAGTTTTCCAGTTGCATCCCATTTTCCCTTTTTTAATGGTGCTTCCTCTACTTGAAACACTGTATCCTATGTGCACGCACACTCATACACACACATATACACACATACATAGACACATACACACACATATATACATAATACACACATATACACACACATATACACATGCTTTTTCACCTGGCTAATCTTTCTTTTTCTTTTCAATTGAGATAGAATTGACATACAACATTATAGTAGTTTCCAGTGTACACCATAATGATTTGTGTATAGATTGTGAAATGATCACATTAAGTCAAGCAAATATCCATCACCACACATATACAAAGTTTTTTGTCTTGTGATGAGAACTTTTAAAATCTACTCTCTTAGGAACTTTTAAATATATAACACAGTATTATTAACTATAGTCACTATGCTATGCATCATATCCCCATAACCTATTTATTTTATATGGCTAATCTTTCTTGTTCTTCAGATCTCAATAGAGGTAATAGAACTCACTTCCTCTGGGAAGCTACCCCTCGCTCTCAGACCAAGTTCACTGCCCCTCCCATAGACTCTCCTAGAATTCTGTACACTTCCCTATCAGTGTGTGGGATCCAGGACAGGACCCTGGGGAGGAAAAAAAAAAAAAGCACTTCTAAAGGAAAGAATGAAGACGAGAAAAATAAAAAACTATTTTTACATATTTCTTTCATCTAAACTGATTCTAGATTTAGTCCCTAATTAACGAAAGGGCCAAGCAGTTTAGTGCAGTGGATAAGAATGTCTACTATAAAGACAAACTGTCTCAGTTCAAACACTAGCGTCACCACTTGTTAGCAGAGAGCTGCTATATTATTCAACCTTTCTCAGTTTTATTTTCCCTATTTGTAAAATCTGTAAAATGGGGATAAAGATAACATCTATTTATAGTGGATGTTATTGGTTGTCTACTCAACATCTATTCCTGACCTACTGATTGTCTTCTATGAAAGACAGAAGTTGGCTCTAAATAAAATGAGAACTAAGGAAAAGTGAATTCCCTCTACTTCCTAGGGCACTAACATGGGGAATGCAACCCCTGAAATTGTGGTAATAACCCAGTAATACTAAAGGGAGTCAGTCAGCCCACAGATGAAGTCCAATAGCCAAGCAAAAAGACAGAGAAAATCCAGGTTTTTAATAGTGCCAAGTGATAAATTTACCAATCTTGAAGCTGTCCTGCCTTTAGAGCTTTTATTCCTAGAGATAATTCATTTATCGATTAAGTCATTTCTAGTTGGTATCTTCCATACTTACAACCAGAAAAAAAAAAAACTTAGGTAATACATTCCCTCTGAAGACTGTGAGGATAAAAAGCAGTAATGCATATAAAGAGTTCAGTGCTGGACCTGGCCCAGAGAAAGTCCTTGGAACACAATGTCAATCCATCAGTATCAACCAGGAGACTCTTTTGCTCAATGAAGAACAATTGTTCCAAATGCAGCTCAGGCCAATGAAGGTAGTTGTAGAGGGTAAATTCCTTGAAGGAACAGACCCTGTCTGGGTTAAACTCACTAATTTCCATCATTATCCAGACCCACCCCAAAGACTCTATGAAGAATAATTTGAGTGATTTTTGATTATAATGTGGCAGTCTCGGCAGCTCTAGGACTATCAAATGATACCAGAATATTAAGCTTTGAATCATGCCTATTTGGGTTTTTGTAATTTTAAAGAAACTAAAATCAGACACTTTAAGACATAATTGTAACTAGTTGCATGTGGTTGCCATGAATGGCCCAGTTTTCTAAACTTTGATTTATTTGGGGGATGTTAATTTACATTTGTCCTTTTCACTCATCACTATCCTTTTATTACCAAATTTTATTACTGTGGACTATAAATTCCTCCATAGCATATGGACCACATAACTTTCTTGGATACCCAATTAACAAGGATTTTTTTTTCTAAACTGCAATTATAACAAAACATGGTACATTTAGCTTAATTTTCAATTTAATGCTTGAAGGTGCATAGGAAATTTAGCTCTGTGGCTCAGAAATGGGGAAAGCTGCCATGTATACACTCAACTCTAAAGAGTGGGTCTGGGAAGCAGATGTTCATAGGAGCAAAAGAGAGATGAGGATAATGAAAAAGTGTATATGAAATGATATCAATGATTAAAGGCCAGGATGTAGTTCATGCTCATTAATAGATGAGGAGAAAGGAATAGGAAAGGGAAATCTCACAGTTATCAAAGAACATAAAAGACACTCCATTTTGGCGCAGGCAACCTGCCTTCTTCCTGGCTCCTTCACAAACATCTTTCTTCCTCTTTCATGTAGCCCAGCCGTGTGGACCTACAACCACTGGATGTGTGTCCTGAATAGGAAATAACTCTTATGAGAGGAAAAAACAAACCATGGAGCACATTGGGAAAACCTAATATTAGTAATTGTATGGTCCCAGGAGTATTCTTTTAGGAGATGTGTTTCATGAAACTATTCAGGAGAGTGGAAGCTATTCCAGAAAATCATATATTATCCCAAAAAATCTCAAATGCCTTTTACATTCATGTATAGATTCAGTTCCCACTTCTCCCTGACACTCCAACCACTTATCACAGTTTAGTCTTAATTTGTTTGAGCAGGGATTTTATAATCCACCTTTGGATTACATTTATGAGTGCCTTTGGAATGAACTTTACTTCTGTAGTATATAAAGTTACCTGACAGAAATAAAGGAAGGACTCAAAATCCATGCTGCCCATTGGGATTCTGTACATCATAACTGACACAAAACCCAACTTAAACTTATTCCAGTGAAAAAGAAGAGTGTACTGGTTCACATGACTGGAAAGTCCAAAGATAATGGCTGACTTCAGGAAGGTTTGATCTAGCAACCCAAACATGGCTTCTCTCCATGTCTCTGCTCTTCTTTCCATAATTTAGCTTTATCTTCAAGCTCCCTACAATGCCCTCTTCTCCCTGTCTCAACTCTGAAGTTGAGAATTCTCTATGGGATCACAAAATAAATAATCTCTACTCTTAAGCCCTTACCCCATGCAATCTAGTAGATTCCATGGAAGGAGGGGGGAGCTCTCTTTTCCAGAAACCATAGCAAAGGTTTTCTTCAATCTCAGTAAACATTATTGGATTAATGGCCTCTCCCTGAACCAATATGTAGCCAGAGGAAACCGCTAATTGTATTGGCTTAAGCAGATTATGACTCTCCCATGAAATTTTAAGGGAGTTAAATTCCACCCACACTACATGATAAAAATGGAGGAAAGTAGCTCTCTCAAAGGAAATCTGAAGGACTATAAGCAAGAGAAGCTACATGTGCTGAACAGCAAGTAATAATACTGCATCTACTCACACAGGTTACCTTCCACAAGTGGTCACTCTCCTCTCCTTCATCTCAGAGATACCATGAAATGGAACACTCTGGAGGGGGTCAGATGAGAAACAATGAACTATCTTTAAATAGATATAGATATACATATGGATATGGGTGTAGATATAGATATATTTCTTTAGGCTATTCCTTAAGTTAACTTTTTCCTTTATGACTCTGAAAGTCAGCACCTGGTCCTGCCTGTATCCTACCAATGATGGTTTAATGCCTGTACCCTTAGGGGAAATTCAATGTGTTAACTCTCCTTTCTAATTGCCTCTGTATGACACCACTCTATTACTTAAAAGGCCTTGACTAGAATAGACATCAGTAACCTCATTGAGTAATTTACCTGCAAATAAAGTAAGAATTGATTTTTTTCTGGTAGACATTACAGTACCCTTTCCCCAAAGCTACCACAGAGGAAACAAATTTCATAGCTATTTCTCCAGTGTTTAGCAGTGTAGGAATAAATATTCCTTTGATTGAATGAATGATTGAATAGGGTATAAACATGGGTATCAAAATTAAAGGGACATGGTCACAACCTTAAATCATACCTCATCTCCTGGCATCCCTCTATCACTGGAACTAAGGTCCCTGATCAAGTAGATGACCGTTCACGCTGACATGGCTTTAAAAAGTATTTAAGTCCCACTGGGCCCATTGTGGGCCTCCTCTCTCAGTTGGTTCATAGGGTATAAGAACTTGGAGCAAAAGCAAAATTATAAAAGTTCACACCTCTTGCATTGGCCCTTTCTCCTAAAGTTAGTGCCAAGGCTTACACTCCTCTTTCCCTTTTCCCACCACAAAAGGACACTGGATTGACTAGGGATGGGGGTAATTCAGATCAGAAAAAAATCTGCAAAATCCATTACATTTTAAGTGTGGTTCCAATATGTTGTTATTTGACTTAAAAATTAGGGAAAGCTAAGAATAAAAAGCCCATTCCCTCTACCTAAGCTCCTTCGGATGAAGGGCAAAGAGGCAAAAATTGGAAATACTCATAGGTGCTCTTTTGTATTTTCCTTTAACCTTACCCCTAAGGTTATAACCATTGTCAGAATACTCTGCCAAGAGCTTTCACAAATTCAAAATCACTGAAAAATCAAACTGTTGTTCTCTGTGGACTGTCTTCACTTAGGGCAGTTATTGCCACCCGGAGCCTGGAATTATGGAGCTGACAATAAACCGACAAGGTCCAGTGCCACTGCGTTGGTAAGCCTGCACCTGGCAACGTTTGTCTGTGGAATTCAGTTTCCTACATCACATGTCTTTCCCCAGCACTAATACTATCATTTAAGAAACAAGAACAAGAGCTAGGCCAAAGTCAGGGTTGGTTACGCCATAAATAACCTCATGTTCGAAGCAATTTATGCAGCTGCCTGGTAAGCCAGGCCCAAGAGGCTGGCACATATAGCCGCCGCATGTATGGCCCAGTTGGAGAGTGTTCTGTGCATGGAATGTGGCTGTTGGCACAACTTTGTTCTGTACCTGGACCAGCCTGAATTGCTGTCTCGTTGCCAGGAAACCCAGCAGACCTTTGGGAACCCATTAGGAAAATGGCCATATATTTCATGTGACTTGTGAATGGAAAGATGGATGCTGTCAGCAGGCCATTTTTACTGCCAGATTGGGCATAAGATAAGCATATGGGGATTTGGATTATACAGAAAAACCCTTTCTGTAGACTTTATTAAGTAATAGCTAACGATAATAATAACTTCCATGTATTGAGTGTCTACTGTGCGCCAGTAGTATGCTGAGCATTTCAGATGTATTCTCTCTCATTCTGACCACTACCACACAGGATGAGAGTGTCCGAGTGTGTGCACAACGCATGTGTTCACGCATGATCATTTTATAAACAAGGAAGCTGATGTTTAGAGACATTCCATGACTGGCTTAAGGCTAGCAATGTGCTGGTCAGTAGTAGTGAGATGCAGATATAGTTCTCTTGGGTTCACAAGCCCTCACTTTTCTCCCTGAGTCACACTGTCTCCTGCCAGGCCTTGCTTCTACCCATGTACAGTAAGAAGCCAAACAAATTGGTGGTGATCCTAGGCACCCCAAACCTCTGAAGCAACCAGTGGGAGTGTCCAGACAAATGACAGGAATCTCAGCACACGGACACAGCCCATGCTCAGCTCAGGGCAGCATCTAACCCCCCCTCCCGACAAGGCTCTCTTCCTAAGCTCTCTTGTGCAGAGCACCAAGGCCATAATGAGATGCTCAAACCAGGTGAACGTGGAAGGTCTGGAACACAACAATCTCTCAAGGACACTGGTCCACCTCAGCTCAGGATGCAGGGTTCCGCTAACAAATGATTTGAATTACAGGGAATTTGAATGTGTTCTCTCCTCTTGGACAGAGTCAGTGCAATTATGAAATAACCCTGTTTAGAAAGTGTGTTGTCCATATGCCGCTACAGCTGAGCCTTTTCGTGAACGGCAGACTCCTGACCAATTTCATGGAGAGTCACACCCCCACATGAGAAGTGGACATCCACAGTCTGTGAAGGGATTCCAAAATGAAACTGATGCCACTGCATCGAAAATTCAAGCTATTGAAACCTAGACAGTCTGGGTTGGGGATGGGGCCAGAGTTAATGTTATTTAGAAAAGAAACAGCAGATGTTTAATGATACTTCAGGAATTAGAAAAATCTCACAATCTGCCAAGATGAGCCAAATGTTGTGACACATAAAATGCTGACATCGAAACATGCTCTAATATGATGAGTTCCCCACTGCTTACTCACTTCATTTTATAAGGGGAAAGTTTTTCTGGGATAAGAATTTTCTATTCTTGGAGTCAGGCAAAACAATTTTCCCTCCTTCCTGTCCTCCAAGTGGGATTAAATCAAAGACTACTTTGAGCTGTGCAGAGAGGAGACAATTCTCTCTAAAAATAAATTAATGAATAGAAAAAATCTTCTGCCCTGATCTTAAGACACAAAATGGCTGGAACAGCACCCTGGAAATCTCACAATAAAAGAATATTAATTTAGGCCTTAGGAACAAAACTGCATCAATGCCTTGACAAATTCTTCTTAAAATTAACATTGCATGTTTGCACATGATGAGTAGATTTGACTGTTTGAGCATTTTTGAGGCATTGTAAGCCTCAGGGTAAGGATGTATAAGATTTGCTAGAATGAATAGGGATATCCCTCACAGATATCCACAGAGGTCTTTTTACTTCTTTATCTCTGTTTTCCTTAACTTCTCATAGCCAGGTTCACCTAATTAGACTTAGCCACCACAGGGCTTCCCTTCCACCACCCCTTCCCATCCAGGGTCCAAAGCAATTGGGTTCAGAGAGAAGTATGCAAACAGTCTTTCCTATTCCCTCCCTCACTGTGCCCTCCCCTCCCATCAAGGTCAATCCAGTGGGATTTAATATAATATCATGTCTTGCCTTTTATTTTGATCAAAGTTCTAATGTCCCAGTCCTATCATTCATGGCTAGTGGGCACTCATGTTCCCCAAGTCATAACACTGTGGTGGATGTTGTGATGTGTTCCCCAGATCCTCTTTCAGATCCTCTTTTCCCCAGTCTTTCAGGAAGACTTATTCCCCCAGCTGCTGGGATCACAGCCAGAAGATGGCCCTCAGCTGTTAGCCATCTTCAAAAACTGTTTCTCTAAAGAAAAATGTCTGACCCAAAGCCACATCTTCTTTCAATGCAGCCTGATCCAATGACTACTCAGTGTGGGGGGGTTTAAAGGCCTGACCCCACCACCACCACCATCACAAGCCTACCCTTCCAACTCAGGATAATTCTGAAACATTCTCTCAAGTTCCCAACGGGGTCAGCTAAGGCCTTTCCTGGAGCAGCACCTCAGCTAACTTCTCTCTCTGCTCAATCCCACTTGCCATCTCTTCCTTCAACAGATGTTGATCCCAAGAGCATTCTCAAATAAATCTCCTGCATGCTGATTTGCACCTCAGATTCTACTTCCTGGGGAACCTAACCTGATTTTTACCCATTCCTACCCTGACCCCCATCTGGTAATGTGGTATCCGGAACAAAGATCCCACCTTATTTCATCCCCTCCACTTCCATCCCCATCCCTGCAGTTGCATGTTGAGATGGTCTGTCTCCTGATGACCAGCAAGCTTCACTACTGCTGCACAAGACCTCGGCTGCCTGCTGAGGGCCAGCACTTCCCAACCCAGCAGGCAAGGCCAGCACCTCCCAACCCAGCAGGCGATCCCTTCAAATCCCCACTGGCCCCACACTAAGCATCTGCCAGGCTAAGACAGGATATTGCTACTTCATACCCTCCTGAACAATGTGCCCAGTTCATCCACTGGGCTGAGCCTCTGCAAATGAACAGGATGCCCCCCAGCACCTGCCCTGAAGGGTATGTACATTAGGACCAAGCCTCCCTCCAGCCACTACCACTACCACTTTGCCCTCATCACAGCAAATTCTCGTCTGCAATAAGTGAAATAGGTAGCTCAGAGGGCTCAAAAGTGACAACTGAAATTCCAATCTTGTTTTGTTCCTCTTGTAACCTCTGACTTTCAAGGCCTCCCAGGCCAGAGGGAAGAACTGCAGATCCAGATGAGGTGACAGTAATTAAAAGCCCTTTTTTGGCCCTTATAACTCAATAGAAGTTTCTAACTCAATAAATCTCAAATTTTGTGATCTTGCCATTCTGACTCCACAACCACAAGGCTGTGGTACAAGGAACACTGCAGATGCAAGCGTTTATAAATTTAGTTTGAGTTCCTGAACACGTATAAATCTCCTTTCTTTTCCTAAGAATCCAGTAATTCAGACTTTACATTTTTCTTAAGATTTTATTTATTTATTCATGAGAGACACAGAGAGAGAAGAAGAGACATAGGCAGAGGGAAAAGCAGGCTTCCTCCAGAGAGCCTGATTCAGGACTTGATCCCAGGACCCTGGGATCACAACCTGAGCTGAAGGCAGATGTTCAACCACTGAGCCACCCAAGTGCCCTGGACTCTGCATTTCTACCTTTTTTTTTTAAGATGTTATTTATTTATTCACAAGAGACACGGGGCGGGGAGGGGGGCGCGCAGAGACACAGGCAGAGGAAGAAGCAGGCTCCATGCAGGGAACCCAACATGGGACTCGATCCCAGGTCTCCAGGATCACGCCCTGGGCTGAAGGCAGTGCTAAACCACTGAGCCACCTGGGCTGCCCTGCATTTCTACTTACATCACTACTAATTAGTCTGAATCAATGAGGTTCATATCTTACATGGTTACCTTCTTAGCCATTCCCAGCTCATGGCAGAAAGGGATTTCTGTACCACTTCGATCTTCCTACTCACCCCCACCTGTCCTCCCACACTGTCTCTAGGTTCTACAGCCACATTTAAGCAGAAAACAAGACAAGAGTGGTGATAATAAATCTATTTTTACATACTTGAGGTCTTACATTTAAAGACTGTGGAATTTGTGAAATCTCAGTTAAGCAAAGACCAGAACAACCTGGAAAAAAGAATGTGGTGTTGGAAGCAGAGGATGGCCTGTCATCCTCTGCCCTTCCCCATCTATATCTCCCTGGGGCATAGACTGTTCTCTGCTCTCGAAACCACTTTCCTTTTTCCAGGTTGTCCTCATGCTCACTAACCAAGATCTCACTAATGCAAAACTATTCTCTGTGTCTGTGAACAATTCTGTCTTCCAACCACATTTACTCTGAAGAGACTCTGGTTTCCAAATGGCCTCTCCTTCTCTTCCTTCTACTCAAATCATACCTGTCCATCAACACCAACTCGAAGCCCCACCCCTTGCATACAGCTTTCCCAGCTCCTGACTTTTAAGAAGGGGGTAAAGGTGGATATAATCCAGTGAACTTGGCACCGATCCCTAGTGAATTCCAGAATGGATTGTTGAACAGATGATTAATGAGCAAAGGTACAAAAAAGTGCTGATGGCTAAGAGATTATGAGGATCCACTACATACAAGTTATTATATTCTTGTGGACAATTAAATTTAAGACACTTGTTTATTGGGTACCTCTTATGGTGCATATCAGGCCCTGTACCAAGTGTGACAAGGAATACAAAGCAACATAAGATGCAAGTCCTGTCCTGAATGGGCCAAGACAAGAGCCAGTACAATCTGATAAAGGTGCTGTATTGATGTGAATAATGGACTACAAGATGTTCATTAGGAGTTTAATATCAACCAGAAGGGAAGCATTTTGAGGTGAGAAAGTTTCATTTCTCACCTTGTACTAGTCAACACTGCAATCCTTAACACAGAAGAGAAAATAAAATACCTCCTTATCTCATGTAAATGGTATGATGGAGCACAAAGAATAGTTCCAAAATTATCCCAGTAGATTGACAAGAGAAGACAAAATCCATTTCCCCCAATATTAAACAGGGCTAAATATAAAATCTTAAAAGTTCAAACCAAAGAAAAATCAACAGCATAAGAAAAATGTTTATTATATTATAAACTCTATACTGACTGCAATTTAAAAGCAAAATCAAGACTATACCTAAGCTATGGCTACAGTTGTGTAAAAATCCCACGTGAATTATTTTTAAATGTATGTAATCAGTTGCTCAAATGCAAGTTTGACAAAGCACTCCACTTTCTGACTATTCAGGTTAAAAGAACAAGTTCCAGTTATCACATGTTCAAAAGAAGAAAGCTGTCTGCCATCAAAAGAAGGTAGAAAAAAAAAGTAGCAACAATTTCACAAAGCTAATGAAGTCATCATTAAAATACATGGGGCTGAAGTCATCATTAAAATACATGAAGTGTTCAAGTCAGAAGCAATTATATCTCCACTAGATTGGTGTGGCCAGATTTACAGGATCTTACATTTACAGGACCTTATATTGAAATGGCCATTCTGGTTTTTGTTTTGTTTTGTTTTTTTAAAGGTTGTATTTATTTATTCATGAGAGACACAGAGAGACAGGCAAAGATATAGGCAGAGGGAGAAGCAGGCTCCCTGTGGAGAGCCCAATGCGGGACTCGATCCCAGGACCCTAGGATCATATCCTAAGTCGAAGGCAGATGCTTAACCACTGAGCTACCCAGGCACCCCAGTCATTCTGTTTTTTTTTTTTAATTTTTATTTTATTTTATTTATTTATGATAGTCATACAGAGAGAAAGAGAGAGAGGCAGAGACACAGGCAGAGGGAGAAGCAGGCTCCATGCGCCGGGAGCCTGATGTGGGATTCGATCCCGGGTCTCCAGGATCGCGCCCTGGGCCAAAGGCAGGCGCCAAACCGCTGCGCCACCCAGGGATCCCCCCCCCTTTTTTTTTTAATTTTTATTGTCATTCTGTTTTAAAAGGGACATTAGCATCCATCAATAGGAGCTCAAATAAATTACGATCATCCACACAATGGAACCCAGGTAACTATTAAAATGATGGTGTGCGCTACTTTTATTGACAAGAAGAGATGCTCATGGCATGTTTTTTAATGAGGAAGAACAGAAAGCAAGTTACAGAATAGCCTATATAATATTAACCAGTTTATATAAAGCTATGCTTGCCTCTACTTTCTAGTATTTTTACATTTTTAGAATGCATGTCTCTAAACATGAAAATATAAGATAAGGAACTGTTTATCCTGCACAAGAGAAGACTGTTGGGGGAGTAGAGAGAAGGGGAAGTCATACCTATCAGGTAAATATGTCTAGCAGAGGAGGCCGTAAACAGCATCACTTTCCACTCAATGCTCCTACAGTGCAGACACAAACTGAGCACCTGCTGTATGTCACTCGCCAGGCTTCACATTAGGAATACATAGATGAGCAAAACGCTCTGCCTTTAGGAGACTATAGGAGAGTGGAAGAGAGATGAGGTATTTGTTTCCCGTGGCTGTCATAATGAATTGAGGGGCTTCAAATCACATAAATTTACTCCCTCAGAGTTCTGAAGGCCAGAAGTCTGAAAGCAAGATTTCGGCCAGGCCAAACTCCTTACAGAGGTTCTAGGGGAGGATCCCATCTAGCTTCTGGTGGTTGCTGTTATTCCTTGGCTTACAGAAATCTGTCTCCATCTCATGTGGCCTCCACTCTGTGTCTATATTAAATCCTTCTGACCTTTCCCATAGAAGGACCCCTGTCATTGGATTTAGAGCCCATCTAAATAATCCAGGATGATCTCTTCACTTCATTACATCTGCAGAGACCCTTTTTTTCCCAACAAGGTTACATTTATAGGTTCCTGGTAGACATATCTTGGGATGTGGAAGCATAATTCAATGCACTACAAATGGCTGGAAGCCAAAGAGGACAAAGAATAAGGGTAGAGGAGAGGGTACTGTGGTGTACCCTCAGGATTTAGCTATTTACTCATGTGTCTGTCATTCCCACTAGACCAAATTCTTGGTAGGGGTGCTATCCCCTCAAGAAGCAGAAATTGGTTTTTGAAAAGCATGAAGAAGAAAGAAAGAAAGAAAGAAAGAAAGAAAGAAAGAAAGAAAGAAAGAAAGAAGAAAGAAAGAAAGAAAGAAAAGAAAGAAAGAAGAAAGAAAGAAAGAAAGAAAGAAAGAAAGAAAGAAAGAAAGAAAGAAAGAAGAAAGAAGGAAGGAAGGAAGGAAGGAAGGAAGGAAGGAAGGAAGGAAGGAAAAAAAAGGAAACAACAACCACCTTATTTTTTATTGTAAAAGCACAGATATATCTATAGTATATAATCAGATAAACAGTGTATCTGTGGTATTAAAATTTCATGAAGTGGGGCCATTTAGGAAAAGTATGTCTAAAAAGACCCCTTAAGGGAATAATAATAAAAAATAAAATGGAGGATTGCTAAACTAGGCCAGAACCTCCACAAAACCATAGACCATCTCATTATCATCCATGTGTAAACAAAGTGCTCAGTAACTGTTAATTCATTGGTCAAATAAATGGACAGAAGCTTCAGGGAGACAAATTTGGCCTCACTAACAAGGAGTTCGACAAATAGAACTAACAGTGAACCAGGTCTTCCCCACAAGGTAGTAAGCACCCTGTCCTTGGAAGTATTCAAATGGAGGCTAAATGAGGATTTCCATTTCACAAATGTCAGGACTAGTATAGAAATATTTGTTAAGCTTCATCAGTCCATGACACACGAATGTCACAATACCATGAACTCTGTCGGGTATTTGTTCAGCTGCTTTGGCTTTTAGACAAACCAAGTCCAATTATTGCAAGTCTGAATGTCTAGGACTGTACGTAAGCCCTAACCATGACTTTAGAATTTCTACCAAGAAGGAAAAACAACACCCTAATGAAAATTGGTACTGTTGCTTTCAACCTGCCCTTCAACTAGGAGCCTTGGCCCATCGTCTGTGGCTGTTTCTGTTCTTTTGCTTCTTCAATTCTACTATTCTATTTTGCAAAAACCCTAAGGATACCATAAATTAAATGAATTAGCAAGGAGTGAGAATCAGAGATAAGGCATACTATTACTTACAATCTGTCATTGACAGTATTTCCCCTTTGGCTTTGCTGCAAAGCACCAGATGATTCAATGACATGAAGGAGAAAGGACCCCACTGCTGACACAAATTAAGTGTAGAAAACAAAGGCGAAGGATGCCTGGGTGGCTCAGGGGTTGGGTGTCTGCCTTTGGCTCAGGGCGTGATCCTGGGGTCCCGGGATCGAGTCCCACATAAGGCTCCTTGCATGGAACCTGCTTCTCCTCCCTCTGCCTGTGTCTCTGCCTCTGTGTGTGTGTGTCTCTCATGAATAAATAAATAAAATCTTTAAAAAAAAAAAAAAAAGAAAAGAAAAGAAAACAAAGGTAAGGCTCCATCTATAGCACTCACTAAAAGACTGGATTTTGAAAAATTAAGGCTCCTATTTACATAAGGGGACAGTTTAACCCTCCTCTCAATTACCCAGAAATTGGGGAAGCTAATTGATCAAAGAGTCGATAAATCTGAGTCACTTTGAGCAGCTGGTGTTTCACAGCCGATGTGTGGGATACCAAGGAAACCTTCAAAACAGGAAATATCAGACTCAACTCCGGAGAGTGGAGCTGTGGTGAATTTGTACTTTTCGGGTTTGCACAATGATTTGCAGATGTCTCCTGAAACCTGTGGCCAAGTGAGGGCGGCTTGGGCCACGCTCGCCCTTCGCTGGACCTAACCTTGCAGGCACCGAGCAGAGGGGCCCCTGCTGCTGCCCGAGCGGATGAACTGGTGGGAAAGGTGTTTCAAATTATTCCTTCCTTAAGCGAAAACAGCTCCACAAAGCCATCGGTTTAAAAAGTACTTAAGCATCTGCTCTTATTGACTGTGTTTGGTTTGGTTTTGCTTCTCTGACCAGAGCCACATGGGATGGCACAGCCAAAGTTGTGAGGTCTACTCCTGTCTTAACATGAGGAGAATTTATACCCCTCGGCCCTGTTAACCCTGTAAGATGCCAAGGGCATAAATTGTCTCATTATATGAGGAGAATTGCAGTTTCATCATTGACAAAGAGCTGTACACTTTCATGGCAAAAAGCTGACACAAAATTTCTCACACTGGAGAGCTTCTTTCCACCAGGGCTTGGGGGTGGGGGTGGGGGTGGGGGCCTACATGGGGGGGATGTTGACTTTAAATTCTCACACATATTCCAGCAATTTGATTTAAAAGAGAAAGAGAAGAAAGAAAGGAAGAAGAAAGAAAGAAAGAAAGAAAGAAAGAAAGAAAGAAAAAGAAAGAAAGAAAGAAAGAAGAGAGAAAGAAAGAAAAAAGAGAGAAAGAAAGAAAGAAAGAAAGAAAGAGAGAAAGGAAAGGAAAGAAAAAAGAAAAGAGAAAAAAAAAAGAAAAGAAAACAAAAAGAAAGAGAAAGAAGGTTAAACAAATTGGCAGCAGGTCAAAAATATCACCATTCTGATTTTTATGAATGTTTAAAATTTGAATCTGGGTTTGTTTTCTGAGTGCAGGAGCCTTGGGCCCAGAGCCAGCCAGAGAGGCAATGGCCCCAATTCAAAGACTCTTCTCCCCAGTGTCGCCCCATTCTGTAGCTGAAAGGCCAGTATAAGGGTGAACTCCCTGTAGACTGAGGCTTCTGGAAACACAATCATAAACACAGCCTTCACTCCAGCCTATGACCCCTGAGCAGCACAACTATAACCATGTCCATAATGAAAAGAAAATAATGCAGGAAAAGGGGGCATAAATGATTTCAGCTAGTAAACTCAACAACTGCCATTGTTATGTGATATGAGAATGGGTGCTCCCTTTCTGCAAGAAATCTTCCTGTATATTAACCCATGTTAATCTATTAGAAGATCATTCACGTAAGAAATGAATTCTTGGCTTTACAGAATGAAACACTAAAATAGTCTTTTGAATGAAGAGCTTCGCTGGTTACATTCAAGTGCTGTTTAGACAAATCAGAAACGCCTCTCAGAAAGGATAGTTGTCAATCAAGGACAAAACTCAACTGGCTTCACCAAAATTACATTTGCATATAGCTTTCCAGAAATGTTATCTGCCCCTTAAGGACAGCCAGGGGTCCCCTCAATACTCTAAACGATGTTTTTCAAAGTACAATCCATCACAGCTGAGTAATATCAGGAACTTGTGAAAAATTCAAATTCCTGAGCCCCATCCTAAACATGCAAATCAAATCTCTGAAGGTGGCCTGGATCTGCATTTTTAAAAACTCTCTCCCAAGTGGTTAATTTTGCTAAAGTTTGAGAACCTCTTCCCAAAAGCGGAGCTCCCACCAGCAGTATACAGTGATACAATCAGATGGACTCCATCTCAACATGGAAAAAATCAGTGCAGACAGTAAGTGCTCAGCAAATCTGATTCTTACTGTCACCATCATTCAGAATTAGCATTTGAGACCCTTATGGCAGGAGTGCCTGGCTGGCTCAGTCAGTGGAGCATGCAACCCTAAATCTCAGAGTCATGAGCTGGAACCCATGTAGGGTATAGAAAGAACTTTTTAAAAAATTAGAAGTAATTAAAAAATAAAAGAACCTTTTGACAGTTAGAGCATCTTAATAGAAAAGAAGAAAAGCCAGGTAGAAACCTGGCCACACCTTAAAATTACACAGCCCTTGTGTGAAGGCTCTTCTCTTGCCAAAAACATTCAAAACTATTTGAAAGTGAGCCCTGTACCTCACCGAAAATGACAATGCAGACACAGTCATAAATTTTTGTCTGTCTCAATTGGTCTGTGTTTTTTATTTCCTTTCCTTGTGGCCAACCATAGGCATGACATACAATGAAAATAAAGTTTATAAAGTGAATTTTACTAAAATGGGAGGCTGAAACCAAATGAGGACTCCAGGCCCAGATTGAATACAGTTACAGAAAGTTGCCATCCAAAAAGAGTGGCATGTTCTCACCCATTCTTCAGAGTTCATGGAGTGGAGCAGACAACTGGCTCTGGTTTGCAGGAAATCCTAGAAGCAAATAGGAGATAGGCCCATATGTTTGAAGGGTGTTGCAGTGACTTAAACAGTATGCTTCAAAACAGGAATGCTTATTTTTATTTTTGATCTTTCAGCTAGTAATTTTGATGGATTATGAGAACAGAAGCTAAATGTAATAAGGAGTCTGAACAAAACCAGACTCATTTTTTTGAAAAAGGAAATGGAATATAAAGTAACTCATTTATCCCCAAATCAAGTCTCTAAGAAGCCATCTTATCTGCCACAAATCAAGCCTCAGAAACAGTTGCTAATATCTATGTTAGCATTTTCTCTCTCAGGGAGAGGTGTAAAATGTATTCCAGAGAAGTTCTGAAAACTTCTATATGTACAGATGTTAAGAATTGGAAGACAGGCACCTGGTTGGCTCAGTCAGTTGAGCATCTGACTCTTGGTTTCAGCTCAGGTCATGATCTCAGGGTTGTGAGATCAAGCCCACATTGGGCTCCATGTTCAGCAGGGAATCTGCTGGAGATTCTCTCCTTCTCCCTCTGCCCCTCCAAAGGCTAAAACACATATCTGTGATCTCTTTCTAAAATTAAATAAACAAAAAAATTCTTAAAAAATAAAATTGGAA
Source organism: Vulpes lagopus (assembly GCF_018345385.1). NCBI lineage: Eukaryota > Metazoa > Chordata > Mammalia > Carnivora > Canidae > Vulpes > Vulpes lagopus. Next base: position 41,197,672 of record NC_054836.1, on the reverse strand, counting down.
GAAAGTTTTCACCAAGACTCTTCAGCAGGACATGTGGCCACAGTAAATAGAAAAACGCAGAAAAAATGATAATAAAAGCTCTCAAAGGGTTGGATTACAAAGGCAACAGAAAAGCCAAACTATGGGAAAGGTAGGGAAGGTAGAGACAAAGGAGAATACTGCCAATAAATGTCTTAACCAACACATATTACAGCAGTACAAATTATATATTCATAAATTTTAATTCAAATAACCAATTTTTATCAGATACCTACTATGTACAAGGGTTACTGCTGACTTGCAGATGAGTATTAGGCTATACACTTAAATTTCATTCCCTTTATAATAGCCCATTGTGTTTAATTACAATGTATGAATCTGCCATTAATTCACTCTAAGATACACGATAAAATGCAGATACACAGAAGCATTTCTTGGAACCAAAATTTATAATTCTTGGATATGGTTAACATACCCCAAGCCAGGGAGAAATAAGCACTGCTTACTTGGTTATGTCTACTCTGTTCCAGAGACAGAGTCAGATAAAGTCTACCAAATAAGATGTCTGTATGTTTATCTACCTCTATCTACCTAGCATATTCTTTAACTTAGGACTGCATGTAGACTGCAAAAGGGCATGTGAAAAATGACTGAGCTCTAATTCTATAATTAACATTATACATAACACAGCTACACAGGCATACTTATGTATAACAAACTTTAAAGTTTAACATATGTTCAAATAACAAACATTAAAACAACTGATATATTAATAATAACAAACATTAAAGTTTAAATATGTTCAGAGCAGAGACACATGGTACATAGTAAGCCATAAGGTCAGATGTTCTGGCTGCCATGGACACTGATGTGTATATCCACAGCATTGAGCATTGTGTCTGACATAGGCTACATGCTCAGTAAACACCTGCTAGAAGAACAAATGAAAGAATGACTGAATGAATAAATGAATATCTACCAGGAAATTATAAGTAGTTAATCTGGAACAACACTAGGGCTAGGAGCATGGATTCTCAACTGGCATGGGCTTGTGGGAATCAGCAGTGCTACAGCCAAGGACAGTCTGTGTGGCCAGGAGATTGGCTACAAATGGAGGAATTGAGCAAACAAATGCATCAAGGATAATGGGGACCAGGTTTCTCACTGTTGGAAGAAAGAAGTACAAATATAGAAAGAGAATTGGCTAGAATAAAGTGTGTAGTTGTCAGACTGGAATAGTGGAAATCAGTGTGAACTCACGTTTTTTTAGATAGATGGATAGACGTGTGTGTGTGTGTGTGTGTGTGTGTGTCCTCATTTTGTCTGCTGAGAAGGCCTAAAAACAATGACACTCCAGTAACAATGAGCACATAGAGAGCCCATATCTTGGTTACTAAATACCATTCTCCACTAAAAGAATCAAAGCTCCTTAAGGAAATGACCGGTTCCAAAGAAAGTATAAAATGACCCTAAAACATCTTTGTGTGCCAGAACACAATCATGTACTCAAAGAATGACAAAAACAGCTCAAAAGGACAAAAAAGGCAGCATAAAGGGACTCCTGATGGCTGAGTCTGGAACAGTTTAAGCAGCAAAATGAATTACACTAGTACTTGGTTATAACACAATGAGTAAAATAGGAATTCATGATTCCACAGTGGTATAAACTACAAGAGTGATATTTAAGCCAGAAGCAGAAGGAGGAAAGAAGAAAGAAGAAACTATTGAATGAGAAGAATCCTGAGAAGTCCAGGCAGTGTAGACGACTAGTACAAAGATTCCTTGGTTAAGATGATGTTGGCATGTCTGAAGAGTAAAGAATGCCAGTGTGGTTGAAGCATGCATAATATGCTCAGAGAGTCACAGAAGATCATCGGAGAAGTTGACAGGGTCTAGACCAAGTAGAGTTTACAACCAGCACAGGAAGTTGGATTTTATTCTGCATCATAGGAAGCCTTTGGAATGTTTTAAGCATGCTCTGATTCACGTTTTAAACATTTCTCTGGCTGTTATATACAGAAAATATAATAGTGCAAGAGCGTAGGCAAAGACATTAATGGGGAAGTTACTGCAGTTGTTCAGGTTAGAGAGAGTGATAGAATATAGCGGAGTGTGGTACTGGAGGTTGAAAAAGTGGGCAGATTAGGGATGTATTCTTAGGAAGCATTGATAGGTCTTGACGATAGATTTGACACAGAACAGTAAAGAGAAAATAAAAATAATTCCTAGATTTTTGGCTTCAGCAGTTAAGTGGATGATGGAGCTGCCTATTGAGGAGGAATAATAGGGAGAGAAGCAGATTTGGAGGGTAAAGAAAATATCAAAAACTGTGTTCCAACAGCCATGATAAATTTGAGCTTCCTATCAAACATCCACATGATGATGTAGATAAGCAGTTGGCTATAGAAAATCTGATGTTCCAAGTAAAGGTCAGAGTTAGAGACACAGATTTGGAAGTCACTGGTATGTAGTTTATACTGAAGATTTTAAAATTAGGTGAGATCACTCAGAGGGAAAAATACTGGTTGGGATTAGGAAAGAGCTCAGGAATATTCTCCAGAAGCCTCTGGCATTTAGAGATCTAGCAAAGAAGGGAGAAGGAACTAGCAAAGAAGACAAGAGAAAAAATGGCTAGTAAGATAGGAGCAAGACATATGACATCAGGAAAATCAAGATTTATTTTTTCTAAAGGATTTCAAAAATGAGGAAGCGTCATATAACATGAAACCACCGGGTTTAGTAACATGGAGGAAATTGTGCCCTTGACAAATAGGGGGGGAAAAACCCTACCGGAATGAGTTAAGCAGAGAACATGAGACAAGGAAGTGGGTTCAGAAATTGCAGGCAAGTCTTTCAGGTCTGCAGAAAAATGGAGTGGAAGCTAGAAGGATACGTAGAGTCAAGGAAGGTTTGTTTTCTATTTTATATTTTAGGCAGGAGATGTTAGAATACATCTTTTGCTTTAGATGTGTATCCCTCTAGACAGAGTAGGGATGTTTGTGAAGCAGTGATGCTGGAGAGGAGATAGTTGCAAGAGTTAATGAACTGAAAAATAAGTGAACAGATACAGAGTACAAATATGTCTGATAGGTTGGAAGGATAATTTATTAGGATATAAGGAGGGAAGGGAAGGAGTGTGGGTAGATTAACTGATGAAAAAAACAATAAGAGAATTACTACCCAGCTGCTTCTATTTTCCTAATGAAGACTGAGACAGGGTCCCAAGACAAGGGCAGGGAGAGGGTGAGGAGGAAAAGGCAGAGTGCAGTAATTCTGAAGAGCGTGGAAGTGAAGGAAATACGATGGCTGCTATGGTGAATGTCCATTTTGAGATTTGAGACCAAGGGTTTAAAGCAAGGACAGTCAGCAGAGATGTTTTTCTCCAGTCAAGTGCCAGCACAGAGGAGATAGTTGTGGTTTTAACCGGATCAGGGCTCGGCCAGCCAGGTTCAGGGGGGATGAGTATGCAAAAATAAAGAATTAAGAGACAATTAAAAATGCCCACAATGCTGAAACATGGCAGTTAAGCTAAAGATGAAGGGAAGTGAGGGCACCAGAGAGGGTGAATGAAAGTGATGGTCAGTGGGGTAAAGGACAGGATAGCATCAACAATGTGATCCTGGGAGCAGACAGCCATAGACGGAAAAGAGCAGACCATGCAGGGGGTGAGACAGTTGAAGAACTATGAGTCTAACTTTAGTTATAAGGTAAATTCATTTTGAAATTTGATAATATTTCAGTTTGCTGAATGGACTCTCTTTTTCCATGTTTCCTGGCTCTTTCCAAAGTCTAAAATTAATAATTAATAAAGAATAAGACATATGGTAAATAACCAGAAAATTATTTAGTCCTATTAAGTAAGTAGTCCTAAATTTTTTAACTGTTAATTTTATTTTACCCAGTAATCCAATTTTTCCCTACAAAACCCTCTTCTCAAGTAATACATTTTGGAAAATGCTGTCTAATGCTTTGGGTTAGGAGAGCACAAAGACCTTTGTAGAAGTTATTTTAAATCTCTTGTATTGTCTGTTTGGTTAAAATAGACCAATTATTTTTTTCCTCCTGAAAAAAAAAATAGCTAAGATTATTTACCCAGTTTGCATTCCAGCTTCACAAATAGTTAAAACGATTTACCCAGTCTGTATTGGCTTCACCAAATCTGAGAACAAAATCCAGGTTCTATTGGATGTTTCTATAGACTCTTGTATCTGAAACCAAAGAGTCACTTGATAATCAAAACAGGGTTTGGGAGCCCCTGGGCTCAGTTGGTTAAGCCTTTGACTCTCGGTTGTGGCTCTGGTCATGATCTCCTAGTCAGGAGATCAGCCCACATGGGGCTCCACACTCAGCGAGGCGTCTGCTTCCCCTCTTCCTCTCCCTCTGCCTCTCACCAGCTTGCACTCTCTCTTTCTCTTTCTGAAATATATCCTTAAAAACAAAACAACAACAACAACAGGATTTTAACTGACTGCTAAGGAACATCACATCTATTCAGCACTTTTCAGGACTGGCTTCATAGACATGTGACACAGAAGCCCATGCTCAGAAAGGGATCCACACTTGGGTTTTAATGTTCTGTGTTCTACATCTTGAAAATTCTCAATAATTTTATCTTTGAATGTATAAGTGAAGTCCAATGAAACAATGAAACACTGCCAGGGTGTGTAGACTGTGCTCATGTTCAGGCTCTCCTCCCGCCACCTCCCTGCCTCCCTAAGAAGGTGTTCTCAGCCATCTGGTTCCTCCACCCCTGCCCAGTGATCTCTGCCCACCTCCATCCCCAGCAGGTGGCTAGACTCAAACACAAGGAGGGTCAAAGTCAGAGGAGCACTTACAGTGCACCAAGTTACAGGGAGGATGCCCAAGCATTTGTGAGGGTCTGCACTGGCCAGAGGAATATCCTTGTGTTTGAACAAAGTGTGTCATTAGATAGTAAATAGAGAACACCATGATAGTTGAAAGAGAGAAACACCACAAAAGAAAGAAAAAAGCTCTATTCCTGATTTTTGAACAAAAGGCCCTGCAATTTCTTTTTTTTTTTTTTTTTAAGATTTTATTTGTTTGACAGAAAGAGCACAAGCAGGGGGAGCAGCAGGTAGAAGGAAAGGGAGAAGCAGGCTTCCATTGAACAGGGAGCCCGATGTGGGGCTCGATCCCAGGACCCTAGGATCATGACCTGAGCCGGAGGCAAACACTTAACCGACTGAGCCACCCAGGTGCCCCTGCAATTTCATTTTGTACTGTGCCTGTAATGGTAAGCAGCCAGCCCTGGCCATTCATTATGGATGATAATGATGATGATGATGATGATAATAACGATGATGATAGTGAACAGGAAAAGGAAAAGGATAAGAAAAAAGAGAAGGAAGACAAAACAAATGCTTTTATTTATTTTTTTAAATGCTTTTATTTAAAAGTTAGTTTTTTTATAGCACTTAATTCAGGCAATGTTCCAAGCATTTAACATATTTTAACTTATTTAATCCTCTCACCAATCCTTTGTGATAAGTACTATGATTGCTCCATTTTAAAGCTAAGGCAAGCTTAAGGCCCAGAGAGATTAAGTAACTGGCCTGGGGTTGCCTAGATGGTAAAGTGGCAGTGCCAGGATTCATACCCAGGTCATCTCACTTCAGAGTCTATAATTCTCCACAAATTTCCCATTCCACCTCTCTGCATCACACAGCATATACACTTGTTCCTACCTCTTTACTAATTTTGAAAGATGTTATTTTTATAAAGAACTTTCAGAATATAGGGACACCTGGGTGGCTCAGCGGTTGAGCATCTGCCTTTGGCTCAGGCCAAGATCCCAGGGTCCTGGGATCGAGTCCCACAGTGGGCTCTCCATGTGGACCCTGCTTCTCCCTCTGCCTGTGTCTCTGCCCCTCTCTCTCTCTCTCTTTCTTGGTGTCTCTCATGAATACATAAATAAAAACCTTTTTTTTTTAAAAAAAAAGGAACTTTCAGAATATAAATTCAGTTTACTTATGTTTGCTCTCCTGCTCATAAAATTTTATTTCTTTAATTATTTATTGCTTAATTTAAGAATTATCTTATACTTTAGTAACTCACCCCTAATGGAAGTGTTGAATAATCTTGACTTGGTGGTGTGAAGTGAGAGTCCTGATATTTAAAATGTTATCTTTGCTTAAGTAGACAACAAGCGCAGGCAAGCATAATTTATTCACACACCAATAATTATCTTGGCTGAGAATATGGGCCTGCACTTGGCCTGAAACCTTAAAACAGAATAATCTTCACCATATTTCCTAAATTCTAGAAGTAGGTATTTATGCAAGACATAGTCTTTAGGCAAAATAGGCCTTTAGGACTCAGGCAGGACCTGGAGTTGTAATTCAGCAGAGGGTAAGGGAAAGCTGATGAGGAAGCTGATGGAGCCACACTCTTATGCGGCCAATGTCCTTGTATAAGTTTCATTCCAAACTTCTGGGTTTATCTCTGAAATCACCAGCTTTCCTGTATGGGATCCTCTGGTGTTTAAATGGACTCCCTGTTAGGGAATCTTCTCTTTGAGAAGGGAATCTTTTCCTTATCAGACATCTACACCCTTTATAATCTATGCTAGGTATAGGACGCTGGTGTTACATTGAGATTATATTAAAGGAAAACAAAACAATCTGCAGTAAAAAGACTTATAAAGGGGAATTATTTCCATGAGAATAAATATTAAAAAGAGAATATTTACATTGCCAGACCCCTGCCACCCAACAACTGTTATCAATTAACACTGTCTCTAAACACATGGGATAATGCTTGAAACAGACTGTGTAAATAATAAATGAAGATGCCAACACCAGAGGTGACCATTGCTACCTTGATAGTGCTAATCCTGCAGCTGATGGGGAAATCATGAGGCCTCCCTGAGTATGGCAGGTCAGGCAACAGTAAAAGGTGGAGTGAGGTGGAGTTCAACTGCATCCATCTGCATTATTCAAAAGTACACACCCAGGGGTCACCTGGCTAGCTTAGTCAGTAGAGTATGTGACTCTTGATCTCAGAGTTGTGAGTCAAGTCCCACATGGGGTGTGCAGATTACTTAGAATAAAATCTTTAAAAAAGAAAGAAAGAAAGAAAGAAAGAAAGAAAGAAAGAAAGAAAGAAAGAAGAGAAAAGAAAAGGAAAAGAAAAGAAAAGAGAAAAGAAAAGAAAAGAAAAGAAAAGCCATATACCTAGGAGCCTATATGCAGACCAAGAGCTAGAGTGGCATTTTATGAAGGCCTGAAGGTCCAGCTTCCTCCTTATCTTCTGTTCAAACAGAAACAAAGAAAATGCTATTTACCTTCCACTAGGAATCTTGGGAATCACACAATAGCATGCCTTCACTCCTTTACCCAACACTGTCCTACAATTTACCAACACTGAGGGGTGAAAATACTCCAAGTTATGGGTAAAGGTATCCTATGTAAATGAATGGCACAAGTGAAGAATAAATAAGGCATGCAGGCATGAATCTGTACGACATACCGCCCTTTCTGTCCTCACCAATGGGTTGTCCAGTTGCCCTTTGACCCACAGGCCTTCCATGGAGCAAGTAACACAAAAGACCTATAAGGGGATACCATTTTCTTCCTTCTCTTCCCCTGAGGTTATAGCCTATGGCTCCCTGCCCTTCCCAAGCTAGAGCCTAAGTCTTCAAGTATGTTCCAGTCCCCATCCTCAAAAAAACTAGTAAAGAGAGGGCACCTGGGTGGTTCAGTTGGTTAAGCATCTGCCTTTGGCTCAGGTCATGATCTCAGGGTCCTGAGAGCAAGCCCCACATCAGGTTCTCAACTGATGTAGAGGAGTCTGCTCTCCCTCTCCCTCTGTTCTCTCTCTCTCTCTCTCTCTCTCTCAAATAAATAAATAAAATCTTTTTAAAAAAGAAAAGATACTAGAAAAGAGGATAGGAACAACCTCATGTGCCAATCTACCAACTGAATTAGCACATTTTACATACAGATAAGCTAGCTTCCTTTAGTTGAATTGATTGAAATGCCACAGATAAGAATATCAGTCCAGATTTGGAATCTGTTGAATAATGTTTGGGAGGACTCATATGACACCTTTCATTTTTCTTCCCCACATAATCATTTCAAGGTATTATATTATCAATCTGCAGAAGCCTAAGCAATTAGATTTTCATGAACCATGAAATGTTTCCCTCTCCATTATAGCAGCCTAGAATTTAGAAGGGTATCATGTGCCTCTTCTAAGAGTCCAGTATTTAACTCTGTACAATTAAATACTGGACATTTTTGGCACAATCCCTGAACTAGGAACTAGTCTTGCCTCTTGGTCTCTCCCAGCCTGAACCTGTCCCCTGGGTCAAGCTAAGCGGTCCAGGTCTTCTCCCAGGTAAGTCTGAGAAGGAGGAACTGTGAGAGAAAAGTGAGGCCATAGGGAGAATCAATGAAGCTGAAAATACTTGTATTGTTAATTATACATTTTTTGAAAAAAATAATACATTTTCAACTTAACTCACTCATACCTCAAGGTGTGCAGTAAACATATTTTGAAACCTAGAAAAGTATTTCATATACTCTTACAAATAGCATCTATTCATTTTTGCAACACACTTTTTACTGGAATGGATATTTCCAGAACATCTGCATCTTGTTTGCTAAGGCATCATTATTGCCACCTGCTCTTGAATTGCAGATTGACTATATCAATAATACAACATTCATGTTCTATATTGAATCCCTCTCTGGTAATCTCAACTGAGAGAAGGAGCTTAATATCAGAGAATTTATAGAAAAGAAACATAGACTGTGGTAGACTGGAAACATTCCAAACTCTAAAAAAAAAAAGTCCTAGGGATACATACTAGGAATGTTTGGCAGGTTTTAAAACTAGATAACTTCATTTATCTGGAAACAGTTGTCTGGAAATACTAAGAATTTATTAGAGAATGCCACTGTTATGGTATAACCGGCAAATTCCAGAAACATATTTGAAACTTTTAGAAAATGGCTTATAGCATCTTTTTTTTAAGATTTTTTATTTATTTATTCATGAGAGACAGAGAGAGAGAGAGGCAGATACACAGGCAGAGGGAGAAGCAGGATCCATGCAGGGAGCCCGACGTGGGACTCGATCCCGGGTCTCCAGGATCAGGCCCTGGGCTGAAGGCAGCCCTAAACCGCTGAGCCACCTGGGCTGCCCGGCTTACAGTGTCTTAAGCAGATTCTGGTGCCAACCTTCCTCTGCTAATGATTGACTTTGCCTTGTCAGTAGAGACCAATGTTCCAAACATTGAATGACCATCCATCCTGTGTGTTCAGTCAATGATGTGGTGACCCCATGCGGGACTCAAGAAATATGAGACCCAGTCCTTCTTATGGTACTTAAAAATGAAATAAAGAGATTAGTGTGACACATATGGAACAATAATCTAAAACATACTGTCTTTTATTATTAATAAACATGTACTGAAGACTTACCAGTGTGCAGTACACTGTGCAAGTACATATATCATCTAGTGCAATGTTTGCAATTAGACGATGAAGGAGGAAGATAGGAAAGTAAACCAATATGTCCCATATCACATGACTGTGGTATTAAGTGGGCTTCCACACCCTATCTGAATAAATCCAAGTCTGCTGCTTTTAATGGTGTTCTCCTGCCTTCAAGTGAACATAGCAGAGCATCAGCAGTTGGTGCTCCAGGAATTCAGAGACACAGGAATCAAAGGTCTTAGGAAGATGTCCCTTCCCCTTGCCCACCAAAGTGTTTTGAAGCTTTATGTTTTGAAATTTGAAGTTTATGGAATGCCCTAGGGAGAATGAGAGAGAAACCAGCTGTCTGCTCTTTGACACAAAGGAACAGCAACCACAAGTCCATCTCTGATTCTGGTGGGGATTCCTCTGTGTTCTACTCTCACAGGGTGACATGAGCCCTATACATAGCATTTCTCAACCTTTTCCTGTGAGATGCCAGTTGGGCAAGGTGCAACAGGAAGAAAGTAAAGCAGAGACATAGGCAACAGAAAGCAGATAGTCATCAGAAAAATGCTGTCGGGGGAAGAGATGGAATGGATCTTACAAAATGCGGGGTCTCCTTTTGCTCCTGCCAAATACATACATGGGTGTCATTTCCTTAAGTACACCAGTCTCTTAAATCATGAGCTCTTCAAAATGAAAAGTTGGCATTTTGTGAAAGGTAAGACCATATCAATTGTTGGCCCAACTGGCGACCAGCTCTTTTAACAACTTTTCATGGCAAGCATTGTCCTCCCCATTTTAAAGATTAAGGTATTGAGGCTTGGAGAAGCCCCAGGTGCCCAGCTGCCATCTACCACATGCATTCTACCCTGCAAATCAACCATATTTTAAGTATTTTTAAACGTAACCACAATAACAACTGTTGAATCCACTGTACTGCACCAAGCAGCAGAAATGTCTACTATAAATCAGTAAGTAGCCCTGCCAGTTATGTACTAAGAAAGATGAAATAGTCCAGTTGAGTAAATCTCTAAAACCACATCCTGGGGACTTCCCAGGCCTTGTCACTAAACCAAAGCCAGCCTGGTGGCAGCCGTGACTCAAGATGCCCAATGCACACAGACACTGCCAGGATCTGTGCGTTTCTATAGCATCAACTTCTAACAAAAACAATACCTAATACCCAAGCCCCCACTCCGGACTGATTCTTCTTCTTTTTTTCTCTCCTTTTAGATCCAAAAGTTAAATGATAAACTATTTATTACTGACACAACCTTTTCCTCTGGCCCAGAAGTCTCCCAGGAGATCCTCTGGCTCCAGTTTTCCCAGGCATTGTCAGGCGTATCTGTGGCTCCAATAACTCCCGTGTTTGTCTGCAATTGCTCCAGGCAGATGTCTGAAAATCACCCACTGACAGATTTACGTTCGTCAATCTCTGAAACACCCTCCGCCCCCACTCCCAAATCATATCATACGTGTGGGTGAAAGCACTCAGAGGCCAAGTGCACCAGGCCCTCTCAAGTACATGCAAAGCTAAGCCACAGAGTTGCAAGGGCATCCCGCCTGCCTGCCCTCCCTCCCCTGCGTTTCCTTATAAACCCAGGGCTCCTCCGCAGCGCACGTTTCCCTGGCCTGCTCTCTTCCCAAGATCTGGAAAGATGCGGGCCTCCAGGCTTTTGAAACAAGATTAAAAGGTCTCTTTTACAGCTCTTGCGGAAAAACTCCACAGAGGAAACGTGGTTGGCAGGTAGAAAGACCGGGACCTGTCTCCTTGAAAATCACAGCTGTGTTATCTTTTTCCTCCACTGATCGCTTCCAGATTAGCACTCGGGGCAGCCGGCCAATTAGCCAGTCCTCCGTGTCACAGAGCCCGGCTCGGGCTACAGCTCATTCCTCTGCAGAAGGGGACGAGTTTGAAGATGTGAGGCTGGGCGGGCCAGCGCAGAGCCCGGGGAGGGAACCTGCTGAGTGTGCCCCCGCCGCCGCAGCAAGTCGGTGCACGAAGGGGAACCAGGAGCTGGGGCAGGCAGGAAGTCTACCAAAGCCCGGACCAGGCCAAACACAAAAGATTCCTTTCTGAGAGGAAAGAGGATTGAAACTGTAGGGAGAAACAAAACAGAAACACAGTCCGTGGGAACCTTGCAATGATGAAATCTGTTGCTGGAGAACAGAACCCTTTATTCCAGGCCTCCCGCCTATCTTTGGCGAACAAGTCCTCTGTGGAGGCCTGCTGGAAGCATCTTCCTCAGGAGTCTCTGGCACCTGACCATCGCTCAGGTCTGACCTCAGGGAGTGTGATTCACTGAGGGCAGTCACCTCTGCTTCAGATAGCTGGGGAAATAGCCCTCATCGTGACTTCTCCAGAAAGATCAGTCAGACCAAGACCTTGGCTGCTCCCAAGTCTGCTCATTGAAGTTCTTTCACCTGGTAAGGTGGTAGCAACAGAGGCTTATGGGAGAAAGATTTGGGCCAGATTCCCTGCTTGGGGTGATAAGGCCAACAAATCGTGCCTTCCACAAGTCACTGTTTTGGCAGGAATCATCAGGACACTGACACATATAACCATCCCTACCACAGCTGGGACTCTACTAGGCACCAAGGACAAAGGCTCTCCTGCTGACTTAAAGGTCTTTGCTCAGCGGCTCTCAAACTGCTCTGAGGGGTACCATAGTCTCACAGGGTGTTAATAGTCTTGTTATGAAAATAAGTTTTTACCACTGGAATAAACTTAGAAAATGCTTCCTTAAACAAAGCTGAACAAGATTCATTGCTGTTGAGCTCTTCACAGCCCTTAGTAAGATTTGCCAAATGTATTGACCATAAAGTCCTTTTAACACAACAGATCTTTTTTTTTCCCAAAACAATGTTATTTAAATTCTAGTTAGCTAACATATAGTGTAATATTGGTTTCAGGAGTAGAATTTAGTTATTCATCACTTACATATAACTCCCAGTACTCATCATACAAGTGCCCTCCTAGAGATCCATGACCCATTTAGCCCGTCCTCCACCCACATTCCTCCATTAACCCTCAGTTAGCACAACGGACTTCTTAAGATCTGACTGGACACCAGTGATCCAGGACACACAGTTTGGGAAGAACTGCTATTATTCTCAATCAAGAGACATTGGGGACCTGGTGCAATATTCTTTGGGAAGTGACCTTCCAGCATTCTTTTCCTTGGGGTATGTGTGTCACTACTTACTGACCCTCATCTCAAAGTGTATGAACTATTACAGAGGTATTTGTTGGTCACCAGGCTGAGCATGCTGAGTGTGTCAGAGATAACATTCTATCATGTCTCATAAGAATCAATGGGGGAGGTATTATTCTCCCATTATTTTAATCTTTATTTATTTGAGAAAGAGAGAGAGAATGAGCAGTAGAGAGAGGTAGAGGGAGAGGGAGAGAGAGAGAGAGAGAGAGAAGCAGACTCCCTGCTGAACAGGGAGTCCCACCCATATGGAGCTCCATCTCAGAACCCCAAAATCATGACCTGAGTCAAAGGCAGATGCTCAATCAACTGAGACACCCAGGTGCCCCTATTCTCCCATTTTTGATCAGCGATTAAAATCAGAGAGAGAGGTTAAGGTCACAAAAGAGTGGTGCTTTAAAGCTCCATACCTAGGGATAGGCTAAATAGGTGATGGGGATTAAGGAGGGCATTTGTTGTGATGAGCACTGAGCGTTGTATGTAAGTGATGAATCATTAAATTCTACACCTAAAACTAATATTACACTGTATGTTAACTAACTGGAATTTAAATAAACTCTTGAAAAAGAAAAAGAAATTTAAAAAAAAGAAAGCTCCATCCCTAGAAGGACCAAGATTCACACCCTACAATCAACAGTAAGAAATCAATCCTTTAAAAGAAAAGAAAGAAAGAAAGAAAAAAAAAGAAATCAATCCTCTTCACTTGGGCAAAGTAGTGAAGAATGGGAATGAGGACAGTGCCATCTCTAAGGGAAAACACCCGGTTGCCTAATACTCAAATTTCCATCTTTTGAATGCAAAAGAGCACTGTAGTATCACCATAAAGTGTTTTTCCTAAAACATGTCTGACTTACAAGGCTATTGTACCTCTAATTATTAGTTAGGATTTTTCACCAAATATACACAAAACAACGTGTGTGATCTTTCCTTACATAGCTACAAGATCAGCAGGATAGTCCCTCTTCAAAGGCAGCAAATATCTGCTCTTTCCTTGGAAACATAGATATGTTTCCTTAAAAATCAGCCCCTAATAATTCTTTTCTGAAACATTCTGCAAACTTTTATGGGGGTTGCTTTGGCATAGCCAATATTTTTTCAGTGGTGTCAACGTTTTGTGCTTACCTATTCCTATTAAAATTATATATTTTTGCAGTTCCCAATAAAACTCATTGTATGGTATGCTAGAATAAATCTCAAAATCTCCCTGAAGTGCTAGAAACTTTCAGATATATGTCTATTAAATTTTTATTTCTTGAGTAAGTTGCATGTGTGCCAAAATATGCATTTCATTGCTATAATGGTCATAAGTCCACAAAGCTGTGGTGGAACCACAGAGGAGCACTGAGCTGTTCATCACTAAAAATCCATATCCATTGAGTGGCCATCCCAGCCTTCCAAAGGAATTCCTGAAGTGGCTGTTCACCTGGGTACCTCATACTCTTCAAACATGTTAGGCACTCACAATACAATCATTCAACTGAAGGTGTTATCCCAGGAACAGAAGATCAGATTTTTTCTCCCTTAGAATGGTTTAAGGTTTTTACCATATGTCCAGAATACCAATATTGTCAGGTTCTCTTTTACCCTTAGCATAATGAATCACAAGCCAAAGCTAATAAAAATACTTTCTGTGAAGGCTAAGATGAATAATTTTTAAGTCTACCATCAAAGAGGCAAGACAAAGAGCCTATAGGTAAAAGGGGTAGGAAGACAGATTTCAGATTGACATCAGAAAGACCCTTCCGGCAGATTGTGTCAGTGCTACAAACTATCAGAAGATGAGTGAACAAGCTCATGAGGGAGGGATTTCTCTGTTTCTGGAGGTATCCAGGCATTGTCCAGATCAGTGGTTCTCAAAGTGTGGCCCCAGACCAGCAGCATCACCATCACCAGGGGATTTATTAGAAATGAAAATTCTCAGGCCCCACCCTAGAACCACAGATTCAGAAACCCCAGGGCTAAGCTCAACATTCTAGGTTTTGACAAGACCTCCAGGTGATTCTGCTAAAATTAGAAAAACACTGGCTTAAAACACCACTTGGCAAGAATAATGCAAAGAAGATTCAACCAACAGATGAATAATTGGGCTGGATAACCATTCAACCCTGTAGTTCTCTGAGTCTAATAAGGTTCTTTGGCCTGCATTATTTCCTTTTTGGAAATGAGGAACCAACGGCCTACTAACACTTAGGCTTGACCCCTGGGCGACACTCTGAATTATGTAAAGGAACAAAAATATATTATCACTGCTATTATAAATCCTGACATTCAGATCTCCTGAGGAGCTTTAAAAAATAAGAAGGGCAGCCCAGGTGGCTCAGCGGTTTAGCACCGCCTTCAGCCCCCTGCGTGATCCTAGAGACCTGGGATGGAGTCCCACGTCAGGCTCCCTGCATGGAGCCTGCTTCTAGCCTCTGCCTGTGTCTCTGCCTCTGTGTGTGTATGTGTATGTGTGTGTCTCATGAATAAGTAAATAAAATCTTAAAAAAAAAAAGAAGAAGAAGAATACCTGGCCACCCAGAATCTCTGGAGACGGGGTCCCAGGCCTACTTTTTGCCAGGTACTTTCACATTAATTAATTCACTTAGTCTCTAAAACAAGCCTATCTCCACAGTAATGTTACAAGACAGGTATTATTGTTATCTCCATTTTTACAGATGGAAACTGAGGCTGAAAATGGTTGAGGATTTGTCCACATCCACAGAGCCAGGAAATGTCTAAAGTGGGATTCAAACCCAGGTCTCAAGATCCATGTTCTTTCTCCTCCACCCATTTTCCTTCTCCTTTCCATGTCAGAGACTTTCTGGGCACATGTGGTCCTCCAAGCCACCATGCTCCCCAAGCTCTCCCCATGGCAGGTCTGGGCACAGCAGGCCTCCAGCTCCTATTACCACACCCTCCCCTCTGCAAAATCTTGGTGGTGGGTGTTTTACTCTCTCACAAAGATGCTTTCAGTCAGCTGCTCTCAAATCCACCCTCCTGAGGAAGATAAGAAGCTACCTTTGAGTTGTGATATGACGGTAATCAGAAGCCAGCTGGGAACTGGGAACTAAAATTCTACTTCTTGGGGCACGTGGGTGACTCAGACACTGGTTAAACATCTGCCTTTAGCTCAGGGCGTGATCCCAGGGTCCTGGGATTGAGTCCCGCATCGGGCTTCCCACAGGGAGCCTGCTTCTCCCTCTGCCTGTATCTCTGTGCTCTGTGTATCTCTCATGAATAAATGAATACAATCTTTAAAAAACATAAAATAAATAAAATTCTACTTCTCTATCAATTAGCTAAATACGTTCATTCACCAAAATGAAAATGAGCTTCAGGGAGGAGGACCCTAATTTGGTAACAGCCAATTACATCTTAGAGTCTGAATTCACCAAGCAGATCTTTTCCAGCTGTAAAGAGGGTCTCTCTGTGAGGTAGAGGAACAAAGGGGTACAGAGCGCAGGACCTTTCCAAGGAGGACTGACCATGAAGGAGGTGGAAGGACAGAGGTAACAGTCAAAGCATCATGGGAAGCACAAAGGGGCCACACAGCAGAGAAACTGTCACCTGAGGATTTTGCTGAAAAGGAGGTCCTGGTCAATCACTCCATGCTCTGGTCGTTTGAGTCAGAGCCTTTAATTACAGAAGTCAAGAGAGGTGATGTAACTTGCCCAAGATCATGTTGCCTGGGCCACTGGCAGAGCCAGAATCAGCTCCCAGGCTTCCTGACTTCCTTTTAGCTAAAGGAATGGGCCCTAATGGGAGACTGAAGTAAAGCCAGCCAGTAAGAAACCGAAGAAAATGAGAGAGACCAACTACATCACTAGCCACATTAGAGGCTACACAGATTGGCTGGAGCAGAATATAAGATACATTCTATATGACCAAAGTGGTTTTAAATATATAAGAAAGACAGCTCCAAGGGTCTGTTTCTGATCACTTCCACAAAACAGGTGAGCAGGGGACAATGGGGATATGTTTTCAAAGCACAGCACAAGATTTCAACTGCTCAGTTCCCTTTGGTTTTAATGATGTGGCCACAGATAAAACTGCATATTTCTTTGAAAATAGATCCTAGATAGGTAGTCGTGGCCGAGTGGTTAAGGCAATGGACTTGAAAATAGATCCTAATGGCCCAAGAGTCCATGAAAAAGGACCTGAGAGAGAAACAGTACCTGCCTTCCTTAGATGGGAAGCCAACTGAGGGGTGCCTGGTCACAATGCTATTTGCACTGTCCTCTTAAATGCTCCCTAGGCCCACCCTCTCTGGTCTGAAAAGAACAACTTTTTGTCTGCATTTAAAATATCTGTTCTTGGGGCACCTGGGTGGCACAGTTAAACATCTGACTCTTGGTTTCAGCTCAGGTGGTGATCGTAGGGTTGTGGGATCGAGCCCCACATCAGGCTCCATGATCAGCAGGGAGTTTGCTTCTCCTTCTCCCTCTGTCCCTCCCCACCATGCATTCTCTCTCTCTCTCTCTCTCTCAAATAAATAAATCTTAAAATATCTGTTCTTGGGGTGCCTGGCTAGCTCAATCAGAAGCACATGCAACTCTTGATCTTAGGGTCATGAGTTCAAATCCCACCTGGGTGGACTGATTACTTAAATAAATAGAACTTTAAAAATAAATACAGGGGCGCCTGGGTGGCTCAGTCAGTTAAGCATCCACTTGATTTTGGCTCAGGTCATGATCTCAGGGTCCTGGGATTAAGCCTTGAGTTGGGCTCCCTGCTCAGCAGGGAGTCTTCTTGTCCTTCTCACCTCCTGCCCCTTCCCCTGTGCACAGGCACTCTCTCTCACTCTCCCTCTCTTAAATAAATAAATTTTTAAATAAAGAAATAAAAAATAAATACACTAAATTTAATTTAATATCTGTTCTTTAAAAGAGATTAGAGAGACACAACCAAATGTCACATGTGGATCCTGATTGAAACAAAAGGATGGGGAACAGATATTTTTGAGAGGACTGGGAAAATTGTATTATGGTTCAAATTTTGAGAATTTATTTTATTTATTTATTTGAGAGAGAGAGTGCACAGGGGGTGGGGCAGAGAGAAAGGATCTCAAGCAAACTCCCCACTGAGCACAGAACCCCATAAGGGAAGGGGCTCCATTTCACAGCCTTGAGATCATGACCTGAGCTGAAATCAAGAGTCAGACACTTAACTGACCAAGCCACTCAGGAGCTCCTATGATCTGAATTTTAGATGACATAAAGCTCTTTTTGTTAAATGTATTAATGGCATTGTAATTCTTTTTTTTAAATGTTCATATATGTTAGAACACTTAAGTATCCAGAGGTAAAAGGACATGATGTCAGTGTTTTTAAAATAATTCAACCAAAAAGAGAGGAGGGGGAGAGGAATAGATGAAGAAAATGTGGTAAGATCTTTAACAATTGGGTAAACATACTTTTATGTATGTTTGAAATTTTATAATTAAAAAATCCTTATACAAACATACATATATATATGTGTGTGTGTGTATGTATGTGTATCTATATAATGTGTGTATATGTATCCACTCCTGCAGTTACTCCTAAGAGCAAAATTTATGTCAAACTTTTAAAGTTTCATATCTGAAAAAAATGTTAGATCTTATCCAGTTCATTCCATAATCCCTGTTTCCCAGAAGAGGGATCTGAGACCCCTTCCCTCCTCACCAAAGCTCTTCCAACTCTTTAGTGGTTCAGCCAAGATGAGACTCCCGTTCTCCAGACTCTCAGGCCAGAACTCCTACACCCAACAGCAATCAAAAAGTGTAAACACATTGCTCTAATCCTTGTGTTATAAACTCTCAGACAAGGTACCTCACTGTAATTATTTAGCAGAAGTGAAACTGGTCAAAGGACAACAGAACACATCCTTTGCTCATTCTGAATATATTTCTACATAAGATGATTCTCCTCCATTCTTTCCGGGCTTACCCTCCTCCACTTTCCCTTCCATTCTTTCTCCATCTCCCAGCCACCTCCCTCATCGTCCAGACTTTTTGCGCCCTTTGCTGCTTTTGAGCTCATGCTGCATGTTAAGACATCTGTGTCCACCTTCCGATGTTAGCTCCTCCTGCTGAAATCTGGCTCAGTTTCAAAGCCCAGAGCAAGTCAGCTGTCTCCATGAAGTCTCTCTCTCCCATCTCTGGACAACCCCAGCCCTTAGTCTCAGCCTCTGTGATAGTCCTTGTTGTCTTCTTTCTTTATGATTAAGCATATGTATGTCCTGCATTTTCAATGGCCTCAATACAGTGATGCAGTGGCAGAAATTAGAAGGGAAAATAGGGATCTAAGGGCACCTGGGTGGCTCAGTCGGTTAAGCACCTGCCTTTGGCTCAGGTCATGATCCTGGGGTCCTGGGATTGAACCTCACATCAGGCTCCTTACTCAGCAGGGAATCTGCTTCTCCCTCTCCCTCTGCCCGCCCCCCCACTCATTCTCTCTCTCTCTCTCTCTCTCTCTCAAATAAATAAAGATCTTTAAAAAAAAAAAAAAAAGGAAAGAAAAGAAAAGAAAATAGAGATCCAGGACCAAAGAGGTCCCATATAGATCCAGAAGCTACCCAGGGACATGACTGGCTCTGGAAATGATGAGGGAGGTAGGCAAAGTTTTGAGTCAAAATCCCAATGTCATTTCCAATGGGTATGAAGAAAGCCTACACTTTTCTAGCTGGGGGAAGCAGGATCTAAGAGGAGCCAACATCAGAAAAAAAGGCTGGTAGGCTCTCTTGGCACTGGCAAAATCAATAGACAGCTCAGTAATTGGGTGACAAGGCAACACCAACCAGGCCCTCAGAGTGGGAAGCTGGTAAAGGGTAAGCAAGATGTTAGCCAAGGCCCTGAGTCGAGGTCAAGCCTGTCCCCCAGCAAAGTAAAGTAGGCATGAACGAGGGGCACAAGCCAAAAAAACATGCAAACCAGCTGGACATGTGTGGTGAGACTGAGAAAAGAGGTTGTCTAGAGGCTATGGTTCAATGGGCAGGTGCCCCAGGCTTGTTAATGCTGCTTATATTTATTGAGCACATACTGTGAACCAAATGCTGGAGATAGGGGTATATTAGTCAGTGTTCTCCAGAGAAACAGAACGAATAGGATGTATATATATAGGGAGAGGAAGATTTGTTATAAGGAACGGGCTCAAGCAATTACAGAAGCTGACAAATCCAAAATCTCCAGGGTGGGGCCGGTGGGCTGAAGACACAGGAGAACTGATATTCCAATCTGAGTGTAAAGGCAGTCTGCTGTAGAATGCTCTCCTATTCAGAGTTCCATTTTGTTGTTGTTGTTCTATATAGTCCTTAAACTGATTGGATGAGGCCCACCCATCCAACTATGGAGAGCAATTTGTTTTACTCAAAGTTCATTGATTTAAATGTTAATCTCACCTAAAAAAAAAAAAAAAAAACCTCAAAGAAACACCCAGAGTAATGTTTGACCAAGTATCTGGCAGCCCACCGAAGATGACACATAAAATTAACCATCACAAGCAGTGAACAGAAAAAGCCTCAACTAACTGCAGATTCTAGAAGACTAGCCAAGGGCCTCCTACCTGGATGATGATGCAGGTCCTGATATTCCCACGACAGCCAGGAGAGAACTGGCCCAGAAGTTAGTAGGGCTGGACCAGAAGGGGCAGCGCTGGTACCTGGCAAGGAACAGACAGCTTTGTCAGCTCTTTGGGGGAAGGGACCAAGCCCTTCACCACTAGAGCAGGGACAGTGGTGCCACCTGCCAGCTCCACTGCTAGCTAACTTAGACAAGTTACTTCACCTCTGTACCTCAGTCTTCTCCTTTGTAAAATGGTGATCACAGGAACATCTAAATCAAATACCTAAATTCAGTGAGTTGAATATTTGTAAAGTACAAAAATATCAAGCCTGGCACTAGATAAGTGCTCTAGAGCGGGTTACTAGTAGTATTTGCAAGCACTACAGCAGCTTATATATTGTGCTCAACCGAACAGGTACTTAGGAAATTCCAAATTGAAATTTTTTTCTTCAAACGGTGCCAAAATAAGAAGGAACTAGTTGAACCTGGCTGGCTCAGTCAGTAGAGCATATGACTGTTGATCTCAGGGTCATGAGTTTGAGCTCCATGTCGGGCATAGAGAGCTCACTCAAAAATTAAAAAAGAATAAAATAATAAGATTTTAGGGGTGCCTGCGTCGAGCAGTCTGTTGAGCATCCAACTCTTGATTTCGGCTCAGGTCATAATCCCAGGGTCATAGGATGGAGCCTTCTATTAGGCTCCACACTCAGCAGGGAGTCTGCTTGAGATGGCCTCTCTCCCTTTCCCTCTGCCCACAACCCATGCTCATGCTCTCTCTCTATCTCTAAAATATTAAATTAATCTTTTAAAAATGTCAAGATTGGGGCGTCTGAATTGCTCAGTGGTTAAATAGCTGACTTCAGCTCAGGTCATGATCCCAGAGTCCTGAGATTGAGTCCCACGTCAGGCTCCCCACGGGGAGCCTGTCTCTCCCTCTGCCTATGTCTCTGCCTCTCTCTGTGTCTCTCAGGAATAAATAAAATCTTAAAAAATAAAATATAAAAATATAAAGAGTTTTAAAAGAAGGAACTAAACCATGTAAACATTCTATCTTACACTTTAGTCCCATGTTTAAAAAAAAAAGCAAATATATTTAAGTTACTAATTAAAATCCTTCTAGGATTTCCTGTTGCCTCAGACTCAAATCTCTTCTGAGGCCAGTAAGGACTGCCTGATTCACCCTGAGTATGTCCCCATATACTCACATCTCTCCTCCAGGATTCCCAGGCTCCAGTCACACCAGGTTTCTCCATGTTTCCTGAATTGCCTTCAGCACCACTGCAGGGCTCTTCCCTATGCCTGGAGTAGCCACCCTTGGGCCCTGCCCTCCTTAATTGCCAATTCCCACTGATCATTTAAGGCTCAGTTTAAGGAAGAGCACCCCCAAGACCAAGTTAACTGCCTCTGTAGTATTCTCCTATAGTCCCTGCTTTTTTTTTTTTTTTTAAGATTTTATTTATTTATTTGAGAGAGACAGAGCATGAGCAGAGTGAGGAGAAGAGGGGGAGGGAGAAGCAGAATCCCCACTGAGCAGGGAGCCCAATGCAGGGCTTGATCCCAGGGCCCTGAGATCATGAGCTGAGCCAAAGGCAAATGCTTAGCCAACTGAGCCACCCAGGCACCCCGGCCCTGCTTTTCTTTGTGTAGTAGTCAGTATTATTTGGAATCAGATACTCAATCATTGTCTTCCTCCATAAGATCAGGAACCAAGCTTGTATCATTCACAGCTGAACCCTTGGGACCCAGCACAGTTCCAGGCACACAGTGCCCAACAAATATGTTGAGAGATTTTAATAAATCTAGAGACAACAGATTTAAGCTTTCAGCCAAACCCACCTGATGTGTGGTAGCCCTGATATGCCAGGTTGAGAAGGAGCCTGAAATTACGTGGTGTCATAGCTACACCCCTTCCATGGCTGAGGGGGCTGCAGGAGGAACAAGGGCATCTGACATCCATCTCTTTATTGGCAAAGAGGTAATCTCTCAGGTAACACTGCTCTAAGTTTAACGGCAAACCATTAAGTTCAAAGAAAAAGTACAAGGGTGGTTATAATCTGAACAGGCAAACTTCAGAGCTACACTTATACCACGAGAACAAGGAAGCCAAAATTGGCATCTACCAGATGCCAATTTCAGTCATCATTCTCACATCTTGTACTATTCATAAAACCCTTTTTATGACTATAAAATTGTATCTGCATGTACCGATACCATTTGTTTTCCCACCTCTGTTTTAGAATTATGTGCCACTGTGAGTAAGAAAGACTTCTGATTTGGGTGTTTGCCCTGGGGGATACCAATTCACCTAGAAATAAGCCGTAGCCTCAGAAAGGAGCCAAGGTTGTGGAGTGGAAAGCAGGCAGTATTGTCACACTGTGATGGCCTGTATGATGGCAATGAAGGATAATCCATATCCCTTCCCAGCCTCACTGTCCTTGGCAAAATGGGGACCTAAGTAGGCAGTAGGCACATGGAGAGCACTCAGTAAGTGATAACTATTACAGCTCATATTCAGTTTGACAGTTGGGTTTCTGCTGACTGTGAACATAAGCAGCAACTATGACAATTAATGACACTTAGCCTGGCTGCAGCTCGAGCCAGGAGAGAGTGGCTTTCTAACACAGGTGGTGCAAAGATATCATATAGGGGTATTCACTGCAGCATCAGTTGCAATAATGAAAAACTGCTTTTTCCATTATTGCAATTATCTAAACAGCTATGAGCACCAGAATGGCTGACTAAAAGCAAGCCTGCAGAAAAGCATGATCCCATTTTTTGAGAAACAAAATCTGGACATGTCACATCCATTTACACACACACACACACACACACACACACACACACACACACAACATGCCAGATATGCAGACAAATACCTAGATGGTTTCCCATATACCATAACAATAGTTGTGACTTCTGGGGAGGAAGCAACATTTACTTCTGTATCATTTGAATTAGTTGACAAGGCAATGTATTATCTCATCAATCAATCAGCCAATAAGTATATAAATGAATGCTTGAATGATGGTTTTGTCCCCAGATCCAATGTGTGGGGGTGGTTTTCCCATACCACCAAGCAATTCTCTGACACCAGCTGGGTGTCCTACAATTCAACTCAATTCTCCCACTATCTATTACAGATGGCATCAGATCCACAGGTAAAGGGCTCAGTCCCACAAGACTGCCCCTCTCATGCCAACTGAAAGTCCAGGTTGTTACAGATACTTCTGACCCACTGGCTATAGATTGAAAGTTTAACAAGACAGGAAACAACAAATGTTGGAGAGGATGTGGAGAAAGGGGAACCCTCTTGAACTGTTGGTGGGAATGTGAACTGGTGCAGCCACTCTGGAAAACTGTGTGGAGGTTCCTCAAAGAGTTAAAAATAGAGCTTCCCTACGACCAGCAATTGCACTGCTGGGGATTTACCCCAAAGATACAGATGCAGTGAAATGGCAGGACACCTGCACCCCAATGTTTACAGCAGCAATGTCCACAATAGCCAAACTGTGGAAGGAGCCTCGGTGTCCATCGACAGATGAATGGATAAAGAAGATGTGGTCTATATACACAATGGAATATTCCTCAGCCATTAGAAATGACAAATACTCACCATTTGCTTCAACATGGATAGAACTGGAGGGTAGTATGCTGAGTGAAGTAAGTCAATCAGAGAAGGACAATCATTATATGGTTTCATTCATTTGGGGAATATAAAAAATAGTGAAAGGGAATAAAGGAAAAGGAGAGAAAATGAGTAGAAAATATCAGTGAGGGTGACAGCACATGAGAGACTCCTAACTCTGGGAAATGAACAAGGGGTAGTGGAAGGGAGGTGGGCAGGGGGTTGGGGTGACTGGGTGACGGAACACTGAGGGGGTCACTTGATGGGATGAGCACTGGGTATTATACTATATGTTGGCAAATCAAACTCCAATAAAAAAAATATACAAAAAAAATAAAGTTTCAATAGTACCTCTCCTTGAGTTTCATTAATGTCCTAAAGTGGCCCACAGAACTTAAAGAAACATTTTACGTACTAGATTACCAGTTTGTTATAAGAGGAAGAGCCAGGTAGAGCCAGGTAGAAGAGATGCATAGGGCAAGATATGGGGAAAGGGCCATGAGCTTCCACACCCTCTCTGAGCATGCCACCCTCCCCAAATCTCCATAAGTTAGTTCATCAACCTAGAACCTCCCTGAACCCCATCCATTTGAGTTGTATGAAGGCTTTATTATTTAGGCATTAAATCATTGGCCATTGGTGACTGAATTCAATCTAAACCTCTAACTACAGGGCAGCCCAGGTGGCTCAGTGGTTTGGAACCACCTTCAGCCCAAGGCGCAATCCTGGATATCCAGGATCGAGTCCTCCCTGCATGGAGCCTGCTTCTCCCTCTGCCTGTGTCTCTGCCTCTCTCTCTGTGTATCTCCCATGAATAAATAAATAAAATATTTAAAAATAATAAATAAATAAATAACCCTCTAACTACAACATTGGTCCCCCTGGCAACCAGACCCCATACTTAGGTGACTTAAGGTCTTTCCCAAAGTCACCTAATGAACATCACAAAGACATTCGTATCACATTCATCACTTAAGAAATTCCAAAAGTTTTGGGAGCTCTATGCCAGAAACAAGATGAGGACCAAATATGTATTTCTTATTATAAATCACAACAGCCCAGGACAAAGTCAGTTAAAATAATAAAGTTTTAAAATAAGTCAAGCAGAGAGGTGATATTCACTCTAAAGGCTAATAATGCAAAGGAACCTAAGAGAGGCTGGGAAAGCATTGCTACTGAGAGATACGAACAGATGAGTCACCATCCATTCAACTCCATGAAGTCACCTCAGGAGTCCTCAACGTGTCAGCAAATTCCTTCCCAGGGGCACCTTCCTCACTGTGTCACACCAGGAAAGCCCAAGAGGGAGACAAAACATGAGAGACTCCTAACTCTGGGAAATGAACAAGGGGTAGTGGAAGGGGAGGTGGGCGAGGGGTTGGGGTGACTGGGTGACGGGCACTGAGGGGGGCACCTGGCAAGATGAGCACTGGGTGTTATGCTAGATGTTGGCAAGTCGAACTCCAATAAAAACTAATTAATTGATTAATTAAAATGGTACTAGAGGAGCTTTGCGCAGCGGCAGTGCCGTAAGCAAGTGAGGTTTATCCAAGGTGCGATTATTGCCAATTAAAATGGTACCAGAGGATATGAAATCAAGGATCCCATGCATGCACCCTCGGGAATACAACTTAAGAATTGAAGAGACAGGGCAGCCTGGGTGGCTCAGAGGTTTGGCGCTTGCCTTCCCCCCCAGGGCGTGACCCTGGAGACCCGGGATCGAGTCCCGCGTCGGGCTCCCTGCATGGAGCCTGCTTCTCCCTCTGCCTGTGTCTCTGCCTCTCTCTCTCTGTGTCTCTCATGAATAAATAATAAAATAAAATAAAATAAAATAAAATAAAAAGAACTGAAAAGACTGATCTCCCATAAATCCCTAACTTACAGAAAACCAGAATTTACCTCCAGGCCAATGAATAGCTACCAAGAATCTCTCCCAGTCCTCCAGCCGATGAACTGACTGCTTGGGGTCCGGTTGGACCTCCTCGCCCTGTTTGCAACTCCTCGTTGGGTAAGCCCAGCCACCCCCTATCCCTCAGCGCTGTTGCGTTGTAGCTGCTCCAGTTTCCATTTTCTGAATTGCAGTTCCTCTGCTATTCAAGAATAAACTCATTTTTCTGGTAAGTCAAACTTTCCTCAGTTTAACTCTTTATTTAGGTTGACACTGGGATCGTACCTTTAACAGAAGACTTCTAGATAAAGAAAACAGGATGAAGCCCTATGTTTAATCTTGCTATCATTAGGACCTACAGTAACAATGTTTAATTTGTACATTTGAGCTGAATTATAGCGTTTTGAATGCCAGTATTGGACTCATAAAAAAGCAGCTGTTCTTTTGAGCTATTTATTCCCTTATTAACAAGATTGCCTGATTTTATATTAAAACTATATTTATTTTATTTCACTTTTATTGCCAATGTAAATTAAATGGGTATTTTTCTTTGCATTTATTTAAACTTTATTTTTGAACACTTGTGCATAAAATATTATAAAATCCAGTTAACATTAATCAGGTCCACATTTCTCAAATTCTTATTTGCAATAGCATTAACTTAAATATGTATGTATATGTGTATATTTTGGATTGTTTCCATAAGGTTTTAGAAAGCGAGAAATTGGCCACAGGGAGGCAAAACCGGTTATTTATATCAATCCTTTTCTTTTATTGACTCATAGAAGTTCCAGCACAATATACAATTCCTATTCATCTTCAACAACAATGCAAATATTTGTGTTAAACAGCCTAATCAGAAGGCACGTATACATTTATTAGGTGTTCATATATTTTTACATACGGCAAAGTTAGGATACCAAAGAGAACAGTCCCTCTACATTAAAATGCTTGCACATTAACTAGATAAAGGTTGAATCATTCCTTCTCCTGATTTATTGTTATAGTATTTTTAAATAATGTTTAATTGCTTCTTTTTTGTAGTAAAATGAAACTGTAATCGTACATTATTTTGTTTTTCTATTGGGTTTTAGTTAACTGTGCCAAGTTGTAAGTGAGGGCCCATATTTTGAGGTCAACTGACCTCAAAAAAATATTCCTATGAATTAGATCAACCATTACATTGTCAAGGGTCAACAGCATTTATCCAAATACACAAGGTTCATATAGGTCTGCTTACTGAATATATATTATACAAAAATCTGGAATTAGACAGGCTGCAGATAATATAACCTTGGGACTAGCAAATTAGATCTCTGCTTTGAATTTCTTTAAAAAAAATCGGTGAGAGAAGGTGGAGAGCAGCTCTATGTTCTGCCATCATCTTATGAAACAGCATAGCATTCCCTCTCTTTCAAGTCCGATTTTTTTATAATAATTTAATCACCATAATTGGTGGGCAAAGAAGAGGTGATTTCTATAATTCTTGTGGGTCCAAAGCCAAACAGATGTGGCTTTCTGTTCTCTTAATGTGATTTTCCACATTGGTCTTGAAAGGTGGTGCTTGAGAGCATGATTTCTGTGCTGGAGAGAGGGCCGGCTCTCCTTGGGAGTGAGAGGTCGTGCCCTAGGGGCCCAACAAGCTCCTTAGCCCGACATTCAAAGCCCTTTCTGCCTCTCTCAGCCTCAGCCCCCTCAACTCAAATCCCAGCTCTCTGAGACTTTGCAAGATGCACGAAAACTTTCTGGCTCTCGGTTTCTTCATCTATAAAATGAGAGGATTGGATTCAACATCTAAGATCTCTGCCAGCTCTAAATGCTGTGAAGTTGTTATATTAAAAGTCCCATGGTTTCAATAATTATAGTTGGATTTTTTAAGTAAACATAACAAAAATGCATTAAGTTCATTGTACGTTTTAGCCTTAAGATGTATGAATCACTTAAAGTAAGACAGATTTTTAACCAGTTATATTCACTAAAGAAAATCATATATGATATATTTATTTCTAAAATAATTTGACATTAGTATTTCTTCTCAGTAGAAGCTAGTAGAAATCTATCCAAGAAAACCCTCAGATTATTAACAAAATGCTTAATGTAATGTGAAATAAGCAGGTTTTTTTATTTGCTGCCTCACTACTGGAGTTTTAATATTTTAATGTGGTGTATAGGAATCCTGAAATTTCTCGCTTCATTTAGCTTAAATAATTTTCATCTTAATATGCCACACTCTTGGCTTAAATAATATGCCATTTTTATTATAAAATAAATTAAATTTTCTAATTCATACAAATATCCTCTGAGTTTGTCTATTTGATAAAATGTCCTACCAAACACATTATTTTTTTCTTTTATTTTTATTTATTCATTTCACAGAAAGAGAGAGAGAGAGTGTGAGCGCACAAGCAGGGAGAGCAGCAGGCAGAGGCAAAGGGAGAAGCAGACTCCCCACTGAGCAGGGAGCCTGATGTGGAGCTTGATTACGGGACCCCAGGATCGTGACTTGAGCTGAGCCAAAGGCAGAAACTTAACCAACTAACCACCCAGGTGCCCCTCACATTATTTTCTGAAGCAATTTCAAAAAAAGTTAGATCAAGGATCTAACTCAATTTAGTCATTTTTACTATTTAGCAAACCTCCAAGGGATTTTTGTCTCAAGGTGAAATTTTTTAAGACTAAACCACAGATCCAAAAAGTATTTTTTAACTTTGAGGAATGATTAATGTTGTTGATTAAAATGATAATATTGATAATATTAATTAATAATATTATATTATTGACAATATTGATGATATTAATTATTAATAATATTAATTAATAATATTAATATAATATTAATATATTTAAAGGGTAAACATGATTTGTTTTTAAAATTTTTACTTAGATTCTAGTTAGGTAATATGCAGTGCAATATTGGTTTCAGAAGTAGAATTCGGTGATTCATCACTTACATACAACATCCAGTGCTCATCATAACAAGTGCCCTCCTTAATACCCATCATCCATCTAGCCCATCCCCCACCCACCTCCCTCCATCAACCTTCAGTTTGTTCTCTATTGTTAAGAATCTCTTACGGTTTGTTTCCCTCTCTCTTTTTTTTTTTCTGTTTCCCCTTCCCATATGTTCATCTGCTTGTGTCTGGGGTGGAGGGGCGCCAATTCCACATATGAGTGAAATTATATGGTATTTGTCTTTGTCTGACTTATTTCACTTCACATAATATACTCTAGCTCCAGTCACATTGCTGCAAATGGCAAGACTTCATTCTTTTTGATGGCTGAGTAATATTCCATTGTGTGTGTGTGTGAATGTGTCTGTGTACATGTGTGTATACACACACCACATCTTCTATATCCATTTGTCAGTTGATGGACATTTGGGCTCTTTCCCTAGTTTGGCTATTGCTGACAATGCTGCTACAAACATCAGATGCATGTACCCCTTCAAATCTGTACTTTTGTATCCTTTGGATAAGCACCTAATAGTACAATTGCTGGATCATAGGGATGATTTGATATGTAAACACGTGGTAGAATGATTATTGAGATCAAGGTGATTAGCACATTTATCACCTCACATAGTTAACATAGTTAATTTCTTCTTAAGAAATTGTTTCTTGGTTCCTCGGGTGGCTCAGTTGGTAAGTGGCTGCCTTTGCTCAGGTCATGATCTCAGGATCCTGGGATCCAGCCCCACATGGGGCTCCCTGCTCAGCGAGGAATCTGCTTCTCTCTCTCTGTCTCTCTCTCTCTCTCTGCCCCTACCCTCTGTTCATGTTCACTCTCTCTCTCTTTCTCTCCCTCTCAAATACATAGATAAAATCTTTTTTTAAAATTGTTTCTTAATAATTGTTTCTGTCACATTAGGCAACAACTTCAAGATCTCGAGTATATCACTACACCTCATTCTTCCTTCTTTTCTGAAGGATACAAAACAAATCCAAGCACAACAAAATTCATCTCAAGGCTGTATCTTCCAGAGATTGGAATGCTTTCCTTTTTCTTTTCTTTTCTTTTTTTTTCTTCTTAGAGTACAGAATACCTTTGGCCAATAGGGATCTTATTAAAATGTAGATCTTGGATCAATAGATTTGGGGTTGGACTTCAGTCTTAATTTCTAACTTATAACTGAAAACCACCAAGCCAGCAGCATCAGCATCACCTGGGAGTTTGATGGGAATGCAAAAATCTCAGGCCCTGCTTCAGACCTACTGACTGAGCATCGGCATTCCGTAAGATCCCAGGTGATCTGTGTGAACATTTAAGTAGCACTGGTCTGCTTCAGTTTAGGGCTTATTTCCCAATGGGGTTTTTGGTCAATTTTGCTCCCACAATTCTAAATTTTGCTCTACATCTAGTCTCAAGTGAGTGCGTTCTTCCCCTCACACACTTTAAAAGTATGAAAATCCCTTTCTGACAGTTTGACCACGATCCAAGGACAGCTGAAACAACTGGTTCTCTGCTGCCATGCCAACCTGAACAGTTTCAAATCAAAAGGGAAGTTTGAGCAACTTTTCTCCTAGAGCAGGGGTTCTCAAATCTGTCCACACCTGAAAATCACCTGGAAACCCTTTTAAAAAGACCAATACTTTGACCAGATCCCAGACCAATTAAATCGGAATCTCTAGAGCAGTGGTTCTGAAATTTCACGAGGATCTGAATCACTGAAAGGTTTGTTAAAACACGGATTGCTGGGCCCCAAACCCAGTCTCTGATTCAGTAGGTCTGGGGTAGGGCGTGAGAATCTGCATTTATAATAAGTTCCCAACTTCTGCTAATGCTGTTTGTCTTTGGACCACACTTAGAACCACTGCTCAAGGAATCAGTACTGTGTAACAGTATTTTTTTAAATCTCTTCAAGAGATTCTAATGTGCAGTCAAGTTGAATAACCCCTGTCCTAGAGAAAGATGTCATGAGCATTAAAAAAATAGATTGGTTTCCCATACATCTTGTGAAACCTGTTTCATCAAATCACATACACTAACACCCAACCAATTTCCACACAAACTATCCAAGTTTCAAAACTTCTTGGCCAAATGAAATCTCCAGAGGTTTGTTGTTGAGTTCTTTTTTTTTTTAATATGGGTTTGTGTGTTCACTACTAGTATTTGAATCCCTCAAAAGCAAGGACTATACCTATAACACATCTTTTTACCCCTTAGTAGCAAGCACAGGGCCTGGCCCCACCCCAAAAAAAATTCAGTAACTGCTTATAGAATTAAATCTCTCTACCATCCACTCAACATCAGCCACCTGGAGACAAGCACACACTGTCAAGAGAAGGACACAATGGCCTGAAATTTTCATTTTCCACCAAGCTGCCTTGCCAGCATATAAATGTAATCAAAACTTCTGAACGTTGCCACAAATATTCGACAAGCAAATTATCCGTCGGCCAGCATGTAAATGTGATATCCTCAGTGGGAGCCAGAGCTTGAGGACCAGTGTCAGGTGGGGAAGGTGGGAGCGCAGTTCAAGCAGTTCCCTTAGAGGTAGTGAAGAGTCAAAGGTTGAGGAAGATGAGCAGCCCTCCCTGCGTGGCTGAAATGAAACACCTAAGGTTAAAAAAGAAAAGAAGCAGCAGTAATAGCAGCAAGATGGACAGTAGCTATGACAGAATAGGAAAGACAACACCTGAACTCCAATTTAAAAATTTTTTTTTAATTTTTTAAAAGGAAAGACAACACTTTAAGAAAAACACCACGTTACATAGTAATAGATGCAGTGATTAGGAATCACTGAATAATGACATTTAACTATCAAAATCGTAGTGATACAGATTCTGAGCTGATTCTTATAATACACACTATGCAAATTCAATTTTAAGATAACTTTGGAAGGTACCTGACTGGATCCGTAGGTAGAGCATGTGACTGTTGATCTCAGGGTCATGAGTTCAAGCCCCATCTTGGGAGTAGAGCTTCAACAACAACAACAAAAAAGATAACTTTGAGTCAATCAAACATATCATGCAGTGCATTTATTAATCAACCCTAGCTCTTAAACTTTGGTAACACAAAATTGCAGGATTACAAAATGGATCTATTTAACAGTGAGCAAATGTTAAGCAAATGTGCATTGGTTCAAACTGCACAATCAATGCTAGTGAGTAACACTTCCCAACGATTTTGGGGAGCATAAACAGAAAACATCCATTACTTCTATATTCTTTTAAGAATATTCTTTTAAGGATGCTAAGAGAAGGATATTAGCAGGAAATAGAACTTCCTGGGATGATGGAAATGTAGAAAATATTCACTACTAGTCACATGAGACTATTGAGTGATTGAAATATGGCCACTGTGACTCAGGCCTGAATTTTTAATTTATTCTATTTTAATGAATTTGAATTTAAATTTAAATAGCTATACACAACCAGAACCTACCTCACTAGACATATAGGTATAAATGGGATATTACACAGCCATCAGAAAGAATGAATACGGATGGCTCAGAGGTTTAGCGCCTGCCTTCGGCCCAGGTCATAGTCCTGGAGTCCCAGGATCGAGTCCCACATTGGGCTCCCTGCATGGAGCCCACTTCTTTCTCTGCCTATGTCTCTGCCTCTCTCTCTCTCTGTATCTCTCATGAATAAATAAAAAACTAAAAATCTTGGAAAGAAATAAAGAAAAAAGAAAGAAAGGAAGGAAAGAAAGAAAGAAGAAAAGAAAAGAAAAGAAAAGAAAAGAAAAGAAAAGAAAAGAAAAGAAAAGAAAAAAGAAAAAGAAAAGAACCTACCATTTACATGGACATGGTTGGAACTGGAGGGTATTATGTGAGTGAAATAAGTCAATCAAAGAAAGACAACTATCACATGCTTTCACTCATATGTGGAATATAGGAAATGGTGAAAGGGAAGAAGGGGAAACTGAGTGGGGAAAAATTAGAGAGGAAGACAAACCATGAGAGACTCCTAACTCTGGGGAAAAAAGAGTTACAGAAGGGGAGGTGGGTGGGGGGATGGGGTGACTGGGTGAGAGGCACTAAGGAGGGCACTTGATGAGATGAGCACTGGGTTGCAAATTGAATTTAAGAAAATTTTAAAAAATAAATGTCTTTGGAACCAGGGGAAAAAGACATCTAGGTATAGAGAATAAAAGTGATAGCCACTTTTCTCTGCAAATAAGCCTGTAACCTTGTCCAAAATATGCCTCTTGTTCTACTCCTTGCACTCCCCAGATCAAAAAGAAGACAAACTAAAAAATACTCCAGTTAATCTCATGTAGAATAAAAACACCAAGACTTTCAACATGAAATCCACACTCTTTGAAAGGCCACAGACTTCCTCACTTTTATAAACAGTCCCCAAGAAAAAGCAATCACAGTGGGCAACAGCTTTTGTGTTTATAAATCTCAGTCCTTAGGAGGGAGGGAAAGACCTTTTTTAAAGCCCAGATCTTTTTACAGACTTCCAATTGTGCCACCCAGTGGCAGTATGCTTGGTTGAATTTCTGACTCCAGCAGGATCCTTTCTGGCGAGGGAAGAATCCTACATAGTCAGAATGCTAATAAGTAGTGCGGCTGAGATGGGAGAATGATGATAGCAGAAGTAGCCTATCCTATCCATTTGCACCATAGTTTTGTCACGTTTATTTCCATCTTAAGTCAATCAATGCTTTGTTCTGTAGCCTTTCTTAAGAAGAAATGCAAAAGTAGCAATAATCGTTGTGTTAAACATTCAAGATTTTCTTGAATTCCCTCAACCCGAAGTATTTACATTATGAGAAACTTATTTCCCATGCGTCAAATATTATATGAAGGTATTGGATGGGTTTTTGCCTTTAATTAAGAATTTTTAAAAATAGAAGACTGAGTGAGCCAGAAACATTTGGTAACATCTTTTTCTGTGGGTTTAAAAACACTTCAATATAAAATTAAACGCAGATGTATAATTTGAGAGTTCATGAATCATCAGCTTATGTACATTTATAATTACACTAAACTTAAGTATTCCAAAAGCCACATTAGTCTCTGGCTATTGTAGCTAATCCTCTGGTAAAGAATTTGAATGGTATTCTAGTATTACATTTTACTTAGAATACACTGTTACATAATTGTGTGTAGGTTTAGTTGGTGTTTTTTTTTCCAATTTAGAATTCCTCTGAATGGGAAAAAATGTTCAATATGAAACACAGGTAAATTCCTTAGAGATGTAGATTCCAAGAAGCAAATATCTAAAGAGCAAAAAGTTAGAGTAACTGAAAATAATCAGCACCATACAGCATTCATTGTCATTGTAAGGTAGGCAGATGGTGCGCCCCCAGTTTCCATGACTCAAGAGGGCTCAACTCTGTACTAAGTTTGGCAGAGAATTGTGCTGAAGCCCAAGATCTCACAAAATGTAACTCCAGGAGACATTTTAAAGTGACAGAAGCTTGCAAATCTTCCCTGGAACAAATGCAAAGCAAAAGTGAGCATAAACATGAAAATAACATGAATTTAACATTGGCCCAGTTGGCATGAATTGACACTCTTGTTGGCAGTTTTAGCAGAAAGATAAAGACTGGTTGGATACAGGAAATCTTAAAAGAAGTTCAGTGTGGAGAGGAAAGAGCCACATTATGTGGCTTGGATTTGCACTACATAATTAAGGCAAAGGCATTTGTTTCCTCGTAAGGATTTCTGAGTTCTCCTCGGAAGAGCTCTGCTTCAGATTTTCTTTCTTTTTTTTTTTTTTTTTTCTTTTTTGCTTCAGATTTTCCAGAGTTCCCCAGTATCTGTTCTCACACAGCAGGTCCTCAGTAAATTTGTTTCTTGACACTGTAAATCAATCCTTAGATGCCTCCATCACTTACCGTCTGTGTGGCTTTAGGCAGGCCACTTACAGTCTAAGCGGTTCTGAAGTTTTCATCAGGTTATCCAAGTCGTTCATGATGCCAAAGAAGGTACAAACTATTACATGAAATTCTTTGGAGCCTGGGACAACACGTAAGCACAAAAAGGGAGATTCTGCCAAATGTGAGGCTACATGCCAATTTTGAATTTAGGTAAAGAGACATATATTACAATAAACAAGAATTGATGAGGGAAGTCAGATGTGAAGGCTTCCCAGAGGCTCCCCAGCTATCCCTCACTGTGCACAATGGGCAATATTTTCAAAGCACTATCTTGTAGTCTAGTGATTACTGACTTACTCCTCTGCCTCCACCAAACAAAAGTCTTATCTTGATAATATTTTTATTCCCCAGGTCTAAGATAGTCCCTGATGCATAGGTGATGAACAAATGTTTGTTAAATGCATTAATATTACATAAAACCCTGTCATCTGGACTCTCAAATGGCAGCATCATTTGAAAAGCTTACTATCTTCCCTGAGGATATATTTTTTATTCAGAATACATTGAGTAATTTGTAAACAGTATAAAATATTCAGAATTTTGTGAATAAGTGGAAATACAGCTGAAATATTCTGGTGATGTTTATGTAGCTAAGTTAGAGAAAAACAATGCAGCTATAATGGAGAATTCATGAGAAAAACATACAAGACCCAGCACAAAAGGAAAAAAAGGAAAAAAAGGGAGAGAGGAAAAGAGGAAGGAAAAGAGAGGAGGAGGGAGAGAAAAGCAGAACAATCTCATTTATGGATTTCAACTTCTTAAAATCCTGAATATAATATTAATAAATAGAATCCAGCAGTGCTTTTAAGAATCAAGCTGGAGGGCAGCCCCAGTGGCTTAGCGGTTTAGTGCTGCCTTCAGCCTGGGGTGTGATCCTGAAGACCCAGGATCGAGTCCCATGTCAGGCTCCCTGCATGGAGCCTGCTTCTCCCTCTGTATCTCTGCCTGGCTCGCTCTCTCTCTGTGTCTCTCATGAATAAATAAATAAAACCTAAAAAAATAAAAATAATAAAAATAAAATAATAAGAACCAAGCTGAAGGACTCACACTTCCTGACTTCAAAATTTACTACAAAGCTACAGTAATCAAAACAGTGTGGTACTAGTATAAAGACATATAAGTCAACGGAGGAGTAGGGGTGCCTGGCTGGCTCATTCTGTAGAGCATGTGACTCTTGATCTTGGGGTCATGAGTTTAAGCTTCATGTTTGGCCTAGTTACTTTAAAAATAAATAAATAAATAAACGAATAGAATACAGAACCCAGAAATAAGCCCTCACATATATGGTCAAATGATTTTTGACAAGGTACCAAGACCATTCAATGAGGAAATTACAGTCTTTTTGACAAATAGTGCTTGGAAAACTGGATACCCACCTGCAAAGGAAAGAAGTTGAACCTTATCTAAAACCATGTACAAAAGTTAACTCAAAATGAATCAAAGACCTAAATGCAAGACCTAAAACTAAAATTCTTGGAAGAAAACAGGGCAAAGAATTCATGACAATGAATTTGGCAATGATTTCTTAGATATGAAACCAAAGACATAGGCAATAAAAGGAAAAATAGACAAACTGAACTTCATGAAAACTCAAGCATTTTGT
The DNA here is from genome assembly GCF_018345385.1 of Vulpes lagopus. Classification (NCBI taxonomy): domain Eukaryota; kingdom Metazoa; phylum Chordata; class Mammalia; order Carnivora; family Canidae; genus Vulpes; species Vulpes lagopus. The sequence continues at coordinate 41,161,556 of NC_054836.1, read as the reverse complement.
GCATTAAAAGACACTATCCACAGAGTAAAAAGGAAAACCATACAATGTGAGAAAATATTTGCAAATTATATGTCTGGTACAAGATTAACATCCCAAATACATAGAGAAGCCATAAAACAAACCAACTGGTTTAAAAGTTGAAAAATGGGCAAAGGATAAGAATAGACATTCTCCAAAAAGATTACAAATAACCAATAAGTACATGAAAAGATACTCAGCATCACCAAACATCATGGAAATGCAAATCAAAACTATAATGAGATACTACCTCATACCCATTGTCATAGCTACTATCCAAAAAATAGAAAAATAACACTGTTATCTAGGATGCAGGGTAATTGGAACCCCCAATGCACTGTTGGTAGGAATGTAACATGGTACAACCACTATGGAAAAAAGCATGGTAGTTCCACAAAAAATTAAAAATAGAATTACCATATGATCTAGCAATTCCACTTCTGGATATATACAAAAGTATTGAAATCAGAGTCTCAAAAAAGATATTTGTACAACCATGTTCAAAAGGTGGAAACAACCCAAGTGTCCATCAACAAATGAATGGATAAGCAAAATGTGGTATACACATACAATAGAATGTTATTCTGTCTTAAAAAGGAAGGAAATTCTGACACATGCTACAACATGGTGAATTTTGAAGACATTATTATGCTAGGTAAAATAAGCCAGTCACAAAAATACAAATACTATATGATTCCACTTATATGAGACATTTACAGTAGTTGAAATCATGGAGACAGAAAGCAGGATGGTGATTTCCAGGGGTTGAGTTGGTAGGCAAGGAGTTGGGAGTTATTGTTTAATGGATATAGAGTTTCAGTTTTGCAAGATGAAAGGAGTTCTAGAGCTGGATGGTGGTGATAGTTACACAATATTACAGATGTATTTAATACCACTGAGCTGTACACTTAAAAATGGTTAAGATGGTAATTTTTATGTTATGTGACACTTACTATAATAAATAAAATCAAAAAAAGAATCCAGTAACATTTTAAGAGAATTAGACCATAATCTAGGAAGGGTAATTTGAGAAATGCAAAAATGAGCCAATATTAGGTGATCTATTAACCTAATTCACCATACTTTTAGACCAAAAGAGAAAATGTTTATGATCCTTTTTATAGATGCTGACAAAGTATCTGATAAATCTCAATATCCACTCTGTCCCACTGTGGTAAAATATCAGTACATAAAATCTACCACTTTAACCATTTTTAAGTGTACAGATCAGTGACATTAAGGACATTCACATAGTTGTGCAACATTCACCACCATCTCCAGAATTTTCCCATCCTCCCAACATGAAACTCTGTACCAATTATATAATAACTCTCCATTTCCCTCTTCTCCCAGCCTATAGTAACCAGCCTTTACTTTCTGTCTCTGAATTTAACTACTCTAGGTATTTCATCTAAGTAGAATAATACAGTATTTGTCTTTTTTGTGGCTGGCTTATTTCACTCAGCATAATGTCTTCAAGGTTCATCCATGTTGCAGTTTGTGACAGTATTCCCTTCCTTTTTAAGGCTGAATAACAGTCCATCACATGTGTATAGCACATTTTGCTCATCCGTCAGTGAACACTTAGGTTGCTTCTACCTTTTAGCTCCATCTCAACACAGAAGCCAGATTTTGCTTAATGAGGTAAGTAAAACTATATCAACCCCAGGACCAAGACAAAGATATCCACTATCACTTCAGAGTGTAGGGATAGAGGGAACATTTCTCAGAATCTTAAAGACCATCTACAAAAAGCCCACAGCAAATATTATTCTCAATGGGGAAACACTGGGAGCCTTTCCTCTAGGATCAGGAACACAACAGAGATGCCCACTCTCACCACTGCTATTCAACATAGTACTAGAAGTCCTAGCCTCAGCAATCAGGCAACAAAAAGAAATAAAAGGCTTTCAAATTGGCAAAGAAGTCAAACTCTCCCTCTTCGCAGATGACATGATACTGTATGTAGAAAACCCGAAAGACTCTACCCCCCAAATTGCTAGAACTCATACAGCAATTCAGCAGTGTGGCAGGATTCAGAATCAATGCCCAGAAATCAGTGGCATTTCTGTACACTAGCAATGAAACTGAAGAAAGAGCAATTAAGGAGTCAACCCCATTTACAATTGTACCCAAAAGCATGACACACCTAGGAATAAACCTAACCAAAGAGGTAAAGGATCTATACCCTAAAAACTACAGAACCCTTTTGAAAGAAATTGAGGAAAACACAAAGAGATGGAAAAATATTCCATACTCATAGATTGGAAGAATTAATATCGTGAAAGTGTCACACTACCCAGGGCAATTTACACATTTAATGCAATCCCTATCAAAATACCATGGACTTTCTTCAGAGAGTTGGAACAAATCATCTCAAGATTTATGTGGAATCAGAAAAGACCCCGAATAGCCAGGGGAATATTAAAAAAGAAAACCAGAGCCGGGGGCATCACAATGCCGGATTTCAAGTTGTACTACAAAGCTGTGATCATCAAGACAGCGTGGTACTGGCACAAAAACAGACACATAGATCAATGCAATAGAATAAAGAACCCAGAAATGGGCCCTCAACTCCATGGTCAACTAATATTCGACAAAGCAGGAAAGACTATCCACTGGCAAAAGGACAGTCTCTTCAATAAATGGTGCTGGAAAAATTGGACAGCCATGTGCAGAAGAATGAAACTAGACCATTATCTTATACCATACACAAAGATAAACTCAAAATGGATGAAAGATCTAAATGTGAGACAAGAATCCATCAAAATCCGAGAGGAAAACACAGGCAACACCGTTTTTTAACTTGGTCACAGCAACTTCTTGCAAGATACATCCATGAAGGCAAGGGAAACAAAAGTAAAAATGAATTATTGAGACTTAATCAAGATTAAAAGCTTCTGCATAGCAAAAAGAAACGGTCAACAAAACTAAAAGACAACCTACAGAATGGGAGAAGATATTTGCAAATGCCATATCAGATAAAGAGCTAGTATCCAAGATCCATAAAGAACCTATTAAATTCAACAGCAAAGAAACAAACAATCCAATCATGAAACGGGCAAAAGACATGAACAGACATTTCACAGAGGAAGACATAGACATGGCCAACAAGCACATGAGAAAATGTTCCGCATCACTTGCCATAAGGGGAATACAAATTAAAACCACAATGAGATACCACCTCACACCGGTGAGAATGGGGAAAGTTAACAAGACAGGAAACAACAAATGTTGGAGAGGATTTGGAGAAAGGGGAACCCTCTTGCACTGTTGGTGGGAATGTGAACTGGTGCAGCCACTCTGGAGAACTGTGTGGAGGTTCCTCAAAGAGTTAAAAATAGAACTGCCCCGGCAGCCCCAGTGGCTCAGCAGTTTAGCACCACCTTCAGCCCAGGGCGTGATCCTGGAGACCCAGGATGGAGTCCCACATCGGGCTCCCGCATAAAGCTTGCTTCTCCCTCTGCCTGTGTCTCTGCCTCTCTCTCTCTCTGTCTCTCATGAATAAATATCTATAAAAAAAAAAAAACTGCCCTACGACCCAGCAATTGCACTGCTGGGGATTTACCCCCAAAGATACAGATTCAGTGAAACGGCAGGATGCCTGCACCCCAATGTCCACAATAGCCAAACTGTGGAAGGAGCCTCAGTGTCCATCGACAGATGAATGGATAAAGAAGATGTGGTCTATGTATACACTGGAATATTACTCAGCCATTAGAAACAACAAATACCCACCATTTGCTTCAACGTGGATAGAACTGGAGGGTATTATGCTGAGTGAAGTAAGTCAATCAGAGAAGGACAAACATTATATGGTCTCATTCATTTGGGGAATATAAAAAAAATAGTGAAAGGGAATAAAGGGGAAAGAAAAGAAAAGAAGTGGGAAATATCAATGAAGGTGACAGAACATGAGAGACTCCTGACTCTGGGAAACAAACATGGGGTAGTGGAAGGGAAGGTGGGTGGGGGGACAAGGTGACTGGGTGACGGGCACTGAGGGGGCACTTGACGGGATGAGCACTGGGTGTTATGCTATGTATATGTGGGCAAATTGAACTCCAATAAAAAAATATACAAAAAAAAAAAGATCTCCACTATCACTGCTATCATAGAGTATTGTTTTAGAGCTGCTAGCCAACACAGTTCAACAAGACAAAGGAATAAGACCATGTGAACATTGAAAAGGAGATCAGATTATCATTTTTGCAGATGATATGAAATGTATGCCTGGAAAACCCAAGAGAATCAACGAAAGAACTATCATAAACAAAAAGAATTTAGTAAGGTAGCTGGAGACAGCTGTCAGTAACTTTGACATATACAAACAATCACCGGTTGGAAAAATATAATTGCACAGTATATAAAAGGAAAAGAAATACACAAAACATGAAGAAATGAAATGCAAAATAATGTCCAAACAAATTATAATAAGAGGGATGTAAATTAAACCCAGACTAACCATTCCATCCACATCAAGTTGCCCCTGACCTGTCCATTGCTCCATATATGCAGTAAACATATGGCCTACTGTTATTTGTGCACCCAGTGGAAGGTTCTGGAGGAAAGAGCTCTGAATGAGAAGAGCTCTCGATTCTAGCTAGATTCAGCTCTTGATCTGCTGCCTGCCCCCACTTCCACCTCAAATAAACCATTAGGATGCAATCTTCCCATCTGGGTTGGCAAAAATAAAAAAAAAAAAAAATCTGATATGGTAGGGGATCCAGTCCAGCTCAGGCAGTAGACCATGCAACTCTTGACCTAGGGTCATGAGTTCAAGCTCAACATTGGGGGTAGAGTTTACTTAAAAAAATAAATAAAATAAAAATTTTTGAAAACTTGATAATACACATGACAGAGAGGATGTGGAGAAAGGCAATTGTCACACATTGTTGGTAGAAAACTACATTAATACAGCCCCTGTGGAGGACAACTTCACAATGTTTATCAAAATTTAAAATTTACCTTACTTTTGGACTCAGTGATTCTAATTCCAGTAATTTATCAATATACTAGACCATAAGAAAGGTGACATATATGCAAAGTTATCCATTGCGCATTGTTTGTAGTAATACAGACAGGAAATTATCAATAGAAAACTGGTTAACTAAATTATCATACATCAACACAGTGGAATACAAGGGAGATATTAGAAAAAATGGAGAAGTTCTCGTTTATATTTGGAATATTTTAAAATCTAAACTCATAGATACAGAGAACAGACTGGTGGTCAGCAGAGGCAGGGAAAGGAGAAGGGGTGAAGGGGGTCTAAAGAGACAAACTTCTAGTTATAATCATTTTGCACTATGTGTATGTATCAAATCATATGTTGTACACCTTGAACTCACATATTTTTAAATGTCAATTATATCTCAATTTAAAAAAGAAAGAATAAGGGCTCCTGGGGGGCTCAGTCCGTTAAGTGTCTGCCTTCGGCTCAGGTCATGATCCCAGAGTCCTGGGATGGAGTCCCACATCAGGCTTCCTGCTCAGTGGGGAGGCTGCTTCTCCCTCCTCTACCTTTCCTCCTCCTCCCCCCACGCCCCCTCCCCCGCTTGTGCTGCTCATGCGTGTGCTCTCTCTCTCTCTCAAATAAATAAATAAAATCTTTTTAGAAAGAAAGAAAGAGTAAGGGAAGCATCTCTTTTTGGGCTAAGATGCAAGAATCTTCCAGAAACAGTATTAATTGAAAAATGTATTCAGAACAAGAAATGTGCCACAATTTATATTTTAAAGAGAGAGAAAACAAGTGATACATACGCTTTTGCTTTTCTTTTTTTAAAAAATATTTTATTTATTCATGAGAGAGAGAGAGAGAGAGAGAGAGAGAGAGTGGCAGAGGGAGAAGCAGGCTCCATGCAGGGAGCCTGATGTGGGGACTCGATCCCAGGACTCCAGGATCATGCCCAGGGCCAAAGGCAGGCACTAAACCGCTGAGCCACTCAGGGATCCCCACTTTTGCTTTTCTATTCATTTATTATCTCTGGAAGGACATAATAGAAATAAGACCCTGGAGGAGATTTCTGGGGTCGGAAGTGATACCCAATAGACCTATTTGTAAGGGAGGCACTTTATGTCATATCCTTCGTACCTTTGTAGCTTTTGCAACATATGACTGCATAATCTATTTTTATGTACTTATTTATTATCTATTTTGTAAAATATTTTAAGTAATCTCAGTACAGTACATAAAATCTACCACTTTAACCATTTTTAAGTGTACAGATCACCATACCCAACACAGGGCTCAAACTAACCCTGAGATCAAGAGTCCCACACTCCACCAACTGAGTTAGCCAGGAGCCCCATGTATTATCTATTTTTTAATTATTTTTTTGAAGAAGTATCTACTGAGATACTGACTTAAATTACAAACAGAATTTGCATCCACATTCTATGAAATTGCAAAGATGACAGTTTTCAGTTAAATAGATTCTTCTAGTTGACTTTTTCCAAACTGTTGTCAAGACAACCTTCCCTTTCTCCACAACATTGAGAGAATTAGGTGTTAACCTGGCATCTGGACAAAAATAGCTACTTAATTCCTAGCATGGATGGGGTAGGAAAGCTGCAAAGTTATTGTTCCTATAGATTCATGTAACACCTTGTAAATACTTCTTGCCCAGTAGGGGCTCAGTAAATGTTGCTGACTCATCTGTCACAGAGAAGCATTATTAACTCAGAAGGACTAACTGAAGTCATTTAATCAGAAAATCAGTTTCATTTTCCTTGTCATAGGGAAAATATTTCTGCTAAGTCGAGAAATATGCAGAGGTGATTAAATTGTGTCAAGGATTCAAATGGGGAGCCAGGAGTTAAAATGGTGCGAACAAAACAGATGCAAATCAATTTGCTTTGCATTACAGTTGGCAGGGTTGAGCACACTTAGCCACATATGGAAGTCATGTTTACTATTTCGAGAATATAGTATCACTTTACAGTGCTTAATATTCAAAAGCCCACATTATATTGCTTTTCTGCAATTTTTGAGCAATTTCTGGGCCAAGGTTCAGCATTAGGGTTACTAAAACCTTACAATAATTGCAAACTTGCTGTCCTCCCCCGCCCCTCCCGCACTCTACTTCTTGTGGTCCTAAGACCCTGATTGTATCAGATATTAATCTACGACTCAACCACCAAGTGGATTTTATTGAAGCTGCTGTAATTCCACCGCCAGGAAACATGACAAATAGCCAACATGTCACTGAAGATTTATGTTTGGTTTTGAAACCCATTATCTTTTAGGAAATATTGCATAGTATGATTCACTGAGTGGTAACAGTCTCATATAACCCAAGGTTTCTCTGTATTGATTTCACAGAGTCGTTATTACAAACCTGAGTGTCTATGCTTTGCTAGTCTCACATGATTAAAACCAAAATCAGCTTCAGGGATCATTAGCAAGAAATAAATGTACCTTGCAATACTAAGAATCTCACTGAGCTTCCACATGCTGGGAATAGTGTAGCCTGCATTTTCCCCTCTGTTTAAGGCAAATTCAGGTAGAAGGAATGGGTTGCTTTGACTACATTGGTGAAACAACTGATTGGCCTGCTGCTTTTCACCACCAGTAAATGAAATAGAACCACGTCAGATCTATACAATACTGGAGTCTGAAGATGCCCTCAAGACCCTCCAGGCCAAAACTCACACTTCACATAAACTGAGGCTCAAAGACGTGAAGTGACTCCATGTCAATGCTCTGTTCCTCTGCCATTCTAGCAGCTCTGCTCATGAGGAAAGAGACATATCAAGGGGGCTGTGAATACAGCAAGGCCATGGTCCTTGAGAAATAAACTTTCTCTTTCCCTTCCACTTGGGGAAATGTTGAACAGTGATACAGTTCCAACAAAGATGTCAGTTGATCCCTTGGAGAGCTCTAGAGCCCTTTGGGGTTATTGCAAATCCAGGCAAAGGGCTGAGTCCTCCCTTGTCCTAGTCCCAGCATAGGGCATGACCTTGTCAAGTCTCCCTTTCCTAGAAGGTGGTGCACCAAGAGAGTTCAATCATGAGCTGTGCCCCTGGCATCATGAGCAGGAGCTGCCAGTCCTGAAGGGGACTGTCACAGTGCCAGCCATCAGAAGAGAAGAACTTCAACAGCTTCAAAGCCATGGCCATGGAGACTGAGCTTGGCTGTCTTTAGAATAAACTACTAGGGGGGGCCTGGGTGGTTCAGATGGTTTAAGTGTTGACTCTTGATCTCAGCTCAGGTCTTGATCTCAGAGCCTTGGGCTCAAGCCACACATTGGGCCCAGCATGAAGCCTACTTTAAAAAAATGAAAATGGAAAAAAAAAATAGAATAGAGGCACCTGGATGGCTCGGTCAGTTAAACGTCCAACTCTTATTAGTTTAGGCTCTGGTCATGACCTCTGGGTCTTGAGATGGGGCCCTGTGTTGGGCTCTGTGCTCAGTGTGGAATCTGCTTGTCCCTCTCTCTGCCCCCCCCCCACCTCTCTCTCTCTCATAAATAAATAAAATCTTTAAAGCAATTAGAATAAACTGCTTGACATCCCTGGCTTCACAACCACAATGTTCTTTCACAATCCAATGCTGTAGTAATGATCCAAGAAAATTAGAAAAGTTGCTTCTGATTCCAATCATTTTTTAAATATATTATTTATTCATTTATTTGAGAGAGAGAGACACAGACAGACAGACATCAGGGGGAGGAGCAGAGGAGGAGGGACAAGTAGATTCCTTGCTAAACATGGAGCCTGAGGCAGGCCTCCATCCCCTGACACCAAGATCATGACCTGAGCTGAAATTAAGAGTCAGATGTGCAACCAACTGAGCCACTCAAGCATCCCTCCAATCAATTTTGAAATGTATCTAACTTGAATGCAGCTTTCAGAGATTTCTAAGTGGGGTTTTGTAGGTTATAGTGCAGATAGAACTTGCATAAACCTGCCTAAACCCATGCCAACCATAGCGCTTTTTCACAAAGTGTTTAAGACCCCCTTGGAAATGATCAGTAGCTACTGATTTTGATTTGTTTGGGGAGGAAATAAAGTTGTAGAATTTTCTCTGATTCTCAATCGAAGCAAGTGTTCCACAAGGTGACAGGATCCTTCCTAATTATTCCTGGCAAAGTGCCTACTGGGCAGGTCATGAAGGATAGAACTTACTTCTGTCATTGTAATTTGGTCCCTTCTACTTAAAATGTGATCCTTAAAACAGCAACAGTGTACCACCAAGTGACTTGCCTTGCATTATCTCATTTAATTATAAAATAACAACCCTAGGACTGTCTGATTCATTTCTTTTATCTCATTTTACAGGGGAGAAAACTGAGGCTCACGGGTTTTATGCAATTTACATAAAGTTACCCAGTAGGTAATTGGCCAGGCCAGGACCAGAATCTAGGTCTCTGTGACTGCCAATGACCAGCACTTGTTTCCTTGTATAAATATTCTGCATCATGGAACCAGTCCTTTTCTTTATATGCAAATTTCTAGACTCTGGAACTACTGAAGGAAGAGGTAACATGATAAACACTGGCTTTTGGGCACCATCCAGATGCATATTCCTCAGTTGTCCTCTTGAATTTTGGCAGAGAAGAGGAAATACAAAGACATTTACAAAACACCTTCCCATATATCTTCTCAATCTCTGCAACAACACTTTGAGGTAGAAAATAGTGTCTTAGGTGACAAGAAAAGGCCCAGGGATGGGACTTGGTCAATCAGTTGCTAAGTGGTGCAAATTCCACTTGAGCTCAGGCTTCTCTCCATACTCTGGTCTCAGCACCACCAGCTGAAGCTCCAGGCAGTAGTTTCTGTACTCACTTCCAGTGTGCATGGGACCTTTCTCCCTTCAGGAAAATGTTTCCCAAGATAAGTTCAATTTGGAATTTGGCTAGACTTCTTCTTATACCACTGGCCTAGTGTTTGAAGACATAGTGACTGCTTTGATCTAGCTGTTGTTTCTATGGCACCTATAACTAAATAAATATAATATCAAACTGGAGCAGGGTGTAGAAATGTTTACTTCTAGCTTTACTCTCCACTAATACCATTAATTGTGCAGTGGAAAGAAAGCATAGAGAAGTACTTTAACTGAGGCCACACAGACCAATCATGGAGCAAGAAGTAAATGACAAACTGGCCCTTTTATTGTCTCTAGCATGTGCTGGATTGGACTTGCAGGATGCAGGCAAATTAAAGCTTTTGACTTTTACTCGAGGTTGCAAATTGAGAAAATCTTACTCAGAATTTAAAACTCTTTGATTGGGCAGCCCGGGTGGCTCAGCGGATTAGCACCTCCTTCAGCCTGGGGCATGACCTGGAGACCTGGGATCGAATCCCAGGTTGGGGTCCCCACATGAAGCCTGCTTCTCCCTCTGCCTCTGTCTCTGCCTCTCTTTCTCTCTGTGTGTGTCTCATGAATAAATAAATAAAATCTTTTAAAAATAAAAATAAAACTCTTTGGATTAAAATAATGATGCTGATGATGATGATGATGATGATGATGATGATGATTTGGCTTATCAAAGATTTATCAAAGATTTGATATTATCAAATATCAAAGATTTGGCTTAAAAAAAGAGCAGAAAAACTCCACAGAACTGTGGTGGACACATAGATGATGTTTCAATATATAGAAGGGAAAAAGGGAAAAGGGTGTGTGGTCTTGAACTTCAAAGACGTGATGCTACCTCTCTAGGCAAGAGGGCACTATAGGACAGTAGTGTGTGTGTGTGTGTGTGTGTGTGTGTGTGTTCAGAGCTAACATATTTTGAGCACATACTAATGCCAGGCATTGTTCACGGCACTTTAAATGGATTCTCTCATTTAATGCTCACAATATCCTACAAGGTTGGTGATATTTTCCCCATTACACAGGCAAGGAAACTAAAGCCTAAAGAAAATAAGTAACTTGCCCTTGGTCTCCCAGCTAGTAAGTAACAAAACGGGGATTTTTTTTTAAGATTTGTTTATTTATTCATGAGAGACACAGAGAGAGAGAGGTAGAGACATAGGCAGAGGGAGAAGCAGGTTCCTTGCAGGGAGCTCAATGAGGGACTCCATCCCAGGACTCTGGGATCACGACCTGACCCGAAGGCAGACGCTCAACTGCAGAGCCACCCAAGCATCCCCAAAGCAGGGATTTAAATCAGATCAACTGAGTCTAGAATCTATACTCCCAACTGCTATGCTATGGAGATAATTTCTTAACTAAGGATGGAACCAACTTCATGGACCCACTTTATAGGCATATAATCTGTGTGACAGACTAGGTCTGGGCTCAGAAGGACTCACACTTGCTTTAATGCTCTGCTGCTTTCACTGTCTTAAAATTCTTAATCATTCTGAACAAGGAACCATGCATTTTCATTTTGCACTGGGCCCAGAATTTATGTAGTGGTCCCGGATAGGGAATACTTATTAGCAAAATTATTCCTTGAGAACATCACTGAATTTTATATTATCCTCAATTATTTGGGAGGTTTTAAAAACTGAATGCTTTTACCTTTGTATCTGTCATCAGTACTCTTTGGATGTGCTTGAATTTCTGCAAGAGAGTGAGAAAAATTCAAGCTTATGTAGCTTTGTCTTTCCCAAAAATCTGAATTCTAATTCACTAATTTGATAATGTTTTTTCCCTCCCAGACACTAATCTCTATTCAGCCATGGGCAAGGGCACATAATAGTCCAGAAGACAGGAACCAGACAACCTCTCCAGGTTAAAATTAGAGTCTTGCTAAGCCTGAAGAGGAAGGAATAGAATGGTCTTCAAAGAACATTTTGTCCAGACTGTCAAATGTAGGAACAATTTAGCAGTGGGGAGGGCTATTTTAAAAAATGGCCAGTCACTGGGAGGCTGAGGCAGTAAGCAGTGTTTCCCTTCCCAAAGTCATTGCATAATTTGTGTGTGTTTGAAGGACTAAGGTGGTGCCCTATTGTGTATGGATATGAAGAAGTTATGCATTTGACTAACAGTGAAAGCTGCTATCAAAGAAAGCAGTCATGGACTGGGGTACTTGGGTGGTTCAGGGGTTGAGCATCTACCTTCAGCTCAGGTTGTGATCCCAGGGTCCTGGAATTGAGTTGTGCATCAGACTCCCCATAGGGAGCCTGCTTCTCCCTCTGCCTTAAGTCTCTGCCTCTCTTTCTGTGTCTCTCATGAATAAATAAATAAAATCTTTCTTTAAAAAAAAAAAAGCAGTCATGGACTGAGAAGCCAGTCATTTGTTTAAAAGGAATTTTTAGGGGCAGCCCAGGTGGCTCAGTGGTTTAGCACTACCTTCAGCCCAGGGCCTGATCCTGGAGACCCAGGATGGAGTCCCCGAGTTGGGCTCCCTGCATGGAGCCTGCTTCTCCCCCTGCCTTCCATTCTCTCTCTCAAATGAATAAATAAATAAAATCTTTTTAAATAAAAAGAATTTTTAGAAGGTATTTGTTGATTGACTAAAGAAACTAGGTACAAATTCTTGTAAAAATGAGTAGATGCTAAGAAGTCCAAACAAACTAGTTGTTTCTTTATTGTTATTTTTGAACAGTAATACACACATAGTATACAAACTTCAAAAGACACAAAGAAGTATACAGAGAAAGGTATATTTCCTTCCCACCATGTTTGCTACCCCCAAACTGGATCCTTTCCCTAGGTATAATCCCAGTTACTTCTCTCTTGTGAATCCTTCCAGGGATGGCCAGGGAGGGCTAGCTGTTTCTTTATTTTTTAAAAAGCAAAGAAGATCAAAGTGAAGTAGATGGAAAGGAACTAAATATTTAAACCAGAAAATCTGAGACATAATTGGTATTATCAAATAAGTAGAATCCGAGGTTCATAGCTAAGGAGATACATGAATAGTGAAGGATTGATATCAAAATGCACACAAACTAAAATGTTTTCCTTTACTTAAATGGAAAGAAAATGATGAAAAGAATCCCACCAAAAAAGATAGAGGGTATTGTTTGGTTGTTTTTTACACTCACCCACCTCCTAAAAAATGTTAAGTGAGAATTAATAAGTGACTGAACTCCCAGGACATCTGGGTGGCTCAGTAAGTTAAGTGTCTGCCTTCAGCTCAGGTCATGATCTCAGGGTCCTGGGATCAAGTCCCACATTGGGCTCTCTGCTCAACAGGAATCTGCTTCTCCCTCTGCCCCTCCCTTCACTTGTGTTCTCTTTCTCTTTCAAATAAATAAAATCAAGGAAGGGAGGGAGGGAGGGAGAGAGGGAGGGAGGAAAGGAAGGAAGGAAGGAAGGAAGGAAGGAAGGAAGGAAGGAAGGAAGGAAGGAAGGAAGGAAGGAAGGAGTATTGAATTTCTATAGAGTCAGTCTGAATTAGAATACATGTTAGTGAAAAAAGAGCTTGATGCATTTCTTTTCAATTGTACACTCATTGAGCATCTTCTATGATCGGACCACTTTTCAAAGTATCCAGGAGGATGCAAAGGAAGAGAAAAAAACCCTGATGAAAATGGACACAGAGCACATAAAGCATTGTTTATTATACCTATCAGCCACCATGCCAATTTCTGCATCATATCATTTAACTCTCACCAAAACTTCAGTGGGACCATCAAGGCCTACAAGCCACGTATTGGAGGTGGAATTTGTCACAGCAACAAGATAAGCAATGGTAACTACTGATAGGAGCAAGTGCTCTGAAAATACAGAGAAGGGTCCATTCCAGTCAGGGGAGGGGTGATTATTTTATTTTATTAATTTGGTTGGTTCATCTGAACTTGAGAATATACATAAAATTTTCTCCTCATGCCCTCACTCCTATGCCCCTCATTTCTCCTAAATTACCCTCCCCTACTTCCTTCTCCTTCTAAAACAATAACTTAAAAAAAAATAAAACAATAACTTTCCAGACTTTTGAGATTTGTGTATCCAGGAACAAAAAGTTCTAGGTTTGATTTCTAAACACCTTTTATTTGTTTTTTTTTTTTACAACCTCCTTATCTTTAGGAGATTAATTAAAAATTATCCCAGATTTATACTGTTGATTCATTATTAATATGTAACTTTATATATTTTATGCACACACACACAAATACACAAAATCACTTGTTTCTTTAACCTGTTCTTTCTGGTGAAAACAGTGTTATCAGTCAAATCTAGAGATTATGAGTGACATAAAACTGAAAACAAACCAATATTGTGCTTATACATGAATATGAAAGAGGCTCCTTTTGAATCTAACCAAGAAGCCATGACAACAGGAAAAAATAGAGAAGTAACACATCTCAACTCCGCTGGGTTAGAACAACTCTGCTGGGTCTTCAGAGGATCTAAGGAGGTCATTGAGTTCCTGATGGAAAGATAGTTCAGGATATAAAGTTCTAAGTTTCCACATAAAAATATCTGAAAATTTTCAAATGATAAAACTCATTCATATGTTTTTGTGAATTTGATCCAGATCCCATTTTTTCTACACAATATTTGGTCTACACAGTAGAATTTGTTTTTGGATCCAGCCAAAGTATTAGAATTCCTTTGACGGGAGAAATTGCAGATTTCTGCATTCAATTCTTACCTAAAATCAAAGACAGAAGAAAACTCCTATATGAAAAAAAGGAGTTCAGCCAACAAAAGCTGCAGAATAACCTTTCAACCATGAAAAACAGTGGATGGTCTGGGGCTGAACCACAGATGGGACATCTTCCTCTTCACAGTACAAGCTTGTGTAGGAGTGGGCAACCATGCCTGAGATCTAAATGGAATCTTATAATACTATTTCTGTTTATATAAATTATTTCATTTTTTGTAGAAGCAAAAGTTCCAAATTCAAAGCAAGTAAGTCTCACTTAATCACTCACTCAATGAAAATCTTAATTACTTTAATTTTAATTTTACAAGAAATATGTTTGGGGCACCTAGGTGCTCAGGTCATGATGCCAGGGTCCTGGGAACGAGCCCCTCCCTCAGACTCCCTGCCCTCTCGCTCTGCCCCCCCTCCCCCGTGCTGTCTCACATGCTTTCTCTCTCAGATAAAATCCTTTTTTAAAAACGAAATATTATTATACAATGTTTAAACATATATATATATAAGGAATTTTAAAAATCATAAAAGGAACTGCAATTAACTTTTTGGTATGTAGCTTTCCAAATATTCTTCTGTGCATTAGAGAATGATCTAAAAATACACATACAGAGGTTCCTGGCTGGCTCAGTCAGAATAGCTTGTGATATGATCTCAGGTTCATGAGTTCGAACCCCATGTTGGGTGTAGAGATTACTTAAATAAATAAAAAAAATTTAAAAATACATGTCACATCCATTTTATTTTTACAAAACATCATGTGATCACAGAAATTATGTCAGTTCATATATTTCTGCAACACCAAGTTGAGTATCTGTATAATATTATTTTAATATACAAACCATAATTAGTGGAACTGGTCATTTTGACATGTATTTTTCCCACTTCAGTGCTATTATCTATTTTGCTATTATTTAAGTTGCAATGTAACTAGTCTTAGAACAGACCCTAATTATTTTCTTAAAATATATTCCTGTAATGAAGGGTACATGATAGGGAACATAGTCAATGATATTGCAATACTGTTATAAGGTGACATGTGGTACTAACTTGTCTTGAGCATAGCATAATATATAGTTTTCCAATCACTATGTTGTACACCTGAAACTAATGTAACATTGTGTGTCAACTATACTTAATTTTTTTAAATATATTCAATTATATATTATATGTGTACTATTATAAATGACATTTAATTATATATTATACATTCAATTATATGTATCATTTATATTCAATTATACATATTTCTGTCAATGGTATTGCTGATTGAAAGGATATACATTAGATTTTTGGCCTTATTTTCCCAAATTCATCCCCATATATTCAGTCAGCAAATATACATTGAGTGCCTGCTGTGTGTTCCATACCAAAGTCTGGGTTACAGTGGGAAGTAAAATAGATATAGTACTCACCTTTACAGATTTTACAATTTAGACATGGAGACATTAAGCAAACACTTACCCATAATAAATCACTCAATAAGAATAGCATCATGAGAATATATATACAATGGAATATTACTCAGCCATCAAAAGAAAAAAAGAAATCTTGCAATCTGCAATGACGTGGATGGAACTAGAGGATATTATGCTAAGCAAAATAAATCAGTCAGAGAAAGACAATTATCATATGATCTCATTTATATGTGGAATTTAAGAAACAAAATAGGATCCTAGGGGAAGGGAGGGAAAAAGAAAATAAGACAAAATCAGAGAGGGAGACAAACCATAAGAGACTTTTAACTTTAGGAAACAAACTGATGGTCGCTGGAGGGTATGTAGGGGGAGGATGAGATATCTGGGTGATGGGCATTAAGGAGGGCATGTGATGTAACAAGCACTAGATATTATAGAAGAATGATGAATCACTGACCTCTATCTCTGAAACCAATATTACATTATATGTTAATTAACTGAATTTACAAAGGAAAAAGAATAGCACCATGAGACCTAACCTAGGTGGGAGGCACACCAAGGAAGCTGAGACAAGAAGGTTAAGAATTGAGGGACAAGCATTCTGAGAGGGACTAGTGAAATGTGCAGGTCAAAGAGAGCTCCAAGAAGGAGCTGCAAGAAGCCAAAGAGCTGGAGGATGGTGACTGGCAGGGAGGGACTTCATCAAAGCGTTTTAAGTAGAAGAGTCACATAATCTGACTTTTGTTTTTTAAAAGATTCCCTCAGGGCAGCCCCGGTGGCTCAGCGGTTTAGCGCCCCCTTCAGCCTGGGGTGTCATCCTGGATGGATGGAGTCCCGCATCAGGCTCCCTGCATGGGGCCTGCTTCTCCCTCTGCCTGTGTGTCTTTGCCTCTGTGTATGTGTGTGTGTGTGTGTGTGTGTGTGTGTGTGTGTGTGTGTGTGTCTGTCATGAATAAATAAATAAAATCTTTAAAAAAATAAAAGATTCTCTCAAAAGTGTTTTTTTATTAAAAATATTAGAAGATTGCAACCTAAGCAACAGGACCACTTAGGGGATTAATTTGGTTGCCCAGAAGGTCAACGGTGGTGTGTTGGAAGGAAGCAGTGGCAGGAGACATGAAAAGGTTTATGATATATTTGGAGATCAGATCAACAGACAATAGTTGCTCAAACGCAGAAGGACAGTGTTCCCAAACCCCTAATACTATTTTTATTAAAAACAATTAAAATAATCAATACGATAATAATAAAAGAATTAAAATAATAAGTACGATAATAATAAATAGTTTAAAATAATTTTAATGTTGCTCCCATTTGTACTCTTAGCCCTTGAACATTTTTTCCTTGTTTTTGGCAATTTGCATGTGTTCTTTTGAGCCCTGCCTATAGAGTTTTTTGCCCCTTTTGCTACTAAATTGTTCTTTTTCTTATCATATGTGCATCAGATTCCTAGGAGCTTCCTTTACAAAATACTACAAACTCGGTTAACAAACCACAGAAATTTATTCTATCACAGTTCTAAAGAGTAAAGTCCCAAATCAAGATGTTGGGAGGACTCTATTCCTTCTAAAGCCTCTAGGAGGAGATCCTTCCTTGCGTCTTCCAGCTTCTGGTAGCCCAGGTATTCCTTGGCTTGTAGATATATCAATCACTTCAATCTCTGCCTCTGTTGTCATGAGATTCTCTTGGTGTGCCTGTCTGTATCTCCTCCCCCTAGGAAGACACAAGTTATAGTGAATATAGGGCTCGCTCTATTCCAATAGGACCTCCTCTTTACATCTGTAGTGACCGTATTTCCAAATACCACCACATTGTGAGGTACTGGGGGCTAAGATTTCCATGTATCCTTCTGGGGGGACAAAAATCAAGCCATAACAACTCATGAGAGATCTTCATATGCTGCAAATATTTGTCTCAATTTGTCATATGCCTTTTTTTTATCTTATTTAGAAGTTTGGAGCAGATCTAGGTGGTTTTTTATGAATTTAACCTATCAGTTTTTAATTCAGTAAATGTCTGTTGAGTGCCTACTGTTTACCCAATGCAGTTCTAGATGCCTATGATTCAAAGGTGAATGAGAATGTGTCTCTTATCCCTATGGCTCACGGTCTAGGAGGTAGACATGTAAACAAATATAATTCAATATGTTCGCCTTTAGTAATAGAGATTTAAACTAAAAAGTGGCAAAAATGAGAAGACACCCAGCTGAGTTTGGGCAGTTGGAAAAAGCTGCACAGAGGAAGTCCTAGGGTAGTAGTTAAGGAATACCAAATTTCACTAATTATGCCTCAAACTGAAAGGCTCGTACCCAGCTTGTACATAAAGTAGACTACTCAAAGTGTGCTTCATGGACCCCAGCATCAACATCACCTGGAAGCTTGTTAAAAATGCAGAATCCCAGGCACCACTCCAGTCTTACTGAATCAAAATCTGCATTTAAATGACATCCTGGATGAACTGTATACACATGAAAGTTTTAGAAGCACTGCCCTATTCTTTGGAAGTTATTTTTCCGGTTTGCAGTCACAGGCCTCTATCTGCAATTGTAAGGGCATAATTAGAAACTACCCTAGAAGCCTTGCAACACAAAGGCAAACTTTTAAACTCTTCCCATGTGTCATGTCAAGATGCTGATTAGTACATCAAATGAGCAGCCCTCACCAAATAGCTCCATAATCCATGGGAAAAGAGACCTGGTTTACACATTTCAGAGTAAGCTCAGTGGAAGCCAAGGGGACGATTTGCTCTAGGGATGACCCTGGCATGACCCTGTGATTCAGACCGAAGATAAGCCTCCAAATCCATGCCCTGGATCAGCTGTTCAAAGGGGATTTGTCTCCCTGGTTATAATTGGTCTCCCGCTTGTATTTTGAGCAGGTGGTTCAGGGAAAAGGGAAACTTTGTTTTATTTGTTTAAGCAGTGGAATAAAGGAAGTGTCTCTTTGGGAAGGGAGAGAGACAGAAGCAGTTTCTGGTGTGGTAATTGGGTAGGAGACTCAGGAGGAGGTGGGGGTAGAGGAGAAAGAGACGGGAGAGCAAAGGGAAGAAAGAAGTTAGGGGGGTGGGAAGACAACTCTCTCACCAGAGTGTGGCAGCTGCTGGGTCACTCAAAACCCAGCATTGTTTACTTGGAAGCCAAGTTCAATTCTGTGATGAAAAGAGAGGAACACAAGGTGGATGACCAGGACAAGAGTGTCAGATATCATAGCCGGCAGATAGAAGATGTTCTTTAGGAGGCATGCAGTGTGCATGAAGTCAGCCTCCTGGCATTCTGCGGGGTGGGCACTCCTGCCTACATAGTCTGTTCGTTGCTTAACTCAGTCATGGTAAGTCTTAGTGGAACAAAGACTAGAGTCCATCTTAATATCCCCTGAAAGATGCAACAGAAGCATTCAATGAAAACAATAGTCTGGGCTACTTTTCACTGCCTGCCTCATAAGCAACCTGCTCACCAAGAGCCTTCACTGATCTTAGAGAGAACTTACGTGAATTCATTTCAACTCAACAAATAAATATTGAGACTCACTTTCTGTAATTTATGGTGTGGGTCAGAACCTCCGTGTACAGTTGGACAGATGGGCGGGCACTGCTCCACTGCAGAGCAGTTGAGTGCAAGTCAAGTGCAACTTGAGAGTTGTGCACTACACAATCCATAGTAGCGTACACAACTGTCCTGGAACCTGGGGGTGGGGGGAATAAAGGTGATTAAGACAAGGCACCTGTATTCAAGAACTTATAATGTAATATATAAATAAACATCTGGGGGCAGCCCGGGTGGCTCCGTGGTTTAGCGCCGTCTTCAGCCCAGGGCCTGATCCTGGAGACCCAGGATCGAGTCCTATGTCAGGCTCCCTACATGGAGCCTGCTTCTCCCTCTGCCTGTGTCTCTGTCTCTCTGTCTCAGTCTCTCATGAATAAATAAAATATTTTAAAAAAACATCTGGGAAAATACATTTAGGAGAAACCCTCAAATGTTTTATGACCCATGGAAATGGGAACTAGAAACCTTAAAATCCATTCGTCTTCGTATAGTGCACACAAACATTATTTTGGGGTTGATGGGCCATTATGTTTCTAGTTGGATATTTCAAACTTCTGTTATTTTTGAGTTGCCTCTTTGTTTAAAATGTATAACCTAAACCTTTATGGTGATATCTAGCTTTCTTGTTATTAAATGTGTTTCCTATTTTAGGCAAAAAACCCAAAAAATAAAACAGAGTTAATGGAACAATGGGGATATGGAATGCTTTGCCATGCAGAATGTCACAGGCACCAACCATCTGACAGCTCTGTCACAGATCTTTTCATAAAGGGAAAAGCTCACTTTGTTTTCATATTTTTTTCCTAATGCAGTCTAATGAAGATCAGTGAAAATGTCTAGCTGTGGGCATAGAAATTTTGAAGCAACAAATCTTAGGAGTTTGAAAGCTGTTCATTCATAGTGAGTAAAAACTGATTTTTAAAATACTTTAAGGGATCCCTGGGTGGCTCAGCGGTTTGGCACCTGCCTTTGGCCCAGGGCACGATCCTGGAGACCCGGGATCGAATCCCACGTCAGGCTCCCAGTGCATGGAGCCTGCTTCTCCCTCTGCCTGTGTCTCTGCCTCTCTCTCTCTCTCTCTCTCTCTCTGTGTGTGTGTGTGACTATCATAAATAAATAAAAATTAAAAATAAATAAATTAATTAAATTAAATACTTTAAAAACAATAGAGGCACTTGGGTGGCTCAGTTGGTTGAGCAGCTGCCCTTGCCTCAGGTCATGATCCTGAGGCCCTGGAATTGAGCCCCAAGTCAGGCTCCCTGCCTGATGGGCAGCTTGCTTCTTCCTCTCCACTGCTTGTGCTTTCTCTGGCCTTTGTTCTCTCTCTCAAATAAATAAATAAAATATTTAAAATAAATAAATAAAATACTTTTTAAAATAAATAAAAATGCTTTTCTCTTTTATTCTTAAAAAAGCATATGCCCCCAGGGCCCCTGGCTAGTTCACGCTGAGAAGCACGCAACCCTTAATCTTGGGATGGTGAGTTCAAGCTCTATGTTGGGTGTAGAGATTACTTAAAAAAATAAATGAACTTTAAAATAATAAGTAACATATTCCCATACCACACACCATGTTCAAAAATTAACTCCATGTAGATCATAGACCTAAAGGTAAAAGTGAAAACTATAAAACTTTCCTAGAAAAAAACATAGATGTAAATCATTATGACCTTAGATTAGGCAAATGGTTTCTCAGAGATCATCCCAAAGCAGAAGCAACAAAAGAAAAAATTGAGTTTCATTAAAATTAGAAATTATTATACTTCAGGGGAAGGGTAGCTCAGCTGGTTAAACAGAATCTGCCTTTGGCTCAGGTTATGTTCCCAGAGTCTCAGGGTTGAGCCCCACCTTGGGTTCCCTACTCAGTGGGAGCCTGCTTCTCCCTCTATCTCTGCCCCTCCCCCTGCTCATGCCTTCTCTCTCAAAAAAATAAATAAAATCTTTTTAAAAATTGTATTCAGAGGCTAGTGAAAAGTGCTAGAAGGAAATGAAAAGACAACCTACAGAATGGGAGAAAATATTGCAAATCATGTGTCTAATAATAGACTTGTGTCCGGAATATATAAAGAACTCTTACAAGTCAAATAACCCAGGGCACCTAGGTGGCTCAATTAGTCAAGCATCCAACTCTTGTTCTCAATGCAGGTCTTAATCTCAGGGTTGTGAGTGCAAGTGTTACACTGGGCTCCACACTGCTCCCGGAGCCTACTTAAAAAAAAAAAAAAAAAAGACAACCCAACTAAAAAAATGGGCAAAGAATTTGAATAGACAGTTCTCCACGGAAGATCTACAAATGTCCACCAAGTGCATGAGAAGATGCTTGGTGTCATTAATCATTAGAAAAGTGCAAATCAAGACTACAATAAGACACCACTTCATATGCACTAAGATTATAATAAAAAAAAGATGAATAATGACAGGTGTCCTTGGTAAGGATGTGAACATATTGAAACCCTCACAGAATGCTAGTGGGATTGTAAAATGGCATAACAACCTGAAAAAACAGTCTGGTAATTCCTTAAAAATGTTCCTCAAAAGGTTAAATAAACATAGAGTTACCATATGACCCATTCCACTCCTAGGTATATACCCAAAAGAACTGAAATATATTTTCACACGAAACTTGTACACAAATGTTCATAGCAGCATTGTTCATAATTTTGAAGAAAATGGAAACAACCTACAACTGATAAGTTGAGACAAAATATGAAACCATAAAAATGAATGAATTGATACATGCTACCACATGTTACCATGGATGAGCCTTATAAACATGTCAAGTGCAAGAAGCTAGACATAAAAAGTCATTTATTAGGGGTGCCTGTCTGGCTCAGTCAGTATATGTCAGGGTTGATGTCAGGGTCGTGAATTTGAGCCTCACGTTGGGCGAAGACCTACTTAAAAAAAAAAGCCATATATTGTATGATTCCAATTAAATGTCCAGAATTGGCAGATCTTTGGAAACAGAAAGTAGATTTAGTGATTACCAGAGGCTAGAGAGAAGGTTGTGGAAAAATGCTAATGGATACACATTCTTTTTGGGGAGATGAAATGTTTGTAATTAGATAGGAGTGATAATTGCACCACTATGTGAATAGACTAAAAAAAAAACACTGAATTGTACACTTTATTAAAGGGATGAATTTTATGTTATGTGAATATCTCAGTAAAGCTATTATTTTTTTTAAAAAAAAAAAAACCTTATATCCATTTCAGGAAAAGAAAGAACAGAATGGAAAAAATTCACCCCAAATCCTAAAACTCAAAAATCCTACTGTGAATGGTTTCATTTCAGAAAAATGAAAAAAAAAATGGAAAGAATGTATAATTTGTCAATTTATAGTTCAAAAGTGATCAGGTAACTGCATGAACAACTCACTCAAGTGAGTTCTAAGTGGAAAGACATTGTGTTTAGCAGACCCTGGATTCTCTTGCGTGAGCCTTCATAAAACACTCTAAATGAGGCTTCCAAAAAAAGTACAGTTACACACTGAAAGATTAAGGAATAAAGAATCAAGGTGTCTACAACTTTTTCTCAAAATTTTCAGCAATAATAACATAATAATAAGTATCTATATATAGAGAGAGAGAAAAAACAACTATGGCTCTTTAATAATTGGTGAGTCCAGGTTAAGGTATATAGCAAGCAATTCATTACACAGTTTGTGGAACTTTTCTCTAAATTTGAGTTTTGGTTTCAAAATCGAAAGTTAAAACATAATAAAGTGAATTAAATTGAGTAATTCACATTTTGGGAGCCTCACACAAGGTCCCTATAATTTATTATGTGCCTTCACCTATTACCTGAAATAATTAGATGTGCTGGTGGCAAAGGGCAGTAGAAAGGGTCCCCATCATACCACCTTCACACTCTTGGTTTATGATGTGGGCTTCTGGGCAATGGGTAACATGTGAGGAAGACAATATATCCCACCCCAACTGATAACTTAAAGGGATCCTGCTTCTCACTCTTGGCTGGTCAAGGTACCAGTTTGGAGTGCTGTCATATAGGTTTTCATTTGGGTTTCTTCTCTCATTCCTTTAATCCAAAATTATTTTTCATTGGATAACCTATATGACAAAAAATTTTTATTTCTATCTACATAAAAAATGGATGAAAGGATATCCAATAAACTGCAGGGGAAGGAGTGCAGAGAGACAAAAAAGGAATTTCCACCTCTTCCTGATTTTACATTAATCTGTATCATTTTAATTTATTTAAGTATTCATCATGAGCAGGTACTACTTTTATAGTTAAAAAAACACTGCCTAAGTATCTGGGGTGAAATTACGTGATCCACATAATTTGCTCTAAAGTTTCAGTAAAGATTAAAAGGAAAAAAAAAGGATATGTGGCAGACTCTTGATAATTACAGACTCTGGGTGATGGGCATATGGCAGGCAGTATTGTACTCTCTACTTTTGTGTATGTTTAAATTTTTTATAATAAATATTGCTTAAAATATCACTATGGGAAAATAATATATAAATGTATTTTTAAGTTTATTTAAGTAATCTCTACACCCAACGTGGGGCTTGAACTCACAACCCCAAGATCAAGAGTCACATACTCTTCCCACTGAACCAGACAGCACCTGGAAAATATATTTTTAAGAGCAGGAGAATAAGGGAAAAGAAAGTACCATCCATCCCCACCAACTTATACGAGCAATAACTTTGCTGTTCAGGTTTTGAAAAAATGTTTAAAGGTATTGGAAATACTAACTTGGTATCAGAGATTGCAAAATATTTCTTTTTTTTAATATTTATTTATTCACGAGAGACACACACAGAGAGAGAGAGAGAGAGAGAGAGAGAGAAAGGCAGAGGGAGAAGCAGGCTCCATGCAGGGAGCCCGACTCGGGACTCGATCCTAGGTCTCCAGGATCAGGCCCTGGGCTGAAGGCAGTGCTAAACCACTGAGCCACCCGGGCTGCCCTGCAAAATATTTCTGTAAAGGACTGGAAAGTAAATGTTTTACACTTTACAGAGCTCCAGTCTCTGCTATAACTACTCAATTCTACCGCTGTGGTGCAAAAACAGCCATACACAATACATAAATGAATACACGTGGCTGTGTTCCAACAAAACTTTATTATGGACACTGAAATCTGAATAGCATATAATTTTCACATATCAGAAAATGTTATTCTTTTGATTTTTTCAATCATTTTAAGACGTAAAACCATTCTCTTTTTTTAAATGTTATTTATTTATTCATGAGAGACACAGAGAGAGAGAGAGGCAGAGACACAGGGAGAGGGAGCAGCAGGCTTCATGCAGGGAGCCCGACATGGGACTCGATCCCCAGTCTCCAGGATCAGGCCCTGGACTGAAGGCGACACCAAACCGCTGAGCCACCCAGGCTGCCCAAGATGGAAAACCATACTTAATCCATAGGCCATACAAGAAACAGGCCATGGGCTGGATTTGGCCCCCAGGCCATATGTTGCCAACCCCTACTCTGCACTATCTGAAAGCCCTTATTTTGTTACATATACAATGCAAGAGTGTATACATAACTTCACTCCATCAAAAAAAAAAAAATACTAGGAAAGGTTAAATCAAAATGTGAATAATGACTATATCTGGGTGATAGGGTTATAGATGATTTTTATTTTCTTCATTTTATTCTTCAGCACTTTCCAAATTTTTAACAATAAACATATTTCCGATAAATATTGTTTTTAAAACAATAATTTCACTGTCTCGAGAGGAGAGACAGGAAGATCTAACACAGAGATTAGGCTCCTGCCCATCTGTCCTAAATGTCTTCTGGAGTCCACATCGAATTAAAACACTTCTGAAGATTTCCTTCCTGCTCTGGGATTATGGCTCCTCATACAATCAAATGCCTGTAACATAATTCCCTTCAATTTGGAAAGCAATCCTCTCTCTCTCTCTCCCTTCACTTTGAAAGCAAATTTCCGAAATTAAGACCTGTAGGCTACGATGAGGGGCCCCCTCCCCGATCTGGGCAAATGTGATTAGCGATTACATCTGGTGTTCAGGGAACCAGGACGTCACTACTCGCAAAGCCTGGAAATGTGAAACACAGTTTAAAAAAAAATTTTTAAAAAACCCTGCAGAAGGCCACAAGGGGGCAGAGAACCCGCAATCCACAGAAAAAGCCGGGTTGGCCCCAGGGAGAACATACTCTTTTGTAAATTGCCCCAATTATCTAAATCCCTTTCAGAAACCAAATTAAGAATAGTATAAAGACTTGGTTTTGTTCACATGAAATGGTAATTCACAAAATTGAGTGTGCCTTTTTCTTGGAGCCTAGATAACTAAGATCTTTCAAAGAGGCCAAGGCAAATTTTTTTTTCTTATGGTCCAAGGTAAAGGTTTTGGAAATTTTACACATTTTCCTTCCCAAATGGTGAGATTTGTTCTAGCTCACAAGCAACCGTTGCTTTACCAAAAAATTGTCTTTTTTCATTTTTTCATATGTAAGAAAAATAACCAAGTCAAATTTAAGGGGGGAGATTTCCATTTATTACAACTCCTCCTATTAAAAAGAAAAAAATCCAAGAACCAAATGGAAAAGTACAAGGGATATAGACAAAAGAACCACAGCTAAATTTGTTTAACCATATAAATTTTTCTAATAAAATATCCTAAATGTGATATTGTGACTTATATGTTCAGTCTCAGTCCCCACTGCTGGCACAGAGCTCCTAAGGCCCTGGGAAGCTCCTAAGTGTTGAGAGCAATTAAGGTGTCTTTTGTCAGTGAATTAAGTGACTTTTGGACCTCACCTGAAGATGGGCGCTGGTTGCCAACGGAACCCACCTGGTTTTTAAAGGGTTGGAAATTTCAGTCCCATCCACTGACCTGCAATGAGGGGCAAAGGGGCTGGAGGTTGAATCAATCATCAATGGCCAATGATTCAATCCACCGTGTCTCTGTAATGAAGCCTCCATAAACATGCAAGAGGCCTGGTTCAGAGAGCTTTGGGTTGGTGAACATGAAGGAATTTGGGAGAGTGGCAGACCTGGACAGGGTATGGAAGTAAGGGGGCCTTTCCCCATACCTTGCCCCATGCAGCTCTCAACAGCTGGTTGCTCCTGAGCAGATCCCGTTATAATAAACCAGTGATCTATTAAGATCTATTAAGATGAGGCTTCCAAAAAAAGTACAGTTTTTAAAAGTACACACAGGGGGTTTGTGATTGGGCTCTGCAGTAGGAGGCAGGGCAGTCTTGTAGGATTGAGCCCTTAACTCTTAGCACCACACTATCCCCCGGTGGTGTCAGCTCTAGATTGAATTCTAGAATATCCAGCAGGTGTCATGGAGAATTGTTTGCTGTGAGGAAAAATTCCCACACATATGATGACCAGAAGTGAAGGATTCCATGTAAGGAGTAAAGGAAACCACAGGTAGAAAACTTGAATTTTTCTTGGGGTGCCTGGGTGGCTCAGTTCGTTGAGCGTCTGCCTTCTGCTCAGGTCATGAGCCCACGGTTCTGGGATTCTCAGCTGGAGAGTCTGCTTCTCCCTCTGCCTCCCCGCTGCTTGTGTGCTCTCTCTCTCGGTCTCAAATCAATAAAATCTTAAGAAAACTTGAATTTAAAAAAAAAAAAAGAAAACTTGAATTTTTCTAAAATACTAAGTAATTCACAAATTTGAAAAAAAAACCCACAAAAATTTAAGTTTTTGCCTTTTCAAAAGGGCAACTAATAAATGGTAGGAAATGGTAACTCTAACATTCGTCCAGCACCACATGCCACATATTATGCCAAGTACTTTTCACGTTTAATAATCACTGTAAACCTGACTGTGAATAATACTATTAGTCCCTTTTTAATAAATGCAAAATGTCATCTGCCTTATTATTGCTCACCTGAACATTTCTCAACTCAGTCCTGCTTGCCAGCACACCCTGCTCTCCTACAAGCTTCTCACTGAGAAAGAGGAAGTTTAATGTGAGCTTTCTTATGTTAATGAACATAATTCTTCCTCATAAATATGAACAACTAGAATCACAATATGCACAAAACACTTGACCTCACTTCTACTTCTAGCTGTGCCCCATTTTTCAGCTTTCCATCACAGAAAAGCTCAACACTTTCTATACTTGCTGTCTCTAATTTCTCTTCCCCATTCTTTTTTTTTTTTTAATTTTTAAATTGTGATGAGTACACACATTTACCATCCTAACCATTTTTTTTAAGTTATTATTTAAGTAATCTCCACACCCAATGTGGGGCTTGAACTCACAACCTGGAGATCAAGAGTCACATGCTCTTCCAACTGAGCCAGCCAGGCACCTCTACTACCATAACCATTTTTAAGTTTATAGTACAGTGGTGTTAGGTACCTTCATACTACTGTGCAGCCAATCTCCAGAAATTTTTCATCATCCCGAACTGAAATCCTTTTTTTTTTTTTCCAAACTGAAATTCTTACATAATACTCCTGAAACATTTCCCCACTTCTCCTCTTCTGGCCCCTGGCAACCACCATTCTTATTGTCTCTATGACTTGGGCAATTCTTCATACCTTGTATAAGTGGAATCATGCAAGATTGGACCTTTCTAACTGGCTTATTTCACTTAGCATAATGCCTCAAGGTTCATCCATGTCATTGCATATAACATAATTTCCTTCCTTTTAAAGTCTGAATAATATTCCATTGTGTGTGTGTGTGTATACATACACCAAATCTGTTTATCCATTCATCCATGATGGACATTTGTGTTTTGACAAGCCCTGCAGACTGTCCTGATGCATGCTACAGTCAGAGGAGTCCATTGCTCTAAAGGTTCCAATTGGACTTTTTCGCTTGTTTCTTTTTTAGACTTTTCCCCTGGAAAACTCTCATGAATGGGGCTCTGGTGGTAAGCATATGAGGAACGGAGACAAAGTTATACGTTTGGTGAGTCATTTGTAGATGTTTACAAATTGGGAACTATATGCACATTTTAAATGCTTAAGCTAAAAAGGAGGAGGAAAACCCTTAAGCTCATATTTTACAGCAAAGACAATCGCTATTGTTTCATTTACTTCATTGAAGATGCATGCTTTGGATTGCCTCCCTGTAAAGGAGAAGTTTTTATATAAAATTTTCTCCACAAAATATTATATTTCGCAAAGTTCCCTTCTTCCTATGGGGCCTCCCACACAAAACAGATTTAGAAATTGTTTTGCAAAAATACTAATGTCAACAATAATAGCTTCTTTTGTTTTATATTAAGAGGAAGTTTTTGGAGACTTGTTTAGGATTGTAACGTATCTACCACAAAGATTCACTTTTGTAGACATAACCTTAGGATGTCTGGTGCTGCCAGAAAGATAAATATGTATGTATGAAAAGAATAAACTTAATAAAATCAGGCAAAAGGGAGACTAGAAATTTCTTCCAAAGAATCCTAAATGTTTGCAAAAGTGAGTTATCCTGTTGTGGTAACTCCTGCCAAATTATGTTAAGTTGTGATTTTCTGAAATGTTTGGAAAATGTGTGCTCCAAGGAGATGAATTAATTTAAAGAGAAAGCATTGCACTCACAATGTGAAAAGCTGTAAGACAAATTACAGTGTCTCCTTTACCCAGGGGTTATATATAAAGAGCACTGATATAGAAGAGAAAGACAGTAAAACTCCTCCAACAACATGACAGTAAATCCCAGCAAAATTTTCTAGTCTCTCAAGTTGAAACAAGTCAAAATACTCCAGCAAATTGGCCTTAACTCATGCGTGATATTATTAGGTGCTGAAGTGAAGTAACTGGTGACTTGGCTTCCTTAATCTGATCAAAATTCAAATCCTTCTTGCTCCTATCCCTGTTCTTTAAAAAATGACATTATTTTCTTGTCTATTATTTTCAATTACTCTTTTCTCTTTAGGACAAAGTCTTGGCTTCCTGTTTTGTTTATTGATCACTGAATAGCTCATGTTTACTGGGCCATTGCTCTGGGCCAGGCACTACACTGAGGACTTGCTTACATGGTTTCTTTCATTGAACTCTCCCAAAGACCTCGTGCACTGAGAGGTGATGCCCTCCTTGCAGGTGAGGGACCCAAAGATGGATTAGGAAACGTGCCCAAGATCACACCGGTAACTGATATAACCACTATCTGGAAGCAAAAGTGATCTGTCTTATGCAAAGTTAATGTTCCTTACCAAATTTTAAAAAGCAAAAACAGAATAAACAAAACACCAATGCCCTAAACTAGAGAACTGTCTGGGAAGTCCTCACAGAGATGAAGTAAATGAGTAAATGGAGACTTTAATTCAATTAAAGAGATCAAGTTGTTCGTAAAGAACACTGTAGTTCCCAGGAAATCACAGGAAGGCCGTGTTCTTCACAGAAAGAGAGGAGGAGGGGAGGATTTTTCCTTCATGTAATTACCATGAACTGTACTAGCCGTTGAGAAGTAGTTTTCAAAGCGTAGTCCAGGAAGACCAGCAACCTCTGAGAGCCTGCTAGGGGGGAAAATGCTAAGGCCCCACCGCAGAGCTGGTGAATTACTGACTGTAGAGAGGCCCTACAACTTGCGTTTTGACAAGCCGTCCAGATGATTCATGCCAACTTCCATTTGAGAACCACTGCTTTAAAGTTCATTTTGTGAACTACTAGAAACAGTGATCAACACAACTTATTACAAAATTCATATTTAAATTTGCATATTTAAATTTCAGAACTGCCTACAAGATGTATTACTATGAGGAAATTTAGGAATGTTCATCCAATGCAGCAAGGAGTTTTACCACCTATGCCTAACCTGATGCTTTGATTTCTAAGTTTAAAATGACAATAGCAGACACGCTATAAAGGCTCCACTACGCGCCAGGTGTTGTTGTGTTTTATGTTGATTAACTCATTTAGTTTTCATAACAAACTGTAAGATGTGTGTTATTCCTACCCTCTTTTCATCAATGAAGACACCGAGGCTGAGAGGGTTAAATAAACTGAGTAAGTGACCTTTGAGATTTAAACCTAGGTTACAGGTGTTCAGAATCACTGTTCCTAGCTACCAGACTATCTTGAGGCCAAAAGCTTTTAATTTTTATTATTTTTAAAATTTTTTAAAAATATTTTATTTATTTGAGAGAGAGAGAGCACAAGGGGTAGGGAGGGGCAGAGGGAGAAAGAGAAGCAGGCTCCCTTCCAAACAGGGAGCCTTACACAGGGCTCTATCCCAGGACTATATCCTGAGCCAAAGGCAGCTGCTCAACCAACTGAGCCACCCAGGCGCCCCTTTTTTTTCAAGATTTTATTCATTTATTTGAGAAAGAGAGAGGGACGCCTGGGTGGCTCAGTATTTGGGCCGCTGCCTTTAGCTCAGGTTGTGATCCCAGGATCTGGAATCGGGTCCCACATTGGGCTCCTGAGGAGAGCCTGCTATTCCCTCTCCCTATGTCTCTGCCTCTCTCTCTCTTTGTGTGTCTCTCATGAATAAATAAATAAATCTTTAAAAAAAAAAAGAGAGAGAGTATGAGCAAGGAGAGGGGCAAAGGGAGAGAGAGAAGCATATCCTGAGTGCACAACCCAAAATGAGGCTCAATCCCAGGACCCTGAGGTCACAACCTGAGCCAAAGTGAGACACTTAACCAACTGAGCCACCCACGCACTCTACGGGGCCAAAAAAAATTTTTTAATGTATTTAAGGGAGATTTCTAGGCCAAAACAGACAAAACACACAGTTCTTTTAACCCAAGAAACTTGTACATGGAATTATTATAAAAGATTTTGTGGGGTTTTTTTGTTTGTTTTTAAAAAGATTGTATTTATTTATTCATGAGAGACACACAGAGAGAGAGAGTTAGAGACATAGGCAGAGGGAGAAGCAGGCTCCATGCAGGGAGCCTGACACGGGCTCCATTCCGGGTCTCCAGGATCAGACCCTGGGCTGAAGGCAGTGCTAAACTGCTGAGCCACCCAGGCTGCCCAAAGATTTTGTTTTTAAGTAATCTTAAACATGAGGCTCAAACTCACAACCTCAAGATCAAGAGTCCCATGCTCCACTGACTAAGCCAGCCAGGTGCCCTGAATATTGAAGAATTTTAATTCTCTCTGTCAAGTCAGTGAATCATTAAGAGGCAAATATCAGAATCCTCAAATATATTTTTGTGATACTCAGAGTCTTCTGAAACTTACATTAATTCCTTAGGACATATGGAAGAGATACTAGGTGAAAGCATATTGTACCAGTAGATCAAATTCCATTCTCTTTGTTATATTTTGGCCTAGACAAGGAACATAATAAGTAGACAGATTTTACTACAAACCCCACAACTTCTATCCTCAATGTTTAATTATATTTTTTTTCCTGACTCTTTCTGGATAGCTGACTTATTGGCTCTTAAAAATATTAATTATTAAAATAAATAAAAAAATAAAAATATTAATTATTGCTTTATTAGCATATATGTAGTTAACCAGAAGCAAAGTTGAAAGGATGATGAATTCAGATAGTTTGAAAAGCTCTGCCACAGGCCTCTCCCTACACCATGGAATTTCTAAGACTGTGCCTCATTCTAAGGTGAAAAAGCTAGGGATCCCATACCCCCTGAAACCTGGAAAGTTTCATTGCTGCTGCTTTGTAAAAGAGGTCAGTTTTTGAGTGACAGAGGAGAGGACAGGCTGGGATAACAGGTGGGGGCCCAGGTAAGCCCAGAGCCACATTCCCTCTGCATCCAAGAGAATGTGTTAGGATTTTGTTCAGTGCAGAAAGGCAAGATGAATCAATAAACCTACTTAAATTATGTTTCTTTTTAACATGACTTAGTGGAGGGGTTGGGATTTTGGGTTTTTTTGGTGTTTTGTGGGGGTATTTTTGCAAAATCACTCCCCCTCCCACTCCATCTAGGACTTCTTGATACATACATAATGAAGGTGATCAGCCACTTGGAAGGAGAATGAGAATAATGCAAGTCATTCACTAGGATTAAAAAGTCAAGAGGCCCTGGAGTTACTTGTCTCAGCTCATTTCCTTTGGCAGATGCTCAATCCTGTGTCCTGAGTGTGGACCTTTCCCAGATCCATTGTGAGACCTTTGGCATCTTCGTATTGCAAATGAAATATAGCAGTTTCTTCCCATATATTGGTAACCATCAACCAAGTGACTTGACTTTCTGGGACCATTTTTGCTCTTGCTCTAGTCCCACATAGAATACAATCTGAATATATCACTGTCCTATCCAAAAAAAAACACCCCAATTCCACCTCCAAAATCACAAACAAATATTGGAGAGCCTGCCGAAGAGATCTAGAGAGATAAAAAGGAGATTTCACTTGGTTAGGGTAGGTTTACACCCTTCGTTTGGGTAAGTTAACAGAAGCCTTTCCAAATTACAACATTGGAACTGAGACCTAAATGTTGTAGAGGACTTGGGAATGGCAAGGACATTCCAGGCAGAAGAAACAGTTAAGTGTGAGACAGAAAGAAGGTTGTCATACTTGGGAAATAGAAGGAGGGAGGGTATGAGCTCCGGGGGTTTTCTGTGATGAGGTGAAGAATTTGTGCCAGAATGTAAATCAAATTACTACTTCATCAGGAAAGACTTGTGACCCCCCTTCCCCCAAAAAGAAAAAAAATTGAACTAAACAGTGTACTCAATGCCATAACTGATTCCTTTATCCCTCATGAAAAATATTCTCTTTTTGGTTTTGCTGAAACATATGAGGAATATGGAAGAATTGTTTATTGTGTAAATTTGATAGAGTTTTTGTGGCTCAGTAATTTAAAAATACTCTTTTATTGCTAAAAAATTGATAAAAAGTAATTCAATAATTTACAAATCTTCTACAATTTTAAAAAACATTCCATTCTTCATTCCTGTGCATATGTATATCTTAATTCAGTTTCAGTCATATGGTACACATACTTTTGTATTTTTGGTTAATATCACATGTATTTTATATATCTGTAAATAGAAATAATAAGTGTTATTTTAACAACTACATTATAATCCATCAGGTTTTTAACAATTAACTGAAGCATTTACCTTTCATGAGACATTTCTCTCTCTCTCTTTTTTTTTATCCTTTATAAATAACCCAGCTGTGAAAATCTAAGTGCCTATTGCTTTTCTTTCTTTTGAATTACACCCTCAAAAAAATCCCTAGAAGTGTAATAGTGTAATTATTAGATCCCAGAATATTTTTAAATGTGAGTTAAAAGAATCTACATTTGCTATATATTATTTTGTTATATATATATATTTAATAATTTAAAAATTTATCTGTGGAGCTTTTAGTGCAATACAAGACAACTGGTACCTGTTAAACACCTTTCTTTAGAATCTTCAATTCTAGGGGCGCCTGGGGGCCCAATCAGTTAAGCATCTCATCTGCCTTCAGCTCAGGTCACAATCTCAGGTTCCTGTTTTTCCCTCTCCCTACTGCTCATGCTTTTTTTCTCTCTCTCAAATAAATAAATATTTTTTAAAAAAAGGAATCCTCAACTCTAAAAAGTTAGCATACATAAATGAACTTATATAAAATATTTTATTTTGTATTATATATATATATATATATTGCTCCAATTCAGCTAATGTAATATTTTTTTCTTTTTTAGAGAGCAAGAGAGACAGAGTAGGGGAAGGGGCAGAGGGAAAGGGAGAAAGAGAATCTTTTTTCTTTTTCTTAATATTTATTTATTTAATTGAGAGAGAGCCCGAACAGGGGGAGGGTCAGAGGGAGAGAATCCCACACAGACTCCCTACTGAGCATATAGCCCAACGCTGGGCTCAATCTCACGACTCCAAGATCATGTATGACCTGAGTCAAAATCAGGAGACAGATATTTAACCTACCAAGCCACGCAAGTGCTCCTCAGTTAACATAATAATTCACAGAATTATAAATTACAACAATTTCTAAGAAACATTAGTCATTAACATCTGAAATTTTAAGCAATCAAAAAATAGATACAGGGGCACCACCAGGCTGGCTCAGTGGGTAGAGTATATGATTCTCAATTTTGGGGTCTGTGTGTTCGAGTCCCATATTGGGAGGAGAGGTTACTTTAAAAAATGACAGAAAAAAACCCACAACCAGATACCATCCCCTAATAGCCATTGGTTCTTCTGAAGCTTTTCTATAATTTTGTTATTTTAAAGGCACCCATTCATTCAGTTGTGCTAGTTATCAGGACGAACCTTGGTTGTGGCCTCAAGTGCACTCAACTACAAATGAGGCAGGCTTATACCTATAGAACTGGGGAGAATCTAATTTTTTGCACATAAATATCAGGGACTAAAAAAAGGAGCTCACCTAGAAACACCCGGGGATGAACCAACCAACCAAATTGAAGAGGGAGAAGCTTTCCTAATACCATCTAATTTTTTTATAATAATATTTAGCTTTGATGTGTTAACTAAATTACAGAGCTGAACACAAAGATTCTCCTCTGATTTAGTTTTTCAAAGACATGAAGATCCTAGCCATTCTTTTCACGGGTAACAGTATTCATAGCATTTCAAAGCAAGTCTTTTCTTTTCATGACTTTCTGGTCACCAACAGCTGTGTCAGGGCCCACACAGGTAGAAGTAAGAGATGTCAGTGACACTCTGTGTATGATCCTTATCCCCCATGACTTTAAAAAGAAGCCATAGTTTAAAGAGAGTCAGGACCAAAACCAAAATGTGATTATATTGGGCTCCCCTTCATATCAGCATCAACCCATTTTGGCTTTTATCAGCTCTGAAAAGGAATTTGCTGCCTTCAGCAGACAATTTTTGTAGATACCATGCTGAGCATTCAATAACATCCTTCTCTCTGTTCTATGTGTGACTTTGACACTAACCTCTTATTAAATCCAATATGTAAAGGGTAGAAAATATCACTTTTCCATGGGAATGTTTACTTGCGGGATTCTGCAAAAAGCGCGTTGAGTGCTGCTTGCCACCTGCAAGGGTTATCATTTCAAACTGTAAGTCACACTATACTTTGAAGAAACTTGCCAGGAAAGGCTGACCAGAGGTACAGCTTTAGCAGTGCTGAGTGGAGCTGCTGTTTGTAGACAAAGGCTCCAGGCCAACCGTGAGACCAAGAGGCGGTATCCTAGTCGGCAAGAGGCCTTTTAGATAGCAGCCTCTTCCACCATGGTCACCCATTAAAGGGCTGGCTCCCCACAGGCATAAAGAGGAAGAGACTTGTCAGTTCCATCACGTCTCTTCAGGCACACATGTGGACATACACATGTGCACGAGTGTGCACATGCAAACGGAATCGTCTTCAAAAGATGAGGTGTGATAGAAAAAGGGAAGGCTCGTGTGCAGTCCACTGCCATGTCAGCTGGCCTTGCCATGGGCAAATCAGCAGGCAGACATTGTTTAAAGATGAATCAGAATGAATCTGATCATGAAATATCTCTCTTGGGGGTTTACTTTTCAAACGCATCCATTGAGTAAATAGCAATTTTACAAAAAAGGATATAGCTGAAACAATATTTCCACTGAAATTTAAAGAGCAAGGCAAGTCTGATTTGTTGGGTATTTTTGAGATTCATATTTTCAACTCAATGTCAAGTGTTTTTATGTTTAGAATCAAGATTTTCTCTGTACTTGGAAATATCCCATCTGATAGTTTGCATGCTCCATGAAAAGTAGCTAAAGGGTAGATTGTTTGATTTGGACCTTAACACATATCCTGACTAAAAATAAAGTTTAGAGGGACTTCTGGGTGGTTCAGTGGTTAAGCATCTGCCTTTGGCTAAGGTCTTGATCCTGGGGTCCTAGGATCAAGTCCTGCCTTGAGTCCCACATCAGACTTCCCGTGGAGAGTCTGTTTCTCCCTCTGCCTATGTCTCTGACTCTCTCTGTGTACCTCTCATGAATAAATAAATAAAATTAATAAAAAAAAGTTGAGGAGCACCTGGCTGGCTCAGTCGGTAGAGCATGTGACTCTTGATCTCAAGGTCATGATTTCAAGCCCCACATTGGGTATAATGCTTACTTTAAAAAAAGAGAAGTTCATGATGGGTAAGTGGGAGAAAATACAAACATTTTCCTTAATCATCATTGAAGAAGCTTGAATCAAGCAGCTGAAATGTTAACTATGTAGCTTTCTATGAGATATTTCAGAATGGTAATATTTTATTGTTAAAAATAATTTGTTTGCCCATTTAGCATATGAAAAAGTTAAGCAATAATGAATCATAGACCTCAAATAAAAGCTAAGACTGTTCGGGACACCTGGGTGGCTCAGCAGTTGGGCGTCTGCCTTTGGCCCAGGGCACAATCCTGGAGACCCAGGATCGAGTTCCACATCGGGCTCCCTGCATGGAGCCTGCTTCTCCCTCTGCCTGTGTCTCTGCCCCACCCCCTTTGTGTCCCTCATGAATAAATAAATAAAATCTTTTTTTAAAAAAAAAGCAAAGACCATTAAACTTACAGAAGAAGATTTTGTGACTTTAGGTTAGGCAGAGAGTTCTTAGAATGCAAAAAGCATGATCCTTAAAAAAAATAATCCTTGGATCCCTGGGTGACGCAGCGGTTTGGCGCCTGCCTTTGGCCCAGGGCGCAATCCTGGAAATCCGGGATCGAATCCCACGTCGGGCTCCCGGTGCATGGAACCTGCTTCTCCCTCTGCCTGTGTCTCTGCCTCTCTCTCTCTCTCTCTCTCTGTAGGACTATCATAAATAAATAATAATAAAAAAAATTTTTTTTTTAAAAAATAATAATCCAACTGACTTCATGGAATTAGGAACATCTACTCTTCAAATAACATGGTTAAGAAAATGAAATTTTCTTAAATTTCTTAATTCATTTCTAAATTCATTTCTTAAATGAATTTAATTAAGAATATGCAAAGAACTATTACAATCCTGTATAAGCAAACAAATTTTTAAACAGTAAGTGTCTCCTCAAAGAAGAGATGCATGGGTGCCTGGGTGACTCAGTAGGTTAAGTGTCCAACTCTTAATCTCTGCTCAGGTCATGATCTGAGGGTTGTGACATCAAGTCCTGCATCAGGCTGGGCATGGAGCCTGCTCAAGATTTTCTCTCTCCCTCTAGCTCTGCCCCTATCCCCCACCCTTTAAAAAGAGAGAGAGAGAGAGAGAGAGAGAGAGATGTAAATGGAAAATAAACACATGAAAAGATACTTATCATTTTGAGTCCTAAGGAAAACACAAGTCAAAACCACAATGAGATACCACTAGACAGACATTAGAATGGCTTTTTAAAAAGACAATATCAAGCTGATAAGCTGGTAAGGATGCAGAACAGGAATCTTCCTACAGTCCTGGTGGGAATCAGCAAAAACTAGAAGCAACCCAAATATCTTTCAATGGATGAAGGGATAAACACACTATGGTAAACTACTCAGTGAAATACTATTCAGCAATTTAAAAAAAAGAACTGATTTATACAACATGGATGAAACTCAAATGCATTTTACAGAGTGGAGGAAAAGCCAGACGCAAAATGCTATGTACTGTATGATTCCATTTATAAGAGCTCATTGAAAAGGTAAAACTCTAGGACAAGAAATAGATCAGTAGTTCCCAGGAATTGAGAATAGACGAAGAGGTTGATTACAAAGCAGCACAAAGGGGACTTCCTGGGGGTGAAAGAATAATTCTATACCTCAACAGTGCTGTTGGTTACACAATTGGATTTCTCAAAACTCAGAACTGCAAAAGATGAATTTTACCAATCTAAATTGTATTTCAATTTTTTAAAGATTTTATTTGTTTATTCATGAGAGACAGAGAGAGAGGCAGAGACTTACGCAGAGGGAGAAGTAGGCTCCATGCAGGAAACCTGATGTGGGATTTGATACCAGGACTCGGGAATCACCCCCTGAGCCAAAGGCAGACGCTCAACCACTGAGCCACCCAGGCGTCCCTGTATTTCAATTTAAAAAATAAAATTGAATTTTTATTTCATGCCATGTTAAAAATCAATTTCAGGGACATAAAAGATTAAAATGTAAAAGGCAAAATGAAACTTTTCATAGCCAATACAGGAATATCTTTTAATGTCTTTAACTAGGGAAGAATATTTTAAATAAAACACAATATAGGAAAGGATATTTATCTGTAATTGCTTCTGTTCATCAAAGATATCACAAAGAGATCGAGAAATCAAACCTTAAATGATATTTGCAACACATATGATTAGCAAACAATTAGTGTCCAGAATATATAACTTGTTACTGCAAAAGAATAAAATACACAGTTAAAACCATACAAATATCGAAGTCAACTGACTTTACATATGGTTGCCCCGTCTGAATGTTGTGTTATGGGCTATGGTGTTGAGCGAATAATGAGTCATAGAATACTTGAAGTAGAATTCTATTTATAGGGGTGCCGGAGTGGCTTAGTTGGTTGAGCACTGGACTCTCCATCAGGTCATGATCTTAGAGTTGTGAGCTCAAACCCTACATGGGGCTCCCTGATGAGCAGAGACTTATTTCTCTCTCTCTACCTCTGCCTCTCTTCCTTGTGCATGTACGTGCTTACTCTCTAAAATAAATAAATCTTTAAAAAAATAATTCCATTGTATAAAATTCCAGAATGGAGGAAATTGACAATGACTTGCTTGGGAGTACATATATCAATGACTAAACAAAAAAAGGGAGGGAAAGATTATATAAAATTTAGGACAGTGGTTCACTTCAAAGTGAATGACAGGAAGGAGGGATACAGGTAATTTTCTAGTTTTTAGCCTGGGTGGCAGATTCACACATCTTTATTACTATATAAGGTGTATATATGTGTTTTATATATACTTGTTTTTATGGTTATGCTAGCTCAGTCCTCTAAGAAGCCAGGATGGGGTTAAACGTGCAATAAATGTATTAGGGAGATACCTAGAGAGGACCATGATGCAGGTATGGCACCTGGGAAAAAGAGGGAGGAAGCAGGGGCAGGTAGGAAGAGGCTTGGACTGTGGTACAGTTCTAAGGAAGTTTCAGCCAGGCTAGGGAGGAACCAAGGTCACCGTCATCAAGGAGTCACCGTCTTGCGGCAACAGTGTCCTTGCCATGCCCAGTCAATGATTGGAATCAACCTTGGGAAGCATGACTTTGGCATAACTTCGGAGGTTCTTTCACAAGGCAGAAGCTCATATAAAAATAAACTAATAAAAATAATTCCTTTCAGCTGGAACCACCATCTCCCAGTAATTTGACAAAATGCCCAAAGGGAAGGAGAGGCACCCACTATATTCTCTTAACCTTTTAGAAAACATGGAGTTGTTCCTTTAGCTATATACATGCAAATCTATAAGAAAGGTAATATTGTGAACATCAGGGGAATAGGGATTATTCAAAAAGGAATACCCCACAAATGTGACCATGGCAAAACTGGAGGAGTCTACAGCATTACCCAATATGCTGTTAGCATTGTTGTAAACAAACAAGTTAAAAACAGGATTCTCTTTTAATTTTTTTGTAGATTTTATTTATTTATTTGACAGAGAGAGAGAGAATGCACAAGTAGGCAGCAGCAGGCAGAGGGAGAGAGAGAGAAGCAGACTCCCCACTGAGCAGGGAGCCCGACATGGGGCTATGTCCCAGCAACCTGGGATCATGACCTGAGCCAAAGGCAGATAGATAGATGCTTAACTGACTGAACCACCCAGGTGCCTCTAAAGGCAGGATTCTTGTCAAGAGAATTAATATAAGTACTGAGCATATTAAGCACTCAAAGAGCCAGCATAGCTTCCTGAAGCACATGAAGGAAAATGATCAGAAAAAGAAAAAAGCCAGGGGCACAACAATGGTACGTTTCAAACATTTTTTTAATTAAAGGAAAATAAAAATAGGCAAAGGATATCAAGGAAGGAAAGCTCTTTGTTACAGAAGAATGTTATCTAATAAACATAGAAGCAAAAATACAAGTGGAAAAATCATCTTCTTCTAGTCCCCAAATTGATAACTACTTTGGCAAATGTGATCAATGGATTCTAAAACGATGTGCAATCTCTCACCCCACATATTACTCACTAAATACAGAGGGGAAAATGTGTGTTCCCAATGAAGAGATCTAGTCATTACCACCTTAACCAAGTGACCAAACCTGAGGGTTGGTCCTCATGGGAGACCTGAGTGTGTGTACAGGTCCAGCTTATACCTACAGGACTTGGAGTGCAGGAACACAGTAGGCATACATGCTACTGTTGAAATATTTCACGTTTGTGAATCCACCTACCAATTTTTATAAAGTGTATTTTATTCCCATGCCTTGACAAATATGTCTTTACAATGTATAGAACATAAGTGTAAAGCTATGGTTTTTAGATGACTGATATCTAGAAAAATATCAAAGACAACTGAATTTTTTTTTAAGATTTTATTCATTTATTTTTTTTTTAATTTTATTTATTTATGATAGTCATACAGAGAGAAAGAGAGAGAGGCAGAGACACAGGCAGAGGGAGAAGCAGGCTCCATGCGCCGGGAGCCTGATGTGGGATTCGATCCCGGGTCTCCAGGATCGCGCCCTGGGCCAAAGGCAGGCGCCAAACCGCTGCGCCACCCAGGGATCCCATTTTATTCATTTATTAATGAGAGACAGAGCGAGAGAGCCTGAGACACAGGCAGAGGGAGAAGCAGGCTCCATGCAGGGAGCCTGACGTGGGACTCGATCCTGGGTCTCCAGGATCATGCCCTGGGCTGAAGGTGGTGCTGAATCGCTGAGCCACCCGGACTGCCCCAAGACAACTGAATTTAATTATTGTTCTGCACATCTGAGTTTTGTGTTGATGCACTGTGATATAATAAGGACATACATAATTTTATACATTTATTTCAATAACATTAATATTTATTGCCTTCATTTCAGTAACATCCCTTCACTAGGTTGTTATAATCAATAATTTGACATAAATTATGTCCTATAGATAGTAATAGTTCTAAAGGATTAGAAATCTAAAATATAACGGTATTCAAAGAATTCAAAATTTGAGTATATCTTACAAAAAATATGAATTATTAAATTTTAATATAGAAAACTTAAGTATATTTTTCTATTAGCTTGGCAAAAATATCATTTTTCTTCTAAATATCCAAAATGATCTATTAAGAGACAACAATAATTTATTATTAATAATATCAACATTTAATGAAAAGTAATAAAGCTCAAATTCTACTTAATTTTTTAAAACTGATGAAAGCTTTTAAAATGTTTTTATAAAAATAGAAATTTTATAATTCTAGTGTTTGAAATTCATCCAGTGGCCTAAAAAATTATTTGCATCACACTTCATGT
Organism: Vulpes lagopus; assembly: GCF_018345385.1. Classification (NCBI taxonomy): domain Eukaryota; kingdom Metazoa; phylum Chordata; class Mammalia; order Carnivora; family Canidae; genus Vulpes; species Vulpes lagopus. The sequence goes on along the minus strand of NC_054836.1, from coordinate 41,119,909 downwards.
ATATGCAAAACTTGCTTAATATTACAAAATATGCAACTTACAAACACCACAGCTTTTCTTGCTCCATATCCATGGGCTGGCTAACTAGTCAGCTACTAGTTGAAACATGAAGAATATAATTGAATAAAATTGAGAAGTATCTTGTAGGGACACTCCATGGTTGGTTCAGAGGTTAGCTTACTTGAATCCAGACAATTTACAAATTATGTAAACTAGTTTCCAGGACAGTAAAAGCCTTGTGCCTCAGCCCAAAAGTCCTAAATCAGCCCCTGTCTGGAAGTCATCTGCTTGTCAAACCTCTCAGCTAACATCTAGCTCTTGCAATATGAAAGTTACCATGACAACTGAGAGGAAAGTTTTGGTCAACAAGATATAATCCAAAAACAATTTTTTTTAAAAAACAACCCTTTGAGCAACTTCTTGAAGCCAAAGGGAATTTGAATGACACACACCCAAAAAGCACAATGTCTCACAGGTACAAAATCTGGAAATCACAGGGCAAGAAACAGAAAACTAGATGATGGGGTCAAATTGAAAAAGCAGGAAACAGGGCCACCCAATCACCCCTCAGTACTTGTGTGTAAGATATCTGAAATAAGTCCGTTGATTTGATCTGTTTGGAAGAGCTCCAAACCCTTATTTCATGTCCCAAAGAAGAGTGAGTTTGTCTCACTTGAGCTGAGACACAAACACACTAAATAGATATGGATTTCCAGAAATCCCGGTACTTGAAACAATTGAGCTCTTATTGTTCCTAGAGGTAGTTTTGGTTAGCCAATATCAGTTTGAGGGAAAACAGCTTTTGCAAAAATTAAATTCAATTAAGACAAAATAGAAAATAAATCATTTCTTAATTTATTTTTGAAGTGTCTTTTGGGAAAAACGTTTTCTTTGCAGATTATAGGACATTTATTTTTCTGTGCACCATCTATTCTCTCTTCATTTGATGACTTCCATTTTCAGCTATGTGGTTTCAGGGGAGTGGATTCCTGCCCAACTTCTAAGAAGACGCCACGACTAGATTTGGGTAAATCAGAAGCTTTCCTCTCTGCTGGCCATCATGATTGGTTCAGAGCTATATGTATGAGCTAATCGGAACCAACAGAATCAATTCTAAAGGAACCTAAGTGTCTTTATAATGTCATCATGTCCTCTTGGGTTGGGGGATATTGTGGCAGACTGTAAACACCACTGCACTGATAGAAAGGCTTGTTGTAAGGCTCTGCTTCCTACGAGTTATGTGACCTTGGACAAATCATTCAACTTCCCTGGGACTCATTCTCATCCGAAAGTCCTTTGTGGTTTTTGTGAAGATTTTATAAAGGATCGCATATGTGAAGGCGTGTCATAAATTGCAAGGCCTTGCTGAAATGTAAGACCTTGCCTTTTGCTTTCCTGGCAGCCAAAACTGGAATCCGCACGTAGAGATGTTTGGGCCTATTTAATGCACTGGGAAACAAAGAACATTGCCCAAGAAGACAATCCGAAGCTACAGAAAATGTCAGAGTCTAAAGGACCTTGTAGGATATCTGGTTCAACCTCCTCATTTCACAAAGGAGGACACTTGCTCCATCTACCCTTGAAAGGGAGGAAATGAGGTAAGAATGACTATTGCAACCATTCAGCCGGGTTCCCCATGTTGAATTAAAGCAATCAGATAATAAGCAAACAGCCTCTAAGCCAGAGACCATGTCTGTGTTTGAATAATGTGGTTATCTTCTCCCGATGGAAAAAGCCTCACCTGCAGAGAACTACAGCTACAGAAAACACAAACAAAACAGGATTACCTAACAGTTCTCCTCCTCCTAGCAGCTCAGCCCTCTGAGTTTTAAGATGGGAGGAAAAGAACTTTGCAGCTGGAAAAATTGCTGAGCCATGTGTCTGAAATGCTTGACAAATCACAGTGGGGATTTTATTTAATTTTTTTTTTCATTTTCTCTGTTGGTGAGAACCATTCCCGCCAAGAACTTATTTGCCAAATAGTGACTTCATTTATGATGCTGGCAATGTGATGTTTTAACAGTTGACATTTGGCTACTTTTAAAAAATCTGTCCCTTAGCTTACATAGCAACAGAAGTGTCGCAAAAATTCAGAGATGCACGTGTAATGTTCAATTGTTTTCATAGATAAGAATTATTAGAAATCATATCTCATCAATATTTTTAAACATCATAATTATTAAAAAACACAGTCTATAAATTACTTTATGTATATTAAGTAATTCTTACAACAACTTCAGGAGGTAGGTGCTGTTTTTAATCAGCCATAGGTGTAAAGTAAGGCATAGAGACGCTGAGTAAATTTCCCAAAATCACCCAGCCAGTGGATAGCAGAGCTGGAATTTGAACATATGCATCTTGACTCTGTAGCCTGTTTAACAGTTGTGCTACACTGACCTTCTGATGGTAATGTTCTACATAGAATACCTTTTGTATTCTCAAAGAAACAACTTACATATGAAATTGAGACAAATTAAAATATCTGTTCAAGTTTATCTTTCTAAAATACTATTTCAATCACAGCATCAGGAGAAAGCAGAGCAACATGAGTGAGAACACAAGCTTTTGAGCCAGGTTCACTTAAACTCGAGCTTAATTACTGGCTAGTAGCTGTTATGACAAGTCCTGTACCTCTGTCTACTTCAGTTTCTTCATCTGTAAAATAAGGATAAAAATGTAACTAAATTCTGGAGTGGTGCTGGGGTTAAGTGAGATAGTTTATGTAGCGTACATGTGTCCTGTAAAGTGGTGGGGGTGGGGGGCACCAGGGTGGCTCAGTCGGTTGAGTGTCTGACTCTCAGTTTTAACTCAGGTCGTGTTCTCAGGGTTGTGGGATTGAGCCCTGTGTTGGGCTCTGTGAAGAGTCTGCTTGGGACTCTCTCTTTCCCTGTAACCCTCCCCCCTTCTCTCTCTCTGGAATAAATAAATAAATCTTTAAAATAAATAAAATGTCAGAGAGTATAGAGTGCAGAGACCAGTGCCTATCTTCATTGTCACTCATCATCGTCATCATCATCATCGTCATCATCATCATCATCATCATCATCATCATTACCATCATCACTATCCTGTGTATCAGGTGTCATTTCAGCTCTGCTTCATCTTCTCTCAGCCTTTTCTATCTCTTATTCCAACCATCCACCCATCCATCCCTTTCATCTACTGCAGCCCCGTCCTGCACAAGCTCCAATCTGCTTCTCGCATTGGTTACCTACCAAGGATTTGCCTTAAGCCCACTTGTACCCCTGCCACTCCTCCCCTAGGACATCCCTGTTGACCTCAGTGCATGGGACTCCAAGGGAAACTGCTTATACAACATGGAAGTACTGGCAGGGAATCCTCCAATAGTCAAAACTTTGACCCTTTCTTCTCCCTTGTCAGATATATTCATTTGCCACGGCTGCCATAACAAAGCACCACAGACTGAGTGACTTGAACAATAGAATGTATTTTTTCACAATTCCAAAGGCCAGAAGTTCAAAATCAAGGTGTGGGCAGTATTGAGGTTTTTTTCTGAGACCTCTTTTCTTCGTTTGTAGATGGTCACCTTCTGGGAGTGTCCTCACATGGCCTTTGCTCTGTGAGTACGCATCCCTTGTATCCCTCTGTGTGTTCACATTCACTCTTCTTAAAAGGACACCAGACAGATTGGATTAGGGCCTGCCCTAATTTGGGGAGGACACAATTCAGCCTATAACAGAGGGTCCTGAGATGCATTTCATTGGCCTCCGTGGAAGATCCTATTGGATAGAGCAACCAGTTGCCCATAGTGGTGGCCAACTTGAAATATACGCTTATTCCCCGATTTGTATCTCTGCCCTTTCTCTGGGATCACACTCACCACTAAAGTCCTCACACATAAGCCCAGGTCTCAGGTCTCAGGTTCACCTTTCTCGGGGAAATTGGCCTAAGACATCTGTAGAAACTGGCTGGTGTCCTACCACATTGGCCAACCAGACCTGTCAGATGTGTTTCCAGCTAGCCTTTCAGCCCTCCTTGCCCAGCCTGTGCCCAGCTTGTCCTGTTCTAGCCACACTGGACTGTTCATCCTCACTTGTCCTCTCTAGGAGTCCTTACCTACAAATGACAGAGTAGGCCCCTTCCTCCCTCCATTTCAAATTCTAGAAGAAAGCTGTTTCACATTTTTATGCACCACCTTTATTACCCTTCTGGAGTTTAGTAATTATCTCTATACAATTCTTTTTTTTTTTTTTTTAATTTTTTTAATTTTTTTATTTTTATTTTTTTAAATTTATGATAGTCAAAGAGAGAGAGAGAGAGGCAGAGACACAGGCAGAGGAAGAAGCAGGCTCCATGCACCGGGAGCCCGACGTGGGATTCGATCCCGGGTCTCCAGGATCGCGCCCTGGGCCAAAGGCAGGCGCCAAACCGCTGCGCCACCCAGGGATCCCTCTATACAATTCTAAATAAATATCCTGGGCTAATTAGGAAAGATACAAATGTTCCAGATTTGCATAAAAGAAGCAAATCACACTACTTCAGAAAGTACCTAAATTAGTGCTTGAGAATGTATAGAAGAAAAGTTAACAGATGTACAGCTGGCCAATCCCAGATTTTAATTAAAACCCATCTTTTATTGGTCAAAACATGACTAGTATGACAGCCAAGCCAAAAGAGAACGGGATTAACACACACATGCTCTCACACACGTATACACAAACACATACTTCTTAGCATTCTGTTATTTTATACTACGTGGAAGCAGCAGGATGTGAATACAAATGGATTTTTCATGTATTTCTCTTGGCATTATGGCCATATTTAATGTAACATCCAGCAAAGCAGAAATTTTAATTAAGTTTATGGTCTGACCATCTGTATTTGTTTGGAATTTCTGTCTCTTCAAAGCAAAAATGTGAACCTGGCTTTAGACCTGGAAATATCTCCGGCTGTAACTAAATGCATTATCAACAAACTGAGAGTGTGTGGTCTAAAATATAAAATGAGATTAGGAGAGGGGGAGCCCATTATCAAAATATCACAAAATACCTGGATATTAATTATGCAGTCACTAATTTATTCTGGCATGGTTTAAAGAAGATAAAAGGGAAATTTTATATATTTCCAAGGGGGAAAAAAAAGCCTCAGCATCAGTAAACTGCCAAAGAATCAATTAAATATGTTTTACTTATTTCTGTGGGGTTTGATGTTACTTTTCTTTTCTTTTAATCTTCCCCTCTTGCACTTTACAAATGGATAAAACATTTATCTATGAACAATCTGTATCCAAATGTTTTAATCATTTAGACCTCTTTTCGTTAAAACAGTAAAAACTCACTAATGTACAGCAAATGAGAATAGTGAATGTGGCCAATATAAATCAGTAAAAAGCATTTGTATGTACTTGGAAGCAATACCTTAAAAATACTGCTTTAAGATATTCTGTAGTACAGACATAACATAGACCTGCAGTCTCTTGCCTGCCCTTTGGGGAATGAATTGAGCTGCCTGTAGTTTACCTTTGCATTCTCTGTGAAGTGTTCATTAGGTAAATTACAAGTATGACCACATGTCCAGCTTGAAATGGCAAATCTGGGTATGAACCCTGAAGCAGTGTTGCCCACTTCCCTGCCAAAATTCACCATATGGCAAACAAGGACCACGAGAACCTGGCACGTCTTCCCACTTCTTGCCCCTAGAAAACGAGCTGGTCTCTAGGGAGAAATGCATCAGATCTCCACCACCATCTACCCCACAAATACAAGTTGAGGGCCAAGCGGGAAAAGAGGAACTCTCTCCTATTACATGGCCATGGCCTTTTGGAGAGGCCAGAGCAGACTCTCCTCTTAAAGTTTCCGTTTCCAAACTAACTCTCCTAAGCTTTTCCATGAAATATATTCATATATTGTATGCCTACTATGTGCCATGCCAAGAAATATTCTAGAAGCTAGGGGTACAGGAGTGGACAAAAATAAGTAAGCCCTTGGACAATATATCAGTTTCATTATATGAAACTTAGAGACTTTGGAAAAACAACTCAACAGGGGGTAACAGAGATGACAGGGCACCTTGGGAGTGGTACTAGAGAGGGAGGGAACAGGGAAATCTCAAGGTTTTCATGTGTTTGGTCCATTCAGAATGACAAAGACTCAGGAGGTCGGTCTAATGCAGCCCAGCAAAGTAGATCCAGGGAAAAGGCTTTGGGACAGCATAGAAGTGAGCCTGTGCTGTGGCAGGTGTGATACATGCTGTAGAAAAAGCTAGAGCAAGGTAAGGGGGATGGGAATGTAGGAGCAGGAGGTGAGGGGTGCTGTGGTACCTGGGTGGGTCAGTAGTTGAACATCTGCCTTTGGCTCAGGTCGTGATCTTTGGGGTCCTGGGATCGAGTGCCGCATCGGGCTCCCCATAGGGAGCCTACTTCTCCCTCTGCCTATGTCTCTGTCTCTCCCTCTCTCTCTCTCATGAATAAATAACTAAAATCTTTTTTTAAAAAAAAAAGGTGGGTCTGGGGACAGATTGAAAGGGAGGCCTCCCTGAGGAGGTGACATGTGAGTGGAGTCCTGAAGGAAGTGAGGAAGTGAGCTGTGTAGGTGTTTCGGGAAGAGCACGCTGAGCTTGTGTACGTGCATCCACCTCTAAGCCCTGGAGTAACTTCCCATATGTTCATCCAAATTACTCAGGATCCACTTGTTTCTGCTAAGAGCATCTCCTCCTGTACTCTGGAAACTTCTTTAATCTTGATTTCTTCACCCCTGGACAATAGGTTCCACCAGCCGACAATGTTGGAAGGGCTGTAGGAGAAAGGGGAGAAAACAAACTGAATGACACAGAGGAGAAATATATCTGGGGAATTTACAATAATAGTAGCTCCATTATATATATTCTAGGAAACTTATTAAATGAAAAGTAAAGAACAATCCAAGCAGAGAGAGAAAAAAGGATAACTAAAAAAAAGGTACAAATCAGGCTTACCTCACATTGACCCCATCCTAGTAATTCTAGAAGACAAGGAAGGTGTGTCTATAGACTTTTGAAAAAGGATCATGACACCAGAGTTTCATCTATATATATGAAATTATGTATGTCATTCTCAAGTATGTGACATCTCAGAATGTGAAGAATCCCTGTATCCCACTTAAGAAAATTCTAGAAAATACATTCACATGACCATGACAGAGATGAAAAATAGGGAGATCCCTGGGTGGCGCAGTAGTTCGGCGCTTGCCTTTGGCCCAGGGCACGATCCTGGAGACCCGGGATCAAATCCCACATCAGGCTCCCGGTGCATGGAGCCTGCTTCTCCCTCTGCCTGTGTCTCTGCCTCTCTCTCTCTCTCTCTCTCTCTCTCTCTCTCTCTCTGTGACTATCATAAATAAATAAAAATTTAAAAAATATATAAAAAAAATTAGAAAAATAAGAACTCCAGAAAGAGGAATTTGTCACTAAAAAGCCTGAGGATCCCTCATCCACTCAGGTCAAGACTTTAAATCAAGAGCTCCAGCTGGGGATGCAAGTGTAGGGGCAAAGCTTGACCCTATTGCCCTTTTTTCCATATGACCTCTCATGGCACTCCTCTTTCCACTTGCCAGTGCCAGGAAACAGGCTTATTGAGACACATCCTTCAGATTCAGAAAGCTTTTGCATGTTTAATGGCCACTGGCAACAGTAATGTATAGTGTTCTCTTTAAGCACTTGAGAGCAATGGCTATACCAGACATTCTGTTAAGAAACTGAAAATTACTTTTATTTTTTATTTTTATTTTTTAAAGATTTTATTTATTCATTCATGAGAGACACAGAGATATATAGAGAGAGGCAGAGACACAGGCAGAGGGAAGCAGGCTCCATGCAGGGAGCCCGACGTGGGACTCAATCCCGGGTCTCCAGGATCGGGCCCTGGGCTGAAGGCAGCGCCAAACCACTGAGCCACTTGGGCTGCCCTGAGAATTACTTTTAAATAGTGCTTTCCCGGGATCCCTGGGTGGCGCAGCGGTTTGGCGCCTGCCTTTGGCCCAGGGCGTGATCCTGGAGACCCAGGATCGAATCCCACATCAGGCTCCCAGTGCATGGAGCCTGCTTCTCCCTCTGCCTATGTCTCTGCCTCTCTCTCTCTCTCTCTCTCTCTCTGTGATTATCAAAAAATTAAAATAAATAAATAAATAGTGCTTTCCCCACACCAAACCAGAGTGACATAGTGCAACATGGTGGCCCTATTTTTTTTTTCTGCCTTGGAACATGAATGATGATTTTTCTGTACCTTTAAAATTTGCAGTAAGAGTCATGAGTCATTGGGGTTTGATTGGGAAAGACTACTAGGACACCAAGTAACAGATCTGATCTGTCACTGAGCCTCTTCCTACCCTCTTTCTGATAGGATCTGTGAAGCTTCCTGTGTTAACAAATCTTTAATCCAACCTAATTGCAATTATGCTAATATACATAATATATATACATATGTATAATATATATGTATATAATATATTACATATATTATATGTAATATATTAAATATATGTATATATAATATATTGCATATATTATATGTATATAGTGTACATATATGTATATGTAGAAGGGCTCCTGGGTGGCTCAGTTGGTGAGGCCTCTGACTGTTGATTTCAGCTCAGGTTGTGATCTCGGGGTCATGAGATTGAACCCCATGTCGGGTTCTGTACCAGGCATGGAACCTGCCTGGGATTCTCTCTCTCCTTCTGCCCTCCCCCCACAACCATCCACCCTGTGTGTGCTCTCTCTCTTTCAAAAAAAAAAAAAATGTATGGAAAAGAATTATAAGAAAATACGCACTGGAAGGTTAAAATAAGGGATAATATCAGTCATAAACTTCCAAATGATATTTCTTCCTGCTTCATAGAGTCAGCAGACATTTTAAAAACAGATTTTTAAGAAAGCAACATATGGAATTTCATGTAGAATGTGTAATTGCAGCTGTGTAAAAATGTACACATTGAAAGAAAAATACCTCATAATGTATTTGTGAGACTCTTGATGATTTTTTTCTTCTATTAATCTTCTATTTATCTTATTTTCTAAATTTTCATTAGGAGCAGGTATTACATGTGTAATGGGAATTTTTTTTCTTAAAATAAGATGGTAAAAAAAAAAAAAAAAGATGGTGAGGATTTTGAGCTTGCTTAAAGAGTGCAAACAGATTGCTATATGGATGCCAAAAAAGTAATTGCTAACTATAAACAATTCCATTTTCATCAAAACTGATCAAGCAGTTTCTACTTAGACTTCTAATGAAGCCAATGTTTTTAGCTGGAAAGAGAATTTCTTTTGTAATGTTTTAGAGTTCAAACAGCTCACATAAGCTCTTCAAGAGCGTTATTAAAAGTTCATACTGAACAAGTCCAAAATAAAGAAGGATTTTCTCTAGGGAGAAGAGGGACAGATCATCACTTGCACCTTCAGGAGGGATTATGCAATCAGATCTTTCTAGGTCCAAGGCAAATCCTGCCAGGTGCTCGGAAGGAGTGCTGGTCTTTTGCATAAACCCCCTCATTTTGTAGCCTGGGCAAAGGGGTACAAGAGCATCTAGCTCTGGGGAGTCCAAACAGATCAGGTTCTCCCACTTGCTGCTGACAGAAGCTAAAGGCCGAGAACTGAGTGGTGATGAAACAAGGAAGGAATTTCAGTGAGGCCAACATGGGCAGAGAGTGGACTAACATCTCAAAGGCTAGCTCCAAAACGCTGACAATACTTCCCAGTTTATATGAGGAAAATGTGGGCCAAAGGTGGGTGGGTCGTACAGGTAGGCAGTGATAGTCAAGTCCATCATTATCTTGGAGTCAGTCACAGGGTCCTGCTGGCTCAGGGCAGTCCTTATTGCTTGAAGAAGTTGCTGGTTCCTATCAAGGGTTGCTTGGCCCACAGGGTCTTTAGCCTGAGTTAAGAGATAAGTTGGAAAGAACTTAATCAGGTAGAAAGTCTGAGATCAGAAGGTAGTTGAGGGGCACCTGGCTGACTCAGTCCATGAGACCCTTGATCTTGAGGTCATGAGTTGAGTTGGGCGTGGAGCCTATTTTTAAAAATATGCAGGTAGTTGAATTCTGCTTTCAGTTTGGTCTGAAGTAACACCAAAGGGTTATGTATCATAGCAAAGACTTTGGGCTTTGATACTTCTGGTCTCATCCCTTTGCAGGCTTTATAGTGGCAAAGAAAATCGACACCGCTTGGTCTTGCTTCTCTTGCCCACCTCTGCTCCAGCTTTCCTGGCATTACTAGTAACTCTTTGGGAAGAAAAATTATGTCCAGATTCAATGCGGTCTAGATCTATATTAAGAACAAAGGAGCATTTCCTGAAAGAAACAATCTGCCAAGATTTCATCTCACTCACAATGAAATGGCCTTTTATTTTACTTTGCTGTTCAACTTAGCTTTGTCTTCAGTCTTTCCACTTCTGAAAAGGAGGTTGGCTTTTCCCTTGAATCACCAAAAGGCCCATTAAGGAGGCTTTTCCCAAACAGTGCATTCTCAGAGCGAAAATTTAGGCACACTTTCTCCAGCCAGCTTTCTCTGAGTTTGCCCATAGCTGCCCTGACTCAGAATGATGAGGGTGCTTTTTAAAAAATGCAGATTCCTGGGACCTGCTCAAGATCTGAATCAGAATTTCTTAGGAATGGGCCCCAGACTTTGAATTTAAAAGCATGTTTCTTGAGAACAGAGTATCTGTGGCTCACAGTATGTTTACAGTTAATATGTACTGAATAAGTTAACATAGAAGGTGGGGGGAGTTTTCTGAGTGATTCTAAGGCAAATTAAAGTTTAGGAACCACTGCTTTACTCTATAAAAATAAGCCTAAAAAAAAAAAAAAAAAAAAAAAATAAGCCTAAATTAAAAAAAAAAAAAAAAGGTCTGTTCTTCCCAAACTTCCTCCAAGTTTTCCTATTCATATTCCAAATTATTGGAGTTCAGCTCTGGATAAGAACCCTGTTGTATCCCATTTTCCAGAAAAGGAAAGGGATTGAGAAAGGGCCCACATGCAGGGCTCGCAGCCACCTCCTCCATCTGACTTCAAAGACATAACAATAGCCAATATCCACTGAGCACTTCCAGTGCTCTCTGTACTTACAGACATTATCAGACCTAATCTCCACTCCACAGAGATAAAATCGGTGTTTTCACAAACCAGATGCTATGATCCCCATTTTGTACTTGAGGAAACTGACACTCAGAAAGCATTTGAACCCAGGTGTGTTTTGTCATCCAAAATCTAGGCTTTTCCTGCTGTAGCCTGATGCCTTCATCCATCCCCTGAAATATTTGTTGCTAGTTTTGTTTTGTTTCACTTTGTTTTGTTCTGCCCAAATACATTCTATGTGCTCGCCAGTGCCTTAAATTACTTATTCCCAGCTATCCCTTTGACTTAAAGCTTTGTTTTCTGCTAAAATTCACATTTTATTACTAAGACAATAATATCAGATTAGTTACTGAAAACCTTTTTTTTTTTTCAAAGATTTTATTTATCCATTCATGAGAGACACAGAGAGAAGCAGAGACATAGACGGAGAAGCAGGGGCGCCTGATGCGGGACTTGATTCCAAGACCCTGGGATCAGACCTGAGCCAAAGGCAGACCTCAACCACGGAGTCACCCAGGTGCCCCCTGAAAACCTTTTGATAAGAGAAAGGTAACAGGGCAGCCCCTGTGGCTCAGTGGTTTAGCGCCACCTTCAGCGTGGGATGTGATCCTGGAGACCCTGGGTTGAGTCCCACTTCAGGCTCCCTGCATGGAGCCTGCTTTTCCCTTTCCCTCTGCCTGTGCCTGTCTCTCTCTCTCTCTCTCATAAATAAATAAAATCTTTAAAAAAAAAATGGATGCATTTCGGTTGTGATGCAATCTAGCAAATCACTTTTTGGAGCTTTTCCTTTAGAGTTAGGTGGGAACCAGGCCCTCCTTCACTCTTCAAAAAGGAAATTAGGATGTTTAATGTCTGAGAAAGCTATGGAGCCTGGGGAAGTGGGGGGAGGGGTTGAGGGGTTATCAGGGAGGTGGGGAGGATCACCTAGAAGTTCCAGTGTTTGCTTCTTAATTTCATCATTTCCATTGGAGTATGGTTTTTAACTGCAAGCTCTATGAGGTCAAGGACAGTGTCCAGTTTACTGTATTATCTCTGGCACCTAGCACTGCAACTAGCACAGAAAAGGTAATTGGTAAACCTTACGGTAGATGTGGAATTTGAAACTTTTAGGAAATCCCTATGTGGACCTCGGGACGGTGATTTTGTATGTTCTAATCTCTAACAGAGCAATATAATTGAATACAGTCACAATGTCTTAAACTGTTAAATATCTGAGCCTGTATGTAAGATCTCAAACATTCTTTTTTTTTGTCATTAAAAATCTGACCTGAGAAATGGAATAAACAGAAAGTGAGAACAGTGTTGAAGAAACAAATAAATCCAAATTCAAAAATATTACAATATTTATTACTATTTTTCTTTTTCCTTTTGTTCCAGAATGATGTTACTTTGCTCCAGGAACAATGAGTCATTTGTCATCTGCATTATGCTCTCTTCCAAATAAAATAGCTATGTAGGGTGGATTTATAGACAAAGCCTTCTTGAGTCTAAAGACATGCTAGAATAATATATTAAGACTGGTGATTAATAAAAGTTATAGGAAGGTCTTACTTAAGTTTTAAAATCTCAAAAAAATCAATCTTGAGATTGCTGCAAGTTTGTCCCCATGGATCATAAATACAGAGAAATAATATTATTTATTTAGATATAGCTCTTAAAGTAAAATGGCTTTGTTTTGTTTTCAAAAGTATGTACTATTCAGGGCTATTAGATATAGAGTCAATAAGGAATCTATTTACTTATTGTGATTTATGCTAATCCTACAAGAATCATTGATACTCCTATAGAGTAATGCTATGCGTGGCTGGCTCAGTTGGAAGAAGGTGAGACTCTTAATCTTGGGGTTGTGTTTGAGCCCCACATTGGGTGTACAGATTATTTAAATAAATAAATAAACTTTAAAAAATTATAGAATAATGAAGTTAGAAAAGATTTCAAAAGATCATAAAGTATAGGCTTTGTTGATACACATATTATGGGCAAGGCAATAGGGTAAAGGGTCTTAAAACTATGCATGTCCTCTGACCCAGTAATTGTACTTAAAGAAATTTATCAGAAATGTGTATAAAGATACATGTAAAATATGTATGTCATATCTCTATTTATCCATATCCATATCCAATCTGGAATTGGATATAGCCTGGAAGTGCAAACTGTGGGAGATCAGTAAAATATGATATATCTCATAATCTACAACCGCTTGTAGATTAACATGAAAATGTTCACTATCTATTGTCTGTGGTGTCTAAATGTGGTGTTTCTCTAGATTCCACACTGTCAAGTCACCAAAAGCTTGGGAGACAGGGTATGGGTGGTACATTGAGTGGGTTCAAAGTCGTGCTTTTATGTGTATGCATGTGCATGGAGGTGCACCCAGACACGGAAGAACTGTCTAAACACTAATAGTGCTTGGGTTGGATACTTCTTGTGCTTTGCCTGCCCGCCCCCCACCCCACCTTAGCCAGCCTTTTTACTTCAGTTCTTGCTGTTGAAACCATGTGTGCAGGTATCACCTGCTGGCACTTTGCTGCTGCTGAGAGATTTTCTCCACTTTGTGAATTGTCTGTAGAAGCTCTCTCAGCCTTTGGAGGTATCTGCAGCTTCAGAAGAACAAGGGAGTTCATGCCTCATGAGGTAATCCCCAATTAAAGGGGGATGGGAGCCAGTTGATAAATATTTCAAACAATGTGCTGGCAAATGTTTAACATCCAGTCCTCTGACAAAAAAGAGCCCTGATTCGTAGCATTCACCAATTTCCTTGATGTAAATTTTTCCCACCATGGTGGATTTCAACATGATGTCACTGAACATTAAGTTGGCAAGAGATGTGAACAGTAGGCTGTGCCAAGCTGGGACAAGCAAGCTCCAACACACCATTGAATTATACTCACTTCTTTATCTCCCAAGTGGACAATCTGAAGCACATTCTATATGTCTCAACTCCTCCAAGAGATACCCAGTGAAACTGAGTTCTACTCACCCACAGTGGTGAACAATTTGATAATACACATTTGAGTTGCCTTTCCTTCTCTTACAATTTCCCTCTCTCTGGTCCTCCACTCTCATTCCCTGGGATCACTTTCCAAGAGAAACATGAGCTTTGCCCGTGAGCCATTGTCTAAGGCTCCATCTGAAGAAATCCAAGGTAAAAGTTACTTTGGGATATGACAATTCTTGTTAATTTAGATTTTTTTATTTGTGCTTATTAATGTTCTCAATTTCTTGCATCAGTTATGTATCTTACATAATTTAAGGAAAATAGTTATTTAATATTGTGAGTTATTACTATATGCCATAATAGGGTCCCTGGTAAATTGTAAAACATTGTGTGATTTAAGAAGATTTAGCTGCTTTGTAGGCTCACATTTGTTTATTTGCCTTGCCTGTTGGTCATGTCTTCCTATTACATAGATATAAGACTGATCCATAAGAAGGGGAAAGGAAAAAGCATGTGACCAGGAAAGCAAGAATTAGTGAAAAAGATAAATTTTCTTTATTTTTCTTGTTGGCTTACCTTTAATCCCATCAAGAGTCACGTATAGGCATTCATTAAAGGATAATAAAAATAATAAGTACAGGGATGCCTGGGTGGCTCAGTGGTTGAGCTTCTGCCTTTGACTCAGCTCATGATCCCAGGGTCCTGGGATCGAGTCCCACATCGGGCTCCCTGCAGGGAGCCTGCTTCTCCCTCTGCCTATGTCTCTGCCTCTCTCTGTGTGTCTATCATGAATAAATAAATAAATCTTTTTAAAAATAGTAATTACAGATGAGAAAACTGATTCATGAAGTTAAATGATGAGAAAAATAGTGTCATCATACTATTCATATTTTGAAAGATAATCAGTAGATATAACTGCATTTCCAAAATTTGTCAGTTGATAAAGAAGCAATAGCATCATTATTTTCAGGAAACATTTCGTTCTGAAAAAACCCTGCAGGAAAAAAAATCTTAAGAGTTAAAAGAGAATTTAGTTAAGCCTTGAGATGCAGAAGGAAACTATGAAAATCCATAGATATTAGAAATGGCAAGGGGAATAAGAACAAATATTTTTGTTCACAATGTTATAAAGCACACACATAGGGGTGCCTGGCTGGCTCAGTGGGAAGAGCATGTGACTCTTGATCTTGGGGTGATGAGTTTGAGCCCCACATTGGGTGTAGAGCTTACTTAAATGATTAAATAAATAAATAATTTTAAAAATAATTTAAAAATAAAAAAACCACATGCATAATTATGTTAAACTCCACAAGAAATATGTAGGACCCATACACAGAGAATTACTAAATGTTACTGGGATATGAGTCTTAGGAAAATGGAGGGACTTAACATGTGACAATCCCTTTAACCAGATTCCCTTTCTACCCCTGATGAGGCCAAAGAGACTCTTTTAAAACCCTAACAGTTGGGGCACCTGGGTGGCTCAGTGGTTGAGCATCTGTCTTTGGCTCAAGTTGTACTTCTGGGGTCCTGGGATAGAGTTCTGTATCGGGCTCTATGTCAGGAGCCTGCTTCTCCCTCTGCCTGTGTCTCTGCCTCTTCTCTCCATCTCTCATGAATAAATAAAAATCCTTAAAACATAAATAAAACAATAATAAATCCCTAACAGTTACATGACAGGGCTTCAGAGAATCTTTTCAGTTTGCCTCTTTCCTATTTGCTTTGTCTATGGTTTCCACATATGTGTATGGATTATATATACATATAATGTACATTTATGTACATAAATGATTGTACATTATATACATGATTATATACACATTTAATCATAAACATAATTATATATACATTTTTGTACATATGCATGTACAAAAACTGTGTGCATACCTTCATATATACACACACATACATTCCTTAATTTATGGAAAGATATATACCTAAAAGTTTCAAAACTTCTATATGCAATAGATCTATATTGACATTTATTTCTTTTTTATACTTTGTCCATTTTCTTCAATAAGGCTATATAATATATTACATCTATAATCAGAAAAGAAGTATTTAAAATCAAATTCCAATACAGTACAATGCTTTCAGACTCTCAAATACTTATGCCTAAATTCTCCCCATCAAGCCATGATTTCCCACCTGGCAGCAGTCATCCCAATGTAGTCATCAAGTCTGAGGTGCTTCTTTCTAGGACTGGGCTTTATCGATCCAGCCTACATTGGTAACAATTCTTGTCACGATAAGGAAGCCTTAAAGTACATAGCTGGAATGGAAGCATGACTTGGCAATATCTTGAAGTTTGAGGGCCACTAAAACACAGATTCAGGGGATCCCTGGGTGGCGCAGCGGTTTGGCGCCTGCCTTTGGCCCAGGGCGCGATCCTGGAGACCCTGGATCGAATCCCACGTCCGGCTCCCTGCATGGAGCCTGCTTCTCCCTCTGCCTGTGTCTCTGCCTCTCTCTCTCTGACTATCATAAATAAATAAATAAAATCTTAAAAAAAAAAAAAAAAAAAAAAAAAAACACAGATTCAGTGACAAAGCTGTTCTTCTCCTGGGCAACTGGTTTATCATGTGCTGGTTTTTATTTCCTCTCTCCTCTGGCCTTGAAGAAGCTCAGAGTGACATTGGTGTCAACATCTTTTCCAATTCCAGATGACCTGCAAGGGGAGTAACTTTGCTTGCTCATACTTTGTGTTTGACCTGATTAACTTTTTTTATTTTGGCAATATTCTACTGTATTTCAGGTCTCTATATAATCTGCCTGAAATCATTTTTGGAAGAGAAACTACACAAAAATTAACAAACTATATGAAGTCAAAAACACACTGAGTTCCCTCAGGGTCTTTCCAAGACTCTGCTAGCTCCTTGAGAAGCACAGTTTGGTGCAATGCAAAGAATGACATGGAAAGGAGAACACCAGCTCTGAAATTGCCCTCCTCACAAAGGAGGCCTGAGCCAAGTTGCTTAGCTTCCCTAGACATCTGGTTCTAGAAGGTTTGCTTTCTTCCCTGAAATTCTTTGGAACTTTCTCTTGTCCTGGTTTCCCGGCCTCATAAGGGCCACACATATTACCTGCCCTCAAGTAAGTGTATATGATGATGATGTATGTGATTTAACAAGCAGTTCATGAGGACGTGTATGTAGGGGAGTGCACGTTAGAATCTTCATACTCGTTACCCTAAACCCCAGCTTCCCTGAGTTGATCGTAGAGAATTCCTTTAAAGACCTGCCATCAAGATATTTATAGCAGTTTCATTTATAATGGCAAAAACAATTTGATACGACATACATATTCTACCACAGGAAACTAGGATAAGTACTTTCTCAATTGTAATTTAAAAATTGTAAATATTGAGGCGCCTAGCTGACTATCAGTGGAGCATGCAACTCTTGATCTTAGGGTTGTGAGTTCAAGCCCCATGTTGGGCATGGAGATTACCTAAAATGAATCAATAAATACAGTAAATATTAAGATGATGTAGAAATATGGAAAGACTATGTATAATAAGAACAAAAGAAACCATTCAATCAAATTCTAGATATTATATAAAGTCAAATATGACTGCATAGGAACTTTTTTTTTTTTTTTTAATTTTATTTATTTATTTTGAGAGAGAGAGAAAATGAGTGAGGAGGAAGGGCAGAGAGAGAGGGAAAAGCAGACTTTCCCTGAGAAGGGAGCCCAGCGTGGGGCTCAATCCCAAGACCCCAGGATTATGACCTGAGCCAAAGACAGACACTTAACTGACTGAGCTACCCAGGTGGCCCTGAATTTTCTTTTTAAGATTTATTTATTTATTTGAGAGAAAGAGAGGGTGAGAGAGAGAAAGAGAAAGGTAGGGAGGAGAGGCAGAGGGATATAGAGTCTCAAGCAGACTCTGAGGTGACCATGGACCCCATCAGAGGACTCCATCTCACAACCCTGAGATCATGACCTGAGCCGAAACCAAGAGTTGGATGCTCAACTGACTGTGCCATCCAGGCACCCCTTGACTGCACAAGAATTTAAATGATTGAGCTTAAAATAGGGTTGTAAGTACATTTTAGGAGTATGACAGGAGAAGAATTAAATGATTAATACTAATATTAAACCATTGGTTTCTTTGAACCTTTAGGTTCAAAACTTTAGAATGACTGTAACTTATGCAGGTATGAGTGCCCATAAATATGTTCAAGCCATAAATTCTTCATCAATGGATTTAATAATTATTTGAGAAAATGTCAAGTTAAATTATTGCCTCATGAAAAATTTTGGACAACTTCTCTTAGGGTTTTCACAGTTTTCAGTCTTACTTTGGCTTTAACAGGACTGTCTTTTCCAAGAGTTCATTTGCTTCTGCTGCTTATTCTCTACTGTATAAGTCATAATTCCATGTTTGTAGCAAAATAATCATTTCCATAGTAACCAACTGGGATGTCTCAAGAAGGGGATTATGACTTCGGGAAAGGAATAAACAACAGGAGCAGATGAATAATGAAAATAATAAGGATTCTTATTCTCAAAAAGAAAAGAAGAAATATTTGGATGAGAAAATGTGCCATATGCCTTTCAGAATTATTTCTGTCTTAAAGACACTACTTTAGTTCACTTTTCCAGGCAGCTACTCTTGTACCACAGACTATTGTCTGCATAAAAGAGGTACAGATAATGTTTTAATCTACTATTGTGTATTGAAAAGAATATAGGTATATGTGTTGTACAAGGCCAGAGCTGAACTATTTTATTTTTTATTTTATTTTTCTAGAAACTCATAGGGAGTAGGATAGGAAAGAGTAAGCCACTTGAAGACTTTGTTTAAATGAAGCAGAGATTAGTTTGGTCTTCACTTTTCCTATTACAAAACATTTTAGGGGTGTCTGAGTGGCTCAGTTGGTTAGGCATCTACCTTTGGCTCAGGTCCTAATCCCAGGACCCTGGGATGAAGCCCCTCATGTGTCTCCCCACTCGGCGAGGAGCCTGCCTCTCCCTCTCTCTCTGCCTGCTGCTCCGCCTGTTTGTGCGCATGTTCTCACTAGCTTGCTCACTCTCTATCAAATAAATAAATAAAATCTTTAAAAATAAATAAATAAAAAGCATTTTAGGGGCACCTGGCTGGAGCATGAGACTCTTGATCTCAGAGTTGTGAGTTCGAGCCCCAGGTGGGTGTAGAGGTTGCACCCAAAGATTTTTAAAGATTGTAAGTAAAATCTTTAAAAAAAAAAATCTATAAGGGCACCTGGTGGCTCAGTCAGTTAAGGGTCTGTCTTTGGTTCAGGTCATGATCCTGGGGTCCTAGTACCGAGTGCCATGTCCGGCTCCCTTCCCTGCTCAGTAGGGAGTCTGCTTCTCCCTCTCCCTCTGCCCCTCCTCTCTGTTTGTGTGCTCACGTTCTCACTCTCACTCTCATTCTCTCTCTCTCTCTCAAATAAATAAATAAGTAATCTTTTTTTAAAAATCTAGATAAATAAAAAATCCAAAACAGTATCACTGGGATGTATTTGTATTGTCTGTATTTTGGAGGTAATATTATATAGTAAAGTGATTAATAACATGACATGTAGACAACCCCATGTATAGCACTCCAGCTTATAGCAATTTGCATGTTGTACAATTTGCCCTGAAAACTCTATGCTGGATACATCTATATTGTCAGTTACTTTAGACTTCTAGTCAACATGCAGTCAGCCAGTTCCAAGGAAAGATAGGCCAACAGAAGACCAAGAAATATTTTTGGAATATTTTTCATTGTGGTATTTATATATGATAAATTTATATTTGGTAAAATGCACATATATGAAAGCATCATATAAATGGAATCATATTATCCTCTGTGTCTAGATTCTTTTGCTCAGTAAATTTTTTAAAAAAATTATTTTATTTATTCAAGTAATCTCTACACCCAACGCAGGGCTCAAACTCACAATCCCGAGATCAAGCATTGCAAACTCTTCCAGCTGAGCCAGCCAGGCATCCCTTACTAAGTTAAGTTTTTGAAATTCATCCACATGGTTGCATATATCAGTGATTCCTTCATTTTCATCATTGAGTAGTATTCTATTTTGTGACCAGGTCATTTAAATTTATGCATGCTGATTGACCACTTGTGATCAGTCTATATAATATAAATTGTAAAACACAAACCAGCCTACCTGTATGACCTATACTTCTTCTCTCATCTAATTATCAATATTTTGCATTTGTCAGCATTGAAATGATGTTTAAACTATATAATTTAGACTAATAGAAAAAGGCAAATAGAGAGAATTTTTTTAAGTAATGAGTTCCATGATTTTCACATTTATACCCAAACTACTAGCTATCCTCAGTGCAAAACAGAGATTTTCTTCTTAGAACTACTTAAATAAATCTACAGGGATTTTTGATTAGCACATCAATTAGCACAGGACTACCATGGTGTGAATTTTATGGGGCTGGCAAACTTTGATTTGGAAGTCTGCCTCCTTTGCCCTGTTCTTCCTTCTCACAGCTCTTACCTCGTGCCCACCATGGTATGACTAGCTCAACTCCAGTCTCACATGGCCTTGATCACAGCTGGCTATGACAGATGGAAATGCTTCTAATAAGTTAATTCTAGGGGTTGGATAATGAGGGCTTAAGGGATTTTCCCTGCCAGGGGGAATTTACATTTTTAAAAGGGAACTCTTGAGAAGCAGCGCCCAATATGTAGAAGGTAATCAATAACTGTTATCTTCATTCCCTTGAAGAACCAAAGTTTTGAGACTTTAAAAGCAAAATTATACAGAGGGTAAGAAAGATATTTCCAGAACCACATATCATGGCACCTTTGTACTCTATGGACAATGTTGTCATGAAACTGCCAACAACCATCTTGTTGTTGTATGAAGACAAGCAGAAGAGAGGACCAAGACACACAGCAGGAGAAACCATCTGAAACCTAAGGTCAGACATCCCCTGGACTTCCTTTCCTAGAGCTCCAACTATAGCTACGTGTGGTCCTTCACAAATGGGGAAGAACAGTATTTTGAAATACCTATGCTTCTTCTTTCCCCAATATTCCATTTCCTCTTTCCCCCCATTCAGGCAGCTGAGAGGCTGTGTGCATGATATGTGTGTATGTGTGTGGGGGTCGTGTCTGTGGGTGTGTATCTGTGAGTGTCTGTATAAGGGTGTGTGTGCCTCAGGTATGGTTGCCATGAAAGAAATGCAGAGATAGAAAAGATACATTGACTTTCAAAATAGACTTGTGAAACCAGAGATAATAGTTTGAGATAAAGCATTTTTGAGTTTAAAAAGCTTAGGTTATCAGAATCAAACCAAATTCCTTAAGGGTTAGAGGCATAAAGTTTATACTATTATCAACAGATTCGGGGGAAAAAATTGCTTTCCAAAGGAGATACCCTTCAAATTGAGGGAGGAGGCAGAAAAAATCTATTCAGACACTGACAGGTATTCATTTTTTTTTTAATTTTTATTTATTTATACATGAGAGACAGAGAGAGGCAGAGATATAAGCAGAGGGAAAAGCAGGCTCCACACAGAGACTCCGATGTGGGACTCAACCCCAGCACCCTGGGATCACGCCCTGAACCAAAGGCAGATGCTCAACCACTAAGCAACCCAGGTGCCCACTGACAGGTGTTCCAAAGAAGGAATCAGATCAGGAAAAAGCTAGGGATCTGCGAGCAATCAATGGCTGTGTCACACTCTGTAGTTGGGACTCATGGAAGTGGCTAATGCTGCCATGAACTCCCACAGCAACATGGTGGAACAGCAGCAGCGGACCACGTACAGTCTGTGCCCAGGCAGAGAGAGCCTTAGGCAGCCTCACTCCCTGAATGACTCAGGGGAGTATTTGAAAGTCTTTGATTTACCTATGATGTCATGAGACAATTACCTCAATGCCTTCATAGGCTCTAAGTCCACCACCAGGAAAGCTACCCCAGAGGTGCTGTATCAGAAAGATTCAGAGGGCAAATTAAGATGTGCAAATCACAAAATTTACTAAATCAATGTAAAATACCCAGCAAGAAACAAAGAGCAAGTGATGGGATAGCATAACATATTTAGGAAAGGATGTGAGCAAGGTGGAAAGATGAAACTTGGATTAGGCAATGCTCGTAGGCACCCTCTCCCCACCCCATGAGCCTTCTCTACTGATAAGGTGACTATGGGGACCAAAGACAAGGTTTGGGGAAAAGGGGTCCAAGAGACAGAGATGCCTGGGACTGGCACAGACTCTTGTTTTATAGGAGACACAGAGGGGTAGGTAGTCTTGGCCAGAGCTGTGGCTCACCAATTAGTCTAATGAGCAGTTGTGGCAGAGGCTGTTTGGGGCCCAAATGGGTGTCACCAATGGCTGGCAAATTTAAGACATCATGAGTATCAAGTGCTTCGTAGCCCTCCTTTGTATTTAGTGTATCATGAAAATTAGGTGAGTCTCGTGCGCCATGTACATTTAATGCTTTGTGGAAATTAGAGTTCTCTTAGGCCTTCCCTTTCTTTCTGTGTTCAGTATTTATAGGCCCTACTTAATTTATGCTTAACATATCTCAATAGTTCCTAACTTACCATATTTAACATATTTTATGAGCATTACCATCCCATTTCTGTTTTCCATAACAGAATTGAATATTCTCAGATATTAGAGCAAGTGTCTATTCACCCTTCACTACCCTCCTCCGTCACCACCCTCCTCCCTCCACCCCACCACACACACACCAGACATACCACAAGGTCACAAATAATACTTATAGGCTGACCAGCAAATGAGAAGGTATGATCACCTGACAGGTCAATGACCAGAGACCCAGATAAGAACTTAGACATTTCAGCAAATGACAGCTGGAACCAGAAACTCTCAAGGAGTCTTGTAACTTAAATGCAACTGAGGGAATAAAGAGAGAAGGCAAGTCCCCTGGAGAGTCTGGGAAATTTTTGCTTTGACTGACTTTGCCCAACATTGGTTCTGTTTTCAGCCTCTGGGAAGAATAGGGGGGCCTGGCTCTGTGCTGTTCAAAGTGGTAAATGGCTACTACCTTTGACAGTGCCAATATAGCACATTTCTATCCTCCCAGAAAGTTCTATGGGGCAACACTGCTCTACATATAAATTGGGATATGGGAAAATAAAGTACATCTAGAAACACCTAAACTTATAGACTGACATTGTTACTTGTTATAAACATTCATTACTACGGCATCATCAACACTACTCATTATTTTTTTTATTTGTTTTTAGCAAATAGAAATACTCTGATTCAGCCACTTATTCTCAATATTCTCTGTGTTCGGTGGCCTATGTTTTCAAGATAGCTAACTGCAGGAAAAGGGTTCATCTAGAATAGAGAGAAACCAACTTTGGTAAGAGAAAGAGAAGCATAGTATCATTTGCTAGAGAAAGTCACATTTGAGGGAAAAAAGACTTTGCCATTTTCTCTGAGTGAGATGGAAGCCATTGAGCAGGGGAATAACATGATCCAAGGTATGTTTTAAGAGGCTCACTCTGACTATGTGCAGAATTAATTGGAAAGGTACAAGAGTAGATAGAGGAAGACCATTTATTGCATATAATCCAGATGGAAATGCTGACTGTTTGTGTTAATGGAGATGTTGAGAAGTGGTCTTCTGAGTATACCCAAAGGGAGAGCTGTGGAATTGCTGATAGATCACAACTAGTGTCTGAGGGGAACAAACATAAGTCCATGTGCTTTGCCTCGGCAAATGGAAGAAAAATGTTTCCACTTATTGAGTTGGGAAAGCCTGCAAAAGAATCAGAGTTGTCAGGGAGAGTGTTCTGGAACATGTCACATTTGAAATGACTATTTATCACCCAAGTGGAGATACTTTATAGGCAGCTGGAAGCACAAGTCAGGAGTTCATAGAGGTGAGGGCTAGAGATACAATGTTGAGTATTATAAGCAGATGGATGCCATTTAAAGCCACAAGACTTGGTTAGGCTCATTAGGAAATGAGTAGGGAAGTGTGGCTAGAGGGGAGGGGATGTCTGAGAACTGACACCTGGGGCACCCAATGCTTACAGGTCGAATCAACAAAGAAGACTGAAAATAAGCAAACAGCAAAGTCTGAAAACCAAAATAGAGGGGTCCTGAAAGTCAAGTGAAGGTAATGAATGAGTAAATGGTGAGCTGCTATTGGTGGGTGGCATATAGGTGTGTACCAAGCATTGACCATTGAGTCTGCAAACATAAAGGTCATTGGACCTTGAAGGGATAGGTTTTGGAAGAATGATGGGGCTGAAAGGCTGATTGGAATGTGTCTCGGGCATCCGAGGATGCCTCGTCATCTCTGTGGAGTATAAAAACATGCAGAATTGGGCAGCCTGGGTGGCTCGGTGGTTTAGCGCTGCCTTCAGCCCAGGGCGTGATCCTGGAGACCTGGGATCCAGTCCCACGTCGGGCTCCCTGCGTACAGCCTGCTTCTCCCTCTGCCTGTGTCTCTGCCTCTCTCTCTCTCTCTCTCTCTCTCTCTCTTATGAATAAATTTAAAAAATCCTAAAACAACAACATGCAGAATTTAGGAGGTTGATGGAACCAATAGATATTATTGATTTGAGTGGACCAAGTGAAATAAATCTATAGAAAGATATGTTTCATACTTGGGAGAGAGTGCAAGCACAACTCAGAATTAGACAAGAAAAATAACTAGAAAAACAAGAATATTGTGGTATTAACTCACATTGGCAAGATACCAATTTTTAAAAAGATTTCATTTTATTTATTTGAGAGAGAGCGAGAGCAAGAGTGATCACAGAGGGAGAGGGAGAAGCAGACACCCACTGAGCAGAAAGCCCAACTCGAGGCTCGATCCCAGGACCCCAAGACCACAAACTGAGCCAAAGGCAGATGTCCAGCTGATTGAGCCACCCCAGTGCCCCAAAAAGATACCAATTTTGGGGGCTTTGGAAACACCCAAGAATATTTGTGTTATGGTTAGATAACTTTTTCCTCACATTTAATTCTTTGTCATTTCTTCTTAAAACTTTTGGTCTTTTAGATTTACTCAAATTGTATCTAATACCTTTTAAGAGGGATTAGATTAGTCAGATTAATACAGAGTTTAATCTGCCGTATTAGAAGGTAGTTGTTGTTTTCAAATAAACACTTTAATAGAATTAAAAACCCCAGGGGGACCTGGGTGCTCAGCTAAGCATCTGACTTTTGGTTTTGGCTCACGTTGTGATCTCATGGGTGGTGAGATAGAGTCCCGCCCCAGGCTCCATGCTCAGTGGGGAGTCTGCTTAAAGATTCTGTCTTCTGCCCCTCCCCCCACTCACACATGCTTGCTTGCCTATGCTCTCTCTCTCAAATAAATAAATAAATCTTTAAAAAAAGAAAAGAAAAACTAAAGAAACAAAAAACAAACAAACAAAAAACCATCCTGACCTCGTCAGAGGAAATTTCTTCTAACCATTTCTGGATTTAGTTCTTCTTTACATAATAAATTTATGTTTCTTTTCAAAAATGTCTTTGTCCATTTAAGAGATTATCATTAAAAATTTCAAGATTACTCAGGAGTTTGCCAAAAAGAATGGAGACTTTTTTTTTAAGTAGGCTCCATGCCTTCTCCTAGTGTGGAGCCCCATGTGAGGCTTCAACTCACAACCATGAGATCAAGAGTCACATGCTCTATTAGCTGAGCCACCCAGGTGCCCCTCATATAACTTCTTTTGAAAAATGTCCATTCAGATCCTATGCCCAACTTTTAGTTGGGTTGTCTCTTAATTACTGAGTTGTAAGAGTTTGATATGTATAATTTTGATACTATTCCTTATCAGGTTATTATTTGCAAAAAAAAATTTTTTTCTCCTTGGGAATCACTTTCATAATTGTGTTCCTTAGTGCACAGAATTTTTCTATCATAATGAAATCCAGTTCAAATTGTGTCTTACTGGTCTTTGTATCCCTAGCACTTAACATAGTGCATGGCGCATAGTAGGCATCAACTAGTATTTGTTGAATGAATGAAAAACTGTAATCAATTCAGTTAATACGTTATAGCTAAGACTCTATCATATAATAAAGAAGGATAGAATATATTAGAACAAGGAGTGCTAGTTATCTTCTCATATTCAGACTCCTTGGTAATAGAACCTTAATTCACATTTGGGGAAACATCACCCAGCTAAAAGATCACATTTTCCTCTCTCCCTTGCAGTAATTGGCCATGTGAGTAAGTTCTGACAAATGAAATGAAAGTAAATACATTATGCTAAACAGTCTTCCCAAAGGGAGGGGGCCACATCCTTTTTAACCCTTCTTTCATCCTGATGCCTGGACTATGATGTGATATCTGGAACCTCTAGCAGATATTGGACACTGAGGAAAAAGAAACAGAAAGCTGAAAGGGCCCTTTACCTTGAAGACCAAGGGGATATACCAACATGAAAAGTATATATAGTTTTAGTTTCTAAGCCACTATTTTTGGATTTTTAGTTACTGAGAGTAACTGATTTATGAAAAGTATATATAGTTTTAATTTCTAAGCCACTATTTTTGGATTTTTAGTTACTGAGAGTAACTGATTTATGAAAGCCCATACACTTTCCACTGCACCACAGGATTCAAGACACAAAAATCCCTCTGAATCACTCTTGTCACCTGTTAGCATCCCCCAAATTTGTGACCAATGCCAAAGTTTCTCAGGCTTTTGGAGCAGCACTGATTTACTGACAAAGAATGGGATCTGGAGTCAGAGAGTCTTAGAGTCAATCCTGGTTCTGTCTCTTAATAAACCTTGCCTCAACTTCTTTGGTCAAGGGGTCCTAACAAAGCCCTACATGCAGTCTTGCTAGAAAGATGAAAGGAGAGGAGGCATACAGAGGAGGGGCTGGCACATAGCATGTAAATGCACCTTCTTGCTCATTTGGGGTCTAGAGAGCTCAGTTCAGAAATGAACTAACTTGAGACATCCTTTGTTATTTCATGGAATCCACAAGAGATATGAGACAACCATGATTTATTAGAACCTGAGGGATTATACATTCCAGGAGGGCAGATGCTGTCTTCTTTGTTATCTAGAAACTGTATGCACTAAAGAACTGTTGACTGACTGAATGAATAAAAGTAGACCAAGTTCCATGGCTCCAGGGCCTCAGAATCAATATTCCCCTGAATGTAACCCAGACTAAGTACAGACCATTACAGTGACGTGAGCAGTCAGACCACTATTAGGGTCTCCTTTAGGCCAGTGCCAGAACAACCTCCAAAACACCTGCCCTACAGTTATTTGGGTCCCTGAGAACTACAAGCTAAAAGAAGGGCCATTATGCTCACCCATCAATAATAAGCAGCAGGCAATGGGATGCAAGTGACAGTCACAACCTGGGAAAATGGAAGGAATCTGCATAAAATCTACCTAAATCCTAGCTGCGCAGGGAAGATTACAATCCACCCCTCCTTTTCTTTTTCTTTCACTTTTTCTCTTCTTGGGGACAGTAGGACGGGGTGGTAAATTCTGAGCCCAGGTCCTACTTCACCTGCTCCGTTAAGAAAAAGAACTCTTTTCACCCCCAGAGCTCTTAGGAGCTAATTACTGAAAATTGCTGTGAGACGCTTTGCAAAATAGAATATCCCTATAGTGATTCTAGCAGCTGCCTCAGGAGAGAAGCAGCATTATCTCTCCCGACTATTTTTACATTTTTAAAGGATTAACTGAAGCTCCATGCAAGTCCCCCTGGAAATTCCCTCCTAAAGTCAGTGAATAAACAGCAAACAAGTACTACCATCTCTGACTTGAGATATTCATTTTGAGAAATAGGTGCAAGCCTGGAGCCCCACATATCAAAAAACAGCATCAGTGTTGATCCAGAAAATTTTCAGGAAACAGATTTTGCAGAGGAGGAAAATTCAGTATGTGTGAAAAGATTTGGAGCCAAAAGCAGGAGCAGACAGGGAAGAAAGACAAGAAGATGGCCCTCCTTCTCCTGGCAGGGCATTTTCTAACCTAACCAGGGTGCTCACCCAGCATGGCACCCACTGTAGGAAGCAGGTAGTTCTCAGCATGGCGACTCCCAACCCTACCCTTCACTTACTTTCTTATGTTCCTGGTCTTCTGTCAATCTTCATGATTCTTTATTGCTGAAGTAATGAAGTGCTGACACAAGCCACTGTATGAACGAACCTTGAAAACATCATATGCTGATTGAAAGGAACCAGCACAAAAGCCACATAGCATGTGATTCCATTTATATAAATAGACAAATATAGTTCCTATAGAACTAGGAAGTAGGTTTGCAATTACTTAGGGCTGAGGTGAGGGGAAGGAGACCGAGGAGTGACAGCCAAAGGACATGAAATCATGAAGTCACGAAGGACATGAAGTAATGAAAATATTCTAAGGTCGACTATGGTGAGGGTTGCACAACTCTGAATATCCACAAAGCACTGAGCCGCACACTTCCAATGGGTGAACTGTGTGTGAATTCTAGCTCAATAAAGCTGTTACCACCCCCCACCCCCACGACAACAAACCCTTTATGGCTAGTTGCTTTATGCTTTATGTAAAAATATACATAATTCCTGTTGCAGCTCCATTCGAGAAAAAACACTCTGGACATTACCTGGGCAAGTGGATATATTTAATCCATGTATATAATTATTTCCCAGTTGGTACCCCAGAGGACATTAGGTTTTTAGCCATTAATAATAACACATGATAACGATTACCCTTCAGAAGTTCTCACAGTCAAAAGAAATTTGGGAATGAGAGAGTTAAACAAAATTAAACAGGATCTTTACTGCTGGAGTGCTCAGAGTTTTAATAGGCAGACATGCATTGTGAATCTCCAAGAGGGGAACAAGAGCATGCATGGTTTACCAAACTGGTTTAATCTTGAAACCTTTCGCCACAGAGCATCGTGCAGAGCCGGTCTTCCATAACGCTATGCTGATAAATGCTGGTATAAGTCTGTAATCTCAACAGGGAGTTCTGGAAACAAATGTAATCATGCAAAAAATGATATGGGCCTTCACACACTTGAAATATTTTCAATCACATGTCTGCATCAGTTTCTTAGAATTCAATTGCAAATGTCGTTTTTGCTTTCAATTGTTTGCATTCTATATTTAATATTTATGAACATAACGAATGTGGCTTAGAGCAAAAATTCACTTCTTTGCTAAATAAGCAATCCTCTGGTATAACTCCACTTGCTTCTGTGAAATGGAATTTGTCTTATTTTTCTCCTGAAATAGAAAGGCACTCTAAGAACATATAAAATTCCTCAGTAATCCTCCTGTCCCTGAACCATAGATCAAATCATTCTCGCAGAATTCCACTTACTGCATTTCTCAGCAGAGATGTATTGGCAGGCTAACTGGGAGAGGTTTCAAATTACTCAGACTTTATTAATTTTGCAAAATATGCTTTGAAGTACTATGGGAATAATTAATAGTAAATGGCATGTTGAAATTAGTGAGCAAATGTGTGGGGGCATTACTCTGTCCTTTCTACCCCTGTTGTTCCCCACTTACAGAGCAACAGAAAATCTGGTAATCCACATTGCCTCTTTCCCCATCACTGCTTGGGTTCCACTGCCCAGACTTAGTTAGAAATAACAATTCAAGAGGGAAGGGAAGGAGACACAATTACTGAGCAAAATGTCTGGATAGCCAGAAATGAGAAAAGTCTGCTAGGCTAAGGGATGCACAAAGCAGAGAAACTAGATGAGTGTGACATTTATCAGTAGCTCTCTTTGGCAGCTAAAAAAATACAAGCAGCATTTGCATAGACAAAGCTCTCCAGTCCACACAGCACAGTGTTGTGCTGTATCTTACTTAACCATCAAATCAGGCATAGGAGGTCCCCTCTCCTCATTTTACAGATGAGGAAACTGAGGCCCAGAGAAATTGAGAAACCAATCTAAGATTCGCAGAATATTCTGGTACAGCAATTGAACTCTGAGGTTTCTGGATTCAAAACACAACGGCTACTCTTCCCACCCATACTCAACAGAGAGAAGTTAGAAAGGCAGGCTGGGGAGAGATTGTAAAGGCCTCTGAATAATGATAAGTTTATATTTTACCCTGCAGGTAGTAGTATGGTGGCTACTTGTTGTCTTAGACAAATTCTTACAGATTCAATATGCTGAGGCAAACAGATAAGCCATTTCTGATTCTCCTTTAAAAAAGTTCATGAGTACATCTAATCCTCAAATGAGAGCAAATAATCACAATAAACATGAAATATATCTTATTTGCTGTTTTTACCCAGTTTTATAAATGTTCATTATGCCATTAGACCAGGATCTTTTTATAAGATGAATGTCAGTCATTCACAAAGGATACAAATAAACTGATTCCCTAACTACCTGTCTGTACCTATAGACTTTTTTTTTTTGTACCTATAGACTTTATACTGGAACAGAAAGTAATATCACAGAAGGTTCTAAGTCTAATTTTCTGTACTAGCTTACTAATGTATCTAACACACATTAATTGAGCACCTACTATGTGTTAGGCCTCATGCCAGGAGCTAGATATTCAATAAATGAAAATGACATGACCTTATCTTTTTCTGAAAATTTATTTATTTATTATTTATTTATTTGTTCATTTATTTACTTATTTGACACACAAAGAGAGCACAAGCAGTGGGAACAGTAGAGGGAGAGGGAGAAGCAGGCTTTCCACTGAGCAGGGAGCCCAATGCGGGGTTCGATTCCAGGACTCTAGGATCATGACCTGAACTGAAGGCAGACGCTTACCTGACTGAGCCACCCAGACACTCCAACACATACTTATGTTTATAGGGCTTACAGCCACATACAGCAAAGAATCTAGGCAAATATAGTGCAGTGTGATAAAGGATACAATATAAAGATACAGAGAAAACAGAGGGAGGTAGCAGCACATAACTGAGACCTAGGGTTGAGGAGGTTTCCTTGGGAGGTGTGCAGGCTGAAGGAGCCATGGAGTACAATAACGTCAGGACTGGGATGCATGGATTCTAACCCCAGCTTTGGGTTGGACTTACCAGGGGAATTTTTTTTTTTTTTTTTTTTTACCAGGGGAATTTTTAAAACTAGTGTTATCTGGACTGGACCCTGGGCCAATTTGATCTGAGTCTCTGTAAGGGCCAGCAAACCATGTATATAAACATTCCAAGGTGACTCTAAGGCACAGCCAGATTTGAGAATTGCTGACATTGTTACCAAAAAGTTTTTCAGAGTGGAAACTAAGTAAACATCTCTAAATACAGATTTAAGTCCTGTGTAAATTTGGAAGTAAATCATTTAAAAATTATCTCTTAGTCACTATAATGTGACTTTTATCTTAATTAGCTTGGAGTTCAAAAATATTTATGGCTACGGGGAGATAATAAATTTTCTTTACTAAAAAAAGACATGCATCTGAATAGTCTGAATATTGCTGGCGTTTCCTAACAATTGGGAGAAAACTGTGTAATTATCTCTTTGTGTATCAATATTTCTGCTCTCCTGTTAAGGGCAGTGGAGAGGATTATTCCTTGTTCCCCCTTTGAAATTTGGAGTGGCCGTGTGACTTTCTTTAATGAATAAATAGTGGACAGAATTGATGGGTGTCCTTTCCTTGAGGAAATATTTCGGGCTGGTCATCTTATGCTCTCTTCCCCTGCCTCAGAGTAACCAAGACTTGTGCTGACATAGTAGCATTATAAGATGGAGGGACAATGAGGTCAAAGCAACCTGGTATGCTGAACTACCAGGTGAAGGGTAGTCACCTTCCAGAGCCACTCGGGCCTACAGTGGACTTTGTGGGCTCAAAAAATAAACATCTGACATTTAAAACTGCTAAGATGTTAGGGTTGTTTGTTACTGCAGCATCATCTAGCTTTCCTAAAAACTACTTCCTCAATAAGCTAGATCCCGATTTTTATATTTTCTTTCCCTGATCAACAGACTTCCTACTCACCTACTAATTCAGGATTAGTGTAAATAATACCTATCCTTCCTTCCTTCCTTTCTACCTACCTTCCTGCCTTCTTTCCTTCCTCTTCTTAATGTTGATTTAAAAAGCCATTAAATGAGTCCAAGCAAGAAGGACAGTCAGAAAGTAGTTGACTAGACGGTGGTACAGTAAGTTAAAGGATTTTTTTGCATAGAGAAGAATTGTATAGAGCCAGATTTCTTGCTGCCAGATAAGGGAATTATACATATAAGATGGCTGACTCAGTGGGTAGAGTGTGTGACTCTTGATCTTGGTTGTGAGTTCAAGCTCCATGTTGGGTTGGGTGTAGAGATTACTTAAAAATTAAACCTTAAAAAAAATATGGAAGAAGGTTGATGCCTTGGGTGGCTCAGTGGTTGTGCATCTGCCTTCGGCTTAGGGCGTGATCCTGGAGACTCAGGATCGAGTCCTACATCAGGCTCCCTGCATGGAGCTTGCTTCTCCCTCTGTGTGTGTGTGTGTGTGTGTGTCTTTCATGAATAAATAAATAAAATCTTAGAAAAATATATGGAAGGAGGATAATGAACCCTGTAGTATTAGGTTTGAACTCAAGGGCAGCCCTGTGGCTCAGCAGTTTAGCGCTGCCTTCAGCCCGGGTGGGATCCTGGAGACCCAGGATCAAGTCCCATGTTGGGCTCCCTGCATGGAGCCTGCTTCTCCCTCTGCCTGTGTCTCTGCCTCTCTCTCTCTCTCTCTCTATGTCTCTCATGAATAAATAAATAAAATCTTTTTTAAAAAAAAATTTGGGGATCCCTGGGTGGCGCAGCGGTTTGGCGCCTGCCTTTGGCCCAGGGCGCGATCCTGGAGACCCGGGATCAAATCCCACGTTGGGCTCCCGGTGCATGGAGCCTGCTTCTTCCTCTGCCTGTGTCTCTGCCTCTCTCTCTCTCTCTCTGTGACTATCATAAATAAATAATAAAAAAAAAAAATTAAAAAAAAAAATTTGAACTCAAATGGAGGTACTGCTCTGAACTCATCATTTATATACATAGAGATGTAGATACCTGCATATACCTATCTCCCTCTCTATGTCATTAGATGGATACATAGACACAAAGAAAAATGAGTATAGATACATCTATGTTCTATCCTACTTCTTTCTACTGAGAGATCCTGGAGGCATCAATAGCTCATAGCAGTACACATACCTAAAAAAATCTTGATTTCTTGATTTTCATTAATAGTTAGAAGAGGTCTTAGAAATGACAGATTTCAGAGCTGGGGCAGCAAATTTACAAGATGAGTAGGAAGAATGATTTGATGTCAGGAAGTAATATGGCACTCAAAAACCAATAGGGGCATGTCAAAAGGACATAGAAAGCCCATTTGAAAGGCCAACCACTGGGCAAATCTGGAACAATTTGAATATCAAAATAAACAGTGATGGGAATGGATTGTAACCCATTGAATACATATCCTTGCAGATTTAAACAAACAAATGAATAAGTAAATGGGGAGAAGAAAAGGCTCTTTTATAGCAGAATGCTAACTATTAAATATAGAAGAAATAAAAGAAATAGAAAATCACCATTAGGCAACACTCTAAGAAATAATTAATTCAGGCAAGAGATGTCAACGAATGCTAACATTTGTGGGTGAAAGTTAGGTGCAAATGGAATATTTACATAGTTGCAAAATATCTCCCCACCAAAGACAACCATAAAGGGGAAAAGAATAGTTTTCTAGTGAAGTACCTGAAATTAAGGATCCTAAATTTTTTTTAGTTTGTCCTTAAGTTCATGTCCTAATTTAAGTATGTGCAATCACTAAATGCTTTCAGAACTGAGGGGTTTGGGTGCCTGGGTTGCTCAGCAGTTAAATCTACCTTTGGCTCAGGGCATGATCCCGGGGTTCAGGATTGAGTCCTGCATTAGGCTCTTTGCAGGGAGCCTGCTTCTCCCTCTGCCTGTGTGTCTGCCTCTCTCTCTGTTTCTCTCATGAATAAATAAATAAAACATAAAAAAAAAGAACTGACAGTTCTAGCGAATTACCAGGATGGCAACTAGGTCAGTGTATAATATGAGCAATTTACCAAGAAATTATTTTCATCCAGGTCTTTAGTAATTCGATTGGATATCCAGAGAATATATGCCAAAAGAATATGCCAACAGAATGACTCAAGAGGCCATTAAATTCAGATGTAAAGGAAAAACAGACGCCAAGCATTGAGCCTTTTCTCCATGCTTAACACAAGTAAAGTCCTTCACAGAAGAACATCAAAGATTTTTCTAAATCCTCCTCAAAAAATGTAAAATATTACTTTCTTTCTTATCATAAGCAGTCTGAAAAATAAATAAGAGAAAGTTTTATTAAGCAAATAAGTTATCTTTCTCTCTCAATAAACATATCATTTGCAATTTGTGCCAAAAAGAGCTGCTCTGCAACTTGCTAGTGAACAGGTATCCCATTGACAATCCCACCATACATCTCCTGTCACTGCCTTTTGGACCAAATTCTACTCATCTGCTGAAAGAGACATACCAGGGAGTTCAAAACTCTTAGCCTACTAAGTCCAGGGGCTGGTCTCTAAATGAGCTTTCAGAGACTGCATTCCAGTCTCAGATTGCTTTTCTCCACAGCAGCATGTGTAATCTATCCACTGTCACCACCAGTCACACAGCAAGGGATTCATATTGAATGTCTACCCCTGTCAGGGATGAGAGCCAATCCGGACACTACACTCCATTATGGGAAACATAGAACATAGAGAAGCAGAAGATCTGCCTCTGTCTAACATACAGCTATATTGAAAAAGTACCAGGATTGCCTGGGGGACTCAGATAGTTAAGTGGCTGACTCTGTATTTCGGCTCAGGTTATGGTCTCGGGGTCCTGGGATCGAGCCCCACATTGGGCTCTATGCTCAGCAGGGAGTCTTCCTGAAGATTCTCTCTCCCTTGGCCCTTTCCCCCACTCACTCACTCTCTCTCTCTCAAATAAATAATAAATCTTTAAAAAAAGAAAAAGTACTAGTTATCAATATATCTGCGATGCCATTTAATATCAAACTGCTTTCATAAAAAGCAAAGGTAAGAAAAGTGTCACCATTCTGAAAGTTTCACAAAAAGTGTTTCATTTATCTCGACATTGAATGACTTTGTGGACTCCTTAGAAGTATATTAAAATGAATAAGAGCAGAGACAGGCAAGTAAGATAGCAGATAAGTTTCCACTCAGCATATTTTCTTTAACTCAAAGCTTTAGGCAACTTAAAATCAGATATTATAAACAATTCCTTGGCCATCCCTTGCTTTATTTATGTGCTAGGGCTGCCATTACAAAGTACCAAAAACTGGGTGACTTACAGAACAGAAATTAATTTTTTTGCAGTGCCAGAGGCTGGAAGTCCAAGCTCCAGGTGTCAGCAGGGTTGCTTTCTTCTGAGGCCTCTCTCTCTTTGGCTTTCAGATGGCCGTCTTCTCCTTCCTGTCTCTTTCCAGGATGTTCCTTCTATGTGTGTCTGTGTCCTGATCTCTTCCCATAAGAACACCAAAAGGATTATGATCACCCCAATGACCTCCTTTAATCCTTTTTTTTTTTAAAAAAGATTTTATTTATTCATGAGAAACACACAGAGAGAGGCAGAGACATAGGCAGAGGGAGAAGAAGGCTCCCTCCGGGGAGCCTGATGTAGGACTCCATCCCAGGACCCCGGGATCATGCACTGAGCCAAAGGCAGGTGCTCAACCACTGTGCCATTTAGGTGCCCCAACTTCCTTTCATCTTAATTACCTCTTTAAAGGCCCTATCTCCAAGTATATTCTGAGGTAACAGGGTTAAGACTACAACATAGGAACTTCGGAGAACACATTTCAGCCCGTAACACTAACACTAGATATTGCTTAAGAATTATTTTTTGTTGCCTGGATTAGGCAAAATCCACACATTTTCAAAAGTGGCATATCCAATAATGCCAGAGTTATCTTGACAACTTCAGTGCTGAAGTCACATTTCCTAGCCCTCTAATTCAGACCTGGCATCTCTCTATACCAGGTCTTTGGGAAAGCAACATTGTCATTATTCCAACTTGATCTGTGTCCTTCGTGAACTTAGAAGGTTTTTTTTTTTTTAAGTCAAGATACTATAGGGCTTAAAAAAAAAAAGATAATATGGGCTTGAAGATGTGACTGAGCCCTCTGTTAGTACTTATGGTGGTTTTAAGAGTAGCTGAGATCCAACCTAAGAAGATTCCCACCAGAATCACAATCTCATGGCCACAATTTCTAGATGAGCAAAGACAGCATTTGAGAACCTAGCCTTAAGGATTGCCTTTTCCAAAATCCAGTGTTAAAATACTCAGGTAGGAGGGTTCTGGTGAAACTCTCATACATTACTAGTGGAATGGAGTATAACTTGACATTAGCTGTCAAAAGTAAAAATGTATCAGGACACCTGGGTGGCTCAGTCAGTTAAGCATCTGACTCTTGATTTTGGCTCAGGTCATGATCTCAGGGTTGTGAGATGGAGCCCCATGTCAGGCTCCTCGCTGGGCATGGAGCTTGCTTAAGATTCTCTGCCTCCTTCTCCCTCTGCTCCTACCCCCTGAAAAAAAGTAAAAATGTGTATACATTTTGATTCTGAAATCCACTTCTGAGCACTTATCCTACAGAAAAATGAATGTATGTATATATTTGATATTATATATATAGTGATATAATGGGTATAGAAATTGATTCATCACAGTAATAGTTATAATTCAAAAGATGAGAAACAAGTGTCCATCATGAGAGAGTGGTTATATTAGTCCAACATATGGATATGATAGGGAAGTATGCAGCTGTTTTAAAACTAGGTGATTAAG
Organism: Vulpes lagopus; assembly: GCF_018345385.1. Taxonomy (NCBI): domain Eukaryota; kingdom Metazoa; phylum Chordata; class Mammalia; order Carnivora; family Canidae; genus Vulpes; species Vulpes lagopus. The sequence goes on along the minus strand of NC_054836.1, from coordinate 41,083,192 downwards.
AAAAATAAAAATAAAAAAAATAAAAACTAGGTGATTATATTGCTATTTTTGATCATGGCTAGCTAGGTTATTCAGATCAACCCTTTCAGTGAAAGCAATTAAAAATGCTGGCTAAAACATTAAAAAATATATATCCCTTAAGACAAGGAAGATCTGACAAATGGAAAAGATATCTAAGCCAAAAGCAGAAAACTAGAGGGATGAATTTGTAATAGGCACTAATGTCCGGAGATAATTTGTCAATTCCAGCACCTTTGAACTTTTATATGTTGGAGTGAAAAAGAAATCAGAGCCCCCAAGCCACCCGGGGGCGGGAGAGCTATAACAGAAAACCCCCACAATAAGATAGGACCCCAGTATAAGATGGAACCAGAACTAAAACCAACACTAACCCCAACTCCAGGGGAAGTTGCCTTCATACTGGGTTGAGCAGTAGGGGGAAACCCCACCCTGAGATTTGTTTTTTAACCACCAAGTGGCCCTCACAAAGATTTTTACCTCAAATTTACATCATGTGGGTGGTCTGAAAGAACCTAGGTGGTGAATTTAGCAAAGTGTTCCCAGACTGACAGTACAGTTATTCATGTGGCAACAACAAAGACAAATCCTGTCTAGAAGGGGCACCTTTACTCATGGCCTCAAAGAACCCTCACCTATCATTTTTCAAAAGCAATGAGAAGCATACGTGAAAAATAACTAAGGATCCAAGGAAATTGGGCCTTATGAACAAGAACAGCAGAAATCACAGAAAGTAGAAACAGACCCACAAATAATTGAGGTGTTGGAATTATTAGAAACAAGCTTGATAATGTCTGCAGATATGGAAAATGTAAAAAGTGATCTACCGTTTCTGAAAGTGAACTAAATTGAATACCTAGAAATAAAACTAATAACTCAGGCTAAAAATGCAGCAGATAATGTCAACACCAGCCTGAGACAGAAGAAAGTATCTGGAACATAGCAAAAGAAAAAAAGATGGGGAAAAATGGAAGAAATTAAAGGCATGGAATATAGAGTGGTAAGGCCTAATGTATATTTAATAGAAATTATATTTTCCATGCACTGAAAGAAAATAGCTACCAGTGTATTTATTTATTTATTTCCCAGCAAAAATAACTTTCTATAAAGACTTTCTGAGGAAACAAGTACAGATCATTTATTACCAGCTGACTCTCATTCAAAGAAATTCTAAAGAGGGTATTTCAGTAAGAATGTATGTGAGCTCAGATGGAAGGTGTGAGATGTCAGGAGGAGTTAAACATAGAAAGAGAGAGAGAGAGGACAAAAGAATGGCAAGCAGCAGGTGGGGAAGAGGGGTGGGATAAGAAGGTAAAGGCAGAGGGTTGGACAGAATGCGTAAACCTCGTCTACACATATGGCATCTTCTCTCTCTGTCCTGCACCACTTTGGGAGTGGAATTGACAAGTGCCCAAATACAGAGTTAGTCATAACAAAACGAAAACCACCAGTTAGAAACAGATAACATCAACGGACAGTGATGTTGATCTATAGGCATGGGAGAGGGTGGTTGTCAAACATCCTGAGCTCATAATGTGACAAAGGGAATGAAAATGATATGAACACCAATAATGCTATTGAAAATGATAGGACCAAACATATGAACAGGGTTGTGAATCTGGACAACAAATATGTTTAAAAAAAAATGCAGTCCTTATATGGAAATAAGAGTGTGAAGAGCAAAAAGGTGTCATCCTTATCTCAATTCTGCCCCACTTCTGCAGGTCCTAAACCGCAATTTGTCAGTGGATCCTAAAGTGAAGTCTTTTTTCAGATTGGCTCTCTGTTGCCCATTTATTAAAGTGTAGCTTCTCCAGTGACCAGAAGGCTTGCATCCCTTTAAGGTCATCTGATGCCAGAATTAAGGTGAAATAAGAATGCATAACTGTATTTTCTTGTATGTGGCTAAAGACACTCTGGAAGGATGACCTGTGTGTGTTGGCAGCCAACTGGTTAAGGATGGAACTAAAGGAAGACTTTCTGGTATTATTATTCACATGGTTCAATAATCTTTGAGTTCACTATAAAATTTCTTTAAAACTATTGTTTCCCCTTCTCTGAAAACCCCTAAAGACTTAGACTGAACAATATGGCACCTCTTGGAAGGATCCTCTCTGTTGTGATAGTGCTGATACAAATCTAAACCATATATGCCTTCCTGCCTTCAGTTGCACACTTCCCACCTCCTGTTGCTCAGCCACAAGCAACCCAAATCCCTCCTTGTTGCCTCCTCTGGGCCTGCCAGTAAAGTGACCCCTCCTGAGGCAGGAATAGGCCTCCAGGCAAATTCCCCCGAAAGAACTGAAAGGAGCTGCCACCGCGGTGACCAACTAGGGTGTCTCCATTTGCTCAGGACTTCCTCAGTTTGGACATTAAACATCTCATCTCCAAGGAATGAGAAAACAAACCTGGCCAAATAGAAGCCAAAATATATCAAATAGCCCATAAGAAATAAATGAGCATGTGCTAGACACCCTCCTAAGTAGTCTATTCATATAGCGTCATTCAGCTTGTTGCAACAATTTTATTTTAACTCCATTTCATTGATGCGAAAACTGAGACCCAGGGAAGTTAAGCAACTTGCCCAAGATTACAGAACTGGTCTGTGGTGGAGCTGAGATTCAAAGCCAGGTAGTCTGACTTCAGAGAACGTGTGCTTAACTACTTTATGACCCTGCCTTTCGCCATTATGTTCCCTACATAATTCCTATTCCCCAAATGTGCACCCTCTTCTATTTCTTCTGTCTGCTGTCCCAGACTTTTATAAGTCACTTCTACACCTACCATTTAGTTCTATTCTACTCTTCATTCATTCATTCATTCATTCATTCAATCAACAGACATTTTTGATGTGGCTACTACATGCCAAGGGTGCCTTCAAGAGCTTGCTGCCTAGAGGGGGTACCAGACATGTAAATATCAAAGTCCAGAAATTCCCAAACTTTTTCAGTTCACAGTGCCTTTGGATTAATATTATGCTAATAATATTAGTAATATTTCACAGTACCTATATCAAAAGAAATACCTAATGGCTTTAAATAAAACCATTCGTTTAGTTCCAAACAACTTAATATCAGTAGTCTATGTAATTTATGATATATATCTTTTGTTTCGCCCAAGAATGAAAAGGATCCTGCAGCAGCCTTTAGTTCCCTGTGGCTCTCTCTGGGGCACCTCGGCACACTGTTTGAGAACTGTGGGCATTATTAGTTAAGTGCTCAATAGAGTTAGTTGCTTGGGTTCAAATTGTGACCCTTCCCTTACAGTGTGAGCTGAGATGCATGATGAGTCTTCCCTGAGCTTTAGCTTTTCTTACGGATGATGGAAATTATAATAATAGCAATCTCATAAGGCTATAACAAAAAGTTAATGAGTATATATAAACCCCAGAAAACAGCTTGTCATTTAATCTCTAGAATGGAAGCTCTCCTGGTGGGGATCTGAATTGTGTCTCTGGTGCCTCTTCTTTTTCATTTTTTCTTTTCTCTTTTTTAAATAAACCGCAAAGAGGGCAGTCCTGAGTCTAATGTAATTAACGGGGGCAAACCACAAAGGAAGTGAGATTTCTACAACACGTACGAAGCGGGAACAAGGTCTGTGCTTTAGACCAAATGCTTGTGCCCCTTCTAAATTCTGTATGTTGAAACCTAATCCCCAGTTCGATGATATTTGGAGGTGGGGTCTTTGGGAGGGGATTAGATCATGAGGGCGGAGCCCCAATCATGGAATTAGCTCCATTATCAAAGAGGCCTCAGAGAGCTCCTTCACTTGCCGAATGATGACACAGTGAGAAGGCACCATCTACGAACCACTGAATCTGCCAATGCCATGACCTTGAACTTCCCAGCCGCCAGAATTGCGAGACATAAATTTCTGTTTAAAAGCCACCCAGGTTATGGCATTCTGGTGTGGCAACCCAGATAGACTGTTGACAGTGTTTCCAGTTCCTGGATAAAAACCTCATTGTCATGATGGGAACGAAGAAGGCATGTGGTCTTTTGCACTTGCACTCCTGACACTTGGTGTATACTTCTAAGCAAGTTTTTATTTTTCTGGCCCTTTCTCTGTGGGTTTTATCAGTGGCTCCTTCCTATGCTGTATTAAGGTTTTAGCAGACGAAATCAGAGGCTGGACAATGTGGGGTGAGTGGAGGAAGCATATCCTCCATTCCCTCTGGTAGGCTTAATGCAGCTGTCATCCATCATAAAGGACTTCTCTGACCCCCGCCAAAATGTGCTAGATTATTATCTCCCATAGCCTTCCATTCTACTTAAGGCCCTATCTGATGAAGTTCTTAGCAGTCGTGTTTCTCTCCACATGATTCCCCACTCCCTATTTTTATATTTTTTTATTTTTTTACATTCAAATTGCTTGGTCATTTTTTTTAGTTTACTTTTGAAGTATATAATTTAGTGGTTTTTAGTACATTCACAAAGTTGTACAACCATTACCATTATTTCCAGAACATTTTTATTAACCCCAAAGGAAACCCATACCCATTAGTGTTCCCATTGCCTCCTCCTTCCTTCAGTCCCTAACAACCATTAATCTACTCCCTGTTGCTATAGACCTATTATGGACATTTCATTTAATGGAATCATACTGTATATGGTCACTTGTGACCGACTTCTTTCATTTAGTGTAATGTTTTCAAGGCTCATCATTGTGTGTATTAATAATTCATTCCTTTCTATCACCGAATAACATTCTTTTGTATGGATATACCACTTTACGTTTAACCATTCATCAGTTGATGGACATTCGGGTTCTCTCCACTTTTTATCTACTATGAATGATCCTGCTGTGAACATTCATATACAGTTTTTGTATGGGTATATATATATATATATATATTTTAAGATTTTGTTTATTTGGGGTGCCTTGGTGGTATAGTCCATTAAGCACCTGACTCTTGGTCTCAGCTCAGGTCATGATCTCAGGGTTGTGAGACTGAGTTCTGTATCAGGCTCTGCACTCAGTGTGGAGTCTACTTGAGATTCTCTCTCCCTCTCCTTCTGCCCTCCCTTCTCATGCTCTCTCTCTCAAATAAATAAATAAATAAAATCTCCTCTCTTTCTGCCCCTCCTGCTCATGTTCTCACTCTCTCTCAAATTTTAAAAGATTTTATGTATTTATTTTAGAGAGAGAGTGTACAAGTAGGGAGCAGGGTAGGAGCAGAGAAAATCCCAAGTAGACTCCATACAGAGTGCAGAGCCCAACTGGAGGCTCAATCCCATGACCCTGAAATCATGACCTGAGCTGAAATCACGAGTCAGATGCTTAGCAGACTGAGCCACCCAGGTGCCCCATCTTTTTAAAAAAGTTTTATTTATTTAAGTGATATCTACACCCAACGTGAGGCTCAAATTCATGACCTGAGATCAAGAGTCAGATGCTCTACTGACTGAGCTAGCAAGGTGCCCTGTATGGGCATATATTTTCAATATTTATTCATATTGGTCATAGTAAATTGAACTAGGAGTGGAACAATTTAATTCCTACCTAGGGGTGGAATTTCTGGGTCATTATAACTCTATGTTTGACATTTTGAGGAACTGTCAAACTGTTTCCCAAAGTGGCTGTACCATTTTATATTACCACCAGCAAGGTATGAGGGTTCCAACTCTATATCCTTGTCAACATATGTTATTTTGTATGTTTCTTGTTGTTGTTTTTTTTAATCATAGCCATCTTAGTGAGTGTGAAATGGTATCTCATTGTGGTTTTGATTTGCATGTTCCTTTTTTTTGAAGGGAGGGAGAGTGTGAGTAGGGGTTGGTGAGGAGAGGCAAAGGGCAAGGGAGAGAGAAAATCTTAAGGAGGCTCCACGCCTAGCATTAAGCCCACACAGGGCTTAATCTCACAATCCTGAGATCATGACCTGAGCCAAAATCAAGAGTTGGATGCTTAACACGCTGAGCCAACCAGATGCCTCTCCTTTTTTTCTTTTTAAAGATTTTTTTAAACAATCTCTACACCTAGTGTGGGGCTTGAACACACAACCCCAAGATCAAGAATCACACAATCCATAATCTGAACCAGCCAGGAGGCCCTTGATTTGCATGTTTCTAATAGTTAATGATTTTAAACATCTTTTCAAGTGCTTATTGGCCATTTCTTTGGGGAAATGCCAATTTGAATCTTCTGCTTCTTATAAATTGGAGCATTCATTAACTATTGAGTTGTAAGAGTTTTTTATAGACTCTAGATACAAATCTCTTATCCACACATTTTCTCCCATTTGTGGATAACTATTCCCTCTATGATGATGTCCTTAGAAGTATAAAAAATTTTTATTTTCATTAAGTCTGGCTTATCTTTTTTTCTCTTCTGTCGCTTGTGCTTTTGGAGTCAAATCCTAGAAACCATTGCATAATTCAAGGTCATGAAGGGCTTGCTTCTATATTTCTTATACTAGTTTTATAGTTTTGGCTCTTATATGTAGATATTTAATACATTTTGAATTAATATTTGTATGTGGTGTGAGGTAGATGTCCAACTTCATTCTTTTCATGTGGCTATTATTAGGCAGTTTTCCCAAACCATTTATTTTAAGGACTATTATTTCCCTCATTGAATTACCTTGGCATCCTTGTTGAAAGCCACTTGACCATAAATGTAAGGGTTTATTTCTAACCTCTCAATTCTTCTTGAATTGAGAATATGTATAGATTAATGGAATAGAATCAAGAGCCCATATTTCTGAAAAAAATGAAAAAGTAAAAGGATTCAGAGTCTAGAAATAAACTTCTTTTCAATTTTATTAAGAAATAAGGGCTCTCAATTCTATTCCATCGATCTTTACGTATCCTTATGCCAGGACCACACTGACTTGATTAATGTAAATTTGTACTACGCTTTAAAATTGGGAAGAATTAGTTCTCAAAAGAAAAAAAAAGAATTAGTTCTCCAAGTTTCTTATTTTTAAAATTGTTTTGACTACTCTGGGCCCTTTAAATTTCCATAAAAATTGTGGCGCCTGAGTGGCTCAGTCAGTTAAGCATCTGCCTTCGGCTCAGGTCATGATCCCAGGATCCAGCGATTACACCCCATGTCAGGCTGCCTGCTCAGTGGAGAGTTTGCTTCTCCATCTGTCCCTCCACCCACTTGTATTTGCTCTCTCTTTTAAATAAATAAATAAATAAATAAATAAATAAATAAATAAATAAATAAAATCTTTTAAAATAAATAAATAAATTCCTGCATAAATTTTAGGATCAACTTGTAAATTTCTGTAAAAAGAGTGGTACCTGGGATTTTGATAGATAGTAAGCTAATCCATCTGTTTAGTATTGCAATAGGTTGATTTGGGGAGTATTTCCATCTTTTTTCCCCTAAATTTTATTTTTATTTATTTATTTATTTGAGAGAGAGAGAAAGCATGTGTATGGGGGTGGAGGGGCAGAGGGAGAGGATCTTCAAGCAGATTCCCTCACTAAGTGCACATGGCTGACACAGGGCTCAATCTCCTGACCCATGTGATGCTGACCTGAGCCAAAATGAAGAGTCAAACACTTAACTGACTGAGCCACCCAGGAGCCCCTCAAATTTTTATTGAAATTCTAGTTAATGTATAGTGTAATATTGTTTTCAGTAGTAGAATTTAGTGATTCATCTCTTACATTTAACACCTAGTGTTTAACATAACACGTTTCTTCCTTAATACCCATCACCCACTTAACCCATCACCTACCCACCTCCCTCCATCTCAACCCTCAGTTTGTTCTGTGTCGTAAGGAGTCTCTTATGGTTTGTTTTCCTCTCTCTCTCTTTTCCGCCCCCTTCCCATATGTCCAACTGTTCTGTTTCTTAAATGCCAGATATGAATGAAATTATATGGTATTTGTCTTTCTCTGACTGGCTTATTTCACTTAGTGTATGTAATACACTCTCATTTCAAATGGCAAGATTTCATTCTTTTGATGGCTGAGTAATATTCCATTATATATATGTAATGTATATGTGTATAAAACATCCTTTTTATCCATTCATCAGTTGATGGACATTTGAGCTCTCTCCATAGTTAGGCTATTATTGATTATGCTGCTCTAAAGGGGAGTGTTTCCACCTTAACAATATTGAGTCTTCTAATGAGATGTCTTTCCAGTTAGTGAGATCTTTTTAAATTTCTTTGAACAGTGTTTAATTTCATAGTTTTTTGTGTCCACACCTTACTTCTGTTAAATTTATTTCTAAATATTTTGTTCTTTTTGATGCTATTATAAATGGAATAGCTTTTTTCCTCTTTCTTTCTTTCTTTCTTTCTTTCTTTCTTTCTTTCTTTCTTTCTTTCTTTCTTTCTAGAGAGAAGGGAGAGGGAGAGAATCTTAAGCAGACTCCACACCCAATGCAGAGCCCAACATGGGGGTTGACCTCACAACCCTGAGATCATGACTTGAGCTGAAGTCAAGAGTTGGATACTTAACTGACTGAGCCACCCAGGTGCCCCAAATAGAATTGTTTTCCTAATTTCATTTTCAATTATTCATTGATTGCTAGTATATAGAGACACAATTGATTTTTTTTGAGAAATACGATTAATTTTTGGTTATTGATCTTATATCCTGCAATTTTGCTGAACTCATTTATTAGATTTTTTATGTGTATGAGTTCCTTAGATTTTTCTGTGTATGAGATCATGTCTTCTGTGAATAAACAATTGGCTTTTGAATGTTTAATTTACCAGTCCAAAGTCCTGCTTGTGTCGGAGTGGAAGAAGTCTTGCCAGTGAACATCAACACGCCTACCTTGTCGTTCAAGAGAAAAAGGAAGTTTCCATATTAAGGGAATTTGTTGGAATGTTATATTAAGCAGCTGTTCTTGAACAGAGGAGATTTTGCCCCAAGGGACATTTGGCAACGTCTGAAGACATTTTTGGTTGTCACTACTTGGGTAGGAAGGGGAGGGTTGATGTTAGCATCTAGTACATAGAAGCCTGGAATGCTGCTAAACATCCTGTAATATACAGGACAGCCTCCCTTCTCCTTCCCCTGAACAAAGAATTATCTGGCCTATAATGTCAATAGTGCTGAGGTTGAGAACCCCAGAATTAAAGGAAGAATTTCCCAAAATATCCTCCTTTTTCACTGGTGCATTAGCTACTCTTCTCAAATCTCTAGGATTCTAAAGATGTGTGGAATGAAACTCAGGGAACGATTTCTCAGCCCCCAGAGACTGCCTCATGGAGGTGCAGACAGCATTCCAGGCCCTGGGTCAGCAAGTCTAGAACAATGGGACCAAGTAGCACACAATCTTCAGCAAGGCAGAGACCGACACTCAGCAAAGAACACATTGCAACTGCCCCCGTGCTAGTGGCCATGTGTAATAATCACTAGGGCACCAACAGAGGGGGTTAAGTTTAGTGGAGCTTGATATTTATACAACTCTGTAGGGGAGAGCACTTTATCAACAACAACAAAAAGTACAGCACTAGGCCAGAGCCTTGGTGGGGACCCATGCAAGTTTCAGGGCCCCAAAATGTCATTAGTTTTAGGGCAAATAGGCCTCAGAGCAGAAGTGATACAGAGTGTAGTGGGGCCACCTGTAAATTGCTTCATCTTTCCTGCTTTTCTGAAGAGATTTTTAGCTAATTTGCATTAGGGAAATTACAGGCAGTATGGTGTGTTTTATTTTCTTGCTCATCTTTTTTTTAACTTTGTCTTTGGCAAAACCATCTAAAGTTCTGCAGTTTGGCTTTAAGACCGAAGTTGACAGTTGCATAGAGATAAATGAAAACCCCAGGTGCTTACAGGTAGGTGCTAAGTGCTTAGGACAGCAAATGGCTCTGATAATATAGATGTCCAAAAGTATGAACAATTTAATACTTGAGAAGTAGGCTTTGCAATACAAAAGATTCAGGTAACCCATACTAGGATAAAAGCAGTAAAATGCACATTTTTATAGCTCAATACATTTTTTAAGGATTTTATTTTCAAGTCATCTCTACACCCAATGTGGGACTTAAACCTATAACCCTGAGATCAAGAGTCATGCTCTCCACAAACTGAGCCAGCCAGGTGCCCCTCAAAGCATTATTATTTCACATTTATCTAGTACCCTGTATCTGCTGAGTGTTTTCTAACCTTTTCTCTTTTTTCTTTTAACTTAAATTCAATTTAGTTAACATATAGTTTAACATTATTAGTTTCAAAGATAGAGTTCAGTGATTCATCAGTTGCATATAATACCCAGTGTTCATTATATCACATGTCCTCCTTAATGCCCATCACCCAATTATCCCTTACCTCACCCCTCACCCCTCCAGCAATGCTCAGTGTGTTCCCTAGAGTTAGGAGTCTTTTGTGGTTTGTCTCCCCCTCTGATTTTGTCTTATTTTATTCTTCCTTCCCTTTCCCTATGTTCATTTGTTTTGTTTATTAAGTGCCACATATGAGCGAAATCATATGGTATTTGTCTTTCTCGGACTGACTTATTTCACTTAGCATAATACACTCTAATTCTATCCACATTGTTGCAAATGGCAAGGTTTCATTCTTTTTGATGGCTGAGTAATATTCCACTCAATATATATTCCACATCTTCTTATCCATTTACGTGTCGATGGACAGCTTGGTTCTTTCCATAGTTTGGCTATTGTGGACATTGCTGCTATAAACATTGGGTGCATGGGCCCCTTCTAATCACCGTATGTATCCTTTGGACAAGTACCTAGTAGTGCAATTGCTGGGTCATAGGGTAGTTCTATTTTTAACTTTTTGGGGAACCTCCACACTGTTTTCCAGAGTGGCTGTATCAGCTTGCATTCCCCCAGCAGTGTAAGAGGTTCCTCTTTCTCTGCATCCTCACCAACATTTATTGTTTCCTGACTTGTTCATTTCAGCCGTACTGACAAGTGTGAGGTGGTATCTCATTGTGGTTTTTATCTGTATTTCCCTGATGATGAGTGATGTTGAGCATCTTTTCATGTGTCTGTTGGCCATTTGTATGTCTTCTTTGGAGAAATGTCTATTCATGTCTTCTGCTCATTTCTTGACTGGATTTTTTGGGGGTTTTTTAGGTGTTGAGTTTGATAAGTTCTTTATAGATTTGGGATAGTAGCCCTTAATGTGATATGTCCTTTGCAAATATCTTCTTCCATTCCATAAGTTGCCTTTTAGTTTTGCTGATTGTTTCCTTTGTTGTGCAAAACCTTTTCATCCTGATGAAGTCTCAATAATTCATTTTTGCTTTTGTTTCCCCTGCCTCTGGAGACGTATCTAATAAGAAGTTGCTGCAGCTGAGGTTCAAGAGTTTTCTGCCTGTGTTCTCCTCCAGGATTTTGATGGATTCCTGCTTCACATTTAGGTCTTTCATCCATTTTGAATTTATTTTTGTGTATGGTGTAAAAAAGTGGTCCAGTTTCATTCTTCTGCATGTTAACCTTTATTTCTTGTAATGGTCTGGTGAGGACAATCCCAGTAGGTATTAGATCATTACACAGATGGGGAGAAAGACAGAGGCAGGAAGAAGGGAATATTATAGGAGGACAAAAATCAAAGGAGCAAGAATATTAGAAGAGTCCAAATGAAGTCACCACTGAAATGGCTACAATTGTTACCACCACAGAAACCTGACTTTTCAGACAGTAGAGATGGGGTATCTATCTACCAGAGTTTAAGGAAAGTATCAGAATCAAGAAAAGGACATATCACTTGTCTCTGTAAATAAGCACATGAAACAGGGAGAGGTAGTATTTGGCCAAATTTATGAATGATAGGGCCGCAACTAACTGCTATGAGTGTAGAATTCCCTCTGTCCACCTCAGAGAGGAAAGCCAGTCTCCCTGGTTGCAAATTCCCTCAGTGCCACTGTCCCATGCAGGGTCCAAGGAGGGCTGGCAGGGTTCTGGACCTGAGCCAGGACAACCATGTGTATGTCACCTCTGCCTCACTGACCAGCAAGACCTGGGTGGGCTCTGGTAGACCACTGAACTCCTCCATGATCAGTTCAGAACCAGGTGAACACTTATATTCTGTCCAGGTGGCTGAAGATCCAGTATTACAGTAATTCATGTTTAAATAATAACAATGGCTGACACTTAGCACTCAATTAGTGCCAGACCCTGTTCTGAGCACTTACAGACATGAACTCATTTAATCCTCACAATAACCCTCTGAGAGAAGTACTTATTTGGCAGAAGAGAAAACGGAAGCCCAGAAGGGTCTAGTGAGTTGCCCAAATTCACACAGCTAGCAAATTTAACGCTCGGCAGCCTGACTCCAGAGTCAATGCTGTAATCTCTTCTCCATATGCTGTATTAAGAGACTTTGAAATGCTTTCTCATTTTGTTATTTACAAATAAAATACCAATGAATATGTCAATATTTCAGGGGCATTAGAAAAATGGACAATGAGCAAGCTATTTTCAAAGATGGGAAAATGACCTCTATATTCTTGTTTCCAGGATCCCTCACAGACTGTATGTTCTTCTTTTGTGCTCCTACATTGCCTTGGAATTTACCATGGTATGGGGTATTCTCTCAGTGCAGTTAGTTGGCATTCCTGAGGCAAGTTCAGGAAACACTTCTGTTTTCCTCTATTGATTTGTGACAGGGACCTTTAAAAAAATCATCATCTAGTATCTTGTATAAGGTGGGCATTCAACAAATGTTAATTGAATCGATAGAATTGATTTAAATGAGGGACAGGCAATAGGTAGGTTCTAATTTGATAGAGGGGCAAAAGATCACTCTTAGCAACTCTGTCAAATGGAACTTCTATGATGAAGGAATTTATTCTTTATCTGCACTGTCTAATGTGATAGCCACTAGCTACATATGGCTACTGGGTACTTGATAGATGGCTAGGGTTACTGAGGAGCTAAATATTTCATTATATTTCATTTTGATTAACTTTAGATTTAAGTACCCACATATTTATAGTATTAGGTTTTTAACCAAATAAATTAATTCAGGTCCCTATTTCTAAAACCATTGCCTGAGATTCAGAGCTTTCATTAAAGTCAAGGATGCAGTTCTAGCTATCATAGATAAGAGCAGTCATAGATAGATTTACTCAAAAGAGAGTAAAATGATACTACCTTCTACATGATTCTATGATAATTGTGCATCCAGAATATCTCAAGTAAAATAAAGTTTAAAAAAATTACCATGACAAAGATCTATCAAAATTTTAAATGAACATACCTTCGAAACTTCAATTCATTTTCTAGGAATGATTTCTATTCTGACACACACAAGGATAGTCACTGAAGCACTGCTTGTAATCATTCCAGGAGACAATCTAAAAGTCCATATGGGGGAACCTGGTTGGCTCAGTGGTTGAAAGTCTGCCTTCAGCTCAGGTAGTAATCCGGGGGTCCTAGGATGGAGTCCCGCAGTAGGCTCTCCACAGGGAGCCTGCTTCTCCCTCTCTCTGTCTCTGACTGTGTGTGTGTGTGTGTGTGTGTGTGTGTATGTGTGTGTCTCATGAATAAACAAATAACTCTTTAAAAAAATAAAAGTCTATATGTAGGAAGTGGACAACAAAAACTGTGGTAGGCAGAAAAACGCACCCCCAACCCCACCTGCCAAGATGTTCACAGGCTAATCCCTGTAGTCCATGAAAATGTTACCTTAATTGCAAAAGGGACTTTCCAGATGTAATTTAGTTAAGTATCTTGAGATGGGGAGAGTATGCTAGATGATCCAGGTGGGGCCTAATATAATCATAAGAGGGAGGCAAGAGGGTCAGAGTGAGCAAGAACAAGATGTGATGACAGACACAAAGTCAGGTGATAGATTGCTAACAGGGGCCATGAGACAAAAAACAGGGGAGCCTCAAGAAGAGGCTGGAAGAGGCACCAATGAGGATTTTGCCTAACGCCTCCAGAAGGAGTGGAGTCCTGACCACACCTTGCTTTTTAGCCCAGTGAGACCAACTTTGGGCTTTTGACCTCCAAAACTATAAGATAATGTGGTAATTTGTTACAGCAACAGCAAGAAACAAATACAAGTACTCTCATACATAGTGGAATACTGGGCAACCATTAAAAAGAAGAAAGAAAACATATATTTTCATATGGAAAGATCTCCAAGATATATTATTAAAGGAAAAAAAAAAAACCAAGGTCCAAGACAACATGTATATCATGGTACCCCTTGGTTATAAAAGATGTGCACATAGGCCGGTATTTCTGGAAGACAAAACACAAGTTAGTAGTAGCCATTGCCCCCAGGGGCATGCTGGGGAACGGCTGGTCAGTCATAGAAGCGAGACTTACTTTTCACAGTGCTTCTCAAAACCAGAATATGTTTTGAGAATTGTCACTTGGTAGAAAATCAATTCCCACACCAAATTCTTTGGGGGACAAGATAAAGAAACAACACCAAGCCCTCCTGGCATTTTGCAGGTGTGTCTCACTGAACTCCAGGGAACAGTAGATAAATACATCCCCTGATGTGAGCGATTCGCTGCTGGGTGTGAGAACCACTAATGCGTGCTCCAAAGAAGCCAGACTTGAAGGTCAGATGGAAGCTGAGAGAAACAAGTCCAAGGTCATGGTGGAAAAAACAGACACTAACTCTATGTCCAGAATTAGACCATTCAGAAGGAAGAAGTCATACTTCTTCCTTAAAGAATGCTAAGAAGAAAGTGTCTGAAGGGGACTTTGGTTTTGTGAGCCAGGAACCTAGACCAGGAAACCTAAGGTAGTGAAGCTGGAGCTAATTATTTAGCATGAACTGCAGAAAAAAGGGGAACAGTCCACTACCACTCGGCCACAGTGGTATGGTTAGCGTCCAAGGTCACCCGACTAATCTGCCCGGGCTGGAGGCCACCCTTAGCAGGGACAGCCTGCTAAGCTCTCCTCTCTTTGCAGGGGGTGCCTCCCTTGGGCCCCCATACATTTCCCTGCAGAGCCTGGGCAGGGGGCAGTGGGGAGTCCCTGAATGGTGTGGCCCTGGGAGGAAGGAGCCTCATTTGGGAGGCTGATGGGAGTTAGCTTGGGGAAATGTGAAGGAATGGAGGGAGCAACTTCTAGGTTGACATCAGTTGGTGAAGTAAGGGAAGAGTGAGCAAGAACCAGGGATCCAGGGCTTCTCAAAGCAAAGGAAGAAAATGAGAGGAACCCCTAGGTCCCCAAAGCACACAAAAGCAGTTACTTAACATTTGAATCATTTCATTTAATCTTTCTAAACCTCAGTTTACCTGTTAATAGGAATCCATAATGATACTTCTGTGGTGAAAATTAACAGAGCTTGTCACTGTGCTTGGCAAATATTGGGACATTCATGTTACTTACATATAGTACTCTATGAGCTCCCTTAATCTCCAGGATGGCTCCACCAGGCAGGGTCATTATTGCTCCCATTTTATAGGTGGAGAAACCGAGGCACAGAGCACTCAAGCAGCTTGCCATGGTTATTCCCGAATTCAGAGACAGAGGCAGGACTTTGACCACACCTAAGCAACTTGGCATCCCAGGTTGTATGCTTCACCACTAAGCTATACACCTTTTGTAGTAAATGGAAAGAAAAAAATGGCAGCTGTCATTATGATAATGGCTGTAATGCAAAGGGACCATTTTTTAGTCCCATCTTATGCATAAAGAAACTGAAGTTTAGAAGTATTAAATAAGGGGTACCTGGGTGGCTCAGTCATTGAGCATCTTCCTTCGGCTCAGGTCATTAAGCCCAAGGTCCTGGGATGGAGTCCCATATCAGGCTCCCAGCAGGGAGCCTGCTTCTCCCACTGCCTATGTCTCTGCCTCTCTCTGTGTGTTTCTCATGAATAAATAAATTTTAAAACATTCTTTAGAAGGATTAAGTGATTCAAATGTTCGGTAGTTGTGCTGCTGTTGTGTGGAACTCGGGTGCCTCTACCAAAGGGATTCAAGTGCATGTCACCTGCCCCAGTGACAGATCCTGTATGGCTTTGGGTGCTGGTCAGAGTCGGAGGAAAGGGACCACCTAAGCATGTCTGGAAAGATGACAGGTCCACAGACAGTGCTAAGAGCTCTGTGTTGCTGGGACTCCCCGTCTGTGCTCTCAGGGCAGAGAAGGCCTGGATGGGCCTGACGTGGCTCCAGAGCAGAGGCCAAAGCAGGGTGGCACCATGACAGCACAGGGACTCTACAAAAGCCAGAGGACTCTTTAAGCGAGGCTGCCAGGGGCCAACATTGAACCAGCAGGAACGAAAGCCATGATAAGGCCCTTAGCAATTCCCAGTCTTGTCTGGGTCAGAAGGAGGAGAGATGTGGGATCTGGGACACAGAATAACGGCCTCGTTCCTCATTAGCACTCTGCCTATGCCCCAGCACAGTGGTCTGGGGAGGCACCTGCTATTACTCGCATTGACATCTATGACACACTAAGGGGCCTCTTTGAGTTCAATGTAGTTTGAAAAGCTGGCTCCAGCTCCATTTCAGAAAGCACAAAAGAGTGAAAAGTTTAAGGCTACACCATTACCAAAATGACAGTAGTACTAAGGGGCATAGAGCAGGTAATTAATTTAATAAGGCACAGAACGTAGAGAATGTTCTTGTTATAGAAATAGACTCATTTATTTGCCAAGCTAGTAGGTCAGACTTGCTTAAGTTTGAACTCATTTCTTTCTTCTTCTTCTCTTTCTTTTGCTCTTCCTGCCTTAATCTTGAGTTTGCTTTAGAGTCGTGCATCTGTAAACTGTTTCTGGAAGCTGTACTTTATAAAAATGGTCCGGGATTGCAGTTGACCTGTTTTGCTGTCTATAAACATTTCCTATTGGCAAACACTTTATTTTTATTAATCAAGTGATGGGATGGGGAAACAAAATAAAAGGGGTGGAGTGGAGTGAGGGGGTCTATAGATTGAAGAGGAATGACGCCCTCCTCAGTGGTCCTTTCTATCATTCCTCTCACAACAGCAGTGATATTTCTACTGGGAGGTATTGGGGTGGGACTGAGGGCTAGAAAACCATTCCAAAGCCAAGCCAGGTGAGAAAGGCAGATGCAGTGAGAAGGTGTCTGTCCATGGGCTGATTACAGAATAATTTACACCTGCCAGAAGATCTCAATATTTAGATTCTGGGGGTCTGATTAAGCAGGGAGCCCTACAAGATGCAGTGGAAAGGCTGGAGGAAGCCTCCTATTTGTTCCAACATATTGCCACGGCTCCCTCCTTGCTGCCATGACAACAGGCTGAGAGCTCTGTTGTGATAACTCTGAGACCTTAACCTTTCATTCTATCCTATGGACTTCTCAGTGCTACCCTGGAGTAGGAGGACCTGCCCTGCCACTCAGTCCCTGGTTTCATAGTGCATAATTCAGCTTGGTGGAACCTTTAAAGCTTAATCTTTCAATGTCCAGGCCAGAGCACCTGAATGAGTGGTAGCCGTCTCTGTTGCTTGGCTTCTGTTCAAAGACAATTGTAAAATGTTGAAAAAAAAATCAAAGGATTATACTGAATGACTATTTAGAATACCAGAAGTGAGTAATAGAAATCAGAGAAGCAGTAGTTTATGTAATATGGGAATTGATTTTTCTCACAAAATGAGAATTCCAGAGGTAGGCAGTCCAGAGCTGATGCAGCAGTTCTAGGACATCATCCTAGAGTGTGACCCTTATCCTCATGTTCATAAAATAGCTGCTGGAGCTCTAGCTATCATGTTGTGTACTTGGAAGCAGGAATAAAGAAGGGCCAAGTGAAAATAGTGCCCAATGGTTGGGTTAGTAAGGTTTTCTTCTTTTTTGTTTTTAAGATTTATTTATTTATTATAGTGGGAGGGGCGGGGAGGGAGAGAGTGAGCACGAGCTGGGGGAGGAGCAGAGGATCTCAAGCAGACTCCCTGCTCACCACAGAGCCAACTCAGGGCTTGATCCCAGAACCCTGGGATCATGACCTGAGCTGAAACCAAAAATCAAATGCTCAACCTACTGAGCCACCCGGTGTCCCTAGTCAGTATGATTTTTAAGAAGCTTTCCCAGAAGCTCCATTCAACAACTTCACTTATATCTCAATAGCAAGAACTTAGTCATATGGCTACCCCTATGTGCAAGGGAGCCTTGGAATGTTAGGTTTAATCAGGACACACTACTTCCTTGATAAAATTTATTCAGGAGCAAGGTGAGAATGAACACTGGATAGGTGCCTAGGAGATTCTGCGACAAGATGTCTGTGAATGGATGAAAATGTGAGTTGCTGGAAATGATCACATATAAAGCAGAAACAAGCTCACAGAAGTTGCCAGAATTTCCTGAGGTCTGTTCATTAGCTTCTGAAGGCTGGCAGCTAGTACTGACAGATGATAATGCCACCAATCTAGCTTATGTGAAAACCTACACAATAGGAGGTGAATGACATTAAATTGGGAACAAAGAAATCAATTTGTGGGGTTATCACCCCTCCTCCAAGGATGGAACCCATGAAAGGTCATATAGGATAGGACTAAATTCGGTACTACTTGAATGAGCATGCAGAGTTTTGTCAGTTTGAATGTTTGTTTTCAGTAAATACATCTTTAACTGAAAATATTACGTTAGTTAAATGTATATCAATTCTCTCCACCATTTCCAAATAAACCCTTCACATGTTACAAGTTGGTGTGACAAGTTAGCTAAACCTAACGTGATGATTTTTTCAGATAACTGAAGCATTCTTTCAAGCAACAATTAATAAAAAATTACCAAATATTAGTGAGGATCTAATGAAATCTCACTACCTGTTTCATCCACATTTACTAAATAATTTGATGGAATGGAATATTTTTAACTGGTTGCAACTTGTGTAGAAAACAACCATATTCTTGCTGTTTCCCACCCCTTCACCATCTCTCTCTCACACACACACACACACACACACACTCTCTCTCTCTCTCCCTCCCTCCTCAAGCCCACTATATATAATGAAGGGACATATTGACAGAGGGCTGAAGTACTTCTTTTTTGCAGAGAACAGTTTGGAACAAGTAATTACTCAGGCCCTTGGGTTACACTTGCACTTTTTAGAACTTAAGATAACTGAAATGTATTTACCTTTAATCATCCCCCCAAATTGCTCCGCTACTTGAATTGTTATGCTTTTGTGTGTTTCTGTGTATGTATACCTATTTTAGTATGTCTTATTCTGGCAGCAACCTCTATATTTGCAGTTTGGAAACTGCTGTGCTCTGGTAAAATCCGAACACCTCTTTTACTATCCTGTGGGAAAAGTAAAAGTAAAAAGCTCTGAGAACTTTCGAACATTGGTGTTGAATGTGCAAACTGATAAATCTGCTTTGGAAAATGGTTTGGGGGCACCTGGGTGGCTCGTTCAGTTGGGTGTCTGCCTTCGGCTCGGGTCGTGATCCCAGGATCCTGGGATCAAGTCCTACGGTGGGTGGGGGTGGGGTGGGGGCTCTTGCTCCGCAGGGAGCCTGCCTTTCCCTCTCCCTCTGCCCCTCCCCCAGCTTGTGCTCACTCTCTCAAATAAGTAAATGAAATCTTAAAAAAAAAAAAAAAAAAAAAAAAAGGAAAGAAAATGGTTTGCAAGCATCTACTAAAACTGAACATAGGCATAATCATGGACCATAGTCATGTCCATCAACCTAGTGATAGCTTTATCCATGTCCCCATGCTAGGACCACTCCAGCCTTCTTTCCCTTATGACAGTTCAGGTCTTGTTGTCGACAGGCCCCTCCAGCAGTGCGCCTCCCATCAGCCTGCCTCAGCCCATCAGAGGTATGCTCATAACTGGGAATGTCAGTGGGAAAGATGAGGAGACTTGGGATCTTCTTTTCAGTAAGCTCACTAAACACTATATAACATGCCTGCACTTTCTCCAGAAACCTTCAGACCCTGTACCATGTAGGAGGACTTTGCTATCAGTATCTAGAATTAGAAAGCCCAATACAAACTGGCTTAGGCAATAAAGGTGAGCCACTGGCTCATGTAACTGTTAAGACCAATGAGTTTTGTCAGAGCTCCAGTTCAGCTTCTCTAAAATCTCTCAACTCTGTGTTCTGCTACATTGGTTTTATCCTCAGGCAGGTGTCCCTTGTGGTCATAAGATGTCTAACATCACCTGGGCCACATGCTTCTTTGTTCAAGTGAGAAGAGAGCTGGCCTCCATCCAGATAGCCACTGAATAAAAAGCTCAGAGCTTAATTCTGACGGAACTTTCTGGGCACATGCCCTCCTTCTGAATCATTCACTTTGGCAACAAGACCCCATCTGCCTGTAGAATTGAAGCCCCAAGCTCTTCAAACAAAACAAACAAAAACAAGTGTTCCTCCTTCTTCCAGACTAATGCATGCTTACTCTGTTTAGGTAACTAATAGGATTTACTCAAACGGCTCATTCCAGAACAGAGAAGGTATGATTTCATATCCTCATGATATCTCAGAGGTAGCAAAATATGGCAATTTAATTTTTTAATTTTAATATAAATTTAATTAGCCAACATATAGTAAGTACATCATTAGTTTCAGATACAGTATTCAATAATTCATTTGTTTGGCCTAACACCCAGTGCTCTTCATATCACGTGCCCATCACCCAATTACCCCATCCTCCCACCCACCTCCCCAGAGTTCAGTAGTTCATCAGTTGCATATATATATATGGGAATTTAAAATGCCAATTTCCCTCCTAAAACATAAAGTTCTGCCTCACTGCCATACCAGACTGTAACACCCACCTCCTTCTCCAAGAATTCTAAGGACATTTGGTGAAAAGATGACCACATGCCATAGCAGCACTGGATTCAGGGATAATAACAATCATGCTTCATCTTTAATTAGCATATTACAGTTTCCAGGGTGTTTTCACATGTGGCATCTCAGCATCTCATTCCCTCTCCAGGAGCTGGTAGGATCTGTGCTGTTACATCCAGTTTGTAGATAAGGAAATCTCAGACAGATTGAAGCCACTGACTCAGCCAAGGTCAATGGCTTGTAAGTGACAGAGCTACCATTGGGATCTAGGTCTTTTTTTTTTTTTTTTTAAATTTTTATTTATTTATTTATGATAGTCACAGAGAGAGAGAGAGAGAGAGAGAGAGAGAGAGAGAGGCAGAGACATAGGCAGAGGGAGAAGCAGGCTCCATGCACCGGGAGCCTGACGTGGGATTCGATCCCGGGTCTCCAGGATCGCGCCCTGGGCCAAAGGCAGGCGCTAAACCGCTGCGCCACCCAGGGATCCCTAAATTTTTTTTTTTTTTTAAATTTTTTTTTTTTTTTTTTTTTATTTATGATAGTCACAGAGAGAGAGAGAGAGAGAGGCAGAGACATAGGCAGAGGGAGAAGCAGGCTCCATGCACCGGGAGCCTGATGTGGGATTCGATCCCGGGTCTCCAGGATCACGCCCTGGGCCAAAGGCAAGCGCCAAACCACTGCGCCACCCAGGGATCCCGGGATCTAGGTCTTTTTGATGCTGAACTTTTTCTCTGATTAGTTTTTTGGACCAGAGAACAGAGTAAGAAAGATAAGAAAGATGCAAATTTGATTGTGGATCAGAGGGATGGGAGACTGAGTGGGGGGTGTCTGAAGGGAGGATTTTTCTGCTGCAGGATTTGGAGTGAACCTGAGAAAAAAGACAGAAAGCTCTTCTCAACATTTGCATCTGCCCTGTCCCCCCTTTGATTTTCTTTCCCAATTTCCTTCTTCCTATGTTTCTTTCTCAAATTCTCTTTTCTGGTGCAACTTTCTCAAACACAATACCAAACGTTTTCCATGCCCAGCTCGGAGCCCAACGCGGGGCTCAATCCCATGACCTGGAGACTATGACCTGAGCCAAAACCAAGAGTCAAGACCCAACTGATTAAACCACCCAGGAGCCCCCTTGTTGCTTAAATGAACTATAGCTAGAGACTGGTCAGGCATCATAAAACATTATCTTTATATACAATATTCCTTTAGATAAATTTGGAGGACTCCCATACTCAGATTGTTGAAAATTAATTATCCTAAGACTCTGATCTGCAATGGGAAATATGAAAGGAAAACTGAGAACCAGGAAGTGTTGGAGCCTGGAGAAAGCCGTAGCAACTATTCTTCCCTCTGGTATGGTTATTACCTGGACAGCTCTGACATCACCTTGGAGATCTAAGGAGCAAAGGGTCCTTTCTGAATTATTTGCACCAATAATTAAATTGTATCTAATCTCATGATGGTGAGAAGTTTAGAAATAGTTAATCCCAATACTCTTGGGCTATTGTGACAGCAAAAGTCATCTAATTTTTGCACTGTGGCATGGAAGGAAAAACAGATTGCCAACTAGTCGCTCAGATGTGGCCTGCAGACGGGACTGGTTTGCCTTCCAGTGTTTTGAGAGAACACTGCTCTCCAGTTCATCCCCATCCCTACCATCCACACGATACATACATGTGCACTCACGTGCTACTGACTTCTCTCATCACCTGGTCCTTAAGGTTTCTGAGTTGAGACCTCTAAGAGAAATAAAAAGTCATGGGATGTTTGAGGTACTATAGAGAAGACAATCATTTATGTCAGCAAAAGTATAATGAGATGAAAATTATAGAAAGGTAAATTTAGTTGTAAAACCAAGGGGAGAAGGCTTTCCTGGGGGTATTCCTGGAATCTGGGTCTGTTTTCTGAAAGGCAAAAGTAGCCTCCACATGGAGCCAACCCTAGAAGAGAAGGGCCTGAGTGGCAGACCCCTTCGAGGTAGGGTCCAGCAGGGCTGTTGGCTCTGTGGCTCCAGGAATTAGAACTGCAACAGAAAACATGATTATGCCAAACAATTGGCTGAAGCCACATAGTTAGAGTCATGACACAGACCGGGGACAAAGGGAAAGAGCATTACAAGAGCAAACAGAGTCACCTTTCGACGTGACAGGTAATGCCCATGTTCTCCGCTCCACCACAAAATCAGCGGTGCAAAAGTACACAATGAAGGATAAGTCAGGAACCAGAGAGCAAAACAAGGGCACCTCTCAAAGTCTTACTTCTCTATTAAGTTCAATTTCATTTAATTTTTAAATTTTATTTATTTATTTCAAGTGAGGGACACAGGGAGAGGGAAAAAGGGAATCTTTTTTTAAAAATTTTATTTATTCATGAGAGACAAGGAGAGAGAGGCAGAGACATAGGCAGAGGGAGAAGCAGGCTTTCTGTGGAGAGCCCAATGCGGGACTCGATCCCAGGACCCTGGGATCACACCCTGAGCCAAAGGCAGATGCTCAACCATTGAGCCACCCAGGCATCCTGGGAGAGAGAGAATCTTAAGCAGGCTTCATGCTCAGCAGTACGGTGCCATTGTGGGGCTCCATCTCACGATCCTGAGATCATGATCTGAGCCAAAATCAAGAGTTGGATGCTTAATGGACTGAGCCACCCAAGCTCCCCCTAAGTTCAATTTTAAAATAAGATATTAGGGAACGGGAATAAAAGGACATTCCAAAGGAGAAGGAAACGAGAAAAACAGGCCAAGAGTATCAATACCTGGTGGAGGCCCCAGGGCCTCTCCATCATCAATGGCCCATCCCAACCCTCAGTGCCCAATCCTAAGTACATTTGGCAAAGTGGGATGCTTCTTAAAAAATTTTATTTAGATTTTAATTAGTGAACATACAGTGCAATATTGGTTTCTGGAGTAGAATTCAGTGATTCATCACTTACATACAACACCCAGGGCTCATCACAGGTACCCTCCTTAATACTTGTCATCCATCCCACCCACCCCCTCAACCTCCCTCCAGCAACCCTAAGTTTGTTCTTGATCATTAGGAGTCTCTTATGGCTTGTTTCCCTCTCTCTTTTCTTTTCCCTCTTCCCCTATGAGCCTCTGTTTTGTTTCTTAAGTTTCCACATATAAGTGAGATCATATGCTATTTGTTTTTCTGACTTATTTTGCGTAGCATAATACCCTCTAGTTCCATCCATGTCATTGCAAATGGCAAGATTTCATTCTTTTTGATGGCTGAGTAACATTCCATTGTGTGTGTGTGTGTGTGTGTGTGTGTGTGTGTGTGTGTGTGTGTATACATCTTTATCCATTCATCAGTTGATGGAAATGGAAATCTGGGCTCTCTCCATAGTTTGGCCATTGTTTTTTTTGTTTTGTTTTGTTTTTTGGTCTGGCTATTGTTAATAATGTTGCTATGAACATTGGGGGTGCATGTACCACTTTGAATCTGCATTTTTGTATCCTTTAAGTAAACACCTATTAGTGCAATTGCTGGGTCGTAGGGTAGTTCTGTTCTTTAACTTTTTGAGGACCCTCCAAACTGTTCTCCAGGGTGGCTGTACCAGTTTGCATTCCCACCAACAGTGCAAGAGAGTTCCCCTTTCTCCACATCCTCACCAACACCTGTTGTTTCTTGTGTTGTTAATTTTAGCCATTCAGACAAGTGTGAGGTCATATCTCATTGTGATTTTGATTTGTTTTTCCCTGATGATGAGTGATATTGAGCATCTTCTCATGTGTCTGTTAGCCATCTGGATGTCTTCTTTGGAAAAATGTCTATTCGTGTCTTCTGCCCATTTCTTAAGAGGGTTATTTGTTTTTTGGTTGTTGAGTTTGATGAGTTATTTTTTTTTTTGAGTTTGATAAGTTCTTAATAGACTTTGGATAGGTTGTTTGCAAATATCTTTTCCCATTCCATAGATTTAGTTTTATTGACTGTTTTCTTTGCTGTGCAAAAGCTTTTTCTCTTGATAAAATTCCAATAATTCATCTTTTGTTTCCTTTGCTTATGGAGATGTGTCAAGCAAGAAGTTACTGTGGCCAAAGTCACAGATGCGGCTACTTGTGTTCTCTTCTAGGATTTTAATGGTTTCCTGTCTCATATTTGGACTTTCACTCATTCTGAATTTATTTTTGTTTTTTTTTTTAATACTTTATTTATTTATTCATGAGAGAGAGGCAGAGACACAGGCAGAGAGAGAAGCAGGCTCCACGCAGGGAGCCCGACACAGTATTCAGTCCTGGGACTCCAGGATCATGCCCTGGGCCGAAGGCAGGCACTAAACTGCTGAGCCACCCAGGGATCCTCTGAATTTATTTTTGTGTATGGTGTAAGAAAGTACTCCAGTTTCATTCTTCTGCATGCTGCTGTCCAGTCTTCCCAACACTACTTGTTGAAGAGACTGTCTTTTTTCCATTTGATATTCTTTCCTGCTTTGTCAAAGACCAGTTGACCATAGAGTTGAGGGTCCATTTCTTGGTTCTCTATTCTGTTCCATTGATCTATGTGTCTATTTTTGTGCCAATACCATGCTGCCTTGATAATCACAGCTTTGTAATGTAGCCTAAAATTCTTGCCTTTCAATCTTAATGTCTTAATGTCTGTGATATCTTAATGTCTGTGATGGATCCTGCCTGTGGCCAAGAGGCCAACTTCTTCAGACTCAAGGGGAGAGAAGGAAAATGATCTGTAATACCCAAATCCAGGTATGACTATTATATTAATATTATATTAAGAGCATGGACTCTGGAGTCAGACAGACTTGAGTTCAAATTTTAGTTCAGCTTTATGGGCCTCAGTAAGTTACCTTACTCCTTTATTATTTTTTTTAACTTGGGCATGATATAGGGTTTAAAAACTGATCTGTTAAGTTATCTCATCCAAAGCCTGACACAACAGTAGGCACTCAATGAATGGTAGTAATTGTTATTTAAAATAATCATCATAATGAACTTGAACATCTGTGAAAGAGAAAGGCATCCTAGTCAGTCAAATAAAAGGAGAGCTAGTGTCAGATCTCATGTCATGGCTCAATGCCTCCCTGCTTATCTCTGTCCAGTTGAACAGCTTTGTCTGCATCAGCAGACACTAGGAAACCAAGTGCCATCAAAACCAATGAGACGAGCATTTCATAAGTGCCTGTTAGGGGCACAGGGCAATGACACTGTACTAGACCTAAAAAAAGGTCTCATCAAAGATTGGGCCATGATCATGGCAAAGTATAATGGCTGTAATCTATCCAAGCTGAGAGATGATTGAATGCTATCTTTTCCTGATGCTACATAAGAGAAGAACAGTAACACATTGTTAAAAATTGCTTTAGCATTGGAAACTGAAATCTCAGTGCATTGCCTTATCGCAGTACTGAGCTATACCCCCATGCAGCTTGTACTGAAAACTATGTGCAGGCATGATGAAAGAAAGACTTTTCTCAAGGAGACTAGGACTTGTGGCCTTCAAGGTAGAATGCATTCATCCCAGGGTGGGGGCCACACAATACTCTGGGATGTGGAATGAAGATATTAGACCTTCCATTTCTGTTTTTTAAAAAGTTACTTTCTTAAAATGTCTGATTTATTTTATAATATACATACTATATTTGAATAGGAGTGCCTGTATACAATTTATAAATAAAAACATAAATATTTATGGGATCAAGGTTTACTTTTTTATTGACAGAGTTCTTGATTTTTTAAAAAAGATTTTGTTTATTTATTCATGAGAGATATATAGAGAGAGGCAGAGGGGAGAAGCAGGCTCCCTTAAAGGAGCCCAATGTGGGACTCGATCCTGGACCCTGGGATCACACCCTGAATTGAAGGCAGACACTCAACCATGGAACCACCCAGGCATCCCAACAGAGTTCTTGATTTAAAAGATTTAAGAACCACTGGTCTAGAGAAGAAAGACCAGTAAGCTAACAGTCAAAAATCTAATGCAGAGGGAGCTTGGCTGAAGCACAGATGATAACCATATAGCTTAGCCAGGATGAAAGAAGAGGCAGGATGCTGGGAAGGCTTCCTGTAGGAAGTCACAGGCTAAGCTGCTGAAGTGTTGGTAGGAAGAGAGGGGAAGATGGAAGAATGTTTCTGGCAGGCTATACAAACACATGTAAAGGCAAGGTGGCCTGTCACGTATAGTGAACGTATCTTGAAAACGAAAATAATTTGGTTCATCATGAACTGCCAGTATATGTACTGCATTCTGCAGGATCTGATTATGAAGATCATTGAGTAGAAAGCTATTCTGATGGTGAGGCTTGGCGCTGAGGGATTTTAGCAGGGGAGAGGAAATCATGGAGCAGTGTTTCCAACTTGATCCTCTAGCCCAGTCTCCCTTGATACTTGCTTAAGTCCTAGGGAAGAAGGATTATAAAGCAGGAGCTGATGAAACCTCAAAAAGCTAGGACAAAAAAGATACTAGCAGCTTTGGAAGGGATAGAAAATCTTCAACACTGGGCATTGCTGGGTGAGCATCAATAATGCCTAAGGACACATCCCTCGGCAAAAAGCTGTGCAGTCTTTTTCAAGTAGTAGTGCCTTAGTGACTTGATTATAGTCAACAGCAACAAGAGTGATCACCTGAGTGAGCCCAAGTTGGAAAGGAGTGAAATGGCAGACACCAGAGCAGCCAAGAGGACAGTATGTAGAGTCCACTGAGCCACCCATGGCAGGCACTAAGAACCTGTTTAGAAAGACCTTGCAAAGCATTTGGTGTTCCCTCATTAGAGGAGAGACTGTACTTGTCTTATCCAAATTGTATCCTTTGTATCTTACACAGGCTACTGGGATATACAAATCTTGGGGTCACTGTCCTTGCAGTTGCCTACATAAATAATGCCTTCTGGGGTTGTGTGGCAGGACCTTGCATAGAGGTTCAAACAAAATATGCTGAAGGAACAAATGAAATTGTGTTTGGCTGTCTGCTCTTTTGACCATTTGAAAGCTTGGGCTGGATGGCTAAATCCCATCAGATTTAGATTTGGAGCTATCATTTGGGTGGCAGTGTGGCAGACTGCAGTAGGGGAGTAAACCTGGGATGCTCAATTAGAACTCCAGCCATTGGGACACTTGGGTGGCTCAGCAGTTGAGTGTCTGCCTTTGGCTCAGGGCATGATCCTGGTCCTGGGATCGAGTCCCACATCAGGCTCCCTGCATGGAGCCTGCTTCTCCCTCTGCCTGTGTGTCTGCCTTTCTCTGTGTGTCTCTCATGAAAAAAATAAAATAAAATCTTAAAAAAAAAAAAAAAGAACTCCAGCCATTGGTTGAATGTTTCATTAATTTAGTTCGGGAGAGGGGCACCTGGCTCAGTGGTTGAGCATCTGCCTTTGGCTCAGATGGTGATCCCAGGATCCTGAGATTGAGGGCTGCATCGGGCTTCCTGCAGGGAGCCTGCTTCTCCCTCTGCTTGTGTCTCTCATGAATAAATAAATAAAATCTTTAAAAAAATTAGTTCTGGAGAAATCCTGCAAGGAGCTGTAAATGAAAATGCCATAACTATGTAGATAGTAAGGCAGAAGCAGCCAGGTAGAGAGTTCTAACGGGTAACACTTATGAGGATTGGTCACTAGTGGCATGCAACCGGAGAACCCCCATTATTCATCCTAAGGTCAGACTGGGGAGCAAAATGAGAGTTAAGCACCAAAGAGCTGATAAAGTTGATTCATTTCTGAGCTGGAGTAAAATCAAGACAAAAAGCTTAATGATTTGGTTGCATAAATATTAAACAAGAAAATCTAGAATAGACATCATCCTCCTTGGAAGAAGGTGAAGCCTAAAGAAAACATCCTGTCAAGGTAAGGGTTACTGTTGGCAAAAGTGGTAGCCTGAGTCTTTTTTTTTTTTTTTTTTTTTTTTTTTTTAAATTTTTTTATTTATTATTTATGTATTATAGTCACAGAGAGAGAGAGAGAGAGAGGCAGAGACACAGGCAGAGGGAGAAGCAGGCTCCATGCACCGGGAGCCCGACGTGGGACTCGATCCCGGGTCTCCAGGATCGCGCCCCGGGCCAAAGGCAGGCGCCAAACCACTGCGCCACCCAGGGATCCCGGTAGCCTGAGTCTTTAAGAGCTGCCATTGCTTTATTTATTTATTTATTTATTTATTTATTTATTTAGGATTTTATTTTTAAGTAATCTCTGTACCTAATGTGGGGCTTGAACTAACAGCCCTTGATTAAGGGTCACATGCTTCATCGACTGAGCCAGCCAGGTGCCCCAAGAGCTGCCATTCCTACAAATGGCCATAGACTGGCACAAGCAGAAAAAGACCGGCCTTGTGATCTGTTCAGTCTATGTCGTGGTGGCTGTAGAAGGAATGCCTCAAGCTACTTACAAAGAGCCTGTTTACATCCAGTAAACCCGAAAAGTAACTTAAGAGGAACCTGGGGGAATGATGCAGAGAAGCCAAGAAAGCTAGAATTGAAGGCAGTATGGAGAATTAAACTCAAAACAGAGTCCGATGTTCATACACATCCTCTTACAGTGCTAACAGATGACCATGCAGGGCACAGGAAGTACACGATTTTTTATCAGAATATCCCTAAATTAACCGATTCCTGTATGTGGAGCCCAGACAATTATATGACACAGAATCCTCTGGTGGCTTCTGGTTGGCTCCATTAGACCGATGGATCCACACATTGCTGGCAGCTGCGCCAGCCTGTGGACAACGTTGGATTTGGGGAGATTGCTATGGGATCCCAAATCATTTGTAATGCTAAGTACCAAGCACCAATACTAAGTACCAAGCTATGGACCACTAGGTCCATATTTTGTCCAGGTTTCCACAGCAGGAGGCATTAGTGCCCTGGGGAAAGGTTTGTAAGAAAAGGGTCTTAAACCCAGGGAACACTTTTGGCCATAAACACTATGCTATCCTTTTGACTTCTCCATTCTTTCACTCTTTCCTTTGAAATATTTTTACTACCCAAATTAGGCGGACAAATTTTTTTTGTAAATGTAGAGATAGATCAGCCATCACTTTCTCTTGAATACCATAGGCTGAAACGTTTATTGTCTATGTTCTTATAGCCTAGTGTTGACTTCATCTAAAGGGACATCCTTGCAACAAACATTTATTTAAAAAAAAATTTTTTTTTTAAAGTAAGCTCTAGCTAGGCCCAATGTAGGGTTTGAACACACAACCCCAAGATCAAGAGTCATGTATTCTACTGACTATGCCAGCCAGGCACCTCTTAAACAAATACTTTTCAACGTAAGTACATGATGATAAGCAAGCCCCTGTAATTTTTTAAAAGTTTGCCTGTGGTTACTAGATCTTTGTTCTTTTACTGTCAACCGATGCCTTACTGAATGCACTATGAATACAGAGAGGAAACATGCTGTGGGAGCCTGGGGAGAACACACTCCATGTCCCTGGCCTCAATTTATTTACCACATGCACGATATCAGTGGGCCTGACAGCCAGAGTATCTTCCCAAATCTAATAGAGCATGATTATGTATCTAATATAAAGGCCAGAAATGCCTAGAGTGCGCAGATAAAACAAATAAACAGAATGTCACATAGGCAGAGCTTCAGTTCATATAAGAATTAGTAGAGTGGAAGAGAAAATGAGGGACACCTGGATGGCTCAGTGGTTGAGCACCTGCCTTCAGCCCAGGGCATGATCCCAGAGTCCTGGGATGGAGTCCCCCATCAGGCTCTCTGCACAGAGCCTGCTTCTCCCTCTCTCTGCCTGTGTCCAGAGGCCTCTCTCTCCCTCCCTCCCTCCCTCTCGCGCTCTCTCTCTCTCTCTCTCTGTGTCATGAATAAATAAAATCTTTAAGAAAAAATGAGTCCTTACAAAATATTAATAATTGCCCAAGCTAAAAAAAATGTAAATCTTAAAAATTTGATTTATGTTCTTTTGGCTTAGGAAAAAGCTCTGTTTATTAAATTTGGCCTATCACTAGATAGATAGAGTGCTCTAGTGAAATGCAGTCTCCTTACTTCCTTGTCTTTCACCTGCACATTTCTGGCACTTTCCATCCCTGACTCTCTTGCCTGGAGTTAATAATTCCACAAAGATAGTTTTTTTTTTTTTTTTTTTTTCCCTGGAGGGCAGAGTCGCTACTTCTCTCAAGCTCTTGATAATTCCTAGATACTGCATGGTGGTGGTGCCTAACTCTTATCTCTAGGGGGAAGCTGTTTTGGCACAGGTTTGGGTTGAAGCTTTTGCAGGGCATTACCCTGTCCTGTTACTTGGTGGGGTGTGTTGTCTGCCAGATATCCTGCCTACTGTCAGCTGAAGGCCTTCCCAGACTGGGCAGCTGAATGCGCTGCACAGCTGCCAAAATTCTAATTCAAGATCTAGAATTCTAACTCCTGCTCTTTAGACCCTTGTCTGGCCCTGGCTCCAGTCTCCAGCCAACCGGGTCGCTGGCGCATTATCAGGCCCACCCAGGCCCTGCCCCCACCCGCAAATGGGCCCAGGAAACCATTCTTGGCACCAAACTGAACTTCAATGACACAACGGCCCCGGGCCTCATCCAACCCAACTCTCATCTCAGCACAAGGCTGTCACCCTGTGAGCTGGGTAAGAAGAAATGGGAGAGAAGGAGAAATGCCATGGATGAGGGAACTAATCATCCCTAATCGCTGTGACTGTCAGATTATAAAACCTTTGTGGTGTTTTTACTTTAAAAACTCATATGGAAAGTGTTGTGTTGACAATCGTATTATCAGTAATAATATGGGAGATGAATATAGTTTATGGAGAGGGAAATACTATTTCTGTACAAATCTGCACCAGAGGCAAGTGAAATTTGTCCTAAGGAAAAGTGCTAAATTCAGTGTGCCTGTATTAATTTTAAAAATGCACTGTTGGGTCGTAAGCTGCCGATAATGTGTAATGTTCCTCAGGCACCTGGAAAAGTGCTATCGGAGATCACACACTCCGCAGGTCAAAATATGAGTGCAACTGGGGGGAGGGGGGGAAGGGCGGGAGGGCGGGGACCAAAAAGCAATTGATTCTTAGCAAAGTACGAGTTTGGGGGGATGCTACCAAATTCAACTGAAGTGCTTAACTGGTCAGTGTTTTGGTTTAAATGTTCACCGAATAGTGTAATCAAGATTGACTGGAAGAGTCTTTTCTCTTTTAAATGAAGAGTAAATATGTCCCTTGACCCTGTTTTTACTCCTTTTAGCCTTAACCAATGCACTGTCCTTTCTGCTGATGGTCTTGCTCCCAGGGACACGGGATGAGTCAATTCCCAGACCTGCGCTGGAGCAGTGGGGTGCTGCAATTTGGGGGAACGAAATCATTTTAGTTTTTGTTCTCCCAAAAAGGAGCAGGGAGGATAACAAACGTGGTACTTTATGTAAAACACGGGCAAATGCACTTGACAATCGAGAAATCTATTTTGAAATTTAAATAAAGCTAAGATTTTTCTTTTGGCCTAGAGGGAAATTTCATTAAAATCAATTAGTTAGTACAAACCTCCAGAGAAAATGACTAAAAAAAAAAAAAAAAAAAGGTTTAAAGAGTGAGGTGCACACAATTACCTTTCCTGGGTCCCCTGTGATGTCAGTGTCAGTGTCACACCTAGACAGGTGGCCAAGTGCAAACAAATGTCCCCGAGCGGTGCCTGGGTGACTCGCGGAGAGCTCAGGGCGGGATGCGCGTGTAATTAATAGATGTGCAGACACCACGGATGTCATGGACAGAAGCGAGGCAGCTCCAAGCAGGTCGCACGTACTGCCAGCTGCGAAGGGCAGGCCGAGGGAGATAAAGTTGGTGGCAGGAGCTCGCAGGTGAGGCCTCGGTCCGGGAGCCGCGGCCGGGGCCGCACAGCTGCCGCCGCGCGCCCTGGTCCCTCCTCCCAGCTGCGGCGGCCTCCCCGCCCGCGCCCGCGCCCGCGCCCGCCCCGCCCCCGCCCCCCGCGCTCCCGCCGCCGCCGCCGCCGCCGCCGCCTCCCTCCGCCTCCCGCCGCCTCCCGCCGCCTCCCGCCGCCTCCCGCCGCCTCCCGGTCTCTCCCGCTCCCGCCGCCGCGCCGGCCCCTCTCCTCCGTCCCGCTCTCTCCGCTCCCCTCACCCCGCCTCTCTCCCCCTCCCCCAGCCCCTCCTCCCCTCACCCCACCCTGCCTCCTCCTCCTCCCTCCGCCCGCGGCCCGGCGCTCGCAGAGCCGACACCAGGGGGGCTCTCGATGTAGCACCATGACAGGCATCGCCGCCGCCTCCTTCTTCTCCAATACCTGCCGCTTCGGGGGCTGCGGACTCCACTTCCCCACCCTGGCCGACCTCATCGAGCACATCGAGGACAACCACATCGGTAGGCGGCCCGGGGTGGGCGGGGGCGCCCGGCGCGCGGAAAGTCCTGGCCAGGCGGGGTGCGGGGAGGAGGGCGTGTGCGAGCCCGGGGCGCGGGCGGCGGGGCGGGGGGCGCGGGGCGGGGGCGCGGGGCTGCGGGATCCCGGGGGGCGTGCGCGGCGGCGGCGGCCGGTGGTGGGAGCGGGGCTGCGGGGGCTGCGGGGGCTGCGGGGGCTGCGGGGGCTGCGGCGGGGCGGGGGCGCGGAGTTAGTTGGCCCCGGGGTCCGGGGTCCGGGGGTCCGGGGGTCGGGGGTCGGGGGTCCGGGGGTCGGGGTCGGGGGCTGGGGGGGGCGCTGCACGCCGCCCGCGCCCGCCGCCCGCCGCTTCCGCCCGGGCTCGAGCTGTCAGGGCTCGGCGGCGGCTGCCGCGGCCGGGAGGTGGGAGCGGGGAGGGGGCGGGGGTGGCTCCACCGCGGCAGCCATTCCGCTTCCTCCCGCCGCCGCCTCTGCGTCCTGTCAGCGCGGGTTGCTAGGTGTGGTGCGTCGGGAGGGGCGGGCGCGGGCCGCGGCGGAGGACGCGGCTGCAGCTCGCTCGGCGCGGCGGGGGGCGCGGGCCTGGCACCCCGGGCAGCCGGGCTCCCGGGCACCCCCCGGCCTGGCGCGGACGCCGGGGCGCGGCGGGCTGAGGTCCCGGGGGCGCCCGCGGGCCGCGCCCCACGCCCCGGGCCGGGCGGCGGCGGAGGCCCCCGCGGCCGCGTCTGCTGCGGAGCGGTCCCCGGGGGCCGGGCCGGGCATCCAGGGCGCCCCGGCCCGGAGATTTGCCTTTCAAATGCTGCTAGGCCCGAGGGGCGCCGGCTGCGCCCGGGAGCGGCGGCGGCGGCCTGCGCGGAGCCCGGGGCGCGGGGACTCGCGGGCCGCGGGGGAGGGGCCGCCGCCGCCTTCTCGCGGGGCGCGGGGCCCGGGGCCCCCCTCCCCGCCCGGGGGGGGCTTTCAACAAGTCCCTGGATTCGCTCGAGTCCCAGCGCGCATTTACAGACCCCTCCTGTCCGGAGTCCCCGCGAGGCTGCGAGGGGAAGGGCCGGGCTCCCCCGGCCCGGCGGCCCAGCCACCTGCAGAAGGTGCGGCTGCCCCGAGTCGACCTGCGCGGGCTGGAAGGTGCGGGGACCGCGCGCTGCCCCATCGGGGCCGTCCGATCCCGAGGACCTGTGGATTAACCCCAGAAATTCATTTCCAGACGAATGCTGGGGAATTCATCCATGGGGATGCAACTCACGTTCCTGCAAAGTTGTGAGAATAAATCACGACTGCTGTGGATTTATGCAGGAATAAAATGAGGCCGAGCCTCCTGCCCCTTTGCTTCGGATAATGCTTTCCCTTTGCACACAGTAGGCGCCTAATAAGCGTTGCTTGCTGGTTTAGCATAGGATAACGAAGGGCGGGGGCCTCCGGAGTGGGAAGGAATCGCTGAAGATGTCTACCGAACGTCTTTCGACTGATAGTCCTGATGAGTAAATTGTCCAGGTTTTGAGACCTAAAAAGTTTTAAGACGTCCGTACCCTCCATCTCCTCTGATAGAGGTGTGAGGGAAGAACTAGGCAAGTTTTGGTCGTCTTGAAAGCATTACTCCATTTAATGGAGTAACAAATTTGCTGATTCATATCATCATTGAATAGCTGGAACCGAAGGTACTTAAAGGATAAATCAGATTTTTCATGATGGGCAGTTTGAAGTAATACTAAAACCCCCGTAATGCAAAGCTCCAATGGAAATTTTGTCGGTTCAAGTTCCTTTCCTTTCAATAATAAGCAGAAAATAATAAATACAAGCAAATAAATATGTCGTTATATAAATATATGAATAAATAATGTTTCCCGACTTTGAGAGGGCTGCTATTGCATACCTCATTATTCACTTTCACTAAGAGTTACTTCAGGATAAACTATAATTAATGTAAGGTGAGTTCATAATCTTTCCACATTGCCTGCCTACTTGGATGGGTGGTTAAAAGAAAATATCAGTTATATTTATTAAAATGTGTTAAAGGCAGTTATCCTTCTTGAGGATTTAGTTTGAAATCAATTAGATGATTTTAAATGGTTGGTGGCTCGGAAGAGCTTTTTAAGCTCGCAGGAATTGTCTTTAATATTGGGTAAACATTTTTAAAGAGGGTTAAAGGTTCTGTAAATTTTCTGAAACTCAGCTTTTAAGTAATGGTCATCCCCAAAGGGCTACTCTTTTCTCTTAATTAAAATATTGAAGAATTAAGTTTATAACAATAGTTATGATTTCGGCACACTGTGTGGCAAGGCTAACAATGACTGTACTTTGGAATTAGTTTAAAACCAGCCAGCTTTATGGAAAATAAATGCTAAAATGGACAAGCACTTGAAATTCCCAGAGTGAAGAGATGAACTTAAAACTATTGAGTGCCTCTGCTGAGCAGAGGCCCTTTGCTTTTTAAAGATAGCCCCGAATGCACAAATAAGAATTGACCTCAAGAAGAGTAAAAACATCCTGATTAGTAGGCAGTGACACGTAAGTAAACTTGCTGAGGGGCATATGAGTGCAGATATATCAGACCAAGCATTTAGTGAAAGTTCTTCATGTGTGTTGTTAAGCGGTATTTATTGTTTGTGGTTCAGTCTGTAAAGTTTTGGAGGCAGATGGTTATTTTTCAGGTGTCCGTGTTATTGAGCGGCCACATTAAAAAGGTGCATGCAAGGACCACTGAAAGATTTATTTTAATATTATCTTTGATTTTTTTCACAGAGCTTGTTATTTAGCAATCATAAAAGTATTAGAAATAATGCTTAGGTGGAAGTTCCATCTTGAGGACCATTCTGAGTTATTGCAACTTAACCACTTGTCAAAATCCTTAAGCCAGCAGTGACGTGAAGGTCTGTGGGACTATGGCCTATTTCTTGCTTGACAGATTTTTCAAGGCCTTTGGCGTGCAAGGCCCATAGTTTTCATTATAATTGTAAAGCTTAGTTCAGATTAATTAAGAACATTAAGTGGCAAATAGCTGCTGTCTGTTCTGTTAAAATGTGCATTTAGCTGTTTTTTTACCTGTACCCATAGGAACAAGGATTTGGGGCTGTAGAGCCAAGGGAAGTGTGATTTTTTTTTTTTTTTACCCCTATTCTCTGTCTTTGCTCTCTTCCTCCTAGAAGAGCACAGCACTTGCATTTCCGTGTTGGTCCTTGCCTTTCTTCTCTGGTCTAGTACTGGAGCACCTGTCTCCATGTACAACCCTGGTATCCCAGCTGAAGCCGTCCCCTCAACTTGAATTGCCTAGAAATCCCATAGCCCTGCAATTGTGAAGTGTTTCTCAGTCAGCTTTGCTCTCCATTCATTCATAGCCCAGCTCCGTTTCCTGGAGACGGGAAAAGCTGATCAAGATTTGTTTGCTTCTTACTGTGAGTAGATACTTGAGTTTGTAGAAACACTCTTGACATGCACATCCTAGATAGGTAAAGCTAAACTGGTAACTAGGCATCACAGAAACACCAAGGGCACTAAATTTAGCACTGAAGGTCAATGTCACAGACTCATGAAATGCCCGCTCTGTCTGTGCGTCTCAGTGCTGAGAAATCTTTTTTTGGCTTTTGGTCTCAGAAAGGGAAGTATTTAAGCATTCCTGGTAGATTTGGTTGTCTGGTACATTTGTAAAAGTATCTCTGCATATTAAGTTTATTTATGTAATAGTACATATTTAGCATCTGTTTTGTGCTAGGCATAGTTCTAGGCCCTTGGTATTTTTTGGTGAACAAAGATCCCAACTTTGGAGAATTTATGTTCTAGTGGTGGGAGATAGATAGTAAATAATCACCATAAAAATAAATAGGATATTGAAAGGTGGTTATGGAAAGAGATTAGAGCAGGCTAAGGTGGATTGAGAGGAGGAAGTGTTAGAATTTTTAATCGGTTGATCAGGGTATGCTCACTGAGAAGCTAATCCAAAGGTGATCCAAAACTTTCACAGAAGGAAGTTATCCATAAGGGACATACAGGGAACATCAGGATCCAGGTAGAGGGAACAGACAGCACAAAGGCCTGGGGGCAGACCACACCTCTTAAACTGAAACAGAGAATCTGACCTAATTCAGTTATTCTTGTGATGGTACTGAACTAAAAGGTCATATAGAACATTCCACAGATGTTGGGAGCCTCAGCTTTGCTATCATTGTCTCAGATTTTCCTGTAGAGGCCCCATTAGGAGACGAAATATTGTTGACCTACTATCTTGTAGTAGCTATGACTTGGGTTTTGTTTTGCTTTTTGTTTTAAAATATTTTATTTATTTATTCATGAGAGACACAGAGAGCAGAGACATAGGCAGAGAGAGAAGCAGGCTCCCTGTGGGGAGCCCAGTGTGGGGACTTGATCCCAGGATCCTGGGATCACAACCTGAGCCAAAGGCAGACACTCAACCACTTAGCCACCCAGATGCCCCGATTTGGTGGTTTTTGACCTTGAACATCAGCAGGTTTCTTGTGAGTTTCTATTCCTTAGTTTCCTCATTTCCAAAACCAAGGTGATAAATCCATGCAGCTTCATTTCAGAGGGTAGATTTGTAAACCATCTAATTAGTAAAGATCAAATTCCCTGGAAAGAAAAGTAAGGTAGTTACTGTACTGCCAATAATGTAGAATTTGGCTCTAACAATAGTTTAGTAAATATTTGCATTATCTTCTTAAAGTAGCACCATAGTGTGCTAAATAGATGGCTATATATATAATAAGTAGCAGGTCCTTTTTATTCCCACTTTAAAGGTGAGCAAACGGAGGCATAGAAAGGTTATCAAACTTGCTTTAAGTTTCCATGGCTGGCCAACTGTGGACTGGAATTTGGATTTCAGACCGGTAGCAGAGCTGGGCCTATGCCAAATTGCCAAATGAGTGATGAACCCTACTCTTCCTCTAGACACAAGTGGTCTGTATTTCCACCTTTAGAAAGTAGCTCTGAGCTCTTGAAGTGAGGATCACCTGAGAGGCAGCATAGTGAACACAGCATGTTTGGGTTTGAATATACACCTCGGATAATTGCCGGTCATTTGACCAGGGACAAATGGCGTAACAACACTGTGCCTCAGTTCCTGCCTCTATACAATGAGGATGGTAATAGCACCTCCCCCATGCAGTGGCTAGGAAGATTAAGTGAGCTAATAAGTGTAATGTACTCAATTACAGTACAATCACCCAATTTCTTGCCATTTTGTGTATTTACCTAATAAGTATGTTTGTAATCCTGCTATGAAAGTCTACAGTAGAGGTTAACAGAATGTGGGTTGTGTCCATCTACTGCTATGTGAAACCATCAGGCCCTTCCCAGGAAAGGTTGAGAATAGGAAATGGAAAACCCTTCTGCAGCATTGGGGTTGCAGACTCTGGCCACTTTCTGTTCTCTGTGGCCACAGGTACTTCAGATGCTGGCGGAGGCCTTTGCCACTGTGGACTGGAAAGTGGTGTCAGGGCCAGTGGCTTCCAAGATGGCCTTTCCTGGTAGCCTGTATTTATTTGGAAAAACCCAGGATTAGAAAGAAGCACTGTGCTTTGAGCTTGTGGGCACATTCTTTATGAGGACATTTCCTGTGGGGAGAAGGAATGACTGAATGAGTAAATGAATGAATGAAAGGCTTGTCACTGCCTGCCCAGCTCTTTGCCTGCACCCTGTGGCTTGCCGGCAAGATGCCCTGCTGCTCCCTCCCACGGTTCACAAGAAGGGCCCAGGTACAGAGCCAGGCGAGGTTTCAAGTGCATGCATATGTGTGAGTGCATGTACAGACCATCCACAATGTGGGGGAACCCAAAATCTAAAACTTCGTAGCCTTCTCCAAAACAGTTTTCCATTTAGCCAGTTCTCAGCCGTAAACAGTCCTGTCCCCCTTTATGGAACATTGCTGGTGAACGTTCTGTCTCATAGATTTCACAAGCCTCTGATTTTTTTTTCTTGTGATAGTGTCCATGTTTTCTGATGTGTGACTGAGATGCACAGACAGAAAAACTGCCTGCAACTGACTGACTGGGTTGGCCAAAGCCTCCATATATGGAAAATAGCTTCCTTTAGATGGCTTGTACTTTGGAGACCTCTCCCACTGTGACAATACTAGAGATGCAAACTGATGGGCTGTTTGCAGGAAGCCTGATTCTTCCCCACTGATGACAGTGAAGAAGCCTCAAGGCTGGAGCAGGCTGGTGACACTTGATGAGAGGGCCTTTCCTAGCATTGTCTCGAAGCCAGAGGCCTTGTGTTTTAGACTGAGATCTGAGAGACAGGACAATGCTATCAACCCCCTTAAATATCCTCCCTTTTTTCCTGGCTTTTGCTTTTATAACAAGAACTGTACCCCACATTTCCTTACATTTCTCTCCCTCCATCCCATCCTTACTCCTGCCTGCAGATTTTGACAGTGCTGACATGGACTGGATGCTACTGAACTTGCTGGATTTAAAAGAACGCATTTTGTTTCATGATGAAGTAATAGGTTTGTTCCATGTTGATCTTGCTCAAGTGTTGAATAGCACATGTTGTTTATTTAGAATCTGAAAATCAGAAACTGCAAATGTCAGAAATTTATTGAATGTTTGTTTGGAAACGAGCAAGCCTTTCAATTGTAAGATGCTAAATTGATTTAAAGAAAATTCTCTCTTCCCCCTTGCACTAAATGCTGCAATGTTGCAGTGGTTTTCACCTATTATTTATTTATTTTTTAAAGGCCAGCTGCAAGCAGGGACTGCATTAATGGATGTTCTCTTTGAGGATGAAGTCTTCCCAGTAGCTCTCTCTCCACTCTGGCAGGAGTCAAAGCGACTGTTCTTGAGTCACTAACTCCAGACTCTCTGTCCAGCATTGATAGTCTCCTAATGGCAGAGTGGCCCTTGCCTGGTTCAGCCGCTGGCCTCCCAAAGAAAGCCCTGTTCATTGTCTGCCAGGCTATAATGGTGACTTTCTTCTGAGATGGACCTCTTTGAAGGGACAAGATCCAGATGCCATGTTTTAATTATTAACATGGCACATCTCACTGATTTTTTGGTATTATATAGAGAATTAATATATAGATAACTCTACAGATAAATGACGTATACAGTATATAAAATACATATGTGTGTATAATACATATCTAAATAATATATTTTTACATATATGAATATCTCTACACCCACATGGATATATGTGTGTACATATATATGTGTGTGTGTATATTTATATGTGTGTTTATAATACATATATACATTTATATCTTTACTTACTCTGCGTCCCCACTGAGCAGGGACCCTGATGTAGGACTCTATCCCAGGGCCCTGGGATCATGACCTGAGACAAGGACAGACCCTTAACTGACTGAACCACCCGGTGCCCCTACCATACACATTTTTTAGTGTTTACTATATGCTAGTTCTTAAGACACTACTTTCCTTGTTTCCAAGGAATTGAAATGTATTTGGAAAGATCAGATATATACAGACTGAGATAAATGATGAGTAATAGAGACCATAGAGGCAGATTTATTGTGAAGCTAATGAAGCTCAAGCCCTAAAGCCTCACACTTGTACAATCCATGTTTCACCATTGATGAATACGTGCCTAGGACCCACAGAGTCCTTTCCAAGGTCCTGGAGGAGCCCTAGGAGTATGTGCAGTTCTGTGTTCTTAGGATCATAACATGTAAAATTTGAAAAAGCAAGATTAACAGCAGTTGGCTAACAGTTTTCTTTTCTACTCTGACTTCCCCTCTGTAACGTATCTCTTTGAGTTCAGTGACTTGGGAGTTGAGAGTATTTTTGAGATATAGCTAGGGAAAAGTTGAATTTGGGACATACTTAGTTTGGGTTTAGTGGTATACATTTCTATGATTCATGGTCATCTCTGTGTCTGAGTTATTCATAGCCATCCAAATATGGGAATCACTTCCCAGGAACACCTGTCCACTGTGCCGGCTCACCTGGGGTCCTTACACAAAGGGGTGGGGCCGAGGTGGTATTGTAGTATAGATGTGTACTATATCTATCAGTAGGAATTAGTTTGAAATGTATGGAAGAAGCTAGTCTGGAAAATGGAAAATTCTTTTGTTTGTTAAATGTGTAAAATTCTAAGTAGGGAGTTCAGTTCTTATCTAAGTTAGTTACCACGGAAGTTCCTTCTGTTAGGAATATACTCGGTAATGCGATATAACATGTAATATATAATATCATATATTATATATTATGTTATTTATATATTATAAAATTATATATAATGCAATGTGAGATATTAGTATACATTTATAAATGCACTATTGTTTTTTATAGAAATTCTGTGTTTAAGGTTCTTGCTCATTTGATACAAGTGTGTGTGTATCAACAACAACAAATATTGGCAACAAAGTGGTTAATGAATGTCTTTATGTTGATAAAGAATATCTGAAGTCAGTCAAGTCTTTCATTTACAAGAAAGCTTGAAAATGCCCTGAATTCTTGTGGTTCATATATAAAAGAAAGTTAATAAAGGTGTTTACAAGTTTGCCAGTGATCCTAAAAATTTATATGGCTTTACCAAAAAGGAGCTGTGAGGCTAAAAGTAACTTTTCTGAATTATCAATAATTAAAAATAAGTACTGATCACCCACACTTGGGGAAAGACTGATTTATGTTTGCACTTTATAGAAAATGATATTAATAAAAATCATTGTCATATGAGAAGTAACCAAAGAATATGAAGCCCAAAAGAAGTATTTATAGCAGTGTATCAGGTGGTTAATTCACATACTGGTTTCTTATTCTGGATATTGATTTTGTGATGTTTTGGTAATGTTAGCTTTTAAAATTTTGTGTTTTGTTGTGATTTCTTAATCTAAATAAATGATAATTGTTGTAATCATTTTGTATTTGTAACTTTTTTTTTTCCCCCTAAGAGTCTAAAGCTGCAGGCCTCACAAAACATGGATCCATTTCTTGGTACCAGTTAGGGAGTCACTACCTTGTGCTAGAGATTGTATTAACCAATTTTCATACAATATTTAATTCACCCTCATTGTAAGTCTATGAAATAAACATTACCCTATCCTAGAAGTACTTCCAGTTTGGAGTTAAATATACTACCATAGTAATTAAATACATTATCTAGTGAAATATGAACCGGAATGTTTATTTTGGTAAGGTTATAAAAGAGAAATTTTTTCCTTCAGAACAAAAAGCCTCTCTTACCTCAGAAAATAGCATTATTATCATTGGCCCTTCCATGTTTGTCCTGTGGCACCTGCTCACCATACTTCCATGTAATCACTTGTATACTTTGCCTCCCACCAAAGTACAGCCCCTTCCTGGAGGATGGGCCTGGCCATGTTCATAGCCTCTTCCTCAAGAAATGTTTTCAGAAATGAAATGAAAATAAAAATTGAGAAATGCTTTGGATGTTGAGAACAGTAAGTTCCAAGGTAACTTTGGGTGGTGAAAAACATCTTTGAAGCTAATCTTCTTTGGAAGTGTGTATGTATATATATGAGGAATAATATGTTTATGTGCTCAGATTATATATGTATGGCAGACACAAATAATAGTTATGCAGCTGGCCCAGGGGGTTTATATTAAGGGAATTTGAAGAAGACTTTCTTTTTTTTAGGGAGATATGAAAAAGAAATCCATGTCTTTATTTTCACAGTTGGGAATTGAACTTGTTTAGGCTTGTTCCATGTTGAGGATATTATGAAGCTTAGTTAAATGATTTCTTGCCTTACCTACCATATGTGGTTGCCTAGAACATTCTAGGACTTAATGCTAGGACAAAAGCATATATTGCTTCCTCTTCCCCCTTTTCCTGGGGCAGTTTGGTATAAAGGAGGCTGGGGGCTGGGGTCAGGAGAAGCTTGTACTGTGAAGCAGGACAGAACCAGATTTTCTTTTAAAAGATTTTATTTATTTATTCATGAAAGAGAGAGAGAGACAGAGACAGAGAGAGAGAGGCAGGCAAAGACACAGGCAGAGGGAGAAGCAGGCTCCATGCAGGGAGCATGATGTGGGACTCGATCCCGGGTCCCCAGGGTCACACCCTGGGCAGAAGGCGGCACCAAACCGCTGAGCTATCCGGCTGCCCCAGAACCAGATTTTTTTTTTTTTTAATTATTTACTTATTCATGAGAGACACAGAGGCAGAGGGAGAGGCAGGCTCTGTGCAGGGAGCCCAATGCAGGACTCCATCCCAGGAACCTGGGCTCACGCCATGAACCGAAAGCAGACGCTCAACCACTGAGCCACCCAGGTGCCCCCAGAACTGGATTTTGAATCTTGAATCCAACTACCTTTTAGCTTTTTTAATTTGGACAGTTCTGACAGTCTTCTTGTTTGTATAGAATAGTAACAACAGCTACTGTTTGTTAAGCACCTACTAGTGAGGCACAGGCAAATTGCTTTTTATGCATTGCTTAAGAATGCCACATTTGTCCCATTTGACATGAGACATAGGCTAAGACATAGAGCAAATAATGTAGCTTATAGTACACAGCCAGTAAAATGCTCAGGGAAGTAGGGCTTTGCTCTGAAGTGTCCTCCTGTGCCTTAGTACCTGCTTATACAGCCTTAGTTGTGCCCCAGTACAAAATATTTACATTTTAATAAAAGGCTCTTGTATGCCTGAGTGTTACTCATACAGAAGAAACGTTGGATTTCCAAAGGCAGCAATTTGGATTGTTGGGGAGATACTTTGATGCGTTCTGGTAGAAATAGAAATGTTTACAAGGGCACTGGGGTGGCTCAGTCAGTTCAGCGCCTCTTGGATTTGGCTCAGG
This sequence comes from Vulpes lagopus, assembly GCF_018345385.1. NCBI lineage: Eukaryota > Metazoa > Chordata > Mammalia > Carnivora > Canidae > Vulpes > Vulpes lagopus. Next base: position 41,039,563 of record NC_054836.1, on the reverse strand, counting down.
TCATGATCTCACGGTCATGAGATCGAGCCCCATGTCAGTCTCTGTGCTGAGCTGAGCTTTGGGATTGTCTTTCTTCTCCTTCTGCTGCTCCCTGCCCTCCCACCCCCACCCTGCACATGCACATGCTCTCTCTCTCTCTCAAAAAAAAAAAAAAAAAAAAAAAAGGAACGAAAGAAAGAAAAAATAGAAATGTTTCCAGACTACTGAAGAAGAGGTTTATGGTGATTGGGAGGGTCCATGAACATCCATCATCAATAACAGCAATGGAAAGATTAATTTGGCAGTTCTAAAGTGGTTGTAATGATCAAATTGTCTAAAGGTGCTAACTAGTTTTCCCTCCCTCCCGGATACTTAATTATCTGGGGATGGGAGACTCCTGACAGACATAATACCTAACGCTATCCCACACAAACTTCTCTTTTACTTTAGATTTCCAAATGAAAGTATTAGCATTATGTTTAGGTATGTTAATTAGAAAATTGTTTGGACCAATGATAACTACCAGGACCCAGCTATAAGCACTGTGAATGAAGAGCTGAAACCCTGGGTACATGTAGAGCCCTTTCTGCCGGACACTCCCCTAGTGTCCTTCATAGAAAGAGCATTTTTCAGGTCATAATACTTCATCACCAAGCCTTAAACAACTGGTGCAAGAGCACATCTGGACTTAAATTGAAGCACCATTTTTCTTACCTAAATCATTCAGCAAGAGTCTCTTGAATGCTAATGCTAATTCAGCTGTCTGTCAGTACAGGGTGTAATTATATAAGTAATGGCAAAAGCAGAGAAATCTGTAAAGACATTTGTACAGCTTACCATTAAGTAAACTGAACACCATGGTAAGAAGTATCAATAAGCATAAATTATTAGGCCCATGCTTCTTCAAGTATCAAACATCAAATGAAGGAAATGGGGTATTGAAATTTCTTCATAAGCTAAGTACATATTACAGAAAGTCTTCACCCCAGAAATTCTAGATGAACTTCTCTAGGCCTCTCCTTTCTTCAGTTAATCTTACTTTATTGAGCCCACTGACAGGCCGGTGGACTGTGAACTAAAATTCTTCTTCAGGGCTCAGCAGATATTTCACAGGCATTTCATAGGCTCCAAGCAATCTATGGACAGTTTCAATTTTAAATCTGTACTGAGTAGATCTTTTGATAGGATATTTCTGACACTAGACATCTGGAGTTTGGCACCAACTCATTGGTTGACAGTGTATGCTTTAAATAATGTCTCAATGGTCTGCCTGAGTTGGAAACTCCCTTTTGTATGTTGGCCTCACTTCAGCCCTGAGCACTTTCAGGGTCCCACACCAAAATATCTGTTGTTTAAAGGGAACACCAGACAAGAAATTTGGTTAAGAGACATTAGATGTACATTTCACATCAGATGTTAGAATAAATAATATTTTGTCAAACCTGTAAAGGTAGTGGTACCTTAAGTACCATTTAATGTAATAAATATTGTAAAGTAATGAGGATTATTCTTATCTGTGGCTTGTGGCAGTCAGTCTTACTGATTTATAGGTCCCTGTATGGCAGTAGCTGACAACATGAGTTGTCATCAGAATCACATGGGTGAGCCTGGAAAAGAGTAGGGATACCTGGCTCCACCACCAGAATTTATGATGTGATTGACCTGGGGTGGTCTGGGTCCAAGCACCTGTCAAAGTTGATGCTAATTTGTTGTCAAAGTTGGGAACCCATTGGTTTACATAATGGAATAACTAGTGGTGCAAAGATTATGGATTTTTTTTAAAAAAGGGAATAATGCTTTTAAAAGCGTGTGACCTTTTTTGGGGTTTCAGTTCTATAGGTGTTGTTTTTAGTTTTACTGGAGGCAAGTGTTCAGTGTAGAACAGTTTTGAAGATGTGATACTATCTCAGGTATGCACTCAGAGCAGAAATGCCCAAACTGGGAAACCGCTTTCCTAAACTTCTCAAAGTTGATGTACTCAGGATACAGTGTTTGTTTGTTTGTTAAAGATTTTATTTATTTATTCATGAGAGAGAGAGGCAGAGACATAAGCAGAGGGAGAAGCAGGCTCCCTGTGGGGAGCCCAATGTGGGACTTGATCCTGAGACCTCGGGATCACACCCTGAGCTGAAGGCAGATGCTCAACCACTGAGCCACCCAGGTGCCCTAATGTTTTGAATGAAATGACCATATTCATTTGATGTAATTGGGAGTGGTGGGGACTCTGGCAAACCAGAAAGAGTCCTTGCTTTACTTACAAAGGCAGCTGCTATTCACCTGCAGTCCAGTGTTATTAGGTTTGGAGTGTAGGCATCTGTTAGCATATCCTTGTCCTTATTTGGGAGAGAGAAGCTAGGAACTAAGATTTTTACATAAAATCTAGCTTATAATTTTGTTTTGTTTTTAAATTTCCACTTCTTTTCAGGAAATGATTAACTGTTTTTTAAAAATGAAAACTTTGTGATTTCAAATTCTTCCTTTATACAAATTCTAAAAAATGAGCCTTAATCCTAAAAATATATTAGGATCATTATTGGGTACATTTTCTTCTGCTGAGGAAAAGAAACAGGACCATCCTGCAAGTGTTCTTCGTAGCAAATAGATGATTTCGAACAGATGGATTTGAGCACTGTATCACTGAAAAGTCAGAAGGAAACTTCAAGGTGATCTAGTCGAACTAGCTAATTCCATAGAAGAGGCCAAGGAGGTTAAAGTCATGAATGGGTAAGAGTGCTTGGCCAGGAGATGCAGAGAGAGCCACAGTAGAACAGGGATCCAGCCTGTAGCTGTTGGAGCCAACTTACCTCACTTGGGATCCTGGCTTTGTTCCTTCTGTCGAGTTTATGACCTCTCTGTGCCCCCTCCTTTTTTTCATCTCTAAAATGGGAATACTAGTATGTATCTCAAGGTTTCGTGAGACACCATATTTATTTGGTGTGTTGGCTGTTGGAACTCTGGTGAATTCTGAAGGGAAGAAAGCTTTCCAGTGAGGCCCCCTTCATTGCCTTCTGGAGGAAGCTGTGTGGGAGGCTTTCCTGTGGAGTGAGTAGCTGTACTGCCCTGAACCCTGCTGGCTGTGTGACCTTGGCCAATGTTATTTAACTCATCTGGACCTCAACTTCTGTCAGATGAAGATAGTATTTATCTCAGAGTGTTCTTATGAGAATTAAATACAAACATGCATATGAGGGGCCTGGCGGCTAAGGAAGCATCCTGTAAATATTAACGCTAATACTGTTGTACCATCTTCCTGTATCCGTGATGATGCCGCCAGTGCCACATTCCGCAGATTCTTGTCCTCTTTATGTTTCCATAATATGATGGAAGAAGAAGAATCAACATAACATTACACATTTCTGTTTTTTGTTAAGCATTTTTACTTTGAGATATTTGATGAAATTTGATTTTGCTGGTAAGAGTTTTGGTTTGTATTTGTATAAGTCATACTGAGTGGTCATAGGAATCCGTGAGCTGTTAAAACATTCCACACGCAAATTCTTGCTGTTTCAAAATATACCAGCCTTAATTTAGTATTGTTTATCCAGATTTAAGTTTTTGAGATGTTAGATCATGTGATTAGAAAAATGACTTCCATATTTGATAAATACAATTTTCCAGTCGGGATAAAAGGCATTTTAAGAGTCTAGAGAGGTTTATTAAACTATATAAACAGAAAACATAATTTTTTCATGTTGTACCAAGTAAGCAATGGAAAGACAGGAGATGACTTTGTATGTATTGTTTGTAAAGATTTATTGTGAATCATTCGAAAGGATTTGTGGGGCTTTTGTATAGCAGTCCAAAATTATGCCTATAGGAACCTAACCAGATGCCATGCTCTCCTGGTTAAGTGGCTGTGCATCTCTTTAATAACAGTCCTTGAAATGTCACATACTCAAATGCTGGGAGCTTCTCTGGGAAGTTCCAGACTAGGCCTTGTTTTAGAAGGTCGAGTGGCAATAGTTGAGTTGTGTACTGATTGCAGAGAATATTGAACTTCTTTGTTTCTAAATGGTATTTGACAATGACTGAAATCATTTTCAGTCCTACAGAATATGCTGCCAGTGGTTTTCCCCCTTTAAGAGTGTGCTGAGATCTGATAGAGTTCACCAGCTGGTCCAGGCTTCTGGGACTTATCTGTAGTTGAATAAGAAAAGAGTTTTCAACTCTATCATTCAGGGTCCCTTTAGTTATTTTCTTTCTCCCTCCCCGTGGATTCTATGCATTGAAAGATTTTTTTTTTCTGACAATCTGATTTAATAAGTAAATGCTTTCTTTTTCTGTTTTTTTTTTCTTCCATGCAGCAACTTCTAAGACTCCCCTTTATATATTTAGTAAATATTTATTGAGTGCAAACTATGCAGACACTGTCCAGGAGCTTGGGTACTGTAGTGAAACACACACAATCTGTTCTCAGGGAGCAGTAAGAAAAAACACAAATCCATAAGATAACTTCAGAGTCATAAGGTGAGGATGAGAAGACATGTTGAGAGGCCTATTTGAGAGGTTTGGGATGGCCTCTGAGAGGAAGGCATCTCTGAAGGGACCTGAACAAAGTACGGGCATGAAGGAGTCATTTGGGTCTCAGAGGGAAGGGTGTTCCAGGCAGAAGGACCAGCAAGGACAAAGGGTCAGAGCAGGAGTGTCTGGTGTGTGAGGACCAGCAACAAGGCTGGCTGGTGTAGTAGGAGGAGATGGAGAAAGGAGGAAGTGGTAGGGGACAGAACGGGAGCCACCATCAGGGCCTCCACATGGAGACCTGTCAGCCAGAGTCACCAAATGGAGTTAAAATAATTCCAGCCACGGGGAGCCTGGCTTGTACAGTCTTGGAATATGTGACTCTTGATCTTGGGGGGATGAGTTCAAGCCCCACATTGGGGGTAGATTGTACTTAAAATTTTAAAAATCTTTAAAAAATTAATTCCAGCCTCAATAATGATGTAAAATGTTGTACAGGTTTATTATGGTTATAGTTTCCACTATACTTTCTGTAACATTTAGGTCGCTCAGGGACTCCATTACTTCCTGCAAAGCTGCTTAGGGATCTGGGAAATTAACCAGCTCTAGATTTCTTCAAATCCAGTTCACTTTTTGTTCAATCCTAATATTTCAAAATCTATATTTAAATATAAATTTTTGACTAATCATTTGACTAATATAATTCATGAAGCATTTGCTATTTTATTTTGGAGTAGAAGTGAAAACAAGGATTATCCATAATCATGATATGTTAGACAATAATGTTTGGTACAGTTCCTAAACTCTGGTCACCTATAGATTTCTTTAAAAACATTTTTCAGGGATCCCTGGGTGGCGCAGTGGTTTGGCGCCTGCCTTTGGCCCAGGGCGCGATTCTGGAGACCCGGGATCGAATCCCACATCGGGCTCCCGGTGCATGGAGCCTGCTTCTCCTTCCGCCTGTGTCTCTGCCTCTCTCTCTCTCTGTAACTATCATAAATAAATAAAAAAATTTAAAAAAAAAAAAAAAAAAAAAAAAAACATTTTTCAGCAGCTTCGTGAAATCTTGCATAGATTTTAGTGATGGGGGTATTGGCAGAATTGTTGGTGAGGGTAAGCTATGGGGAGAAGAGAGGAGAGGATGATCTTGGCAAAAGTAACTTAAAACATATTCACAGAAGGGCAGAAAAGTTACTGAGGGAGATTATAGGGACCATGAGCCTAAAGGTATTATTTCACCATCAGTACCTTTTCTATTCTGAAATTTTAGTATTTTATATGTCTCTTCCATGAAAAATAGATCCTGGTTTCTCTCCCACATCTGTATCATATGGGGAAACATTAGCATAAACATTTCACTGTCAAAATGAGCTTTTGTATTTATTGAGGATCTATGAACCTGTTCTCTACATTCTAACCTGCCAGTATCTTTTTTCAAGTAATTGAGAAATGGTGTGTTTTTGGTGACAGGATGCCAGTGCAGTCTGAGGGAATAATCACAGAGTGTGCTTTACCCAGAAATATATAGATTTGTACCTGTAATTTAGCCTTTTCCAGTTGATAGGAAATGATGATGCCATTAGTCAGCTATTGCCACCGTAATATAGTATAACAAATTATCCCAAAACTCATTGGCTGTCAACAATAAGCAATTATTCCCATGTTCTATGGCCTACAGTGTGATTCAGCTGGGTGGCTCTGTCAACTTATCCTATGCAGGTTGGGCACAAGCCAGCTGACATGTGTTCATTTTGGGGACCAGGCTGAAGGGCCAGCAGCTACTAGGGGCATGTTCTTCTCATGGTGGACCACTGGAGCACCAGTGCAATACCAAACCAAGGAAGCTCAATAAAAGGCCTCTATTCATGTCATGTCCATAATGTTCCTTTAGCCAAATCAAGTCATGTGGCCAAGCCCAGAATTGATAGAGCAAGGGAGCGGGAGAGATGTGAGCAAACAGTAATCCACTATCACAGATATGGTTTATTAGAAATAGAAAAAGTCCAAAAGGATTTGAAATTTAATACAGAAATATAAATTTCCCCTTAAATGATTATAATACTGTTTAAACATTAGATAGCTGTCCCTACACCTTCCTAGAGAATGTGGGAAGTATACATTGGGACTTCCCAGTAAGGAATGAATAAGCATTTCACACAGGGAAAGTAAGACTTAAAGAAAGTAACAACAAGGGAGCCTGGCTGGCTCAGTTGATAGGCCATGTGACTCTTAATCTCAGGGTTGTGAGTTCAAGCCCCACAGTGAGTGTGGAGCCTACTTAAAAAAATTTTTTTTTAAAGAAATTAAAAAGAGAAAAGTAACAAGCAGTTAAAATTATTTTTCCTTAGTCATAAAAGAACGGGGAATCTCCTCTGGTTAGGGATGAACCTTTTCCATTCTGAGGTTATGTAAGAATCCGAAGACTTAGGGTGACTTAGTCAGTTAAATGTCTGCTTTCGGCTCAAGTCATGATCTCAGGGTCCTGGGATCCAGCCCCATTAGGGGCTCCCGGTTCAGTGGGGAGCCTGCTTCTTCACCCTCTGCTGCTTCCTCTGCTTGTGCTCTCTCTTTTGCTCTCAAATAAAATCTTAAAAAAAAAAAAAAAAAGAATCTAAAGACTTTAGGGGTGCTTGGGTGGCTTAGTTGGTTAAATTCAACCCTTGATTTCAGTTCAGGTCATGATCTCAGGGTTGTGAGATTGAGCTTGTGTGAGGCTCTGCACTGGGTGCAGAGCCTGCTGAAGATTTTCTCTCTCCCTCTGCCCTCCCCCCATCCCAGCACCTCCTCACCCTTCCCCCCTGCTCTCACTCTGTCTCAAAAAAAAAAAAAAAAAAAAAGGAATGAATGAACAGAAGAATTCAAAGACTTTAATTTGGGTGGCCCCATATGCCTGTCTTCTAAGTTCCTTCTAAGTTCTGAGCTGGGGATCCCTGGGTGGCGCAGGGGTTTGGCGCCTGCCTTTAGCCCAGGGCACGATCCTGGAGACCCGGGATCAAATCCCACGTCGGGCTCCCGGTGCGTGGAGCCTGCTTCTCCCTCTGCCTGTGTCTCTGCCTCTCTCTATCTGTGTGTGACGATCATAAATAAATTAAAAAAAAAAAAAAAAACTAAGTTCTGAGCTGTTTGGCAAGGCTGAAAAGATTGGGGACCCTAACTATAATGCCTTTTCCCAGCACAGAGAGCTTCAGAGAAGCTTTGGAACTGCCTTGTGGGCTGGATCTTAGGGCACTTCTGTTCCCCAGTTCCAAACCATTGTCCCAGAGGATGGGAAAGGGCTGACCTGCCAGTCTGAGACCTCCTTTCCAACTTTACTGTACATCACACCTTCTGGTGGCTGAGGGAATGGTCACTGGTATCAGACACTCCAGGTTCTGGGTGGGCTGCTCTGTGACATTGGGCAACTTACTAAAGTATAATTTTCTCATTTACAAAATGAGAAATGTGATACCTACCATAGAGGGCTGTTATGAGGGCTAAGTAAGTGGTGAGTCCCAGCACAGTGTCTGGCACATGTTAAACATTTAATAAATAATGAGCTGATGCTGTTAATGCTTTATTATTATGTGGTATAACAGGTACTACAGACGACATTCCATTATTCTTTAAGTATGTCTGTGTTTCCTTACTGGATTGTAAGCCTCCAAAAGGCATGATTCATGGCTCTGTGTTTCATCTCCATGTCCTCATTCTGCAATAGCACCAAGTTTATGATGTAGGAACGTAAACTGATATTGACTGAATTGTATCCAGACAAGTATCCTCTACCATAAAGCCTTTAGCTCCAAGGACTAGATTAGATTATTCCTAAAAACAGAGTTAGTCATTCTTTTTTTTTTTTTTCCACTTTCACATTTTGCTTAGAAATAAAGAGTTCTGAAGCCATAGGAATGTAAAGGTTTTGAGGTAGTTCCATTCTTTGCCTTTAATCAGACACTTTGTACACACTCAAGGAAGCTGTGGCTTCTTTGTTATAACAGAGCAGTTGAAAACAGTATGGAGGCTGATCTTCATGGTGTGTCTACAAGATTTAAAGGGCATTTAAAGAATAGTGTGTTCTCCTAGTCTAACTCCTGTCCTAACCCCTGAATTGGCTCTCAAGTTGTGTCTGTGATTTTTTTATCATCAACTTGTTCAAAAGTATTATAAATTTTCAGCTCAGTCATTTCTCCCAAGGAGTGGACTTGCCAGGTTAAAGACTTAGCTATTGTTAGCAAATAGGCCTGACATTACATAGATGAAAGGTCCAGGGAATTTATTTTTCTTTCGCATAAGGATCTGGGCTTATGAATCCAGCTAGGCAGGCCACTCAGCTCCATATAATCTTTAAGGGCTTCAAGTTCATTCCATCTTGTTTCTCTGCTCTCTTAAAGTCTACTCCTCTTCTATATGGTAAAAGCTGAGTTCTCTAGGGTCCTTCCCTGAGGATGAACCTTTGTATTCATTTTAGGAGAAAGGAAAAGAAGGTGGAGGATTGCACTTAAACAATGTGTTATGGACAGGGGCTTCTAGGGTAACCCGTCATTCCACTCCTGTTCCATTGGTGAGAACTTAATCGCATGGCTACTTGTAGCTGCAGAGACACTGGTGCTGTAGCCCCAGCGAGGCCTAATGAGAATGGTTTACTGTGGGGAATGGAAGGGCCTAATTTGGGTTCCCACCTGAGACCAACAAGTAAGTTTGCTTTTGAGAATTTTGCTTTTATTGATTAGCTAATGTATATTCAAGTAGTTGAATGCAGAAAGCGGGCAGCCCCGGTGGCTCAGCGGTTTAAGCACCGCCTTCAGTCCAGGGCGTGATCCTGGAGACCTGGGATCAAGTCCCACATCGGGCTCCCTGCATGGAGCCTGCTTCTCCCTCTGCCTGTGTCTCTGCCTCTCTCTCTCTCTCTCTCTCTCTCTCTGTGTCTCTCACGAATAAATAAATAAAATCTTTAAAAAAAAAAAAAAAGAATGCAGAAAGAGTGGGCGTTTATAATAATAATAGGATTTACAATACATTGAGCTCCAAATATAGGACTCACAATTGAATGTATTCTCTCATTTGACTCCCTCAGGAAGGCCTTGAGGGGTGTTCTGTTGTTAGCTGCATTTTTAGGTCAAGACATTAAACCTTGAGGAGGGTGAGTAACTGTCAGGATTACACAGCCAGGCCTGCTTAACTCCAAAGCCTTCATCATACCGTTCTGGCAATGGTAGAGTCCTTAGGAATAGAGGGTAGCTATATACTGCTTCTAATTCTGGCTGCTATAGCTAATCAGTAGCAAAGGCTATCAGGAAAAGCAGTGGGTTCTCTGGAAATATTCAAGCCAGCGGCTGTATTACCCTCTGTTAGGGATTCCACAGGAGGACTTTGCCTTGCACTGTGGGTCGTGGTGAACTTCCTTGATTCTCCGTGAATGTCAAGTGCACTGCTTTCTGCGCTCAGTTTCTGCATGTCACCCATGCTCCTTCATTCCTATGACAGCGGTGAAGTCCTGTTAGCACACACATTGTGTACTTAATTAATAATGAGGAGGCACCTGGTAGAATGACACAAGAGGGGTCAGTAGTTGAGATTGGAGTTCTAGTGTGACTTTGAATGGTCACATCAATCTTGAGTCTCCATTTCCTGGGGAGTAAAATATTTGTATTGAGCTTAATTACAGGTTTCCCAGGAGTGCTTCTTGGGGCTCTAGAATTTCTATAGAACTGGATAGTAGTTCTAATCCCTTCCATCCAGAGATTTGGGGTGTTCTTTTCTTAGATTAAACAATTTTTCAAGTTTAAAAGAAGTAAAAACCGGGATCCCTGGGTGGCGCAGCGGTTTGGCGCCTGCCTTTGGCCCAGGGCGCGATCCTGGAGACCCGGGATCGAATCCCACGTCGGGCTCCCGGTGCATGGAGCCTGCTTCGCCCTCTGCCTGTGTCTCTGCCTCTCTCTCTCTCTCCCTCTGTGACTATCATAAATAAATAAAAATTAATAAAAAAAATTTTAAAAGAAGTAAAAACCAAAGTGCTAATTATAGTGATGGTGGCTAATATTGAATGCCTATAGTATACTAGGTATTACTATGATTCCAAGTCCTTTACATGAATTAATTCACATATAAGGGTACACCTATTACTATTCCTAGTTTACAGATGAAAGAGATGAGCTACGCCATAGATAAATAACTTGCCCTCTGTCACTCACTAAACGTAACCAGTTACTTTGAGATCTACAGCTACACTCTCAAGCAAGAATGAATGCTTTCTGAGGTTTCCTTTAGGTTTAAAGATGCTGTGTTGCATACAGACAACTCAGGAATTTGTCTTCTCCAAGAAAGACTCCTAAACAACCCACTCCCTCCCCTTCACTTGATCATAGTCAAAAAGCCAAGAAGCCATCCTACCTCCCTCTTGATAGTTAGAAGCTGAGTGTGAGTCCGAAAGGTCCATATCTTGCTGATAATTTCAGAAATACTCCTATCTGCTCATCACCACCTGATGCAGTGTGAGGTTCTGTTACACTGAAGTTTCTGACCATGGAGCTGCTTTGATAAATACACCAAAGTCTTCCTAAAACACAGCTGGCCCTGGGTGGGGGTGGGGGTGTCACTGCCACCTTCTCATGAGATGCTTTTGGTATGCAAGGAATGGCCTCCTGGGATGGATCAAAAATGATACTTTGTGGCTGACATTGCTATTAAGGGCATCTTAGAATCACAGAACTTGACAGCAGGAGGAGCCTTTGAGGACATGTAAGCCAACAGCCTACTTTCACACAAGCAATGTGCCTGCACCACCCCGTGCCTGCACTATTCTAAGTGCTGCAGACACAGCGGTGAACAAAGCCTTGACTGTCCTGAAGCCTGCCTTCTAGATGGGGGACCTAGATAAGCAGCAGCAACAAAATGGTCATGTCGGGTAGTGGTAAGTGCTGGAAAGAACAGGAAAGCAGAAGGGGGTAGAGAATGATGGTGGGAGTTCAGGCTGTTAAGTCTTAGATGAGGTATTTATGTAAATCAGTGTTGTTCAGCCCTTTCTTCATGAAGCCCCTCCCCAGGAACTACTGTAGACATTGTTCCATATCTTCCCCCTACCCCCGTGAAACTGTAATACTACACATGTCCTGTGTGGTTTTGGACTGTATGTCTATCTGTGCTTTGTGTATAAAGAGAGAGAGATTCCACCTCAGAACGTTTTCACCACCTTGGGGGCAGTATCACCCCATCGCTGTTAAGTTCTTTTTGCTATGGTAAACAAAACTGAAGTAGCTGCTTTTTAAAAGATCACAGTCTACACTAAAAGAACATCTAAATCCTCCAATTAATTATGTTTTTATGAATGAGGAATATCAGGGCAAAAATTTGGGTAAAAATTTTTAAAAATTGTTTAGGCCTTAGGCGTGAAGTCTAATTCACTAGACTCCAGTTTGCATGCAATATCCATGATAACAGGCTCTATCAACACTTGGAAGGATGACATGGGCTCACAGGGCTCACCACCCCCACCCCTGCCTGTCACCCTTGATGGGCTCCTTGTCCTCCACCTCAGCTAACTGAGCAGCCTGCACTCCCTCCTCATGCTGTCATGTTACCCCGTTATATCTCTGCCTAGGACTGGCCTCTACTGGAACCGTAATACTTACCTATTTGTTCAACTGTTCTCTGTCTCCCTCACCGGGTGTGAGTTCCTTGAAGCAGAGACTCGGTCAAGTGTACTATCATTTCCTGGGCCCAGGTTAGTACATTGGGATACTCTGACCAGCTGGCTGTCAGCCATTAGTGGAGAGCCAAAATGAGGAGCGAAGTTCCTTGACATCTCTTTGAGGGCTTGACATCACTAGGCCTAATTCCAAGTGCACATCAAATTGAATGCTTAGCTGCAGTCACTGTAGGGCTGCAGGTACAGAGGAACAGTTGGGAGGTATAATAGGACCCGGGTAAACCCATGGTGAGAGGACCCGCAGGCAAAACTGGCCTTCCCAGAATCCCCCCTTACAGGACATCATCTTGAGCCTGTGATTGTTGCTCAATTATAGCTGAGAATTCTGTCTCTGAGTTGTGCACTGTACTGATGTGGCTGTTATCTTTATTTAATTGTGCAAATAGGATCTAATCTGGGGCTTAGCTTAGGTAAAAGAATTCTGGCTTTAGCTTGTGGTTCTTCTGCAGTGACCCAGGATATTCATGCCAACTGAGATCCCTACCATTCTCTTCCTCTTTACCTCAGGATCACGGGGGCTCTTAGTTGAGGTTCCTTGATTTCCAAGCTTAGAGGAAGACCAAAAGGGCTTTCTAGGAATCCTTGTGCTATGCCTACATTATGTTGGCATTATGTTGGAGGTAGACAATAGATCTGGATGGGGAGGGAGAGGCCTGGGCAGTATTAGGAAGTGTGTGTGTTCTGTGTGTGTGTGTGTGTGTGTATATACGTGCACGCGCTTGCACGTGCATGAGCATGTGCACACATGCACATGCACACATGTGTTCATTGTGGCCTCCTTTCTCCTAGGCCCAGGGATCCCACTCCCAACTAAGCTTGGGGAGGCTAAGAAGTGTGATCTTTAGGATCCATTGTCCGGGTTCAGTTATGCAATAATAATGAGAGAGTAGACAGACATTAGGCAGTCTCTGTTTGTGGCAACCAAGACTGATGTTGACCTCTGTGGGTTCTGCTGCCTTAGAAGGTTAGCAAGAAACATGGGTTTGAAGCTTACATCAGAGATTTTTAAAAAGGACTCTTTCATTTCTTTACTTTGTGTTCATTTTGAACAGTCCTAATATCTCAGACTATCTCACACCAAAATGTTATTTCATATATGTAGCTGCATGGTCTGTAGTTACACTCTAAGCTTTCTTCATAGGGACCCTGAAATGCCATTACTCAGAGTAGAAGCTTCTTTCTGCGTTGTTAACAGAAGCAGACTGTGGTTTGGGTGGATAGTACCTCTGTTCCATGAGGCTCTTTAAGGACAGCTTCCTTCTCTGTTGTTGCTCCATCATCCTCTAGGCCATGGTTGGCAAATTATGGCCCATGGGCCAAATTTGGCCTGTACTCTGTTTTTGTGTGGCTCACATACTAAGATTGGTTTTTACATTTTTAAATGGTTGGGAAAATATTTTCTAACATGTGAAAATTATATGCAACTCCAATTCTATGTCCGTAAATAAAGTTTTATTGGAACACAGCCATACTCATTTATTTTCATCTTGTTTGTGGTTGCTTTTGTGCTACAATGGAAGAGTTGAATAGTTGCAACAGAGACCATATGGCCTGCAAAGCCAAAAAATGTGCTGTCTGACCCTTTACAGAAGTTCGCCAACCTTTGCTTTAGAGTATGGTCCTGGATTCTAGAATGACGCTGGCCTCCTCTTGCCTTAGGTAATCTTCAGCCTAGGGCAAGAGGGACTTTGTTGTCATTGGGCACATGTGGCTACAGGGAGGTGGAGAAATCTAGTTTGCAAACGGGCAACCATTTGCCCAGTGACAACTCTAGAGCTTCTGTTAAAAGGAAGGAGAGTATAGATGTTGGGGAACATTTAGCAGATCATCACAGGATGTGTGTATGTGATATGATCTTTTTTCTGTTTAAAATCCACTGTGGTTGAAGGATAGTGATGACCATCTTGATTTATATACAGTGTTCAGTAGCTTTGATATAAATAAATGCAGGAAATGTATTGATGGAAGAGGACTTACTCATGTGCTTGTTTACTTGTACATTCATTCAACAAATATCTGATGAGAATGGTAACTCCTTCTTTACTTGGTAGTATACTCTGTTCTGGGATCTGAACTTAACTTTATTATGGCTAGTAAGTCTTCCTACTTATGCAGTGGTTCTCAAAAATGCAGTAATTCCCAGACCAGCAGCATCCTTGTCTCTGGGAACTGTACAAGAGTTGCAAATTCTCAGCACCAAGTCCCTTGTCCCAGACCTATTAAAGCAGAAAGTATGGGAGTGGGACCCAGCAACTTATGTTTCAGCATTTGGAAACCACTGCTGTAGAAGATATAGCCTTAATCCATAATTATAATGAGCAAATGGCTTCCCTCCCTTCACTGAATGAACATTTTGTGCTTTCAGGGGAATCAACAAACATTTTTTCCTCTTACTTAGATTCCTTATCAATAGTCTCTTGTACTCAGAAAATGTACACAAGTCAAAATAGACAAATCATATTTTGGCTCCAGATTGATTCCAGCAGACAGTGGCAGGCTCTGCCAAAGCCACAAAGTGACTCCCCATGAAATTGGCCAGGCGACCACCACCACCACCACCACGACTGCACAGAGCGTTCTCAGTCTTTGACTGATTGCTCTGTGTGAAAAGGGGCCTTGACAGCCTTGACCCAGTGACTTTCAGATTCTGAGGAAAACAGACGCTTGATGCCTGGAAAGGAGACAGAGCCAACAGAACGTTTCGCAAGCAATACTTGGTTAAGGAGTAATGGCTGTGGCTGAACAATTTAGGTGATTTGGTATTTAAGCATATGGTTGCATAGCTCCTGGCAGCCACAAAATGCCAGTGTGCTAGAGTGAGTGACAATTTGGGCTGAATGAATACTGTGTCTGTCAAGGGTCTATCTGTGTATACTAGGTACTGTACTTTGGACATTACCTGTATTAGCCTGTATAACTTCCCAGCCACTCTATGAGGTAGGTATCTTGTATGGTCACTTTACAGAGCAAAAGGCTGAGGCATCGCGAAGTTATTGTGCACAAGATCTTCTACCCAGTAAACGTCAGGGTGAGAATTTGAACCCAGGTAGTTGGGTTCTAGGGACCATATTCTTCACTGCCATAAAGCACAATCTCTAAAAGTAGTACTTGTGTTTGTACTTCTGTCGTTACACACATAAGTGCACGTGTACATGATACACATACTAGGCTATCCCAACCTGGATGTGGTTGTTTCTCCTGGTCTCCTTTGCTTGGGTCAGTGTGATAATTCAGAATTTGGGTGGAGGTTCTACTTGCTGCATGGCCACGAGTGGCCAAGCCCTGCTTTCTGTGTTCAGCACTTTTGCTGATTGACTCTGAAAGAGGAAGAAAGGATTACTTACTGCAGGCCAGAGAGCTGTAAGAGGTTCCCAAATTGCTCATTTCCCATCTGAATTTCTCCTCTTGCCTCATAACTAAAACACACTTTATTGGGGAAGGATGAAGACTGTATGACTCTGTGGTGGCTTAGTTTGGTAATTAGTGAACTCGCACCTCTATCAGAAGAGTGATGCATTATTCCAGAGTCCTACAGAATGAGTTAAACCCAGAATGAATTATTTGGTTTGATTGATGTGTACAGTAACTGAAGACAGCTTATTACTAGGGTGGGATTTAATCTTCTTCCAAAATGAGTTCTCCTGGTATTCCGCACAAATACCCAGTCCCTTTAATGGGCCTGAAATTGAGTAAAATGAGAAGGTGCTAAAATAGTTGAAACAAGAAGTGATTCTGTTTCATCATCCATTCCAGAAAATATGCAGTATATTTTTACTATAGTCTCTCTTCCATCCCCCTCCCAGTCATTTTTATTAGTGATTGATGTGATTGCAGAGTGGTTTGGTGGGAAAAGCACTTGCAACCAAATTTAGTAAACCACAGGCCAATTTTATTTTTAGTTTTCTTGAACAAGGGCAGATAGCAGTTGCAAATAGATTACTGTATCTGCTTCTAAGCTCTTTCTTTTTTTTTTTTTTTTTTTTAATGTTTTGGCTCTTGTTCTCCTTAGTATGTTTTGTCTATCTTGAATATAATTTCCTTCGAGGAGAAAAGGCCATTCTTTTCTACCATAGGAACACAGGTTTTTATTTCAGTATATAGATGTCACCTTAGTAATACTAGAAATTGAATACATTTGTAGTCATTGGTGTTACAGAAATTTTGAAATTGATTATTAAGTACTGTAACTAGTAAATGATAGTTGGGAATGGCAGATCATTAAATAATGGTTTAATATTGTCATCAGCATCCTAAAGTTGCCCAGTGATAGACTAATAAGGTACAAGCAGAATAATAAAGGATACAGTTTCACCTGGATAGACAATGACAGGCATCTGGGAAATAATAAATGTGGTTTGGGTTGTTGGTTGATTATTGAGTGAATATTTGAATCCTGCATTTATTCTAGGGCGCCAGAATATTGGAAATGAGATTAAGTTTGCTCAGGGATCTTGAGGAGGCTCTATAATTATCAAATTTTAAATACTGGAAGGGTCCTAAGGTCTCAAACTCATCCAGCAATCTCACACAAGATTTCTTCTGTAAGAATCCTAACAAATGGCTCACTGCCATGCTTAAACATTGTGATGATTTTTTTTAAGATTTTTATTTTTAAGTAATCTTTACACATGGAGCTCAAACTTGAAACCCCAAGATCAAAAGTCACATGATCCTCCAACTGAGCCAGCCAGGTGCCCCTAAACATTGTGATGATTAAGGACACATTAATTCTTTTCAGCTCCATTCTGGTCCATTCTATTGTTAGCTCTGATTGTGGGATTGTAGCAAAAACTGATCTGTGCTATGCAGGTTCTTCCTTATACAAGCCAGATATCCTCCTGAGTGGAGGGAAGTCAAGCAGGATAACAATCCCCCAAACCTTGGAAGCCAGTGTTAGGGACTGTCATTCGTATACTTTCTTCATCCCATTATGAAAGGACCAGATGCTCAGAATTCTCAGCATTTCCCAATGTTTTCCCTGGATTTTTCATAGTGAAGTTTTGACGGGGACTACTTTTAGATTCTCATGTTGATTGTTCCAGGGAAAATATGGGGTGGGGGTGGGGCGGAAGGGGATCTATGCTATGCAAAAAAAGTTATGGGTTTTCAGTTCCTCAAAAACTGAAAAGGCCCACAGGCCTCCAAAAGCTGACTTAGTAGAGGTATCATCATATCCTGACTATGGTGAGTGTCACCCCACCATGGGCATTGCTAGACCACATCAATTCTGGTTGTGACGTTTAGTGAAATAGGTATCTAGGGAAGGGCTGTCAAAAAGTAAAAGCTCTGGAAACCTTGAACAAGGAAGAGTCCTATTGTCATAATGCTTAGCTTCATGAAGAGAACATAGCTACACATAATGAGGAAGCCTGTCAAGGTAGAGAAAATTGATTTGTTCAATGTGGTCGTGGAGGGTGAAGACAGACTCAGAATGGAAACTATGATGGCCCAGGTTTGCCTTAGACAGAATTTTCTGGTATCATCATCTGGAATTGATCTTTCTTCTCTTCTCTTTTCTTTCTTTCTTTCTTTCTTTCTTTCTTTCTTCTTTCTTTCTTTCCCCTTGCCTTTTATTATGATTGAAAAAAAAAGCTACAATCTGGATACTACTATTATTTTTTTAAAGATTTTATATATTTATTCATGAGAGACACAGAGAGAGTGAGAGAGAGGCAGAACACAGGCAGAGGGAGAAGCAGGCTCCTCATAGGGAGCCTGATGTGGGACTCGATCCCGGAACTGGGATCATGCCCTGAGCCAAAGGAAGACACTCAACTGAACTGCTGAGCCACCCAGATGTCCCTACAATCTGGACATTAAATGAAAATTTCCCAACAGAAAAATTAAAACGACTGTCTTTCTTTCTTACTTACTTTTTCTTTCCTTTTTAGATCACAATCTGAATGTAGAGTTTAGAAAAAAAGGGACTTTAAATAAATTGTTCTTTTTTTTTTTTAAGTGTAAAAGTGATGCTTTTAGTCTAGGCTTAATTCGTTTACAGAAGAGACAGATGCTTCCATTTAATTAATTTTTTTTCAGCAAACATTTTCTCAGAGGCTATTCCCTGGCCAACACTGTGTTGGGAACTGTGCTCAAAGATGAGCCTACCAAGGTCTCTTTGGGGTTACTGGTGGCCCCACACTGCCCACAGGGCTTCAGAGGAGGTGAGTGGGAGGGGCTGGAGCATGGGTATAGGGTAGTTACTGGAAGAAGGCCCAACTTAAGGGTGACCCTGGAACAGGGTCTAGAAGGAAGAGGGGTCTGAAGGTGAAGGGCAGATGTTTCCGAGCCGGTGACTGTGTGTGGGAAGGCACGGGTGGGGGAAGAGCAGGCTGCACTTGGCTCCCAGGGACTAGTGCTGTGTGGGACTCGGGGACCATGGGACAGGGAAGCGGAGAAGGGGAGCTAAGGCTTGTGTAGTAGATTGGTTTTTCCTTCTCTTTTGTTAAACTAGAAAGTGGGGGTGGAGCTGCCGGCCTGGCAGTCCCAGGCTGTGTCCCAGGCTGTGTTGTTTGGTTGGAGACAATCCCAGGCTGTTCTCTGCCCAAGCATTTTTCTCTGTCTTTTCTTTTGAATCAAAGGGAAAATTGTCATAAACTGGAAATTGGCCCTTGGAAGTGGGAAGTTAGCCATAGCTCAACAAACCTTTATATGATACACATTTTTAATGTTCTGCGTAGAACTACCTATCCTCCTACATGCCTGTGGTTGTGAAAATGCAACACAGATTTACACAGGTTTAAAAAACTTTGTCATGATAGTTCTAAAAAACTTTTTATTTTAGTCATCTTTGTGTATCTGTATTTGTTTATCTGTGTATCTTCTTTGTGCTTCCTTGGTGTCATTTTTTCTCACGGTCTCTCCCCTTTACACACCTTTGACTTTCCAGATCCTTTTCCTGTATCTGTAACCCCTTCTCCAGTCACTGCTTCCCCAACTATTGTTCTTCATTAACTCAACATGTTACTCTTGTTCTTATTTCCTGAGTAGAATTTATTTTTATCTTTCTCTTCTTTAAAGGAAGACCAAATCAAGATTTATTTTACTTATGTGGCCTTTGATTTTTTTTTTCCCCTCTCTCTGAGTCAGTGGGAGGTAGAAGAAGTTAATATAATGTCTTACATGGAGTGTTTAATGTGCTGACAGGTGGTTAGTATAGTGGGTAATTGGTGAATGGGTTATTGGTGGGTCACAGGGTCAACTTTTTTTTTTAAGATTTTATTTACTTATTCATGAGAGACACAGAGAGGCAGAGACATAGGCAGAGGGAGAAGCAATATCTTTGTGGAGAGCCTGATGCGGGACTTGATCCCAGGACCCCAGGATTATATCCTGAGCCAAAGGCAGATGCTCAACCACTGAGCCACCCAGGTGCTCCAGAGGGTCAGCTTATATCAGGAACTAGACTCAAGGTTTCATGAGTAATAAATCAAGCCATTTTGGGGTTCATACTTTTGGAATTTTATACTAAGTATAGAACTTTAGGGTACTTGAGTGGATCTTAGTAACTTTGTTGGAGAGACATGGTCAAATGTGGGAAAATTCTACACAGAAGAGATATGACAACTCTGTCATGACTTCATCAAAGCTACTTCATTTCCTTTTAAACCTATTTATCACTAGCTGACCTGTAGCCTTTTTGTGTGTGAGTGGAAGAGAACATCATTAATCAATAGATCTGGCTAGATGTCACCTCTAGGTGATGAAATAATTAAGTCAAATTGAAACTCCTACTTCATGTCAGAATGGAACTTCATAAAGACATGAACCTGCTGATTTGTTCTGAGAAATTGGTGAGTTAAATGATAATGTGATAAAGATTCTAAACAGAAAGAAAAATAATAAGTGTATGTCAACATGAGCCACAACTCTTTCTTTTGTTTTTTACTGGTAATGAGTGTTATTGTGAAACTTTCACTGAATTGTGGCAAATTTATAACAATTTCAAAATGCAGGATTTTTAAAAATTTAAGTTTGACCTTCATGCTTGTAAAAGTAAACATATTTTATCCTCTCGTTTTATTTATTTTTAAAGATTTTATTTATTTATTTGAGAGTGAGAAAGCAAGAGGAGAGAGCATGAGCAGAGTAAGGGGCAGAGGGAGAAGCAGACTCCGTGCTGAGCAAGGAGCCGGATGTGGGGCTCAATCTCAGGACCCCAGGATCCTGATCTGAGCTGAAGGCAGATGCCTAACCCGCTGAGCCACCCACATGCCCCATCCTCTGGTTTTAAAAGTATTGTAGAAAATAAAGAAGATAAAGAAAAATATGAACATAAATTATAGAAACTTTAGAGAATATACAAAAAGCACATTCATAATATCTCCTCCAGGGCCATGGCTGTAAACATTTGCAAGTGTTTCTTTTCAGTCTTTATTTGCACAATTCGTTGTTACTATGTGTAATATATATCATACTTTTTCCATTAACCTTACAATGTAAACATTTTTACTTTTAGTACAAATTCTTTGTACATGAAAATTTTAACAGTCCCTTATATTGAATCTGTGCACTCGTGTTTTAAAACAGTTGATGAGTACACTTCACACACTTCAGGGTTCAGGGGCCTGCAACAAGAGAAGTATGTGCCCTTCCAGCCACATAGGCCTCCTTCCTGTCCCTACCTGAGCACCTCCTGATCTCATTCCACTCTGAACCTTGAGAAAGCTTATTTGCCTCTTAGGAGAGGGAAGGTCCACCTAAGCTCTGTAGTAATCTGACTCAAATGTGTAGTACTCTCACTCAAATCTCACACCCATTTCCATTGATCTGCAGCCAAGTGACAAAAAATACAGAGACACTGTCTCTTCAAGTTAGTACGTCATTTGCATTCTTTATTCTGAGATGATGCCCTTTGGTGAGAGTGGGCACTAACCTGTGTTTCTTTTATGATATGAAGATGATAGTAGTAAATAACTTTCTGGGCTCTTCTTTGGCACTTCACTTGTCTTTAAAGTCCTGCTTTGTGAAATCCTAGTCTAGGAGCAACTCTTGCCAGCCAGCTGTGCCAAATTGGTTGGCAGTTCCTCAGCTGTGCCTGACTATCTTTGCTCACCTCGCTTGCTCTTCCTGGGTTGCTCGTCCAACCATTGACAGGACAGAAAGTCTGGTAGGGTCCCTGGAAGGACCACCCTCTAAAGTCTCCAGACATGCTCTTCTGTCAGGTGGAGTGATCATCTCCTCTTTGTGTAACCCTCATTCTGCTTCCTCAGTTCTTTGACTGCTTTCTGGAAGAGTCTAGATGTTCCTTGAGACAGCTGAAAGACCTTTCTGAAGGAGCCAGGGAACATTCCTCGGGGGCTCTGGCCTGGGCACACAGATGCACAGCCAACAGCGCAGGGTCTCTCGTGAACATGTGCATGCTCCATTTGCTCTGGTGTGAGTGTTGAGGGTTTTGCAGTCAAATTCAGACTGCTACGGTGTGCTTATTTCACCAGAGGAGGAGCATGGCAGGAGGAGAGTGGAAGAAGAAAATTGACAGTGTGAAGAAAACAAGATGATTCTGAAAAACAAGTGAATAATCTAGTAATTATTTAGCTCCTTGCCATATCAGATGCTTTTCAGCAAATACATTTGTTGAGGCGAATGCTGGGTTTAAAGACAAGTGAACTTTTTCTTTCCCACTGATTCAAATGGAAAAAAAAATGTGTCACTTGTGTAGGAATTTATTTGAACTTACCGGTTTGGGCTTTCCCATTAGTTCTTTATTTCTGCTCTTACAACTAGATTCTCCTCCCAGTTTCTTACACTGAGAAATTCTCCAATAAGGGGGCATGCCCAGGAGGGCTTGCCATAGACCACAAAGACAAGGCCCCATATGTCTGAGAGACTTGGGTGGGGTGGGGACCTGTGAACCAGCCTGTTCACATTTGATCTTCAGAGAAAAAGATAGATGAACCACTGCCCTTTCTTTCTCCGTAGACATTTTTCCTGACCCTGGTGACACACCTCTTTGGTACTGTTTCCAGTTCGAAGAGGCATTAAGGAAAAAAAAAAAAAAAGGCTTTTCATGCATTTGTTGACAGAGCAAGAAAGGGGATATGGTTGTCTGGTTCAGGTGTCTTAAATTGAGAGCTTGACCTGGGGAGCGGAGGCTGTTCATAGGCAACACAGCCTAGCTCATGTGTGAATGCTCCCTGACATCATAAGGTCTTGATTCCTTCACACAAATGGCAATTAATGTCAAGAAAGAAAAAGTTATCATTTTTGCTATGCATGACTTTGGATTGGATAAAAGATTTGGATCTCATCTTTTCATTAATATTAGAACAGTAACAGTATTGTACATGAAGCTGGTGTAAGTGGATGGGACAACCTTACCTGTACTAAAGGCCCCTCACCTGCCCCTCTCTGACCACATTAGCCAAGGGAGGTTTATCCTCCCACAGACTCCGAGATGCATGTATCATCAGTACAGTGCAGTTTAGCAGCAAATCTGTGACTCATGCCTGTTCCTTTGTTGCTCTAATTGTTCAAGTGCAACAAGTCTGTCCCCACAGCCAGCTCGTGAACTTAGGGAGGGCAGGGAGCGTGTCTGACTCTTTTTAACTAAAAAAGATCTCTAACATCAACTAGGAACTTGGTTAAGTGTATTTTTTTTCTCATTAAACTTTTAATGGGTCTCAAAATTCTGTGACAAATTTTTGGTCAAGTTGTTTCCATTAAAAAGTACTGATTTTAAAAACTAATAACTTAAAACTGACAAACACACCACATACACACACAAAACAAATGGTCCATGAAACATCCTCCTTTCCTTCTGAAGGTTTTATGATGCATTGTTATTAACCAGTCTTTTACTATTAAACTTAAATAGCCAACTGACACAAACCGTTCGTGGTTTTTTGTTTTTTTTTTTAAGACTTATTTATTTGAGAGACATAGCACGAGCTGAAGGGGCAGAAGGAGGGGGGAGAGAATCTCAAGCAGAGTCCACACTAAGCACAGAGCCTAATGTGGGGCTCAGTCTTGTGACCCTGAGATCATGACCTGAGCCAAAACCAAGAATTGGATGTTTAACTGTGCCACCCAGGCGCCCCACAAACAGTCCTGAGACTGTTGTTCCATCACTGATTAAGACCCAGGTGGCAGGTATCAGGAGTAATATTCATTTGCCATGGTGAGTGTTTGTTAAAAGAATGAATAGGTGAATGGATCAGTTAATGAGTGAAACCATTTCTTAGACTTCACCTTGATGATACCAAGGAGTTACTCTCAAGTCATATAATACTCAGGTATGCTTTCTGAGAAGATTAAACATCAGGAAGTTAGACTTCTTGATGTGTAAAATGTTCTCTGAAGTCTATGTACAGCAGTAGGAAATTCGAAATATCCTAAATGAGTAATGATGAGATAGGACTGGCCCTATTGCTGGTAGCCTCCAAAAAATGGTGGTTATGTAGCAAATTAAAGAAACGCATTTGATAAGATGTGGTCCTAGGAGTGGCCAAATTATTGTATCCAAATTATATGTATCCTCCAAATATTTGGGAAACCCAGGTGCACAGGAAGAAAGAAAAGGAAATTCACCAAAATATGAAGACTGGTTGTTCAGATAGTATATTATGAGGGATTTCTTTTTTCTGTTCTCCAGATGCCTCGGGAGGTAGCCAAACTGGTTTTAGAATGTAAAAAATTATATATATATTTTACTAGTAGAAAAAAAATCTGAAAGAAATAGATCAGCTGTGAACAGTTTCTAAGTAAGTATCTATTTGGATACTTTCTAAACTTTTCTGAATCATGGGAATGTTTTTTGATTAATTTTTAAAGGGTAAACAGTAGTAGGTTAGCAGCAAGAACATAATAGTATCAAGACTGCAAGGTAATATTTTTGGTAGAAGACAGAAACTTCTACTTAAAAATGACGATTGTTGAGTTGCCTCAGTGGCTTAGTCAGTTAAGGGTCTGCTTTCAACTCAGGTCATGATCTTGGGGTCTTGGGATCAAGCCTTGCATCGGGCTCCCTGCTCAGTGGAGAGTCTACTTCTCCCTCTGCCCCTCCCCTGCTTGTGCTCTCTCTCTTTCTCTCTCTCTCTCTCTCTCAAATAAATAAAATCTTTTAAAAAAATAAATGAATAAATAAGAATGGCAATTGTTTTGGGCTATTTTGAATAGGAAGATACAAGTCTGCCAAACTTGATAAGCCCTGAGACCATCTCTGTTTAAGCGCTCAGCACAATAGCTAGACTGTTTGTAATGATGATTCTGCATCATCAAGTAAACGTTTAATTATGTTCAGTAGACTCTGTTTAATAAGGCATGGAATTAGTACCTTTTTAGTACTTAATTAGTACTTAACAGCATTTAATAAGATTAATTTCAGTTATCTGAAAACTCACTCATGCAAAACACCTGAAGACCCTGAATCATCAGGTATCATGGGGGTACCCCTCACACTGGATGGGTGGCAATCCGTCCAATATATAAATATTCTCTATAATGTAGAAATACTGTTCAATCAATAAGTGGGGGCAACGGCCTTCTCTAACTTAGTGTTGGTCTAATCTTTTATACATAAGTGATTTCATCAGCATGTTGGCTTCTTATTCTGGCTTTGTTTCCTCGGCTTACGTAGTCATTTCCAACTCTTTTGCTTAAATTCTTATTGACTTGCCCAGCATGACCCTCCCAAGAGGAGTCAAGTGACCAGCTAAAGCCATGTTGACATTTCTTTGGAGGACGGACTCAAGGAAAGTGAAGAAATAGCCTTTGGAGTGTTAGCACACTGTTCCATTAGGGCTTCTCTGTTAGTGCTTCTAGGAAGAATGTACACGTGACGTGAAGGAACAGAATACTACCCAGCAATGAAAAAGAAGGAACTCCTGAACCACTCGGCGACTTGCCTAAGTCTCAGAACCATTAAGTGAAAGACACAGGCTTATACGGCATTATACTTATACGACATTCTAGAAAAGACAAAGCTACAGGGGCAGAAAAATAGATGAGTGATTGCCTTGGGTCCTGGGATGGAGGAATGGGGTTTAGCTACATAATAGGCACCAGGGAATTTTTTGGGCTGATGCCAATGTTCTCTCTCTTTATTGTGGTGGGTTACACACTGTATACATTTGCTCAAACTCATCAAACTGTATACTCAAAAATTGGATGACTTATTTTGTACAAATTCTATCTCATTAAAGTGGTTTTAAAAAGTGAATATGGAGAGAGCTTCAGATCAGAGAGCTTCAGATCACTTTTTGTGCTCCTTTGAAGATGAATTCTTATGAAACTATTTTCAGTATCGTTAACGTTTCTTGGGCGTTTACAAGAAACTCCTGTGCTAAGTGTTTAAAAATGCTTCACCAGGGACGCCTGGATGTCAGTTTAACATCTGCCTTTGGCTCAGGTCCCGATCCCGGGATCCAGGATCGAGTCCCTCATTGGGCTCCCTGCAGGGAGCCTGCTTTTCCTCTGCCTATGTCTCTGCCTCTGTGTGTGTGTGTCTCTCTCATGAATAAATAAACAAAATATTTTAAAAAAAATGCTTCACCTGATATTACTTAGGGTTGAGTTTGAGTGATTGATTAAACTGCAAGGTTGGGGTAGAATTTATCCTCAGCTTTGAGTTTTCCTTGTCTCCATTTCAATATGTGCTCAGGTGTGCTTTCATATTTGCTTTCAGTATTTTGGAAGCATGACCTCACAGTGTCAGACCTTCAGTATCTGGAGAAGCACAGATTGTGCATTTGAGGCTTACCTCAGAGACTTCAATGCCATAGACATCTTACTTACCTTTCCCTTGGTGTTTCTATTTGCTGGTAATGTGGACTAGGCTTGAGGAAGATGTCAAGGATGGGAGCTATCTTGTTTCGTGACACTCTTGGGTCCTTCATTCCCCACATGACACTACAGACTCACTATGCCCTCTGGCCTTCTTGTAATATTGAGTGTGTTGGTGTGTTTTAGTGGAAAATAATTTTTAAATCAGAAGAGAGGTGATTGGTCTCATTTCCCAAGCTCAATAAAAAGTGAATTGAAAAAGACCAATCAAAATTAATTTCTAGGTTTCATCAAAATTTATGTTTTATTCTCCCTCCTTGAAATTGAGTAATGTGGGGAAAGCAAGTATAATTTTTCAGCAAATTTAATTTTGATTTTAAAAACCTGAAGTAGATTAGGACTCTTTACATCTGTCCATTTTCCTTTATTTGGGGAGTATAATTTAAAGTCTCATTTGTAATATAAATGAGCATATTTCCTGCTAGATGATTGTACTGTGACTAAACTGTGATTATATATATTTATTTTTGATGTTATCCTATTGTTTGATTTAACTCTTTTCCTCTCTCTTTCTCTCTCTCTCTTTAAGGTAGGTGTTTTATTCTGTCTCCTTCCCGGCCATCCTCTGTAAAGAGCTTGTCCCAGCCCGGGTGAGAGCCAGCCCCAAGCGCCCAGTGACAGTGGTGTCACTGCTGATTGGCAGGCTGGGCCTGAGACTCAAAGCGAGACTGCAGCTCCCATTGTTCCCTGCAAATGTCTGCCTCTCAGGGCCGTGGAAATTGATGACTGAATAATGCAGTGTACACACACTGAGAACTTACGATTCCAGACAGAACAGTCTGTTTTTCTTTTGATGCAGTGTGTTGAGAATATGTGCAAATCGTTCTTGGTCCCATGCCTTCCGCTGTTTTATTTCCTCTAATATTTCAACCTTTTACAAATCAGCAGTATCTTTAATCTTGTTCTTATTACCAGCTAGGGGCTAAGCATTGAACTTGAAGCTGATTTGCCGCGTGACCTTGGGTTTGAATTCCCTTATCTTAAACTTGGGAGGATAGTACTGCCTGCATCCAAAGGGATGTGGTTTAGAAAAGCTAATTAGTGATTATAAAGCAATTTGTAAACATGCTTAGCAGTGCACAAGCTGTTCCAAGTTCTTTCCTTTCTCTTAGTCCTCCTACTCGGAACTTTATCTTCAGAGGTTCATTTGTTTGTTCATTCATTCATTCTTTCCTTCAACAGCTTTTTTTTTTTTTTTTTTTTTTAACAGAGCACCTTCTCCAGGTACTTTTTCTTTCTTTTTTTTTTCTTTTTGGTAACAAGCCCATATAATGGTTGTGTACAACCACCCACCAAACTGCATGCCCGTGGGCTGTGCTCCCAGCCCACTGACCTGTGCCCACAAAGCCCAGGGCCACCCAGGGGGCCTGTCGGTCACCAGGCTGCACGCGGACTGCCCTGGGACCATGTGCTGCATCCCCACCTGAGCTACAGCGTTAGGAACCCGACCCGAGCCACAGACCACAACCATGTTGTGCAAACGGCCAGCTCCTCCTCGCACCTCTTAAGACCCTCGAAGGTTTCAAGCCAATGTGACCCTAGGCAACCCTGAAATCCCCTCACCGCAAGGGTGGGCGGCGGCGCACCTCTGCGCTGGCACCCAGACCAAGAGCCCAGGAAGGCAGCTCCGCAGACCGACTCTGACCCAAACCACAAGGCACGTCCCTCTCCTCGCAGTGTGCACACTGACCAGACCTGCAGAGTAAGAAAGCACGCTCGTCAGCATCCACCGGGCTCCATGCCCTGCAAACGCCTGCGGAAGCACAGCCACCAGCATCTGCATCGAGGGGCTGGGAGCAGCCCCGCCCCGGGCTGGCTTTCACTGTGCGGGGTGCGTCGTGACCCCAGCAGGGGCCTCATAGCATCCTTTCAGAGCACGAGGAAGCGTGAGGCCAGGGCCACAAGGGCTAACGTGCTTCTTTGGTGGTGGTCCCGCTGGAAGCCCCTCGCGCCTGCCTGGACCCCACGCGTCCCGCACACGCAGCCGTCGGGCTCCAGGTCTGGGGACACTGGCCACAGGAGAAGGTGGGCTGCCCGGGAGCCACGACCCTCCTACTGGAGGCCTGTGTTAGGTTTTCGGCCCTGGGGGGATTCAACAGTGAATGAAGATGACTTTGCCCTTCTGGAGCTTTACACTTTAGCAGGAAAAGACAGATAATAGAATAATAAATAAGCTATGGCTTATGTCCTTAAGGGACCACTCTGGCCGCATTGATGAAACTGTACCATAGGTTCCTTTTACGGATGCTATCTTTTTCTCTCATACTTGAAGGATCCTTCTATAGTTCTCAAGACTGGGAGTAGGTAATGTTTCTTCTTGAAGCAGATGGGGGATCTTCAGTAATTGCTAGAGGGTAGAAGAAAGAGATCATCCACGCATTAGTTCCTGCAGTAAATAACAGCAAGTGACACACCTAGTACCTTGTGGTGAGTGGAATATCATCATCAAAGGATGTGGTCTCTACCTATTAACAGAGAGACAGACACGCTTGCCAAAATTTACGGTTCAGCAAAACACTTGTTCAAGATGTAATAGGTAGAAGCTGTACCTGGGGGAATCGGGGAAGGCTGAACCAGAGAAATACATAGCCTTGAACTGGAACTAGAAGGATATGGATGAGTTAACGACATACACAAGGGTTGCGAGGGACTTTCCAAGCAAGAAAAAGCACTGCAAAGGCCCAAGGCATCACAGAGCCTTGGCCTATGCCTGTTTATAATGAA
Source organism: Vulpes lagopus (assembly GCF_018345385.1). NCBI lineage: Eukaryota > Metazoa > Chordata > Mammalia > Carnivora > Canidae > Vulpes > Vulpes lagopus. Next base: position 41,010,936 of record NC_054836.1, on the reverse strand, counting down.
GCCTCCAGTTCCTAAGGCATTCTTTGTTGGAAAAGTCTAGTTGGATCTTGGGACTGTAGATAACATAACAACATAAAAGTTAAATTGAGAGTCTTGTTGGAATTAATGTGATACTGCTCTAAATACAGTCCTTTTACCTAGGAAACTGGCCTGCTTTGAGTAGTGTTGGCTTCTTCCCAACACCTTACAGGAATTTTCTGGCATGCCATCACTGTGTACCTAAAGAACATAGGGTAAGTTCTTTAACTCCACCTCTAAAGCTCAGAAAGCTGAGCCTTTAAAAAATTCTTTTCTTAAACCTTCTTTTCTGGTTGTCAGGCTATGTAGGAGCTGCTTGTTCATTTTGTTTGTTAACTTAAACTTTCTAGAAGTCACGTGTCTCCGAGTTGTGTCTAGATCAACTTTCTATTTAACATTTGGCTTGGGATTTCACTGGAACAGGATTCAGGCTGTGGCTGCATCTTCTGAGCCTGTGAATTTTTGTTCTACCTCAAATTAGAAGCTGGGATAACATAACCAACTGAGAGCTTCCTAAAACTACATGCTGGGAGTGGGTTTCACATGTGCTACCACATATTCATGGCTATAAAGTTCTTACTGTGGTAAAACATTTAATATTTCCTACAACCATTCAAAAAGCTATACCAATTCAAATCATATTTGAACCTCACTTGTATGGTTCCCTTTGTAAACTTCTTGCATTTAGCTATTTCAAAAGATTGTATTTGGAATATTTATCAAACCCAATTGTTTAATATCTTCCCTAGCATTTTATCATAATAATGTAATATAATAATCATAATAATGTAACATAATATCTTATAATAATGTAATAATTATTCTTATAATAGTGTAATTTAAAGAAAGAAAACTGATTTTTTTTCCTACCAGTCCCTACATAGGTGTTGCCAGTCACCTCTACATTAATTCAATGGGTTATATAAATGTTATTGTTTGTATGTGCTTCCAGAAATATTGGAAGAACCAACAGAATCTGTTGGGGTTTGTATATTAAATATCTGTAGAACCTTTTAAGGGCATACATGTTCTCTCCCCACCTCAGGTCCTCTGAATCAGAATCTTGCTGGGGTTTGGGATGAGGGGGCAGGCAGACAGGTTTCCCAGACTGCAGTAAAAATACCATAATAGCTATTTTTATCTCTCTTAGAGCTCCCTATTTTGACATCTCAGCACATTGCTGTCTGTGTATTTTCTGGGCAACTGGGGCTTATAGTGACATCATTCAGGCTTTTTTAGGGGTGCCCTTCCACTATTCCTAATCTTGCTCCCCACCTCCTCCTCTTTTCCTGAAAGAACCATGGCTTCTATCTGTACCCTCCCCCCACCCCCTCAATTGCCAGCAGGCTCTCAGTACACCCAGGTTTACCCACAAGGCTGTTGCCTCCAGCTCCACAATAAAGCTCCTGTCTTATCCTTGTGTCCAGGGCCTAGTCCCATAATGAGTCCTCAGTAAATACATTGAATGAATGAGTAACTGAGTTCAGGGCAACAGAAGGAGTGATTGCTAAGTATTTCCTGGCCCTCCAGCAGGTGCATGGGATGGAATGAGCCCTTGCTCAGGATTTCCTCTGGTCTTTTCCTTGGAAGGGTTTGGCCCCTTCAGGGGCAGTCCAGTGGCCCTTCATGTCCTCAAAATGCTGACAGGGACAAACAAAAGCAGTACTTGTGACATAATGTGAATCAGAATGAGGTGTTACTCTAGTAACAGTGGGGAAATTTGCCTCTGATAGAGGTCATCAGACCTGGGCCACAGGGTAGTAATAACTCAGCCCCTCCACCTGAGGTTCACTGGGACCTAATTAATTAGTCAGTTAATTACTGAACTAGTCAATTATCTAGTCAACAAATTAGTTATCAGTGAATCAATTCACGCTTGTGTAGTTTATAGCTTGCAAACAACCTTCACGTGGGTTATCTCCTTTGCATCTCCTGCTGACCCTGGGAAGAAGTGTGGGTGCCTCTGTGTCATAGACATGGAGACCGAGGGCTGATTCACAGAGCCCCTAAGGAGTGAGCCTAGGCCTTTGCAATGCCAATCCAGTGCCCCTTTCCCTGTTCCCTTGAGGGATCTCTGTTCCCTTGGGATGTCCACAGTTCCCTTGAGGCCTGTCAGTCCCAACAGGTGTATGTATACTCAGCACAGCAATGAGACCCAGGATACTTCGGAGAAAACTGGAGACAAATATTCTTCAGAGACCAAGTTTGGATCAGAAGCCTGGTAGGATTTACGAATCAGATTTCCTTGTTCTCTTTGAAAAATGTCTTTAGTCTAGTCTAATCTGAAAGCTGTCATGCCTGTCAAAAGAAGCTACAGGTGAATGGTAAAGCATTCTGAGAATGAGAATAAAGGGGTTTTTTTTATTAGGGAAGGAAGGCATAGCAACTTAATAATTACTGTTGAAATAGTCACAGCAATGCTGAAGCTTCTCCATAATTTAATCTAACTTAATACTAACTGCCTCCTCCCTAGTGGCAATACATAAATTAATTAATAGTAGGTTGGATTTGAAGCTATGCTTTTGTATTTAGGCCATTATTAACTTGTTCTCTGTGCCTTTCTGAGTTGGCTGGATCTGTTCATAGAGTTGTAGAAATGAGAGTACCTTCTGGCTTTATTTCCATTAGGATGTCTTACCAAAAAAAAAAAAAAAAAAAAAAAAAAAAAAAAAAAAGGATGTCTTACCAGCATCAGGATTTTCAAAATGTATGCTGTTCTATTTGTATTTTACTCTCTCCTTTTAATAAACACGCAAACCCTACAGAAAGGCTACATCTACTTGCTTTGTGACATGAACTAGGTATGATTCTGGAATACGGATCTCCCCTCTTTAGTTTTCCTCCTAAGAGGTGGTCAGTCGAGGATAGTTGTTAGAACTGTGGGCTCTGAGCAAGATCACCTAGAATTGAGTTTTGGCTCTACGACTTACCTACTGTGTGGCCTTAGGCAAGTTGTGTAACCTGCCTGTGCCTCAGTCTCCCTATCAGGAGAATGGGTAATAATTTTTTTTTAATTAATTTTTATTGGTGTTCAATTTACCAACATACAGAAAAACACCCAGTGGTCATCCCGTCAAGTGTCCGCCTCAGTGCCCGTCACCCATTCCCCTCTGCCACCCACCCTCCTCCCCATCCACCACCCCTAGTTCGTTTCCCAGAGTTAGGAGTCTTTATGTTCTGTCTCCCGAGAATGGGTAATAATTGTATCCACCCTATAAGGTTGTCATGACGGTTAGATGACTTGATACATGTAAAGTTCTTAGAAGAGTGCTCAATATGTTCTGAGTACCAGGAAATGTTAGCACTAGAAATGGTATCCCAGTTGCTCTTCATTTTAAAAATACTGCCATAGTATTCTTTTGCTTGTTACCAAGTCATCCCATTTGCCAGATGGTCTAAAAGGATCCAAGTTGGCCAGTCTGAGTTCCTGGCTCTACTGCAGACACCACTCTCGTGATGAGTACTGAGAAACAGCACCTGTGGAGAGGGGGAGGTGCCATTCAGAAAGCACTGCCATCTACATCCTGGGGATGCACAAAGGCAAGTTATACATAATTCATCTGAGAGCTTACCATTCAGGGGCAGGAAAGGGACTTGCTAGGAAGTATTCCTGATGCTTGTGATAAATGCTGTGGAGGAGCTCAGAGCAGTGGGGAAAGGGGTATTTCTGGTTTACTGCAGATCAGTTTCCCCATGTAAATTTGACCCTCCTGTTTCGGAATGCCACAGCTTTCTGAAGAGCGGCTGGCAGTGGCACAGAGAAGATACCAATAAGGTGGAGAAGTTTGGCTGCAGAGAAAATGCTGCATCTTAGCGTTGATTGGCCTTGTGCCTCTAGCCCACCTCTTTGCCTGTACTTTTCATATAGCTGGAAGAGTGGTTTTCTGTCTGTGTCACTCCCCTGTGTAAACCCCTCCTGCCCTCAAGAGCTTACTGGGCCCGAAAGGCCACATAGCACAGGGTCCACTGTGGGCTTTGGGATGGGATGTCCCAAGTTTCATTTCCAGCCCCACTGCTTTGCTGAGTCACTTAGTGCTAGGCGCTGCCTTCCTCTATGCCTTGGCTGCCTCCTTAGTAAAATGCATCAGGATGCCTAGTGGGACATCTGGCTGGCTAAGCTGGAAGAGCATGCGACTCTCTTGATCTCAGGGCTGTGAGTTCAAGCCCCATATTGGGTGCAGAGATTACTTAAAAATAAAGTTTTGTTTTTTTTAAGGGTACCCAACTTACAGGGTTGTTGGGCAGTTGAATGCTTTTGCACAGGACCTGGAACAGGGTCAGCATGCAGTATTCGTCATTGTTATTTTCCAGCTTTTGGCCTCACTCCTGCAGACTGCTGGTGTGGAGGGCCCATCCTAGCCTCTGGCCCTCCAGATAGCCTACTTCATTCTGTTGGCTCCCTCATGGCTTATCTCATGGCCCAGCACCTCTGGGAGACCTTCCTGGTGGTTCCTCTGTCCTCCTCACCTGAAGGGGTAACCCTGTGCCTGAATAATTGGTACTTACATCAGCATTGGGTCTGATCATGTGTTGTAACTGCTACTCCTGCTGGTCTTTCCCTCTAACTAGACTGCAAATCCGTGAAGACAAGGTCTCTGACCTCAGAAATTCTGGCATGGGTTGACGTGGCTGGTGTGGCTTGTGTGTGGCTGGTGCTTACCAAACACTAGTGGATTTGGGCTGTGCAGTCCTACTGCAACTGGACTGCCTGCTTAAGGCCTCCAGCCTCCCCCACCTCAACTGAGGTGTGGTGCTCTGTCTCAATTCTAAACACACTACTGTTTCTGGTTTCATCTTTCCTGGAGAACACAGGCCATATCCTTGTCTGTATCCAAATTACTTCTCCTTACCCCCTGCCCCCTTTAGAGAGGCTGCCTTCCCACCTAAGAAATCCCAAGAGCAGACAAGAGTGAGTGTGGCAGATAAGGACTTGGGTTTAGAGTTAGAAAAATTGGGTTTGAATCCCAGTTCAACCATGTGTTCTTAGCGGTACTACCTCACACGAGTCACTTAAACTGGCTGTGCCTCAGTTTCTTCACCGGTCAGATAAGAAGTGTATACCTCTTCACAGAGCTGGAAGGGTTATGTGTTATGTGACTGAGTAAATGCAGAAGGCCCAGTACGAGTCCTGCCCCTTGTGAACTTTCAATAATTAGTCCCTGCTATGATTGTCATCATCATTGTTGTTATGTTTTTGGCTTCCATAGCAGCATTATAGATTGGCAGTGCTACCCATACATTTCAGAAAAAAAGAGTATTTTTCCTGAGGTGAAACAGGGAGAATGGAAAAAAGGTATTTGTACGGTTGCCAATCTCAGCAGCTTGCAGAAACTTCATTACATGGTGTTGCTTACAAGAAGAGAGCCGGTCCAATAGCTCAAGACGCCAGTGCAGGAAGAGGACTAGAGATGAATCTGTTGATAACCTCCTTCTACCTAGATACATAGATACAAACAGAATTTTGTGCTGGTGCCACCTACTTAGCCAGAATAGCACCGGGTTGTTTAGAAGTGTTTTGTTCTCGGTGTTGCTGTAAATGTCACTTCGCCTCACCCTGAAAAGAGTTCAGAGGCGTTTAACAGTACATGTGCCTCACTATTGATCAGACTTAAAAAGGAAATTGCTTCTTTTGAAGCTCTCTTTTGCCCTTCGAAACCTCTCCTCCGTGTTCTCTCAGAGCAGTGCCTCAAAAATGCCGTCCCCAGATGTCCACGTATGGGGGGCGTTTATCAAGATAAGATTTTGGCAGAAAGTCCTAAGTAAAGTTATTTTGCTATAAATCCAAACCATTTCTTATGAAAATAGCCAAAGAGCATGTAGTTATGAGCACGGGGCAGGGTGCTGTTTGCTCTTAGAAGCAATTAACTGACAGAAGAACAATTGTAAAACTCATAGCATGTAGCAACCCCTACATCTTCAACAGTGTATTTTGTACCACATGGTGAAAGCTCTGTCTCACATCTGCCTTTTAGTTCATGTTTGTAGTAGCAACACAGTTCTGTTGTCAGGCACATAGCCTGTTGAGGAGAAAGGGCTCTCTGGTTTGGGGGAACGCAAACATTAGGACTAGAATTTTCCATGCTTAATTTTCACTCGAGCCTGTGTCTTTGGGCGCATGCAGTGTAACATGTGCATGTTTGTGTTTCAAATAATCTGTTTCTCGAGTAATTGATGATGCTACTATATAGGGAATATATTAGTCATCCTCACCCCTCCACCCCACTTACCTAGTTATCACTTAGGAAAGCTGCTGCTTGCAGGCTGAATAACTCAGAGTTTGCTTGCTTCATTTTGAATAATAGTGGGAATATTATCCATGCATTTATTTGGTCTTTATTAAGGGCCTGTCATATAGAAAGCACAATGCTAGGGTGAATTCTGGGTCCTGAAAGTAAGTTGCTGCTAGGTAAACAAAAATGGAGAATTTTCTTCCTTGGATCCTTCTGGCAGATTTTAAAAAGTAAACACAGCTTGTACATTGTCATCTTCTCTCTTTATCTATGTCCTTTTATCGAGGCAGCAGGTGTTCTTATGATTCTTTAATTTTATTTCTCCATTGTGGTATCCTTTTCCTGCCATATCCCTATGGTACTTCATTTCCTAAACTTAATTTTACCTTTCTTCCCTGTTTAACCCTTGCAATTCAAAACTCTCATTTCTTCAAGGCAGCCAATGATAGCTGGTGGTAGGAAAGCAAATTTGATTCATGGTGTGAATAACTGACATGGTCTGGTCTGCTTATAAAATTATTTGCATTTTTAAGGGTATGAAGCCTCATGAATTTGCCATTTTAATGAATAAATGGTAAACTAGAGATGAGTGAACCGTATGAGTTGTCTGGAAGATGATCTTTTTTGGACAGGGGAGGAGATTCTTGCTTGGGAATTTGCCTCTGGGGTTAAAGTAGTGTCTGCTTTTTATGGCTTCTTCCTTCCCTCCACTCACAGATCCTCTCAAGAGTTCCATGTATATCTTTAAAGATTCTTGTGTGGTATCAGCAGGAAGTTCCATGTTTGGGTGTAGTGTGAAGGATCAGAAATGGGTTGGGGTTGAGAGTGGGAGAGAGGGCTGGCTTTCTGGGCTCATTAATTGTTTGTAAATTAAATATAAATTGAGAGCTGACTCTCTTCGGGTATTTTATTTGGAAAATTTCACCTGCAGTTGGAGGATTAAAAAAATTGATATAGTTGACCTTTCTTCCACGTCTATGTTTCATTTCCACTCTATGTTTATGCATGTAGAGGCAGGGTAATTCTGAATAATGGTAATGATGAAGGGCCATCATTACACAGAAGATCATTCTGTGCTCCTAATTAAAATTATGGCTGGAAATTGCTTCCTTATGTGTGGCTCAAATTGCATTTGCAATAATTTCACTTTATAACTTCTAGTTAATCCTCTCCTTACCACCCTTAAGAATCTTTCCTTGTCCTTGAAGTTGACTCCTTTGAAAGCTTTATGGGGAGTCTTGGTTTCCCCTAAGCAATGAGTATCCTGATCTTTGTTCCCACAAGTCTTCTAGCTTGTAGGCAAAACAGTCTTTACTCTCTTCTCTCCCATTGCACTGTTAATGAGTTCTGGTTCTGGAACACAAGTTGATTTCATGTTGTGGTCAGTATTATAAGTTAGCTGAGCCTTGCTGATCCTCTGTCTCCCTAATGAATTCATTGCTGACGATCTTTCAGGCCAAGACTGCCACATACTGTTTACCCTAATTAGTATTCTCTAATGGTAATCAAGTGACCAATAACTTACATGTTTTCAAAATAAGCACTTATTACATTCCATTCCATCAGTTATAGCAGGAAAATTGCATATAATGATATTCTCCTTGGGATTTCAACTAAGAAATGTTTTAGCCAAGAAACATCTGATCATGGGCCCAGTATGATCAAAGAGTTTTTCATTTTAATCAATATTTTATGTAGTCAGTCTCTGACCTACATGTTGCAGGTGAGATTTTTGAATACACTTTTTTTTTTTTTAAATCCCACTGGATTTCAAGAATTGCACCTAACAATAGTAAACAGAGAGAGCTGTGCTGTTGCTTTTCCCACAAAAGAGGAAAAGCTTTTGAGAAAGAATGCCCATGGCAACGTGACAGCCCGGTTTTCCAAGCCAGAGGTTAGAAAAATCAGGCAATATTTGACTCACTAAAAGAATGGTAACAGAACTTGATGCAAATTGTAGGATATGGCTCTGGGATAAGCTCTGCAGATTTGTGGTTGGTGCTGAGGAATGCTGGTTTTGGTCATTTGTTGAATGAATAAAAGAATGTTGGGTCCAGAGCTTTGTCAGTATGTTCAAAGAGCAGGTTGGAGGGGCCAAATGTCTGTCCCTTTTGTTTGTTTATAGGAAGAGAGATGATAATTATGATTTTGAAGATATTTTAAAAAATATCTACCCTTCTAGTGCACATTGTGGTTTATTTGTGTATGGAGAAAAGGTTGTGGTAAAATAAAAAATGTTTTGGAAGGGGATTGGCAGTCTTTTGCTATTGTCCTCTGTTAGATAGATAATAAGGGGAAAGTTCATTGCAGACCTTCAGGTGGTCATTTATATTAGTTTTTGTTGAAGTGACAGAGCACAGTTCTGAGGGTCTTCTGGCCTCACAAATATATAAGACATGCGGTTCAGTCGTGTTATCCATAGGATTATACAAGACATGCGGTTCAGTCGTGTTATCCATAGGATTCCCAGTCTTCTGGAAACTAATGAGCAATTTTTAAAAAAGATTTATTCATTTATGATAGAGAGAGAGAGAGAGAGAGGCAGAGACACAGGAGGAGGGTGAAGCAGGCTCCATGCCAGGAGCCCGACGTGGGACTCGATCTCGGGATTTCAGGATCGCACCCTGGGCCAAAGGCAGGTGCTAAACTGCTGAGCCACCCAGGGATCCCCTAATGAGCAATTTTTAATGTCAGGAATAATTGTGAAAGGTCAGGGCATCTTAAAATTTCATATGTAGTTTTGTTAGACACTCACCAGAATCTCTGATGGGGGGTCTGAGAGTCTTTGTTTCTAAATGCTCCCCAAGTACTGGTGATGATAAGCCTGGGGTAGGACCATGCCCATCACTCTCAGAGAACAGTTGCTATGAAGAATATATCACTTGGACTTTTCGTGGTCATAGTACGGGACTGTTGGGTCTGATTTCATTGTAAGGCAGTTCTCAGGCCAAGTATTAAAAGGTTAAATCATTCCTGTTCTTTGGGCTAACACACGTAGATTTTGCATTCTATCTAATCTCTTGTTGTGTTTGAGAGATTGAAGGGTATGTTAGTAGGCTAAGAAATGGTGGATGAGCAGTATTTCAGAGAGCTAGATCCCAGCTAGTCTCCAGGTAACACTGGCATAGTACTTTAGAACCTCACTTGTATTATCCCACTTGGTCCTCAGAAAACCCTTGGGAAACCAGTAACAGATATTTATGTATTAGCATCCTCATTTTCCAGACAAGGAATGGAAGCACAGAAAAATCTAGTGGCTTACTTAAGTTCCCATGTCTGAGTGTTAAATCCATTACAAGCATTCTGCTACCAAGTGTGGCAGGAGAGTGTGAATGTGAGCTAGTCATACAAACTCCCATTCTTTCTGCCCTGTTTATAAAACATGCAAGAATTTACCTTTCAAGTTATGATGAGTGTATTCTGTGAAATGCATTCATGTTTTGGCCACTTCCCGGTTGAATAGAATTAAAGTTTATAGACTCCCAGGGCATGTTAAAAAAAAATTATTTATTTTCTTGGATTTCAATTTTGTTCCAGTAGAGTCTTTTGGCTCCTTTTGAATTTAATGAGAAAAACCTTGGTCTAATAAGTTTCATTAAAGTGAATACTTGTTGTGTTAATATATTATATATATATATATATATATATATATATATATATATATGTCTAGAGGCCTTTAAGTAATGTGTACACATTCATTAAAGTGAACTAAGGAGCTAATAAAAATTGCTAATAAACTCTATCAATGCTAAATCACTTAAATAAAAACGAGATTTCTAGCATTCTTGTACAAATGACACAAATATTTGTATTTATGTGTTCATTGTGCACATTTATGTACTGGCCACAGAGAATATTAATTCCTTGACTATTTTTTAAAAAACTCATAACCAGTAGAGAGTTGATATTTAGACATTCTGTTCTATCTGAAAGAATCAAGGAGTGGTAGAAAGATGTTGACAGTGTTGTTAGATGTAAAAAAACATATAATAACTATACTATGATCCTACTACTATAAATATATTCTGATCCTATTACTTTTTTTAAAAGATTATTTTATTCATTATTTGAGAGAGAGAGAGAGAGAGAACACAAGTGAAGGGGTAAGGGGAGAGGGAGAAGCAGACGCCTGGCTGAGCAGGGAGACCAATGCAGGGCTCCATCCCAGGACGCCGGGATCATGACCTGAGCCAAAGGCAGATGCTTAACCAACTGAGCCACCCAAATGCCCCTGACCCTACTATTTAAAAAAAAAAGAGAGAGAGAGAAATGGAAAGTGTGTGTGTGTGTGTGTGTGTGTGTGTGGAACAAGTTATTTGGAAGACTATTAATATACCAAGTCAGAGGTATATTTTATCTCAGAGGTGAGGTTATAAAAAAGCAAGTATTATATAAAGCAAGTATTTTTGCTTTCTCCCTTTTGCTTTTTTAATATCTTTTTTACAATGAACATGAATAACTTTTGTAATCAGAAAAAAGTTACTTGCTAAAAGTTACCTTAATGACAGATACATACAAACTTTTTCTCAGCTACAATTTTCCAACATTGGCACCCCCAGAGAGAAAAAAGGAACTTGTAGTTCTTTTGCTGTAGGACTGCTTTATTTTCCAAAAAACAAAAATCCCCTTTCTCAGTCCCCTTATTAATACCCCTCGCAAATTGGAGAAGTTATCATGCCAGTAATTTTTAAAATTTATTTTATTTTATTCTATTTTATTTTTATTTAAAGACATTTATTTCAGAGAGCAAGAGAGAACGGGGGTAGGTTGGGAGTAGGGGCAGAGGGAGAGAAAGACAGAACCTCAGGCAGAGTTCCCTTGAGCACAGAGCCTGCAGGGAGGTTGGTGTCAGCCTGATTTCAGGACCCTGAGATCCTGACCTGAGCTAAAACCATGAGTGGGACACTCAACCGACTAAGCCTAAGCCTAAGCCATACAGGTGCCCCTCCATATCAGTAATTTAAATACAAATCCCTGCATCAAAATCACCTGGGCATGCTTATTCAAAAGGCAGAATGCTGGACACCATCTCAAGTAAATCAAAATGTTTGCTAATGGGGCCCAGAAGTCTGCATTTTTATCAGGCATCGCAAGTGATTCTGATGCACAATTAAATTTGAGATTCACCCTTCTGATTGTAGGCTTCCTCAAGTATACTTACAATGATTAAAACATCTTCTAGGTTATTTTTCATCTTCAGTGTTTTTGATAAACATTTGCTGCATAACATCCATTTTATTGTCAGGAACCCTAAAAGGTTGAGTATTCTCTCTAAAATATAAGGACGAGAGGGAGTCCTCCATTCAGCAAGGGCTTTTGGAGTATTTACAGTGAGTCCTCCTGTAAGACTCTCTGTCCCCCTAGGGAGCTCCCATTGTTCACGATGGAGCTCAGACAGTGTGTTGGGTCTGGAATGGGAGGGGAGACAAGCATTAGATCAGAGAACTCAGTGATCATCAGAGATTCTCCCAGAAACCTACACCAAACTTGGAGTTTCCTAAATAATAACTTTCTTTTTTTTTCCATTTCTCTCTTTGCCAGAAAAATCAGTTATCTTTAAGAAATCAGTAAATCAGCATCTTGTGTTCTGAGTGGTACATTCTTTGGAAAAAGTTACTGTGTCAGGAATTCACACAATTAGTGTGTTTATTTTGAATGCATGCCACGTGCTGAAGGTACAGTGCAGCTATCCTTGGTTTCCTGTTGATTGAAATAATTTGCAGCAAGATGGTGCTAAGCATAAACTCAGAGACACGCCATCCTGCTGAACTGCCCTGGGAAACTGGATCTCAAATTTAGCATGCATAGAATCACCTGGAGGGCTTGTTACAACGGATTTCTGGGCCCACTGCCAGATTGCTAATTCAGTAAGTATGGGGCTAGACCTGTGAATATGCATTTCTAATAAGGGCCCAGGCACTGCTCGTGCTGCTTCAAGAACCACTGGCCTAAAAGAAACAGCTCAGTGACCAGGACTACAGTCACATGTACAACCTGTTTGATCTGTCACTCAAAATTTATTATGGCCTCCTTGAACTGTCATTAGAAGTTGCAAATAGAGGGCTATCCTCCTAATTTTTCTTGCTTTTTGATGTTTAGCTCCACTTGGATGAAACTAAACTGTTTGCTCCCTTTTTTACCTCCTTTCTAGACTCCAGGCTAAATGAAGTACTAGTGGTGTTTCTTGTTAAGGCTCAACATGGATTAAGGCAAGACTGGTACAATGTTTGTATTGTACAGACCTGTATGGCATCTGGCAAACCATGCTGTTGACACCATTCCCAGAGCAAGTCCATTCTCTACCAACCAGATAGATTAAGCCTCATCCCAGTTATAGGTTCCTCTGGGGCATCTAGATGCTCAGCCTAAGCTCTTAGCCCACCCACTCCCAGGTGAACTGCAGGTAAGCTTTCACAAGTTTCTCTTAAGGTCATTTGCATTTAATACTAACTCTTAAAGCTTTCAAAGACTTAAGGCATGACCTATAAGGCCAGAGGGTGATGTGTTGGAAGAAGAATCTGCCCACCCTTAGCCCAACACTCCTAAGGTTAGTCTGGGGATCCTAGACTTGGTATGGAGCTGTCCGTATCATCTTTGTCAATTCTCCTTATAAGGAAGCTTCAGGACTTGGAATATTTGTCCTGAGTTTCTGACCACTGATTGGCTGGCATATCCTGGAGTCCTAACTGGGTGTCTGGAACGAACTTTCTAGCACCTAACCTTTGAAGGCTTGCAGGCAGAGGGCTTTGGCCAGAAAAACCCAACCCACTTCATCAAGGGGACATCAGTTCAAGATTGTACTTTCCAGTTGGCTCAGAAATTTCTCAGGGATCAGGAGAGCACTGAGACTTGACCCAGAGAGGAGAGACCTTTAGGGTTCAGGGGGACAGACCCTCCTTTAGCAGACTTACGCTCTTTCAGTCCTGAAGAAAATTCCTAAGATGAACCTAGAGACAGCAGCATCCTGGAAATACTGTAAGGCGGGGCTTAGGGATGCAGTCTTGTTGGAAGGTGGTCTAGGAACTTAGCTCAAAGCTGCACTTGTCACATCTCTCTCTCTCTCTCTCTCTGTCATTGGCATTAACCACCTCAGCCTTCCTGTTGTTCCCAGCTCATTTCTGCTCCAGGATGCATGCTTACTTACCCCCTCCTGGGCCTGGGTCCTCACTTTTCTTCTAAATCTGTACAGAAGTCACCTTGTGAAAGGCCTTGGATGCTGTGGTCTGCTGAACCCTCCCTTCTCCCCTCCCCTCCTTAGCCAACTTTACTTCTCTGTTTTGTTTTGTGTTTTACCTGAAATGTTACTGTTTATGTGCTTCTTGATTTATCTGTGTCTCCCTGCACCAAGATAAGCGAAGATAAGGATTTTTTCCTATTCACTGCTGTCTCTCTAGCACGTAGATGACAAATTGTAATTATGCAATAAATATTTGTTGCATGAATAAATGAAAGCATGACAAGCACATTGCTTTAGCTTGAGTGATGTGTCATTGAGGTGGTTAGGACAGGGCTAGAGGCACCCCTTCTTGATGCCTATTGCTGGTGGAACGTGGTTGTTCCCAGGTGGCTCTTGAATGGCAGGACCAGGCTGAAGTCAGGAGTGCCTCACTTGGCAGTTTTGAAAGGAATTTTACTCTGCAGGCTCTGAAAGAGTCATCTGAAGGTCTGATTTTGTGTGCAAACCAAACTTTTGACCAATCTTGATCTTGGGTTGGCAAGCCCTTGTGTCACCTGATTGAACTGTATACTGAGAGCCTCGTCCACCCATCATTTAGCGCTGTGAGAAATCTCTGCAGTGCCACTCAGTAAGGCCCAGCAATATTTTGTCATTTCTAATACCAGTGGTAGGAGGAGGGCACCAGTAAGGTGAGATGGTGGGTAGGGAAGATGGTGTCTCAAGCTGCTTGCAGCCCTTCCAAAGGGAAAATCCTGAACTCTGGTGCTTTGAACACCAGAATAATGTTAATCAGGGCATTTTTTTTGGTCAGCATTGTCAACATTTACAGTCACTTTACACATTGGATTTGCATTTGAAAAGACCAACTAAAATCAACATTTAAGGGATAACACTCATATTTGCATATGATTGAGCAGACATGTTAAGTCATTTTACCCTGGCTGTTGCTAGGAAACCAATTAATAATGCTCTACATTTCATTAAAAACTGGGTTCTATCTTTGCTTTCATTTAACTTCACAATTCAGCTGCTTGTGCTGCATTTTTTTCTTTCTTAGTAAATTGTGACAGAGAAATTATCGTTTTACTGAATTTATTTCTGTGATTACAGTTGTTAGTCACATCTGTCAATACAACTTCAAAGCTTTTTTTTTTTTAATTCTGGGGGGCGGGTGGGGACTGAATTTTAACTGTAATCATTTTTCCCTTTATAAGACGGTGGGAACTTAAATCATATTTTCGTGCAGGCCTCACAAATTGTGGGTTAACGACAACAACAAAAATTAAAGCAATCGTCCCTGTTTTCTAATTGTCCCTTCCCGGTGTGGTGACTAATAATTAGAATATTAGTCACTATTCAGAAAGTGACAGACAGCTGATGAAGCATTCAGCTGCATTTTGTTTCTTTTTGTTTTTCCATGGTTTGTGGGCTAGACCAGGTTCTGTCCTTTATGCAGTGAAATTAAAATTTTCATGACTTTATTTTACATAATAGACTCCTGCTCTTAAGAGGAGAAAATACAGTTTTAGCTGCTGTAAGTGCCTCAATCAACCGGGCAGGTGTATTTAAATTGTAATGACATTTTGCCGTTCAGCATTTTGTAGTATTGATCTGGTCAAAATTCTCATTAAAGAGCAAAATTAGTTCCTATTCACATCTGTTTCATAGTATTTCAATCGCTTTATTTGGGTGATGCATACAAATGCATCTGGTTCTTCAGCTTAGCTAAAATCGTGATCTTGCCCATTTTCTTCAAGCTAAATAAAGCAAACCAGGATCTGCTTTCATAAACTCCACTTTGGTCCTTTGGGTCTGAAGGTCTAGTGCAAAAAAGGATATGGAATTTGGAAGCAGATAGCCCTGGAGTCAAAATATGGCTCAGCCTCCTTTGTGACTCTGCCTCGGTGTCCTCATTTGTCAAATAAGAAAGAAGTACAGCAGCAGTGGGGAGAAGATGACCCATCACCTCAGATTGCCAAAGTTGAGGTGGGGAAGTAGATAACATTCTACTGACATGGCAAACATTCCTTCCCTTTCTCTCAAGGACTGCTGGGGCACTGTATTGGTTACCTCAGACTTCAACAATAGAAATGTATTTCCTCACAGCTATGGAGGCTGGATGTACCAGATCAAGGTGTGGACCGGGTTGGTTTCTTCTGAGGCTGCTCACCTGGGCTTTGCAGATGGCCACATGCTCTTCCTTCTGTGTGTGTCTATGTCTCAATCTCCTCTTCTGCGATAAGGTCACTGTTGGATTACAGCCCACTGTAAGGGCCTCATTTAACATAAACACCTCTTTAAAAGCCCTGTCTCGAACATAAAGACTCCTAACTCTGGGAAATGAACTAGGGGTGGTGGAGGGGGAGGAGGGCGGGGGGTGGGGGTGAATGGGTGACTGGCACTGAGGGGGACACTTGGCGGGATGAGCACTGGGTGTTATTCTGTATGTTGGTAAATTGAACACCAATAAAAAATTAATTTATTAAAAAAAATAAAAATAAAAGCCCTGTCTCCAGATATAGTCATATTCTGAGGCACTGGGGGTTAGCATTTCAACATATGAATTTGTAGGGGGATGGGACACAATTTAGCTCATCACGGCCACTAACCAAGAAGCTGCATATGGCATGTTGCTGTCTCCAGTTGCTCAGTTTGGGTCCTACTCAGTGGTCAAAACAGCTAAGACATCTACTGAAAAGGAGTCAGAAAGTGAGTTCTTTGGTTATGACTTTTCTGGTTAGATCAGAGTTGATCAGAAACACTCGATAATATTTAACACCCCCACCCATTCATTTTTGGTTCTAATTTCAACCTTCAACCAAAAAGAATATATTCTTTTTTTTTTTAATGTAAGTTCTACCCAACTCAAGTTGTTTTGTTTTTTTTCCAACTCAAGTTGTAAGCTTGAACTCACAACCCTGAGTTTAAGAGTCACATGCTCTACCAACCAAGCCAGCCAGGCACCCCTTTTTTGGATATATTCTATGCCTGTTTTCGTGATCTCAATATACATGAGGATCTTCAACCTTAGGATCTTAAGATCCTAATTTTTATCTCCATTGTTGCTAAATGTGGATATACAAGGTGTAAGTGATAGGAATAAATGTTCATTTCCCTGGATAAATGTCCATTTAAAAAGGACATTGTAGAAAAGTATTTGGTTCTGGGGTGGCTGGCAGGAGCCTGGTTTTAGGGCCAATACACAAACAGGCAATTGGAATTCAGTGACACAAGTAGAGAAAGTCTCTCGTTCATTCAGCTAATACTCCACCTATTATTATGTGCCACTGTGGTTACAGTGATGAATGAAAATAGTCATGGTCCCTGCTCTTATGGAATTTATAGTCTAATGAGGAAATAGACTTTAACCAAATAGTATCAAAATTCTAACGATACAGCTCTGAGTGCATGTGAGGAAAGGCATTTGAGACTATGAGGGTGAATAATGGTGGGGCTCAGGGATGGCTTTCCTGATTCAACTGAGATCTGAAGGGTGGGGAGGCTTACTTAGATAAAGGTAGGGGAGCAGTAAGGACTGTGGTGCTGGGGGTTATGAGTTGGAATATGGACAAAAATATTTCAGCATTACAGACTGCATATGCAAAGGCCTTGGAACATAAAAGGACTTAACATATTTCAGCATCACAGACTGCATATGCAAAGGCCCTGGGACATAAAAGGACTTAACATGGAAGGCAGGAAGTGAGAAAGTGTCAGTATAGCTAGGAGAGTGAAGGAAAATGTGGTGGGATATGTACCTGGAAGTCTTCTAAGAAGACCAGAAGAGTTGGGAAAGGCTTTCTAGGGAAGTGACATCTGTATCTTTCAGTATAAATATAGCTGAGTTCTTCTGGTAGAGAAGAGGGAGAGTTATTTTTAGACACACGCTATCAGTGACTTGGTATGTTCAGTGTGGCTTGAATGTCGCTTCTATGAAGGAAACCAGTTAATGGAAGTTCATACTTCAGTGGGTTCAGGCTAACTACTAATTTACTAGATTTGCAATTTTGAGATGTATCTTCCTACATCTATGCAGGGACTCATTAAATAGTGAAAGAATAAAGGAAGGAATGAATGAACAAACACATGCAGTGTACTGAGTAGGTGGTGCCAGGGTTGATATAACCTTAGAGGCAAGGATACACTGGTGTTTCACCTGCTTGAGTCTGGCTGATAGAAGTCTGGCTACATTGACATGTCAGGCCCCCAGCCTCTGTCTCTTCCTCCTCTGCAAGACCTGGGAAGACCTCCTGAATACTGATCACTGGCCCAGCATCACCCTCATTGCCTGAATCAGTCGCAGCTTGAGATGGGAGACCAGAAAGACTTCCAACCCACGGTCTGGGTCAGCAGTTAATGTTAGGCCGACCTGGGTCATGATGGCCCAGTTTTGGTAAGCGAGGTTCAGATAATCACATCAGCTGAGCTGCAGAGCATGTTCCGGATATGGTGGGCAGTCCAAACTGGATGGAAGATGTCCTGCCTGCAGAGGAGGAGTGGAGGAAAAGCTGCAACAGGAAAGAGAAGAGGGGGCACATGAGTGAAAACTCTGGCAGCTGTATCTCTGATGGATTGATGTCATGTGGTCTGGGTTTAGGCCTGAATCTTTGTTTCTTTCCCCCCAAGAAGTTAAAATCAGATAGAAGATGATTTTGGAGCTTAGAATATTTTTCTTTGTCAATTTTTAACAATTCATTTACATAGATAGAAACAAACAATGCTACTTGCTAGCTGTTGTTAGGTAGGAAGTTTCTATAGTTCAGAGGTTTGCATAAAGGTAAGGAATGTTCTTTGATCTTGAAAACCAGGACTTTCTTCCCACCAAACTATCCTTCCAGGTCCAGAGAGAACTTGAGAAAGAACTATTGGTGACTTTCAAGGTTACGGGATTTGGCAATACCAAAAGACCATGACATCGAGGGATTATTATAAATTGAGGGCACAGATTTTTACTTCTGAATAAAGGAACAGCTGCCTAAAACAACACGTGAAGGGCAATTACCTCCAGTCTAATTTGATGAACGCGGGCTTCATAATCTGTGGCCAATTAAGTACTGTCAGTCCTTCTGGGCCCCCAGAGAACATACAAACATGAGCCGCTCTT
The DNA here is from genome assembly GCF_018345385.1 of Vulpes lagopus. Classification (NCBI taxonomy): domain Eukaryota; kingdom Metazoa; phylum Chordata; class Mammalia; order Carnivora; family Canidae; genus Vulpes; species Vulpes lagopus. Next base: position 40,992,407 of record NC_054836.1, on the reverse strand, counting down.
ATCTACATTGGCCACATGTGCATGACTGCTTCTGTTAAATTTGACTTTTTTTCAGCTCAAGCAAAGGGTAAACTGGCCTTTCACTTGTGGGAGATTCAGGAAACGTTATTGAGCACCATTGTCATTTCAGTAGGTAGGAGGAGTAGGAGAGGATCACACATGTCTCTGAATTCCGTATGAAGAGTGCAGAGGGAATGACCAGGTGATAGGGAATAGGAATGGGGCTCATGCTAAAAATCCTGGCATTTCTACATTATGCTTCATCTCATTGCTTTGTAGATGACACCTGGACTCTACTAGCCCATTCCAAATTGTACTTCCCACAGGGCTACGCTGATTTTGCACTTGTAGATACTTTTAATTATGGCTCCATTAACCTCTCCCTGTGTGCTCCTGCTGTTACTAGCTCTCTCCTTCAGAGAGCTCTCTGGCTCCCAGCCGGGGCAGCCCCTGGCCAGTGCAGAAAGATAAAGCATTGATATGGCAGGCTAAAGGAAGCCTTGGATTTCATGGGTGCAGAGAGGGAGAGCAGTCTAGAATCTGGAAAATCTGTGTGCTTAGGGCCTCATTGTTTATCATCACAGAGATCTCCAGCTACCTGCTTGCAGTTAGATAATTGGAAAGAGGGCAACCATGTAGAACTAGGCAAATCCACCAGGGTGAGGTTAGTTAGGTCTCAGCTGGGCAGTAGCTCTCAGCAACTTGTCAGACAGCTTGGGAGCACATGTGTGGATTCCAGGAGGAAAGAACTGCACGCAACCAGCAGTTCAGCCAGCTTCCCCCATCTCTAGGGACAAAGAAAAAGATGCCTGCCAGTCTGCAGTTAATATTTATTCACTTTTTTTTAAACACTTGATACTATGACTTAACCTCCCTAGGCCTCAGCTTTCTCAAGGGGCAAGATGGGTTTGATGAACTGGTGTCAGATTTGTTTTGGCAGTAATGTTCTGTGATTAAGGTATCCTACTAGGAAGTGCAAAGAAGGGAAAAGTGTCTAGTCTTCAGAGACCTCTGTTCTAATTAAAGAGTTTCGTTAAACCTATGAAAAGAAAACCCACACCCACATCCCAGAAGCACTGTATGAGACAAAGATGTCTCACACACACACACACACACACACACACAAAGATGTCACACAAAGTACTAAGGTCCCTTGCTGTGGGTGTAGGTGCCCAGGAAAAGCTTTAGGGAAGTTAGAGGGTTTGGATTGAGTGTTTGGGGGTGGGCAGGAGTTAGAGGGCAGGGAAAGGAGAAGGCATTCAGAGCAGAAAAGTGAAAGGAGGCCAGAGTGGGACATACAGAAAAGGCTGCTCTTGCTCATGACTGGATCCAACATGTAGTAGGGTTTTTTAAGGTATCATTGAATGTATAATTATGCCAGAATATAACTTCTGGTATAGATTTACTTATCGATAATGTTTATAATTATCTAGAAGGCTAGTGAGATGAAAGGCTGGAAAAAATAGGTTAAAGTAAGATTAAATAGAAGTTTTATCTGTTCAATGATATGCCCCAAATGCCTAGAATTGTGCCTGGCCAAAAGGGGGATTCAGTAAATATTTGTCAAATGAATGAAATGATCAGTGACATGGTTCCAGGCTATCATGTAAGTAATGGGGAACACTGAAGGTTTTGGTACTATTTAAGAAAGGTACATGGCAGTTGTTTGTAGAATTGTTTATAAATGGGGAGTGAAGCAAGAAGAAAATCAGTTAAAAGTATATGAGTTAGAAAAGACTGTCTTTTTTCTATTGGATTTTCTTTCCTGCTTAGTCAAAGATTCATTGACCATAGAGTTGAGGGTCCATTTCTTTGTTTTCTGTTCCTTGATCTGTGTGTCTGTTTTTGTGCCATTACCATACTGTCTTGATGAGTACAGCTTTGTAATAGAGGGTAAAGTCTGGAATTGTGATGCCCCCAGCTTTGGTTTTCTTTTACAACATTCCTTTGACTATTTGGGGTCTTTTCTGGTTCCATACAAATTTTAGGATTATTTGTTCCTACTCTGTGAAATAAGTTGATGGTATTTTGATAGGAGTTACATTGAATGTATAGATTGCTCTAGGAAGCATAGACATTTTAATAATATTTGTTCTTCCAGTCCATGAGCATGGAACATTTTTCCATTTCTTTGTGTCTTCCCCAATTTCTCTCATGAGTGTTCTGTAGTTTTCTGAGTACAGATCTTTTGCCTCTTTGGTTAGGTCTATTCCTAAGTATTTTATGGTTTTGGGTGCAATTGTAAATGGGGTTAACTCCTTAATTTCTCTTTTTCCTATCTCATTGTTAGTGTTTAGAAATGCAACTTATTTCTGTGCATTGATTTTTTATATCCTGCCACTTTGCTGATTTCCTGTATGAGTTCTAGCAATTTTGGAGTCGAGTCTTTGGGGTTTTCCATATAGAGTATGTCATCTGCCAAGAGTGAGAATTTGACTTCTTTACTGATTCAGGTGCCTTTTATTTCTTTTTGTTGTCTGATTGCTGAGTCTAGGACTTCTAAACTATGTTGAACAACAGTGGTGAGAGTGGGCATCCCTGCTGTGTTCCTGACCTTAGGGAAAAAGCTCTCAGTTTTTCCCTATTGAGAATGGTATTCACTGTGGGCTTTTCATGTATGGCTTTTATGATATCAAGGTTTATTCCCTCTATCCGTACACTGTGAAGAGTTTTAATCAGGAAAGGATGCTGTACTTTGTCAAATGCTTTTTCTGCATCTATTGAGAGGATCATATGGTTCTTGTCCTTTGTTTTATTAATGTAGTATATCACATTGATTGATTTGCAGTTGTTGAACCACCCTTACCTCCCAGGAATAAATCCCACTTGTTCTTGGTGAATAATCCTTTTAATGTACTGTTGGATTCTGTTGGCCAGTATCTTTGTGAGAATTTTTATATCCATGTTCATCAGGGATATTCGTCTGTAAGTCTTCTTTTTTTTGGGGGGGGGGGCGGGTCTTTGTTTGGTTTTAAGATCAAGATAATGCTGGCCTCCTAGAAAGAGGACAACCACATGTAGAAGAATGAAACTGGACCATTTCCTCACATCATACACAAAAATAGACTCAAAATTGATGAAAGACCTACATGTGAGACAGGAATCCATCAGAATCCTTGAGGAGAACACAAGCAGAAACCTCTTTGACTTTGGCTACAGCAACCTCTCATGAGACACGTCTCCAAAGGCAAAAATGAACTATTGGGACTTCATCAAGATAAAAAGCTTTTGCACAGCAAAGGAAACAGTTGACAAAACCAAAAGGCAGCCTACTGAATGGGAGATGATATTTGCAAATGACACATCAGATAAAGGCTACTATCCAAAATCCTATAAAGAACTCAAACTCAACACCCAGAGAACAAATAATCCAGTCAAGAAATGGGCCGAAGACATGAACAGACATTTCTCAAAAAAAAAAAAAAAAAAAAGGCATACAAATGGCCAACAAACACATGAAAAAATGCTCAACATCACTTGGCATCAGGGAAATACAAATCAAAACCGTAATGAGATACCACCTCACACCAGTCAGAATGGTTAAAATTAACACATCAGGCAATGATAGATGTTCGCGAGGATGCAGGGAAAGGGGAATCATCTTACACTGTTGGTGGGAATGCAAACTGGTGCAGCTACTCTGGAAAACAGTATGGAAGTTCCTCAAGAAGTTGAAAATAGAGCTACCCTATGACCCAGCAATTGCACTACTGGGTATTTACCCCAAAGATATAAATGCAGTGACCCAAAGGGGTGCCTGCACCCCAATGTTTATAGCAGCAATGTCCACAATAGTCACACACACACACACACAGTGATGGACTGCTACTTAGCCATCAAAAAAGTGAAATCTGGGCAGCCCGGCAGGAGGGGGGTGGGTGGAACTCAGCGGTTTAGCGCTGCCTTCAGCCCAGGGTGTGATCCTGGAGACCTGGGATCCAGTCGCATGTCAGGCTCCCTACATGGAGCCTACTTCTCCCTCTGCCTGTGTCTCTACCTCTCTCTCTCTCTCTCTCTCTCTCTCTCATGAATAAATAAAATCTTTAAAAGAAAAAAAGTGAAATCTTGCTATTTGCAATTATGTGGATGGAACTAGAGGGTATTATGCTAGGCAAAATAAGTCAATCCGAGAAAGACAATTATCATATGATCTCACTTATATGTGGAATTTAAGAAACAAAACAGAAGATCATAGGGGAAGAAAAGAAAAAATAAAAGAAGATGAAATCAGAGAGGGAGGCAAACCATAAGAGACTCTTAATCATAAGAAACAAATAGGGTTGCTGGAGGGGAGAGGAAGGAGGGGGGATGAGGTAACTGGGTGATGGGCATTAAGGAGGGCATGTGATATAAGGAATACTGGGCCTTATATAAGACTGATGAATCACTGACCTTTACCTCTGAAATCAGTAATACATTATATGTTAATTAATTGAATGTAAGTAAAATTAAAAAAAAAAAACAAACGAGTATGTGAAGTAGGCACAGACCTGATCATGAAGACGGTCTGAAATTGGAAACAAAAGGGAAGGGCAGGATGGGGGATATCACAAAGAAATACTAGATAGGTGGCTGTCATAGGGTATGAAAAGAATCAGAGGATGCCCAAGGTGTAAGGTGGTATGAAGAAGGAGTTTGACTAAATTGTAATATAACAATATTATTGATACCAATGGGAAACAGAATTTTGTTGGGGGGGAGGACAATAGGCATTAATGGTTAGTTTTAAGTACTTAGATATGATATGCGGGTGAATTGCCTTCACTAGACATTTGCAAATTAAAAAAAAGGTCGAAATTCAAGAACATCATCTCGGGGCCAGAGATCAGGTTTGTGAGCCTTTCTCAAGAGTCTGCAGGCTGACGTGGGAAACAATAGCTTGAGGGGAGGAGGATATAGGGAGACAGGGAGGCCACCTCAGAAGTATCAGGAGTACAGCCTCTGTGTTCACAGGGCTGTTGGCCTCTACTTCAACTCTGTGTGTTTTAGAAGCATCACAGAGGTCAAGGTGCCTGGTGGCACAGTAGGTTAAGCACCCAACTCTTGGTTTTAGCTCAGGTCATGGGATCAAGCACCGCATCAGCCTCTGTGCTCCGCTCAGAATCTGCTTAAGTTTCTCTTTCCCTCTCCCTCAACTCCTACCTCCCCACTGTCCACCCCCTCAAATAAATAATTTTTTTTTTAAAGAAACATCACAGAGCTCTCAGAAGCTATGTGTTGTTCCTGTCTGGGGGAGCTTTTACTCCATAGGATCCTCCTGACCCACTTCTTCAGCATTTCCTTTATTTCCTATGTAGGATCATTTTGTTGCTGTCATTATTTTCCTGGTACTATTATCCCCTATGTAAGATTTTATAGTTCATGTCTAATACATGAGCATCCCTGTAGGAACTGATCCTCTTGCTATTTTTGAAGATTATGCTGCTTATAACTCGTGTGTGTGTGTGTGTGTGTGTGTGAATAAATCTCTTAGAAACTGAACTGTAATAACTAATTTTACAACCTCGAGAGGCAGGGAATTATGTGCAGTATGCATTGATTGGATAAAACTTGAAGGCTGGTGTACATGATATGAGTTAATATTGGAGAAGGACTATAAATACATAAAATACTATACTTTTCTCATTTTTACCTTAAAAATTCCAGTTTATTGGAAACTTTTGAATAGAAATAATTGGGACTGTTAAGTCTTTATTAAAGAATATTTATTATTTGTCATGTTCATTTCAGTAGCACATATGCTAAAATTGGAACATTTCAGAGAAGATAAAATTACATGGCCCTTTGCAAGGATGACATGCAAATTTGTGAAGCATTCCATATTTCTATTTACCTTTATGAAAACACACACACCTATATATATATAAAATCACTTTTCACTTTTCCAGATGAGGTGAATCGGGTATTTTCTGAATTGCTTTTCTGGGTTTTTTTTCTTTCTTTTTTTCATAAATCTTTTGGATGTCACATTGGTGAGCATATAAATGAACTTGGATAAACCAGAATTCTGTCATTGATGGCAGTTTTGTCAAACCTTTTAGAGATTTTAAGTTATCTCTACACACAATGTGGGGTGTCAGACTTAACAACCCTGAGATCAAAAGTTACATGCTCTACCAAATGAGCCAGCCAGGCATCCTGAAAAATCTGATATTATATTGTATTTACTTACTTACTAAGCTTTATACTCAGCATGGGGCTTGAACTCATAACCCTGAGATCAAGAGGTACAGAATTTTGCCAAACTTTAATTTTGGTATACTACTTGCCTTTTAAACAAATTATTGTGAAAAATAATTTAGCAACTTCCAAATTGTAAACTTCTCAATGACAGTCTGCATCTGTATATCTCTTCAAGTCAAGCATCTGTTGAAAAGATACTGATGATGGGGGAGGAAGGATAGTGCTGTATAAGTGCAGTTTCATGAAACTTGGCAGTTTTCATAAATAAATTGAATAACATAAATTATATTTACCTCTTTGGTGTCTAGACTAAAGAATTAGAACCATGAATTTATAAAAATTCAGGTTGCTGTCTATACAAATAGAAATGTATTTAAAATTTCTGTTTCCAATGGGATGATGATGAAATATTTAGTATATGGTATTGGGCCAAGTGGGTAGGTATCTGGAGAAAGATGCAGTTGGGGCAGTTCAGGTAGCTCAGCAGGTTAGCACTGCCTTCAGCCCCAGGTGTGATCCTGGAGACCTGCGATCAAGTCCCACGTCGGGCTCCCTGCATGGAGCCTGCTTCTCCCTCTGCCTGTGTCTATGTCTCTCATTAAAAAAATAAAATCTTAAAAAAAGAAAAAAGAAAGATGCAGTTGTTCTATATCTCATACCATTCAAATAAACTCCATCTTGATTTAGTTCATTTTATATGATGATTAATGTGGTATTCAAAAGAATGATGACAGAGAAAGGAACAAGAAATCAGGAAGGCAATTTATAAAATGTCTGGTCTACCTCAGTTGGAAAAAGTGAAAAATGATGTTTCTAATAAATATTTCAAAATATGAGTATAGGGATCCCTGGGTGGCGCAGCGGTTTGGTGCCTGCCTTTGGACCAGGGCACGATCCTGGAGACCTGGGATCAAGTCCCACGTCGGGCTCCCTGCATGGAGCCTGCTTCTCCCTCTGCCTATGTCTCTGCCCTCTCTCTCTCTCTTTCTGTGACTATCATAAATAAATAAAATATGAGTATATATTCATATCTGCTTAAAATCATAAAAGGATTAGAGGGGTGCCTGGGTGATTCAGTTGGTTAAGCATCTGACTCTTAATTTCAGTTCAGGTCACGATCTCAGGATTGTGAGATTGAGCCCTGTGTTGGGCTCTGCACTTAGTAAGCAATCTGCTTGAGATTCTCTCTCTCCCTTGTGTCTCCTTCTGGAGGTCATGCATGCTCTTTTTCCCTCAAATAAATAAACCTTTTTTAAAAAATCATAAAATGACTAGAAAAAACATAGGTAAATTCCTTTGTAACCTTAAATAAGGCCCTTTAATTTTAACTATGACTTAAAATTCAGAAGCCATTAAAGAAAACGATTGATAAATTTGGGTAAAAACTTTATCTGGTAAAAACCACAATAAGAACATTCAAAAGACAAATGACAATCAGGGAAAAAAACATTTATAGTGGGCAAAAGACTAATCTGTATATAAAGAGTTCCTACAAATGAATAAGAAAATGACTGTCAGACCAATAGAAAAATGGGCATAGGACATGTTCACAGAACATGAAACATAGGTTTTCTTTATACCAAAGAAAATATCTTCAAACTCCAACATAAGAGAAATGCAAATTTAAACTGTGTTGAAGTAGTACTTTTCACTTCATCAGATTGGCAAAAATTCTAAAGTGTGATAATTATATATTATTGACTAGATGTGGAAAAATTGTCCGTGTGCTTCTCGTAAGATTACAAAATAGCACAGCCTTTATGAAGGCCAGTTTGGCAGTATCTATCGAGATTACAAATGCAATTACCCTTTGACCCAGCAGTTTGGCTCTGGTAATTTCTCCCTGCAGGTACATCTAAATACATATAAAGTGACGTATGTAGGAGGTTTTCATTAGACCATTGTAATAGAAGAGATTGGAAACAATTCAAATATCCATTAGTAGAAGGCTGGTGAAATAAACTGTGACCCATTCATACAATTGAATATTGTGTAGCATTTAGAGAAAACTTGGAAACTCTTTATGCAGTAATATGGAAAAATCTTCAAGATTGCGATTAAATGAAAAAAGCAAGGTACAGAACATTTTATGTAGTATGCTACCTTTGGTGTAGAAAGGGGATAAAATCGGAGTCTACAGTCATATCTGCTTGTATCTGCATGAAGAAACATTGAAAGGATAAACAAAGTCAATAGAAATGATTGCCTTTAATGGGTTGGTGGCAAATGAGGTGGACAGAAAAAGGGTGAGAACAGTATTATTTGTTAGATACCTGGTTGTGTTATTTTTACTTGTGAACCATGTGAATTATTGCCTATTCAAAACAAAAAGTGGGGCGCCTGGGTGGCTCAGTTGGTTGAGCGGCCAACTCTTAGTTCATGATCTTGGGGTCCTGGAGCTCTTGGGATTGAGCTCGGTGTCAGGCTCTGCACTGAGTGGGAGTCTGCTTAAGGGTTCTCTCTCCCTTTGCCTCTCCCCCACTTAAATAAATAAATCTTTAAAAACAAAACAAAAAGTAAGTTTCATATTTGCAAAATGTCATTTCAGTGGCAGTTTACCTATGTTCAGGGACTGGAAATATCTGCTCAGAGCTTTATTACAAGTCCCTTGTTTGGACTCCTGGCTACAGTATCCTCAGTGGGTCTTGCATTTTGGTTTATCTAGAGCTGTCTGTCTAAAATGGTAACCACTGGCCAGTTCTGGCTTCTGAGTACTTGAAGTGTGGCTCATTCAAATTGAGATATCCTGTTAAGCGTGCCAGATCTAGAAGGCTTAGTACAAGAAAAAAAGAATGTAAACTATGTCATTAATAATTTTTAAATATACTGATTACATGTTAAATGATAGTAATTTGGATTTGGGGGTTAAAATATATTATTAAGTTAATTTCACTTTTTTTTCTTACCTTAGATGTGGCTGCTAAAAAAATTAAAATTATATATGTGGCCTGGCTCTGTGGCTCGCATTTTATTATTATTTTTTGCACAGCACTGACATAGACTCCTGTCTACACTTGGCATGTCTGCCAGAATTACTTTCTTAAAGAAAGAAAAACAAAAAACAAAAAACCAACTGAACATGCTTTAAAACTTTCATTGACTCTGAGATGCCTATAGAGACCCTTTGTAATGGTCTCTGAGATGCTTCCTTTACCAGCTCGCCACCTCCCTTCACACATAAACACTGCTTCTCTTCACTGCTTGGACTGCAGGCTCCTTCATAAATGTGAGTCTTTGAATGCTCTGTCTCTTCTGCTTGCAGTGTTCCCAAATCTCTATTTCTTTGCTTTAAAAAACTCCCTACTCATTTTGTAATGCTAGTTCACATGGCTCCTTCTTCTTCTTCTTCTTCTTTTTTTAAGATTATTTATTCATTCATTCATTCATTCATTTGAGACACACAGAGAGAGAGAGAGAGAGAGAGGCAGAAAGAGAAGCAGGCTCCATGCAGGGAGCTGGACGTGGGACTCGATCCCGGGTCTCCAGGATCAGGCCCTGGGCTGAAGGCAGCGCTAAACTACTGGGGCTGCCCCACATGGCCCCTTCTTTAATGAAATCTCCCCCTGGTTCCTCTGTCCTGTTTCCTTCTAACACTTGTCCCTCTGTGTTCTCACACCTATCACCTAATACTGCCATTAATTTTCTCAAGGTATTGTCTCCCTCACCAGACTTGTGAGCTCCTTAAGGACAGAATCCATCATCTCTGTATTCCCAGAACCTGAAACTGCCAGGAAATAAACTTCAAAAAATCACTAGGAAAATGAGGTTGGTTGTGTTTCGTTGAGAGCACCCCATGCCCCGTTTGCCTGGCTGGTGCTTCTGTTTGTCTGGTCTGTATATTAACAAAATCAAGTTCAAACCTCGTTGGTCTTCTCTTAGTTAAGAACAGGCCTCTTTGAAATATTCTAGTTTTGAATTAACAGTCCAGCCTACCTATAGGCAGAAGATTACAAATTGCAGAGACATCAGTAGCACCAAACTCATACTGAGTCTTGGTCTTCAGGGTTGTGTTCAGACTGGAAGCTGAGAGGTGTTTGTGTTCAGTCAGAGAGCAGAAATCTCCAGCCTGGCGGCATGCCCGTGTTTCCAGAAGGTAAAGGTAGCAGGTGGTTGCCAGGAGGTGAAAGCACTGGTGGAGCCTTGCCAGCCACAAGAAGGCTGCGAGCTGGGATAATGTTCTCCACGGTCTTGTCCACGGGCTCTTCAGTGACCATCTCTGTTCAAAGTCATTCCTGCTTGTCAAGATTTCCATTGTCTTTCTCTTCTACTTGTGGGGACTTGAGCTTTGGCCTGAAAGAGAAAAGAAGAGTAATAAATGGAATATTCAGGATCTGGGAAGCAGAGAGTTTTTAGAAGGAAAAAACTTTGCAAGAAACTTCTCTCCTTAGTGAAATACCTGAAAGGGCTCATGTTTACACCCAGATTTTAGAAGCTTCCTTCTCATTGTTCAGAATGTTTATTTCCTATATAATGATTCAGATATTTTCACTAGGCAGAGCTTCTTGTGCAGCTCTCATAAATCAGTTGAATGAGGAGTTCTTTCTTTTGCAAAACTTTGAAGGCTGGTAGGGTAGTAGAAAGCACAGTGTCTTCAAGGGACTAGGAAAACATGTCTGAACCCAGGATTGCCACTTACCTAGTGGTGTGAGCATAAGCAAGTTACGTCACCTCTTTTAGATGCATTTCCCGTAGAATGAGGTTATCAACACCTCCTGAGTTGTGAACATTACAAGAGGCGAATGAATGCTGGTGCCTAACGGGGTGTCTGGCCCAAAGTGCATTTTGTAAGTAGGATTTACAATTCCAATATGAATATAGATTTTTCTCTTGCTACTTGTCTGGTGTTGAGTGAGCACATGAGCATGCCTGAGGCAGAAGAAGACTGTATCTGTTCGTAACTGTCCCAGAATGCAGTGATCACTCCAAAGTGGCAGTCCTCACTAGCTGCTCTTCAGAGCCTCTCCATCACTTCAGGGAGTGAGCAGGTGGGTAAGGAGTCCTGGCTTTGCCATTAGTTAGTCCCACAAGATTGCTGTCTATCTCCTTGGCCTTGAGTCTCTGTTTGTAAAATGAAGGTGTTGATCTTCTCCATGTCTAAAATGTTCCAGCCCTGTCTCCATAAAGCAATAGAAACGGGCAGCTCGTGGTTCTATCTACTACATTGTTTTTAGGGTAGCAGTTGACTGGGTTGGACCCCATCCACGAACCTAGAAACTGCCCAGCAAGCTCTGACACTTCCCAACAGCCCCATACCAGAGGGTCATTCCCCTTTGTCTTCAGTTTGTATCTCAAGGCCACAGTCTTCTTGCTGGGCTCCATTCCCCACAGTCTGCTCTCATCTTCTCCTGGGATCCACCTGGCTACAGACACTCACTTTTTTCCGGGGATGAGATCTGTTCCTCGTCATTCTTCTGACAACGGAAAGATTAATCTTTTCTAAGAGGAAGATCATCATCGGGCTTTTTTTCTAAAAAGTAACTTTTGTGCTTAGTAAACATTTTTATGAGCCTTCTGCTTTCTGTTTGGCGCTTACCAAACAGAGGTTGGCCTCCTCTGCTTTCTTCCCTGCCTCCCCATCTTATCTGACTGCACACCTTGAGGGGCCTATCCTTCATTCTTGCTTGAGACAGATGAACACAGCACTTTTTATGCCTAATGACCAGATGATTCGAGCTGGCAGTAATCAAGATTTGTGGCTGATTATCATTAAAGGGTAATTTCGTTGCTGTTCATAATTGGTCTTGCTTAAACTCACTATTGCATTTCTTTTGTCGTATGATTAAAAAAGACAAAAATGCTCTTGGCAATAAACTTTGGCAAACAGGCTTCCTACATTCAGTTCTTTTTCAGACCAACTTTACAAATTTCAAGTGTGCCTTTCTTAAAGTAATGATTTGCCTGCTTTATATTACATATTCAAAATAAAAGAGAATTGAAACAGTTCATCATGGAGATGAATATTACAAAAACAGCATCTGGTTTGAATAATGAATTTTTTTGTCCAAGTTGCGCTTCATTGAATGAAACTAATAAAACTGCCCTCAATTGTTGTATCGTTGACTTCTCTGTCACTAGCATTTGGTTCTTTTCAGTTGCCTACTTGGAGGCCAGTAAGGTTTCTTTCAGAAAGTTTGTTCCTAGTGGTACTTGTTTTAAATAACTCTCAGACAGCCACTATTTCTGTCACCAGCTGGGTGGAGGTGATGATACACCAGGATCACAAAATCATAGGTTTGGGACATTTCAAGTATCTTCTCCACCAGTCAAGCTTTTGCAACAAGAGCAAAGTGGCAAAAAGGAACTCTAGAGTTAGAATGATGGAAGATTAGATGTTGGCATAGCACCATGATTTCCATACAATTCATGGTTAGGTAGGCAGCTGTACCCAACTTGTTTCTACCTTGAATCCTA